>NC_091255.1:10022500-11272500 GCF_042477335.2 Ovis canadensis
TGTATTGTCCTACAACCTTCACCAACCCTGGCTCCAGCACGTCCTCCTCTGGCACTGCTCCTTCCTAAGATGGAGGGCACCATTGGCAACGCATGTTATGGCACCTGAGAAGGATCAGAGATAGCTCAGTAGCATGGCTCCAACTGCCCCAGCCCCAACCCCACCTCTAACCAAGACATGCACACTGAGAAAAAAGAACTAGCTAAGAAGTGCATTTCCAAACCCTCAGGCCCTCATCACACCACCAATCAAGTGGAGAATACCATCACAAAAGGGAAAAGCCCAACTCCCCAAAGGTTCCTGCTACAGGTGTTGTGGCCCTAGCCCCATTCTGACAGTGTGATAACAATCATTGAGCATAGGCAAAACCCCAGCTTGCACCTAGCTCAGGCTTTAGCTTCTCCAACTCCAGCCCTATTCTCACCATAGCAATGGTTTCCAGCACACCCTAGGAGAAGACACAGTTAACCCTCAATTAAGATTTAGCTCTTCTACAAAAGACACTAGACACAAGCAGATAGCATAGGGATGCTACCAAAGAAGAATATTACTTCAAGACTGAGAGAGGTAACTGTTTAATCTAATTTCATAAAGACAAGGAAAGTTAATGAAGTGAGAAAACAAAGAAATATATTAAAAAAAGAGACGAAACCATGGAAAATACCTTACTACCCTATTAAAAAATAAAAAGAACTTACCTGATAAAAAGTCCAAAGCAATAGCAACAAAAATGCAAATTGAACTTGGAGAAAGAACAGATGAACATAGTGAGAACTAAAACAAAGGGCTAGAATATAGATAAGAACCTGTCAGAGCTGAAAAATACAATAATTAAAATGAAAAAATACACTAGTAGGAGTTAACAGCACATTAGCAGATACAGAAGAATAAGCAACTTGGAAGACAGATTAGTAGAAATCACCAACGAGGATAGCTCCCCCTCCCTGACAAAACGAAATTAATGTGAGATCTATAGAGGACCTCTTTTACTCACCAAGTATACTAACATTCACATTATAGAGATTCCAGAAGGAGAAGAGAGAGAGAAAGAGGTAGAAAATATATATGATAAAATTATGACTAATATATTTCCTAACTTGATGAAGGAAACAGACATGAAGGTACAAGAAGCAGAGTCTTGGTGGGCATGAGAAATGGTCCAGTGAAGGCTCTTGCTGGCCTGGTGTTGGAAGATGGTGTTCCTTAGTGCACAGGCAGTCCTGGGCTACTAGAGTAAGAGTTGTGGGAGCTTGGTGAGTGGGCAGCTCCAGTGGAGAATCATAAGAAAAGGGTTATGATAACTTCTCTGTCAACTTGAAATGAAATAGAAAACATCTGTGAAGGTGATCAAGTCTTGAGGCTTCTGTAAGAGAAGGACTGAAACCCAGAGGCAAGAGGCTTAGCTACAGAACTTTAGAATATCAGAGAACTCCTGACTCCAGGGAACATTAATAGACAAGAAATCACCCAAAAGTCTCCATACCTACACTGAAACCAAGCTCCACTAAAGAGTCAACACGTTCCAGTGAAAGATACACCATGCTAATTATCCAGCAGGAACATAACTCTGAATATTAAAAGATGGTCTGGCCAAAGCCATGCCAAGCTCATAGATACCCCAAAGCTCACTACTGGAATCTTCATTGTACTCCAGAGAGAAGAGATCCAGCTCTACCTGCAAGAACACAGACACAAGTTCCCCCAACCAAGAAACCTTGACAAGCCACTTGTTCAACCCCACCCACTGGGAGCAGACTTCACAACTAAGAGGAACTACAAGCTTCCAACCCAATCACAGAAATCTAAACAAAATGAAAGGCAAAGTAATATTTAGCAGGTGAAGGAACATGATAAAAACCCACCAAACCAAACAAAAGAAGAGGAGATAGGGAGTCTACTTAAAAAATAATTCAGAATAATGATAGTAAACATGGTCTAAAATCTTGAGAACAACACAGAGTTATAGATAAACAGACTAGAGACAAGGATTGAGAAGATGCAAGAAATTTTTAACAGGGACCTAGAAGAAAGAAAGAAGAGTCAATCAATAATGAACAATGCAATAATTGAAATTAAAAGCACTCTGATGGGAACCAAGAGTAGAATGACTGAGGCAGAGGACAGGATAGGTGAAGTGAAACATAGTATGTTGGAAATAGATGAAGCAGAGAGAGAGGAAAAAAAAAAAAAAGAAAACAAAGAAATGAGGACAACCTCAGAGACCTCTGGGACAATATTAAATGCCCCGACATTAGAATCATGTGTCCCAGAATAAGAAGACAAAAAGGAAGAGCATGAGAAAACACTGGAGGAGGTAATAGTCAAAAACTTCCCTAATATGGGGAAGGAAATAGCCACCCAAGTCCAAGAAACCCAGAGAGTCCCAAACAGGATCAATCCAAGGGTAAACACTCAAGACACATATTAATTGAATTAACAAAGATCAAACACAAAGAGAAAATATTAAAAGCAGCAAGGGGAAAGGAACAAATAACACATAAGGAGATCCCCATAAGGATAACAGCTGATCTTTCAATAGAAACTCTTCAAGCCAGAAGGGAATGGCAGGACATAAAGTGATGAAAGAGAAAAACCTATAACCAAGATTACTCTACCCAACAAGGATCTCATTCAGACATGAAGGAGAAATAAAAAAATTTTACAGACAAGCAAAAGTTGAGAGAATTCAGCACCACCAAATCAGCTCTTCAACAAATCCTAAAGGGTCTTCTCTAGGCAGGAAACACAAGGAAATTTTATAAAATTGAACTCAAAACAAAACAAATAAATGGTAACTGGATCATACTTATCAATAATTACCTTAAATGTAAATGAGTTAAGTGATTCAACCAAAAGACAAATACTGGCCAAATGGATTAAAAACAAGACTCCTGTATGTGCTGTCTACAAGAGACCCACCTCAAACCTAGGGGCACATGCAGATTGGAAAAGAGGGGCTGGAAAGAGATATTTTATACAAATGGAGACCAAAAGAAAGCAGAAATGGCAATATACATGTCAGATAAAATTGACACCTTATCTTTGACAAAGGAGGCAAGAATATACAATGGAGTAAAGACAATCTCTTTAACAAGTGGTGCTGGGAAAACTGGTCAACCACTTGTAAAAGAATGAAACTAGATCACTTTCTAACACCGCACACAAAAATAAACTCAAAATGGATTAAAGATCTAAATGTAAGATCAGAAACTATAAAACTCCTAGAGGAGAACATAGGCAAAACACTCTCAGACATAAATCACAGCAGGATCCTCTATGATCCACCTCCCAGAATGCTGGAAATAAAAGCAAAAATAAACAAATGGGATCTAATTAAAATTAAAAGCTTCTGCACAACAAAGGAAAATATAAGCAAGGTGAAAAGACAGCCTTCTGAATGGGAGAAAATAATAGCAAATGAAGCAACTGACAAACAACTAATCTCAAAAATATACAAGCAACTTCTGCAGCTCAACTCCAGAAAAATAAACGACCCAATCAAAAAATGGGCCAAAGAACTAAATAGACATTTCTCCAAAGAAGACATACGGATGGCTAACAAACACATGAAAAGATGCTCAACATCACTCATTATTAGAGAAATGCAAATCAAAACCACAATGAGGTACCACTTCACACCAGTCAGAATGGCTGCAATCCAAAAATCTGCAAGCAATAAATGCTGGAGAGGGTGTGGAGAAAAGGGAACCCTCCTACACTGTTGGTGGGAATGCAAACTAGTACAGCCACTATGGAGAACAGTGTGGAGATTCCTTAAAAAATTGCAAATAGAACTACCTTATGACCCAGCAATCCCACTTCTGGGCATACACACCGAGGAAACCAGAATTGAAAGAGACACATGTACCCCAATGTTCATTGCAGCACTGTTTATAATAGCCAGGACATGGAAACAACCTAGATGTCCATCAGCAGATGAATGGATAAGAAAGCTGTGGTACATATACACAATGGAGTATTACTCAGCCGTTAAAAAGAATTCATTTGAATCAGTTCTGATGAGATGGATGAAACTGGAGCCGATTATACAGAGTGAAGTAAGCCAGAAAGAAAAACACCAATACAGTATACTAACACATATATATGGAATTTAGGAAGATGGCAATGACGACCCTGTATGCAAGACAGGGAAAGAGACACAGAAGTGTATAACGGACTTTTGGACTCAGAGGGAGAGGGAGAGGGTGGGATGATTTGGGAGAATGACATTCTAACATGTATACTATCATGTGAATTGAATCGCCAGTCCATGTCTGACGTAGGGTGCAG
The DNA here is from genome assembly GCF_042477335.2 of Ovis canadensis. NCBI lineage: Eukaryota > Metazoa > Chordata > Mammalia > Artiodactyla > Bovidae > Ovis > Ovis canadensis. The sequence continues at coordinate 10,026,791 of NC_091255.1, forward strand.
CATGCTTGGGGCTGGTGCATGGGGATGACCCAGAAAGATGTTATGGGGAGGGAGGTGGGAGGGGGGTTCATGTTTGGGAATGCATGTAAGAATTAAAGATTTTAAAATTTAAAAAATAAAAAACTAAAACTAAAAAAAAAAAAAAAAGAAAAAAAAATAAAAAAAAAATTTGATTTTGAAATAAAGACTGTGATAAGAGACAAAGAAGGACATTACATAATGATCAAAGGATCAATCCAAGAAGAAGATATAATAATTATAAATATATAGGCATCCAACATGGGAGCACCTCAATACATAAGACAAATGCTAACAAGTATAAAAGGGGAAAATAACAGTAACCCAATAATAGTGGGGACCATTAGTACCCCCACTCACATGTATAGATAGATAAAGAAAAAGAGAAAAAATAGCAAGTAAACACAAGCTTTAAATGATACAATGGACAAGGCAGACCTAATTGATATTTATAGGGCATTTCACCCCAAATCAAAGGATTTCACCTTTTGCTCACATGTACAGGGAACATTCTCCAGGATTGATCACACCCTGGGTCATAAAACTAGCTATAGAAAAATTTAAAAAGTTGAAATCATTTCAAGCATCTTTTCTGATCACAATGCAGTAAGATTAGATGTCAACTACATGAAAAAAAAACTGTAAAAAATACAAATATATGGAGGCTAGAGACTAAAGAATTACCAACAGATCACAGAAGAAACAAAAAGGAAATAAAAATATGGATGGAGACAAATGAAAATGAAAACATAACAACCCAAAACATATTGATTTAGTAAAGGCAGTGCTAAGAGGTAGGTTCAGAACAATATAAGCCACTTCAAAAAACTAGAGAAACATCAAATAAAGAACCTAATTTACACCTAAAACAAATAGAAAAGAAGACAAGAACAATCTCAAAGCTAATAGAAGGAAAGAAATCATAGAAATCAGAGCAGAAATAAGTGAGAAGAAACGTAAGAGACCCTAGCAAAGATCAACAAAACTAAAAGCTGGTTATTTGCAAAGATAAATAAAATAGATAAACGTTTAGCCAATCAGCAAGAAAAAAGGGAGAAGAATGAAATCAATAAAATTAGAATAGAAATAGAGAAATCAGAACACACAAAACAGAAATTAAAAAAAAAAGATCATAAGAGACTACTATAAGCAATTATATGCCAATAAAATGGACAACTTGGAAGAAATGGAACAATTCTTAGGAAAGTGTAACTTTCCAAAACTGAACCAGGAAGAAATAGAAATCTTAATAGACCCATCAAGGGCATGGAAATCGAAACTGTAATAAAAAATCTTCCAACAAACAAAAGCCTTCACAGGTGACTTCTACCAAAAGCTTAGAGAAGAGCTAATGCCAATCCTACTCAAACACTTCCAGAAAATTGCAGAGGAAGGTAAACTCCTAAATTCATTCAATGAAGCAATCATCACCCTAATACTAAAACCAGACTTAGATGGCACAAAAAAAAGAAATCTACACACCAATAGCACTAATGAACATAGATGTGAGAATCCTCAACAAAATACTAGCAAACAGAACCCAACAGCATATTAAAAAGATCATGCATCATGACCAAGTGCAGTTTATCCCAGGGATGCAAGGATTCTTCAATATTCACATATCAACCAATGTGATATACCATATTAATAAACTGAAAGATGAAAACTAAATGATTATCTCAATAGATGCAGAGAAAGCCTTTGACAAAATTTAATGCAATTTATGATAAAAACTCTCATGATAGCAGCCATAGAGGGAACATAACTCAACATAATTAAAATCATATATGACAAGCGCACAGCAGACATTATCCTCAATGATGAAAAATTGAAAGCATTTCCTCTAAAATCAAAGGGTGCCCATTCTCATGACTACTATTCAATGGAGTTTTGGAAGTAATAGCCACAACAATCAGAGAAGCAAAAGAAATAAAAGGAATCCAGATTGGAAAAGAAGAATTAAAACTCACACTGTTTGCAGATGATATGATCCTCTACATAGAAAATCCTAAAGATACCCCGAGAAAATTACTAGAGCTAATCAGTGAAGATAGCAAAGTTTCAGGATATAAAATTAATATACAGAAATACCTAGCATTCCTATACACTGGCAATGAGAAAAACAGAAAGAGAAATTAAGGGAAAAAGAAAAATCCCATTCACTATTGCAATGAAAATAATAAAATACTTGGGCATAAATTTACCTAAAGAAACAAAAAACACACACATGTGTATATAAATATCTATCAAATATTGATTAAAGAAATCTAAGACGACACAAGTGGAGAAATGTAACATGTTCATGGATTGGAAGAATCAATTTAGTGAAAATAAGTATAATACCCAAAGCAATCCATAGATTCAATGCAATCCCTATTAAGCTACCAAGGGTATTTTTCACAGGACTAGAATAAATAATTTTACAATTTGTATAGAAATACAAAAAAACCTCAAATAGCCAAAGCAATCTTGAGAAATAATAATGGAACTGGAGGAGAGGAATCAACCTTCCTATTTCAGACTATACTACAAAGCTACAGTTATCAGAACAGTATGGTACTGGGACAAAGACAGAAATATAGATCAGTGGAAAAAAATAGAAAGCCCAGAGATAAATCCATGCACCTATGGACACCTTATCTTTGACAAAAGAGACAAAAAGATACAGTAGACAAAAGACAATCTCTTTAACAAATAGTGCTGGGAAAACTGGTCAACCGTATGTAAAAGAAAGAAACTAAAACACTTTCTAACATCATACCCAAAAATAAACTCAAAAGGGATCAAAAATATAAATATAAGTTCAAAAACTATAAAATCCTTAGAGGAAAACATAAGGAGAACAAGTAATATCCTCTATGATGCACCTGCGAGATTATTGGAAATATAAACAAAACTCACAGCAAGATCCTCTATGACCTATCTACCAGAGTATTAGAAACAAAAACAAAAATAAACAAGTGGGACTTTATTAAACTTGAAATCTTTTGTACAATGAAGGCATCTATAAGCAAGGTGAAAAGGCAGCCTTCTGAATCGGAGAAAATAATAACAAATGGAGCAATTGACAAAGAATTAATCTCCAAAGTATGTAAGCAGCTCATGGAGCTCAAAGCCAGAAAAGCAAACAGCCCAATCAAAAAGCGGGCCAAAGACAGAGCAACCCCATTGCTCAGCATACGCACTGAGGAAAGCGGAATGGAAAGAAGCACATTGTACATAGTGCAGTGTTCATTGCAACACTTTACAATAGCTAGGACATGGAAGCAACCTAGATGTCCATCAACAGACGAATGGATAAATAATTCGTGTTATGTATGTACAATGGAATATTACTCAGCTATAAAAAAGAATGCATTTGAATCGTTTTAATGAGGTTGATGAAACTGGAGCCTATTATACAGAGTGAAGTAAGTCAGTAAGTGAAACAGATATAGTATATTAACACATATATATGGAATTTAGAAAGGCAATAATGATGACCCTATACGCAAGGCAGCACAAGAGACACAGATGTGAAGAACAGACTTTTCGGCTCTGTGGATGAAGCCAAGGGTGATTTGAGAGATGATTTGAGAGAATACCATTGAAACATGTACGTTACCATATGTAAAATAGATGACCAGTGCAAGTTGGAGGCATGACAGTGGGCACATAAAGCCAGTTCTCTGTGACAACTCAGAGTGATGTGATGGGGAGGAAGGTGGGCGGGTTCAGGATGGGGTGACACATGTCCGCCCATGGGTGATTTATGTCGATACATGGCAATAACCAGCACAATATTGTAAAGAAATTGTCTTCCAATTAAAAAAATAATTTTACAAAAAATTAATAAAAATAAAGAAGTAGAGTCTCAATAAGATGATGTGAGTGCAACACATAAAAATATATCATAATTATTTTTTCTGATATAGAGTTATTTGAGCTGCTTGTATATTTTGGAAATTAATCCTTTGTCAGTTGTTTCATTTGCTAGTATTTTCTCCCATTCTGAGGGTTGTCTTTTCACCTTACTTAGTTTCCTTTGCTGTACAAAAGCTTTTAAGTTTAATCAGGTCCCACTTATTTGATTTTGTTTTTATTTGCATTACTCTAGGAGGTGGGTCATAGAGGGTCTTGCTTTTGGAAAAAGACCTAACCAGACATTTCTCCAAAGAAGACATATAGATTGTTAAAAAACACATGAAAAGAGGCTCAATAATCACTCATTATTAGATAAATCCAAGTAAAAACTACAATGAGATATCACCTCACAACAGTCAGAATGGCCATCATTAAATGTCTACAAACAATAAATGCTGGGGAGGATGTGGAGAACAGGGAACACTCTTGTACTGTTGGTGGGAATGTAGATTGATACAGGCACTATGGAAGATGGTGTGGAGATTCCTTAAAAAAACTAGGAATAAAACTACCATATGCCCAGCAATCCGACTCATAAGCATATACCCTGAGGAAAGAAAAATTGAAAAAGACACATATATCCCATTGTTCATTGCAGCATTATTCAAAATAGCTGGCACATGGAAGCAACCTATATGTCAATTGACAGAGGAATGGATAAAGAAGTTGTAGTACATATACACAATGGAGTATTACTAGGCCACAAAAGGGAAAGCATTTGAGTCAGTTATAATAAGGTGGGTGAACCTACAGCCTATTACACAGATTTTAGTAAGTCAGAGAAAAATAAATATCGTAATCTAACGCATAGATATGGAATCTGGAAAAACGGTACTGAAGAATTTGCTTACAGGGCAGCAATGGAGAAACATATATAGAGAATAGACTTATGGACATGGGGAGATGGGATGAGAGGGTGAGATGTATGGAGAGAGTAATATGGTGGAAACTTACATTACCGTATGTAAAATAGATAGTCAACAGGAATTTGCTGTAAGGCTCAGGAAACTCAAACAGGAGTTCTGTATCAACCTAGAGGAGTGGGATGGGGAGGGATATTGGAGGGAGGTTCAAATGGAACAGCATATATGTATATCTATTGATCATTCATGTTGAGGTTTGACAGAAAACAGAAAAATTCTGTAAAGCAAATATCCTTAAATTAAAAATTAATAAATTTAAAAATATTGTAATTAAAATGACAAAAGTTTAAAATAAAGAGATAATTTTAAAGGATTTAAAAAAATAATTTTAAAATTTCTTTAAATTTTAAAGAAAAAGAAAAACAATTTACCACATAAAAGGCATCCTCCCCCCATAAGGCTATCAGCTGAGTTTTCAGCAGAAAATTTTCAGGCACAAAGGAAGTGTTGTGATATTTTTTAAGTGCTGAAAGGAAATAGCTACAATCTAAGATACTCTATCCAGCAAGGATATCATTGAAAACTGAAGGAGAAATAAGTTTTTCCAGCAAGCAAAAAGTAACAGTTCATCACAACTACACTGACCTCATAAGAAATGTGAAATGGTCTTTAAGTGGGGGGGGTGGGGGGGAAAGTGTATAACAAAAAAGAAGAAAATATAAGGAGGGGGAAATCCAATGAAATGTCAAATATGTAGTAAAAGCAGTAGATGAATCATTTAAATAAACTAGCATGAGGCTAAAAGAAAAAAAAATAAAATCATCTATGCTGCTGCTGCTGCTAAGTCGATTCAGTCATATCCGACTCTGTGCGACCCCATAAACGGCAGCCCACCAGGCTCCCCCGTCCCTGGGATTCTCCAGGCAAGAACACTGGAGTGGGTTGCCATTTCCTTCTCCAAAAATCATCTATAAGTACATTAAAAAATTAAAGAATAGATATGGAAATATAAACCATGACATTAAATCCAAAATGTGTGGAAATAAAAAACAGAACGTTTAGATTATGTTTGCACTGAAATGATGATCAGTTTAAAACAAATAGTTAAAATTATACCAAAATTATTTGGTAACTACAAATCAAAGATCTAAAGTAGACACCCAAACCTAGAAAGAAAGGTACATGAATGTAACACTAAACAAAATCATTAACCACAAGAGAAAAGACTAAAATAAGAAAAGAACAAAGAAGAACTACAAAAGCAACCAGAAAACAAGAAACAAAATGGAAATAATTACGTATCTATCAATAACTACTTTAACTCTTAATGGACTAAATGCTCCAATCAAAATACACAGAGTGACTAGATAAACAAAGATACATCTGTATGCTACAAAGAAGAGATTCACTTCAGAGCTAAATACACAAAACAGATAAAAGTGAGGGAATGGAAAAAGATATTCCATGCAAGTGGAAATTTTTAAAAAGTTTGGCAACAACATTCACATCAGGCAAATTAGATTTTAAAACAAAGTCTATAGGAAAAGCAAATAAAGGCATTATATCAGTTCAGTTCACTTCAGTCTCTCAGTCATGTCCAACTCTTTGCGACCCCATGAATCGCAGCACTCCAGGTTTCCCTGTCCATCACCATCTCCCAGAGTTCACTCAAACTCACATCCATCGAGTCAGCGATGCCATCCAGCCATGTCATCCTCTGTCGTCCCCTTTTCCTCCTGTTGCCAATCACTCCCAGCACCAGATAGTGATAAATAAATCAATTAAAAAACAGAATATAGCATTCATAAATTCAGATGCACCTAATACAGGAATATTGAAGTATATACAGCAAACTTTCACAATATAAAGGAAAAAATTGAAAGTAATATAATAATAGCAGGGGAGTTTTAACAACCACATGCATCAATAGATAATCCGGACAGTATAAGAATAAGGAAACAGTGGTTTTAGATGACATATTAAACAAGCTTGACTTAGTAGATATCAACAGGACAGCTCCCAAACAGCAAAATACACTGCTTTCAAGTGCACATGAAATTTTCTCTGAATTAGATCATAGTATAGGCCACAAAACAAATCTTTTAATTTAAAAGGATAGAAGTTATATCCAACTTTCTTTTTCCAACCCTAGCAACATGAAAATAGAAATCAATTACAAGAAAAAATGAAATTAAAAGAAAACAAGCATACTAAAAAAGCATACTGCTAAAAAAACAATGGGTCAATGAATAAATCGAAGAAGAAACCAGAAAGCAATTGAAAACCAGAGACAATTGAAAATGAAGTACACATTTTCAAAATCTTTGGGCTCTAGCAAAAGCAGCTAAGTGGATTTTTTTTTTTTTAAGCAATACACGTCTCCCTCAAGAAACAAGAAAAATCTCAATTAAACAACTAAATGTACCAATTAAACAACTTGATGTACCAACTAAACAAATTAGATAAAGAATAAGCAAAGCCCAAAGTCAACAGAATGAAGGAAATCATAAAGATTAGAGTTGAAATACGTAAGAGACTAAAAAAGAAACTGGTAGAAAACATCAATGAAACAAAAAGCTGGTCTTTTGAAACAGTAACAGAAATTGATATGATAAGTCTGATAAATTTGATAAAAAATAATCAGAAATTGATAAGCCTTTGGTGGTGCTAAGAAAGAAAGAGAACAAACAAGGAAATAAAAAATGAAAGAGAAGTTTCCACATACAGAGAATACTATGAACTATATGCCCCTCAAAACTGGAAAACCTAAAAGAAGCGGTTGAATTCCTGGAAATATACAATCTTCTAAGACTAAACCAGGAATAAGCAGGTAATCTGAACAGATCAATTATTAGTATTGAAACTGAGTCAGCAATCAAAACTATCCCCAAAATCAAAGTCCAGGACCGGATACCATCTCATGGGATTTTGGCCAAATGTGTAGTAATGGAATGCTTAATATCTATCTTTCTCAAACTAATCCCAAAGGTGAAGATGAGGGAATAGTCCCAAATAGTTTCTAAAATGTCACCACTACCCTAATACAAAAACCATACAGCAACAACATACAAAAAGACAATTATAGGTCAATGTCTCTGATGAATAAATCAAAAATTCTCAACAAAATTTCATAAACCAAATTCAATAGTATTTTTAAAGGATCACACACCATGATCAACTGAGATTTAATCCAGAAGTATGATATAAACCAACAAATAAATCAATACGGTACACTACATTATTAAAATGGAATATAAATGTCACATGATTATTTCAATAGATGTAGTGAAAGCCTTTGAGAAAATTTATCTACATTCATATTAGAAACTCTGAACAAAATTGATATATAAGTAACAAGTCTCAACAAATAAAGCCATTTATGACATACATGTGTAACATCACACTCAATGATAAAGAGCTTAAAGCCTTTCATCCAACATTAGGAACAAGACAAGGATGCCCACTCTCATCATTTCTATTTAACATAGCATTGGAAGCCCTAGACACAACAGACAAGAAAAGGAAATAAACAACATCCAAATTGCAAGATAGGGAAGGAAACTGCCACGATTTGCAGATGAAATCTACTCTATAGAAAACACTAGTCTCCACCAACAAATCTCTGAATGAATTCAAAAGAGTTGCAAGATACAAGATTAATGTACAAAAATCTATTGCTTTTCTAGATAGTAATAATGTACTATCAGAAAGAGAAATCAAGAAAACCACCTCATTTAAAAAACACATAATAAAGAATAAAATACCTTGGAATATATTTAAGGATATGGAGAAACTATACTCTGAAACCTATAAGACTTAATGAAGGAAACAGGAGATGAAACAAATAAATGGGAAGATATCTCATATTCTGGATTGAAATAATTAATATCATTAAACTGTCCATACTTCCCAAAGGCAATATACAGACTTATGCAATTCCTATCAAAATATCTGTGACATTTTTTCATAGAATTAAAACAAATAATCCTAAAATATCAATGGATCCTGAAAAGAACTAAGGAGAATATATTTCTGATGAAGTCACACACATGACCAACAAGCATGTGAAAAGATGCTAAACATCATTAAACATCCCAGAAAGGCAAATCAAAGCTACCATTAGATATGACCTCCCACCTGTTAGAATGGCTATCATCAAAAAAACAACAAATAGCAAGTGTTTCTGAGAAAGGTGAGAAAGGGAAACTTAGTACACTCTTAGTGAGAATATAAACTGGTACATCTATCGTGGATAAAGTATGGAGGTTCCGCAGAAAAGTAAAAAAAAAAAAAAAAGAACAATCATATGACCCAGCAGTTCCACTCCTGGGAATATATAAAAAGAAAATGAAAACACTGGTTCAAAAAGATACAGGAACCTCCAATTTCATTACAGCACTTTTACCACAGAGAAGATGTGGTATACATGGGATATTACTTAGACATACAAGACAGTTACCACAGAAAACATGTTGTCTACATGGAACATTACTCAGACATAAAATACAATGGACTATTACTTCAATTCAATTCAGTCACTCAGTCGTGTCCGACTCTTTGCGACCCCATGAACCACAGCACACCAGGCCTTCCTGTTTATCACCAATTCCTACAATCCACTTAAACCCATGTCCATTGAATCGATGATGCCATCCAACCATCTCATCCTCTGTCATCCCCTTATCCTCCTGCCCTCAATCATTCCCACATCAGAGTCTTTTCAAATGAGTCAGCTCTGCATCAGGTGACCAAAGTATTGGAGTTTCAGCTTCAACATCAGTCTTTCCAATGAACACCCAGGACTGATTTCCTTTAGGATGGACTGGTTGGATCTCCTTACAGTCCAAGGGACTCTCAAGAGTTTTCTTCAACACCACAGTTCAAAAGCATCAATTCTTCTGTGCTCAGCTTTCTCTATATTCCAACTCTCACATCCATATATGACCACTGGAAAAACCATATCCTTGACTAAACAGACCTTTGCTGACAAAGTAATACCTCTGCTTTTTAATATGCTGTCTAGGTTGGTCATAACTTTCCTTCCAAGGAGTCGGTGTCTTTAAATTTCACTGCTGCAGTCACCATCTGCAGTGATTTTGGAGCCCCCCAAAATAAAGTCAGCCACTGCTTCCACTGTTTCCCATCTATTTGCCATGAAGTGATGGGACTGGATGACATGATCTTCGTTTTCTGAATGTTGAGCTTTAAGCCAACTTTTTCACTCTCCTTTTTCACTTTGATCAAGAGACTAGTCAGTTCTTCTTCACTTTCTGCCATAAGGGTGGTTCCAGCAGCCAGGGAATAAGCCTGAAGAGATGAGTGGTGTCAGAGGGGAATGATGCAGCCTCTGACCCATGGTGCAGGACTGCATGTTTATTTCAAGCATCAGGTTTTCTTTTATACTTTGACAAAAGTGGTAGGTCAGAGGTTTGGCTCTTTCAGCTCCCCCTCACCCCAATTTAATGTCTCCATAAATCATTGTTGCCCTTCAATCAGAGTTACAACTCATGCTTATGTCTGGGCTGCATACCACATCCCTCAGTTTATTTCTTATCTTTCTAAATCCTGCTTGCCCCTAGTATCCTAAGCTATCTCCTAAAAAGGCTTCCAACTATTCTTATTTATTCCTAAACCCTAAACTCAGCAAACTTCCTTTAAAACATTTCCCTCACAAACAGGTCTCAGATAACAATCTTTCCCATGGCCTCAAGCGACCTACATGCTCATCCTGGAACATTCTTTGTAAAGATCCTTGAACAAATGTCAATGATTACTTTATAGATTGTTTTCTGGGCACAACTGCAGAAGGTTTTGTGCTTTCTCATGCTTCTCTCAGAAAAATAAGCACCTTAACATTCTTTCCAGGCAACTCAACCAACGAAAGGAAAAAAAAAACAAATCAGAATCATAAGACCTAACTCCTTCATCCTGGGACTGTGCCTGCGGGATGAGGAGAGGGGGTTGGGGCTGTGCCTCCATTTTGTCAGTAATGCCTAATGCAGCTCCTGACAGGTGGTGTTGTCTGCATATTTGAGGTTATTGATATTTCTCCTGGAGGTCTTGATTCCAGCTTGTGTTTCATCCAACCCAGTGTTTCTCATGATGTATCCTGCAAATAAGTTAAATAAGCAGGGTGACAATACACAGCCTTGAGGAACGTCTTTTCCTATTTGGAACAAGCCTGTTCTTCCATGTCCAGTTCTAACTGTTACTTCCTGACCTGCATACGGATTTCTCAAGAGGCAGGTCAGGTGGGTCTGGTATTCCCATCTCTCTCAGAATTTTCCACAGTTTTTTGTGATCCACACAGTCAAAGGCTTTGGCACAGTCAATAAAGCAGAAATAGATGTTTTTCTGGAACTCTCTTGCTTTTCCAATAATCCAGCAGATGTTGGCAATTTGATCTCTGGTTCCTCTGCCTTTTCTAAAACCAGCTTGAAGATCTGGACGTTCAAGATTCATGTATTGCTGAAGCCTGGCTTGGAGAATATTAAGCATCACTTTACTAGTGTGTGAGATGAGTGCAATTATGTGGTATCTCAAGCATTCTTTGGCATTGCCTTTCTTTTGGAAATGAAAACTGACTTTTTCCAGTCCTGTGACCACTGTTGAGTTTTCCAAATTTGCTGCCATATTGAGTTCAGCACTTTCACAGCATCATCTTTTAGGATTAGAATTAGCTCAACTGGAATTCCATCACCTCCACTAGCTTTGTTCGTAGTGATGCTTCCTCAGGCCCACTTGACTTCACATTCCAGGATGTCTGGCTCTAGGTGAGTGATCACACCATTGTGGTTATCTTGGTCATGAATATCTTTTTTGTACAGTTCTTCTGTGTATTCTTGCTACCTCTTCTCAACATCTTCTGCTTCTGTTAGGTCCCTACCATTTCTGTCCTTTATTGTGCCCATCTTTGCATGAAGTGTTCCTTTTGTATCTCTGATTTTCTTGAAGAGAGCTCTCGTCTTTCCCATTCTATTGTTTTCCTCTTTTTCTTGGCATTGATCAGTTAGGAAGGCTTTTTAAAAATCTCTCCTTGCTATTCTTTGGAACTCTGCATTCAGATGGGTATGTCTTTCCTTTTCTCCTTTGCTTTTCACTTCCCTTCTTTTCACAGCTATTTGTAAGGCCTCCTCAGACAGTTCTTCTGCTTTTTTACATTTATTTTTCCCTTGGGGGTGGTCTTGATTCCTGTCTCCTGTACAATGTCATGAACATCCATAGTTCATCAGACACTCTATCATATCTAGTCCTTTAAATCTGTTTCTCACTTCCACTATATAGTCATAAGGGATTTGACTTAGGTCATATCTGAATGGTTTAGTGGTTTTCTCCACTTCCTTCAATTTCAGTCTGAATTTGGCAATAAAGAGTTCATGATGTAACTTAAAATTAATAAAATGTTGCCTCCTGCAACAACATGAATGGACTTGAAGGATATTTATACTTAGTCAAACACTTCAGAGAGAGAAAACAAATGTTGTATAATTTCACTTATATGTGGAATCTGAAAAATAAAAACAATAAACAATTATAAGTAAACAGACAGAGACTCACAGGCAGAAACAGAGATCAAACTAGTGATTATCACTGCAGAGAGATGTCAGTGAGGGGAAAGAATGGAAAGATGATTTAGATATAAGTAGAGAATTGGCCTGGTATTCTTGCACTTATGGAAATTTTCTGAAGTCAGCTACTTTTTCTAAATTTTGTAATATCTAGGAACTTAAGCTAGCTAGTCACTAGAATGTTATAAAAAAATAATTCAGTTGCATTTTCAGGTCAACAGTGGATTTTTTTCCCTTGTAGTCACTAACATTAGCTCAGCCATCTGTCCTTTTTTCCCAGTAAACCTATGCATTTCTTTTTTTTTTTTTTTTTTTAGGGTTTGTTTTTTTTTTTTTTTTTTTTTTTTTTTTTTTTTTTTTTTTAATTTTAAAATCTTTAATTCTTACATGCGTTCCCAAACATGACCCCCCCTCCCACCTCCCTCCCCACAACATCTCTCTGGGTCATCCCCATGCACCAGCCCCAAGCATGCTGCACCCTACGTCAGACATGGACTGGCGATTCAATTCTTACATGATAGTATACATGTTAGAATTCCCATTCTCCCAAATCATCCCACCCTCTCCCTCTCCCTCTGAGACCAAAAGTCCGTTATACCCATCTGTGTCTTTTTTCCTGACTTGCATACAGGGTCGTCATTGCCATCTTCCTAAATTCCATATATATGTGTTAGTATACTGTATTGGTGTTTTTCTTTCTGGCTTACTTCACTCTGTATAATTGGCTCCAGTTTCATCCATCTCATCAGAACTGATTCAAATGAATTCTTTTTAACGGCTGAGTAATACTCCATTGTGTATATGTACCACAGCTTTCTTATCCATTCATCTGCTGATGGACATCTAGGTTGTTTCCATGTCCTGGCTATTATAAACAGTGCTGCAATGAACATTGGGGTACATGTGTCTCTTTCAATTCTGGTTTCCTCGGTGTGTATGCCCAGAAGTGGGATTGCTGGGTCATAAGGGAGTTCTATTTGCAATTTTTTAAGGAATCTCCACACTGTTCTCCAAAGTGGCTGTACTAGTTTGCATTCCCACCAACAGTGTAGGAGGGTTCCCTTTTCTCCACACCCTCTCCAGCATTTATTGCTTGCAGATTTTTGGATCGCAGCCATTCTGACTGGTGTGAAGTGGTACCTCATTGTGGTTTTGATTTGCATTTCTCTAATAATGAGTGATGTTGAGCATCTTTTCATGTGTTTGTTAGCCATCCGTATGTCTTCTTTGGAGAAATGTCTATTTAGTTCTTTGGCCCATTTTTTGATTGGGTCGTTTATTTTTCTGGAGTTGAGCTGCATAAGTTGGTTGTATATTTTTGAGATTAGTTGTTTGTCAGTTGCTTCATTTGCTATTATTTTCTCCCATTCCAAAGGCTGTCTTTTCACCTTGCTTATATTTTCCTTTGTTGTGCAGAAGCTTTTAATTTTAATTAGATCCCATTTGTTTATTTTTGCTTTTATTTCCAGAATTCTGGGAGGTGGATCATAGAGGATCCTGCTGTGATTTATTTCTGAGAGTGTTTTGCCTATATTCTCCTCTAGGAGTTTTATAGTTTCTGATCTTACATTTAGATCTTTAATCCATTTTGAGTTTATTTTTGTGTACGGTGTTAGAAAGTGATCTAGTTTCATTCTTTTACAAGTGGTTGACCAGTTTTCCCAGCACCACTTGTTAAAGAGATTGTATATTCTTGCCTCCTTTGTCAAAGATAAGGTGTCCATATGTGTGTGGATTTATCTCTGGGCTTTCTATTTTGTTCCATTGATCTATATGTCTGTCTTTGTGCCAGTACCATACTGTCTTGATGACTGTGGCTTTGTAGTAGAGCCTGAAGTCAGGCAAGTTGATTCCTCCCGTTCCATTCTTCTTTCTCAAGATTGCTTTGGCTATTCGAGGCTTTTTGTATTTCCATACAAATCTTGAAATTATTTGTTCTAGTTCTGTGAAAAATGTGGCTGGTAGCTTGACAGGGATTGCATTGAATTTGTAAATTGCTTTGGGTAGTATACTCATTTTCACTATATTGATTCTTCCGATCCATGAACATGGTATATTTCTCCATCTATTAGTGTCCTCTTTGATTTCTTTCATCAGTGTTTTATAGTTTTCTATATATAGGTCTTTAGTTTCTTTGGGTAGATATATTCCTAAGTATTTTATTCTTTTCATTGCAATGGTAAATGGAATTGTTTTCTTAATTTCTTTTTCTACTTTCTCATTATTCGTGTATAGGAATGCAAGGGATTTCTGTGTGTTGATTTTATATCCTGCAACTTTACTATATTCATTGATGATCTCTAGTAATTTTCTGGTGGAGTCTTTAGGGTTTTCCATGTAGAGGATCATGTCATCTGCAAACAGTGAGAGTTTTACTTCTTCTTTTCCAATTTGGATTCCTTTTATTTCTTTTTCTGCTCTGATTGCTGTGGCCAAAACTTCCAGAACTATGTTGAATAGTAGCGGTGAAAGTGGACACCCTTGTCTTGTTCCTGACTTTAAGGGAAATGCTTTCAATTTTTCACCATTGAGGATAATGTTTGCTGTGGGTTTGTCATATATAGCTTTTATTATGTTGAGGTATGTTCCTTCTATACCTGCTTTCTGGAGAGTTTTTATCATAAATGGATGTTGAATTTTGTCAAAGGCCTTCTCTGCATCTATTGAGATAATCATATGGTTTTTATTTTTCAATTTGTTAATGTGGTGAATTACATTGATTGATTTGCGGATATTGAAGAATCCTTGCATCCCTGGGATAAAGCCCACTTGGTCATGGTGTATGATCTTTTTAATGTGTTGTTGGATTCTGATTGCTAGAATTTTGTTGAGGATTTTTGCATCTATGTTCATCAGTGATATTGGCCTGTAGTTTTCTTTTTTTGTGTCATCTTTGTCAGGTTTTGGTATTAGGGTGATGGTGGCCTCATAGAATGAGTTTGGAAGTTTACCTTCCTCTGCAATTTTCTGGAAGAGTTTGAGGAGGATAGGTGTTAGCTCTTCTCGAAATTTTTGGTAGAATTCAGCTGTGAAGCCGTCTGGACCTGGGCTTTTGTTTGCTGGAAGATTTCTGATTACAGTTTCAATTTCCGTGCTTGTGATGGGTCTGTTAAGGTTTTCTATTTCTTCCTGGTTCAGTTTTGGAAAATCGTACTTTTCTAAGAATTGGTCCATTTCTTCCACGTTGTCCATTTTATTGGCATACAACTGCTGATAGTAGTCTCTTATGATCCTTTGTATTTCTGTGTTGTCTGTTGTGATCTCTCCATTTTCATTTCTAATTTTATTGATTTGATTTTTCTCTCTTTGCTTCTTGATGAGTCTGGCTAATGGTTTGTCAATTTTATTTATCCTTTCAAAGAACCAGCTTTTGGCTTTGTTGATTTTTGCTATGGTCTCTTTTGTTTCTTTTGCATTTATTTCTGCCCTAATTTTTAAGATTTCTTTCCTTCTACTCACTCTGGGGTTCTCCAACTCTTCCTTTTCTAGTTGCTTTAGTTGTAGAGTTAGGTTGTTTATTTGACTTTTTTCTTGTTTCTTGAGGTATGCCTGTATTGCTATGAACTTTCCTCTTAGCACTGCTTTTATAGTGTCCCACAGGTTTTGGGTTGTTGTGTTTTCATTTTCATTAGTTTCTATGCATATTTTGATTTCTTTTTTGATTTCTTCTGTGATTTGTTGGTTATTCATCAATAATCACCTTAAACGTAAATGGGTTGAACGTCCCAACCAAAAGACAAAGACTGACCGAATGGATACAAAAACAAGACCCCTCTATTTGCTGCTTACTAGAGACCCACCTCAAAACAAGGGACACATACAGACTGAAAGTGAAGGGCTGGAAAAAGATATACCACGCAAATAGAGACCAAAAGAAAGCAGGAGTGGCAATACTCATATCCGATAAAATAGACTTTAAAACAAAGGCTGTGAAAAGAGACAAAGAAGGCCACTACATAATAATCAAAGGAACAATCCAAGAAGAAGATATAACAATTATAAATATATATGCACCTAATATAGGAGCACCGCAATATGTAAGACAAATGCTAACAAGTATGAAAGGGGAAATCAACAATAACACAATAATAGTGGGAGACTTTAATACCCCACTCACACCTATGGACAGATCAACTAAACAGAAAATTAACAAAGAAACGCAAACTTTAAATGATACATTAGATCAGTTAGATCTAATTGATATCTACAGGACATTTCACCCCAAAACAATGAATTTCACCTTTTTTTCAAGTGCTCATGGAACCTTCTCCAGGATAGATCACATCCTGGGCCATAAATCTAAACTTGATAAATTCAAAAAAATCGAAATCATTCCAAGCATCTTTTCTGACCATAATGCATTAAGGTTAGATCTCAATTACAGGAGAAAAACTATTAAAAATTCCAACATATGGAGGTTGAACAACACACTTCTGAATAAACCTATGCATTTCAAATACTTTTTCCTAGAAAAGCTATTTCTCTTTTATAGCAAAATATAACAATTTCTATTAATTTATCGGCATTTCAAGTAGCAAAAAATGTTACAAATATTACATTGGTTTGTGGTGAGGTTGTGTATGTGTGTGCGTTCAGTTGCTTCAGTCATGACTAACTCTTTGCAACCCTGTGGACTGTAGCCCACCAGGCTCCTCTGTCCATGGGCTTCTCCAGATAAGAATACTGGAGTGGGTTGCCATGCCCTCCCAGGAGATCTTCCTGACCCAGGGATCAAACCCACGTCTATTATCTCTACTGAATTCGTATGCATATTCTTTACCATTAGCACCACTTGGGAAACCTGGTGCTGAGGTTACTGACTCTAAATTCCTTGGCAAATACCATTAATAATGTAATTTTGCTATTTTGTTGAGGTAACTTCCATAGACATTTTTTATGGGTAATTAGTGTGAGCTCAATCTGAAAGCTTGGTAACAGTATCAGCAAATGCCATGGCTATGTAGTGTTATTGTAATAGCATTTATCACAACCTGTAACAATCTCTTCTGTATGATTTTTCAGCAATAATGTTTATTTCCCAATAGCTTGTAAACTCACGAGAACCAGGACTATACTTGTTTTGCTCAACACTTTGTCCCACAAATCTAGCACAAAGAAATTTTAATAAATATTTATTGAATGAACGCATGATTTAATATAAAGAATTGGTGGTTTTTGGATGATTGAGGAAAAATATTATCAGTTTGTTACATAATGTAGCTAACTGTACTTCAAGGGATGTGTTTCTAAACTCTCCTTTCCAGCTATTTAGTAATATTAAATTTTTTAAAAAACAAAATTTCTTCAGCTTGGATATGTCATTTTTTTTTAAAGAATCTATGTTGTTTTCTATTTCTTAGTAGAAAATTTAAAATCTGCAGGAGAACAATTCTTTTTATAATCTGACTTAAGACATCCAGCTTTGTCTCATTCCGTTTTCCCAGTTGTTGTCTTTCCTTTTTCTCAGATATGTGTGTTATGAACTAGTCGGACAGAGCTTTTCACATACCCATGTATGTCATGTCCTTTCACAATTACATGATGGTGCACTTGCCTAGATAGCATTCCTCTTCACCTCTATGCATTGGAATATTGCATAGACTCACCACTGATTGAAACTCCCGTAATTCACTGAAGGCATTACACCAAGAGAATAAAAGAATAAGAAACAGATTCTAATAATCATCAGCAATGCAGTTCAATCTCTCAGTCCTGTCCAACTCTTTGTGACCCCATGGACTGCAGCATACAAGGTTTCCTTGTCCATTACCAACTCCTGGAGCTTGCTCAAACACATGTCCATCTAGTCGGTGATGCCATCCAACTGTCTCATCCTCTGTCATCCCCTTCTCTTCCTGCTTCCAATCTTTCACGGCATCAAGTCAGTTCTTTGCATCAGCGGCCAAAGTATTGGCGCTTCAGCTTCAGCATCAGCCCTTCCAATGAATATTGAGGACTGATTTCCTTTAGGACTGATTGGTTTGATCTCTTTGCAGTCCAAGGGACACTCAGATTTTCTCCAACACCACAGTTCAAAAGCATCAATTCTTCAGACTCAACTTTCTTTGTAGTCCAACTCTCACATCCATATATGACTACTGGAAAAACCATAACTTTTACCAAACAGACCTTTGTCAGTAAAGTATTGTCTCTGCTTTTAATATGCTGTCGAGATTGATGATAGCTTTTATTCCAAGAAGCAAATATCTTCAATTTCATGGCTGCAGTCACCGTCTGCAGTGATTTTGGAGCCCAAGAAAATAAAGTCTCTCACTGTTTTCACTCTTTCCCCATCTGTTTGCCATGAAGTGGTGGGACCAAATCCCACGATCTTAGTTTTCTGAATGTTGAGTTTTAAGCCAGCATTTTCACTCTCCTCTTTCACCTTAATCAAGAGGCTCTTTATTTCCTCTTAGCTGTCTGCCATAAGGGTGGTTTCATCTGCATATCTGAGGTTACTGATATTTCTCCTGGCAAATTTGATTCCAGGTTGTGCTTCATCCAGGTCACCATTTTGCGTGATGCCCTCTGCATATAAATTAAATAATCAGGGTGACATTATACAGCCTTGTTGAACTCCGTTCCGAATTTGGAACCAATCTGTTGCTCCATTCTGGTTCTGACTGTCGCTCCTTGACCTGCATACAGATTTCTCAGGAGGCAGGTAAGGTGCTCTGGTATTTTAATCTCCTGTATAATTTTCCACAGTTTGTCAGTGAGTGAAGTCACTCAGTCGTGTCCGACTCTTTGCCACCCCATGGACTATAGCCTACCAGGCTCCTCTGTCCATGGGATTTTCCAGGCAATAGTACTGGAGTGGATTGCCATTTCCTTCTCCAGGGGATCTTCCTGACCCAGGGACCGAACCCGGGTATCCAGCATTGTAGACAGATGCTTTACCATCTGAGCCAGCAGGGAAGTCCTGTTGTGTTGGAATATTAATTTCACAAGACTCACCACTGATTGTGGTGACCCACAAATTCAAAGGCTTTGCCTTAATCAGTAAAGCAGAGGTAGATGTTTTTCTGGAATTCTCTTGCTTTTTCTATGATCGTTGACAATTTGATCTCTGGTTCCTCTGCCTTTTCTAAACCCAGGTTGAATGTCTGGATTTTCTTTGTTCACATACTGTTGAAGCCTAGCATGAAGAATTTTTAGCATCACTTTGCTAGTGTGTGAGATCAGTGCAGTTGTGTGGTAGTTTCAACATTCTCTGACATTGCCTTTCTTTGGGATTGGAATGAAAATTGAGGTTTTCTAGTCCTCTGGCCACTGCTGAGTTTTCCAAATTTGCTGGCATATTGAGTGCATCACCTTAACAGTATCATCTTTTAGAATTTGATATAGCTCAACTGAAATTCCATCACCTCCACTACCTTTGTTCATAGTGAAGCTTCCTAAGGCCTTGACTTCATACTCTAGGATGTCTGGCTTTACATGAGTGATCACAACATCATGGTTATCTATGTCTTTAAGATCTGTATAGTTTTTCTGTGTATTCTTGCCAGCCCTTCTTAATATCTTCTGCTTCTGCTAGGTCCATACATTTCTGTTTTTATTTTGCCCATGTTTGCATGAAATATTCCCTTGGTATCTCTAATTTTTCTTGAAGAGATCTCTAGTCTTTCCCATTCTATTGTTTTCCTCTATTTCTTTGCATTGATCACTGAAGAAAGTTTTCTTATCTCTCCTTGCTCTTCTTTAGGACTCTGCATTCAGATGGATATATCTTTCCTTTTCTCCTTTCCTTTTGTTTCTCTTCTTTTCTCAATTATTTGTAAGGCCTCCTCTGACGACCATTTTGCTTTTTTGCATTTCTGTTTCTTGGGGATGGTTTTGATCATCACCTCCTGTGCAATGTCATGAACCTCCATCATAGTTCTTCAACCATTCTACCTATCGGATCTAGTAATCATTATACTAAACTTCAGTGAAAGTTAAGACAACTAACATCTCACTCAGAGTAAAGATCCATGTCCTTACAATGGCCCCTTTCCCTACAGAGTGGATACTGCTCACCTCTGATCTCAGCTCCCAACCAGTTCCCTCTCCATTGCTCAGCTCCATAATCACTGTCCTATTAATTTTCCCTTGAACATCTCATTGGCAGTAAGTGTCTATTCTGGAGAGCACACTCTCTAGAGATCTGTGTGATCAAATTTTATAATTTCTCAATCATTTTCTTTAATGCTCCAACCTACGCCTCTCTTGTCCTCCTCTACACTTTCAGTCCTATGTATAGTTTACTTTATCTTTTAATTTATAGCACGTATCATTCTATAATGCAGTGTTTTTGTTGTTGAATTATCAGTCATGTCTGACACTTTGCAAACCACGGACTACAGCATGCCAAGCTTTCCTGTCTTTCACCATGTCCTAGAGCTTGTTTAAACTCCAGTTCATTGAGTCAGAGATGGCATCCAACTATCTCGTCCACTTTAATTTCCTTCTCCTCCTACCTTCAATCTTTCCCAGCATCAGGGTCTCTTCCAATGAGTCGGCTCTTTGCATCAGGTGTTGAAAATATTGGAGCTTCAGTTTCAGCATCAACCTTTCCATGAATATTGGGGACTGATTCCGTTTAAGACTGACTGTTTTGATCTTCCTGCAGTCCAAGAAACTCTCAAGAGTCTTCTCCAACACCACAGTTCAAAAACATCAATTCTTTGGGCTCATCTTTCTTTATAGTTCAGCTTTCACATTCATACATGACTACTGGAAAAGCCACAGCTTTGACTAGACAGATTTTGTTGGCAAAATAATGTCTCTACTTTTTAATATGCTGTCGAGGTTGATCATAGCTTTTTTTCCAAGAAGTAAGGATCATTTAATTTCATGACTCCACTGACCATCTGCAGTGATTTTGGAGACCAAGAAATTAAACTCTGCCACTGTTTCCATTGTTTCCCCACCTATTTACCATGAAGTGATGGCACTGGATACCATGATTAGCCTTTTGAATGTTGAGTTTTAAGCCAGTTTTTCACTCTCTTCTTTCAACTTCTTCAAGAGGCCCTTCAATTCCTCTTCACTTTCTGCCATAAGGGTGGTATAATCTGCTTATCTGAGGTTACTGATATTTTTCTTGGCAGTGCTGATTCCAGCTTGTCCTTCATCCAGCCCAGCATTTCACATAATGTACTCTTTTTATAAGTTAAATAAGTAGGGTAACAATATACTCAGTAGTGTACACTTTACTAATTTGCCCATTGTTTATTATCTGACTCAACATTCTAGACTAAAGCTCCAGAAATTTGCTAATTCACCAGTGTATTCAAACACCTGAAAATAAGAGCAGTTTCAAAACTTTTTGAATAAATGCAATTCACAGATTTGTGTCACCATGTCACAGTTGGGTTTCCTTGGTGGTCAAAAGGTAAAGAATCCATCTGCAAAGAAGGAGACCCAAGTTTAATCCCTAATCAGAAAAATACCCTGGAAAAGGGAGTGACAACCCACTTCAGTATTCTTGCCTGCAAAATTCCATGGAGAGTTGAGCCTGGAGATACACCATCTATAGTGTTGCAAAGAGTTGAACATTACTGACAAACACTTTTTCTAATATACATTATTGTAATAAATCTTAACTTTTGCACTAAATTTTTTATTCTTTCCATTTCACAGATGTAGAAACTGAAATCCAAAGAACTTACATATACTGACTAAGGTCATGCACACAATCTGTTACAGGTTCTTTGCAGAAAACACACAGCTTCAGTCCGAAAAGGAAAAATAATTAGATTGCTTCAAAATTTCTACACGTTAGTAAAATGAGTAGAGTGCTCATGGTGAAGAATGCTCATTTATAGGTATGGCTAGTTGTCAAAAACAGGTTAGCAAATAGTTGGAGAATATTTGGGTCTAGGGGAAATAAATGAGGTAGGAGATATGGAATCAGAAACATTCAAGAGCAGAGTTGTACAATTTGCTGTTGTTGGTCCATCTCTAAGTCATGTACAACTCTTTGTGACCCTATGGATTGATGCGAGGCAGTCTTCATTGTCCTTCAGTATATCCCAGAGTTTGCTGAAATTCATGTTCATTGAGTCGGTGATGCCATGCAACCTTCTCATCCTCTGTTATCCCCTTCTCTTAACTTCAATCTTTTCCAGTATTAGTGTCTTTTCCATGAATCAGATCTTTGTATCAGGTCACTAAAGTATTGGATCTTCAGCTTCAGCATCACTCCTTCCAATGAACATTCAGTGTTGATTTCCTTTAGAACTGACTGGCTTGATCTCCTTGCTGTCCAAGGGACTCTCAAGAGTCTTCTCCATAACAACATTGGAAAGTGTCAATTCTCCTGTGTTCAGTCTTCTTTATGGTCCAACCCTCACATCCATACATGATTACTGGCAAAACCATAACATTGACTATATGGACCTTCATCGGCAAAGTGATGTCTCTGTTTTTTTTTTTTTTTTTTTTTTAATCTAGGTTTGTCATAGCTTCTCTTCCAAGGAGCAAGCAACTTTTAATTTTGCCATTGTGATCACGTACTGAAGCGATTTTGGAGCCCAAGAAGATAAACTCTGTCACTATTTCCATTTTCTCCCCCTCTATTTGCTATGAAGTGTTGAGAACAGATGCCATGATATTAGCTGGGGTTTTTTTTTTGTTTGTTTGTTTTTTAATGTTGCGTTTTAAGCCAGATTTTTCACTCTCTTCTTTAGCTTTCATCAAGAGATGATTTAATTTGTCTTCACTTTCTGTCAGAGTTGTATCATATCCATATCTGAAGTTGCTGATATTTCTCCTGGCAACCTTGATTCCAACTTGTGATTCATTCATCTCAGAATTTGGCATGATGTTCTCTTCAAATAGGTTAAATAAGCAGGATGCCAGTATATGGCATACTCCTTTCCCAATTTTCCCTTAACATACTCCTTTCCCAATTTTGAATCAGTCCATTGTCCCATGTCTGGTTCTAACTGTTTCTTTTTCACTTGCATACAGGTTTCTCAGGATGTAGGTATGGTGTTTTTGTATTCTCATCTCCTTGAGAATTTTGCAATTTGCTGTGATACACACAGTCAAAGACTTTAGCACAGTCATTGAAGCAGAAGTAGATGTTTCTATGGAATTCCCTTGGTTCTCTATGATCCAATAAATGTTGACAATTTGATCTCTGGCTCCTCTGCCTTTTCTAAATCCAACTTGGATATCTGGAAGTTCTTGGTTCACATACTGTTGAAGTCTAGCCTGAAGGATTTTGAACATTATCTTGCTAATAGGTGAAATGAGTGCAATTGTGGGTTAGTTCGAACATTTTTTGGCGTTTCCTTTCTTTAGGATAGAAATGAAAACAGGTTTTCCAGTCATGTGGCCACTGCTGAGTTATCCAAATTTGCTGGCATAATGAGTGCAGCACTTTAACAGCACCAACTTTTTGGATTTGAAATAGCTCATCTTGAATTCTTCACCTCCACTAGCCAGTGATGCTTCTAAGACCCACTTGACTTCCTCTAGGTGAGTGATCACACCTTTGTGGTTATCTGGGTCATTGAAACCTTTTTTATATAGTTCTTTTGTGTATTCTTTCCATCTACTTATTCTTTGGAACTCTGCATTCAGTTGGGTGTATCTTTCCCTTTGTCCTTTGTCTTTCACGTCTCTTCTTTTCTCAGATATTTTTAAGGCCTCTTTAGACAACCATTTTGCCCTCTTGCATTTCTTTTTGTTTGGAATTATTTTTTCCACTGCCTCCTGTACACTGTTATGAACCTCTGTCCACAGATCTTCAGGCACTCTGTCTATCATTCTAAACCCTTGAATCTATTTGTCACTTCCACTGTATAATCTGGCGAAGGCAATGGCACCCCACTCCAGTACTCTTGCCTGGAAAATCCCATGGATGGAGGAGCCTGGTAGGCTGCAGTCCATGGGGTCGTGAAGAGTCGGACATGACTGAGCCACTTCACTTTCACTTTTCACTTTGATGCATTGGAGAAGGAAATGGCAACCCACTCTAGTGTTCTTGCCTGGAGAATGGCAAGGATGGGGGAGCCTGGTGGCTGCCGTCTATGGAGTCACACGGAGTCGGACACAACTGAAGCGATTTAGCAGCAGAAACAGCAACTGTATAATCATAAGGGATTCTGTTCAGATCATACCTGAATGGCCTAATTGTTTTCCCTAGTTTCTTCAATTTAAGTCTGAATTTTATAATGAGGAGCTCATGATCTGAAACACATTGAGCTCCAGGTCTTGTTTTTGTTGACTGTATAGAGTTTCTTCATCTTCAACTGCAAAGAATACAATCAATCTGATTCTGGTATTTATCATTTGGTGAGATCCAAGCATAGTGTCATCTCTTGTGTTGTTGTAAGAGGGTGTTTTCTATGACCAGTGTGTTTTCTGA
This sequence comes from Ovis canadensis, assembly GCF_042477335.2. Classification (NCBI taxonomy): domain Eukaryota; kingdom Metazoa; phylum Chordata; class Mammalia; order Artiodactyla; family Bovidae; genus Ovis; species Ovis canadensis. The sequence goes on from NC_091255.1 coordinate 10,051,504, forward strand.
GCAAAATTATGTTATCATTTGCTCTGCTTCATTTGGTACTTCAAGGCCAAACTTGTCTGTTACTCCAGGAATCTCTTGATTTCTTACTTTTTTATTCCAATCCCATACGATGAAAAATAGCTTTTTTTTTTCTTTTATTTTTTTTCCGATAGTTGTAGAAGGTTGTGTAGGTCTTCATATAATGGTTCAACTTCAGCTTCTTTGACATCAGTGATTATAGCATAGATTTGGATAACTGTGATGTTGAATGGTTTGCCTTGGAAACAAACTGAGGTCATTCTGTTTTTCTTTTTTATTTGTCTGTTTTTTTTTTTTTTGGATTACAACCAAGTAGTGCATTTCAGTCTCTTTTGCTTACTATGAGGACTATTCCATTGCTTCTAAGAGATTCTTGTCCACAGTAGTAGATATAATGGTCCTCTGAATTAAATTCACCCATTCCCATCCATTTGAGTTCGCTGATTCCTAAAATGCCAGTGTTCATTATTGCAATCTCCTGCTTGACTACATCCAACTTATCTTGATTCATGGACCTAACATTCCAAGTTTCTATTCAACATTGTTCTTTAAAGCATAGAAATTTACTTTCACCACAAAACACATCCACAACTGGGTATCATTTCCTAGCCTCTTTGTTCTTTCTGGAGCTATTTCTCTCCCTTTCTCCAGTGATATTTTGTACGCCTACTGACCTGTGGGGCTCATCTTCCAGTGTCATGTCTTTTTTACTTTTTTTTTTTCATACTGTTAATTAAGTTCTCATTGGAAGAAAGTTGAAGTAGTTTGCCATTCCCTTAACTAGTGGAATATGTTCTGTCAGAACTCTCCACCATGACCCATCTGTTTCGGTTGGCCCTGCAAGGTACAAATGGTAGTTTGACTTTTATTATTCTCTTGAAAATACATTGCCAGGTTTTAACCATCCTTTCATTTCCAAAAATAAACTTCTGGGTTAAACTGAGAAACTTAGCCACCTTGCTGAAGGCAGAAAGAATGATCATAATTGGGAGTCAGGGGAGGTAATACACATTAAGGAAAAACTGTCCCTTACTTTTACCATGCTCATAATCCAGATGGCCGTTTTTTTATTTTTTTAATAGCTTTATTGAGGTATAATTTACATACCATTAAATTTACTCATTTTAAGAGTACCATTCAATGATTTCTAAAAAGTGAGTGGAATTTTAATATTTAGAATTTAAATCAGAAAGACATTTAAGAGTTGACAACAGGTGTTAAAACTGCAATTTAGAAGATTTATTGTCCTGTCCAAAATGCAAAGTTGTACCACTCAAATTGAGACCTTTCATAATTTAAAACGAATCAGGTATGACTCAGATTTTTATGGGTACAAAGTGGGACCCTCTTTTCTTCATTTCTCCTTTATCCTAAACTACATATACTGAATGAATCCCCAATAATATCTGAATGGGTGACTATTTGTATAATTTAAAAAGACAACACAGTACATGTCACAGTAAAACAAGTGTTTCCCTGAGGTTCCTATGGTCCTTTGATAAAATGTTCAAAAGTTAAGGTGTTCATTGATCGAATTTTAAGGAGGGAAATTATGGTTTAAGTTGTTCAGTTGTTTAAATTTACTGAACACTTACTATATGGCAGGCACTCTTAGACCTTGTAGAGTCAGAAATGAACAGCACAGACATGTTCTTGCCCATATTGAACATACAGTTTCCTTGGAAAAAGAAGACTCTGTTGTAAGATCAAGAAGGGTTGCTCGTATACTGATAGATGTCTATGTAAGATAAATCTGTATTCTACAGATGCATCAAAAGCTGTTTATTTTATTTTATTATTTTTTTTTATTTTTTAAATTTTACAATCTTTAATTCTTACATGCGTTCCCAAACATGAACCCCCCTCCCACCCCCCTCCCCATAACATCTCTCTGGGTCATCCCCATGCACCAGCCCCAAGCATGCTGCAACCTGCGTCAGACATAGACTGGCGATTCAATTCTTACATGATAGTATACATGTTAGAATGTCATTCTCCCAAATCGTCCCACCCTCTCCCTCTCCCTCTGAGTCCAAAAGGTATTTATTTATTTTTTACTTTATTTTACTTTACAATACTGTATTGGTTTTGCCATACACCAGCATGAATCCACCACGGGTGTATATGAGTTCTCAATCCTGAACCCCCCTTCCACCTCCCTCCCCATACCATCTCTCTGGGTCATCCCAGTGCACCAGCCCCAAGCATCCTGTATCCTGCATCGAACCTAGACTGCCAATTCATTTCTTACATGATATTAAACATGTTTCAATGTCATTCTCCCAAATCATCCCACCCTTGCCCTCTCCCACAGACTCCAAAGGTCTGTTCTATACATCTGTGTCAATTTTGCTATCTCGCATACAGGGTTATCATTGCCATCTTTCTAAATTCCATATATATGTGTTAGTATACTGTATTGGTGTTTTTCTTTCTGGCTTACTTCACTCTGTATAATCAGCTTCAGTTTCATCCACCTCATTAGAACTGATTCAAATATATTCCTTTTAATGGCTGACTAATACTCCATTGTGTATATGTACCACAGCTTTCTTATCCATTCATCTGCTGATGGACATCCAGGTTTCTTTCATGTCCTGGCTATTATAAACAGTACTTTGATGAATATTGGGGTACATGTATCTCTTTCAATGCTGGTCTCCTCAGTGTGTATGCTCAGCAGTGAGATTACTGGGTCATAAGGCAGTTCTATTTCCAGTTTTTTAAGGACTCTCCACACTGTTCTCCATAGTGGCTGTACTAGTTTGCATTCCTTGAATAGCCAAAGCAATCTTGAGAAAGAAGAATGGAACTGGAGGAATCAACCTGCCTGACTTCAGGCTCTACCACAAAGCCACAGTCATCAAGACAGTATGGTACTGGCACAAAGACAGAAATATAGATCAATGGAACAAAATAGAAAGCCCAGAGATAAATCCACACACCTATGGATACCTTATCTTTGACAAAGGAGGCAAGAATATACAATGGAGTAAAGACAATCTCATTAACAAGTGGTGCTGGGAAAACTGGTCAACCACTTGTGAAAGAATGAAATTAGATCACTTTCTGACATCACACACAAAAACAAACTCAAAATGGATTAAAGATTTAAATGTAAGGCCACAAAATATAAAACTCCTAGAGGAGAACATAGGCAAAACACTCTCCGACATACATCACAGCAGGATCGTCTATGACCCACCTCCCAGAATACTGGAAATAAAAGCAAAAATAAACAAATGGGATCTAATTAAAATTAAAAGCTTCTGCACAACAAAGGAAAATATAAGCAAGGTGAAAAGACAGCCTTTGGAATGGGAGAAAATAATAGCAAATGAAGCAACTGACAAACAACTAATCTCAAAAATATACAAGCAACTTATGCAGCTCAATTCCAGAAAAATAAATGACCCAATCAAAAAATGGGCCAATGGATAAATAGACATTTCTCCAAGGAAGACATATAGATGGCTAACAAACACATGAAAAGATGCTCAACATCACTCATTATCAGAGAAACACAAATCAAGACCACAATGAGGTACCATTTCACACCAGTCAGAATGGCTGCAATCCAAACGTCTACAAGCAATAAATGTTGGAGAGGGTGTGGAGAAAAGGGAACCCTCTTAAACTGTTGGTGGGAATGCAAACTAGTACAGTCACTATGGAGAACAGGCCAATATTACTAATGAACATAGATGCAAAAATCTTGATATCTATAGGACATTTCACCCCAAAACAATGAATTTCACCTTTTTTTCAAGTGCTCATGGAACCTTCTCCAGGATAGATCACATCCTGGGCCATAAATCTAAACTTGATAAATTCAAAAAAATTGAAATCATTCCAAGTATCTTTTCTGACCATAACGCACTAAGATTAGATCTCAATTACAGAAGAAAAACTATTAAAAATTCCAATATATGGAGGTTGAACAACACACTTCTGAATAACCAACAAATCACAGAAGAAACCAAAAAAGAAAGCAAAATATGCATAGAAACTAATGAAAATGAAAACACAACAACCCAAAACCTGTGGGACACTATAAAAGCAGTGCTAAGAGGAAAATTCATAGCAATACAGGCATACCTCAAGAAATAAGAAAAAAGTCAAATAAATAACCTAGCTCTACAACTAAAGCAACTAGAAAAGGAAGAAGTGGAGAACCCCAGAGTTAGTAGAAGGAAAGAAATCTTAAAAATTAGGGCAGAAATAAATGCAAAAGAAACAAAAGAGACCATAGCAAAAATCAACAAAGCCAAAAGCTGGTTCTTTGAAAGGATAAATAAAATGGACAAACCATTAGCCAGACTCATCAAGAAGCAAAGAGAGAAAAATCAAATCAATAAAATTAGAAATGAAAATGGAGAGATCACAACAGACAACACAGAAATACAAAGGATCATAAGAGACTACTATCAGCAGTTGTATTCCAATAAAATGGACAACGTGGAAGAAATGGACAAATTCTTAGAAAAGTACAATTTTCCAAAACTGAACCAGGAAGAAATAGAACATCTTAACAGACCCATCACAAGCACGGAAATTGAACCTGTAATCAGAAATCTTCCAGCAAACAAAAGCCCAGGTCCAGACGGCTTCACAGCTGAATTCTACCAAAAATTTCGAGAAGAGCTACCACCTATCCTACTCAAACTCTTCCAGAAAATTGCAGAGGAAGGTAAACTTCCAAACTCATTCTATGAGGCCACCATCACCTTAATACCAAAACCTGACAAAGATGCCACAAAAAAAGAAAACTACAGGCCAACATCACTGATGAACATAGATGCAAAAATCCTCAACAAAATTCTAGCAATCAGAATCCAACAACACATTAAAAAGATCATACACCATGACCAAGTGGGCTTTATCCCAGGGATGCAAGGATTCTTCAATATCCGCAAATCAATCAATGTAATTCACCACATTAACAAATTGAAAAATAAAAGCCATATGATTATCTCAATAGATGCAGAGAAGGCCTTTGACAAAATTCAACATCCATTTATGATAAAAACTCTCCAGAAAGCAGGAACAGAAGGAACATACCTCAGCATAATAAAAGCTATATATGACAAACCCACAGCAAACATTATCCTCAATGGTGAAAAATTGAAAGCATTTCCCCTAAAGTCAGGAACAAGACAAGGGTGCCCACTTTCACCGCTACTATTCAACATAGTTCTGGAAGTTTTGGCCATAGCAATCACAGCAGAAAAAGAAATAAAAGGAATCCAAATTGGAAAAGAAGAAGTAAAACTTTCACTGTTTGCAGATGACATGATCCTCTACATGGAAAACCCTAAAGACTCCACCAGAAAATTACTAGAGCTCATGAATGAATATAGTAAAGCTGCAGGATATAAAATCAACACACAGAAATCCCTTGCATTCCTATACACGAATAATGAGAAAGTAGAAAAAGAAATTATGGAAACAATTCCATTCACCATTGCAACGAAAAGAATAAAATACTTAGGAATATATCTGCCTAAAGAAACTAAAGACCTATATATAGAAAACTATAAAACACTGATGAAAGAAATCAAAGAGGACACTAATAGATGGAGAAATATACCATGTTCATGGATTGGAAGAATCAATATAGTGAAGATGAGTATACTACCCAAAGCAACTTACAAATTCAATGCAATCCCTATCAATCTACCAGCCATATTTTTCACAGAACTAGAACAAATCATTTCAAGATTTGTATGGAAATACAAAAAACCTCGAATTGCCAAAGCAATCTTGAGAAAGAAGAATGGAACTGGAGGAATCAACTTGCCTGACTTCAGGCTCTACTACAAAGCCACAGTCATCAAAACAGTATGGTACTGGCACAAAGACAGACATATAGATCAATGGAACAAAATAGAAAGCCCAGAGATAAATCCACACACATATGGACACCTTATCTTTGACAAAGGAGGCAAGAATATACAATGGAGTAAATACAATCTCATTAACAAGTGGTGCTGGGAAAACTGGTCAACCACTTGTAAAAGAATGAAACTAGATCACTTTCTAACACAATACACAAAAATAAACACAAAATGGATTAAAGATCTAAATGTAAGACCAGAAACTATAAAACTCCTAGGAGAAAACTTAGGCAAAACACTCTCTGACATAAATCACAGCAGGGTCCTCTATGACCTACCTCCCAAAATATTGAAAATAAAAGCAAAAATAAACAAATGGGACCCAATTAAACTTTAAAGCTTTTTCACAACAAAGGAAACTATAAGCAAGGTGAAAAGACAGCCTTCTGAATGGGAGAAAATAATAGCAAATGAAGCAACTGACAAAGAATTAGTCTCAAAAACATACAAGCAACACCTGAAGCTCAATTTAGAAAAATAAATGACCCAATCATAAATGGGCCAAAGACCTAAACAGACATTTCTGCAAAGAAGACATACAGATGGCTAAAAACACATGAAAAGATGCTCAAGATCACTCATTATCAGAGAAATGCAAATCAAAACCACAGTGAGGTAGCACCTCACGCCAGTCAGAATGGCTGCTATCCAAAAGTCTACATGCAGTAAATGCTGGAGAAGGTGTGAAGAAAAGGGAATCCTCTTACACTCTACATGGGAATGCAAACTAGTAAAGCCACTATGGAGAACAGTGTGGATATTATTTAAAAAATTGGAAATAGAACTGCCATATAACCCAGCAATCCCACTACTGGGCATACACACTGAGGAATCCAGAATTGAAAGAGACACGTATACCCTAATGTTCATCACAGCACTGGTTATAATAGCCAGGACATAGAAGCAACCTAGATGTCCATCAGCTGACAAATGGATAAGAAAGCTGTGGTAACATATACCCAGTGGAATATTCAGTTCAGTTCAGTCACTCAGTTGTGTCCGACTCTTTGCGACCCGGTGAACCTCAGCACTCTAGGCCTCCCTGTCCATCACCAACTCCCAGAGTTCACCCAAACCCATGTACATCGAGTCAGTGATGCCATCCGACCATTTCATCCTCCGTCACCCCTTCTCCTCCTGCCCTCAATCTTTCCTAGCAACAAAGTCTTTTCAAACAAGTTAGCTCTTTGCATCAGGTGGCCAAAGTATTGGAGTTTCAGCTTTAGCATCAATCCTTCTGAAGAACACCCAGGACAGATCTCCTTTAGAATGGAATGTTTGGATCTCCTTGCAGTCCAAGGGACTATCAAGAGTCTTCTCCAACACCACACTTCAAAATCATCAATTCTTCAGTGCTCAGCTTTCTTCACAGTCCAACTCTCACATCCATACATGACCACTGGAAAAACCATAGCTTTGACGAGACAGATCTTTGTTGGCAAAGTAATGTCCTTCCGTTTCAATATGATGTCAAGATTGGTCATACCTTTCCTTCCAAGGAGTAAGCGTCTTTAATTTTCATGGCTGCAATCACCATGTGCAGTAATTTTCCAGCCCATAAAAATAAAGTCAGCCACTGTTTCCCCATCTATTTGCCATGAAGTGATGGGACCAGATGCCATGAACTTAGTTTTCTGAATGTTGAGCTTTAGGCCATCTTTTTCACTCTCCACTTTCACTTTCATCAAGAGGCTTTTTAGTTCCCCTTTACTTTCTGGTATAAGAGTGGTGTCATCTGTTTATCTGAGGTTATTGATATTTCTCCTTGTAATCTTGATTTCAGCTTGTGCTTCTTTCAGCCCAGCATTTCTCATGATGTACTCTGCATATTAGTTAAATAAGCAGGGTGACAATATACAGTCTTGACATACTCCTTTTCTTATTTGGAACCAGTCTGTTGTTCCATGTCCAGTTCTAACTGTTGCTTCCTGACCTGCATACAGATTTCTCAAGAGGCAGGTCATGTTGTCTGGTATTCCCATCTCTTTCAGAATTTTCCACAGTTTATTGTGATCCACACAGTCAAGTCTTTGACATAGTCAATAAAGCAGATATAGATATTTTTCTGGAACTCTCTTGCTTTTTCCATGATCCAGTGGATGTTGGCAATTTGATCTCTGGTTCCTCTGCCTTTTCTAAACCAGCTTGAACATCAGGGAGTTCATGGTTCATGTATTGCTGAAGCCTGGCTTGGGGAATTTTGAGCATTACTTTACTAGTATGTGAGATTAATGTAATTGTGTGAACATTTGAACAGTTTGAATATTTGAATAGTTTGAACATTCTTTGGCATTGCCTTTCTTTGGAATTGAAATGAAAACTGACCTTTTCCAGTCCTGTGGCCACTGTTGAGTTTTCCAAATTTGCTGGCATATTGAGTGCAACACTTTCATAGCATCATCTTTTAGGGTTTGAAATAGCTCAACTGGAATTCCATCACCTCCACTAGCCTTGTTCATAATGATGCTTCCAAAGGCCCACTTGACTTCACATTCCAGGATGTCTGGCTCTAGGTGAGTGATCACACCATGATGATTATCTGGATCATGAAGATCTTTTGTGTACAGTCTTCTGTGTATTCTTGCCACCTCTTCTTAATATCTTCTGCTTCTGTTAGGTCCCTACAATTTCTGCCCTTTATTGTGCCCATCATTGTGCCCATCTTTGTATGAAATGATCCCTTGGTATCTCTAATTTTCTTGAGGATATCTCTAGTTTTTGCCATTCTATTGTTTTCCTCTATTTGTTTGCATTGATCACTGAAAAAAGCTTTCTTATCTTTCCTTGCTGTTCTTTGAAACTCTGCATCCAAATGGTTATGTCTTTTCTTTTCATTTGTGCTTTTCGTTTCCCTTCTTTTCACAGCTATTTGTAAATCCTCCTCAGACAGCAATTTTGCTTTTTTTTCATTTCTTTTTTTTGTGGATGGTCTTGATTCCTGACTCCTGAACAGTGTCATGAACCTGCATCCATAGTTCATCATGCACTCTGTCTATCTACTCAGTCATTAAAAAGAACACATTTGAATCAGTTCTAATCAGGTGGATGAAACTAGAGCCTATTATACAGGGTGAAGTATGCCAGGAAAAAAAAAAAACAACACCAATACAGTATACTAATTCATATATGTGGAATTTAGAATTATGGCAATGATAACCCTATATGCGAGACAACAAAAGAACAGTCTTTTGGACTCTGTAGGAGAGGGCGAGGGTGGGATGATTTTGGAGAATGGCATTGAAATATGTATATTATCATATATGAAATGAATCACCAGTCCAGTTTTGATGTATGAGACAGGGTGCTCGGGGCTGGTTCACTGAGATGACCCCGAGGGATGGGATGGGGAGGGGGATAGGGGTTGGGTTTCAGGATGGGGAACACATGTACACCCATAGCAGATTCATGTCAATGTATGGCAAAACCACTACAATATTGTAAAGTAATTAGCTTCCAATTAAATGAATAAATTTATGAAAAAAATAAAGTTTTCCAAGACAGTGTCAAGAGTTGGCTTCATATCATTAGTTGAGTTTTAAAAACAGATATGTAGAGTTGAGATAATTTTTCAAAAATTTATTCTGAGCAGAGGGAGAAGTACGAACAAGATGCATTAAATGATGTGCAGTGTGTGACTGAACATAGGATACAAGTTGGAGGTGGGAGACAGAGTTGGGACAGAAGAGATATGACTGAAGAGCTAGTAAGGCCCAAGTCATGCCATGCTAAAGGCCAAGACATCACCCTTGGAGGCTTGGTGGGGAGAGGCTTGAAAAAAATTTACACAGTCACATGACAATTAGCATTGACATTTAGGGAGATGACTCTGTTTGTGTTGTGATGAAATTTTGGAAGGTATAAGCCAAGTGGCAGGGAGATATTTTAGGACATATTTGGAGGAATCCAGCTTTTGTAATAAACTCTTTTTTATAATTTTTTTTTCTAAAAGTTCTTCCAGGTTTCTCTCTTTTAAGATATTTGTGAGATTTCATGTTTCCTATCTTTCATTTTATCTGAGCAAGCTGCTTTTGCAGGTGAGTAATGAACTGGAGATATATTTTGTCTAAGCCAATGGAACTGAATGACTACATAGAGACCCACTTCTAGCTCTTTTTACTCCCAGAGTCAAAGATCTAAAAACATACCAAGGAAGAGACTTCATAAGAAGTTTTTCATTAGTAAGAATTCAGAGAAACAGCTGAGAGTAGAGCTAATGTTCTGTTGGTAAAGCAAATGAGGAACAGAGAACAATTAACAAAAGAAATGTCAGGAAATGTTGAGAAATGGTTTGTGGCATAAGTGAGGGCAAGATAGAAGAGGAGACAGAAATGGGGTTTAGAATCCACACTTTTATTTTTGGAAATGTAAAAGTGTGCCGTGAAAGACAGGAAAAAATATTTTAAGTTCGATTGCTCCTCTGGGAAAAGCAGAAACACTCAAGTAGAACAAATTCACCCTTCTTCCCACTTCTTTATTTAGAAAAGAAAAAAAAAAAATATATATATATAGCAGAGAGGGCATTTACTTTGATTATGCTGGGCGTCTTGCATAATTAAGGGAAGGAAAGTACAAGAAAGTAAAAGAAAACAACAATATTTGAAACAATAAGACTTTGGAGTGTGCTTAAGATATTGTCACCCTGGAGGAGCATGTGGAGATCTGAGGATGAATAAATGTTTTGGAACAGACCCATTTTGAATACAGAGCCAGAGAGACATTTTCTCTGTGGATCACACAGTGTGAGACTAGGATTTCCCATTTCTTTCCCCCATCATTTCCTCTACAGGTTTACATATTTTATAAAAAGTGGTTTTATAACATGCACACGGATAGCATCTAGACCAGAAGATATACTAACTGTACAAAGAAAGCACTTGAGAGCAGAATACTCCTTATAGATATTGTAGCTATAATTCTTCCAAGTTCAATTAACCTTACTAAAAATAAACAAAAATGCAGAAGTAGATCTAACAATTCATTCAAAATGTAAAAGTCACCCAGAGAGATGTTATGGGGAGGGAGGTGGGAGGGGGGTTCATGTTTGGGAACGCATGTACACTCGTGGTGGATTCATGTCAATGTATGGCAAAACCAATACGGTATTGTAACATAAAATAAAGTAAAACTAAAAATTAAAAAAATAAAAAAATAAAAATTTGTATAAATTCTACTAAAAAAATGTAAAAGTCAGTGTTTCAAGTAGGAATTGGAAAAATAAGCTATCATCTAGGGCATTTCAAAGATTCTATGTTAAAATTATATTCATTACCATGAGGAAATGAATGAGAGAGCACTTGGTATTTAAAAATCAATAACATTTTGCTTTGATTCTTCTTTATTTCTACAAATAATTAGGGATTTTGTCACTCGATTATCTCCATCACAATGCTAGTTGTGTTTTTCTTCTAAATCCTGGGATATTAGAACTGGAAAAGCTTCTAGGGACATTCTGCAAAATCTCTATAAATGAAATAAAGGCTCAGAATGACAAAATTTATTTTCAGAGTTTAAAGGCTATCCTGGTAAGAGACTATTTAGTTAATCTACAATCAAAATTATGTCAGAGTTGGAAATTTGGAGACAATAAGCTAATACATTATTTTTTTTTCCTGGCACCTCTTCTTAATTTAGTGAAGTGATAGCTCATGAATTCCTCTAAAGCAGGAAATGAAAGGAAACTGTTGGTTTTCTTAAATTTCCCTGATTATTAGAATAAGAGATGGTGCCATATAGAAAAAACGCTGTATGAGTCAAGTTACAGTTTGAATCTCTGGTACAGTTATTTTCCAAATTTAAAGAGAATGTTATCTTGCTCTTTTGCTGACATCCATGAAGAATATATAGGCATCAGAAAATCATGCAGACAAAGGCCAGGAAAGTGCTTAGATGATAAGACTGTCTCTTATGATTATAGAAATTAAGCAATGGAAACAAAATTCTGAACAAGTAGTTTAAAGACATGGAGGAAAATTAAATCTTTGAAGATCTTCTCTTTTACTTTAGTTTTTGTAATAAAATACAAAGAAAGATAAATTATGCATTATTTTTTTGCGTCTAACTCATAGTATTTGTCACTTCTGTAATTTTTTTTTCTAATCATTTCAACGTGATTTTTAAAAATGCTGAGACCATTGACAATGTCAGTTAGTATGTCCATGCTTACTGATATGCAACTTAATGAAATTCTATCTCTAGTCATTGATGAAATCCATTATCACCTTGATCAATATTGCCTTTTTGTTGTCATGTGTCAATTTAGTTCTTACCTGAAGTTGAAAATCTTGGCTGATTTATGCAGAGATTGGTATTGGTGATCAGTTGATTCTACATGGGCAAGGTAAAATAAGGGAGATGCACTTTTTTAAAGTGTAGTTCACTTAAAATATTGTTAGTTTTAGGAGTACAACATAGTCATTCAATATTTTTATGTTATATTTGATAAAAAGATACTATAAAATATTGGCTATATCCCAATAGTGTGCACTTCATTTCTGTGTCAAGTTTATTTATACCTAGTAGTTTATATCTTGTAATCCTCTTCACCTATATAGCCCCTCCTCACATCCTTCTCTGTGTTGGTAACCATTAGTTTCTTCATGGGGTCACAAAAAGCGGGTCATGACTTAGTCACTGAACAACAATTTGTTCTCTGTATCTCGTCTATTTCAGTTTTATTATATCAGTTAACTTATTTTGTTTTTAGATTCCACATGTAAGTGAAAACATATAATATTTGTCTTTGTCTGACTTACTTCACTGAACATAATATCCTCCAGGTCCATTCATATCATTGCAAATGGAAAAGTTCTATTCACTTTAGTGGCTGGGTAATAGTCATTGTATGTATACACCATATCTTCTTTATACATTCTTCTGATTGATTAAGGTTGCTTCCATATCTTGGCTAAATAAAATAATGCATTATGAAAATTGGTGTTTATATAACTAATTGCTAATTCTTTTTGTGGGGGGTGGGGTGGGGATAGGGGAAATATACCCAGGAGTAGAATTGCATATATGATGTCTATGGCTCATATGGTAGTTATATTTTTAATTTTTTTATTTTTTTTGATAATATAATAGTTTAATTGAGATATACTTTATATACCATGCATTTGAAATGTAAACTGTATACTTCAGGGCAGTCACAGAGTTGTATAACCGTTATAACAATCTTAGAACATTTTTATCACCTGGAAAAGAAACCCCATAAGCCCATGGCATTTAACCATTGCTCCCTCAAGTTCCCATTTCCGACCCCCTGCCCCTCCCCACGCATGTCCCAGCCCTAGGCAACCACTAATCATAGTTCTATCTCCGGACTTGCCTACTCTGGACATTTCTTTCTTTTTTTTTTTTTAGTTTTTTATTTTTTAAATTTTAAAATCTTTAATTCTTACATGCGTTCCCAAACATGAACCCCCCCCTCCCACCTCCCTCCCGATAACATCTCTCTGGGTCATCCCCATGCACCAGCCCCAAGCATGCTGTATCCTGTGTCAGACATAGACTGACGATTCAACTTTTACATGATACTATACATGTTAGAATGCCATTCTCCCACCCTCTCCCTCTCCCTCTCCCTCTGAGTCCAAAAGTCCGTTATACACATCTGTGTCTTTTTTCCTGTCTTGCATACAGGGTCGTCATTGCCATCTTCCTAAATTCCATATATATGTGTTAGTATACTGTATTGGTGTTTTTCTTTCTGGCTTACTTCACTCTGTATAATTGGCTCCAGTTTCATCCATCTCATCAGAACTGATTCAAATGAATTCTTTTTAACGGCTGAGTAATACTCCATTGTGTATATGTACCACTGCTTTCTTATCCATTCATCTGCTGATGGACATCTAGGTTGTTTCCATGTCCTGGCTATTATAAACAGTGCTGCAATGAACATTGGGGTACATGTGTCTCTTTCCATTCTGGTTTCCTTGGTGTGTATGCCCAGCAGTGGCATTGCTGGGTCATAAGGTAGTTCTATTTGCAATTTTTTTTAAGGAATCTCCACACTGTTCTCCATAGTGGCTGTACTAGTTTGCATTCCCACCAACAGTGTAGGAGGGTTCCCTTTTCTCCACACCCTCTCCAGCATTTATTGCTTGCAGATTTTTGGATCACAGTCATTCTGACTGGTGTGAAGTGGTACCTCATTGTGGTTTTGATTTGCATTTCTCTAATAATGAGTGATGTTGAGCATCTTTTCATGTATTTGTTAGCCATCCGTATGTCTTCTTTGGAGAAATGTCTATTTAGTTCTTTGGCCCATTTTTTGATTGGGTCGTTTATTTTTCTGGAATTGAGCTGCATAAGTTGCTTGTATATTTTTGAGATTAGTTGTTTGTCAGTTGCTTCATTTGCTATTATTTTCTCCCATTCAGAAGGCTGTCTTTTCACCTTGCTTATATTTTCCTTTGTTGTGCAGAAGCTTTTAATTTTAATTAGATCCCATTTGTTTATTTTTGCTTTTATTTCCAGAATTCTGGGAGGTGGATCATAGAGGATCCTGCTGTGATTTATGTCTGAGAGTGTTTTGCCTATGTTCTCCTCTAGGAGTTTTATAGTTTCTGATCTTACATTTAGATCTTTAATCCATTTTGAGTTAATTTTTGTGTGCAGTGTTAGAAAGTGATCTAGTTTCATTCTTTTACAAGTGGTTGACCAGTTTTCCCAGCACCACTTGTTAAAGAGATTGTCTTTACTCCATTGTATATTCTTGCCTCCTTTGTCAAAGATAAGGCATCCATATGTGTGTGGATTTATCTCTGGGCTTTCTATTTTGTTCCATTGATCTATATGTCTGTCTTTGTGCCAGTACCATACTGTCTTGATGACTGTGGCTTTGTAGTAGAGCCTGAAGTCAGGCAAGTTGATTCCTCCAGTTCCATTCTTCTTTCTCAAGATTGCTTTGGCAATTCGAGGTTTTTTGTATTTCCATACAAATCTTGAAATGATTTGTTCTAGTTCTGTGAAAAATGTGGCTGGTAGCTTAATAGGGATTGCATTGAATTTGTAAATTGCTTTGGGTAGTATACTCATTTTCACTCTATTGATTCTTCCGATCCATGAACATGGTATATTTCTCCATCTATTAGTGTCCTCTTTGATTTCTTTCATCAGTGTTTATAGTTTTCTATATATAGGTCTTTAGTTTCTTTAGGTAGATATATTCCCAAGTATTTTATTCTTTTCGTTGCAATGGTGAATGGAACTGTTTCCTTAATTTCTTTTTCTACTTTCTCATTATTCGTGTATAGGAATGCAAGGGATTTCCGTGTGTTGATTTTATATCCTGCAACTTTACTATATTCATTGATGAGCTCTAGTAATTTTCTGGTGGAGTCTTTAGGGTTTTCCATGTAGAGGATCATGTCATCTGCAAACAGTGAGAGTTTTACTTCTTCTTTTCCAATTTGGATTCCTTTATTTCTTTTTCTGCTGTGATTGCTATGGCCAAAACTTCCAGAACTATGTTGAATAGTAGCAGTGAAAGTGGGCACCCTTGTCCTGTTCCTGACTTTAGGGGAAATGCTTTCAATTTTTCACCATTGAGGATAATGTTTGCTGTGGGTTTGTCATATATAGCTTTTATTATGTTGAGGTATGTTCCTTCTAGTCCTGCTTTCTAAGCAGTTATACTTTTCCTATAGTAGTACCAATTTAAGTTCCCACCAATGGTGTACTAGGGTTTCTTTTCTCACCTTTCTTGGCAGCACTTGTTATTTTTTGTGTTTTTGATGATAGCCGTTTGGACTTGTGTGAGGTGATATCTCACTGGGTTTTGATTTGCATTTTCCTGATGATTACAGATGTTATGCATCTTTTCATATGCTTGTTGGTCATGTGTATGATTTCTTTGGAAATTCCTATTCAGGTCTTTTGCCCATTTAAAATAATACATATTTATTTATTTATGGCTGTGTTTGGTCTTTGTTCCTGCACAGGCTTTTCTCTAGTTGTGGTGAGTGAGGGCTATTCTTTTTTTGTGGTGGGAGGCTTCTCACTGAGATGGGTTCTCTTTTGGAGAATGAACTTTAGAGTATATGAGCTTCAGTTGTTGCAGCATATGGTCCCAGAAGTTGGGCTCCTGGTCTCTAGGGCTCGTACTCAATAGTTGTGGCACACAGGCTTAACTTCTCTGTGGCATGTGAGATCTTCCTGGATTAGGGATTGATTCTGTGTTTGCTGCATTAGCAGGCAAATTATTTACCACTGAACTACCAGGAAAATCTTATGTCTGTTTTTAATTGGGCTTTTTAAATATTAAGTTATATGAGGTTTCTATATATTTTGTATATTAACCTGCTCTCAGACATATCATTTACAAATATCTTCTCTCATTCAGAAAGTTGCCTTTTTTGTTGTTGAGTATTTCCCATACTTATGTAAAAAGTATGAGATTTCCATGCATATGCAAAAGCTTTTAAGTTTCATTAGGTCACATTGGTTTGTTTTTACTTTTGTTTTCCTTGTCTGAGGAGACAGATCCATATAAATATTGCTAAGATTTATGTCAAAGAGTGACATGCCTATATTTTCTTCTAGGAGTATTATGGTTTTTCATCTTACACTTAGATCTTTAATCTATTTTGAGTTTGTTTTCATGTATGCTATAAGAAAATATTCTACTTTCTTTTTCTTTTTTTTGCATGTATCAATCCAATTCTCCAACACCACTTATTGAAGAGACCTTTTTTTCTCATTATATATTTTTGCACCCTTTGTCATAGATTGATTAAAGGTATGGGTGTGGGCTTATTTCCAGGATCTCTATTTTGTTTCATGGATCTGCATGTTTTTCTTGTGCTAGTTCCCTACTGTTTTGATTATTGTAGCTTTGTAGTATAGTCTGAAATCAAGGAACATTATACCTCCAAAGTTCATTCTTATTGTTCAAGAATGCTTTAGCTCTTTGAGGTCTTTTTGATTCATACATATCTTAGGATTATTTGTTTTTGATCTATGGAAAATATCATGGGTATTTGAAATATATTTATTTATGTATTAGAAAAATGAAATTTGTTTACTGAGAAAACTGGTAAAAGTAGTTGAGTCTTAGTTGTGACATGCAGGATCTTAATCGTGGTTTGTGAGTTTCTCTGTAGTTGAGGTGCGTGGTCTCTGTAGTTGCAGCATGCAAGTTTTGTTGTCCCACAGCATGTGGGATATTATTTCTTTGACCAAGATCAAACCCATATTCCCTGTATTGGAATGTGGATTCTTAACCAGTTGAATCCCTGTCATGGTTATTTTGATGGGTGATTTTATTAAATCTGTAGATTGTTTCATGTAATATGAACATTTAACAATATTAATTCTTCTAATCCAGAAAAAAAACTGGATGTGTTTCAGTTTTTTTTTTTTTGTTCCAAATCAAAACCCAAACCTAACAATTTTTTTTTTTCTCAAGAAAAATCCCCTTTGCAGAAGATATCCTGAAAGACAGCTTCATTGTTTATAGAAAAATAATCTGTCCTTGTCACCCTCGCTCATGTTCATCCACAGCAAAATACATGGCTGCTCTCCCAGGAAGGCACTGGCAGTCCCTCATGGTCCAGTCTGAATGAGGCCTGAAGAGGTCCAGAGGCCCTGACCCCAGTGCCCATCAGCTGTCATCATCGTCTTTCTCTGACCCTGGCAGGTCATCTCCCATCTGTAGGAACCTCTAGACTGCACATCCCGCATGTATTTCAGGGTCACCTTGAGTTCAGCCATCTTATACCCAAAAAGCTTCAGTATGTGGGCCTGCTCTGGGATCAGCACATTGCCCTCTTTGCACACCTTGTAGTTGGACAGCAGGTTTGCCACACCTTTCTTTGGGGCCATTGGCAGACCCAGCTGCCTCAGGTGTGCCTCCATGGAATCTGATAACTGTTCCAGGAGCCCCAGGTCCAGATCATGGTGAAAGCAGACTATACTCAGATATAGTCCATTTCTGTGTATTTCATGAAACATTCATTTACTTCCTTCTTAGTTCCATTGGCAAAAAGGAGACCAACATCACCCCTCAACTTCCTGCTGACCTGATGCAGATTGTCTTAGTATTCATCAGATGGGCTTTGATCCAAGTCCACCATCATCACTTTGTTTTTGCCAAAGAACATTAGCCTGTGCTTCCAGGTACTGTGAATGTCCTTCAGCTTGTTCTTCCTCATGCTAGCCATGGAGAAGATGAAGAGGTACTTGTATGTGTTCACACATTCCTGAAGCTCTTTTATCAAGTTCTGTTTCATTTCCAAGGCTTTCTTGGCAGTTTTGGTTAGGAAGACTTTCTTGTTGCACTTGGACTTGGGCATCTCACTGCAGGCACCCAGATGTGTTTCATTTAAATGAATCATCCACAGTTCCCATCATCAAAGTCTTATAGTTTTCAGAGTACAAGTCTTTCACCTTTTGATTAATTTTATTTCTAAGAATGTTATTCTTTTTGATGAGGTGGTAAATTGGATTGCTTTCTTGATTTGTTTCAGATAGAAGTTATTAGTGTACAGAAAAGCAACAGACTTCTCTATATTAATCTTATATCCTGAAACTGCTGAATTCATGTATCAATTCTCATAGTTTTCTGGTGGAGACTTCAGCATATAGTTTCCTATCATTTGCAAATAGTAACAATTTTACTTTTTCCTTTCCAATTTGGATGGCTTTTACTTCTTTTTCTTTTCTGATTGCTGTGTCTAGCACTTCCAATTCTATGTTAAATAGAATGGTGAGATTGTGCATCCTTGTTTCTGATCTTGAAGGAAAAGTTTTGACATTTTCCCCGTTGAGTGTGATGTTAGCTGTGGATTTGGTAACAACAGGCTTTAGTTCGCTGAGTTATGCTCCCTCCATAACAACTTTGTTGAAGGTTTTATCACAAACCAATATTGATTTTTTTCAAATAGTTTTCTAATCTATTAAGGTAATCATGTGAATTCTATCATTGTGTGTGTGTGTGTGTGTGATGAATCACATTGATTGTGAACATTGAAAAATTCTTGCATTCCTGGAATAAATCTCACTTCTTCACAGTGCATGGTTTTATTTATCTATTGCTGAATTTGGTTTGCTACTATTTTTGCACCTAGGAGCAGCAGGGGTATTGGGCTGTCATTGTTTTTTTTTTGGTAGTATTTTTGTTTAGTTTTGATATCATGGTAATCTTTCATTTAGTCATGGAAGATTATATGTTTCTAAAATTAATCTATTTATTCTAGGTTGTCCAGTTTCTGGGTGTATAACATTTCATATCATTCTCTTGTGATTATTTGTATTTTGTGGTATTGGTTGTAATTCTCTTACTTTTAGACTACTTTTGTTTATGTGAGCCTTTCTTTTTTTTTTAATAATGAGTCTGAAAAGTTTTATCAGTATCATTTACTATTTTATATAGAGTTTCATTGATTTTTCTCTACTTTTTGGCTTTTGTTTTATTTATTCCTGCTCTAGCCTTTATTATTTCCTTCTTTCTGCTGAATTTGAGTTTTGTTTGTTCTTTTCTTGTACCTTAAGATGAAAAGTTAGGTTGTTTGAGTTTTTTTTTTTTTCCCTTCTACTTCGAGGTAATATAATATTGTTAAATACTTCCCTCTTTTAACCATTTTTCTATGTCTCAAAGATTTTGGAAAATTGTGTTTTAATTTTCTTTTGTCTCAACACAATATCTGATTTCCTATTTGAATTCTTCATTGACCCCCATTGCTCTATTTAGTAGCATTTCTCCACATTTGAGGGTTTTTTTTTTTTTTCAGTTTTCTTCTATTAATTGATTTTTAGTATAGCATAGTGGATGGAAACAATGCTTAATAGAATTTATTTTTTTTATTTATTTTTTAAATTTTAAAATCTTTAATTCTTACATGCGTTCCCAAACATGAACCCTCCTCCCACCTCCCTCCCCACAACATCTCTCTGGGTCATCCCCATGCACCAGCCCCAAGCATGCTGTATCCTGCGTCAGACATAGACTGGCAATTCAATTCTTACATGATAGTATACATATTAGAATGCCATTCTCCCAAATCACCCCACCCTCTCCCTCTCCCTCTGAGTCCAAAACTCCGTTATACACATCTGTGTCCTTTTTCCTGTCTTGCATACAGGGTCGTCATTGCCATCTTCCTAAATTCCATATATATGTGTTAGTATACTGTATTGGTGTTTTTCTTTCTGGCTTACTTCACTCTGTATAATTGGCTCCAGTTTCATCCATCTCATCAGAACTGATTCAAATGAATTCTTTTTAATGGCTGAGTAATACTTCATTGTGTATATGTACCACAGCTTTCTTACCCATTCGTCTGCTGATGGACATCTAGGTTGTTTCCATGTCCTGGCTATTATAAACAGTGCTGCGATGAACATTGGGGTACATGTGTTTCTTTCAATTCTGGTTTCCTCGGTGTGTATGCCCAGCAGTGGGATTGCTGGGTCATAAGGTAGTTCTATTTGCAATTTTTTAAGGAATCTCCACACTGTTCTCCATAGTGGCTGTACTAGTTTGCATTCCCACCAACAGTGTAGGAGGGTTCCCTTTTCTCCACACCCTCTCCAGCATTTATTGCTTGCAGATTTTTGGATTGCAGACACTCTGACTGGTGTGATGTGGTACCTCATTGTGGTTTTGATTTGCATTTCTCTAATAATGAGTGATGTTGAGCATCTTTTCATGTGTTTGTTAGCCATCCGTATGTCTTCTTTGGAGAAATGTCTATTAATAGAATTTATATCTTCTTAAATTAATTGAGATTTTTTATTTGACATGGTATATGATCTATCCTGAAGAATATTCCATGTCCAATGTAAAAACATGTGCGTGTTGCTCTTTAGGATGTAAAATCTTGTAGATATCCGTTAAATTCATTTGGTTGTATGTTTCACTAAAGGCCACTGGTTATTTATTTTCTGTCTAGAAGTTCTATCTATTGATGCAAGTGCGGTAAAAAGTTCCCAACTACTGTGGAATTACTGATTATTTCTGCTTTATATCTATTAGTATTTGCTTTATATATTTAAGTGTTCCTACATTAGGTGCACATATATTTATTATGTTATATCCTCTTCTTTGGTTGGCCTTTGTTGTAATTATATAATGCCCTTATTTGTCTTTATTATAAACTTTATTTCCGGTTCTAATTTGTCTGATGTGAGTATTGCTACACAAGCTTCTTTTCATTTCCATTTTCATGAAATAACTTTTCAATCGCTGTTCTTTCAGTGTGTGCATCGTTGGTTCTAAGTGAATCTCCTGTAGGCAGCACATAGATGTTTCTTTTTACTTATTCCAATCTCCAACATAGCTCTTATAATTGGAGCATTTAGTACATTGACACTTAAAGTCATAATTGATAAGCATTTGCTTATTTCTATTTGTTACCTATGTTCTTCTTACTTTTGTAGCTCTTCTCTGTTCTTGTCTTCTGTTAGTCTCTGCCCTTGTGGTTTTATTTTTTAGTGTTCGGTTATAAAAACCTTTTCTTTCTCTTTAATTTTTGTATATCTATTGCAGGCTTTTATTTTCATATCTACTTGATGATGGTCATTCAAATTGAAACACAGTCTAAAGCTCAATACTTTTATTTCCCCCCACAGTGTGTGTTTTTATATTGTATTTTACAGCTTTTATATAACAAGCTCTAAGTTCATCCACCTCAGTAGAACTGACTCAGATGTCTTCCTTTTCATGGCTGAGGAGCATTCTATTATGCATATGTACCACAACTACTTTATCCATTCACCTGTTGATGGACATCTAGGTCGCTTCCATGTCCTAGTTATTGCATACAGTGTTGCAATGAACACAGGGCTACACATGTCTTTGTCAATTATGGATTTCTCAGGGTATATGCCCATTGGTGGGATTGTTGGGTCATATGGGTAGTTTTAGGGCTTTCCTGGTGTCTCAGCAGTAAAGAATCCCCCTACAATACGGAGGAGGGCATGACAACCCACTCCAGGCTTCTTGCTGGGAAAATCCCATCAACAGAGGAGCCTGGCATGCTACAGTAAGTGGGATCATGAATGGTTGGACATGACTGAAGAGACTGAGAATGCATGCACGTGGTAGATTCCTAGATTTTTAAGGCATCTCTATACTTTTCTCCATAATGACTGTATCAATTATGTTCCGCCCAACAGTGTAAGAAGATTCCTTTTTCTCCACACCCTCTCTGGCATTCTGACACCTCACTGTATTTGTGACTTGCATTTCTCTAATGATGAGTGATATTGAGTAGCATCTCATGTGTTTTTGTTGGCCATTTGTATGTTTTCTTTGGAGAAATAATCTGTTTAGATCTTCCATCCATTTTTTAATAGCATTATTTGTGTTTCTGGTATGGAACTGCCTGAGCTGACGTACATTTTGGAGATTAATCCTTTATCAATTGGTTCATTTGCAATTATCTTCTCCCATTCTGAGGGTTGTCTTTTCATCTTGTTCATAGTTTCCTTTGCTGTGCAAATCTCTTAAGTTTATTTAAGTCCCAATTTAAAATTTTTGTTTTTATTTCCATTACTCTGCGAGGTGGATAGAAGAAGATACTGCTATGATTTATATCAAAGAGTGCTCTACCTATGTTTTCCTCCAAGAGTTGTTATATTTTCTTGCCTTATTTGAACTTGAATGACGATTTGTTTAAAAATTGTATGTATATTTATAGGTTACTATATATACACAAACATTATGATAGCTACAAATCAGGAAGCTATAATAGATATGCAAACGAAAGAAAGAAAGAAAAAGTCAACCCATAAAGAATTGATGAAAAGATGGATAAAAGAACAGAATAACCAAAAAATAGCAAGAAAACAAAATGATAATTAAGAAAGTATCAATAAGTCTATGTCTATTAATAAAGATGGAGTGTAAATGAACTAAATGGTCTAATCAGAAAAAAAAGAAGACTTATATATTGGCTGCCTACAAGAGATTAACTACAAAACAGGACACACAGCCTGAAAGTGAAGAGACAGAAAAAGATAATCCATGTA
The DNA here is from genome assembly GCF_042477335.2 of Ovis canadensis. Taxonomy (NCBI): domain Eukaryota; kingdom Metazoa; phylum Chordata; class Mammalia; order Artiodactyla; family Bovidae; genus Ovis; species Ovis canadensis. The sequence continues at coordinate 10,074,396 of NC_091255.1, forward strand.
AGTAAAAATGAAAAGATTATGGTAGCAAGACTATTATAAAACTTTAAAAGTAAGTCTGCAACAAAATGCAAAGGGGACATTATATAATGATAAAGTAGTCAATCCGAGAGGATATAGCTTTCATAAAAATATATACACCTAATTATAAAGAAACCATTAGCAGACATAAAGGGATAATTTGACAGTAATATAATAAGAGTAGAGGACTTCAATGCTTTTTAGCTTTTGTTTTTCGGGGATAGTTTCATTTGCCGCCTCCTGTACAATATTACAAATCTCTGTCCATAGTTCTTCAGGTACACTGTTAACTAAATCTACTCCCTTGAGTCTAGTCCCAAGAAGGGAAAGTGTTTATCTGAGGAAGCTTTACAAATAGAGGGATAATGAAGAGAAGCAAAAAGCAAGGCAGACAGGGAAAGGAACATCCAATTAAATGCATACTTTCAAAGAATAGCTAGTAGAGACAAGAAGGAATTCTTCAATAAAAAGTGCTTAACAATAGAATAAAACAACAAAAAGATAAAGACTACAGATCTCTTCAGGAAAACTTGAAACATAAAGGGAACATTCCATCCAAAGATGGGCACAATAAAGGATAAAAATTGTAGAGACCTAGGAGATACTGAGTGCAATTGTGCGGTAGTTTGAGCATTCGTTGGCATTGCCTTTCTTTGGGATTGGAGTGAAAACTGACTTTTCCAGTCCTGTGGCCACTGCTGAGTTTACCAAACTTACTGGCATATTGAGTACAGCACTTTCACAGCATCATCTTTCAGAATCTGAAATAGCTCAACGGGAATTCCAGCACCTCCACTAGCTTTGTTCGTAGTGATGCTTTCTAAGGCCCACTTGACTTCACCTTCCAGGATGTCTGGCTCTAGGTGAGTGATCACACCATTGTAATTATCTTGGTCATGAAGATCTTTTTTGTACAGTTCTACTGGGTATTCTTGCCACCTCTTCTTAATATATTTTGCTTCTGTTAGGTCCATATCATTTCTGTCTTTTATCGAGCCCATTCTCTTGGTGTCTCTAATTTTCTTGAAGAGATCTCTAGTCTTTCCCATTCTGTTGTTTTCCTCTATTTCTTTGCATTGATCGCTGAGGAAGGCTTTCTTTTCTCTTCTTGCTATTTTTTGGAACTCTGTATTCAGATGCTTATATCTTTCCTTTTCTCCTTTGCTTTTCACTTCTCTTCTTTTCACAGCTGTTTGTAAGGCATGACTGAGTGACTGAACTGAACTGAACTGAGGAGACACAAGAGATCATGATGAGATGGAAAGAATACACAGAAGAACTGTATTTAAAAGATCTTAATGAACCAGATTACCGTGACAGTGTAGTTTTTCACCTAGGGCCAGACATTCTAGAGTGTGAAGTCAAGTAGGCCTTAAGAAACACTGTTGTTAATAAAACTAGTGAATGTGGCGAAATTCCAGCAGACCTACTTAGATCCCCAAAGGATGATGCCATCAAGGTTTTTCATTCATTATGTCAGCAAATCTTGAAGACCCAGCAGTGACCTCAGGACTGGAAAAGGTCAATTCTCATGCCAATTCCCAAGAAGGGCAGTACCAAAGAGTGTGCTAACCATAGGATAATTGCACTCATACTCCAGGCTAGGAAGGTCATGCTTAAAACCCTTCATGCTAGGCTTTGGCATCATGCAAACCAAGAAACTCCAGATGTCCAAGGTGGGTTTAGAAAAAGAAGAAGAATTAGAGATCAGATTGCCGACATGCCCTGGATTACAGAGAAATCAAGGGAATTTAAGAAAAACATCTATCTCTGTTTCATTGACCATGCTAAGGTCTTTGACTATTTGGAACATGAAAAACTGTGGAAAGCTCTTAGATAGATGGGAATACCAGCCCATCTTACCTGTCTCCTGAAAAACCTCTATGTGGGCCAAGAAGCAACAGTTAAAACCCTGTATGGAACATCGTATTTGTTCAAGATCAAGAAAAGAGTACGACAGGGCTGTCTGCTGTCACCCTGCTTGTTTAACCTACATGCTAAGTACATCATGAGAAACATGGGGTGGGATAAGTTGCAAGCTGTAATCAAGATAGATGGGAGAAACATCAACAGCCTCAGATATGCAGATGATATCATTCTAATGGAAGAAAGTGAAGGGGAACTAAGGAACCTCTTGATGACAGTGAAGGAGGAGGTTGAAAGAACTGGCTTAAGACTAAATATCAGAAAAACAAAAACAAAAAACTAAGATTATGGCATCTGGTCCCATTACTGCATGACAAATAGAAAGGTAAAATGTGGAAGTAGTGACAGACTTCCTATTCTTGGGCTCCAAAATCACTGCAGATGGTGATTGCAGCCATGAAATCAGAAGATGCTTGTTTCTTGGCAGGAAAGTGATGGCAAACCTAGACAGTGTGCCAAAAAGCAGAGACTTTACTCTTCCAACAAATGTCTGTATAGTCAAAGCTATGGTCTTCCCAGTGGTCATGTACAGTTGTGAAACCTGAACCATAAAGAAGGCAGAATGCCAAAGAATTTATGCCTTCAAACTGTGGTGCTGAAGAAGACTCCTGAAAGTCCTTTGTACAGCAAAGAGATCAAACCTGTCAGTCTTAAGGGAGATCAACCCTGAATATTCACTGGAAGGACTGATGCTGAAGCTGAAGCTCCAGTATTTTGGTCATCTAATGCAAACAGATGACTCATTGGAAAAGTCCCTGATGCTGGCACAGAAGGACAAGAGGGTGTCAGAGGATGAGATAGCTGGACAGCATCATTAATGCAATGAACATAAACTTGGGCAAACTTTGGGCAATGGTGAGGGACAGGAAGGCCTGGTGTACTTCAGTCCATGGGATTGTAAAGAGTTGGACACAACTGCATGACTGAACAACAGCAGAGGACTTTAATACTCTTACAAAAATGGATAAGTAATTCATACTAAAAAGATAAATAAACAGACAGTTCTCTTAAGTGACACATAAGACCAGATGGATTTAATAGATATCTGCAAAATATTCCATTCAAAACCATCAAAATGCACATTCTTTTAAATTGCTCATGGAACATTCTCAAGCATAGATCACATGGTAGGCCACAACACAAGTCTTAATAAATTAAAGAAGCTTGAACTCAAGCCTCTTTTCTGGCCACAACAGAATAAGAAATCAATTCAAAGGAAAAAAAAAAAAAACTAACAAAACTGCAGTCCCTTACCAAGTCAGGACTTGCCATTAATTATGCTGGGGAAAGCAGATCTTGCTCACAACTGTGTCTTAGACCCATCATTTCTGTCTGGTCCTGCACAGTCAACGTGGAGACAATGGGACAATATCCCTGACAAATACATAGCAAGATCTTCTATACAATAAGAACGCATGTAAGAATTAAAGATTTTTAAATTTAAAAAAAAATAAATAAAAAATTAAAAAAATAATAACAAATCAAATTTAAACTACAGAAAAAAGACCATATATCATAATCAGGTAGAATTTATTCTAGGGATGCAAGAATGGTTTAATTTCCACAAAACAATCAGTGTGATATACCACAGTAACAAAATGACTTAAAAAAATAATCTCCTCATCTCAATAGATGCAGAAAAAGCATTTGATAATTTTTTTTCTATTCATGATTTAAAAACTCAACAAAATTATTCTAGAGGAAGCACACCTCAATAGAATAAGGAAAATATATTACAAATAAACAGCCAACATCATTGGAGAAGGAAATGGCAACACAGTCCAGAATAAAAAATAAACACTCAACTCAAGGAGAAAGAAATCAATTATATTGATGATATTAAAGAACTATAGAAGAAAAAAAAAGGAGAGAACAGAATAAGATCTTACATAACTTTTTAAGTTGAACAATCCAAGCTTCCATTTCTCATACTTAGAAAGAATAGTAATAAGACTGACTGGGAAAATGCAGTATTATGTTAAGCTTATACAGTATTTTTGAAGCTCAGCTGTAATTTATGCACCCATAGGTCACTATGTATGAATTATTTTATTAAATAAAAATCTGAATTGCTATTTTCTCCTTCCCCATTCATAATAGACTGTTCCATGATTTATATTTAAACTACTGCAATACTTTCATTATTATTTTTAATTTTTTCCTTTTTTTAAAACTTTTTATTTTACACCAGAGTATAGTCGATTTACAATGTTGTTTAGTTTCAGGAGTACAGCAAAAGTGATTCAGTGATATATACATCTATTCTTTTTCAAATTCTTTTGCCAATTAAGTTGCTATATAATATTGACCAGATTTTCCTATGCTATATAGGAAGTACTTGTTGGTTACCCATTTTAAATATAACAGTGTGTACATGTTAATACCCTACTCCCTAAAATTCCCTCCCCCTGTCCCTTTCCCTGTGACAACTACAAGTTCATTCCCTCATATTCAAGTCGGTTTATATTTTGTAAATAGATTCATTTGGATCTTTTTCTTTTTTGGTTCCACATATAAGCAATACCATAGGGTATTTCTCTTTTTATGTCTGACTTACTTCACTCAATATGACACTCTCTAGGTCCATCCATATTTTTACAAATGGAATTTTTTTTTTAATTTTTAATGGCTGAGCAATATTCCATTGTACATATCTACCACATCTTCTTTATCCATTCACCTGTTGTTGGACACTTAGATCACTTCCAATTGTGGCTATTGGAAACAGTGTTGCAATGAACATTGAGATGCATACCCTTTCAGACTTTTTTTTTTTTCTTCCCCCAGATATATGCCCAGGAATGAGACTGCAGGATCATATGGTAGCTCTCTGTTTAGATTTTTTTTTTTTTTAAGAAACCTCCATATTGTTCTCCACAGTGGCTATGCCAATTTACATTCCCACCAAGAGTATAGAAGGGTTCCCTTCTCTTAACACCTTCTCCAGCATTTAAGTTTTTTTTTTTTTTTTTTTTTTTGAGGATAGCCATCCTGACTGCTGTGAGGGTATATCTCACTGTAGTTTTAATATGCATTTCTCTGATAAAAAGCAATATTGAACATCTTTTCAAGTGCTTCTTGGCCTCCTGTATGACTTCTTTGTAGAAATGTCTATTTAGATCTTCCATTTTTTTGATTGGATTGTCTGTTTTGATGGCATTAAGCTGCATAAACTGTAAAATTTGGAGATCGATTTCTTGTCAGTCACACTATTTGCAACTATTTTATCCCACTATGTGGATTGTCTTTTTGTTTTATGGTTTCCTTCACTGTGTAGAAGCTTTAGAGTTTAATTAATTTCCATTTGTTTATTTTTGTTTTTATTTCCACTATTCTGGGAGATAGATCCAAAAAGATCTTGCTATGATTTATGTCACAGAATAGTCAGCCTATGTTTTCTTCTTAGAGTTTATAGTATCCCATTTGACATTTAGAACTTTAATCCATTTTGGGTTTATTTTTGTGTATGGTCTCAAAGAATGATCTAGTTTCAGTTTTTTACATGTAGCTGTCTAGTTTTCCCAGCACCATTTATTAAAAAGACTGTCTTTATTTCATTTTATAGTCTTGCCTCTTTTGTTATATATTAATTGACTATAGGCTCATGGGTCTATTTCTGGGCAGCCTGTCCTATTCCACCATTCTATATTTCTATTTTTGTGCCAGTACTATACTGTTTTGATGACTTTAGTTTTATATTATAATCTGAAGACAGGAACCTCAATTCTTTGAGCTCCGTTCTTATTTCTCAATATTGCTTTGGCTACTCAGGGTCTTTTGTGTCAAATTTTAAGTTTTTTTTTTTTTTTTTTTTATCCTAGTTTTGTGAAAAATATCCTTTGTATTTTTCCATTGTACCAAGTGATTTCAATGTTTGATTGGAATAGTGATTCCATTGAATAGTGATTCCATTGAATCTGTAGATTGCCTTGGGTAGTATAGACATTTTGACAATACTGATTTTTCTGATACCCCCCAAATGATATATCTTTCCATTTGTTCATGTCATCTTTGATTTCTTCCATCAGTTTCTTATAATTTTCAGAGTATAAGTCTTTAAGTAGACTTATTCCTAGGCATTTTACTCTTTCAGATGTGATGGTAAATGGGATTATTTATTGGACCTTTCTGGCCTTTTGTTTTAGTGTATAGAAATGCAACAGATTTCTGTGTATTAATTTTGTAACCTGCAACTTTATCAAATTCATTATTGAAGTCTAGTAGTTTTCTGGTAGCAGCCTTAGGATTTTCTATGTAGCAGAAATATTTTAGCAGAAATATTTTCTATTTCTGCTGCATGTCTTCAGCAGACTGTGATAGTTTAAACTCTTTTTTTCCAGCTTAGATTGCTCTTATCTCTTTTTCTTTTCTGATTGCCATAGTTAAGGCTTCCCAAGCTATGTTAAATAAAGGTAGTGAGCATGAAAATCTTTACTTCATTCATAATCTTAGGGGAAATGCTTTTAGCAATTCACCATTGAGTATGATGTTATCTATAGGTTTGTCATATATGACCTTTATCATGTTATGTTCCTTCTATGCTCACTTTCTTGAAAGTTTTTATTTTAAGTAGGCGTTGAATACTATCAAAACCTTTCCTACATCTATTGAGTTGATCATATAGTTTTTATTCTTCAATTGGTTGATGTAGTGTATCACATTTATTGATTTTGTGGATATTAAAAAATCCTTGCATCCTTGGGAAAAACATTTCTTGATCTTTTTAATATGTTCTTGGATTCAGATTGCTAGCATTTTGTTGAGGACTTTCGCGTATATGTTCATCAGTGATATTCCCTTAAAATTTTTATTTTTGTAAGCATCTTTGCTTTTGGTATCAGGGTGATGGTGCCCTTACAGTGTGAACTTGGCAAGTTTTATTCCTCAGCAATTTTTTGGAAAAGTTTCTGAAAGATAAATGTTAGCTTTTCTTTAAATATTTGATAGAATCCTCGATGTGAAGCACACTGGTCCTGGAGTTTTCTTTTTGGAAGTTTTAAAATCAGATTTTAAATTTCAGTATTGTGATTGCTCTGTTCATATTTTGTATTTATTCCTGTTACAGTCATGGAAATTGTACCTAAGAATCTGTCCATTTTTTTCATGTTGTCCATTTCATTGGCATAAAGTACCTCATTGTCATCTCTTGTGATCCTTTTTCTTATCATGGTGTTACTTGTAACTTCTCCTTTTTCATTTCTGATTTTACTGATTAGAGTCCTCTGTCTTGTTTGTTTGTTTGTTTGTTTGTTTTTTCCTTGATGAGTCTGGCTAAAAGTTTATCAATTTTATTTTTTCAAAGAACCAGCTTTTAGTTTCATTGATCTCTGATATTGTCTTCCCCACTATTATAGTCAATTTATCTCTTTATGACTATTAGCATTTGCTTTATATATTGAGGTGCTCCTATGTTGGGTGCATATATATTTATAATTATTATGTCTTCTTCTTGAATTAATCTCTGGGTAATTATGTAGTGTTCTTCTTTGTCTCTTATTTTAAAGTCTTTTTTTTTTTGATATGAGTATTGGTAACCTAGCTTTCTTTTTTATTTCCATTTGCATGGAGTACCTATTTTCAACCCCTCACTTACAGTCTGTGACTCAAATTGTTTTGTTTCAATCTGTTAGGTCTGAGGTGGGTCTCTTGTGGACAGCATATATATGGCTCTTGATTTTGTATCCATTCAACCAGTCTATGTCTCTTGTTTGGAGCAATTAATCCATTTACATTTAAGGTAATTATTAATATGTATGTTTCTATGGTTAATTTGTTAATTGTTTTTGGTTTATTTTTGTAAGTCTTTATCATTCCCTCATCTTTTTTTCTCTGCTCTTGGGTGTCTTATTTAGAGAAGTTCCTTTAGAAATTGTTGTAAACTGCTTTAGTGGTGCTGAATTCTCTTAGCTTGTGTGTCCTTTAACCTCACCATTCTTTCTCAAAATTGTTTTGAGTTTCACTTTAAATTAAAGGAAGGTAGTCATCAAAATGGCAATACTTTGAAGAGTTAACTGACTTCAGTCCCCCTCACAAGAAAACCATACAGTAATTTAACATATATAAGACATTATTATAAAAGTGCCAGAACCTAGGCTGGGTGTGGAGCATGGGCTGTAGCACTTCCATCGACATCAGAGACCAAGATGAACTGTATTAGAAGGTAAAGAGGAGCAGCCACATTTTGACCACATTAACCTTCCCCATGCTTGCACAGGGAAGCATCATGAGGATTCTCCTAAGATTGCTGCTTCTCTGGTGGGAAAATGCTAACCCAAGATGAACATCTGGCTCCCTTCAAATTGTAAAACACTTTCCAGGAAGCTTAATGGAATCTGATACCACAAGGATTACTGGAGGAACCTGTGGATCTATAACACAGGGTTTCAGATAGAGACTGAGAAGGGGAAGAGGCTTATAGCAACCTGTGTCCACATCTTGACAGTCTTAATTTCTGCTTGCAGTGGTGACTGAACAGAGATTTAGGCCAGAAATTAGCAGCTTTGTCCATTTTTAGAGCCAAACTAGTGGTCCTCTATGACCAACGAGTTTGCCTGACAGTTATGCTTGATTTGGAAACACAGCCAGTGGGCTATACCAGCTGTGGAGCACATCCTAAGGCTCTACCCAGACAAGGGAAAAAATCTGCTCTCCTATCCAACTCCTAACTTTAATCTCCAGTGCTACTCTGTGGAGCATATCCTGCGTCTCTGTTTAGTTCAGTGACCATACCCAGAAACAGAGCTCAGCATACATTTTAGTGTAATTGCCGAATATAGCCTGTGAAGGCAGGGAGTCCAGCCAGAGGCCCCAACTAGTTAGGAAGCACAGCCTATAAACCTACCCAACCACGAAGTCTGTACAGAAGACTCCACTGTCACAAAGCATTATCTACAACTCCAATCAACTTTGGGGTATAGCTAGGGACCCTGTGCAACTAGGGCAGGAATTCACCAATATTACCCAACTGCTGACCACAGCCAAAACTATCCAATTGCAAACCTCAGGCTGTTTCTTCAATCAACTTTCGAGCACAATCTGTCGTTCCTTGCCCTGACATTTGCAACAACTTGGATGAATCACTTACACTAAGTGAAATATCAGACAGACAAAGGCAAACACTATGTAATCTCACTTTTATGTGGAATTTTAAACTGAATTCATAGAAACAGAGCTAGTAGGTTGATGGTTGCCAAGGATAGTTCAGTTCAGTTCAGTCACTCAGTCGTGTCAGACTATTTGCAACCCCATGAACAGCAGCACGCCAGGCCTCCCTGTCCATCACCAACTCCCGGAGTTCACTCAGACTCACGTCCATCAAGTCAGTGATTCCATCCAGCCATCTCATCCTCTGCCGTCCACTTCTCCTCCTGCCCCCAATCCCCCCCCAGCATCAGAGTCTTTTCCAATGAGTCAACTCTTCACATGAGGTGGTCAAAGTACCGGAGTTTCAGCTTCAGCATCATTCCCTCCAAAGAAAACCCATTGCTGATCTCTTTCAGAATGGACTGGTTGGATCTCCTTGCAGTCCAAGGGACTCTCAAGAGTCTTCTCCAACACCACAATTCAAACGCATAAATTCATCGGCCCTCAGCTTTCTTCACAGTCCAACTGTCACATCAATACATGAACACTGGAAAAACCATAGCCTTGAAGACGGACCTTTGTTGGCAGGGTAATGTCTCTGTTTTTCAATATGCTATCTAGTTTGGTCATAACTTTTCTTCCAAGGAGTAAGCGTCTTTTAATTTCATGGCTGCAGTCACCATCTGCAGTGATTTTGGAGCCCCCCAAAATAAAGTTTGACACTATTTCCACTGTTTCCCCATCTATTTCCCATGAAGTGATGGGATCAGATGCCATGATCTTCATTTTCTGAATGTTGAGCTTTAAGCCAACTTTTTCACTCTCCACTTTCACTTTCATCAAGAGGCTTTTTAGTTCCTCTTCACTTTCTGCCATAAGGGTGGTGTCATCTGCATATCTGAGGTTATTGATATTTCTCCTGGCAATCTTGATTCCAGCTTGTGCTTCTTCAAATGAAAAGCAAGGGAGAAAGGAAAGATGCAAGCATCTGAATGCAAAGTTCCAAAGAATAGCAAGAAGAGATAAGAAAGCCTTCCTTAGTGATCAAAGCAAAGAAATAGAGGAAAACAACAGAATGGGAAAGACTAGAGATCTCTTCAAGAAAATTAGAAACACCAAGGGAACATTTCATGCAAAGATAGGCTCAATAAAGGACAGAAATGGTATGGACCTAACAGAAGCAGAATATATTAAGAAGAGGTGGCAAGAATATACAGATGAACTATACAAAAAAGATCTTCATGAGCCGGATAATCACGATGGTGTGATCACTCACCTAGAGCCACAGAGCCTGGAAGGTGAAGTCAAGTGGGCCTTAGAAAGCATCACTACGAGCAAAGCTAGTGTAGGTGATGGCATTCCAGTTGAGCTCTTTCAAATCCTGAAAGATGATGCTGTCAAAGCGCTACACTCAATGTGCCAGCAAATTTGGAAAACTCAGCAGTGGCCACAGGACTGGAAAAGGTCAGTTTTCATTCCAATCCCAAAGAAAGACAATGCTAAGAATGCTCAAACTACCACACAATTGTACTCATCTCACATGCTAGTAGAGTAATGCTCAAAATTCTCCAAGCCAGGCTTCAGCAGTACGTGAACCATGAACTCCCTGATGTTCAAGCTGGTTTTAGAAAAGGCAGAGAAACCAGAGATCAAATTGCCAACATCCGCTGGATCATGGAAAAAGCAAGAGAGTTCCAGTAAAACATCTATTTCTACTTTATTGACTATGCCAAAGCCTTTTACTGTGTGGATCATAACAAACTGTGGAAAATTCTGAAAGAGATGGGATTACCAGATCACCTGACCTGCCTCTTGAGAAACCTATATGCAGATCAGGAAGCAACAGTTTGAACTGGACATGGAACAACTGACTGGTTCCAAATAGGAAAAGGAGTACATCAAGGATGTATATTGTCACCCTGCTTATTTAACTTATATGCAGAGTGCCAAGGATAAGGTGTGCCTAAAATGGGTAGCAATGGTCATAGAGCACAAACTCCCAGTTATAAGTTGAATGTGTTACTAGGGTCTAAATACAGTATGCAGACTTCCTAATAATGCTTTATTATATAGTGTACTGAATACAATATTATGTCATTTATATATCAACAAAGCTAGGAAAAATCAAGGTAAGGATCAAAATTAACTTTTCCTCACCAATGTCGAACAGATCCAGTATTATTTATTGGAAATATTACTCTTCTTCCCCCTCCACCCCTGAATTCCTACCTACTCAGTTTTGACACTGTTCAGTTTTGTGCATAGAAACAGTATTATCTTCTGTTGAATTGTCTATTATTACACAATACCTAAACAATTATTTTAAAATGCTCTCTTTTGTACTAGATTGGTTTCTTCCTTAGTTTTACATCTTGATCCATTTATTTCATTTTTACTACTGACTCCCTGATTCAACTAATAGAATTATATCTGGAAGCTAAGGATGAGAGTGAAAGGGCAGATAGTATGTACTTTTCTTCTATCAAGTTCTCCTTTTCATGAAAGAAGACAGATTTTTCTGAACCTGAATCTGAATAATGGTACTTACATTTCTAATAAAATGCTATATAGAAAGTAATTGCAAATTTCCTGTTTATCAGTTCATTTCTTCAGAATGCCTGGCACACTTAGCCTCATTCATTTATTAATAAAGACTGGTAAATTCTGCCATAGAATTCTTTCAAATCTCAGGAATCAGGCTTCTTTACTTCAGACCATATTACAAAGCCACAGTAATCAAAATAATAGAATACTGACACAAAAATGCAAACATAGTTCAATAGAATAGATAAGAAGCCCAGAAATAAACCCACATGCCTATGGTCAACTTATGGACAAAGAAGACAAGAATATATAATGGAGAAAAGACAATATTTTCAAGTGGTAATGGAAAAACTGGACAGGTACATGCAAAAGAATGAAATTAGAACATTGTCTAGCATCATACGCAAAAGTAAACTCAAAATGGAGTGAAGACCTAAATGTAAATCTGAATACTATTAACTCTTGAAGAAAGCATATATAGAACACTCTTTGACATAAATAGGAGCAAGATCTTCTCTGATCCATCTCCCAGAGTATTGGAAATAAAAACAAAAGTAAACAAATGGGACAAAATTAAGTTTAAAAACTTCTGCACAACAAATGAAATCATAAACAAAAATGAAAAGGCATTGTCTCCAACAGAATGTAAATTAAGCTACTGAAAGAGATTTTCAAAACACTGAAACAGCTCATGCAGCTCAATATTAAAAAATCTAAAAATCCAAGTAGAAAATCTAAATAGATGTTTCTTCAAAGAAGACATACAGATGGCTACAGAGCAAAGAACAATGCAAAATATTTCAAATTATTAGAGAAATGCAAATCAAAATTACAATGAGATATCACCTCACATCAGTCAGAATGGCTATCATCAAAAAGTCTGCAAACAATAAATGGTGGAGAGGGTGTGGAGAAAATGAACCTTATTACATTGTTCTTGAGAATGTAAAGTGGTATGCTATTATGCAGAACCATGTGTGGATTCCTTTAAAAACTAAATATTCAATTTCCATATGAACCAGGAGTCCCACTCCTGGATATAAATTCAGAGAATACTATAACTCAAAAAGATGTATGAACCCAGATGTTCATTGCTGCACTATTTACAATAATTAAGATATAGAAGCAAACTAAATGTCCATCAACAGAGGAATGGATAAAGAGCACAGGGAGCATATATACAATCAAATATTACTCAGCCATTAAAAATAATGAAATCATGTCATTTACAGTAATATAGATGGACCTGGAGATTATCATACTAATTGAAATGTCAGACAGAGAAAGACATGTATCATATCATATCACTTATGTGTGAAGTTTAAAAACTGAAACAAATGAGCTTATTTACAAGCAGAAATAGACTTACAGACTTTGAAAGCAAAGTTATGGTTACCAAAGGAGATAAGTTGGAGGGAGGGATAAACTAGGAGATTGGGATTAACATGTAGACACTACTATATATAAAATAAATAATCAAAAGTATCTACTGTATAGCACAGGAAATTCTACTCACTATTATATAATAATCTGCATGGGAACAGAATTTGAAATAAATGGCTATATGTATAACTGAATCACATTGCGGTACACATGATACTAACAAAACATGGTAAATAAACTATTCTTCAGTATAAAATAAAAATTAACACAAGAATTCTTCCAGTTGTCATAAGTAAACTAGGGTAACTTTACACCATGTGCTAGCAGTAATTCTTGCTGTTGTTTAGTCTCTTAGTCCTTTCTGACTTATTGCAACACTATGGACTGCAGCAGGCCAAGCTTCCCTGTCCTTTACTATCTCCCAGAGTTTGCTCAAGTTCATATCCATTGAGTAAGTGATGCTAACCATCTCATTTTCTGCCACTATTTTCTCCTTTTGTCCTCAATCATTCCCAGAATCAGGTGTTTTTTTTTGTTTGTTTGTTTTATGTTTTGTTTGTTTGTTTGTTTGTTTTTTCAGCAAGTCGACTCTTTGCATCAGGTGGCCAATGAATGCATTGACGCCTCAGCTTCAGTATCACTGCTTCCAATGAATATTCAAGGTTCATTTCCTTTAGGATTGACTAGTATCACCTCCTTGCAGTCTAAGGAGCTCTCAAGAGTCATCTCCAGCACCACAGTTCAAAAGCATCAGCTTTTCGGCACTCAGTCTTCTTTATGGCCCAACTCTCACATACTTACATGAAAACTGGGAAAACCATAGCTTTAATTAGATGAACCTTTGTTGGTAAAGTCTCTTCTTTTTAATGTACTATCTAGGTTTGTCATAGCATTTCTTCCAGGGAGCAAACATCTTTTCATTCCATGGATGCAATCATTGTCCACAGTGATTTTTATGCCCAAGGAAATGAAACTTGTCACTGTTTCCACTTTTTGCCTATATATTTGCCATGAAGTAATGGGACCATTTGCCTGGATATTAGCTTTTTGAATGCTGAGTTTTAAGCCAGCTTTTCCATTCTTCTATTTACCTTCATCAAGAGATTCTATAGTTCTTCAATTTTTGCCATTAGAGTATATCATCTGCATATCTGAGGTTATTGATATTTTTCCTGGTAATCTTGATTCCAGCTTGTGCTTCATCCAGCCTGGAATTTCACATGATGTATTCTGCATAGAAGTTAAGCAAGCAGAGTGAAAATATGCAGCCTTGACATATTCCTTTTCAAATTTTGAACTATAGTTCCATGTCCAATACTAACTGTTGCCTTTTTCTGTGTACAGGTTTCTCAGGAACAAGTAAGATGGTCTGGTGTTCCCCTCTCTTTAAGAATTTTCCACAGTTTGTTGTGATCCACACAGTCAAAGGCTTTAACATAGTCAATGAAGTAGAAGTAGATTTTTTCTTTTTTTGGAATTCCTTTGCTTTTTTTTTTTTTTTAATTCAATGGAAGTTGGCAATTTGATCTATGATTTCTCTGCATTTTACAAATCCAGCCAGCTTAATACACCTGGAAGTGTTCAGTTCATGTACTGTTGAAGCCTAACTTGAAGGATTTTGAGCATTATCCTGCTAACCTGTGAAATTAGTGCAATTGTATGGCAGCTTAAACATTCTTTGGCATTGCCTTTCTTTTCAACTGGAATGAAAACTGACCTTTTTTAGTCCTGTGGCCACTGTTGAGTTTTCCAAATTTGCTGACATATTGAGTACAGCACCATCTTTTAAGATTTTAAAGAGCTCAGTTTAGATTCCAACACCTACACTTTAACAGAACCACCTTTTAAGATAATAAGCAGCTAATCTGGAATTCCATTACCTCCACTAGCTGTGTTCAGAGTAATACTTTCTAAGGCCCACTTGACTTTACATTCCAACATATCTGGCTCTAGGGGGATGACCACATTATTGTGGTTGTTTGGGTCATTAGAACCATTTTTGTATAGTTCTTCTGTGTAGTCTTGCCACCTTTAAAAAAAAAAATCTTCTGCTTTGTTAGGCCCTTTCCATTAGTGTCCTTTATTGTGCCCATCTTTGCATGAAATTTTCCCTTGGTATGTGTGTGTGTTGTCATCTCAGTCATGTCTAATTCTTTGTGACCCTGTGAACTGGGTCCTGCCAGGCTCCTCTGTCCATGGGGATTCACCAGGTGAGAATAATGGAGGGGGCTGCCATGCCCTCCTCCAGGGGATCTTTCCCACCCAGGGATCGAACCCATGATTTGTGTGCCTCCTGCATTGCAGGCAGATTCTTTACCAGTGAAGTTTCATCCCTTGGTATAGGATGGCCCAAAAAAGAAGGAAATCTAAACCCTGAAGGAGACTGTTCTCACATTGCAGAGAGTATTCATGGATATAATACAGGAATGCTTTTCTTAAATAAATTAAGCCATAAGTGTACAAATTCAAAAAAAATACTATGTGATCAAATGGGTGGTGGGAGAACTGCTAAAGCATGACAGTCATAGAAGTTACAGTGAATTTCAAAATATAAAAATTAACACTACTGTAATCTAGGTAGAACAGAAATACCTTTAAAAAAAAAAGGCTTCACAGTTCTCAGCAACAATTCAACAGAAGAATATGTTAAAATAATATTTTCAGAATTGTGAGAAAAGTGAATACAGAGATTTCATACCCTACTAAGTTATTGTATAGTGGTGTAGAAAGCAGTCTGTAATTTAGTAATATAAAGGCTGCATATTGTCACCCTGCTTATTTAACTTATATGCAGAGTACATCATGAGATATGCCAGGTTAGAAGATTCACATGCTAGAATTAAGATTGCCAAGAGAAATGTCAACAACCTCATATATGCAGATGATACCACTCTAACGGCAGAAAGTATAGAGGAACTAAGGAGACTTTTGATGAAGTTAAAAAGGGAGAGTGAAGAAAAAGCTGGCTTAAAACTCAACAATCCACAAACAAAGATCATGGCATCTGGTCCCATCACTTCATGGCAAATAGATGGAGAAAAAGTGGATAGTGTGAGAGACGCTTGCTTTTTGGAAGGAAAGCTATGGCAAACCTTCAGAGTATATTAAAATGTAGAGACATCATGTTGCCGACAAAGGTCCATATAGTCAAAGCTATGGTTTTTCCAGTTGTCATGTAGGATATGAGAGTTGGATCATAAAGAAAACTGGGCACCAAAGAATTGATTCTTTCAAATTGCAATGCTGGAGAAGATGCTTGAGAGTACCTTAGACAGCAAAGATAGTAAACCACTCAATCCTAAAGGAAATCAACCCTGAATATCATTGGAAGGGCTGATGCTGAAGATGAAGCTCCAATAGTTTGGATATCTGATGGACAGAGCCAACTCATTATAAAAAGACTCATGCTGAGAAAGATGGAGGGAAGTGGAGAAGGGGATGAGAGAGGATGAAATGATTGGATGGCATCACCCACACAAGGTGCATGAGTTTGAGCAAACTCTGGGAGATAGAGAAGGACAGGGAAGTCTGGCATGCTGCAGTGAATGGGTTCACAGAGAGCCAGACATAACTTAGCACCTGAACAACAATAACAATTTAAGAATTTAGAGGAAAATTGCATTCAGATGGATTGATTGAATCCTTTTTGTAAATCTAGCCAATCAGAAGAAAGAGAAAATGGAAAATAGGATCAAAATGAATGTCAGTAATTTGGAAGATAAAAGAAATAGCAGTGATCATTGTATGTATGTAAATATAGAAAATAAATTTTACAATCCATACTAGACTGACTGTAATGCAAAAAAGTATAAAAACTGACACTGTAAAATGTAATAACTAATCAAAATCAAGAATAAGAAAATACAATATATAAAGGCATTTTAAGTTTAATTATGTACTCATTTTTCAAGTCATGGTATCAATAAATACTATTGAAATTGCTAAATTATTAAATAGAGTTTAGATATATTACTTTAAAGTTATAAGATATTACTAAGTAATCACTGGCTGCTGCTAAGTCACTTCAGTCGTGTCCAATTCTGTGTGACCGTAGAGATGACAGCCCACCAGGCTGCCCCGTTCCTGGGATTCTCCAGGCAAGAACACTGGAGTGGGTTGTCACACTGGAGAGTCCACAATTTTAATTCAAAGCTTTGATATTAACAAAAATGAGACAAAGCAAAAGATCACACACACACACACAAACTCAAAAAAATTAAAACCAAAACCACATTAAGAAAAAAATAAAAAGTAAGCATTTTACTAAATGTAAAAACAGTTCTCATTAATAAGTCTTGAGGTCAATAAGTGAGTCCAAAGAAATAACTGAAACACTTAGAACTTCAGAGATTTACATTATGATAGGAGATTTTGTGTGATAAACCCAGATACACTTTGCATTTTCTTTTTACTAGCAACTAGATTTTGCTTGGTGGCTACCACTTAGGCATACAGTTCTGTATTTCAGAATAGAATCAGCAATTGACTTGATTGATACAATGAATTCTCACACTCTTTGCTAGGAACTAGTTGAGGAATACTCATATGGATCAACTATGATTACAACATGAAAGAAGATGAAACATGGAACTCTAATTGTTATGGAAACATGGGATTCATCTTATTTTCACAGAAAAGAGAGACATTAAAAAAGTGAGCCTTGAAAACATCACAGAGCTGCCAATAAATCAATTCATAAGTCTATTTTACTTGAAAATTTACTCTTACGTGAGTTAATGCAACTCATTTTCAGTCAATTTTAGGTTTATTTTTGTTTGCTTTGTTTTACATACAGCGTCTTGCATCTGTATGCAATTAATAAATGCCAAAAATAAAATACTTAATTAATTGTTCTATAAATATTTATTGAATGGTTAATTATGTACTATGCAAAGAAAGAAAGCTTAGTAAATACATATGCTGCCAATGAACATGTGCAGACTCAGATACACATTAAACATATGCACACACATATACAAAGAGAGGGTGGAGTAGAAAAGATTAGAGGAAAGAAGATATATAGAAAGATACATAATGAAACTGGACAGTTTTCTGAATATTTCACACTAATTGAATTCTTTGCAAGTATATGTTGCTTTGGGCTTCTCATATGGTGCTAGTGGTAAAGAGGCTGCCTGCCAACACAGGAGATGCAGGTTTGATCCCGGCATTGGGAAGGCCCCAGTGAGAGAGCATAGTAAACCAATCCAATATTCTTGCCTGGAGAATCCCATGGGTGGAGGAGCATAGCAGGCTACAGTCCATGGAGTCACAAAGAGTTGGACACAGCCAAAGTGACTTCCTTATTGCCAAATTCAGACTTAAATTGAGGAAAGTAGGGAAAAACATTAGGCCATTCAGTCATGACCTAAATCAAATCTCTTATGATTATACAGTGGAAGTGAGAAATAGAGTTAAGGGACTAAATCTGATAGACAAAGTGCCTGATGAACTATGGACGGAGGTTCGTGACATTGTACAAGACACAGGGATCAAGACCATCCTCAAGTAAAAGAAATGCAAAAACGCAAAGTGGCTGTCCGAGGAGGCCTTACAAATAGCTTTTAAAAGAAGAGAAGCAAAAAGCAAAGGAGAAAAGGAAATATATACCCATTTGAATGCAGAGTTCCAAAGATAAGGCAAGATAAGAAAACATTCTTCAGTGGTCAGTACAAAGAAATAGAGGAAAACAATACAATGGGAAACACTAGAGATCTCTTCAAGAAAATTAGAGATACCAAGGGAAGATTTCATGCAAAGATGGGAAGAATTAAGGACAGAAATGGTATGGACCTAACAGAAGCAAAAGATATTAAGAAGAGGTGGCAAAAATACGCAGAAGAACTGTGCAAAAAGATCTTTATGACCCAGATAATCACGATACTGTGCTCACTCACCTAGAGCCAGACATCCTGGAAAGTGAAATCAAGTGGGCCTTAGGAAGCATCACTACAAACAAAGCTAGTAGAGGTGATGGAATTCCAGTTGAGATCGTTCAAATCCTAGAAGATGATCCTGGGAAAGTGCTGCACTCAATATGTCAGCAAATTTGGAAAACTCAGCAGTGGCCACAGGACTGGAAAAGGTGTTTTCATTCCAAAGCCAAAGAAAGGCAATGCCAAAGAATGCTCATACTACTACACAATTGCACTCATCTCACACACTAGAAAAGTAATGCTTAAATTCTCTAAGAGAGGCTTCAATAATACATGAACCGTGAACTTTCAGATATTCAAGCTGATTTTAGAAAAGGCAGAGGAACCAGAAACCAAATTGCCAATTTCTGCTGAATCATCGAGAAAGCAAGAGAGTTCCACAATAACATCTATTTCTGCTTTATTGAAAATGCCAAAGCCTTTGACTGTGCGGATCACAATGAACTGTGGAAAATTCTGAAAGAGATGGGAATACCAAACCACCTGACCTACCTCCTGATAAATGTTTATATAGGTCAAGAAGCAACAGTTAGAACTGGACATGGAACAACAGACTGGTTCCAAATAGTAAAAAGGAGTATGCCAAGGCTATATATTTTCACCCTGCTTATTTAACTTTTATGCAGAGTACATCATGAGAAATGCCAGGCTGGATGAAGCACAGGCTAGAGTCAAGATTGCCAGGAGAAATATCAATAAACTCAAATATGCAGATGACACCACCTTTAGGGCAGAAAGTGAAAAAGAACTAAATAGCTTGTTGATGAAACTGAAAGTCGAGAGTGGAAAACAAAGATCATGGCATCCGCCCCATCACTTCATGGCAAATAGATGGAGAAATAGTGGAAACAGTGACTGACTTTATTTTTCTGGAGTCCAAAATCGCTGAAGATGCTGACTGCAGCCATGAAATTAAAAGACAGTTACACCTTGGAAGGAAAGTTATGACCTATCTAGACAGCATAATAAAGAACAGAAACATTACTTTGCCAACAAAGGTCCATCTAGTCAAGGCTATGGTTTTTCCAGTAGTCATGTAGAATGTAAGAGTTGGACTATAAGGCAAGATGAGTGTCAAAGAATTGATGCTTTTGAACTGTAGTTTGGAGAAGACTCTTGAGAGTCCCTTGGACTGCAAGGAGAGCCAACCAGTCCACCCTAAAGGAGCTCAGTCCTGAGTGTTCATTGGAAGAACTGATGTTGAAGCTGAAACTCCAATACTTTGGCCACCTGATGCAGTGAGCTGTCTCACTTAATAAGACCCTGTTGCTGGGAAAGTTGGAAGGCAGGAGGAAAAGGGGATGACAGAGGATGAGATGGTTAGATGCAATCACCAACTCAATGGACATGAGTTTGGGTAAACTCCGGGAGTTGGTGTTGTACAGGGAGGCTTGGCATGCTGCCGTCCATGGGTCTCAAAGAATTGGACACAACTGAGCGATAACTGAATGTAACTGAACTGAAGTGACTTAACACACACATATTCATACATAACTTTAAAAACAAAATGCTCTTTAACTTTGTTTTTAATAGATTTTTAGAATAAGTCAACTGCTGAGACGATCTCAACATGATTACAGCAGAATTCTGTAATCTGGCTGGGGTTACATCAATATTTCCTATTTCTTCATTTGAGAAAAATCTAGAAGAAAAGAACAAAATGGTTCAATAGTTCAATATTTTTGGAACATTCATATATACAAATGAAAGACATAATTTTAAAAAGGAAAAGCACAATCTGCAGAACCATAGCTGTATAGGCACATACATTTTACTTGTATATAGTAAAGTTCTTACATATTAAAGACACCATATTTTAATGGCTTAGAAATTAAAATCTGGTTTCAGAAACTCATTTATCCCATTGCACTAAATTAAATTTAATGCTGACAAGAGTAATATACATTAGACTAGGTCAATAAACTTAAGCATTAAATTAATGCAACTGGACTGAAATGAAGGATCTAGGAAGAACATTATGAATAGCATAGACTCCTTTAATGATTCTTTAATTCATAATGGAGAAAAATACATCTAAGAAGTAAAAATGCAAAACCACTGAAGTCTCAATCAGAATCTCATCCATTCATTTCTCTACCTAATTTCATGAATATCATGTTAGTATTTTTGGATATAGCAACCCTATTTGAAGGGAAAAAAATGAAATGGGATTAATGGAGGGATAATAAGAATGCATATTAAAAAGTTCAGGGAAAAATTGAAAACAATATTTCCTTAATAAGATTAAAATTTTCACTTTTTTTTTCTGCATCAGTAATATAAGACCCCCCCCCCAAAAAAAAAAAAAACACCTTTAAATTCGTTTTTAAAACAATTTAATTTTCAAAACAGATGCAGGTCCTCAGTTTATAGTGATTGAAATATTCACCAAAGCTTCTATTTTTACCAGATTTGTTAAGATATATAACTGACATACATAATTGCATGAATTTCAGGCCTACTGCACAATGGCTTAATGTGAATATTTTGTTAAATGACTATTGCAATAAATTTAGTTAGCATTTATCCTGCTGTGCAGCTTTAATAAAAAGATAAAGCAAGAAAATAGAAAAAAAACAACAACATGCTTTTCTTTTTGATGAGAATTCAGGATTTATTCTCTTAAAAACATTCATAAATATTATTTATATCTATATAGTTGTTTTCTGACTTCTGTGACTCAATGGACTATCATCCACCAAGTTCCTCTCTCCATGGGATTTCCCAGGCAATAATACTGGAATGGGTTGTCATTTCCTTCTTCTTGGGGTCATCCACACCCAGGGATCAAACTCAGGTTTCCTACAATGGCAGACAGGTTTTTTACCCCACTGAGCCAGCAGAGAAGCTCACACCAGTAACAAGCAGCTCCCATACAAGGCAGGGCCTGGCAATCAACCAGGCCAGGGTCAGTCACCACTTCCTATGTTCCCACCACAACAGAAGGAGTCATGCAGGTCACATTGAGGGTAGCCCTAGAGCATATAAATCTGGTGACCACAGGAAGTGAACTGCTGGGTCCTATAGGATGTCTATGATATAGAATCACTTTTCTAATATTGAGAAGTATAACCAACCTACCAAGTATATAGAAATAAAAACAGCAATTTAGGCAAAACAAGATGACAGAGGAGTATGTTACAAAGGAACAAGATAACATCCGAAAACAAAAGATAAGTGGAAAGGAGGTAGATACATAGATCAATCTAAAAAATTATACACCAAGACATAATGTAATTAAAATGCAAAAAAGAAAAAAAAAAGGGAAAAAAAGCAAGATGCATACAGAGGAATACCCATAATGCTATTAGCTGAATTTTCAACAGAAAACCTATAGGCCAGAAAGGACTAGCATGATATATCTAGAGGGATGAAAGCAAACGCAAGACAAACAAACAAAAATACCCCCAAAAGGAAAATGAAGAATATGTAACTCGGCATGGCTATCATTTGGATTTCAAGGAGAGATCAAGAATTTTACAGAAAAGTAAAACTACAAAATTTCATTGCAGTGAAACCAGTTCTTTTCTTTTCTTTTTTTTTTTTAAGACATTTATAAGTGGAAAAGAAAAGGTCGCAAGTAGAAACACAAAATTTTGAAAGGAAAGTCCCATTCATAAAAGCAAATATACAGTAAGGACAGTATATCAACCACTTATAAGGTTTCTAGGAAGATTAAAAGTCAAAAGTGGTAAAGATAATTGATGTTTATAATAATTAGGTAAGGGATACAGAAAACAAAATTGCAAAATATGTCAAAAGAGTAAGCATTCGGGAAGAGGTAAAATATAAGATTGTTAAAATGTACACAAACTTAAAAGATCAGAAAAATAAATAATCATTATCTATCTATCTAACTACCATCTATCTATTTTTTGTTGTTCAGTCACTCACTTGGATAAAACTTTTTGCAACTCCATGGACTGCAGCGTGCCAGGCTTTGCTTCATCATGCAATTTTGAAACTTACACAAACTCATGTCCATCGAGTCCGTGATGCCATCCACCATATCATCTTCTGTCGTCCTTTTCTCTTCCCACCTTCAATCTTTCCCAGCATCAGGGTCTTTTACAAAGAATTTGCTCTTCCCATCAGGTGGCCAAAGTGTTGAGTTTCAGCTTCAACATCAGTCCTTCCAATGAACACCCAGGACTGAGTTTTAGGATGGACGGTTTGGATCTCCTTGCAGTCCAATGGACTCTCATGAGTCTTCTCCAACACCACATTTCAAAAGCATAAATTCTTCTGCACTCAGCTTTCTTTATAGTCCAACTCTCACATCTATACATGACTACTAGAAAAACAATAGCTTTGACTAGATGGATATTTGTTGGCAAAGGAATGTCTCTGCTTTTTACTATGATATCTAGATTGATCAAAGCTTTCCTTCCAAGGAGAAGGCATCTTTTAATTATATGGCAGCAGTCACCATGTGCAGTGATCCTGGAGCCCCCCAAAATGAAGTCTCTCACTGTTTCCATTATTTCTCTATCTGTTTGCCATGAAGTGATTGGACCAGTTGCCATGATTTTAATTTTCTGAATGTTGAGGTTAAGTCAACTTTTTCACTCTCTTCTTTCACTTTGATCAAGAGGATCTTTAGTTTTTCTTTGCTCTCTGCCATAAGGTCATTTGCCTATCTGAGGTTATTGATATTTCAACATCATCTGCATATCTGAGGTTATTGCTATTTCTCCCAGCAATCTTGATTCCAGATTGTGCTTCATCCAGCCTGGCATTTCTCATGATGTACTCTGCATAGAAGTTAAATAAACAGGGTGACGATATGCAGCCTTGACATACTCCTTTCCTGATTGTGAGCCAACCTGCTGTTCCAAGTCCAGTTCTAACTGTTGATTCTTGACCTGTATACAGGTTTCTCCGGAGGCTGGTCAGGTGGTCTAGTATTCTTATCTCTTTCAAAATTTTCCACAGTTTATTGTGATCCACACAGTCAAAGGCTTTAGAATACTAAATAACAGAAGTACATGGTTTTTTTTTTTTTTTTTTTCTGGAACTTTCTTGATTTTTCAATGATCCAGCAGATGTTGACAATTTGATCTCTGGCTCCTCTGCCTTTTCTAAAACCAATTTGAACAGCTGGAAGTTCATAGTTCATGTCCTGTTGAAGTTTGGCTTGGAGAATTTTTAGCATTACTTTGCTGGTGTGTGAGATGAGTGCAATTGTGCAGTAGTTTGAACATTATTTGGCATTGCCTTTCTTTGAGATTGGAATGAAAACTGAACTTTGCCAGACCTTGGCCACTGTTGACTGTTTCAAATTTGCTGGCGTATTGAGTGCAACACTTTCAGCATCATCTTTTAGGATTTGAAATAACTCAACTGGAATTCCATCACCTCCACTAGCTTTGTTCATAATGATGCTTCCAAAGGCCCACTTCGCATTCCAGAATGTCTGGCTGTAGGCGAGTGATCACACCATAGTGATTATCTGTGTTTTGAAAATCTTCTTTTGCATAGTTCTTCTGTGTATACTTGCCACCTCTTCTTAATATCTTCTGCTTCTGTTAGGTCCCTACAGTTTCTGTCCTTAATTGTTCCCATCTTTGTATAAAATACTCCCTTTGTTTCTAACTTTCTTGAATAGATCTCTCGTCTTTCATTCTGTTATTTTCCTCTATTTCCCTTCATTGATCACTGAAGAAGGCTTTCTTATATCTCCCTGCTGTTCTTTGGAAATCTGCATTCAAATGGGGATATCTTTCCTTTTCTTCTTTGCTTTTTGCTTCCTTCTTTCCTCAGCTATTTTTAAGACCTCCTCAGATAACCATATTGCCTTTTTTCTTTTTTTTCTTGGTGGTGGTCTTGATCCCTGCCTCTTGTACAATGTCACGAACATCCGTCTTTAGTTCTTAAGTTACTATCTATCAAATCTAATCCCTTGAATCTGTCACTTCCACTGTATAATTGTAAGGGATTTGATTTAGTTTATAATTGAAAAATCAAGAGAGTTCCATCTGAGGTCGGGGCAGTGACCCTGAGGAGCCACCCCGAGCCCGCGGCTAGGGATGGCAACTCGAAGGAGCAACCTACTCCCGAGGCCAGGGCCAGCGGCCAGGAGGAGCAACCTGAGGAGCAGTGGCTGCACAGGAGCAGGAGGGCCTAGAGGAGCTATCCCACTTGAAGTTCAGGAACTGCGGAGATAAGGAGATACACCTCATCCAAGGTAAGGAGCAGAGGCTGTGCTTTGCTGGAGCAGCCGTGAAGAGATATCCCCAAGTCCAATGTAAGAGAAACCCAAGTAAGATGGTAGGTGTTGTAAGAGGGCATCAGAGGGCAGACACACGGAAACCATACTCACAGAAAACTAGTCAATCTAATCGCACTAGGATCACAGCCTTGTCTAACTCAATGAAACCAAGACATGCCTGGGGGCAACCCAAGATGGGCAGGTCATGGTGGAGATGTCTGACAGAATGTGGTCCACTGGAGAAGGGAATGGCAAGCCACTTCAGTATTCTTGCCTTGAGAACTCCATGAACAATATGAAAAGGCAATATGATAGGATACCAAAAGAGGAATTCCCCAGGTTATTAGGTGCCCATTATGCTACTGGAGATCAGAGGAGAAATAACTCCAGAAAGAACGAAGGGATGGAGCCAAAGCAAAAACAATACCCAGCTGTGGATGGGACTGGTGATAGAAGCAAGATCTGATGCTGTAAAGAGCAATATTGCATAGGAACCTGGAATGTCAGGACCATGAATCAAGGCAAATTGGAAGTGGTCAAACAAGAGATGGTAAGGGTGAATGTGGACATTCTAGGAATCAGTGAACTAAAATAGACTGGAGTGAGTGAATTTAACTCAGATGACCATTATATCTACTACTGCAGGCAGGAATCCCTCAGAAGAAATGGAGTCGCCATAGTGGTCAACAAAAGAGTCTGAAATGCAGTACTTAGATGCAATCTCAAAAATGATAGAATGATCTCTGTTATTCTCCCAGGTAAACCATTCAATATCACAGCTATCCAAGTCTATGCCCCAACCAGTAACGCTGAAGAAATTAAAGTAGAACCGTTTTGTGAAGACCTACAAGACCTTTTAGAACTAACACCGACAAAAGATGTCCTTTTCATTACAGGGGCCTGGAATGCAAAAGTAGGAAGTGTAAGAATTAAAGATTTTAAAATTTAAAAAATAAAAAACTAAAATAAAAAAAAAAAAGAAACAGCTGGAGTAATAGGCAAATTTGGCCTTGGAATGTGTAATGAAGCAGGGCAAAGACTAACAGAGTTTTCCCAAGAAAATTCACTGGTAATAGCAAACACGCTCTTCCAACAACACAAGAGAAGACTCTACACATGGACATCAGCAGCGGTTAACACCAAAATCAGGTTAATTTTAT
This sequence comes from Ovis canadensis, assembly GCF_042477335.2. Lineage (NCBI taxonomy): Eukaryota > Metazoa > Chordata > Mammalia > Artiodactyla > Bovidae > Ovis > Ovis canadensis. Next base: position 10,100,657 of record NC_091255.1, read on the forward strand.
TCTTTGCTGCCAAAGATGGAGAAGCTCTATACAGTCAAAAAAAAAAAAAAAAAAAAAGGCCAGGAGCTGACTGTGGCTCAGATCATGAACTCCTTATTGCCAAATTCAGATTTAAATTGAAGAAAGTAGGGAAAACCACTAGACCATTCATGTATGACCTAAATCAAATCCCTTATGATTATTCAACGGAAGTGAGAAATAGATTTAAGGGCCTAAATCTGATTGATAGAGTGCCTGATGAACTGTGGAATGAGGTTCGTGACATTGTGCAGGAGACAGGGATCAAGATCATCCCCATGGAAAAGAAATGCAAAAAGCAAAATGGCTGTTTGGGGAGGCCTTACAAACAGCTGTGAAGAGAAGAGAGGCAAAAAGCAAAGGAGAAAAGGAAAGATATAGGCATCTGAATGCAGAGTTCCAAAGAATAGCAAGAAGAGATAAGAAAGCCTTCTTCAGTGATCCATGCAAAGAAATAGAGGAGAACAACAGAATGGGAAAGACTAGAGATCTCTTCAAGAAAATTAGAGATACCAAGGGAACATTTCATGCAAAGATGGGCTCGATAAAGGACAGAAATGGTATGGACCTAACAGAAGCAGAAGATATTAAGTAGAGATGGCAGGAAAACACGGAAGAACTGAACCAAAAATATCTTCACCACCCAGATAGTCATGATGATGTGATCACTAATCTAGAAGCAGACATCTTGGAATGTGAAGTCAAGTGGGCCTTAGAAAACATCACTATGAACAAAGGTAGTGGAGGTGATGGAATTCCAGTTGAGCTGTTTCAAATGCTGAAAGATGATGCTGTGAAAGTGCTGCACTCAATATGACAGCAAATTTGGAAAACTCAGCAGTGGCCACAGGACTGGAAAAGGTCAGTTTTCATTCCAATCCCAAAGAAAGGCAATGTCAAAGAATGTTCAAACTACCACACAACTGCACTCACCTCACACGCTAGTAAAGTAATGCTCAAAATTCTCCAAGCCAGGCTTCAGCAATACGTGAACTGTGAACTCCCTGATGTTCAAGCTGGTTTTCGAAAAGGCAGAGGAACCAGAGATCAAATTGCCAACATCTGCTGGATCATTGAAAAATCAAGAAAGTTCCAGAAAAAAAAACACACAAAAAAACAAAAAACATGTACTTCTGTTATTTAGTATTCTAAAGCCTTTGACTGTGTGGATCACAATAAACTGTGGAAAATTTTGAAAGAGATAAGAATACTAGACCACCTGACCTGCCTCTTGAGAAATCTGTATGCAGGTCAGGAAGCAACAGTTGGAACTGGACATGGAACAACAGACTGATTCCAACTAGGAAAAGGAGTACGTCAAGACTGTATATTGTCACCCTGCTTATTTAACTTATATGCAGAGTACAACATGAGAAACGCTGGAATGGAAGAAACACAAGCTGGAATCAAGATTGCTGGGAAAAATATCAATAACCTCAGATATGCAGATGACACCACCCACCCTTATGGCAGAAAGTGAAGAGGAGCTAAAATGCCTCTTCATGAAAGTGAAAAAGGAGAACGAAAAGGTTAGCCTAAAGCTCAACATTGAGAAAACGAAGATTATGGCATCCGGTCCCATCACTTCATGGGAAATAGATGGGGAAATAGTGGAAACAGTGTCAGGGTTTATTTTTTTGGGCTCCAGAATCACTGCAGATGGTGACTGCAGCCATGAAATTAAAAGACGCTTACTCTTTGGAAGAAAAGTTATGACCAACCTAGATAGTATATTCAAAAGCAGAGACATTACTTTGCTGACTAAGGTCCGTCTAGCCAAGGCTATGGTTTTTCCTGTGGTTATGTATGGATGTGAGAGTTGGACTGTGAAGAAGGCTGAGTGCCGAAGTATTGATGCTTTTGAACTGTGGTGTTGGAGACGACTCTTGAGAGTCCCTTGGACTGCACGGAGATCCAGCCAGTCCATTCTGAAGAAGATCAACCCTGGGATTTCTTAGGAAGGAATGATGCTAAAACTGAAACTCCAGCACTTTGGCCACCTCATGAAAAGAGTTGACTCATTGGAAAAGAGTCTGATGCTAGGAGGGATTGGGGGCAGGAGGAGAAGGGGACGACAGAGGATGAGTTGGCTGGATGGCATCACGGACTCGATGGGTGTGGATCTGAGTGAACTCCGGGAGTTGGTGATGGACAGGGAGGCCTGACATGCTTTGATTCATGAGGTCGTAAAGAGTCGGACACGACTGAGCAACTGAGCTGAACTGAATTGATGGACACCTTATCTTCGACAAAGGAGGCAAGAATATACAATGGACTAAAGACAACCTCTTTAACAAGTGGTGTTGGGAAAACTGGTCAACCGCTTGTAAAAGAATGAAACTAGAATACTTTCTAACACCATACACAAAAATAAACTCAAAATGGTTTAAAGATCTAAACGTAAGACCAGAAACTATAAAACTCCTAGCGGAGAACATAGGCAAAACACTCTCCGACATACATCACAGCAGGATCCTTTATGAGCCACCTCTCAGAATACTGGAAATAAAAGCAAAAATAAACAAATGTGCTCTAATTAAAATTAAAAGCATCTGCATAACAAAGGAAGCTATAAGCAAGGTGAAACGATAGCCTTTGGAATGGGATAAATAAATAGCAAATGAAGCAACTGACAAACAACTAATCTCAAAAATATACAAGCATCTCCTACAGCTCAATTCCAGAAAAATAAATGATCCAATCAAATCATGGGCCATAGATCTAAATAGACATTTCTCCAAAGAAGACATACAGATGGCTAACAAACACAAGAAAAGATGCTGAACATCATGCATTATCAGAGAAATGCAAATGAAGACCACAATGAGGTACCATTTCATACCAGTCAGAATGGCTGCAATCCAAATGTCTACAAGCAATAAATGCTGGAGAGGGTGTGGAGAAAAGGGAACCCTCTTACACTGTTGGTGGGAATGCAAACTAGTACAGCCACTATGGAGAACAGTGTGGAGATTCCTTAAAAAACTGAAAATAGAACTGCCTTATTACGTAGCAATCCCACTGCTGGGCATACACACTGAGGAAACCAGAATTTTAAGAGATGCGTGTACCCCGGTGTTCATCGCAGCACTGTTTATAATAGCCAGGATATGAAAGCAACGTTGATGTCCATCAGCAGATGAATGGATATGAAAGCGATGGTACATATACACAATGGAGTTGACTCATTGGAAAAGACTTTGATGCTGGGAGGGATTGGGGGCAGTAGGAGAAGGGGACGACCGAGGATGAGATGGCTGAATGGCATCACTGACTCAGTGGACGTGAGTCTGAGTGAACTCCAGATGTTGGTGATGGACAGGGAGGCCTGGCGTGCTGTGATTCTTGGCGTTGCAAAGATTTCGACATGACTGAGTGACTGAACTGAACTCAACTGAACTGAACTGAATGGCCTAGTGGTTTTTCATATTTCTTCCACTTAAGTTTGAATTTGGCAATAAGGAGTTCCTGATCTCAGCCACAGTCAGCTCCCAGTCTTATTTTTGCTGAATGTATAGATCTCTCCATCTTTGGCTGCAAAAAAATATAATCAATCTGACTTCTTTACTGACCATCTGGTGATGTCCTTGTGTAGAGTCTTTTTTTGTGTCATTCAAAGAAGGCGTTTTTATGACCAATGTTTCCTCTTGGCTTCCCTGCCCTTCACCATCTCCCAGAGCTTGCTCAACCTCATGTCTGTTACGTCAGTGATGCCATCCAGGAATCTCATCCTCTGTTGTCCTGTTCTTCTCCTGCCTTCAATCTTTCCCAGCATCAGGTCTTTTGTAATAAGGCAGGTCTTCCCATCAAGTGGTCAAACTATTGGAGCTTCAGCCAGCATCAGTTCTTCCAATGATTCAGGATTGACTTCCTTTATGATTCACTGGTGTTATCTCCTTGTAGTTCAAGGGACTCCCAAGAGTCCTATACCACACTACAGTTCAAAAGCATCAGTTCTTCGGTGATAAGGCTTCTTAATGGTTCAACTTTCAAATCTACGCATGACTATTGGAAAAGCCATAGCTTTAACTATATGAAACTTTGTTGGCAATGTGTCTGCTTTTTAATATGCTCTTTAGGTTGAGTTTATTTTTTTCTTCCAAGGAACAACTATCTTTTAATTTAATGACTGCAGTCACCATCTGCTGTGATTTTGGAGCGTAAGAAAATAAAGTTTGTCACCGTTTCCATTTTTTTCCCCATCTGCTTACCGTGAAGTGATGGGATTGGACGCCATGATCCTAATGTTTTGAATGTTGAGTTTTAGTCCAGCTTTTCTGCTCTTCTCTTTAACTTTCATCAAATGGCTTTTTAGTTCCTCTTTTCTTTCTGCCATAAGTGTGGTCTCATATTAATTTCTGAGGTTATTGATATTTCTCCTGGCAATCTTGATTCCAGTTTGTGCTTCAACCAGCCTGAAATTTGGCATGGTGTACTCTGTATAGAGGTGAAATAAGCAGGGTATCAATACAGTCTTGAAGTGTTCCTTTCCCAATTTGGAACCAATTTATTGTTCCATGTCCAGTTCTAAGTGTTGCTTCTTGACCTGCATACATATTTTACATGAGGCTTGTAAGGTGGTCTGATAATCCCATCTCTTAAAGATTTTTTTTTTTTTAATGATCCACATAGTCAAAGGATTTAGCATTGAAGCAAATGTAGATGTCAATGAAGCAAAAGTAGGTATTTTCCTGAATTCTTTTGCTTTTTCTTTGATTCAGTGGATGTTGACAATTTGATCTCTGCTTCCTCTGGCTTGTCTAAATCAGGGATGAACATCTGTAAGTTCCTGGTTCAAGTACTACTGAAGTCTAGCTTGGAAAATTTTAAGCATTACTTTAGTTGCATGTGAAATGAGCAGAACTAGGTGGTATTTTGAACATTCTTAGACAATGCCTTTGTTTGGGATTGGAGTGAAGTGACCTTTTCCAGTCCTATGGCCTGTGCTGAGTTTTCCATATTTTCTTTGCAATCCTAAGGACTGAAGTCCACTAAGCTCCTCTGTCCATGGCGATTCTCTAGGCAAGAATACTAGAGTGGGTTGTCATGCCCTCCTACAAGGAGTGTTCCCAGCCCAGAGATCAAAACGAGCTCTCCCACATTACAGGCAGATTGTTTACTGTCTGAGTTACCAGGGAAGCCAATCTATCTGTTTAATCTATATCTATATTTAAACCTCATGGTAACAACAATCCAAAATTTATAATAGAAGAACATACTTAAAAGATAAAGGAATTCAAACACAAAACTAGTCAGCAATGAAAAAGGCAGGGAATTTCTTATGGTCCAGATCAATAGTTAGGGCTCCATGCTCCCATTGCTGGGGGCCAGGTTCTGTCCCTGCTTGGGGAACTAAGATCTCACAGTTACATGGTATAACCAAAATTTAAAAATCACAAGGGGGAGAGAACTACAAAAGGAGAAAGAGACCAAAAACAACAACAACAACAACAACAACAACAAAACCTACTAAAACAACCAGAAAACAATGAACAAAATGGAAATTAGTGCATAGCTATAAGTAGTTAATGTAGAGTCTAAATTCTCCAATCAAAAGACATAGAGTGGTTGAACGAGTAATTGGCCTCCAATTTAAATAAATAAATAAATAAATAAAATAAAAAGCAATTATATATATATATATATATATATATACATATATACTGCCTACAAGAAATTCAGAGTTAAAGAAACACACAGATTGAAAGCAAGGGAATAGAAAAATGATATTACATATAAATGGAAAAGAAAAAAAAGCAAGGGCAAAAATAGGAAAAAAATTGAGGGTAAACATACTTATGTCAGACAAGATAGAATTAAAACAGATTGTAACAGGAGACAAAGAAGGGCATTGAACAATGATAGAATTATCAATTGAAGAATATACAATGTCTGTAAATATATATACACCCACCACAGGAGCACCTAAGTGCGTAAAGCAAATATTAAAATAAAAGAACATAAAGTGAGAAATTAACAAAAGTAATATGTAAAAAAACCACCCAAATAACCCAATTTAAATAGTGAGACGAGGATCTGAATAATTTTATTTTTCCCAAGAAAGACCTGCAGATAGCCAATAAGCAAATGAAAAGATGAACAACATCACTTATTATCATGGAATTGGAAACAAAAAATCACATTGAAGATATCTCACACCTGTCAGAATGACTATTATTAAAAACTCAACAAATAATAGGCTTTGGTGAGGATGTGAAGAAAAGGGAATACTCATGCACTGTTGGTATGAATTTAAATTGGTCCAGTCACTTTGCAAAGCAGTATTGGAGAGTTCTCAAAAGAAAAAAAAAAAGAAAAGAAGTACCATATGATTCAGTAATTTCACTGTTGGGTATTTATACAAAGAAATTAAAACACTAATTTAAAAAAAATACATGCATTCCTACATTCATTGTAACTTTATTTACCATGTAAAGATTTGGAAGTAATCTAAGTAGTCGAAAGAAATAAATGGAAAAATAAGATAAAATATGTTAAATATAATAGGAATATTAAAACAGAATGAAATATTATCATTTGCAATAATATATATGGGCCTAGAGGGTAATATGCTAAGTAAAACAGATCAGATAGAGAAAGACATAGTGATCATACCATATGATCGCCTATATGTGGAATCTAAAAAACAAGACAAATGAACAAATACAGTTAAACAGAAATAGAGTCATCAATACAGAGAACAAATGAGTGGTGCCAGAAAGGAGATGAGAGAAAAAATATGAAGGAGATTAAGAGATACAAACTTTAACTCTCAAATAATTAACTTATGGTCATGGTATGTACTGTGTGGGGAATGCAGTTTTAAAGTATTTTTCATATGGTGACAGAAGGAAAGTGGTGGTCATTTTGAAATGTATAGAAATATACCATTATGCTGTGTGCCAAGAACTAAAACACTGTTATAGGTCAATTACGCTTAAAAAGCAAACTTATACTAAATGATATCAGATTTTTCATTGCCAGAGGTGGGGTGAGGGGTGAGGGTAAATTGACTGGAAGTAGGTAAAACATAAGTAAGTAATATTACAACATAAGTAAGTACTAGGGATGTAACATACAACATAATAAATATAATTAACACTGCTCTATGTTATATATGAACATTTTTAAGACAGTAAATCCTAAAAGTTCCCATCACAAAAAATATATTTTTATTTCTAATTAAATTATTTTCATGTTACCCTACCCCATCACTTAATGTTTTTAATTTTTAAAATTACAAATATTTTTATTTATTTCATTGAAGTATGACTGATTTACAATATATATACAGCAAACATAGTGACTCAGGGTCTTTCCTGATTATATTCCATTACAGATTATTACATACGATTACTATACCTGTGCTATAGAGTATATCCTAGTTACTTGTCTATTTTGCATATAGTGGCTTGTTTCTGTTAATATCATATGCCTGATTTGTCCCTGCCTGCTTCTCTCTCCTCTCTGGTAACTACAAATCTTTTTTTTCCATATCTGTGCGTTTGTGTCTGTTTTGCGTGCACATTCATTTGTATTAATTTTTAGATTCAACATAGAGCTATATAGCATTTATCTTTTACTTCACTAAGGATGGTATTCTCTAGGTCTATTCACATTGCTTCAAATAGCATTTCCTTCTTTTGGTGGCTGAGTAATATTTTTATGGTTAATATATATGTGCTATACCTATGTTATGTACATATATTTTGTATGTTATATATATACATACCGGGCTTCCCAAATGGTGCTAGTGGTAAAGAACATACTTGACAATGCAGGAGATGTAAGAAAGAAATGTAGCTTCCATACTTAGGTTGGAAATATCCCTTGGAGAAGGGCAAGGCAACTTACTCCAGTATTCTTGCCTAGAGAATTCCATAGAGAGAGGAGACTGGTGAGCTATAGTCCATGGGATTGCAAAGAAACAGACACAACTGAAGCAACTTATCACATATATAAATTATATATATATATATATATATATATATATATATATAGTGAAAGTGAATATATACATAGTGAAAGTGAAAGTGAATTCATTCAGTCCTGTCCGACTCTTTGCGACCCCGTGGAATGTAGCCTATCAGGCTCCTCCGTCCATGGGATTTTCCAGGCAAGAGTTGTGGAGTGGATTGTCATTTCCTTCTCCAGGGGATCTTCCCAACCCAGGAATCGAACCCAGGTCTCCCATACTGCAGGAAGATTCTTTACCGTATGAGCCACCAGGCAAGCCCATCTAATTATCTGTTGATGGGCACTTAGGTTGCTTTCATGTCTTGGCTGTTGTTCAGTTCAGTTCAGTCACTCAGTCGTGTCCGACTCTTTGTGACCCCGTGAATCGCAGCATGCCAAGCCTCCCTGTCCATTACCAACTCCCGGAGTTCACTCAGACTCACGTCCATCAAGTCAGTGATTCCATCCAGCCATTTCATCCTCCGTCATCCCCTTCTCCTCCTGCCCCCAAACCCTCTCAGCATCAGACACTTATCCAATGAGTCAACCCTTCGCATGAGGTGGCCAAAGTACTGGCGTTTCAGCTTCAGTATCATTCCCTCCAAAGAAATCCCAGGGCTGATCTCCTTCAGAATGGACCGGTTGGGTCTCCTTGCAGTCCAAGGGACTCTCAAGAGTCTTCTCCAACACCACAATTCAAAAGCATCAATTCTTCCGCATTCAGCTTTCTTCACAGTCCAACTCTCACATCCATATATGACCACTGGAAAAACCATAGCCTTGACTAGACGGACCTTTGTTGGCAAAGTAATGTCTCTGCTTTTGAATATGCTATCTAGGTTGGTCATAACTTTCCTTCCAAGGAGTAAGCGTCTTTTAATTTCATGGCTGTGGTCACCATCTGCAGTGATTGTGGAACTCCAAAAAAAAAAAAAAAAAAAAAAAAAAGTCTGACTGTTTCCACTGTTTCCCCATCTATTTCCCATGAAGTGATGGGATCAGATGCCATGATCTTCATTTTCTGAATGTTGAGCTTTAAGCAAACTTTTTCACTCTCCACTTTCAGTTTCATCAAGAGGCTTTTTAGCTCGTCTTCACTTTCTGTCATAAGGGTGGTGTCATCTGCATATCTGAAGTTATTGATATTTTTCCCGGCAATCTTGATTTGAGCTTGTGCTTCCTCTAGCCAAGCATTTCTCATGATGTACTCTGCATATAAGTTAAATAAGCAGAGTGACAATATACAGTCTTGATGTACTCCTTTTCCTATTTGGCTATTGTAAATAGTGCTATTGTGAACATTGGGGTGCATGTATCTTTTCAATTTAGTGTTTTCACTTTTTTCTAATTATATACCAGGGAATGGAATGCTGGAGCATATGACAGTTCTATATTTAGTTTTTAAAGGAGACTCCATACCGTTTTCCATAATGGCTGCATCAGTTTACATTCTCATCCACAGAATAGAGTGTACAAGTGTCCTCTTTTCTGCACATTTTCTCCAATATTTGTTTTTTCATAGGCTTTCTGATGATAACAATTATGACAGATGTGAGGTGATACCTCATTATGATTTTAACTTGCATTTTCTTTATAAGCAGTGATGTTAAACATCTTTTCATGTGTCTGTTAGCCACCTGTATGTATTCTTTGGAAAAGTGTCCATTCAAGTTTTTTGTCTGTATTCATAAATTGCTATTGAGTTGTTGTATAAGCTGTTTGTATGTTTGGAATATTAAATTCTTATCAGTGGCATCACTTGCAAATATTTTCTCCCATTCTGCAGGTTGCTGTTTTCATTATGTCCATGGGTTCCTATGCTATCCAAAAGCTTTTAAATTTAATTAGGTCACATTTTAAAATTTTTATTTCCTTTGCATTAGAAGATTGAATGGAAATGTGTCCCATGCCGTTCAACTGGAAGAATTAATATTATTAAAATAACTGTGTTCCCCAAATCAATTTTCATATTTAATGGAATCTCTAGCAAAATACCTATGACATTTTCCACAGAACTAAAACTAATAATTCTAAATTTTATTTTATTTTTAAATTTAAATTTATTTATTTTAATTGGAGGCTAATTACTTTACTACAAAAGACCCTGAATTTCAAAGTAACTCTGAGAAAAAAGGAGGAAATCTAGAGGTATGTCTCTCCTGGACTTCAGGCTATGCTACAAGGCTGCAGTAATTCAACAGCATGGTATTAACACAAAACATAAATGTATATTGATAAAACAGCAAACAAACCCAAAAATAAAGTCACCCACTTATAATCAACTAGCTTATTACAAAGGAAGCAGTATACAATGGAGAAAAGAAAGTTTCTTCAACAAGTGGTGCTGAGGGTACTAGATAATCACATATAAAATGAGATTTTAACATATCCACATGCTATATTATATAAAAAAATAAACTCCAAATGTTTTAAAGATCTAAATGTAAAACCTGAATTTATAAAATTCTTGGAAGAGTACATAGGTGGAACACTCTGTGACACAAATTGTAGCAAAATATATTTTTAAGTTAAACGAAATTTTTATTTATAAAAAATGAGGGATGCTCACTAAACTTATTGTGATGATCATTCTAGATGTATATAAGTCAAATTATTACATTGTATATCTTAAATAGTATTATATATCAACCATATTACAATAGAACTGGAAGAAAATAAAAACTGAAAACAAGTGTTCAGGGCTGTTATCATAATTCACTCTATGGTACTAACTTTTTAACCTAATAAATAAACTGGAAAATATACGTCATGAAAAACAAGAAAATAAACCACAAAGAAAAATATAATCAAAATTAAAGTCTATGAAACAGAAAATGAAACCTAAGAGGTCACTTCATGCGAAGAGTTGACTCATTGGAAAAGACTCTGATGCTGGGAGGGATTGGGGGCAGGAGGAGAAGGGGACGACAGAGGATGCGATGGCTGGATGGCATCACGGACTCAATGGGCGTGAATCTGAGTGAACTCCGGAAGTTGGTGATGGACAGGGAGGCCTGGCGTGCTGCAATTCATGGGGTTGCAAAGAATCGGACACGACTGAGCGACTGAACTGAACTGAACTGAACTGAAGAGGTAGGAAAAAGGAATTCAGCTGTCTGCTGCATCTACTTTGTAGGCCTGGAGAGCAATTATTACTAAATGCAAGTTCGTGTGCCCAATACGCAGTGAGGCCAAACAAACCAACACACTGGAATCTAAAACAAAGAAAGGCTTATTTCAGGGCCCCGTCCGAATCTCTGAACTTTCCGAAGAATTTCAGTAAAGCATGTATAAAGGCAAGATGGGGAAGGAGAGTTCTAGAGAACACGATTATTTAGAAGTAATTATCAACACTAGGCTTTCAGGACCTCAGTTCCCCAAACAGGGATCAAACCCAAGCCCACGGTTGTAACCACTGGAGCACCAGGAAATTCCCAAGACTTTAAGAGATGATTTGTTAGTCTTAATCAAAGAGACAATGGATTTTTAAAGCACTTCTTTGGCTCTTGTTTTGGAAAATGACTTGGAGGAGACAAAGAGAATGCAGGTGTGATGGTTATGAAGATAATTCAGTATTTAAGACAGAAAAGTGCAAGTAAAGGAAAAGCCACTCAATGTGAACATGCAGAGCCACATCTGAAACAAAGATGCAGGATTCAAAATTCAGTTCCAGTTTTAACTTTAGCATGAACAAAATAAAAGTACTACTGCTATTGAAAAGTCTTATTAAAAGGCGCGATTACTTTCAATGGGAACACTCCAAAACAAGTCTGTTCCTTGATGCCTTTTATTATTTTGAATTCTTGGGCACCCTTATAGCATGTCTTCAGCTCAGTTCAATTCAGTCGTTCAGTTGTGTTCGACTCTTTGTGACACCATGGACTGCAGCATGCCAGGCCTCCCTGTCCATCCCCAACTCCAGAGCTTGCTCAAACTCATGTCGATTGAGTTAGTAATGCTATCCAATCATCTCATCCTCTCATCCCTTTCTCCTGCCTTGAATCTTTCCCAGCATCAAAATCTTTTCCTATGAGTCAGTTCTTCACACCAAGTGGCTATAAAGTATTGGAGTTTCAGATTCAGCATCAGTCTTTCTGAATATTCAGGACTGATTTCCTTTAGGATTGACTGGTTGGTTCTCCTTGCTGCCCAAGGGACTCTCAACAGTCTTCTCCAACACCACAGTTCAAATCTTTCTTAAAGGTCCAACTCTTACATCTGTACATGACTACCAGAAAAAAACATAGCTTAACTAAACAGACCTTTGTCAGCAAAGTAATGTCTCTGCTTTTAAATATATTGTCTTACTTCCAAGGAGCAAATGTCTTTAATTGCATGACTGTGGTTACCAACTGCAGTGATTTGGAGCCCAAAAAAATAAAGTCAGTCACTGTTTCCATTGTTTCCCCATCTATTTGCATGAAGTGATGGGGCTGGATGTCATGATCTTCATTTTTTGAGTGTTGAGTTTTAATAAACCTCTTTCACTCTCCTCTTTCATCTTCATCAAGAGGCTCTTTAGTTCCTCTTCACTTTCTGCCATAACGGTGGTGTCATTTGTATATCTGAGGTTGATATTTCTCCCTTTAATCTTGATTCTAGCTTGTGCTTCATCCTGTCTGGCATTTCGCATGGTGTACTCTGCATAGAAGTTAAATAAGCAGCGTGACAATATACAGCTTTGACGTACTCCTTTCCCAATTTGGAACCAGTCCATTGTTCGATGTCTGGTTCTTACCGTTGCTTCTTAACCTACATATAGATTTCTCAGAAGGCAGATAAGGTGGTCTGGTATGTCCATCTCTTTAAGAATCTTCCGCAGTTCATTGTGATCCACACAGTAAAAGGCTTTAGCATAATCAATGAAGCAGAAGTGGAAGTTTTTCTGAAATTCTTTAATGACTCAGAGTCATTATTTTTCTTCTATATGTTTGTTTCCTCCCCTTAAACCAGACTGTAGCCTCCTTGAGGTCAGAAAAGTCCTCTGATACTTTCCAGTGACTAATATCACTTTCCACAGTGTCTAGCATATGCAAGGAAATCTATAAGTGCTTATCTAGTACAAATGGATTGAACTTGAATTCAGTGCATCTATTTCACAATTACAAAGAAAACTGAGTGCCAAAGAATTGATGCTTTTAAACTGTGGTGTTGGAAAAGACTCTTGAGAGTCCCTTGGCCTGCAAGGAGATCCAACCAGTCCATCCTAAAGTTCTGGGTGTTCATTAGAAGGACTGATGCTGAATCTGAAACTCCAATACTTTGGCCACCTGATGAGAAGAGCTGACTCATTTGAAAAGACCCTGATGCTGGGAAAGTTTGAAAGTGAGAGGAGAAGGGGACAACAGAGGATAAGATGGTTGGATGTCATCACCGGCTCAGTGGATATGAGTTTGAGTAAACTCTGGGAGTTGGTGATGGACAGGGAGGTCTGGCGTGCTGCAGTGCATGGGGTCACAAAGAGTCAGACGTGACTGAGAAATTGAACTGAACTGAACAGATTTCATGATTACCCATTATTAGATTCTTCTCAGAGAAAGTTCTCTTCACCATGGTTAACACTCAGTGGACTTACTGGGAATTGGAATTTAAAATCTTAATAAAAATGTCTTTTGATTTGGACTGATAACTCGTCTACAATTCTGTTAAATTTAAATGAACAAATCACCATTCAGTATAGTCCAAATATTGAGTATATTCAAATTAAAAGAATGTTTTCAATCTGACTGATAATACAATCAGAATGCAGCTGTTATGTTCAAATAAGTTATGAGAACTGGTGGTGGTGTAATGTGTGAGTGTTAGTTACTCAGCTGTGTCTGACTCTTCACGATGCCCACAGGCTCCTCTGTCCATGGAATTCTCCAGACAAAAATACTGGAGTGAGTAGCTATTTCCTTCTCTAGAGGATCTTCCCCACACAGCGACTGAACCAGAGTCTCTAGCATTGCAGACAGATTTTTCAAACCATCTGAGCTACCAGGGAAGCCCTGTAGATAACATCCCATGAACTTTAAAGATGAGGGGGCTTTAGCCTTAGGGAGTGTAAGTAGATTACTTAAATTGACAATTATTTGATAACAAAGCTGTATTTAGAACACTGATTAACTGCTCTTATCCTACCCTTCATGTTATATTGAACAGCTTCCTCAGAAAGAACATTGCTAAGAAAAATGATAAATCACACTTTTTTTTTCTTTCTATTTTCAGTCATTGCCATTCTCTCCTATCAGAGATCACTTCCTGACAAAAAGGGAGCAGAACAGCCCAATGCACAAGAATTTTCCAATTTGCCAACAAATTGCTCTCATGATTTTGGGGAAAGAGTAACCTTAAAATGATGAATGTTTATCCTAATAAGAGCACATTCAGCACAGACATTATTCATAGTATGTAAAAAGGTCATTCATTTTAGTGCAAATGAAAATTGAAATGGAGATTGCATCATGTCTTTTTTCTAATAAATGATGCTGGGTCAGGTGCAGTGTGGTTGGTGTAATTTGAAAGCCACTGTCCAGATGCTTATGTCCTTGTGACCTTCACTTTCTTCCCACTGATTATCACATGGATACATGATCAGAAAGGAAGCTATCTTTCTAATATTTATATAATGATTTCTGCAACCTTTCCACAAGGCATTCAAGGGCTCTCATGATCTTTATCAAGCTACTGTTTTTACTTGTCTTCTATCACTTCCAGTCCCAATATCAACCTGCTAGTCACTTGAGATTATTATTGTTATTATTTATTTATCACTCTTTCAATCTCTTCTATACACAGTTTTCTCTGCCTTTTAATCTCTTTCCTTTTTTTTTTTTAAACTGAGTAATTATTTTCTTTCAGAGTCCAGCTCAGTGTTCCCACTGGGTCCATCTTCATCTCTTTCCTTCCTTAAGTTGCATCATCAGGACATCCTCAATCATTTTAAAATTTATTAAGATTGTTCATATTAATGGCATTGTAGTCAAGTGTATGTCTGTCCTCTTATCTATAGGTTGCACTTCCTGAAAGCAGAGACCTTCTGTATCATTGCAGAGCTAGTGCCCAGCACAATGCTTAGAAAATAACAGGAAATTAAATATTTCCCTAAAGAATGAAACTGATTAGTGGTGGGTGAAGGAAAGCACCACACTTATTGATACTTCTTTAAGAAGACTTTCTCAACTACAGATTTAATCTCAGCCACAATCAGTTTCAATGATCAAAAAGTGGCACCTTCCATTTTAGCAAAATCACAACTGCTAAGATTTATGTCATCTTTGTTAGAGAATTAAAGCTTAGGGCCCCTTAAGGAACATTCTCACTCTTGTTTCCTTTAAGCTCTGTGGAATACTATATCTTGCCTGAGAACTGGCCTTTCCCTGGGTCCTGAACTAATGAATACATAGCACAATGTCTTACTCATGGAAATGCTTTTCTTAGATTCCATGTTAATAAACAAAATTGTAACAAATCTTGCCTGTTTCTCAATACTTGTACCCCTG
The DNA here is from genome assembly GCF_042477335.2 of Ovis canadensis. Classification (NCBI taxonomy): domain Eukaryota; kingdom Metazoa; phylum Chordata; class Mammalia; order Artiodactyla; family Bovidae; genus Ovis; species Ovis canadensis. The sequence goes on from NC_091255.1 coordinate 10,116,115, forward strand.
ATTACACATCAACAGTATATCTCACCCAGAGACATTGCCCAGAGCCTATTCTCCCTGGCTAATCATGTGCCAAAGTTATCTCAGGATGTATGCCTTGGGAAAGGGTATGGTGTAATTCTTACAAACTTGAGGCATTCTTCTTATTTACTCTCAGCTACAAGTTGAGAAGTTTATAATGGGTCTCGTAAACTAGTGAGGTGAGTACACTCCTACCCCCTTCTGATGTCTATGTCAGAAGCTTTTCCTATCACCTTCACTTCAAATAAAAGTAAACACAAATCTCTGAGTGACTGAGACCTGTCTTTGGTCCTGGGGTTAAATCTCCTTTGCAAACCATGAATCCATTGGCACTGTTTGCTGTATGTATAAGGTATCATCTGTATCACCCAGGAAAAATTTTCCTGAAGTAATATTTTGTTCAGTTGAAAAAGGACAGGGGCTCTGGCTACAGCAGAACTGGAAGGTGTAGTGTACAGTAAGAGTCCTCTTGGAGAAGGTCACCATTTGCCCTTTCTTCTCTTTTGCCCTCAATCTTTCTCAGCATCAGAGTCTTTTCCAATGAGTCAGTACTTTGCATCAGGTGGCCGCAGTTTCAGAGCTTCATCTTCCGCATTAGTCCTTCCAATGAATATTCAGGGCTGATTTCCCTTAGGATTGACTGGTTTGATCTCCTTGCTGTACAAGGGACTCTCGAGAGCCTTCTCTAGCACCACAATTTGAAAGCATCAATTTGTCAGTGCTCAGCCTTCTTTATGGTCCAATTCTCGCATCTGTACATGACTCTTGGATAAACCATAGCTTTGACTGTATGTGACTTTTGTCTCCAAAGTGATGTCTCTGCTTTTAAATATGCTACCTAGGTTTGTCATAGCTTTTCTTTCAAGGAACAAACATCTTTTAATTTCAGAGCTGCGGTTACCATCTGCAGTGATTTTGGAGCCCAAGAAAATAAAGTATGCCACTGTTTCTATTTTTTCCCCCATCTATTTGCTATGAAGAGATGGAACTAGATGCCATGATCTTAGTTTTTTTTTTTTTTTTTTTTTAATGTTGAGGTTTAAGCCAGCTTTTTCACCCTCCTCTTTCATCTTCATCAAGAGGTTCTTTAGTTCCTTTTCACTTTCTGCCATAAGGGTGGTGTCATATGCATATCTGAGGTTATTGATATTTCCCCTGGCAATCTGGCATTTCACATGATGTACTCTGCATAGAATTTAAGTAAGCAGGGTGACAATATATAGCCTTGACATATTCCTTTCCCATTTGTAACCAGTCCATTTTTCCATGTCAAGTTCATGTACTGTTGAAGCCTAGCTTGGAGAATTTTGAGCATTACTTTGATAACTTGTGAGATGAGTGCAATTGCGTGGCAGTTTGAACATTCTTTGGCATTGTCCTTCTTTGGAATTGAAATGAAAACTGAGATTTTCCAGTCTTGGGGCCACTGCTGAGTTTTCCAAATTGGCTGGTGTATTGAGTTCAGTACTTTCACAACATCATCTTTTAGGATTTGAAATAGATCAGCTGGAATTCGATCACCTCCACTAGCTTTGTTTGTATTAATGCTTCTTATGGATCATTTGACTTCACACTCTAGGATGTCTGGCTCTAGGTGAGTGAGCACACTATCATGGTCATCCCAATCATTAAGACTCTTTTTTATAGTTTTGTGTATTCTTGCCACCTGTTCTTAATCTCTTGTACGTCTGTTAGACCCTTGCTCTTTATGTCCTTTATTGTGCCCATCTTTGCATGACATGTTCTCTTTTTATCTCCAATATTTTCTTGAAGAGATCTCTTGTAAGGCCCCCCAAAATTCTGTGCACACCAGAACCCCAGGGTAAAGGGATATTGACCCCACAATATAGTCAGCCAGATCTGCCTGTGTTAGTGTGTCTCCCACATGATTGGATTGGAAGTTGCCTGCCACAGGGATGGGGCACTGGAAGAAGCAGTCCTGGTGTCATGCGTTGGCATAAGTCCTTCTCGGAGTTTGCCAGTAGTCCTACTATAGAACCTATAAACTCTAGGACTGGGTTGCCTTGGACCAGACAACTAACAGGGAGGGGAGCACAGCCTCACCCATCAGCAGATAATTGGATTAAAGTTTTATGAAAACTGAAACCACAGAAAGTTAACCAAAATGATCATGTAGATCATAGCCTTGTGTAACTCAATGAAGTTATAAGCCATGCTGTGCAGGACCACCAAGATGAATGGGTCGTGGTGGAGAGTTCTGACAAATGTGGTCTACTGGAGAAGGGAATGGAAAACCACTTCAGTATTCTTGCCTCGAGAACCCCATGAAGAGCATGAAAAGGCTACATGGGGTCTAATTAAGTCAACTGCAGAATTTAGAACTGCATGTCATGGAACTAAAAAGTCTTCAGGCAACCTATGAACTTACCTAGGCCTTAAAAACTATCATTCCACAGTTCTTTTTAAAAGTCTTTACTAAATTTGTTACAATATTCCTTTTGTTTTATGTTTTGATTTTTTGGACATGAAGCACATGGGATCTCAGCTCCCCAACCAGGGAACAAATCCACGGCCCCCACATTGGGAGATGAAGTGTCAATCACTAGACCATCAGGGAAGTCCCATCACTCCATATTTAAAGGTCTCTCACCTTCTAAGATGGCCTACATTCTGTGGAGGTGTTTCTCTCAGGGCCATTCTTACTTTTTGAGATACTTTGTCTTTGGAATGTGTATCTCTCTAAATAAATCCATTTCTTACATATCACATTGTCTCTCACTGAATTCTTTCTTCAATGAGACATAAAGAACCTGAATTTCATTAAGTCCTAAGAATAGGTGTGTGATTTCAATTGGGTTTTGTTTAGGTTTGAGTCTCAGTCCATGGGTTCAAGTCTAAATCTTAGTTGGTTGGTTTCAGAAACTCTCATAATGATGCCCATAGTTCAGGCTTCTGAATGTGAGTCCTGATGATAGAAACTTAAATATTAGGGTTTAGGGGTTGAGAATGCTTTTAAATGATATATCTATTCTCCTTGTCTGAGTTCTGAATATATTGAGATAGATAAAGATTAAGGGAGAAGGAGAAATGGATACTTTTATCACTTATTAAAGTCACAGTAGGAAAAAGTATAGCTGAGAAGACTTTCAAGATGGCTGAGGAATAAGACAGAGAGATCACCTCCCCACACAGAAAAACATAAAAATTTCATCTTCATGCAGATCAACTCCTACAGAACTTCTTCTGAATGATGGCCAAGGTGCTAGACTTCCAAAAAGGTAAGCCAATCTCCTCAGAATGAGGTAGGGCAGAAGATAAAGAAAAAAAAAAAAAGAGAGAGAGAGAGAGAGAGAGAGAGAGACAAAGAATTTTGGGATGGTGATTGAACCCTGAGCAGGGGGTTGTGAAGGAGGAAAATATTCCACACATTTGAAAACCCCTTCATGGGTGGGAGGGGGAGTTTCAGAACCTCAGAGAGGAATGCAGCAACAGGTGCTTGGAGGCAAAATGGAGAGGATTCACCACGGAGATTGTTGCTGAATAAAACTTCCTGTCAAGAAATGGCTTATGAGTCCAACACAGCAAGTGGGGGCTGGGTGCATGAGTTCAGACTTTGGGAATCAGACACCAGGGAGATGACCAAAGTTCACTGCTTAGAAGATACTCTGAGGTGTCTAGTACGACACAGCTGAGGGAGCCCAGGGAAAAAGCCTGGTCCAGCCAAAGAGGCAAGAGCTCATTTCTGTGGGAACCTTCTCAGTCGGTACTGTCACAGAATACAAGGGCATGCCTTGGTGACTGCCATAGATGAAACCAATCACCTCTGTCTCTGACTTAAGAAGTAGAGAAATCAGTATGAGATCCATAGGTAGAGGACAGGAGGCCACTACAGTCCAGACCTGCGGGGTCACAGCTACCACCAAACTGCAAGCAGGCATGAGTTGCTTCCCACATCTTGCTGGGAGCCTCAACAGCTTGCCTCTGCTGAGGGACTCATAACCCAGGATCAACTCCCCTGGGGAAACATATGACCTGCCTCAGACTGTGGAAACTTATCACAGGTCTTGGCCACAGCAGACACACCCCACACACCCCAACTCTGTTTGCAATACCCTCCTTTCTCCCCAGTTCAACTGAACAAGTACTAATAAGCCGATACTTTCACTCCCTAATGTCTGGGTGGAGAACAGACATTGGAAAGTGACCTACAAGCAGAGGCGTCGCCAAAATCAAAGTAGAGCACCACACGATGCATGAGCAAAGGAAGGAAGGAGAAACTGGTCCTGCAGCTGCAGGTCCAGGGGACTAAATCTCCTCAATTAGCATGAGACTGTGGGTGTTAAGGGCAACTGTGGGCTTTGGGAACATGTACAAGCTGGAGTAAGCTAAGAGCTGAGTCTGAGCTGACCCCACACTGTGCAAAACAGGTCCTGAGGTAGTCCTAGAAATATTGGAGGAATTTTTGAATAGACATATTGACTAGAACAAACTATTTGGAAAGGAAAATGCAGGAATCACAAGGACATTCTTCTTAAAACCATTCTATATATATTGTCCACATTTTTCCTCTCTCACATTGTTCCTAATGTTGTTCTTTCTTTATTATTCTTTTAATTTTTAGTTTTAAAACCTACTTTTTCTCTTTTAAAACATCTATTTTTAAGTAAACTCATTTTATTTTTTCCTATTTTTATAGCACTCTATATTTATACTGCACCTTTTTCAATGTTGTTTTTTTTTTTTATTTTGTATTTTTGCTAGCCTATATTTACTCTTCATTTTCACTTACAGATTTTATTGGCTAGATTGCACTCTTCTTTTTTGATTCCTGTCTGTATCTTATTTTCTTTCTCTTTTTCTCTCTTCTCCTCATAGATGTGCGACTTTTTCAGGTGTTCTTGGCTGTTGAGTGTTGCTTTCACTTTTAGCCTTGGGGTTTTGTCTTCTGTGCTATGTGGCCTATGAAATCTTGGTGATACAGTTGGGGTCAGACCTGATCCCCAAGGTGGTAGATATTTGTCCAGGACTTTGAACCACCAGAGAAATCCTGACACCATGGAATATTAACTGGCAAGTGCTCTCCTAAAGGCTCCATATCAACACTAAGACCACAACTAACTCAAAGGCCAGCAAGCTCTAGTGCTGAACACCAAAACTTTAGCAAAATAGGAATGCAAAACTACCCATTATAGAAATGCTCCCTAAAGCAATATGAAGCCCACCGACACCCTAAAACACACTACAAGACATGACACTGTCCTTCAGAGGGACAAGATCCAGTTCTACCCCTCAGAAAGCGGACACAAGTTCCCTGAACCAAGAAGTCTTCACAAGGCACTGGTCTAACCCCATACATGGAGAGCAGACTCAAAAATTAAGAGGAACTCAACCTTCCAGCCTGCAGAAAGGAGCCTTCAAGCATAGTCAATTAAAGAAAATTAAAAGACAGAAATATGCAACAGATGAAGGAACATGGTAAAAACCCAAAAGACCAAAACAATTAAGAGGAATTAAGCAATATATCTGAAAATGAATTCAGAACAATGACAATAAGGATAATTCAAAACATTGAAAATAAAATGGACGCATAGATAAATAGATTGGAAACATAGATCAAGAAGATACAAGAAATGTTTAACAAGGACCTAGAAGAATTAAAGAATAGACAATTAGCAGTGAACAGAACAATAACTGAAATAAAAATACACTAGAGGAAAACAATATCAGAATAACTGAGGCAGAACAGATAAGTGCTGGAAGATAGAATGGTGAAAATAACTGAAGCAGAGTAAAGAAGAAAAAATAAAAAGATATAAGGAGAGTCTCAGAGTGGGACAAATTAAGCACAAACCAACATTAGAATTACAGGGGCGCCAGAAGAAGAAGAGGGAAAGAAAGCATATAAGACAATATTTGAGGAGACTATAGTCAAAAACTTCCCTAACATAGGAAAAGAAATAGGCAACCAAGTCAAGGAAGCTCAGAGAGTTCCCATATATGACCAACCAAAGAAGAAACACACCAAGACACATAGTAATCAAACTAACAAAAATTAAACACAAAGAACTAGTATAAAATGCAGCAATGGAAAGCAACAAATAATATATAATGGGATCCCCTTAAGGCTAACTGCGGAATTTTCAACAGAAACTGCAGGCCAGAGGCAGTGGCAGTATATACTTAAAGTGATGAAAGGGAAAAATCTATAACCAAATTACTCTTTCCAACAAGGATATCATTCAGACTTGAAGGAGAAATCAAAAGCTTAACATACAAGAAAAAGTTAAGAGCATCACCAAATTAGAATCACCAAATCAGCTTTACAATAAATTCTAAAGGAACTTCCCCAAACAGGAAGTATTAGAGAAACAAAAGGCTTACAAAACCAAATCAAAAACAATAAAGTAAATGATACTAGGATCATACAATATAATTACCATAAATATAAATGGATTAAATGCTTCAACCAAAAGATACAGATTGGCTGAACAGATACAAAACCTGGACCCCTGTATATGCTATCTACAGCAGACCCAATTCATACCTTGGGACGTGTAAAGACTGAAAGTGAGGGACTGGAAAAAGATATTTCATGCAAATGGAAATCCAAAGATCACAGAGTAGTAATGCTTATATAAAGTAGATTTTAAAATAAAGACCTTTACAAGAGAAAATGTAGGACATTCCATAATGATCAAAATATCAATCCAAGAATAAGATATAATACTTACAAATATAAATAACACAACATAGAAGGCCCTCAATACAGAAGGCAAATGCTAGCAACTATTAAATGGGAAATCCATAGTAACAGAATAATAGTGGAGAAATTTAATATTCCACTCACAACAATGGACAAATTATCCAGACAGAAATTTAATAAGAAAACATGAGCTTTAAAATGATACTTTGGACCAATTAAGCCTAATTGGTAGCTACAGGGCATTTCATCCAAAAGAAATAGACTTCAGTGTCTTTTCAAATGCACAGGGAATATTCTCCAGGGTAGATTATATCTGGGGTTACACATCAAGCTTTGGTAAATAATAGACCATTTAGATTATTTCAAACATCCTTTCTGACCACAGTGCTTTAAGATTAGTTATCAACTACAGGAAGATATACTACAAAAAGACACAAACATATGCAGTCTAAACAATACACTTCTGAATAACGAAGAGGTCACAGTAGAAATTAAAGGGGAAATCAAAAGATAACCAAGAAGTAAATGAGAATGAAAGCATGACAACTCAAATCCTATGGAACACATTAAAAGCCATGCCAAGAAGGAAGGTTTCAGCAATACAGGCCTTTGTTAAGAAACAAGAGAACCATCAAATAAACAGCCTAAACTTACACCACTAGATCATTCAGGTATGACCTAAATCAAATCCCTTATGATTATACAGTGGAAGTGAGAAATAGATTTAAGGCACTAGATCTGATAGACAGAGTGCCTGATGAACTATGGATGGAGGTTCGTGACATTGTACAGGAGACAGGGATCAAGACCATCCCCATGGGAAAGAAATGCAAAAAAGCCATATGCCTGTCTAAGGAGGGCTCACAAATAGCTGTGAAAAGAAGAGAGGTGAAAAGCAAAGGAGAAAAGGAAAGATAGAAGCACCTGAATGCAGAATTCCAAAGAATAGCAAGAAGAAATAAGAAAACCTTCCTCACAGATCAATGCAAAGAAATAGAGGAAAAGAACAGAATGGGAAAGACTAGAGATCTCTTCAAGAAAATTAGAGATACTAAGGGAACATTTCATGCAAAGATGGGCTCGATAAAGGGCAGAAATGGTATGGACCTAACAGAAGCAGAAGATATTAAGAAGAGGTGGCAAGAATACACAGAAGAACTGTACGAAAAAGATCCTCACGACCAAGATAATCAAGATGGTATGATCACTCACCTAGAGCCAGACACCCTGGAATGTGAAGTTAAGTGGACCTGAGGGAGCATCATTACTAACAAAGCTGGTGGAGGTGATGGAATTCCAGTTGAGCTATTTCAAGTCCTGAAAGATGATGCTGTGAAAGTGCTGCACTCAATATGCTAGCAAATTTGGAAAACTCAGCAGTGGCCAAAGGACTGGAAAAGATCAGGTTTCATTCCAATCCCAAAGAAAGGCAATGCCAAAGAATGTTCAAACTATCGCACAATTGCACTCATCTCACACGCTAGTAGAGTAATGCTCAAAATTCTCCAAGCCAGGCTTCAGCAATACATGAACCATGAACTTCCAGATGTTCAAGCTGGTTTTAGAAAAGGCAGAGGAACCAGAGATAAAATTGCCAACATCTGCTGGATCATCGAGAAAGCAAGAGAGTTCCAGAAAAACATCTGTTTCTGTTTATTGACTATGCCAAAGCCTTGACTGTGTGGATCACAATAAACTGTGGAAAAATTGTTCAAGAGATGGGAATATCAGACCACCTAACCTGCCTCTTGAGAAAACTATATGCAGGTCAGGAAGCAACAGTTAGAACTGGACCTGGAACAACAGACTGGTTCCAAATAGGAAAAGGAGTATGTCAAGGCTGTATATTGCACCCTGCTTATTTAACTTCTAGGCAGAGAACATCGTGAGAAATGTTAGGCTGGAAGAATCACAAGCTGGAATCAACATTGCTGGGAGAAATATCAATAACCTCAGATATGCAGATGACACCACCCTTATGGCAGAAAGCGATGAGGAACTAAAAAGTCTCCTGATGAAAATGAAAGAGGTGAGTGAAAAAGTTGGCTTAAAGCTCAATATTCAGAAAATGAAGGTCATGGCATCTGGTCCCATCACTTCATGGGAAATAGATAGGGAAGCAGTGGAAACAGTGCTAGACTATTTTTTGGGGCTCCAAAATCACTGCAGATGGTGACTGCAGCCATTAAATTAAAAGACGCCTACTCCTTGGAAGAAAAGTTTTGACCAACCTATATAGCATATTGAAAAGCTGAGATATTACCATGCCAACAAAGGTCCAACTGGTAAAAGCCATGGTTTTTCCAGTGGTCATGTATGGATGTGAGAGTTGGACTGTGAAGAAGGCTGAGCGCCAAAGAATTGATGCTTTTGAACTGTGGTGTTGGAGAAGGCTCTTGAGAGTCCCTTGGACTGCAAGGATGTCCAACCAGTCCATTCTAAAGGAGATCAGCCCTGGGATTTGGAAGGAATGAGGCTAATGCTGAAACTCCAGTACTTTGTCTACCTCATAAGAAGAGTTGACTCATTGGAAAAGACTTTGATGCTGGGATGATTTGGGGGCAGGAGGGGAAGAGGATGACAGAGGATGAGATGGCTGGATGGCATCACTGTCGATGGACATGAGTCTGAGTGAACTCTGGGAGTTATTGATTGACAGGGAGGCCTGTCGTTCTGCAATTCATGGGGTCACAAAGAGTCTGACACGACTGAGCAACTGAACTGAACTGACCTGAAACTTACACCTAAAGCAACTAGAAAGGGAAGAACAAAAAGCCCCCAAAGTTAGTAGAAGGACAGAAATCCTAATGATCAGAGCAGAAATAAATGAAAAAAATGAAGGAGATAATAGTAAATATCAATAAAACTAAAAGCTAGTTCTTCGAGAAGTTAAAAAATACTGACAAGCCATTAGCCAGACTCATCAGGAAAAAAAAGGGAGAATACTCAAATCAAATAAAGCAGAAATGAAAAATAAGTTAAAACATATAACACAGAAATACAAAGGTTCATAAGAGACTATTACAAGCAACTATTAATATATGTCACAAATTGACAACCTGGAATGTATAGATTAATACCTAGACAAGTATAACCTTCCAAAACCGAACCAAGAAGAAACAGAAAATATGAACAAACCAAAGAAAAGTGCAGAAATAGAAATTGTTATAAAATATCTTCCAACAAATTAATACCCAGGGTCAGATAACTCCACAGGTGAATTCCTCCACAAGTTTAGAGAAAAGCTAAAAGCTATCCTGTTTAAAGTCTTCCAAAAGATTTCAGAGTAAAGAAAACGCCTAAACTCATTTTACAAGGCCATCATCACCATGATACCAAAAACAGACTAAAATATCACACCAAAAAAGAAAAAAATATAGTCCAATATAACTGATGAACATAGATGTAAAAATTCTCAGCCAAATTCTAGCAAATTTGCAAATAGAACGCAATACATTTAAATACATTTAAAATGTATTAAAATAAATTTAAAAGAGCATGCACTATGATCATTTAGGCTTAATCCCAGAGATGCAAAGTTTATTCAGTGTATGCAAGTCAGTCAATGTGATACACAATATTAACAAATTGAAAGATAAAAAGTACATGATCACCTCAATAGATGTGGAGAAAGATTTTGACAAAATTCAACACCCATTATGGTTAAAACACACACACACACACACACACACACACACACACACCTACCTCTCCAGATAAGAAGGCATCAAAGGAACATACCTGAGCATAATAAAGGTCATATATGACAAACCAATGGCAAACATTCTCAATGATGAAAAACTGAAAGCATTATTTCTAATTCAAGTATAAGACAAAGGAGCCCAGTGTCATCACAATTATTGAATATAGTTTTGGAAGTCCTAGCCACAGAAATCAGAGAAGAAAAAGAAATGAAATGAATTCAGATTGGAAAGGAAGTAAAAATTTCACTGTTTGCAGATGACAGGATACTGTACATAAAGAATTGTAAAGAGGTCAACAGGAAAATAATAGAGTGAAACAATGATATAGGAAAGTCACAGTTTATAAAATTAATACACAGAAATCCCTGTCATATCTATACATTAACAATAGAAAATAAAAAAGATAAATTAAGAAAAAAAGTCTATTCACCATTGCAACAAAAGTAATAGAATACCTAGGGATAAACCTATAGAAGCATAAGAGACAAAAAAGAGGTGGCAAGGATCCACAGAAGAACTATAAAAAAAAGATCATGACCCAGATAAACATGATAGTGTGATCACTCACCTAGAGCCAGCCATCCTGGAATGCAAAGTCAAGTAGGTCTTAGGAAGCATCACTATGAACAAAGCTAGAGGAGGTGATGAATTCCAGTTGAGCTATTTCAAACCCTCAAAGATGATGCTGTGAAATTACTGCAGTCAATATGCCAACAAATCTGGAAAACTCAGCAGTAGCCACAGGGATGGAAATGGTCAGTTTTCATTCCAATCCCAAAGAAAGGAGATCCAACCAGTCAATCCCAAAGGAAATCTGTCCTGAATATTCATTGGAAGGATTGATGCTCAAGCCGAAACTCCAATACTTTGGCCACTTAATGTGAAGAACTAACTTATCGGAAAATACCCTGATGCTGGGAAAGATTGAAGGTGGTAGGAGAAGGGGACAACAGAGGGTGAGATGGTTGGATGGCATCATTGATGCTAGCAGTGACACGAATTTGAATAAATTCTGGGAGTTGGTGATGGACAGGGAAGCCTGACATGCTGCAGTCCATGGGGTCGCAAAGCATCTGACATGACTGAGTGACTGAAATGAACTGAACTTAACAGAAACCTATAGAGAAAAAATATCTGCATGCAGAAAACTGTAAGAAACTGATGAAATAAATCAAAGATGAAACAAACAGATGGAGAGATATACCATGTTTTTCAACTGGAAGAATCAATATTGTGAAAATGAATATATTACCCAAACCAACAATGGATTCAATACAATCGTTAGTAAACTAGCAATGGCATTTTTCACAGTACTAGGAAATAAATTTCACAATTTGTATGGGAACACAAGAGACCCTGAATAGCCAAAACAGTCTTGAGAAAGAAGAATGGAGCTGGAGGAATCAAACTTCCCTGATCTCAGACTACACTACCAAGTTACAGTAATTAAGACAGTATGGTACTGGCACAAAAACATAAATATAGATCAATAGCACAAGACAGAAAGCCCAGAGATAAACCCAGGCACCTATGAGCACCCTATCTTTGACAGAGGAATCAAGATTATACAATGGAGAAAAAACACCCTCTTCAATAAATGGTGCTGGAGAAGCTAGACTGTTATGTCGTAAAATAATTAAATTAGAATACTTCCTAACTCCATACACAAAGATAAACTTAAAATGGATTAAAAACCTAAACGCAAGATCAGACACTATAAAACTCTTAGAGTAAAAGATGTTCAACGTTGAAAAGATGGAAATCCACGTGAAAAGATGATCAACATTGCTGATTATTAGAGAAATGCAAACCAAAACTACAGTGAGGTATAATCTCATATTGCTCAGAATGGCTATCATAAAAAAAAAATCTACAAATAATAAATGCTGGAAGGGATGTGGGAAAAGGGAACCCTCTTCACTGTTGGTGGGAATTTAAAAAGATAAAGGGATTATGGGGAACAGTTTGGAGATTCCTTTAAAAATTAAGAATAGAACTACCGTATGACCCAATAATTTCACTATTGAACTTATACCATAAAGGGAACCATAACTGGAAGAGATCCATGTATCCCAGTGTTCATTGCAGTACTATTTACAAAGCTAAATAGTACATGGAAGCAACCAAAACGGCTATTGACAGTTGAACAGATAAAGAAGTTGTGGTACATATATACGATGCAATGTTACTCAGCCATAAAATGGGACATATTTAAGTCAGTTATAATGAGGTGGATGAACCTAGAGCCTATTACATAAAGTGAATTAAGTTAGAAAGAGAAAAATAAATATCATACATCAATGCATACATATGGAATCTAGAAAGATGGTACTGATGGCCCTATTTTCAGGGAAGCAATGGTGACATAGACATAAGGAAAAGACTTGTGGACACTGTGGGGGAAGAAGGGGGTGGAATGAATAGAGAAAGTAGCATTGAAACATATATATTACCATGTGTAAAACATCCAGTGAGAATTTACTGTGTAACAGAAGGAGCTCAAACAGGGTGCTCTGTGACAATCTAGAGGGGTGGGATTGGGTGGGAGGGAGGTATCAGAGGGAGGGGACATATCTATGGCTGATTCATTTAGATGTGTAATAAAAACGTATACAATATTTTTAAGCAGTGATCCTTCAATTAAATTTTTTTTAAAAAAGAAAAAATGTATGGCTGAATATTATAAAAATAATCTTAGATAATATGCTTATTTTGATTGTTAATCTAACATAAAAGGAGTACACCCCTTAAAGCCTAAAAAATAAGCAAAAACTAGTCTAAAGTTTAGTATATTCACACAGAAAATTATACATAAATGTACGTAGTAGCATTGATTATAATTGCCCCCAAATGAAGACAATCCAAATATCCATCAATAGATGAAATAATAAACAAAATGTAGTATACCCATACAATGGAACGTCATTCAGCCATAAAGAAAACTAAGTACTGATAAATCCTACAATATAGATGAAGACTGAAATCATTATTAAGTAAAATAATTCAGACACAATAGGCCACATATTATATAGTTACATTCATATGAAATATGCAGGATAGGGAAATCCATAGATACAAATTAGTAGTTTCTAAGGGGTGGGTGGAATAATACATTGCTGCTTAATGGGTATGGGGTTTCTTTTGAATGATAAAATGTTATGGAAATAACAGTGATGTTTCTACAACACTGTGACTGTATTAAAGACCACTGAATTGTACACATTAAAATGGTTAAAATAGTGAAAAAAGTAAAGCCAAAGAATAATTCTTTGTTATGACACACCATAAGCTTCCTAATACTCTTGCTTTCCTCTCCCGTTTTTTTTTTTTTTTTTCCCTTACCTTCTTTGAAATACAGATCATTGGGGGAAAAGAAAAATGACTCCACATTTCTAGGTTCTTCTAGCTGACTTAAGAACTTAATTTACATGAGACAGGTTAACAGGAGAAAATTAAACAGAAGTCTAATAGCTTTCATACTAGGAAGAGATCAAGGAAAACTGACTAACTTGCCTAAATGGCCCAAACTCTCACTTTAAATAAAGTAATTTTTAAATTTTATTTAAATAATTAAATATTTTAAAATTATATTTTATATATTATTTGTTAGGTAAGTAGAATAGAAAAAGGAGTCCAAAATGACAGTGGCTAAAAGACATAAAGAAAGGGAAAAAGCCCGTGAAAAGGGAACAAAATAAAAGATCTGCAGACCTGAGTAAGAACCTTAGGTGAAATAAATATTTTCCTGATCAAAGATGGGTGAAAGCCTTGATTTGCTTATGGCAGCCTCGGTGGGGTGAGACCAAAAGTATATAAAGAGGGATCCAAGATGCATTACAGCTTTTCCCTCAGAGTTGGCCCACCCTCAAGTTTCTCTGGGGTGTACTATCATTTGTTAATTGAATAAAACCCTGACCTGTGACTTAGCAGTAACACTGGTCCATTGTTTCAGATCTTTGTTGTGGCAAGACTGAACTAAGAAAATTATGCACTCTCCTGACATATTTTTTTAATAATTACTAATGATTTTATTTATTAACTGAATATTTTATTCAAATAAAATAAAAAAGAGGTAAGGATCCTATTTTGCAGTGATTTGGGACTTCAAAGTGGAGGAAGACAATTCACAAGGAGACAGATAAGAAAATGTTTGTTATGCAAATATACGCTGGGCCAGGAAGAGACAAACAGACACAGAATAAATTCTGATCTCCAGGCCCTACAGAATTTCTCCACCACACTCAGCCCATATTCTTTGGAATTATCTCTGGTGATAGTTCTATTCTGCAAAAAAGGCTCTTTATCTAATTTTTTTTTTTTTTTTGGTCAGTTAAGGGGAAGATAGCACAAACTTCCTGAGTCTTCTGTTTCTTAAAAATAATAAGTCTAAATTAATCTTAATGCCATGCAGAGTTATTTTGAGGTGGCAAATTTTTCTTCCCCACAGAGTCAATTATCAAATTTTCACTAACAAAAAAAAAAAAACAAAAACAAAAACAAAAACAGCTCTAGACTAAAAGCTTTAAGAAATTGTTAACTCTAATCTTATTCAAATTGTTCTAAGATAAAAAAATCATGAAAAGCTATCTGACATATTAAATGATGATAGTATGATCTAGACACTAAAACCAAAGAGAAAATATGAGTCAAGCAAATATGATCATATAATTAATCTATTTAAAACTCCATTTAGCAAACAGAATCTAGTTGTTTATATGTAGAAAAAGGTGCATTTGCCATGGCAATAATAACATTTAAGTCTTGTGATCCTTCAATCAGAGCTATGGTTTTTCTAGTACTCATGTATGGATGTGAGAGTTGGACTGTAAAGAGTGCTGAGCACTGAAGAATTGATGTTTTTGAACTGGGGTGTTGGGGAAGACTCTTGAGAGTTCCTTGGACTGCAAGGAGACCAAACCAGTCCTCCTAAATGAAATCAATTGTGAATATTCATTGGAGGAACTGATGTTGAAGCTGAAATTAAAATATTTTGGTAACCGGTCCACTGGAGAAGGGAATGGCAAACCACTTCAGTATTCTTGCCTTGAGAACCCCACGAACAGTATGAAAAGGAAAAATGATAGGATACTGAAAAAGGAACTACCCAGGTTGGTAGGTGCCCAATATGCTACTGGAGATCAGTGCAGAAATAACTCCAGAAAGAATGAAGGGATGGAGCCAAAACAAAAACAATGTCCAGTTGTGGATATGACTGGTGATAGAAGCAAGGTCTGATGCTGTAAAGAGCAATATTGCATAGGTACCAAGAATGTCAGATCCATGAATCAAGGCAAATTGGATGTGGTCAAACAAGAGATGGAGGAATCAGCAAACTACAATGGACTAGAATGAGTGAATTTAACTCAGATGATCATTATATCTACTATTGTGGGCAGGAATCCCTTAGAAGAAATGGAGTAGCCATCATGGTCAACAAAAGAGTCTGAAATGCAGTATTTGGATGCAATCTCAAAAACGACAGAACAATCTCTGTTCATTTCCAAGGCAAATCATTCAATACCACAGTAATCCAATGCCTCAACCAGTAACGCTGAAGAAGCTGAAGTTGAAAGGTTCTATGAAGACCTACAAGACCTTATAGAACACCCCCCAAAATATGTCCTTTCCATTATAGGGGACAGGAATGCAAAAGTAGGAAGTCAAGAAACCCCTGGAGTAACAAGCAAGTGTGGCCTTGGAGTACAGAATGAGCAGGACAAAGACTAAGAGTTTTGCCAAGAGAATGCACTGGTCATGGGAAACACCCTCTTCCAACAACACAAGAGAAGACTCTACACATGGACATCACCAGATGGTAAACAACAAAATCAGATTGATTATATTCTTTGCAGCCAAAGACGGAGAAGCTCTATACAGTCAACAAAAACAAGACCAGGAGCTGACTGTGGCTCAGATCATGAACTCTTTATTGCCAAATTCAGACTGAATTTGAAGAAAGTAGGGAAAACCACTAGACCATTGAGGTATGACCTAAATCAAATCCCTTATGATTATACACTGGAAGTAAGAAATAGATTTAAGGCACTAGGTCTGATAGATAGAGTGTCTGATGAACTACGGATGGAGGTTCATGACATTGTACAGGAGACAAGCATCGAGAGCATCCGAATGGAAAGAAATGCAAAAAAGCCAAATGGCTTTCTGAGGAGGCCTTACAAAAAGCTGTGAAAAGAACAGAAGTGAAAAGCAAAGGAGAAAAGGAGAGATATAAGCATCTGAATTCAGAATTCCAAAGAATAGCAAGGAGAGATAAGAAAGCCTTCTTCAGTGATCAATGCAAACAAATAGAGGAAAACAACAGAATGGGAAAGACTAGAAATCTCTTCAAGAAAATTAGAGATAACAAGTGAATATTTCATGCAAAGACGGGCCCAATATAGGACAGAAATGGTATGGACCTACAAGAAGCAGAGGATATTAAGAAGAGGTGGCAAGAATACACAGAAGAACTGTACAAGAAAATGCCTCATGACCCAGATAATCACGATGGTGTGATCACTCACTTAGAGCCAGACATCCTGGAATGTGAAGTCAAGTGGGCCTTAGAGTATCACTACAAACAACCTAGTGGAGGTGATGGAATTGCAGTTGAGCTATTTCAAATCCTGAAAGATGATGCTGTGAAAGTACTACACTCAATATGCCAGCAAATTTGGAAAACTCAGCAGTGGCCACAGGACTGGAAAAATCAGTTTTCATTTCCATCACAAAGAAAGGCAATGCCAAAGAATGCTCAAACTACTGCACCGTTGCATTCACCTCACATGCTAGTAAAGTGATGTTCAAAAATCTCCAAGCCAGGCTTCAGCAATACGTGAACCATGAACTTCCAGATGTTCAGGCTGGTTTTAGAGAAGGCAGAGGAACCAGAGATCCAAATGCCAACATTCTCTGGATCATCATAAAAGAATTCCAGGAAAAAAAATCTATTTCTGCTTTATTGACTATGCCAAAGCCTTTGACTGTGTGGATCACAATAAACTGTGGGAAATTCTGAAATAGATGGGAATACCAGTCCACCTGACCTGCCTCTTGAGAAACCTGGATGCAGGTCAGGAAGCAACAGTTAGACCTGGACATGGAACAGCAGACTGGTTCCAAATAGGAAAAGGAGTATGTCAAGGCTGTATATTGTCACCCTGCTTATTTAACTTCTATGTAGAGTACATCATGAGAAATGCTGGGCCTGAAGAAGCACAAGCTGGAATCAAGATTGCCGGGAGAAATATCGATATCCTCAGATATGCAGATGACACCACCCTTATGGCAGAAAGTGAAGAGGAACTAAAAAGTCTCTTGATGAAAATGAAAGAGGAGTAAAAATGTTGGCTTAAAGCTCAACATTCAGAAAACAAAGATCATGGCAACTGGTCCCATCACTTCATGGGAAATAGATAGGGAAGCAGTGGAAACAGTGTGAGACTATTTTTTTCTGATCTCCAAAATCACTGCAGATGGTGACTGCAGCCATGAAATTAAAAGACGCTTACTGCTTGAAAGGAAAATTATGAGCAACCTAGATAGCATATTGAAAAGTAGAGACATTACTTTGCCAACAAAGGTCCGTCTAGTCAAGTCTATGGTTTCTCCAGTGGTCATGTATGGTTGTGAGAGTTGGACTGTGAAGAAGGCTGAGTGCCAAAGAATTGATGCTTTTGAACTGTGGTGTTGGAGAAAACTCTTGAGAGTCCCTTGGACTGCAAGGAGATCCAACCAGTCCATTGTAAAATAGATCACTCCTGGGTCTTCATTTGAAGGACTGATGCTAAAGCTGAAACTGCAATACTTTGGCCACCTCATATGAAGTGTTGAAGCATTGGAAAAGTGTCTGATGCTGGGAGGGATTGGGGGCAGGAGGAGAAGGGGTGACAGAGGATGAGATGGCTGGATGGCATCACTGACTCAATGGATATGAGTTTGAGCAAGTTCTGGGAGTTGGTGATGGACAGGGAAGCCTGGCATGCTGCAGTCCATTGGGTCACAATGAATTGGACATGACTGAGCAACTGAACTGAACCAAATCCTTCAGTTACAGGAGCTCCTTCTCAATCATTTTGCTTAATTCTGGACTGTTTAATTTGAACTTCGTTATTTAAAGGCCTTTGAATTAAGTTTTACATCCCACAGGACCTGGATTGTCTTCTGACATACTCAGGCAAAAATACCTCACAATATAAATATATCATGAACAATTAAAATTTAGGAATGCAAGACACTTAACATAATCACAATAATAGAAAGATAGAGAAGCGTATATGGTCATCCAAAAAGAGAAGAAAGCATTGGGCATATTTTAATATCTATTCTAGATAAAATAATACAAAATATTGAATCTGATGAGGCTGCCCTTCATCAAGAACTGATCCAACCAAGAACTGCCACCAAACATTGTGCTTTATTATTTATAATCATTCCCTTGAAGGAATAAGGATACTTGGGATTTATTTTCTCTACCATCCTAGGGGTCATAGGCCCATCGTACAAATAGTATATGAGTGGAAAAAAGAAGACATTAGAAAGATTTTTGTTTGTTTGTTTGGAAGAGAAAATTGCTCCAAAGAATCTAATGACAAGCAAAATTAACAAAAGATTCAACATATTTGTCTGGTGAAAGTTTAATGTTGCTAAAATCAGTGACATTCTGGTGAACAAACAAAAACCAATTTTAATAAGAAAAATGATGTCATTTGCAAAGTAAAGTATGTGTTGTAAATTAACACATTCAATACAGTTGCAGCCAAAACCACATCCCAGTTTGATAATGTTGATGAAAAAAATAATAATAATACGGAAAGAATAAGAACAACAAAACCAGGGAAAATAATAAGAATGTGGGAGTCACTTTGCAAAACGTTGACCAAAGCCAGCCTCTAGTAATTAAAACAATATGGCAGCAGTAAAAAATAGCCATGTAAATTAGAATACAATGGAAAGTATGAAGACCTATTTATGTAAGGGATGCTGGTATGTGAGACAGATAGCAGCATTAATCATTGAGAAAATCAGAGACAATTCAATCAGTATTAAAACATTGGGTAAATTTGTAGGGAATAGATCCAATATATTTCTCCAATGAGACATGGAAGTCATTCTGGATGCAATAAAGAGACAAAGGTAAAAAGTAAAACTTCAAATTATTTGAAGAAAATATCAAAAAAATATGACTATGTCACAGAGAAAGATTTCATGAGTCACACAAAGTATAAGATTAAAACAAAAAATTGATAAATAATGCAATGAAAATGTAAAACCCTATACACTAAGAAACAAAATAAAATAGTTTAAGATGAGCCACTGACAAGAAGTAGATATTTTTATCAAATGGTTAGTGAGGTGGACATTAACCATCATGCCTAGCATGTTTTGCATGCCCTTCCTGATATTTGGAGAATTCTACCCAGTATGTGAGTAGTATGGCCTCCCCAAGCTGTTAGAACACAGGTGTCAATAGTTAGATGCACAAAGTAAGACTTTGATTAGAAAAAAGTCTCTGCTCCAAGGGAAATCAAGCAGTGTTTCCAGACTTTGGTCTGCAAGTTTACTACTGGCACATGCAATGCTTGGGCCGAATTGTACAGCAGTGAGGACTTAGTTGTGACAATTCTGTAGCAAATTGGGCAAATCATAGGACCTTCATCTGACTCTCTGGTCTTTCCACAGATTCTATTAGTTGCCCAACATCCTTTGAATATGTAACCTTTCTGCTTACACTGGCCATAGAGAATTTTTCTGTTTGCAAGTAAGAATAATCACTAATACAGTTTGTATCCAGTATACAAAAGATTCTAAACAGCACTAACAATCAAGAAAATGAAAACTAAGCAATGAGATAAGTAACCCTTCACACTGACTACATAAGGAAACACTGAAAATCTGTCAACTGAAAAGAGATGTTGGAAGGACATATATCATTATGGTTGATGGAATTGTGATGTAAATGAAATAATGATGTATCAGTTGCTGATTCAAATTTATACAATCACGTGGAAGGACACACATTATATCAAATGGAGGATATGCATACCTATGACAGAACTAGTATGTACTCTGGAGCAACCTTTTCTGTGTACACAAGGTGTCATGTACAAAGATGTTCACTGGAGTTGTTTGCAATACTGAAACTTTGAAAACAGCCCATAAAGTAAATAGGAAAATAAATATAAAATTTATGCCATTTAACCAATGAAGTTCCATGTAGCTGTTAAAGTGGATTAGCAAAACAAATATGCACCAGAAATAAATGACAAAGCAATGTTGAGAGGACAAAAAATGTAATGAAATACTGAAAGATGTTATTCCCTGTTCATTTTTTCTCAAAAGTGATAAAAATTAGGGATGCATATAAATTTACCAAAAGTATGAAAGTTATGCACAGAAAGGCTATTCACCAATTTTGAGATGTTCATCTCTGCAGAGAAAGGTGTAGTCAGTGGGATTCCCAAACATTTTAATTGTTATTTCCTTAAAAATATGTTCGGAAACAAAGGTGTCAAAATTATAAAATTTAAATCAATTAGAGGGTATACAAATCAAGCAAAGACAGACAAGAAAGACTTCTTCAATAAACAATACAGAGAAACAGAGGAAAACAGTAGAAGGGGAAAGACTAGAAATCTCTTAAAAAAATGGAGCTATCAGAGGAACATTTATGCAAAATTGGCACAATAAATGACAGAAATAGTAAAGACCTAACAGAAGCAGAAGATATTAAGCAGAGGCGACAAGAATACACATAAGAATTGTTCCAAATAGATCTTACTGCTACTGCTAAGTCGCTTCAGTCATGTCCGACTCTGTGTGACCCCATGAACAGCACCCCACTAGGCTACTCTGTCCCTGGGATTCTCCAGGCAAGAATACTGGAGTGGGTTGCCATTTCCTTCTCCAATGCATGAAAGTGAAAAGAGAAAGTGAAGTCGCTCAGTTGTGTCTGACTCATAGTGACCCCATGGACTGCAGCCTACCAGGCTCCATCGTCCATGGGATTTTCTAGGCAAGAGTACTGGAGTGGGGTGCTGACCTGGATAACCACGATGGTGTGGTCATTATCCTGAAGCCAGACATCCTGGAGTGTGAAGGCAAGTGGGCCTTAGGACGTATTACTATGAACAAAACTAGTGGAGGTGACGGAATTCCAGCTGAGCTATTTCAAACATTAAGAGATGGTGTTACAGTTCTGCATTAAATATGTCAGCTAATTTGGAAAACACAGCAGTGGCCACAGGACTGGAAAAGTCAATCTTCATCAGAATTCCCATGAAGGGCAGTACTAAAGAATGTTCAAACTAAAAGGTAAATGCACTTGCTTCCCAAGCTAACAAGGTTATTTTTAAAAATCTTCAAGTTCATTTCAGTTCACTCACTCAGTCGTGTCCAACATTTTGTGGACCCCATGAATCACAGGACACCAGGCCTCCCTGTCCATCACCAACTCCCGGAGTTCACTCAGACTCAAGTCCATTCGATTCAGTTATGCCATCCAGCCATCTCATCCTCGGTCGTCCCCTTCTCCTCCTGCCCCCAATCCCTCCCAGCATCAGATGCTTTTCCGATGAGTCAACTCTTCGCATGAGGTGGTCAAAGTACTGGAGTTTCAGCTTTAGCATCATTCCTTTCAAAGAAATCCCAGGGCTGATCTCCTTCAGAATGGACTGGTTGGATCTCCTTGCAGTCCAAGGGACTCTCAAGAGTCTTCTCCAACACCACAGTTCAAAAGCATCAATTATTTGGCGCTCAGCCTTCTTCACAGTCCGACTCTCACATCCATACATGACCACAGGAAAAACCATAGCCTTGACTAGATGGACCTTAGTCGGCAAAGTAATGTTTCTGCTTTTGAATATGCTATCTAGGTTGGTTATAACTTTTCTTCCAAGGAGTAAGCATCTTTTAATTTCATGGCTGCGGTCACCATCTGCAGTTATTTTGGAAGCCCAAAAAAATAAAGTCTGACACTCTTTCTACTGTTTCCCCATCTATTTCCCATGAAGTGATGGGACCGGATGCCATGACCTTCGTTTTCTGAATGTTGAGCTTTAAGCCAACTTTTTCACTCTCCTCTTTCACTTTCACCAAGAGGCTTTTTAGGTCCTCTTCACTTCCTGCCATAAGGGTGGTGTCATCTGCATATGTGAGGATATTGATATTTCTCCCGGCAATCTTGATTCCAGCTTGTGTTTCTTCCAGTCCGGGGTTTCTCATGATGTACTCTGCATAAAAGTTAAATAAGCAGGGTGACAAAATACAGCCTTGACATACTCCTTTTCCTATTTGGAACCAGTCTGTTGTTCCATGTCCAGTTCTAACTGTTGCTTCCTGACCTGCATACAGATTTCTCAAGAGGCTGGTTAGGTGGTCTGATATTCCCATCTCTCTCAGAATTGTCCACAGTTTGTTGTGATTCACACAGTCATAGGCTGTGGCATAGTCAATAAAGAAGAAATAGTTGTTTTTCTGGAACTCTCTTGCTTTTTCCATGATCCAGAGGATGTTGGCAATTTGATCTCTGGTTCCTCTGCCTTTTCTAAAACCAGCTTGAACATCAGGGAGTTCATGGTTCATGTATTGCTGAAGCCTGGCTTGGAGAATTTTCAGCATTAATTTACTAGCATGTGAGATGAGTGCGATTGTGTGGTAGTTTGAGCAATCTTTGGCATTTTCTTTCTTTGTGATTGGAATGAAAACGGACCTTTTCCAGTCCTGTGGCCACTGATGAGTTTTCCAAATTTGTTGGCATATTGAGTGCAGCACTTTCACAGCATCATCTTTCAGTATCTGAAACAGCTCAACTGGAATTCCATCACCTTCACTAGCTTTGTCCATAGTGATACTTTCTAAGGCCCACTTGACTTCACGTTCCAAGATGTCTGGCTCTTGATTAGTCATCACATCATCATGATTATCTGGGTCGTGAAGATTTTTTTGTACAGTTCTTCCATGTATTCTTGCCACCTCTTCTTAATATCTTCTGCTTCTGTTAGGTCCATACCATTTCTGTCCTTTATCGAGCCCATCTTTGCATGAAATGTTCCCTTGGTATCTCTAATTTTCTTGAAGAGATCTCTAGTTTTTCCCATTCTGTTGTTTTCCTCTATTTCTTTGCATTGATCACTGAAGAAGGCTTTCTTATCTCTTCTTGCTATTCTTTGAAACTCTGCATTCAGATGCTTATATCTTTCCTTTTCTCCTTTGCTTTTCACCTCTCTTCTTTTCACAGCTATTTGTAAGGCCTCTCCAGACAGCCATTTTGCTTTTTTTGCATTTCTTTTCCATGGGAATGATCTTGATCCCTGTCTCCTATACAATGTTGTGCACCTCATTCCATAGTGCATCAGGCACTCTATCTATCAGATCCAGGCCCTTAAATCTATTTCTCATTTCCACTGTATAATCATAAGGGATTTGATTTAGGTCATACCTGAATGCTCTAGCAATTTTCCCTACTTTCTTCAGTTTGAGTTTGAATTTGGTAATAAGGAGTTCATGATCTGAGCCACAATCAGCTCCTGGTCTTCTTTTTGTTGACTGTATAGAGCGTCAGTAGTAGATATAATGGTCATCTGAGTTAAATTCACCCATTCCAGTCCATTTTAGTTCGCTCATTCCTAGAATGTTCACGTTCACTCTTGCCATCTTTTGTTTGACCACTTCCAGTTTGCCTTGATTCATGGACCTGACATTCCTTGTTCCTATGCAATATTGCCCTTTACAACATCAGACCTTGCTTCTATCACCAGTCACATCCACAGCGGTTTTTGTGTGTGTGTGTGTGTGTGTTTTTTTTGTTTGTTTTTTGTTTTTTGTTTTTGTTTTTTTTTTTTTTTTTTTTTTTGCTTTGGCTCCATCCCTTCATTCTTTCTGGAGTTATTTCTCCACTGATCTCCAGTAGCATGCTGCTCCCTATGCTGTGCTTAGTTGCTCAGTCATTTCCTACTATTTGAGACCCCATGGACTGTAACCTGCCAGGCTTCTCTCTCCATGGGGATTCTTCAGGAAAGAATATTGAAGTGTGTTGCCATGTCCTCCTCCAGAGGATCTTCTCAGCCCAGGGATCAAACCCAGATCTCTCACATTGAATGTGGATTCTTTAACATCTGAGCCCCGAAGGAAGCCCATGAATACTGGAGTGGGTAGCTTATCCCTTCTCCTGGGGATCTTCCTGACCCAGGAGTCAAACCGGGATCTCCTGCATTGCAGGCAGATTCTTGACCAGCTGACCTACCAGGGAAGCCCTTATTGCTACTTATGTCACACCAAATATGGGAAGATTGCTCTTTTTTAAATAGTATCCTTAAAGATCCTAATCTTTTTCTCTATAAATGTGTGGCATCCAGATCAGACACAGACCTGAAAATGGCAAACATCCCTTCTTACCACATTTGATTAGCCAAAAACCTAGTTATATGATCTCAGTCTACTTTAAGACCTGTAAATATCTTCATGTGAGCACAAAAGAAAAATCAAAGATGATTTGACAAAAAATATTTTCTCTACCACAACATTCTTATTCAGACTTAATTCAATGCAAATCTAACTAATTTTCCTCCACAAATTGTAGTTAATCAAGTATTTCAAACTATTTCTAATAATCTTTCATTACTTTTTCTTGAGTATCTGAATCTTAAGAAAGACATTACCTATAACAAATATTTCTATTTTATTCCATATGTGAAAACTGACACCAAAACTTTGTTTCTCCTTTCAAATTAGCAGTCATATATTCTCAGTACTGATACCTTGGTGTAGATACTCATACACTTCTGCTTGTGTTAATTTAGATAACTCATTATATTATCTCTTTCCCTTTTTATTCTGTATGATTGTTCTGTAAATATATTCTATAAGCAATGTTTCCTTCATGTCTCTCCCCTACATAAATGACTTCTTATTTTTCTTAGCATCAAGCCCAAACTCTTGTGAACCTCATAGTTTTGAATAATCTGGTCTCATAAAACTCAAGTGACATGATCTTGAATTGCTATGTTAGTCAGGACTCTCTACAGAAATAGATTTAATAGAATATCTATATCAACATATACATCTACAACTCTATTTCCAACTCTACACTGTCATGAAAATTTGTGGTGCTTTTCAAAGTCCTGACAGCCAGACAGCCTTTGTGTAGATTCCAGTCTGTTTCTGAAAGCCTAGAAATAAAGAGCACTGAGGGCAAAATATTGATCTCCCAGCTTTAACAATAATGAAGATAGTAAGTTCAATTTTCCTTTGCATTTTGTTCTATTCAGGTCATCAATGGATTGGATGATGCCAATCTACATTGAGGACGATCTATTTTACTCAGTCCACTGCTTTAAATGCTAACATTTTCCAGAAACATGCTCAGAAATAATGTTTAATAAATAATCTTGGAACCGTGAGGCCCAGTCAAGCTGACAAATAAGATTACCCAATTGCTTTCCAATATATTCATGGGAGTCTGGATAGGGTATTTCTCTCATAATTCCCATCCTGTTCCTTCACTTTTCCATATATACAGGTCTTGCTCTTACTTGTCTCAGTGATCTTTTCCTAACTTAAATGATGCCAGGTTTTTTTTTTTTAATCATCTACTCAACTCCTATTTATCTTTTAAAACTCACTTCCACTTTTATGAAACATTTTTCTCTATTCTAGTCCATGCTAATCTTTTATTTCCTGTTCTCAGTTTACCACTTCACTGTTTTTGTTGTTGTTGTTGTTGGATTTTTCTCCTAAGTTAGTATATAAGCACTAATTCAGGACTCATGATTTTTCATGGTTGCATAGTTCTAGTCTTATGTACTCATTTGTGTCCTAAATTTCTCTTACAACACTTAGGAGAGTGATAATCATATGTGTATGCATGCTAAGTCACTCAATTGGGTCAAACTCTGTAACCCCATGGATTATAGATGCTCCTCTCTTTACGGAATTTTCCAGGCAAGAATACTGTAATGGGTTGCCATTTCCTACTCCAGGGGATTTTACCAATGAAAGATTGAACCTGTGTCTCTTATGTCTCCTGCATTGGCAAGTGGATTCTGTACCAGTGGACCATCTTCTAAATTTAAAAAAAAAATGTGAGATTCAGAAAATTAAATAAGATACCAATAAGACTTATTTATTTTTATGACTTCCATTAATACCAGGTTATTACTTTCCTTGGGGCTTCCAAGGTGGCACTAATGGTAAAGAACTTGTCTGCCAATGCAGGAAATGTAAGAGATGCAAGTTCTGTCCCTGGGACAGGAAGAGCCCCTGGAGAAGGAAATGGCAACGCATTCCAGTTTTATTGTCTGGAGAATCTCATGGACAGAGAAGCTTGGATGTCTACAGCCCATAGGGTTGCACAGAGTTGAACATGACTGAAGTGATTTACCACAGATTATTTTCCTGGAATATCGTCAGCAGCATATAAACATTTAACAAGACTCCTAAAAAGCTTCAATACAGTGTAAGTATTCTTACCATGTGTTGACTCTTTGCAATCCCATAGACTGTATCCCACCAGGCTCCTCTGTCTATGGGATTTCCCAGACAAGAATTCTGGAGTGGGCTGCCATTTCCTCCTCCATGGGATCTTCCTGACTGAGGAATCAAACTCAAGTCTCTTAATTCCCCTGCATTGGTAGGCAGGTTCTTTACCACTAGCACCACTTGAGAAGCCCCCATTCTTACCACAAACTTGCAGTAAGACATTTAATTAAGTCAAAATATCACAAAACACATTTATTCATTGGCAATTTCTGGGCACTTCCATCTTCATTTTCAATTCACCTCACCTACTTGCAAAATTTGATGTTTGTCCATTAAAATTTTCCTGAAGATTTAGGTCTTCCCTGAACATACTCAGCTATTCTCCTATTCAGCTATTTGTGTTTTGGTCAAATTCAGGTATGAGCTTTCAGGATTTGATGACTCGTGCCATTATTTCTTACTGCTTATATTGCTTTTCAACTTGTGGCTGCATATCACTAAATTCTTAATTGTTCAGCAGGAATGGCAAAAATCAAGCTTGCTTTGTGGACATGTTTCTCTCTTCCTTTAAATCTTTTTTGTCTCTGCAAAATTATTTTCTCTGCCTGTATGTTTCTCTATGAACTCTGTCCCTTGATCCTCTCCTTTCCTTTGGAACATTCTTATAAAAAGTTCTGTAACTCTCATTTTACTCTTAAATAAATTCTTGAGTATAAAATCTTAGATCACCCATGCCTATATATACACACCTAAAATTATTTGAGTCACACAAAAAATTATTCAGGATATTTACAAACACCATTTTCT
This sequence comes from Ovis canadensis, assembly GCF_042477335.2. Lineage (NCBI taxonomy): Eukaryota > Metazoa > Chordata > Mammalia > Artiodactyla > Bovidae > Ovis > Ovis canadensis. The sequence continues at coordinate 10,143,784 of NC_091255.1, forward strand.
GTGCTATTTTAGTTTGCTCCTTATATGTTAAACCACCAGGGCCTCTGGTTTCCCTATCATCTGCATTAACTTGCATATTTTCCCAGTAGTCTGACAGTGATGTGGAGACATCTTAAAGGAAACCATATTCTATAAGGATAGTGCTACTTTGTGAATGTTAAACTGACAGAGACACTTGAGAAAAATCCTGTTTATAGGGTCAGATTTAAATATCTACAACTATCCAGGAAGGCAGGAAACCCAGGATTTATTCCTAGCCATAGACAAAATAATGAATCTCTCTGAAGTTCAGGTTGCTTATTTACAAAGATACACATTCAGATCAGATGATGTTTGAGGCCTGTTGGAAATTTTCTATTTAATATTTTTCGTCATTGATATACATTTTGATTTGCAAAGAGATGATTATTGAACAAAGCTCTTGCTTTAATTCTCAGAAGCACTGCTTATTGTATTCAATGACTTTTAAAGAGCAAAAGACATGACTTTGCCAACAAAGATCCATATGATCAAAGCTATGCTATTTCCAGGAGTCATGTACAGATATAAGAGTTGGACCATAAAGGAGGCTGAGAACCAAAGAATTGATGATTTCAAATTGTGGTGCTGGAGGAGTCTCCTAAGAGTGCCTTGGCCAGCAAGGATTAATCTTAAAGGAAATCAACCCAGAATATTCATTGCAAGGACTGTTGCTGAAGCTGAAGCTCCAATACTTTGACCACCTGATGCAAAGAGCTGACTCACTGGAAAAGACCCTGATTGCTGGGAAATATTGAAGGCAAAAGGAGAAGAAGGTGGCAGAAGATGAGGTAATTAGACACCATGACCTACTTAATGGACATGAATTTGAGCAAACGCCAGGAGATATTGAAAGACAGTGATGCCTTACATGCAGCAGTCCATTGGGTCGCAAATTGTTGGACACTACTTAGTAACTGGGCAACAGTAATAATAAATTAATAGATATTTCATAAGATGAACTCCAATGACCACAAAGATCTTCCTTCTCCTGAGCTGAAGATGCAATAATATTATTTTTTTCAATTTATAGCTCATTCTTCAGAGTGATCATGGATAATGAGAACCAAAAGCTTTTTCTTTCTTTCTCTTTCTTTCTTTCTTTCTTTCTTTCTCTTTCTTTCTTTCTTTCTTTCTTTCTTTCTTTCTTTCTTTCTTTCTTTCTTTCTTTCTTTCTTTCTTTCTTTCCTTTCTTTCTTTCTTTCTTTCTTTCTTTCTTTCTTTCTTTCTTTCTTTCTTTCTTTCTTTCTTTCTTTCTTTCTTTCTTTCTTTCTTTTTCCCCAGAAAAACCAAAGTACTATTTATAAACTAGCCTTGCAAACATGAACCACAGATTTATCAGCTCACCAGGAATGTTTTAAACGATCTTGCCACCAAGACCTGTCTGGAAAGGAAACAATATGATATATATATCAAAATACTTTCTAAAATGAAAAGTTGCATTTAAATGTGAGATGGTAGAAATTATAGTACTAATGGTAATAGAACTCAATGAAAAATGATAGTACTATGAATTGGGCTTTCTAACAGTGAGGTGAGTCCTAAATCCTGCACCAGGCCTTATTAAGTTTATGTAGGTTTGCCTGGAAACTTACTACTATATACAAACAGGTACTATATTTCTATATACGGGCTTCCTTGGTGGTTCAAATGGTAAAGAATCTGGATATATACCCAGATTCTATCCTTGGGAAGGTTCCCCAGAGAAGGAAATGGATACCCACTCCAATATTCTTTGCCTGGAGAATTTGATGGACAGAGGAGCCTGGTGGGTTACAGTCCATGGGGTCACCAAAAGTGGGACATGACTGAAAAACTAACAGACACACACACACACACACACACACATATGATATGTATAGTTTTGGCTGCTCTAGAGTCCTAGAGGCAGTGGTCATTAAGCAGAAACAAATGCAGCTGGTACCTGTATCTTGTTTTTGAAATACTATTATTCAATTAAAGAAACCAGAGCACATTGAAAAAAAGAAAAAATGACTGATACTACTGCTTATAGTGGGTTTCCCTAGTGGATCAGTGCTAAAGAATTCACCTGCTAAACAGCAGATGTGAGTTTGACCCCCAGGAAGATCCCATGGAGAAGAAATGGCAACAGTCTCCAGTATTCTTGCATGGGAATTCCCATGGACAGACAAATGTGGTGGGCTACATCTCATGGGGTTTCAAAGAGTTGGACATAACCTAGGAACTGAGCATGCATACATTGCTTATGGCACATAAAATAAAGGATGAATCTGAAGCACGTTATAGTGGCAAACAATAAGAAAAATATAAAAAAGAAAGACACAAGGGAAGAAAATGACACTATTGAGTTATAACTCAAAGGATAAAATGAGGGAAACTGAGAATAAATTTAACAACAACAACAATTTTATTTATTAACACCCTGAAAACTCTGAAGATCACAGTGATACTTTTTATTTAATGTTATATGAGGGATAAAGAATCTGAAGTCCACAACCTTCATTTACAATCTGACTTTGATCTTCATAGCATGTTCAGCAAGCTATTTAGCTGAAGCCTTGATTTCTCCGCTCAGTACATGTTTGTTCCTGAGTTGTCATAAACACAACATGAAGTAGTGCATACAGGAGTAACAAGAGTACTGTGAAACTATAAAGCAATATAAAAATACTAGATTTTATCTATTAGCTTAATTAGTCTTGTGCAGTAATTTTTCAGAGCATTATCTGGGGACTCCAAGGAATTTCTAAAGCTGTATTTAGAAGTTCCAGAAAGCCAAATTACTTTCCTAGAATTCTAAGATATTATTTTTTACCCCCATTCTTTCAAGAGCATAGAGTGGGGCTCCCCAGAGCCTACATATTATGTGATGACATCATCATTCTAATGAATGTGTTTTTTCTTGTGTTTAATGACTTCTCAGTTTTAGTTTCTCCTATCAATAGACATAATTCATATAAACAAAAGGCTTTGAAGTTGTCAATTAATTTTAACGTTATGAAAGGTTTTCGAGACCAATAGGTGTGAAAGACTCTATTTCATCTTTTTATTATATATTGTAAAATGATAACAAAGGGAAATTTAAAATTTTGGATAAAAAATTCAGTCATTCTAGGGCATGCTTTATTTGAATTACTTAACAGTAATTAGCACTGTTAATTAAATATTTAACAGTATTTGAATTACTGTTAAGCTATTCTGAACAAAACTGAGCAGAAGCCTACAAGGCCCTCCTCAGTATGAAAGCTCCTCTGACTTCTGCCTATTGTTTGTTGCTGAAGTCTCCCAGTTGTCCCCTGAGTCAAAAAAAGGAGGTTCAAAGAATTAATAATTAGGATAATTAATAATCATGGCAACCAGACAGTAGCTATGACACAAGCTGCTCCATCTTGAGCAGTACTGAATCTAGAACACAATTACAAGAGCAGCCTCTAGAGAATGGAGTTAACACTATTGCTTGTAATAATATGTATCTTTGTAAACATAAAGTAACTGTGGCTTGTTCTGTCTATACATGTAAGTGGGCAACTAAACTGTCAGCAAAGAGGTGCTACAGATTCATATTGTCATCTTCCATTTTAAGAATACCACCATGTCCTATGTCAGCAAGAATAAGTTACAGAAGACAGACCTTCACCTATAATCGCATAGAAATGAAATCACGTGTGACAGTGGGGATTTGTAAGCAACTCTTGGCAGGAAGCAGTTCTCTGCAGGAGATTTTTTGTCTTGTCACTCTAGCAAAGCTATTTTTCTAACTTAGCTTTTACACTAGGTACCCTCCCCCTTCCCCCAGGCTCTATTCATGTCTAGCCCAAGAGTTATTTTCAAATCATTTGATCACACAAAGCCTTGCTTAATCTGTTGATCCTTTCCTTGTATTAAATAAGTAGAAATGAAGAATAAGTAATTAGCAAATGACTAGATCCTTTTCCCAGCTTCCCTTCAGTAATCTCATGAGAAAACCATGAAACAAGGTAGTATCAAAAGAAAGATCACAAGGAATCAATAAACCTTCATGCAGCGGAAGATTGGAAATAATATGACCCCCTATTAAAAATGATTGACTGAGATCACTTCCTCCTTTTCCCTTTAAAAGCTTTCATGACTGAAAAGAATCTTGGGAGGTCTCAGGAGTAAGTTATGAGACACATGTCTATCTTCTCCCCAATAAAGCAAATTTTTATTTCTATAAGCACTTATCTCTCAAGTATTGACTTTCAAACATAGAGCAGTCAAATTTGAGCTTAGCAATATGAATTTGAGATATTATTTCATTTTGTGTACAGAAGTTAGGGCCTAATCTATCTGAGATACTAAAATGCAAATGTAATCTGTCAGTGTTTGGGAGTCTCCAGCAGAGGCATAGGTCTTTTTGGGGTCAGGAGCGCTGACAGCAGCAGTCCTGGGAGATGTGGTGAGTTGACATAAGTCCTCCTGGAGGAGGTCACCACTGGCCTTATCAGAGAGCCTATAGCCCTAACATAGACACTATAGACTCTAGGATTGGGTCGCCTCAGGCCAAAACACAGGGAGAGAGCAGAGCTCCATCAATCAGCAGAAAATTGGATTAAATATTTATTGAGCATGGCCCTGAACCACAGCCAGTCCCTCTCGTCAGGAAACTTGCACAAGCCTCTAACATTCATCCATCAGAGGGCAGACAGAAGAAGCAAGAACTTCAATCCCATAGCCCCCAGAATGAAAACCACAATCACAGAAAATTAAACAAAATGATCACATGGATCATAGCCTTGTATAACTCAATGAAACTATGAGCCATGCTTTGCAGGGCAACCCAAGATAGATGGGTCTTAGTGGAGAGTTCTGACAAAACACGATGCACTGGAGAAGGGAATAGAAAACACATCAGCATTCTTGCCTTGAGAACCTCATGAACAATATGGAAAGGTAAAAATATATGCCACTGAACAGGAGCCTCCCAGGTTGGTAGGTGTCCAATATGCTTCTGGAGAAGAGCAGAGAAATAGCTCAAGAAAGAATGAAGAGCCTGAGTCAAAGCAGAAACAGTGCCCAGTAGTGGATGTTTCTGGTGGTGAAAGTAGTCTGATGCTGTAAGAAGAATGTTACTTAGGAATTTGGAATGTTAGGTCCATGAATCAAAGTAAATTGGAAGTAGTCAAACAGGAGATGGCAAGAGCAAACATCAATATCTTAGGAATCAGTGAACTAAAATGGACAGGAATAGCAAATTTAATTCAGATGATCATTATATCTACTACTGCAGGCAAGAATTCCTTAGAATAAATGGAGTAACCGTCATAGTCAATAAGAGTCCAAAATGCAGTTCGTGGGTGCAATCTCAAAAATAATAAAATGGTCATGGTTTGTTTCCAAGGCAAACCTTTCAAAGTCACAGTAACCGAGTCTATACCACAACCACTCATGTTGAAGAAGCTGAAGTTGAATAGCTCTGTGTAAGACTTACAGGACCTTTTAGAACTAAAACCAAGAAAGATGTCTTTTTCATCATAGGGGAATGGAATGAAAACTTGGGAAGTCTAGAGATACCTGGAGTAACAGGCAAGTTATTGAAGCTTGCCAAGAGAACACACTGGTCATAGCAAACATACTTTTGGACGTCACCAGATGGTCAATATTGAAATCTGATTAATTATATTCTTTGCAGCCGAAGATGGATTTCTATCAGCTCAGTTCAGTTGCTAGGTCATGTCCGACTCTTTGTGACCCCATGGACTACAGCACACCAGACCTCCCTGTCCATCACCACTCCATCCCTGTCCACTCCCAGATCTTGCCCTAACTCATGTCTGTCGAGTCGGTGATGCTATCCAATCATCTCATTCACTCTTGTCCCCTTCTCTTCCTGCCCTCAATCTTTCCCAGTATCAAGGTCTTTTCCAATAAGTAAGTTCTTTACATTAGATGACCAAAATATTGGAGTTTCAGATTCAGAATCAGTCCTTCCAATGAATATTCAGGTCCGATCTGCTTTAGGATTGACTGGTTGGATATCCTTGCAGTCCAAGGGACTCCCAAGAGTCTTTTCCAACATCACAGTTCAAAAGTATCAGTTCTTCAGTGATCAGCTTTCTTTATAGTCCAACTCTCACGTACATACATGGCTAGTGCAAAAAACAACAACAACAACAACAGCAACAAACATAGCTTTGACTAGATGGACCTTTGTCAGCAAAGTAATGTCTCTGCATTTTAGCTCTTTACAGTTAGCAAAAACAAGACCAGGATTTGACTGTGGCTCAAATCATAAGCTCTGTATTACAAAATTTAGGCTTAAATTGAAGAAAGTGGGGTAAACCATTTGGCCATTCAGGTATGATCTAAATCTTTTCCCTTATGATTATTCAGTGGAAGTGACAAATAGATTCAATGAATTAGATCTTATGGACAGAGTGCCTGAAGAACTGTGAATGGTGCTTCATAACACTGTACAGGAGGTGGTGACCAAAACCTTCCCAAAGAAAATGAAATTCAACAAAGCCAAAAGTTTGTTTGAGGAGGCCTTACAGTTAGGTTAGAAAACAAGAGGAGTGAAAGGCAAAGGAGAAAGGAAAATGTATGCCCATCTGAATGCAGAATTCCAAGGAATAGCAAGGACAGATAAGAAAGTCTTCTTAAGTGAACAATAAAAAGAAATTGAGGAAGACAACAGATTGGTAATAACTTGAAATTTCTTCAAGAATATTAGAGATACCAAGGGGACATTTCATGCAAAGATGGGCATATTAAAGGACAGATAGATATAGGACCTAACAGAAACAGGAGGGATTAAAAAGAGGTGGTTATAATGCACAGAACCGTTAAAAAAAAAAAAAAAAGTCTCAATGACCCAGATAATCATGATAGTATGGTCACTCATCTACAGCAAGACAGGCTGGAGTGTGAATTCAAATGGGCCTTAGGAAGCATTAGTAGAAACAAAACTAGGAGAAGTGGTGGAATTGCAGCTAACCTATTTCAAATCCTAAAATACGTTGCTGTAAATGTGCTGCACTCAATATATCAGCAAATTTGGAAAAATCAGTAGTGGCCACAGGACTGGAAAATGATGTCAGTTTTCATTCCAATCCCAAAGAAGGGCAGTGCCAAAGAATGTTCAAAGTACCCCATAATTCTGGTCATTTCAAATGCTAGCAAGGTAATTCTCAAAATCCTTCAAGCTAGTCTTTTTGTTTGTTTGTTTTAATTTATTTTTTATTGAAGGATAATTGCTTTACAGAATTTTGTTGTTTCTGTCAAATGTCAACATGAATCAGCCATACGTATACAAATATCGCTTCCCTTTTGAACCTCCCTCCCATCTCCTTCCCCATCCCACCCCTCTAGGTTGATATAGAGCCCCTGAGCCATACAGCAAATTCCCAGTGGCTATCTATTTTACATATGGTAAAGTAAGTTTCCATGTTACTCTTTCTATATATCTCACCCTCTCCTCTCCCCATGTGCATAAGTCTATTTTCTATGTCTGTTTCTCCATTGTTTCCCTGTAAATAAATTCTTCATATCATTTTTCTAAATTCCATATATATGTTAAGAATACAACATTTATTTTTCTTTCTGACTTACTTCTCTCTGTATAGTAAATTCTAGGTTCATACACTTCATTAGAACTGACTCAGATGTGTCCCTTTTTATGGCTGAGTAATATTTCATTGTGTATATGTACCACAACTTATTTATCCACTCATTTGTCAGTGGACATCTAGGTTGCTTCCATCTTCTAGCTATTGTAAATAGTGCTGCAATGGACAATGGGATACATGTGTCTTTTTCAATTTTGGTTTCCTCATGGTATATGCCTAGGAGTGGAATTGCTAGATCATATGGTGGTTTTATTCCTAGTTTTTTAAGGAATCTCCATACCATCTTCCATAGTGGATGTATCAATTTACATTCCCACCAACAGTGCAAGAGTATTCCTTTTTCTTCACACCGTCTCCAGCATTTATTGTTTCTGGACATTTTGATGATGGTCATTCTCACCGGTGTGAGGTGATATTTCATTGTAGTTTTGATTTGCCTTTCTCTAATAAATGGCATCACCGACTTGATGGACGTGAGTTTGACTGAACTCCAGGAGTTGGTGATGGACAGGGAGGCCTGGTGTGCTGCAATTCATGGGGTCACCAATAGTCAGACACGACTGAGTGACTGAACTGAACTGAACTGAATAATGAGAAATGCTGAGCATCTTTTCATGTGTTTGTTAGTCACCTGTACATCTTCTTTGGATAAATGTCTCTTTATGTGAACCAAGCTCTTCCAGATGCATAAGATGGATTTAGAAAAAGCAGATGAACCAGATATCAAATTGTCAACGTTTGTTGGATCATAGAAAAAGCTAGAGAATTATAGAAAAATATCTGCTCCTGCTTCATTGACTAAACCAAAATCTTTAATTGTGTAGCTCATAACAAGCTGGAAAATTCTTAAAGAAATGGGAATACCAGACTACCTTACCTGTTTCCTGAGAAACCTGTACGCAGGTCAAGAAGCAACAGTTAGAACCAGACATGGAACAATGAAGTGGTTGCAAATTGGAAAAGTAGTACTTCAAGGTTGTATATTTAACTTATATGTAGAGAGTCCATCATGTGAAATTCTGGGCAGTATGAAGCACAAACTGCAATCAAGCTTGCCAAGAGTTATATCAATAATCTCAGATATGCAGATGACACCACCCTTATGACAGAAAGTGAAGAGGAACTAAAGAGCCTCCTAATGAAGATGAAAGAGGAGAGTGAAAAAGCTGGCTTAAAACTCAATATTCAAAAAACTACAACTAAGATCATGGCCTCTGATCCTATCGATTCTTGGCAAATAAATAGATGGAGGAAAAATTGAAGCAGTGATACATTTCATTTTCTTGAGCTCCAGAATCACTCTGGATGGTGAGTATAATCATGAAATTAAAAGACACTTACTCCTGTTTTAAGATGCTTACTCCTTAGAAGAAAAGTTATAGTAAACTTAGGCAGTGTGTTAAAAAGCAGAGGCATCACATTGCTGGCAAAGGTCACTATATTCAAAGTTATGGTATATCCAGGAGTCATATATGGATGTGAGAGATGGAACATAAATATTACTGAGCACTGAAGAACTGATGCTTTCAAACTGTGGTACTAGAGAAGGCTCTTGAGAGTCTTTGGTCATGAAGGAGATCAACCAATAAAACCTAAAAGAAATTAATATTGAATATTCATTGGAAGGACTGAGGCTAAAGCTGAAGCTCCAATACTTTGGCCACCTGATCCAAAGAGCCAACCCATTGGATACGACCCTAATGTTGGGAAAGAGTGAAGGTAGGAGGAGAATGGGACAACAGATGATGAGATGGTTGGATGGCATTATCAACTCAATGGACATGAGTGCGAGCAAGCTCTGGGACTCAGTCTAGGACGTGGAAGCCTAGTGTGCTGCAGTTTATGAGTTCCCAAAGTGTCAAAAACAACTGAGCAACTAAAAAGCAGCAAATGATTATTAAATGTTCTCAATTATTGTTTTTTTCTTAAATATACCATTGTCTTCTTTTAATCAGTTTTATCTTTTAATCAGTTTTATCAGATGTCCAGGTTCATAATATCAAGGATAATTTTAAATCTTCAAAAATTCACAAACTGACCAAGGGAATTGTAACATTCAGGGCCTCAGCAATCTAGTTAATTTTCATAAATAACTATTTTGCAACTTTGAAAAATATTATGGCATTTTAATCAAGACCAATGTGTCTTTAAAAAAAAAAAGGTTAATGCATGTAAGAATTAAAGATTTTAAAATTTAAAAAATAAAAAACTAAAAATTAAAAAAAAAAAAGGTTATGACCTAGATTAGACAATTATTGGTGATATCATCTACATTTCAAATTTCAAAACTGTTTCTAATTTATTTAGGTAATTGTAGACATAAGTGCACACAGCATAAATGGCAATGTCAAGAACTTATTTAAGGAGTTTCACTCTTTTGAAATGGATCATATGCCTGAATAGCATACTTACAGAACACAGCTCCAATGAGAAACCCAATGACCTATATATGATTCTTAATGCTGAAAATGCTACTCATTGATTTAAAGATTGTTATTGACAATTCAAAAAAAAAGTTTTAATAATGCAAGTTGCTTTTGAATGTTAATGTAATAGCCATAATATATCTTTATAATCAGAGACTAATCATTAATTCTTTTGACATTCAAAGCAGTGATATTAATTATAACAAACTCTTTCAAACATCAAATATAGTCTAGAGTTTGAGTAAAATGCATTGCAAGTTGTAATTTTTTTTTTTCTGTATCTCACTGGGAATTACCATTATATTTTTCAGTGTTAAACATTTTTACCAAATTGAGTATTTTCCTTTTCTGTAGATCAAAAAATATTGAATTATATTTGTAAAATGTTTCATAACTTTGCCCTAGTTTTTTTTTTTTTTTTTCTTTTTTTCCTTGGGCCTCATGAGTTTGAATTTTTTTTGACCTTAAAAGAACACTTTTTTTTTTTTTTTAATCTAGAAATTTCTCCACAGATATCTCTGGGGAGATGTCTTTGATTTATGCATGTTCTCATTATTTTTCTTATTTTTCCTGACTCATGAAAACTTACAAAAATGTTATAACCATTTATCACATGCAGTAAGTTGAATGGAAAGCAACTACACAAATAGTTCCTTCACTTTCACAGTTTAGTTGCAGAAGAAAACAATCAATCCATGAAGATCTGGATACTCTAAAATTGTCCTGATTCATTTTGTCTTGGTTATATAGGTTTTGTTACATCATCATGCTTTTGCTATTTTTTTCCCAATTGCTTTTGAAAGTAGCGTCTTATTTTAGGGATACTGATATAGAAGACATGCAGATTTTAGAATCAGATAAAGTTTATGTTTATTTATTGAATGATCTAACAAAGATGGTATTCAATCTAAAAGGAGAATAAATTTTAGGAATGTTGTATGAACTAGCTCAATAAATAGACTAACATTTATTGATCACTCAGTTTGTCTCAGACAATGGGCTTCCCTGGTAGCTGAGAGGGTAAGGAATCCACCTGCAATGTGGGAGACCTGAGTTCAATCCCTGGGTTGAGAAGAGCCACTGGAGAAGGGAATGGCTACCCACTCCAGTATTTTTGTTTGGAGAATTCCATGGACAGAGGAGTCTGGTGGCCTATAGTGCATGAAATAGCAAGGAGTCAGACATGAATGAGTGACTAACACTTCCACCTTTTTTTTTCAACTTGTTTCAGACAACGTGCAGTTTACATGTATCATCTCATCTAATCTTTACAACAACCCAGAAAAGAGAATTTTGAAGTGATAAGAATGTTGACTTAGAATATTCCTTACCCCAAAGTTTCTTTGCAGAAATTTTGGCAGTGGGTTCCTCTGAGTTACCCGTGTAAATGTTTTCTTTCTTTCTCCTCTTCTCTTTCTCCTCCTTTTTTGCTTCATCTTCATTTTAATCTCTGAATCTTTGTGTGTGTGTATGTGTTTTCTGTTATAACCTCCATCCTTTTGTTAGATAGGAAGTTAGGCATAAACAACAAGGGATGGCTTAACTGAAAAGAATGCAAGCTGATCTCTAAACCCCAGTCCAGACAAGCTCCAATGCAGCCCAGGGAGAGCTCACAGATATGCTACAAAATAACCACAAAGATGTTTCCAACTCCAGAACATGCACCCTAGGCACACAGTAGATAGGAACCAACCATAGTGGCTTTTTCAACCCTGGCACATGCACCCTTGATGCACAGCTGTGTCCTCAAGTGAACTTAAGCATCTGAGATCTCACTAAGGGTTTATAAATATTCTATATATACATACATCTGATTGTAACAGACTGAACTATGGGAAAAATATGTGCAATATATTCTGTTATATAACTTTCCACTGTCAATCAAAACTATTACCATGCCCACCTAGATGAGTATGTGAAAGCCCTGTCTTGATTAAGCCCTCTAAAACTTCATTCTGACATGAATGTTCCTCTCGGCTTGGTCTACTACTCCTTTGAGGTGTTCTTTCTGTTCTTTCCTTAATAAGCTTGTTTTTGAAAAGGATAAGACTTCAGATTCTTTGTGTCTTTATGAAGAACAGAGGCTCGCAAGGGAGTATCCCCTTCTACCCTTCCCATATTTAGCAATACTTCCTTCCCTCTCATTTATTTATTTCATCTCTATATGGGTAAATTTGCTAAATGACATGATATTTATTTAAGGTGTTGAATTTGATGTTTTGATGTATGTATATATTGTAGAATGAGCATCACAATCAAGCTCATCTACACGTCAAGCAGCTCATTTAGCTCCAAGCTCTTTAATTCCTTTTGTGTGTGTGTGATGAGAAAACTTCAGCTCATTCTTGAAAATTTCAAGTATAAAATACAATAGTATAGAGCTTCTAGCATGCCCTAACTGACTGAATTTAGCATCATGCTCTGATCTCCGGGTTATGCAGAGCTAACTGAAGTGGAAGTATTCATTCTGTTTTGGGCATGGACTATTCTCATAACCACCTCCATCACTCTGCCAGTTCTTTTCCCATTTTTTAAAAGTGAAAGTAAAAGAAGTAGAATGAATAGAATAAGCTAAAAGATTACCACATAAAATGGCAATGATAAAGTAGTCAAAATATGCAGCTATACTAAACACACATACACACAAAGCTCCATGTAGACAAAACTATAAAGGAGAACAAAAAATAGATCTAAACAAATTGAATCTACTCCTTTAACTGTAACCTTTGTGGTTGGCTGCCTGTGTTCAGTCATGATGGCTTTGCATCTTTGTAAAAGAATGCTGCCTATTATTTCAGTTCATTTGCTCAGTTGTATCTGACTCTTTGTGACCCCATGGACTGCAGCACACATGGCTTCCCTGTCCATCATCAACTCCTGGAGCTTACTCAAACTCGTGTCCATCGAGCTGGTGATGACATCCAACCATCTCTTCCTCTGTTGTCCCCTTCTCCTCCTGCCCTCAATCTTTCCCAGCATCAGAGTCTTTTCCAATGAGTCAGCACTTCACATTGGGTGGCCAAAGTATTGGAGTTTCAGCTTCAGCATCAGTCCTTCCAATGAATATTCAGGACTGATTTCATTTAGGATGGACTGGTTGGATCTCCTTGCAGTCCAAGGGACTCTCAAGAGTCTTCTCCCACACCACAGTTCAAAAGCAACTGTTCTTTAGTGCTTAGCTTTCTTTAGAGTCCAACTCTCATATCCATACATGACTACTGGAAAAACCATAGGTTTGACTAAACAGAAATTTGTCAGCAGAGTAATGTCTCTGCTTTTTAATATGCTATCTAGTTTGGTCACAGCGTTTCTTCCAAGGAGCAAGCCTGTAGCCTGAAATATACAAGATAGCCCTTTCTTAAGGCCCTGCCTCCCAGGTTTGACCTTAAAGGAATAGCACTTTTGTTTATATATAGAGAGCATTTCAGAATGGATAAGTGTTCGTCTTGTTGGAGGTTTACAGAAACATTGTGACTAGACCCACAAGGACATCTTCAAGAACAAAGAATTATCACATCTCTTCTGGGGTCTGGCCAGGACCAAGACGTTTACAACAGCCTGCAACACGTCCTCCACTTTTAGTGTAAAAGAAGCCTGAATTCTGACATGTGTAAGATGGTTCTTTTGGACACTAGTTCCCCCTCAATCTTTGATGACTGCTGACTTTCCAAATAGTTGCTATTCCCTGACTGAACAATTAGTCTCTCAGTCTATTGAACTGTTTTGCGGTGAGCAGTATGAGCTTGTAATTGGTAATAAAACCAATTTGGAGGATCAACTAGGGCAACTCATTTAAATTACTGAAATGAAGAACATTACTGAAAACAGAGAAATCTTAAGTTGGCTGATTCTCCAAGGAGGCACTTCTCTTAGAAGTGTATGGGAAGTACTCCTAGTCATTAAAAGTTGCCACTGTTCTCTCTTTTCCTCTTTTTTCTTCTGCCTTCTCCTTCTTCCAGTTGATTTTCCTATTACTAAAGATGAGCTTTACCCCAAAGGTTACTGGTTTATGCCATTAATCCTCTCAATTGTCACTCTACTGTAGTGACTGTACAGGAATCTCATTAAATGGGGAAGATCTTTAAGGTTTTTGGGATGTACTCTGATTCTTCAAGAAAATAGTTCTCATGCATATAGTTACAACAAACATTTATATATTTTTAGGATTCTATAAAGTTGTGAGTTAGGGAAAAACACTAGAAATCATTTGGTTTAATGAATCCACTGCAAGGGTTAGTAAATGAGGTCTAGGAGGAAAAAAAGGACACTCTACAAAATCCCAGAGCTGACTGGTGCTTAAGACAGCACTAGGGTCCAGCTTTTCTTGTTTTCTTCATGTATCTTTCCTTATATATGAATCTATTTATTTATTTCTAGCTGTGCTGCATATTTGCTGCTCTGTGGGCTTTTTCTCTAGTTGCAGTGAGTGGAGACTACTCTCTAGTTGTTATTCATGGACTTCTCATTGCAGTGACTTCTCTTGTTGGCGAGCACAGGCTTTAGGCACACAGGCTTCAGTTGTTATGGCTCCTGGGTTCTAGAGCACAGCTCAGTAGTTGTGGTGCACATGGCGAATAGACTTAGTTCCTCCACAGCATGTAAGACCTTCCCTGACCAGGGACTGAATCCATGTATCCTGCATTGGTAGGTGAATTCTCTACCGTGAAGCTACCAGGGACGCCTTTAAAGTATCTTATTTTCATTCAGTGTTTCTACTCTCACCTGTGACTTGGTTTTCAGGAAAATATATTCATTTAGTTTTATTAACTGCATTTCACTTAACACTTTAAAATAAGTTAAGAAAAAAGAAAGAGAGAAAGAAAGAAAGTTTGCCATTTTATACCTGGTTAACTGTTTGAGTTTTTCAATTCCAAAAATTTATTGAAATTTTATGCTTATTCTGATAAATAATGCACAACACCTCCTTGTAGTAATTCCAAGATTATCAGAGTCTGTGCAAAGTATAGAATGAAGAGGTTGCGTTTACAAAATGTACTGAAAGTTTGAGGGGATCCCCATGTAGCTCAATGTTAAAGAATGCTCCTGCTAATGCAGGAGACACCATTGATGCAGATACAATCCTTGTGTCAGGAAGATCCCCTGAAGGAGGAAATGGCAGCCCATTTAACTATTCTTGCTTGGAAAATCCCATGGATAGAGGAGCCTGGTGAGCTAGGTCTGCAGATTTGCAAAAGATTCAGATACAACTAAGTGACTGAGAAACAACTACATTTTCAAACTCATTGTTTCCATTTCTCCCCTCATATTTGCTCTAGGATACTTGACCACTTATTGTTTCCTAAACAGCCCTTATATTTTTATAATTCTGTGTCGTGTTTGCTTCCTGGAATACTGTTCTCTCAACTTGGATTAAGAGCTATTTATACTTCAATACAAAACTAAATCCTGTTATTGACATTTTCTGATACTAATATGAAAATAAGAATAAATAAAATAACTCTTAAATGAGATAAGATTAAGAAAATCTGTATCACAGGTCAATTTTGCACAGATGCAATATGATGCAAATTCATAATTCTAGAGGGTTACTAGAAAAAAAATGACCTATAGAAGTCACATTGATCTTTTAAACTATCAAATTTGTTAATGATTAACATCTACAATAAATATGTTTAGACTTTTAAATTTGCTATTTTATGATGAATACTTTTATGATCTTGGAGTATGCTTTTAGATTTTAAAAAGGAAAATATTCTTTCATTTTTCTGGAAAAACATGTAATTCTGTGCATAAACTACCTCCATGCATTTTCAATGTTGATAGAATAAAATTTGAACTTTCTGTTTTTTTTTTTTTTTTTTACATCTCATGATAAAAACTAAAATGTGCAGAAAAGTTGTACCTACCATCAGGACACTATAATTGTTGGCATTTTGTTACATTTTCTTTATCACATACCCATCTTTTAATCATTCTATCTGAAAATCCATTGATCCATATGAATTTTCATGCATGTTAAAGAAAGTTGCAATCAGTAAAGTTCAAGCCCTCACCTTCGTTAATGCAAAATGTTAAGATTTTCATATAAAATTTTGGCAATTCAAGATATACATTTCCTTTCAAGCAGCAACATATATTTATACTGTAATTTTAAATAGCATGTAGTTTGTTTCCTGATTAAAAGCCTGGTTATATTTAGTAACATTTGTATAAGCTCACATATATTTATGATTGCTTACGAAATTTTCCTATGACGTCACACAACCAGAAAGTAAATAATTTCTAATTCTGGTAGGGTAGAAATTATAGAAATTCCATGAGAAGTGCTTTAGTACTCAGTTCAGTTATGTTCAGTCGCATTGTCGTATCCGACTCTTTGCGACCCCATGAATCGCAGCATGCCAGACCTCCCTGTCTATCAACAACTCCAGGAGTTCACTCAGACTCACGTCCATCCAGTCAGTGATGCCATCCAGCAATCTCATCCTCTGTCATCCCCTTCTCCTCCTGACTCCAATCCCTCCCAGCACCAGAGTCTTTTCCAAAGAGTCAACTGTTTGCATGAGGTGGCCAAAGTACTGGAGTTTCCGCTTCAGCATCATTCCCTCCAAAGAACACCTAGGACTGATCTCCTTCAGAATGGACTGGTTGGATCTCCCTGCAGTCCAAGGGACTCTCAAGAGTCTTCTCCAACACCACAGTTCAAACGCATCAATTCTTTGGTGCTCAGCTTTCTTCACAGTCAAATTCTCACATTCATATATGACCACTGGAAAAATGATAGCGTTAACTAGACAGACATTTGTTGGGAAAGTAATGTCTCTCCTTTTGAATATGCTATCTAGGTTGGCCATATTTTTTTCTTCCAAGAGTAAGCGTCTTTTAATTTCATGGCTGCAGTCACAATCTGCAGTGATTTTGGAGCCCCCCCAAAATAAAGTCTGACACTGTTTCCACTGTTTCCCCGTTTATTTACCATGAAGTGATGAAACCAGATGCCATGATCTTTGTTTTCTGAATGTTGAGCTTTAAGCCAAATTTTTCCTCTCCACTTTGACTTCATCAAGAGGCTTTTTAGTTCCTCTTTGCTTTCTGCCAAAAGGTGGTGTCATCTGCGTATCTGAGGTGATTGCTATTTCTCACAGCAATCTTTATTCCAGCTTGTGCTTCTTCCAGCCCAGCGTTTCTCATGCTGTACTCTGCATATAAGTTAAATAAACAGGGTGACAACATACAGCCTTGACGTACTCCTTTTCCTATTTGGAACCAGTCTGTTGTTCTATGTCCAGTTCTACCTGTTGCTTCCTGACCTGCATATAGGTTTCTCAAGAGGCAGGTCAGGTGGTCTGGTATTCCCATATCTTTCAGAATTTTCCACAGTTTATTGTGATCCACACAGTCAAAGGCTTTGGCATAGTCAATAAAGCAGAAATAGATGTTTTTCTGGAACTCTCTTGCTTTTCCCATGATCCAGCGGATGTTGGCAATTTGATCTCTGGTTCCTCTGCCTTCTCTAAACCCAGCTTGAACATCAGGGAGTTCACAGTTCACATGTTGCTGAAGCCTGTCTTGGAGAATTTTGAGCACTACTTTACTAGCGTGTGAGATGAGTGAAACTGTGTGGTAGTTTGAGCATTCTTTGTTATTGCCTTTCTTTGGGATTGAAATGAAAACTGACCTTTTCCAGTCCTGTGGCCACTGCTGAATTTTCCAACTTTGCTGGCATATTGAGTGCAGCACTTTGACAGCATCATCTTTCAGGATTTGAAATAGCTCAACTGGAATTCCATCACCTCCACGAGCTTTGTTCATAGTGCGGGTTTCTAAGGCCCACTTGACTTCACATTCCAGGATGTCTGGCTCTAGGTGAGTGATCACACCATCGTGATTATCTGGGTCATGTAGATCTTTTTTGTACAGTTATTCTGTGTATTCTTGCTACCTCTTCTTAATATCTTCTGCTTTTTTAGGTCCATACCATTTCTTTCCTTTATCAAGACCATCTTTGCATGAAATGTTCCCTTGGTATCTATGATTTTCTTAAGGAAATCTCTAGTCTTTCCTATTCTGCTGTTTCCCTCTATTTCTTTGCATTGATTGCTGAATAAGGCTTTCTTATCTCTTCTTGCTTTTCTTTGGAACTCTGCATTCAGATGCTTATATCTTTCCTTTTCTCCTTTGCTTTTTGCTTCTCTTCTTTTCACAGCTATTTGTAAGGCCTCCTCAGACTGCCATTTTGCTTTTTTGCATTTCTTTTCTATGGGGAGGGTCTTGATCCCTGTCTCCTGTACACTGGAGAAGGGAATGGCAAACCACTTCAGTATTCTTGCCTTTAGAACCCCATGGACAGTATGAAAAGGCAAAATGATAGGATACTGAAATAGGAACTCCCCAGGTCTGTAGGTACCCAATATGCTACTGGAGATAAGTGCAGAAATAAGACCAGAAAGAATGAAGAGATGGAATCAAAGCAAAAACAATACCCATTTGTGGATGTGACTGGTGATAGAAGCAAGGCCTGCTACTATAAAGAGCAATATTGCATAGGAACCTGGAATGTAAGGTCCATGAATCAAGACAATTTGGAAGTGGTCAAACAAGAGATGGCAAGAGTGAACATCAACATTCTAGGAATCAGTGAACTAAAATGGACTGGGACAGGTGAATTTAACTCAGATGACCATTATATCTACTACTGCACGCAGGATTCCCTTAGAAGAAATGGAGTAGCCATCATGGTCAACAAAAGAGTCCGAAATGCAGTACTTGGATGCAATCTCAAAAACCACAGAATGATCTCTGTCCGTTTCCAAGGCAAACCATTCAATATCACAGTAATCTAAGTCTATGCCCCAACCAGTAACACTGGAGAAGCTGAAGTTGAATGGTTCTATGAAGACCTACAAGACATTTTAGCACTAACACCCACAAAAGATGTCCTTTTCATTATAGGGGACTGGAATGCAAAAGTAGGAAGTCAAGAAACACCTGGAGTAACAGGCAAATTTGGCCTTGGAATACGAAATGAAGCAGGGCAAAGACTAATAGAGTTTTGCCAAGAAAATGCACTGGTCGTAATAAACACCCTCTTCTAACAACACAAGAGAGACCCTACACATGGACATCACCAGATGGTCAACACCGAAATCAGATTGATTATATGCTTTGCAGCCAAAGATGGAGAGGCTCTATACAGTCAACAAAAACAAGACCAGGTGCTGACTGTGGCTCCGATCATAAACTTCTTATTGCCAAATTCAGACTTAAACTGAAGAAAGTAAGGAAAACCACTAGATCATTCAGGTATGACCTAAATCAAATCCCTTATAATTATACAGTGGAGGTGAGAAATAGATTTAAGGGACTCAATCTTATAGATAGAGTGCCTGAGGAACTATTGATGGAGGTTTATGACATTGTTTTAGTACTATTTCTATATAAATGTTAGCTGCATAATTTGTTTTTCCAGCTTCTGTAGAATTATGCTTAATGTCAAGGAACATTGCCTGGTTTGAATGGATAAGTAATGGATGTTTAGAGATACACTTTGTGAAGTTCCAGAGTTGTTCAAAGGAGAAATGAGAATAGTGATTCAGGAATAGGGGAAAAGAAGTGGGGATACGGCTTACAAGTTGATAAATCAAATGTTATAATGTTATTTAGTAGTGTAAAATTAACAAGAAGCAGTAAATAGTTAAAAATAGGAAACTCTTAAGAGGGTCTGAAAGAAGTTGCTGCTGCACAAATCTTGACTTTTGAAAGACCAGATCACACATTAAGCTTCTGCAATGGACCAAGCATTGTAATTGGCCCTAGAGAAACATCTTCCCTTCTGGTTTGTGAGGAAATGGTGATCCACAAAATTGGATTCTTAAATATTAAAAATACAGGCACAAGTCACCCCTAACAAGAAGTCAGCACAAACCAATCAACCGACCTTTCTCTCCAAGGGCAAAAACCAAAAAGAAGAAGGAATAGAATCTTAAAGCCTGAGTAAAGGAGACCTCAAGCAGAGCAATTTAGACAAAAAAGAAAAAAATGAAAAGACAGAAATACAGTACAGATTAAGGAACAAGATAGAAACTCACAAGAACAAATAAATGAAGAGGAAATAAGCAATCTACCTGAAAGAGAATTTAGAATAATGGTACTAAAGATGTTCCAAAGACTTGGAAGTAGAAAAGAGAAGATGCAAGAAACAATTAACATAGTTAAACAATCACCAAGGACATAGAAGAAATAAAGAATAAGCAAACAGATATTCATAACACAATTACTGAAATTAAAAATACTCTGGAAGAAACCAGTAGCATAATAACTGAGACAGAAGAACGGATAAGTGAGCTGGAAGACAGAATGGTGGATATAACTGCTGAAGAGTAGAATAAAGGAAAAAGGATGAAAATAATTGAGGACAGCCTCAGAGACATCTGGGACAATATTAAACACACCAACATTTGAGATATAGGGATCCCAGAATAATAATAATTAAAAAAATGGCACTGAGAAAATTTTTGAAGAAATTGTAGTTGAAAAGTTTGCCAATGTGGAGAAAGATATAGTCAATTAAATCCAAGGAGCTCAGAAAGTCCCTTCCAGGATAAGCCCAAGGAGAAACACATTGAGATGCATATTAATAAAACTAATATATATTAAACACAAAGAAAGAATATTAAAATCATCAAGGGAAAAGCCACAAGTAACATTCAAGGAAAAATCCATATGATTAGCAGTGGATCTTTCAGCAGAAACTCTACAGACCAGAAGGGAATTGTAGGATATATTTAAAGTACTGAAAGAAAAAAAAAATCTACAACCAATATTACTTTACCCAGCAAAAATCTCATTCAGAATTGATGGAGAAATCAAAATCTTCACAGACAAGCAAAAGTTAAGAGAATTTAGCACCACCAAACCAGGCTTGCAACAAATACTAAAGGGACTTACACAGTAAATACAAGAGAAAGGAAAGACCTACAAAAACAAACATGAAACAATTAAGAATATGCCAGTAAGAACATATATATTAATAACTGCTTTAAATGTAAACTGATTAAATGCACCAACCAAAGGATACAGACTGAATGACTAGATACAAAACAAGACCCATATATATACTATGTACAAGAGACCCACTTCAGAGCTAGAAACTCATAGAGACTGAAAGTAAAGGATGGAAAAAGATATTCCATGTGAATGGAAACCAAAAGAATGCTGGAGTGGCAATCCTGACTTTAGACAAAATAGATTTTAAAGTAAAGAATATTATAAGAGACAAAGAAGGACACTGTATAACGATCAAGGATCAATCCAAGAAGAAGACAAAACAATTGTAAATATTTATGCCCTTAACATAGAAGCACTTCAGTACATAAGGCAAACACTAACAGGCATAATAGTAGAAATTGACAGTAACACAATAATAATAGGGGACTTTAACACTCCACTTACACTAATGGATAGATCATCAAAACAGAGAATCAATAAGGAAATACAAACTGTAAATTAAACATGAGAGAAAATGGACCTAATTGATATCTTCAGGACTTTCCATCCAAATGCAGAATACACTTTCTTCTTAAGTGCAATGGAACATTCACCAGGATAGACCACATCATGGGCTGCTAATCAAGCTTCAGTAAGTTTAAGAAAATTTAAATTGTATCAAGTATGTTCTCTGACAACAATGTCATAAGACTTGATGTCAAATATGTAGCTGGATGGCATCACTGACTCAATGGACGTGAGTTTAAATGAACTCCTGGAGTTGGTGATGGACAGGGAGGCCTGGCGTGCTGTAATTCATGGGGTTGCAAAGAGTCAGACATGACTGAGTGACTGAACTGAACTGAACTGATGGAAAAAAAAAAAGCAAAATCTCATGGAGATTAAACAATACAAACTAAATAATGAAGAGGTTCCTGAAGAAATAAGAAATGAAATCCAAAGATTACTAGAAACAAATAACAATGAAAACATGATGACCGAAAACCTAGGGGATTCAGCAAAAGTTTATAAGAGGGAAGTTTATAGCAACACGATCCTAACTTAAAAAGCAAGAAAAACATCAAATAAATAATCTAACTCTATTCTCTCAGCTTCCCTGATATCTCAGTTGATAAAGAATCTGCTTGCAATGTGGGAGACCTGGGTTTGATCCCTGGTTTGGGAAGATCCCCTGGAGACAGGAACAGCTACCCACTCCAGTATTATGGCCTGGAAAATTCCATGGACTGTATAGTCCATGGGATCACAGAGAGATGGACATAATTGAGCAACTTTCACTTTAACTACATCTACAACAGCTGGATAAAGAAGAACAAAAACAACAAAACCCAAAGTCAGCAGAAGGGATGAAATCACTAAGATAAGTGCAGAAATAAATGAAAAAGAAAAGAAGAAAACAATAGCAAAACTTAATAAAACCAAAAGCTGTTTTATTGAGGAGATAAACAAAACTGACAAACCACTACCAGACTCCTCAAGAAAAAAATGGAGAAAAATCAAATCAACCAATTTAGAAATGAAGAGGGAGAGGTTACAACAGACAGCACAGAAATACAAAAGATCATAAGAGAATATTATGAGCAACTATATGCTAATAAAATGGACAACCTAGTGGAAATTGACAGATTCTTAGAAAAATTAAACCTCCAAAAGCTCAACCAAGAAGAAATAGAAATTATGAACAGGTCAATTACAAACACTGGAATAAAAACTGTGATCAAAATCTCCCACAAAAAAAAAAAAAAAAAAAAAAAAAAAAAGACCAGGGCCAGATGCTTCACAGGCGAATTCCATCAAACATTTAGAGAAGAGTTAATACCTTTTTTTTTTTTCCTAAAACTCTTCAAAAAAAATTGCAGAGGAAAGATACCTGATACCATACATAGAAAACCCAAAAATAAACTATCAAAAAATTACTAGAGCTAATTAGTGAATTTAGCAAAGTCATGGGATACAAGATCAGTACACAGAAACCTCTAGCATTCCTACATATTAACAATGAAAAATCAAAAAGTGGTTAAAGAATTGATCCTATTCACCATAGCAACAAAACGAATAAAATATCTAGAAAACAGCTTCCTAAAGAAGTGAAAAAACTGTATATGGAAAACCATAAGACACAGATTAAAGAAGTAAAAAATGACATAAATAGATGGAGATATATTCCATGTTCCTGGGTAGGAAGAATCAGTATTGTGGAAATGACTATACTACCAAATGCAATATACATATTCAATGTGATCCCTATCAAACTACCAATTTTTCACAGAACTAAAACAAAATTTTCACAATTCATAAGGAAACACAAAAGACCCTGAATAGCCAAAGCAGTCTTAAGAAAGAGGGATGGAGCTAGAGGAATCAACCTTCTTGACTTCAGAGCTTCTTGACTACAAAGCTATAGTCATCAAGACAGTATGGTACTGACACAAAAACAGAATATAGACCAATGGAACAAGATAGAGAACCCAGAGATAAACCCATGCATCTATGGGTACGTAATGTTTTACAAATGAGGCAGGAATATACAACGAGGAAAAGATACCCACTTCAATAAGTGGTGTTGGGAAAACTGTACAACTACATGTAAAAGAATGAGTTTAGAACACTTTTTAACCTCATCCACAAAGATAAACTCAGATTGGGTTAAAGATTTAAATGTAAAACTGGAAACTGTAAAACTCTTAGAGGAAAACCTAGGCAGAACACTAGATAAAATATATTAAAGCAATATCCTCTATTACCCACCTCCTGGTGATGATGGATTGGTTGCTAAGTCTTGTCTGACTCTTGCAACACTGTGGACTTGCCGTCCAGGTTCCTCTGTCTATAGGATTTTCCAGGCAAGAATACTGGAGTGTGTGGCCATTTCCTTCTCCAGGATATCTTTTGGACCCAGGAATTGAACCTAGGTCTTCTGCATTGCAGGCAGATTCTTTACCGACTGAGCTACAAGGGAAACCCCATCCACCTCCTAGATTAATGGAAATAAAAACAAAAATAAACAAGTGAGACATAATTAAGCTTAAAAGCTTTTGCACAGCAAAGGAAACTACAAACAAGTTGAAAAGATCCTCAAAATGGGAGAAATTAATAGCAAAGAAAACTGACAAAGAATTAGTTTCCAAAATATACAAGCAGCTCATGCAACTTAATACCAGAAAAACTAACAACCCAATCAAAACCTGGGAAAAAGACCTAAGCAGATATTTCTCCAAAGAAGACATGCAGATGGCTAACAAATATATGAAAAGATGTTCAACATTACTCATTATCAGAGAAATGCATATCAAAACTACACTGAGATATCATCTTACACCACTCAGAATGGGCATCATTCAAAAAATCTACAAATAATAAATGCAGGAGAGGGTGTATATAAATTGGAACCCTCTTGCATTGTTGGTGGGAATGTAAATGGATACAGCCACTATGTAAGACAGTATGGATGGAGACTCCTTTAAAAATCTAGGAATAAAACCACCATATGACCCAGCAATCCAACTTCTATGCATATACCCTGAGGAAAGCGAAATTGAAAAAGACACATGTACCCCAATGTTTATTGCACAATTTACATGCAATATCTAGAACATGAAAGCAACCTAGATGTTCATTGACAGATGAATGGTTAAGGAAGCTGTGGTACATATATACAATGGAATATTTTTCAGCCATGAAAAGGAGCACATTTGAGTCAGTTCTAATAAAGTGGACGAACCTAGAGCCTATTATACCGAGTGAAGTAAATCATAATGAAAAATATAAATATCATATACTAATGCTAAGAAGAGGTGTTAAGAATACACAGAACAACTATACAAAAAAGATCGTCACAACCCAGATAATCACGATGGTGTGATCACTCACCTAGAGCCAGACATCCTGGAATGTGAAGTCAAGTGGGCCTTAGAAACCATCACTATGAACAAAGCGAGGGGAGGTGATGGAATTCCAGTTGAGCTATTTCAAATCCTGAAAGATGATGCTGTCAAAGTGCTGCACTCAATATGCCAGCAAATATGGAAAACACAGCAGTGGCCACAGGACTGGAAAAGGTCAGTTTTCATTCCAATCCCAAAGAAAGGCAATACCAAAGAATGGTCAAACTACCACAAAATTGCACTCATCTCACATTCTAGTAAAGTAGTGCTCAAAATTCTACAAGAAAGGCTTCAGCAATACGTGAACTGTGAACTCCCTGATGTTCAAGCTGGTTTTAGAGAAGGCAGAGGAACCAGAAATCAAATTGCCAACATCCGCTGGATCATGGAAAAAGCAAGAGAGTTCCAGAAAAACATCTATTTCTGCTTTATTGACTATGCCAAAGCCTTTGGCTGTGTGGATCACAATAAACTGTGGAAAATTCTGAAAGAGACGGGAATAACAGACCATCTGACCTGCCTTTTGAGAAATGTGTATGCAGGTCAGGAAGCAACAGTTAGAACTGGACACGGAACAACAGACTGGTTCCAAATAGGAAAAGGAGTACATCAAGGCTGTATATTGTCACCCTGCTTATTTAACTTCTATGCAGAGTACATCATGAGAAACGCTGGCCTAGAGGAAGCACAAGCTGGAATCAAGATTGCCGGGAGAAATGTCAATAATCTCAGATAGGCAGATGACACCACCCTTATGCAGAAAATGAAGAGGAACTAAAAAGCCTCTTGATGAAAATCAAAGTGGAAAGTGAAAAAGTTTGCTTAAAGCTCAACATTCAGAAAACGAAGATCATGGCATCCGGTCCCATCACTTCATGGAAAATAGATGGGGAAACAGTGGAAACAGTGGAAACAGTGTCAGACTTTTTTTGGGGGGGCTCCAAAATCACTGCAGATGGTGACTGCAGCCATGAAATTAAAAGATGCTTACTCCTTGGAAGAAAAGTTATGACCAACCTAGATAGCATATTCAAAAGCACAGACATTACTTTGCCAACTAAGGTCCGTCTAATCAAGGCTATGTTTTTTCCAGTAGTCATGTATGGATGTGAGAGTTGAACTGTGAAGAAGGCTGAGCGCCAAATAATTGATGCTTTTGAACTGTGGTGTTGGAGAAGACTCTTGAGAGTCCCTTGTATTGCAAGGAGATCCAACCAGTCCATTCTGAAGGAGATCAGCCCTGGGATTTCTTTGGAAGGAATGATGCTAAAGCTGAAACTCCGGTACTTTGGCCACCTCATGCGAAGTGTTGACTCACTGGAAAAAACTTTGATGCTGGGAGGGATTGGGGGCAGGAGAAGAAGGGGACGACAGAGGATGAGATGGCTGGATGGCATAACTGAATCGAATGGACTTGAGTCTGAGTGAACTCCGGGAGTTGGTGATGGACAGGGAGGCCTAGTGTGCTGTGATTCATGTGGTTGCTAAGAGTCGGACACAACTGAGTGACTGAACTGAACTGAATGCATATATATGGAATCTAGAAAGATGGTATGATGAAATTATTTGCAGGGCAGCCATGGAGAAACAAACATAGGGAACAGACTTATGGACATGGGGTTGGGGGGTGGGGAGGAGGGAGAGAGTGAGACACATGGAGAGAGAGCAACATGGAAACTTACAATGCCATATGTAAAATTGATAGCCAATGCCAATTTGCTGTATGACTCAGGGACCTCAAACAGGGGCTCTGTAACAATTTGAAAGGGTTGGGTGGGGAGGCAGATGGGAGGGAGGTTTGGGAAGGATGGGACATGGGTGCACCTCTGTGCTGATGTTTGACAGAAAACAGCAAAATTCTGTAAAGCAATTATTCTTTAATTAAAAAATAAACATTTTTAAAAATAGATTTGAGAGCTAGCTAGATAGAAACAAGTTGTGGAAGGAAATTGGTGATGTATACCATAAGCCCTCCCTTAATGAATTAATGCTTGAAAATAATACACGTAGTACTTATTATGTCCCAATAACTATTATAAACTTTTAACTTTTATATATTATTACTTTTATAAATGGTGCATTTCACTTAAGTTTCATTTAAGATTCACAAGAATTCTGTGTGGTTGGCGTTGTTATTGTCATTTTACAGATGTGGACACTGAGTCTTAAAGCAAGGCTTGACTTTTTGAACTCAATAATTTTGTTCTAAAATCTTTGTTGTTTGCAGTTGCATCTTGATAATATTTGTTTAAAAAATTATCCTTAAACTGCTATTTTCAGTCCTTAATGACGGGAACGCCCCCTGTTTTCAAACATTTTCAAAGCATTATTTGACAATCAATGAAATTCATTTAAGGTCTTAGATAAAGCCCACTTCTCTGTTTGGTCTTTGAAAGGCTAGACAATCAATATGTTGCTCAGGTATTACAACTATTCCACTCTTTTTTGCTTTCCAGTCTCACTTTTATTTTCTTTTTTTTTTTTTTTTTCTGTTTTTGTGCACATAAGAAACTATGTTCAAAGTAAATAAATAAGTAAATAGACAAATGTGACAATAGATTTTTTTTTTGCTCACTTGTTTGCTTCTACTCTGATAATTTTATTTAAAATTTTATATCTGTCATAATTTCCATTGAAATAAAGATGAAATAAAATATTTTTTAGGCAGGACATGAAATATTGAACATAGACTTTTCTCTGCCATTTGAGCCTCTACCCGTCCTTGTTAGTGTGCATCCTGCATCTGCATTACACATTAACTAGATATCCCTAAAAGACCCAAGAATACCTTCTGGCAAAAAAAAAATTTTTTTTCTTGGTGTCAGCACAGTAGCTCCTTATGCGATATCATTTCTTTTATTTATTTATTTGTTTTCATTTTATTTTATTTATTATTTATTTTACTTTACAATATTGTATTGGTTTTGCCACACTTCAACATGAATCCGCCACGGTGTACACGTGTTCCAATCCTGAACCCCCCTCCCACTCCACCCCCCAACCACACCATCCCTCTGGGTCATCCCAGTGCATGGCCCCAAGCATCCTGCACCCTGCATGGAACCTAGACTGGCGATTTATTTCTTATATGATATTATACATGTTTCAATGCCATTGAATGCCAAATCATCCACCCTCTCCCTCTCCCACAGAGTTCAAAAGACTGTTCTATACATCTGTGTCTCTTGCTGTCTCGCATACAGGTTTATTGTTACCCTCTTTCTAAATTCCGTATGTATGTGTTAGTATCTCATTAGGGGTCACAACGGCCCATTACTCTCTTAGTTCGATGGTATGTTACTTTAATGTATAAACTTTTGTTTCAAAGAATTATATAACTGCTTTGACCTCTAATGGGTAAAATACTCTTTGAAAGACTCTCTCCTAAGTTATAATTCTCAGGCTGATGCAAAATTTCCATTTCTTTCTTAGCTTGTCTATTGATTGAAATTTTGTTGACATTTGAATGGTATAGTCAGCAGGATATTATAGACACTACCAGAGGATACCTGGAGTCTACTCCAAACTGACACATCACCAGCATGGGCCCTTTTAATCCCCATTGGCTTCTTAGTACTCCTCATGTTTCAGTCATTTGCCTAACATCTGGATCTCAGCGTTCACGTGTTGATCTTAAAAAATTCATTTGGGCTGCTTTATTTGGAGGTGGCACTAAGTGGTAAAGGACTCGCCTGCTAATGCAGGATATATGAGACACAGGTTCGACGCCTAGGCGAGGGAGATTCCCTGGAGGAAGGCATGGCAATTCACTCCAGCATTCTTGCCTAGAGAATACCATAGACAAAGCCTTCCAGGCTATGGTCCATAGGATCAGAAAGAGTCAGATACGATTGAAGCGACTTAACACACATGCACACACTATTGACTTATTAAGGGACACTGATGAATTTTCTAAGCAGGGACCTATAGGGATCTTGCTGGGGAAACACAGATAGTTGTGTTTTGCTAAATTTGGCTCAAATTTAAAAGAAAGACAGTTAGATATATGGTCAGAGCAAATTGTTTGCTAGTGAAATGAGATTGAATTATTCAGCTCCAAAAAAGAAGGGATATTTGCTCCTTCCAGCCACAGGGTGTCCCCAGGAAACTAAGAACTAGGGCAAATATCTGAGGATCAATATTCCTGATATGCAATGGTCCCACAGTGAACACTTCTACAACCATTAAGTAAATGCTGCTCTTCTAGGGATTCACAATTAAGGCTGGCCACCCAGTGTTCTGAGCACCCAAGGCAATTTTAGAGGTCAAAGAGAGAAACCAAGACACAGTAGAGTCTAACTGACCCAAGGTTAACTCCTGGGGAGCTAGACTCAGAAGCACCACATACCTGATTCACCGCACTGTCCTCAAGCTGTTCATCATATCTCATATTTGAATTAAACTACCAAATTAATAATGGGATATTGTACTCCAAAGACCAAACAGATCCCTCATGGAGAGCAACCCATAAGAACCTCAACTGGGTTTATGTACAACATTTATGGAATGGAAACTTGTAAGTCCTTACTTAGTTGGGAACTTTAGGGAGATCTATCCCTGACTATGTCCAAGATGGGGCTCTTTTGATGCTTCAAAACTGGAATTTTCCATGTGCAATTAGAAAAAGACAGCTTGATTAACATCTTTAGAATTCTGACCCAAAGAGAACAAGTCATTTTAGAAGAGAAACTGCTTTTCTCTTCTTGTACCTTGAGATGTGAATGTTTCACCCAGGCTTTCAAGAACTCTTACCTACTGTTATCTAGACTATCTCCAATTCCTGAGGCAAAGAAGAAAAGTGTTTTTTTTTTTTTTTTTTTTGGTTTGTTTGTTTTGTTTTTTTGAGAAAGGCCTTTTCAAACCTACTATGAGATCTCTGTGTCTATATGAATACATGTATGTGTGTGTGACCTTTTTATACACATGATATGGTCCTGACTACAAATGCCATTACCAAAGTTGATTTGTTTAATTGGCTTAAAGGAAATTAACTACTGAGATAATAAACCACATTAAAGTTAGTTTCATTTTATTGGTTTAATTAATATAGATATATCTTTAGAGTCATCAAAATTAAGTAAAATAGTTTTACCGTGCCACGGTTTATTGAAAGTCAGCAAGATCTTATTTTTTCTGTTATAAAAATTTGTCAGCAAGAAAACTAACTTGGCAGGATAAAATCCTTAGGTAACTTAAATGTAAATAAGATAAGAGTTTTAAGGTGAATCCATTAAGAATAGTTATGCTTTGGCATATACACTGAAAAACAGTTACTCTAGATTTTTGGTAACTTGAAACTTTAGAGTTTTGCTAAATTAAGTTAAACAATAAAAATTACAGTATTGGAATTATTAAATAAGTCTAAGCAAGGTCCGATGCTGTAAAGAGCAGTATTGCATAGGAACCTGGAATATCAGGTCCATGAATCAAGGCAAATTGGAAGTGGTCAAACAGGAGATGGCAAGAGTGAACATCGACATTCTAGGAATCAGCAAACTAAAATGGACTGAAATGGGTGAATTTAACTCAGATGACCATTATATTTGCTACTGCGGGCAGGAATCCCTCAGAAGAAATGGAGTCGCCATCATGGTCAATAAAAGAGTCTGAAATGCAGTCCTTGGATGTAATCTCAAAAATGACAGAATGATCTCTGTTCATTTCCAAGGCAAACCATTCAATATCACGGTAATCCAAACTATGTCCCAACCAGTAATGCTGAAGAAGCTGAAGTTGAACAGTTTTATGAAGACCTACAAGACCTTTTAGAACTAACACCCACAAAAGATGTCCTTTTCATTATAGGGGACTGGAATGCAAAAGTAGGAAGTCAAGAAACACCTGGAGTAACAGGCAAATTTGGCCCTGGAATGCAGAATGAAGCAGGGCAAAGACTAATAGAGTTTTGCCAAGAAAATGCACTGGTCATAGCAAAGACCCTCTTCCAACAACACAAGAGAAGACTCCACACATGGACATCAACAGATGGTCAACACTGAAATCAGATCGATTATCTTCTTTGCAGCCAAAGACGGAGAGGCTCTATACAGTCAACAAAAACAAGACTGGGAGCTGACTGTGGCTCCAGTCATGAATTTCTTACCGCCAAATTCAAACTTAAATTCAAGAGAGTAGGGAAAACCACTAGATCATTCAGGTATGATCTAAATCAAATCCCTTCTAATTATACAGTGGAGGTGAGAAATAGATTTAAGGGACTAGATCTGATAGATAGAGTGCCTGATGAACTATGGGCGGAGGTTTGTGACATTGTACAGGGGACAGGGATTAAGATCATCCCCATGGAAAAGAAATGCAAAAAGAGCAAAATGGCTGTGTGAGGGGGCCTTACAAATAGCTGTGAAGAGAAGAAAAGTGAAAAGCAAAGGAGAAAAGGAAAGATATAAGCATCTGAATGCAGAGTTCCAAAGAAGAGCAAGAAGAAATAAGAAAGCCTTCCTCAGAAATCAATGAAAAGAAACAGAGGAAAACAACAGAATGGGAAAGACTAGAGTTCTCTTCAAGAAAATTAAAGATATCAAGGGAACATTTCATGCAAAGATGGGCTCGATAAAGGAGAGAAATGGTATGGACCTAACAGAAGCAGAAGATATTAAGAAGAGGTGGCAAGAATACACAGAAGAACTGTATAAAAAAGATTTTCATGACCCAGACAATCACGATGGTGTGATCACTCACCTAGAGCAAGACATTCTGAAGTGTGAAGTCAAGTGGGCCTTAGAAACCATCACTATGAACAAAGCGAGGGGAGGTGATGGAATTCCAGTTGAGCTATTTCAAATCCTGAAAGATGATGCTGTCAAAGTGCTGCACTCAATATGCCAGCAAATTTGGAAAACTCAGCAGTGGCCACAGGACTGGAAAAGGTCAGTTTTCATTCCAATCCCAAAGAAAGGCAATACCAAAGAATATTCAAACTACCGCACAGTTTCACTCATCTCACATGCTAGTAAAGTAATGCTCAAAATTCTCCAAGCCAGGCTTCAGCAGTACTTGAACCATGAACTTCCGGTTGTTCAGGCTGGATTTAGAGAAGGCAGAGGAACCAGAGATCAAATTGCCAACATCTGCTGGATCATGGAAAAAGCAAGAGGGTTCCAGAAAAATATCTATTTCTGCTTTATTGTCTATGCCAAAGCCTCTGACTTTGTGGATCATGATAAACTGTGGAAAATTCTGAAAGAGATGGGAATGCCAGACCAGCTGACCTGCCTCTTGAGAAACCTATATGCAGATCAGGAAGCAACAGTTAGAACTGGACATGGAACAACAGACTGGTTCCAAATAGGATAAGGAGTATGTCAAGGCTGTATATTTTCACCCTGCTTATTTAGCTTCTATGCAGAGTACATCATGAGAAACGCTGGCCTGGAAGAAGCACAAGCTGGAATCAAGATTGCCGGGAGAAATATCAATAATCTCAGATATGCAGATGACAACACCCCTATGGCAGAAAGTGAAGAGGAACTATAAAGCCTCTTGATGAAAGTGAAAGAGGAGAGAGAAAAAGTTGGCTTAAAGCTCATCATTCAGAAAACGAAGATCTTGACATCCGGTCCCATCACTTCATGGGAAATAGATTGGGAAACAGTGGAAACAGTTTCAGATTTTATTTTGGGGGGCTCAAAAATCACTGCAGATGGTGACTGCAGCCATGAAATTAAAAGACGCTTACTCCTTGGAAGAAAAGTTATGACCAACCTAGATAGCATATTCAAAAGTACAGACATTACTTTGGCAACAATGGTCCGTCTAGTCAAGGCTATGGTTTTTCCAGTGGCCATGTACTCATGTGAGAGTTGGACTGTGAAGAAAGCTGAGTGCCGAAAAATTGATGCTTTTGAACTCTAAATTTGGAGAAGACTCTTGAGAGTCCCTTGGACTGCAAGGAGATACAACCAGTCCATTCTGAAGGAGATTAGCCCTGGGATTTCTTTGGAGGGAATGATGCTGAAGCTGAAATTCCAGTACTTTGGCCACCTCATGAGAAGTGTTGACTCAGTGGAAAAGACTCTGATGCTGGGCTTGACTGGGTGCAGGAAGAGAAGGGGACGACCAAAGATTAGATGGCTAGATGTCACCTCTGACTCAATGGACGTGAGTGTGATTGAACTCCTGGAGTTGGTGATGGACAGGGAGGTCTGGCTTCACGGGGTAGCAAAGAGTTGGACACGACCAAGCGACTGAACTGAACTGAAGTTTAAGTTATGAAAATGAAAAATATTTGAGCTTATTGGGTATATATTATACCACAATGAACAAAAATTATACAGTAAAAAAAAATGTATGCTTCTAGTGTTTATAAATTATATTCATTAGTTTGCCAATCAAGAAATACTGGTATGGCAAGCAGTTCACATTTCCTTGCTTCTTGGTTTCTGTTAAGAGATTGTGTTAAAAGTTAAAGCTACTAGATATAAAAGGAAACATTTCAGTATGCAAAGAAAATTGCGTGTTTTCAGAGAAAGAAGGTATACGGAAAGAAAATGCATTTTGTTAAGGAGAAAGTGGTTAATTCCAAATGGGGAAAAAAGGACCAAACTATGATAATATAAATATGAAAAGCTGTGGAGTGTTTGTTGGAAAATAATTCTGTCTGTGAGTGAGACTAGCTAAGATTAGACTGAATTTAATTAAGTTAATGAATTTTGTTGTTAGAAATAAGCTGCTGCAATTTTGAAGTTTTGTTTTTTTCTCTCTGTTAAGAGGGCTTTCCAAGTAGTGCAGTGGTAAACAATCTGTCTGCAATGCAGGAGGCACAAGAGACTCAAGCTCAATCCTCGGGTTGGGAAGTTCACATGGAGAAGGAAATGGCACCCTGCTCCAGTATTCTTGTCTGGAAAATTCCAAGTATAGAGGAGTCTGGCAGGCTACAGTCCATGGGGCTGTCACCTGGACATGGGTGAGTGAACACATGCATCCTTTTTCTCTGTTAAGAAGACAAAGTGTTTTAGGAATATTTAACTGCTTTGAATAATAGATTCATTACCATTTAAATGATTTACCTTTGAAAAGATTTACTGACACTTTGTTTAAGTGGATAAATATTGTTTCACAGTAACCTATAATCCTATTTGACCAAGGGTTTTAGAGCTTTTTCAAAACTTTTTTTTTTTAAGAAAAAATATTCACAAAGATTAAATTCTAAATAAAATTCTTTTAACCTCTGTCTAGCTTTGGGATGCTTTCTCCTGAAGCATTTCAGAGAGAGATGTTAAACTAGTAAGGTTTATATTTTACATTCAGTTACATGAGAAGCATTGTCAAATGAGTGGTCATAAGCCTTCTTAGGTTATATTGTATAGGTAAATAATATTAAAGTGATCTAGAAATTATTTGAAACTTCTAAGAATTGGGTATGTCCTGGCGTAATGTTGTTAGTCATAGTTCTAGTTATTATCTTAAAAATTGTGTCACAAATGTAGCATAATTTATTTGTCAACAGTATTGCAATCAGGTCCTTAACTAGGCTTTTAAAGTCTTTTGTCATTTATAGACAGTAGTATTATGACGCTTTTGCAAGAATGCTTCATTTTCAAGAAAGCAGAAAGAACTTTTTGATAAGTATAGGTTTTGGACAACTTTAGACATAGCCACTGAACTGGAAGAGAACTTAAAGAATACACTCATAATTTCATTAGCTTTTCATAATATAAATATGAAAAGCTGTGGAGTGTTTGTTGGAAAATAATTCTGTCTGTGACTGAGACTAGCTAAGATTAGACTGAATTTAATTGTTAATGAATTTTGTTGTTAGAAATAAGCTGGTGCAATTTTGAAAACAGTTAATGGGACAGAAATACTAAAGATCAGTTCAGTTCAGTTCAGTTCAGTCGCTCAGTCGTGTCTGACTCTTTGTGACACCATGAATTGTAGCATGCCAGGCCTCCCTGTCCATCACCAACACCCAGAGTTCACCCAAACTCATGTGAATCAAGTTGGTGATACCATCTAGCCATCTCACCCTCTGTCGTTCCCTTCTCTTCCTTCCCCTAATCCCTCCCAGCATCAGGATCTTTTCCAATGAGTCAACTCTTTGCATGAGGTGGCCAAGGTATTGGAGTTTCAGCCTTAGCATCAGTCCTTCCATTGCTGTGTGTAAAAGATTAAGATCAAGAATTAGTTACATAGGACTGAGTGAGCTGATGAAATTGTAATAATTTTTAGGATTTTTTTGTCTGCAGTATTACTTGATTTCAATTTTTGTTTTCCAGATTTAAGAAAATCTTTCCCTTTAAGCTAATTATAACTTGCAGCAATTTGGTAAGTTATACCTTTGTAAACATAATTGAAATATTCACACTTTCTCTCTACATGATCACTCAAAAATATAAAAACTCTTATGGAGTACTCTTATTTTTATGCCAAATTAGTTATCTGAATAAGCTCAATAAAAATCTCCTGTCCTTATAACAGGATGTAATTGGAAACATTGGTGCTATTACCATGGTTTTGACTGAAATATCTATCATCCCTGAGAATATGTGTAGACTCAAATATGATCAAACAGCTTTAAAGAGCTAAGGAGAACTTTTTGGATCCATAAAACTTGTTGGAAACACTAGCTGGTGTCTTGCTGGGTTCACAGCAGCCTTGCTAGGTATGGAAGGGAAGCCACTTTCTGGCAGGAGCAAGAATCTCAAGATGTTTTGAGGATTGTGGGAAGAAAATAATCCAAATCTATAGATACTACAGACAGATCTGATCGAAAGTACTTGGTGTGACTTTTGTGGCTATGAGAAACCCTTTCAAAGTTTAATATGAGATTCACTGTTGCCTGTTGTAATTTCTCCTCTTTCACTTCTAATTTATTTTAATCTTCTCCCTTCTTTTTCTGATGAGCCCAGGTAATGGTTTTTCAATTTTGTTTATGTTTTCAAAGAACCACCTTTTAGTTTTATTGATCTTTCCTGTTGCCTCCTTCATTTCTTTTGCATTTATATCTGTTCTGCACTGACTTGATGAACGCGAGTCTGAGTGAACTCCGGGAGTTGGTGATGGACAGGGAGGTTTGGCGTGCTGCGATTCATGGGGTCACAAAGAATCGGACACGACTGAGCGACTGAACTGAACTGAACTGAACTGATCTTTAGGATTTCTGTCCCATTAACTTTGAGATTTTTTTGGCTCTTTTTATTTTTATTTTTTTTCTAGATGCCTTACATATAAGGTTAGATTGTTTTTATTTTTGGATGGATCTCTTGTTTCTTGAAGTAGGCTTATATTGCCACAAACTTCCCTCTTACCACTGTGTTTACAAAATCTCATAGGTTTCAAATTGTCGTGTTTTCATTGTCATAGACTTCAAGATATTTTAAAATTTTCTCTTTGATTTTTTTCAGTGATGTCTTGGTTATTCAGAAGTGTATTTATTAGCCTCCATGTATTTGTGTTTTTTATAGTATTCCTTCCAGTGAAAGTGTTAGTGTTAGTCTTGCAGTTGTGTCCCACTCTTTTTGACTCCATGGCCTGTAGCCCATGAGTCTCCTCTGTCCATGGGATTATATGAGCAAGAATACTGGAGAGGGTTGTCATTACCTTCTCTAGGGGATCTTTCCAACCCAGAGGTTGAATCTGGGTCTCCCACATTGCAGGCGGATTCTTTCTCTTCTGAGCTATCAGGGAACCCCTTACACTTTCACGTTCACTTATAGTATTTCTTCTTGTAGTTGATATCTAATCTTATAACATTGTGGTCAGAAAAGAGGCTTGAAATGATTTCAGTTTTTTAAAGTTTACAAAGGCTTGATTTGTGACCCAAGATGTGATCTACCCAGGAGAATATTCCATGTGCAATTGAGAAAACAGCAAAATATGTTTTTTGGATGAAAGATTGTTGTTCAGTTGCTCAGTCATGTTCAACTCTTTGCAGCCCCATGGACTGCAATATGACAGAGTTATCTGTTCTTCACTATATCCCACAGTTTGCCCAAACTTATGCCCATTGAGTTGATGATGCCATTCAAATGTCTCATCCTGTGTTGCACTCTTCTCTAGCCCTCAGTCTTTCCCAGCATCAGGGTCTTTTCCAATCAGGTTGACTGAAATATTGGAGCTTTAGCTTCAGCCTCAGTCCTTGCAATGAATACTCAGGGTTGATTTCCTTTTAGGACTGACTGGTTTGATCTTCTTGCTGTTTGTGAGACTCTCAAGGCTCTTCTCCAGCACCACAGTTCAGAAACACCAATTCTTCAGCACTCATTTTTTTTTTTTAATGGTCCAGTTGCATCCATACATGACTACTGGAAAAACCATAACTTTGACTGTATGGCCTTTTGTTGGCAAAGGGATGCCTCTGCTTTTTAATATGCTATCTAAGTTTGTCATAGTTTTTCTTTCAAGGGGTAAGCATCTTTTAATTTCATCATTGCAGTCACTATCCAGAGTGATTTTGGAGTGGCAAACTTTATTTTCTTTCGCCTTCTATTTGCCATGAAGTAATGGGACTGGATGCCATGTTCCCAGTATTTTGAATGGTGAGTTTTAAGCCAGCTTTTTCACTCTCCTCTCTCACCTTCATCAAGAGGCTCTTTAGTTCCTCTTCACTTCCTTCCATAAGGGTGGTGTCATCTACATATTTGAGGTTATTGATATTTCTCCTGGCAACCTTGATTCCAGCTTATGCTTCATGCAGCCCAGCATCTCACATGATGCACTCTGCATATAGGTTAAAAAAATAAACAGAGTGACAATATACAGCCTTGATGTTCTCCTTTCCAATTCCATTTCTCACTGGTGTTTCTTGACATGTCTATAGGTTTCCCTGGAGCCAGGTACGATGGTCTGATATTCCCATTTCTTTAAGAATTTTCCACAGTTTGTTGTGATTCACACAGTCAAAACATTTAGAGCAGTTAATGAAACAGAAGTAGATTTTTTTTTTCTAAAATTCTCTTGCTTTGCCTATGATCCAGAAGATGTTGGCAATTTGATCTCTGGTTCCCATGCTTTGTCTAAATCCAGCTTTTGCTTCTGGAAAAGCTTGGTTCACATAGTGTAGAAGACTAGCTTGAAGGATTTTGAGCATTACCTTGCTAGAATGTGAAATGAGCAGAATTGTGCAGTAGTTTGAACATTCTTTGGCATTGTCTTTCTTTGGGATTGGAAGGAATTCTGACATTTTCCAGTCCTGTGGCCATTGGTGAATTTTCCAAATGTGTTAGCATATTGAGTGTAGCGCTTTCACAGCATCATCTTTTAAGATTTGAAATAGCTCAGCTTCAATTCGATAACCTCCACTAGCTTCATTCATAGTAATGCTTTCTAAGGTCGACTTGACTTCACATCCCTGGATATCTGACTCTGTGTGAGTGATCACAGCATGTTGGTTATCTGGGTCATTAAGAACATTTTGTGCAGTTCTTCTGTGTATTTTTGCCCCTTTTCTTAATAGTTTCTGCTTCAGTTAGATCCATACATTTTATGTTCTTTATTGTGAACATCTTTGCATGAAATCTTTCATTGGTACCTCTAATTTTCTTGAGGAGATCTCTACTCTTTTTCACTCTATTATTTTCCTCCATCTCTTTGCACTGTTCCTTTAAGGAGGCTTTCTCATCTCTCCTTGCTTTTCTTTGGACCTCTGCATTCAAATAAGTATATTTTTCCTTTTATCCTTTGATTTTCCCTTCTATTCTTTCCTCAGCTGTTTATAAGGCCTCTTCAAGTAACTGTTTTGCCTTGTGGATTTCTTTTTCTTGGGGATGGTTTTGGTCACCATCTCCTGTACCATGTTATGAACCTCCATCCATAGTTCTTCTGGCACCTTGTCTATCAGATCTAATCCCTTGGATCTATTTGTCACTTCTGCTGTATAATCATAAGAGATTTGACTTAAGTCATACTTGAAAGGTCCAGTGGTTTTCCTTACTTTTTTCAATTTAGGTCTGGATTTTGTAATCTGGCATTCATGATCTGAGCAAGTCAGCTGCTGGTCTTATTTTTACTGACTGTATGGGGCTTCTCCATCTTTGAATGCAAAGAATATAATCAATCAATTCAGTTTTGACCAAAATCAATAGAGTAAGTCATCTCCTTTATTGTTGGAATAGGACGTTGGCTATGACCAGTGCACTTTCTTTGCAAAACTCTGCCTGCTTCATTTTGTCCTTGAAGGACAAACTCTTCTGTTTTTCTAGGTATTTCTTGACTTCCTACTTAACATTCCAATCTCCTATGATATGTGTGTGTGTGTGTGTGTGTGTGTGTGTGTGTGTGTGTGTGTCTGTGTTAGTTCTAGAAGGTCCTGAAAGTCTTCATAGAACCATTCAACTTCAGCTTCTTTGACATTAGCTGTTGGGGCATAGACTTAATTACTGTGACATTGAATGGTTTGCCCTGGAAATGAACTGAGATCATTTTGTCGTTTTTGACACTGCACCCAAGTACTGCATTTTGGACTATTTTTTTTTTTACTATGAGAGCTATTCCATTTCTTCTAAGGGATTCTTGCCCACAGTAGTAGATATAATGGTCATCTGAATTGAATTCGCACTTTCCCATCCATTTTAGTTCACTGATTCTTAAAATGTCAATGTTCACTCTAGCCATCTCCTTTTTGACCACTTCGAATTTACCTTGATTCATGGATTCCTGGTTCCTATGCAGTACTGTTCTTTACAGCATCAGACTTTACTTTCACCAGCAGACATAACCACAACTGTAGACATCAATCACATCCAACTGGTTCATCGTGTCATTAAAAGCTTGCCTTTCCTTACTAATTTTCTGTTTGAATGGTATGTCCATTGGGAGTGTGGGGGATATTAAAGACCCCCACTATTAGTATGTTACTGTCATTTTCTCCTTTAATAGTTATTAGTATTTTCCTTATATATTGCGGTGCTCCTATGTTGGGTGCATATATATTTATAGTAGTTATATCTTCTTGGATTGATCCCTTGATCATTATCTGGTGTCCTTCGTTGTCTAACAGTCCTTGTTTTAAAGTTTATTTTTCCTAGTATTGCTACTCCTGCTTTTGTTTTCTGTTTGCATGGAATATCTGTTTCCAGCCCCTCAGTTTCAGTCTGTATGTGTCCCACGGTCTGTGGTGGATCCCTTGTAGACAGCATATATAAGTGTTTTGTTTTTGTATCCATTCAACCAATCTGTGTCTTTGAGTTGGAGCATTTAGTAAACTGACATTTAAGATAATTATTGACATGTATGATACTATTACTATTCATCATATTGTTTGGTGTTTGTCTTTGTAAGCCCTTTTTTCTTCTAGTGTTTCTTGTCTAGAGAAGTTCCTTTAGTATTTGTTTGTAGAGCTATGGTTTTTCCAGTAGTCATTTGTTGGACTTGGATGTGAGAGTTGGGCCATAAAGAAAGCTGAGCTTCAAAGAATTGACACTTTTGAAACGTTGTGGTGGGGAAGACTCTTGAGAGTTCCTTGAACTGCAAGGAGATCAAATCAGTCAATCCTAAAGGTTTTCAGTCCCGATTATTCATTGGAAGGACTTATGCTGAAGTTGAAACTCCAAAACTTTGGCCACCTGATGTGAAGAATTGACTCATTGGAAAATACTCTGATGCTGAGAAAGATTGAAGGTAGGAGTAGAAGGGGACGACAGAGGACGAGATGATTGGATAGCATTACTGAATCAGTGGACATGAGTTTGAGCAAGCTCCAGGAGTTGGTGATGGACAGGGAAGCCTGGTGTGCTCAGTTCATGGGATCACAAAGAGTTGGATACCACTGAGTGGATGAACTGAACCAGTTTGGTGGTGCTGAATTATGTTAACTTTTGTTGTCTCTAAAGCTTTTAATTTCTCCTTCGAATCTTAACCAGATCCTTTCTAAATTGAGAAATCTTGGTTGTAGGTCATTTCCTTTCATCACTTTAATTATATCCTACACCTCCCTTATGACATATAGAGTTTCTGTTGAAAGGTCAGCTGTTATCCTTATGGGGATACCCTTGTATGTTTTTGTTGCTTTTCCCAGCTGCATTTAATATCTGTTTCTTGTATTTAACTTTTGTTAGTTTGATTAATATGTGTCTTGGCATGTATCTCCTTAAGTTTATCTTGTGTGGGTATTCTGAACTTCCTGGATTTGGGTGGCGATTTTCTTTCTATATTAGGATGGTTTGTGACTACCATCTCCTCAGACATTACCTTGCTATCTCTAATTTTCTTGATGAAATCTCTAGTCTTCCCCATTCTGTTGTTTTCCTCTATTTCTTTGCATTGATCACTTAGAAATGCTTTCTTAACTCTCCATGCTATTCTTTGGAACTCTGCATTCAGCTGGGTGTATCTTTCCTTTTCTCCTTTGCATTTTACTTCTCTTCTTTTCTCAGCTATTTGTAAGACCTACTCAGACAACCATTTTGCCTTTTTGCATTTCATTTTCTTGGGAATGGTTTTCATCATGTCCACCTGTACGATGTCATGGACCTCCAACCATAATTCATCAGACACTCTGTCTATCAGATCTATTCCCTTGAATCTAGTTGTAACTTCCATTGTATAATCATAAGGGATTTGATTAGGTCATACGTGAATGGCCTAGTGGTTTTCCTTACTTTGTTAGATTTAAGTCTGAATTTTGCAATAAAGAGTTCATGATCTGAGCAACAGTAAGCTCCCAGTCTTGATTTTGCTGACTGTATAGAGCTTTTCCATCTTTGACTGCACCCTCTGAACATCTCTGGCAGGCCTGAGGTTTGATTCTACATGCAATTTTGCCCCTCCTACTGTCTTACTGGTGCTTTTCCTTTGCCCTTGAATGCAGGATATCTTTCTTTGGTGGGATCCAACATTGTCCTGTGAGTGTTGTACAGCAGTTACTGTGACGTTTTTGTTCTCACAGGAGAAGATGAGTGCACATTCTTCTACTCCACCATCTTAAATGTGCCTTTTGGGGGATAGTATAGTTTATGACAAACTGAGTGACGATGCCGAAAGAGATGGGAATACTAGGTCACCTTACTTTCTCCTGAGAAATGTATATGCAGGTCAAGAAGCAACAGTTAAAATTGGGCACGGAACGATGGACAGGTTCTAAATTAGGAAAGGAGCACATCAAAGCTGTATACTGTCATCCTGCTTTTTTAACTTAAATGTAGAATACATCATATATAAATGGTGATCTGGATGAAGTACAAGCAGGAATTTAGACTGCTGGGAGAAATGTCAATAACCTCAGCTATGCAGATGACACCATCCTTATGGCAGAAAGTGAAGAGGAACTGAAGAACCTCCTGATGAAAGTGCAACAGGAGAGTGAAAAACCTGGCTTAAAACTCAACATTCAGAAAACTAAGATCATGGCATCTGATCCCATCACTTCATGGCAGATATAAGAGGAAACAATAGAAACAATGACAGATTTTATTTTGGGGTGACTCCCAAATCACTGCAGATTGTTACTGCAGCCATGAAGTTAATAAACCCTTGCTCCTTGCGGGGGGGGGGGGGGGGGGCGATGACAAACCTAGACAGCATATTAAAAAGCGAGACATTACTTTGTTGGCAAAGGTCCTTCTCGTCAAAGCTATGGTTTTTCCAGTAGTCATGTATGGATGTGAGAGCTGGATCATAAAGAAAGCTGAGCTCTAAAGAACTGATGCTCTTGAACTTTTGAACTATGGTATTGGAGAAGATTCTTCAGAGTTCCTTGGACTGCAAGGAGATCAAACCAGTCCATCCTAAAGAAAATCAGTCCAGAATATTCATTTAAAGGACTGATGCTGAAGTTGAAAATTCAGTAATTTGGCCACCTGTGTGCAAAGAACTGACTCATTAGAAAAGACCCTGCTGCAGATTAAAGGCAGGCGGAGAAGGGGAGGACAGGGGATAAGACGATTGGATGACATCACCAACGTGATGGACATGAGTTTGAGTAGATAAAATCAATGCTGCATGACCTGTAATCAGGAAATTATGTATATTGGAAAAGACATCAGATAAAGAAATCCTTACAGCCACGTTGAAAGGGGCCATATCAGACCTCCTGTGCTGTAACTCCTCTTTTCGACATCTTGCTTTGACTCACTGAGACAAGTACTACCAGGATGAGAAGATAGCATCTGAAGTTGATAGCTGACCCAGGATGCTGGATGAAGCATGTATACCGATTACTTTGATGATTATTCACACTTTTGCTTATGAGCTAAATGCATTTCTTTTCAGGCTCAGTTATCTGTACGTTTTTTAAACAATCATTAAAATTCTTGGTTTGTGGCCAATACTTGGTTTGTGGTCCAGTACTCCAGTTACCTTGGTGGATTTCTCTCTTCAAAGCTCTAACTAGATATCTTCTAGGAAATTTATTATAAAAGAAAGAAGTTATGATTTTGATCAGGCCATTACTTGTATTACTAGATGGATTTCCCTCTTACTTGGCCAATCAAGCATACTTTCCCTGATCATGACCATACATATGAATTTTCTTTAAAGTTACTCAAGTTAGATCAGAGAAATGGGGTAAATCTCCCAATTTTCAGGAGAGACTTTTCCTCACTTATGAGATAGATACATATGGTTATACCAGGCTGA
The DNA here is from genome assembly GCF_042477335.2 of Ovis canadensis. Taxonomy (NCBI): domain Eukaryota; kingdom Metazoa; phylum Chordata; class Mammalia; order Artiodactyla; family Bovidae; genus Ovis; species Ovis canadensis. Next base: position 10,187,179 of record NC_091255.1, read on the forward strand.
GATCATTTTATTTTAAAGGCCCTTATGTTGGGAATAGTTTTACCATGCTAAGGATGATTAGCCTAACAATACTAGGAAATTGGACTGAGTGCTTTATGAAGTGAAGTGAAAGTAGCTCAGTTGTGTCCAACTCTTTGTGACCCCATAGACTATACAGCCCATGAACTTCTCCAGGCCAGAATACTGGAGTGGTTAGCCATTCCCTTCAGTCAATATATCATTCACTTTGAGAACCAAAGATTGGTTTAGAATTGATTGGTTGAGATGCCCGGGATATTAGTAGTTAGCTCTGAGCAGGACCTAGGGAATTTATGGAATAAATTTATGGCTTTGGCTCTCCTCAGGTTTGTTAGAAAGAAGCACAATTTATTTCCTTTGAGCTCAAGGTCATCTATGGGTGGCTTTGAAGAACAGGCTCTGCCGATCTATCTTTAATATGGGAATACTAGGTTCAATCAGTTTTCCAGGGATATGATCATTTCACCATTATATTTGTTCATTCACTTGAAATAAAAGATGTCATTACTTATACAGAGGATTTAACAAAATTTATTCAGCAAGATTTGAATGATAGTAAAAAAGCCATTAACAAGGCTTCCCAGGTAGCACTACTGGTAAATAACCCACCTGCCAATGCAGGAAATGTAAGAGTTGTGGGTTCGATCCCTGGGTATGGTAGATCTCCTGGAGAAGTGAATGGCAATCCATTCCAGTATTATTGCCTGGAGGATCCCATGGGCAGAGGATCCTGGCAGGCTATGGTCCACAGGGTTGCACAGAGTTGGACACCACTAAAGGGACTTAGCATGCATGCACAAGCCATTAACTTGCTAAATTCAGAAGTTTCTTTGATGAGAAAAGCAGTCCTATAGAAAAGTATGGCCCTCAATGTTCTAACAACTTTCCAAAGGGGACCTCATGCTATAATACAATCTGAATGTTGTATTTTTATATCTAATGAATCTTCTAGTATAACCCATCTTATGACACACATGTAGAGTTAAATTTCTACCCTGAAAGATCCTGTTCTTAGTTTAGGTTAAATATGAGGAAATTTGGTTAAGGAGGATCTTAAATCTTTACCAATGACATTAGAACCTCTGTTCACAATTTTTATTACAGTTTGCATAACATAATACTATCTAAAGAACTGGAAACTAGTGATCACATCTATACTTTTTTATATAAATTAATGAACATGCTCAATGCACATGGAAGGTGAAATTGATATAAGTCCTATTGGACAGCTTGGAATTGACTCTCAGTCCTTGCCACACATCCTACCAATATAGTTCCCCTGCCACCTCAAGAAAAGAGAAAGGACTGGGCTGTTAACTTAAACTCAACATCAAGGGACATTATAAATGCAGGTCAGGAAAGCAAATACACTGGCATTGAGCCAATGTTTTCTATGAAAAGATAACTGGTCAAAAGTGGGAATAAATTAAAATTATTTTTAAGACAGAACAGTTCAGTTCATTTCAGTCGCTCAGTTGTGTCTGACTTTACGACCCCATGGACTGCAGCACGCCAGGCCTCCCTGTCCATCAGCAACTCAATATGAAGTTTTCTTTGCTCTTTGAAATACTACTCCTGTCCCTTTTGTATTGCACATCTGTACTTTATATTATTTAGATAACCCTTAGAAGACACAGGAATGCTTGCTCTCTTTCTCTCTCACACACACACATACACACAAAATGCAGATTTCTCCTGGCACCAGCAAGATATGTCCTTGGGAAATAACATTCCTTTCTCAATCCTGTCACGTGTCACAATGACCCACTACTCACCTTGTCAGATTATATAAATGGTCAATATGTTACATTGATGCATGATATCCCTTTAATGCATCACCCTTATAAGTCTCAACCACTCATGGAACTCAAACTTGGGTTCAGAAAATACCTAGAGGGGTGAGACAGGGAGGGAGGTATAAGGGATATCTAGTTGGGAGGGGACATGGGTAAATCTATGTCTGATTCATGTTGATATTAGGTAGAAACAAATGCAATACTGTAAAGCAATTATCCTTCAATTAAAAATAAATTGATAAAAATATATAACTATGCTATAATTTTGGAGTTCTCTGACGGTGTGTCTGCTTTCATCTTTGGTTTTGATTTCCTGTCTCATCCATTTGTCTGCTTAGTCGTCATCAATCCAGACCCCTTCCCCGCCCCCGAGGCTGTAGTTTACCCATCCATCTCCTCTCTCCCATCCCCCTACTTGTTCTGGTCATAGCCGTGCTGTGGTCCACAGCGTGTATGCCCTTAGTCGGGTTTGTGCTTTGTCTTCATGTCTCATTAAATGGTGTTTTACCCCCATAGCAGTAAATTGAATTGGTGTATCACTATGCAGTTACAGGAGAAGGCAATGGCAACCCACTCCAGTACTCTTGCCTGGAAAATCCCATGGACGGAGGAACCTGGGTGGCTGCAGTCCATGGGGTCGCAGAGTTGGACATGACTGAAGTGACTTAGCAGCAGCATGCTATAATCTATAACAAATAGGAGCAGTCCTCAGAGTTTTATGGAAGATTTTCTCCCAGGTTATAATCTTTAAATTGACCTGAATAAAATTTTCTATTTATTTCATAGATTGGCTACTGATTTTTTGTTTTTTTTTGACACTGGAATTTTTATGGTTTCAGGAAGAATGCTCCCTGAGGATTCAAAATAACTATCTAACAAAAAATTCATGTATTTTTGAAAGACATCATGACAATTTTTACTCAGGCTATGTTAAAAATGATACATCATTTGCTTTTCATTAATAAGAGGTTTTGCCAAAATGGTGGATTCTGGGTTCAAAACCTGATGTTATCAAATCAAGGCCTATCTCTAAAAGTATAAGGAAAAAATCTTGAGACTTATATTTTCTCTGTGAATTGATGCTTCCTAGTATAAGAAATGGCAATCCACTGCAGTATTCTTGCCTGGAGAATCCCAGAGATGGGGGAGCCTGGTAGGCTGCTGTCTATGGGGTTGCACAGAGTCAGACACGACTGAAGTGACTTAGCAGCAGTAGTATAAAAATACACACATTATATTCTGACTCCATCATTTTTGATCATATATTCACAAATTACTTTATTCTTCAACATTTTAATGGACTTCTGTCCATCACAATAATTATCAAGATGTAACTCATTACATAGCTCTGAATTTTTGAGCAAAGTTCCATGGATCTAATAGAAGATTCATTTGGGCCTACTAATGACCTAAATTTTGATATCTGGTGTCTAGTAACTCTCATTACAAAAGGAATCAATAGCTTTAAAAAAATCTTGGACTCTAACCTGCCTTAAAATACATGTATCCTTCTCTTTCCTTCTAGTACTGATGGCTTTTTCAGTCTTTGACATCAAGGTGAGTTGAAAAATGATTGTATTTAACAAACAAACAAAAAACACCTGACAAAGAACATATAATTGTAATTTGAATATAACTCAAAGCAGTACAAGAAGAATTCCCCTGTTATTGCTATAGCACCAGTGGAGTTAAAATGTAAGATGTGAAAGACTATGCTTGGTTTTATGGACTGTTTGCACCTTCGTGGTGGTTCAGTCGCTCAGTCGTGTCTGACTCTTTGTGACCCCATGGACTGTAGCCTGCGAGGCTCTTCTGTCCATGGGATTTCCAAGGCAAGAGACCTGGAGTGGATCACCATTTCCTTCTCCAGGGGATCCTCCAGACCCAGGGATTGAACCCAGGTCTCTTGCATTGCAGGAGGAATTATTACCAAATGAGCCATTCCTTACTTAGGAACATAATACTGTTGTATCTAAAATGATGAAAGGAAACAATCTTAGAAATGGAAATGTAAAAATAAACACAAATTTTAAAGTTTGAAATAGTGTTCAGTAAGCCAGGTTTCCTGTCTTTCACCATCTCCAAGAGTTTGTTGAAATTCATGTCCATTGAGTCAGTGATGCCATCCAACTATCTCATCCTCTGTCGACCCTTCCCCTCCTGCCTTTAATCTTTCTCAGCATCAGGGTCTTTTCCAATAAGTCAGTTCTTTGCATTGGGAAACTAAAGCATTAGAGCTCCAGCTTCAGCATCAGTCCTTCCAATGAATATTCAGAGTTGATTTTCTTTAGGAAAGTGAATGGTGTTAAAGTGGACTTTGGAGAAGGCAATGGCACCCCACTCCAGTACTCTTGCCTGGAAAATCCCATGGAGGGAGGAGCCTGGTAGGCTGCAATCCAGGGGGTCGTGAAGAGTCAGACATGACTGAGCAACTTGACTTTGACTTTTCACTTTCATGCACTGGAGAAGGAAATGGCAACCCACTCCAGCATTCTTGCCTAGAGAAACCCACGGATGGGGGAGCCTGGTGGGCTGCCGTCTATGGGGTGGCACAGAGTCGGACACCACTGAAGCGACTTAGCAGCAGCAAAATGAACTTCCCTTGTGGCTCAGTAGATAAATCATCTGCCTACAATGCTGGAGACCTGGGTTCAATCCTCAGTTTGGGAAGATCCCCTGGAGAAGGAAATGGAAACCCACTACAGAACTCTTGCCTGTAAAATCCCATGGATGGAGGAGCTTGGCAGGCTACAGTCCATGGGGTCACAAAGAGTTGGACACGACTGAGTGACTTCACTTTCACTTTCAAAGTGTTTAAGTACAGAAGAGTTAAGACCTGAGTTACATTTAAAAGAAAAAAAGAAAGATTTGATTTGGCTACAAAGTAAAGAATATTTGGAGTGGAGCAGGAATAGAAGCAGAGAGATCCACTTGATGGCTATTGACATAGGCCAGATACCAGAGGGTAGTAGAGTAGATTATGATGGGGAAAGTAGAAATGAAGATAAATATGTATTTGTGGTATACATTGTGGACATAATGAACTGAAAATGTATTAATGAATTCAAAAATTGCAAACATGGGTTGCAAAAGGAAGGAATGAGAGATGACTTCCAGGATTTTGGCTTGATGTTTAAGGTTGATAGCATTCACTGAGATGGAAACCATGGAACTGGAACAAGTTTGGGGATATAAATAGAAACATTTATTAGACACTATTGCTTCTCAAATGACATTTGCAAAAGAACTTAAACCATTTTAACCTTCAGTTCAGTTCAGTTCAGTCACTCAGTCGTGTCTGACTCTTTGTGGCCCTATGAATCGCAGCACGCCAGGCCTCCCTTTCCATCACCAACTCCCAGAGTTCACTCAGACTCACATCCATCGAGTCAGTGATGCCATCCAGCCATCTCATCCTCGGTCGTCCGCTTCTCCTCCTGTCCCCAATCTCTCCCAGCATTAAAGTCTTTTCCAATGAGTCAACTCTTCGCATGAGGTGGCCAAAGTACTGGAGTTTCAGCTTTAGCATCATTCTCTCCAAAGAAATCCCAGGGCTAGTCTCCTTCAGAATGGACTGGTTGGATCTCCTTGTAGTCCAAGGGACTCTCAAGAGTCTTCTCCAACACCACGTTTCAAAAGCATCAATTCTTCGGTGCTCAGCTTTCTTCACAGTCCAACTCTCACATCCATACATGACCACTGGAAAAACCATAGCCTTGAGTAGACGGACCTTTGTTGGCAAAGCAATGTCTCTGCCTTTCAATATGCTATCTAGGTTGGTCATAACTTTTCTTCCAAGGAGTGTCTTTTAATTTCATGGCTGCAGTCACCATCTGCAGTGATTTTGGAGCCCAAAAAAATAAAGTCTGACACTATTTTCACTTTCCCCCATCTATTTCCCATGAAGAGATGGGACAGGATGCCATGGTCTTCGTTTTTTGACTGTTGAGCTTTAAGCCAACTTTTTCTCTCTCCACTTTCACTTTCATCAAGAAGCTTTTTAGTTCCTGTTCACTAAACTTGAACTATTTTAACCTATATGTATTCTATACTCATACGCATATGAGTATATGTATGTGTATGAGTATACATATGTACAGACGTATGTACAGACATGCATGTAACGAAAGTAGAAAATGAAAATTAGGTTTTGAGAGAGTCAGTTCCTAAGCAGATTGATAAGAAGTCTGGGGTCGCCAAGGAGGAAAAAGGACAAACATTTTTTTCTACATTGTTTTTTCTTAGTCAATATAACAATGTATCTTGCTCAAGGCTATGTTTCTCCTTAACAAAACCTGACTAATATTCTTATCTTAAAACTTGTATACTGTGGGAGTTAGTCTGGTAAGACCTTTCTATTGTTAGTTCTAATCTTAATTTAAGATGTTTATTGTGGGAGTGAATCTGATAAAATTATACAAGGCCTTGCTAAGACTAGCAAAGGGGGCTCTCTGTCCCCCTTCTGATGTACATATCAGAAACTTCCTCTGTCCCTTTTCTTACTTTAATAAAACTCTGTTGCACAAAAGCTCTTGAGTGATCAAGCCTGGTCCCCAGTCTCAAAGCTAAATCTTGTTCTTCACAGATCACAAATCCGACACTGTTCACCATAAGTTATCAGTTTCCACTCATTTTATGGACAACCCTTAAACTTGATTCAATTTCCAAAAACAGAAAGTAGTCACTCCTTGGAAAACTTTATGCCCTAGTTCCTTTTGTATATCTTGTCTTTGCAAATGAGCTGTAAGCTTTTGCCAATAAGAACAAAATATATCTTATGATTCTTGGAATCCACTCAGTAATTAAGAGCATGGTATAAAGAAAATAATTGAAATTTTGAGAAGAAATAGATGTGAATTACACTGTTTTTGTTTATCCTGCATTTGAGAAATTTACTTAGCCTTGATAAATTTATATATTTTTGTCTGCAAACTGTAATAATAATATCTACTCTCTTGTGGTTTTTCTGAAGATTAAAAAAAAAAAAGAAACAGTGAAAGCTCAAATTAAAAAGGTTTAGCAAAAGCGTAGCAGAGTTCTTGGAATATATTTTGGTATTCAATAAATATCTTCCTTAAGCATGTTTATAAGGGCATACTCAGATCAATGGAACAAAATAGAAAGCCCAGAGATAAATCCACACAGCTATGGGAGAAATATCAATAATCTCAGATATGCAGATGACACCACCCTTATGGTAGAAAGTGAAGAGGAGCTAAAAAGCCTCTTGATGAAAGTGAAAGAGGAGAGTGAAAAAGCTGGCTTAAAGCTCAACATTCAGAAAATGAAGATCATGGCATCTGGTCCCATCACTTCATGGGAAATAGATGGGGAAACAGTAGAAACAGTGTCAGACTTTATTTTTTGGGGCTCCAAAATCACTGCAGATGGTGACTGCAGCCATGAAATTAAAAGACACTTACTCCTTGGAAGAAAAATTATGACCAACCTAGATAGTATATTCAAAAGCAGAGACATTACTTTGCCGACTAAGGTCCATCTAATCAAGGCTATGGCTTTTCCTGTGGTCATGTATGGATGTGAGAGTTGGACTGTGAAGAAGGCTGAGAGCTGAAGAATTGATGCATTTAAACTGTGGTGTTGGAGAAGACTCTTGAGGGTCCCTTGGACTGCAAGGAGATCCAACCAGTCCATTCTGAAGATCAACACTGGGATTTCTTTGGAGAGAATGATGCTAAAGCTGAAGCTCCAGTACTTTGGCCACCTCATGCAAAGAGTTGATTCGTTGGAAAAGACTGATGCTGGGAGAGATTGGGGGCAGGAGGAAAAGGGGAAGACCGAGGATGAGATGGCTGGATGGCATCACGGACTCAATAGACATGAGTCTGAGTGAACTCTAGGAGATGGTGATGGACAGGAAGGCCTGGCATGCTGCGATTCACAGGGTCGCAAAGAGTCAGACACGACTGAGCGACTGAACTGAACTGAACTGATGGGCACCTTACCTTCGACAAAGCAGGCAAGAATATACAATGGACTAAAGACAATCTCTTTAACAAGAGGTGCTGGGAAAACTGGTCAACCACTTGTCAAAGAATGAAACTAGATCACCTTCTAACACCACACACAAAAATAAACTTAAAATGGATTAAAGATCTAAACATAAAAATTGAAACTATAAAACTCCTAGAGGAGAACATAGGCAAAACACTCTCTGACATACATCACAGCAGGATCCTCTATGACCCACCTCACAGAATACAGGAAATAAAAGCAAAAATAAACAAATGGGAACTAATTAAAATTAAAAGCTTCTGCACAACAAAGGAAACTATAAGCAAGGTGAAAAGACAGCCTTCGAAATGGGAGAAAATAATAGCAAATGAAGCAACTGACAAACAACTAATCTCAAAAATATACAAGCAACTTATGCAGCTCAATTCCAGAAATATAAATGATCCAATCAAAAAATGGGCCAAAGAACTAAATAGACATTTCTCCAAAGAAGACATATGGATGGCTAAAAAACACATGAATAGATGCTCAACATCACTCATTATCAGAGAAATGGAAATCAAGACAACAATTAGGTACCACTTGACACCAATCAGAATGGCTGTGATCCAAATGTCTGCAAGCAATAAATGCTGGAGAGGGTGTGGAGAAAAGGGAACCCTCTTACACTGTTGGTGGGAATGCAAACTAGTACAGCCACTATGGAAAACAGTGTGGAGATTCCTTAAAAAATTGCAAATAGAACTGCCTTATGACCCAGCAATCTCACTGCTGGGCATACACACAAAGGAAACCAGAATAGAAAGAGGCATATGTACCACAATGTTCATTGAAGCACTGTTTATAATGGCCAGGACATGGAAACAACCTAGATGTCCATCAACAGATGAATGGATAAGAAAGCTGTGGTACATATACACAATGGAGTATTACTCAGCTATTAAAAATAATACATTTGGATCAGTTCTAATGAGATGGATGAAACTGGAGCTGATTATACAGAGTGAAGTAAGCCAGAAAGAAAAACACCAATACAGTATACTAACACATATATATGGAATTTAGAAAGATGGTAAGGATAACCCTGTATGTGAGACAGCAAAAGAGACACAGATGTATAAAACGGACTTTTGGACTCTGAGGGAGAGGGAGAGGGTGGGATGATTAGGGAGAATGGCATTGAAACATGTATACTATCATGTAAGTAAAGAATTGCCAGTCAATGTTCGATACAGGATAAAGGATGCTTGGGGCTGGTGCACGGGGATGATCCAGAGAGATGATATGGGGTGGGAGGTGGGAGGGGGGTTCAGGATTGAGAACTCATGTACACCCGTGGCAGATTCATGTCAATGTATGGCAAAACAATACAGTATTGTAAAGTAAAATATAGTAAAAATAAAAATTTAAAAAAATGCATGTAAAATAAATAAATAAATTAAAAAACAACAAAACAAACAAACAAACGCATATTTGTCAAATAAAAGAATGAGATTATCACCTTTAATTCCTAATGGGTCCTGCATTTTGGATGAAAAGGACAGTCTCTTAGTGTTTTCCTGTTTGCTGTTAGTAGCCCAATAGTGTCATGGATGAGAAAACATGCTTAATATTTGTTGCTATTATCAATCAGTACAGTTGAACACAGTCCAATGAATTAACTGTCAGATTAATTTTAATAACTTGAAAGTGAACATTGATATTCATGGGAATAGGAATAAAATTGCCTTCTTCATAAGTTTTCTTTTTAAGAGAGTTGACAATGATTTCCACCTGTATCTTTAAGAAATGATCTTTCTACCTTCTCATTATTTTCTTTTACAGACACTTAGAATTTAATCTCAGTTGAACTTAAAGTTAGAAAGTAGTTGAAAGATTGTTTCTTATTGAACTGTTTATACCAATATTACTTAAATTTCAATGTTATTCAATAGTTAAAATAGTTTTCCTCCTCAAATATTGCTTGACATTGTATTTTGTACAATAATTATCCTCTTGAAATACTACTCTAAAAAAGTGTTACTACTAAATACTATGTCATGGAGCACATATACTATTAAACTCCAAGTGATGGGCAGAATTTTGAAAACTACTTATTGATAAATAAGCACATAGATTTTTCAAGAGTTTCCATCTTCTGTAGAGTTACTTCTATTCTCACGTTTAACTGACATTAGGCATCCAACTCTCTCCCTGATAACATTCATATCTATAGAGATGCATAGGCACTTCACTGGGTTTGTATTTTAAAACTGTTTACCCTCATAGAAAATCAGAACATATTTGAGTCAAGTATATTAGGAAGCAAAAAGCTATTTGGTCTACCAGAGTTTTGGGTACATAACAGATTCCAGACCATGATTTTGGAAGAGCTCTCCCGCATTTCTCCTTAGTCTGGTTGGTATTTCAGGAAGTATTTGACCACAGTGTAAATGTCTTTATTGGAGAAGGTAATTGTATCAAAGTACAATTTCTAGGAATAGGTGGCAGGAAAAAATCTTAAAAATGCAGGTTAACTTGTAAATATACAAAACATGGGAAAACACTCTCAGGAAGAAGGCTCTAATGCATGAAATACTCTTATATGGCTAATTTGAGATAATGCAAAACTGGCAGAAGTTCAGTAGTCATGTATGGATGTAAGAGTTGGACCATAAAGAAAACTGAGCACCAAAGAATTGATGCTTTTGAACTGTGGTGTTGGAGAAGACTTTTGAGAGTCCATTGGACTGCAAAGAGATCAAACCAGTTCATCCTAAAAGAGACCAGTCCTGAATATTCATTGGAAGGACTGATGCTGAATCTGAAACTCCAATACTTTGGGCACCTAATGTGAAGAATTGATTCATTGGAAAAGACCCTGAACCTGGGAAAGTTTGAGGGCAGGAGGAGATGACAGGGATGAGATGGCTGGATGGCATCACCGACTTAATGGACATGAGTTTGAGTAAGCTCTGGGAGTTGGTGATGGACAGGGAAGCCTGGCATGCTGCAGTCCATGGGGTCACAAAGACTCGGACATGGCTGAGTGACTGAACTGAACTGAAGGGAAAACTGGCAGATGCTAGAAACTATGCCTAGCACTAGATTGGCTAAAGCCATATACCTGTTTCAAGGAGGAATAATAAAGAATAAGGAGGAGAGCAGTAAAGAAGCTGTACTTCTTGAAACATGACTCTATAGAATTCTTTTTTTTCAGACAAAACTTTATTGGGGAGCTTACTTTAGCAGGGAGGAGTGAGAACAAGCAAGAGGTTTCCATGCTCACTTGCTCCCTGATTGGGGGATGAGTTTTTTTCTTATATGGGATGAGGGTAGGAGTGTGTCCAGGAGTTGAACCAGAGGGGTGACTTAGGTGTTTTGTCCACTCCTCTGGTGGTGTTGATTGCAGAGGGCATGAACAATACCCTGCTTTTGCTCCCAACACCTGTTTTTAGCTCCAGGTTCTTCGAGCGTGGCAATTGGTTTTTTTGGTTTGTTTGTATTTTCTGTCTAGAATTTGTCCCAACTACACATGCATGCAGTTATTTTTAGTCCCGTATAGTTTCTCTGCATTTTGTTACTGGAAATTTTTCGAGGTACAAGCATTGCATCACTTACAGCAAAGGATCACAGATCCCAGGCCTGTCTCATTTACACAACCCCCTCCCTGAGACTCTTCAAGGGATAATGGGCCAAGGATCTCTTCTTAAACATCTTCCTGCTGGACAGGGGCTGCATATTTTAGCCTTTATTAGTGGCATAGAAGTCCCCCGCTGACTGTTCCAAGGACCTGTAGGGACGTGGGCTACCCTCCACTGGAATGTGTTGAATTCCTTGAGCTATCATGAGACTTACTTCAAAATACTGTAGCCTAGAAGACACGCGTGTGTGCACGTGTGCTAAGCTGTTTCAGTCATATCCAACTCTTTGTGAGCCTATGGACTGCAGCCAAGCCAGGGTCCTCTGTTCATGGGTTATTTCAGGCAAAAACACTGGAGTGGGTTGCTGCTTCCTTCTCCAGGGGAGCTTCCTGACCCAGGGATCGAACCTGTGTCTCTTACATTTACCTGCATTGGCAGACTTTTTTTTTTTTTTTAACCACTAACACCACTTACAAGACACAAACTTCATCAAAAAGTTAAACAAACAAGTGTTAGAAAGGAGGAGAAGAATAGCAATTAAAAGGCCTAAGAGTAAAGGAACCAGGCTAACTTTGGGAGGGCGTCTCTAACTGTTGACCAGACAAAGGGGATGATGTCACCCTTGCCAAAAAGCCATTATACTTGAGTGTATATTTTTCCTAATCTCAGCATTAAAATTTAACGTTTCTTTATTTTTAGAATAGAAGGTCTGAACCTGTGGGCCCCAGGTCTCCTTCTTGGACCAAAAGTCAGTCTCAGGTTCACAGTGGGAGGGAAGACAATGGAGCAGCAGACAAAATACAGTATAAATTAGTATGACTAAAAAATGTTATAAGAAAATGTAAACTTCCTGCCGGAAAGTTATTTTATACCTCGTGGTATCCATGAGAACAAGCTGGAGAACCAGTTTGTAGTTTCTGTGCCCAAATAGAATCATGAGTACTTGTGTTTAATTACCTGCTGAAGCTGAATGGCGTGCTTTCAAATTTTCTCAATGTTGGTTCTTACCTAGGAAGAGATGTTGATGTACAAGCAACAAGAAGTATTGGCAATCGTACATAGATAACCAAGAATCAATTTCCTTTTGGTGGCCACAGCAGTGAATAACTTATTTATTTTGGTTTTTGAGCTGCTTCTGTGAAACATAAAATCTCAGTCCCATATTTTTTCAGAGGCATTTATTTTTCTTTTTAAAATCCGCCTTTCTCCCAGAGAGCTATGTGAGCATGTAAACTAAGAAAAACATATTTTGCATCTGTATATATATTTGTAATTTTCTCTTCCCTAAGGTTAAGGCTTGAGTTAGGGCTATTAGCACAGCCTTCTGAGCTGAAGGGTTAGGTGGCAAAGATTTTGCTTCTATAACCCTATGAGCATTCAGAATACCATTCCTTGCTCTCCTACAACCATCTTTAATGAAATTACTGCCTTAAGTAAAGCATTATTCTTTAGGGTTTTCTATGGCCTAGTCTGTTAGATCAGGCATACAGGAATAAATCTAATCAAGTGTTTCAAGGCAGGAATGTGTTAATTCTGGGCCCTCCATGGGCATTGGTATAAGTTGGCATGGCAAATTTTGAGTGTTACTTCTTGGGAGTTGGGAGCAAAGTCTGGTACTTAGTGGGACAGCCTCCAGTTATCTAGTGGTGGCATTTGGTTTCTAGAATCTCTTGTACTTGATGAGGGTTCTGGGCTTCCAGAGGCTCTGCAAAAGTATGCTTCTTAGCTTGTTCCACTAATAAAGCACTGGCAGTTACAGATTGGAGGCAGCCAGATCAAACTCAGACCATGGAATCTAGTTTAGAAAAAGAGTCCATGGGCTGACGAACTTCTCCAAGCTTTTGTACAAGGACTCCCCAGGGCTGTCCCAAGTTTTTCAGCTATGTACAAGGTGACTTTTTCTTTTTCTAATAGGAGAGACCCAGAACAGGAGCTCTGGTGAGGGTCTGTTTGATGTTATCAAAAACTTTCTTGTTTCCCAGTCCAAAGTATTGTTCTGTATCTGGGCCATTAGTAGCTTCATGTAGAGGCTTAGCAATTAGTCTGAATCCTGGAGTCCAAATTCTCCAAAATCTTGTCATGAGTAAGAAAGTACAAAGTTGTATTTTTTCTTTTTTGTCTTTGAGTGCTTAGGCTTAATATAGCTTGTTTTCTATAAGGAGATAATGGTCTGCTTCCAAAATTTATAGTATATCTCTGATATTTAATGTTGCTTTGAGATCTGTGCTTCTTTCTGGGAGGTACTGCAACCCCAGGCCCTAAGGAAATGAAAGGTATTCTGATCCAAGGCCTCCAAGGTGGGTTCTCAGTGGTATCTGACTCTTGACAATCCCATGGATTGTAGCCCACTATGCTCCTCTGTCCTTAGGATTTCCTAGGAAAGAATACTGGCGTGAGTTGTTATATTGCTTTCATCCTGTTCATGATGCCAGTTGTCTCACTGTTCACACTGTTCTCACTGTATGCTAAACACAGGGTAGGCAAGGCATGAGTTAAGAGGCTAGAAGGAGATTCAAGGAGCCATGGGAAACACAGACAGGTTTATTCTCTCTTGGCTGACACAGCAGCCATAGCAGCAGCCACAACATAGGCATAATATAGCCATTACATAACCTTGTATAACATAGTCATGCTGTTGCTCCAATGTAGCCCCAGTGTAGCAACAGCCAGGGTTTTTGTGGTGACACTCCTATAGGCATTCAGCACAAAACAGCTCATGACCAAGCGAGTACTTCGTGAGCAAATGAGTACCTCGTGACAAAGTAAGTAGCTCATGACGTACATGCGTCATGCTGTAAGTGATCTCAACTGTTACATAAACATCATTGACAAGTTGTGGGGCAAGAGTGAGAGGCTGTGGGGCAAGAAAGCCTGGACACACCATCTTGGCCAAATTGCTCTCATCTCACAGTTACTATTTCCTCCTCCAGGGGATCTTCCCAATCCAGGGATCAAACTCATGTGTCATGCATTGGCAGGTGAATTCTTTATCACCGAGACACTTAGAAAGCCCTTCAATGGTGGGACTATATATTAATACATCATCTACATATTATGGGATAACTTCTTCTTTTCCTTAATTCTTTTTCTAGGGCCTGGGCAAACACGTGCATCCTGAAAACAATACTGTCCGTATATATTGTTTCATTTGGCCCAAGTAGGGGTTAGTCCACTTGAAGGCAAACAGATAGCTGGAATGAAGGATGTATTGGGATGCAAAGGAAGGCATCCTTGAGGTCAAACACAGTAAGTCATTTGTCATTTCCAGGAATCTGGACTAATATAAGGATTGGCCACCAGGGGATGTGTAAGGACCACTGTATTATTTACTGCTCTACGATCTTGTACCGTTTGATAGACCCATTTGCCTTAACAACTGGCAGAATAGGGGTATTGAATAGAGACTGACAGGGCACTGAGGCCATGTTTTAAGAATTTATCCATGAGAGGTTGCAACCCTTTTTGCTTTGACCTTAGTGGGGTACTGAATTTTGTTAAGATAAGCGACTTCTGGTTTAAGGCTAATTTTTACAGATTGGAAATTTATAGCTTTCACAGGGATTTCTTCATCCCAACATGCAGAGTATACTGTGTGAATAACAAGACTAGGAATTGGCCCTTATTCTTCAGCTGTTTTTTCCTAGTCAGAATCAAGAAAAGGGACTGCTAGTGATGTCATAATTGTAACATGGCTCCAAGGGAGCCCAGAAGATCTCTTCCTGGTGGTGTAGTAGGACACTCAGGCACAACAAAAAAGGCATGTGAAATCAAAAGTTGTTCAAATTGGCAAATGAGAGATCCAGTGAAGTAAGTAATGAGTGTGAGACTTTCCATAACTGCAGTCACAGTAGAGTTTTTGGATGAAAGTGACCCAGTGTGAGAGATCAGGGCAGAGTAATGGCTCCTGTATAGATCAAAACACTTATTTTATCATCTGCCACATCAAGGACCATCCAGGGCTCCTGAATGGAGATAATCATCTCATTGAGGGGAGCTTCCAGAATCCCTGGGCTGCTTCAGACATCCAACAAAGCCATCTCCAGAGCAGAAGTCCCACTTCCCCTTTGAGACTGGTACAGTATCACTTTCCATGACCTGTGTTTGGTGACTGGTCCAGGGAATGCTCTTTTTGGCACTTTTGGGCCCAGCAGCCTGCTGATTTGCATTTGAATAATTTCCCTTTTGCTGGTTTTACTCTCAGGTAGATAGTTAAACTTTGTTTCCCACTTTGAGTTCTGAGGTTGCAAGGCTTGACTGACAGCTATGGCCATCAGTTTAGCTTGAGCTCTGGCCTGACGATTTTCACATTGGTTTCTCTCTTTCTCCTCAATTTAATCTCAATTATTACATACCCCATATGTCACCTCTAAGTATTGAGGTCGGGTTTATGGGCCTAACTGTAACTTTTTGAGTTTCCCTGAAATATCAAGGGAAAACTGACTGATAAAATGCTCTGCTAGCTGGGAATGATCCTTGAGAGTGGTAGGTTATAAGTTAGTAAATTTTTGAAAAGCATCCACAAGACATCTTTGGATTTTCCTTTTTCTCCTTTAACCCTTTCATAGTTATCTGGCTTTTTAAATACACATTATCATTCCTTCTAATAACACATTGGATCATATGCTTCTTGGCTTCTATTCCCTCCTGGGAATTATAATTCCAATGGGTCTCCTGATTTGGGACATTGTCTCCACCCATAACAAAATGTTCAGTTTGGTTCCTGGCAAGCTGGTCAGTCCGCCCCTGGGCTACTGTCCAAATTATCTATTTTTCCTCAGGGATACAGCAAGTATATAGGACTATTTGGGCACCCTTCCAAATAAGCCAAAGGCCAGAGTTAAGACCTAAAACCTTTTAACAAACTTACTAGGATCTTCAGAAAACTGGTCCAGTCTCTGTTTGCAAGAGGTTAATTTATTTAAAGAAAAGGACACGTGTACTCTGATTGTCCCTTCATCATTTGCCACTAGGAGGGTATATGTTTCCTGATACTGGATGATAGGAAGTTCCACTGTGAGTTACTTTGGAGGGAGTAGTCTCTCTCTTCTGGGGTAATGGGATATAGGGAGGTGGGGTTTGAGATTGGTCAGAGGGATCTGGAGAAATAAGTGGCTCTGGAGAAGCAGGTAGCTCTGGAGAAACTGTGGAGACTCAGTTTCTGCCCTGAAAATTAAGGAAGGTTAAAATGAGATCATTGCTTTCTAATGCCACAGGCTGTTGACTATCAGAGCCACATAAACCAGTTTTGTTTTTTTTTTTTTTTAAAGAATCATGAAGACATGAACATAGGGAACATCAATTCATTTTCCTATCTTACGGCAGAAAAGATCCAATTGCAAGATGGTTTTGTAATTTGAATACCTATTTTCAGGCAATTCTCCAATTCCCCCAACTTACATAAAGGTCTAGCAGTGTTATAGTAGAATTTAAGATTTTCCCTTTTTATCTATTTTTTCTTTAAATTTCCAGTTTTTAAGGATACATTCCAAAAGTGTTTCTTCCAGAATAGAAAAGGATCCTCCCACATAGAGGAATCTGCAACTCACAACTCTCCTGGAAATGAAGCCCAGTGTACCAGTGACATTTACTAGGGTCTTTTTTCAGAAATGGCAACCCACTCCAGTATTCTTGCCTGGAGAATCCTATGGACGGAGGAGATTGGTGGGCTACAGTCCATGGGTCGCAAAGAGTTGGACACAACTGAGCAACTTCACTTTTACTTTGTCAGAAAGGAACCAAAGAACCTCTTAAATCCTGGTTGTTGGAGTGCTAGTGAATTTTCCCAGGAATGACAGGTTGTCTTTGGGAGGCCCAAGGCTAGTCTCCCATTCCAGAAGCCTTCTGAACGATCTAAGCCTCTTGTTCACTCCTCAGGATTCCTTCCTTCACAAATCTTTGACCTTGGTCTTCACACTGCTGGAGCTTTCAACAACTGGGCTTCCCAAGGAGGAATTAGAACTTTGTGTTTCACACATTGAAAAAGAGCCAGTGCTTTCACAGAGATCAAATAAATTATTTTGGCTGGTGAAAAAATAATTGTTGTTTTGGTCTGTGAATTTTAAATCATTATCACTAGGCTCAAACACATCTTTATTAATCAAAAGAGGAACCATTACAATCAATACATTTTTGCTAATGAGAATTAAGTTTGTTATTTTCTGTAGCATGAAAATCTACACTTTAGAGTTTGATGAACTCTCACAAAGCATTTTAAGCCTCCTGCTGGTTGTGGAAGCATGTTCTCTGCAAAAAGTTGTCAAGATGCTTAATGACATGGTAGTCGATTGGTGGGAGGTCAGTTGAATATGGCAGATAAGGAAACACTCTATAGCCCAATTTGTTCAACTTTTGAAGTTTTGTTTGTGTGACATGATTGGGTATTGTCATGGAGAATTTGGGCCCCATTGACCAATGCAGCCAGTAGGTGTTGCACTTTTCGGTTCTTTTCATTCATTTATTGAGCATACTTCTCAGATATAATGGTTTTACCAGGATTCAGAAAGATGTAGTGGATCAGACTGGTAGCAGACTACCATACAGTAACCAGGACCTTTTTTTGGTGGGGTGGGGTGCAAGTTTGGCCTTGGGTAGTGCTTTGGAGCTTCTTAGTCCAAACACTGAGCTGGTCATCACTGGTTGTCACATAAAATCCACTTTTCATCACACATCATAATCCAATAGAGAAATGGTTCATTGTCGTTGAATAGAATGAGAAGACAGCACTTCAAAATGACAATTTTTTTTTCTTTCTTTCTTTCTGTTTTTTTTTTTTTTTTCCTGTGGTCAGCTCATGAGTCATGACTTATAGAGATTTTTCACCTTTCCAATTTTCTTCAAATGCTGAATGACTGTAGAATGGTCGGCAATGAGTTCTTTGGAAACTTCTTATGTAGTTGTAAAAGGATCAACTTCAATGATCCTTTCAACTGGTCATTGTCAACTTCTGAATGCGGGCCGCTGACCTCCTCACTTCAAGGTTCTCATATACTTTATGAAACTTCTTGAGCCATCATTGCTGTGTACATTTGTTAGCAGTTCCTGGACCAAATGGTTTGTTGATGTTAGTTCCTGCTGCTGCTTTATGCTCCATTTTGAATTTTTTTTTTTTTTTAACAGCAAAAGAGACACAGATGTGTAGAGCGGACTTTTGGACTCTGAGGGAGAGGGAGAGGGTGGGATGATTTGGGAGAATGACATTGAAACATGTATACTAGCATGTAAGAAATGAATTGCCAGTCTATGTTCGATGCAGGGTACAGGATGCTTGGGGCTGGTGCACCTGGATGCCAGAGAGATGATATGGGGTGGGAGGTGGGAGGGGGGGTTCATGTTTGAGAACTCATGTACACCCGTGGTGGATTCATGTCAATATATGGCAAAATCAATACACTATTGTACAGTAAAATAAAGTAAAAATAAAAATTAAAAAAAAAGAAAAAATTGAATTTGAAAAAAAATCGCTTGAATTTGAATTCACTTTTTCTTTAACTTCATTCCCCTTGTCTAACATAAATATAAAATAAATAGCAAGTAATAAGTTATAAGCAAAAAACATGAAGTGAGAAATGTATACTATAATAGTTGCATAACATAATCATATTTATTTAAGAATGTATTCCAAAATCAAATTTCAACAATGCCAAACTGCATTTACTTTTATACCCAACTAAATAACAAAATACAAGTTATTTACTTACCCTATCTGCCATCATATTAATAATCAGTTCAATTCAGTTCCCAACAGTTGCAACCAAGACATGTCAGCCTAGTTCAATCTATTCACAGGCTTGGATCCACTTTCAAGCCCAGATCATGTAATATGTGGAAAGTATTAGAAACTAATGAATATGAAATAGATACCAAAACTTAGTTCTGAATCACAGCTAGGAATAATTGTCAATAGAAAGTGGGCTTGTTTGGAAAGCCTCTTAACGTTGAGGCTTGCTGGCTCAAGCCAGAGCCTTGCTGGCTCTGAGAATTCTATATGTAGTTTATCTACATATAGACAGCATGAAAATTGGGTTGTGATTTGGGATTGGTTTGTATATAAAACAACGGCAGGGGGAATTTTCCGTTGTGGAAAATAACACTAAAACCAGACTAGTTTTGTCTTTAGTTAAAAAGATAGGTTAAGATTTGAGAACTCAATTTGCTTTGATGAAATCACAGAGAAACTTGGTGCTTGTTTTCTCCAGCTGGAAGCTAAAATATGTTATTCTTTAGTTCTTTTCCTCCATGCAAAACCATGGACACCCTCCAACTTCATTATTGAATTTTATTAGGGAAGTTGCAGAATGATTTGCTAATTCCAACCTCTGAAGAAACAGAAAATCTCTCTTCCCATCTTGTGAACCACGAGAATATCCAACACTATTTCAAACAGTGTACAAGTGTTTTCAGGCCTGACTCTGACACATTGCTACCACAATGTACTGTACTCATATGCTTCCTAAAAGAAGATGAGGGGAGGCTACGCCCTGAGCAACTGATAGTAAGCACTCCTGAAATTACCCAGAAAATTGTATCTGAACGAGGGAAAATTAATTTACCCTCATACAGATTTGCAACACTTACCCCCATTGTTAGCGAAAATGCAAGTCCGTGTGCCCAATGCATGCTGAGGCCAAACAATACTAAAACATTCAAGTTTGGAACACAGAAAAGTTTATTAAGGGCTTATGCAAGGAGAGGCTCATTCTTTTAAAAAAAATGCAATCTCTTCAAAAACTTAGCAAAGTCCTTTTATAGTAAAGGTGAGAGGGGTGTGGATAGTTGTTGCAACCTTCTTGATGTCTGATCCTTTTTTTCCTGAAGTAACAGATAATGTTTATTTGGTAAAGATTTACACAAACATCATTATCTCAAGACTATGAAGATTATGGTCAGGTAATGATGATCACGTAAATATCTACCAAATGAACATTGTTATCTGTCCTGACAAAAAACGGCCAGGTCCCAAGGCACAGCTTTCAACCTCCAAGGTCCTAGTCCTCTAGGAAAGGGCAGATCTCAATTGGCAGCTCCCTCAGGGCCAGGTTCCAAGGCCCCACCCAGCTGTCATCACTGATGGATCCAGGTGTCCAACCCTTCTGGCCCTTAGGCTCCTCAGGCCACTCAAATGAGGATGCACAGGTCCCACAGCCTGTGACCAAAGCAGACTGCCATTGCTATTAGGTTGCAGAGACAAGGGTGAGGGGGAGATTCACTGCTGCCTCAAGGTGTGGGCCGAGACCGGTGAGTAGACCTGGTGAGGTCTCTGCAGACCTGCAGGACAGAGCACCAACCTTATTTTCTGGAACCCCCCTCCCCCCTCACCCCCCCACCCCACCAAGCTGGGTGAGCTGGAGGGTCTTAGAGAGAAGACTGAGATCTGCCTCTTACCTCACTCTCCACCGCATGTCCACCACTCCACTGTTGTCTGAATCCCTTCACTAACTGCTGCTCCTTGACAGTTTGTTGCTTGTGGGCGGGGCCCAGTGGGGCACCAACCAAGGACTGGATGGAACCATTGCCTGGTAAAAATGTGTGGAGTAGTGATGTACTGCAATGACTGGATGCTAAGGGCTGTGCTCACTGCACTTTGTTAAAATTCCCCCCTTTTGTTTAATACTCCTCAAACTTGAGGATAACAAATGAGTGTGTTTAGACTCAGCAGAGTAACTCGGTTTTAGGGTGACTCATTTCAACCTCTAATTTCATGTCATCCTTCCCCAAGTATTTCAGGGAATGAGGAGATGACTGATTTAGCTATTTCCTGCTGAAATGAAGCAGAGTCCTAACTTAAAATGGAAAATGTATATCAAGTTGGAAATATTCTCAAGTCCTAATCTTATATAAGACTTTTAAATCAGAGTCTTCAGAGTCTTATATAAGAAATAACTTGTATAAAGAATTCAGTTGAAAAAGCCTGATAAAACAGTCTGGAGCCAACACTCTAGGGGAGATATGTGACCAGGTAGCCAGTATCACATAAGTATAATTTACCACATTTCTGTAAGTCAGGAGTAACTTCAGTGAAAAAGCCTTCCCATATCTAGAGAACACAGATAACAATCAGTAATAATCCCGACAGAATCCATAAACAAACATATGAACCAGTTTATTCAGTAAACACCTATTTTGTTATCCTTATCAAAACAATGAAGTGATAGAACAATGACAAGAACAATGCACGTCACAAAGGTCCTGGCAAAAGTGGTACCTGGTAATGTAGGGCTGTCCCTCTTTTGCTCTATAGGAGTCACAGCTCACCGCTGCTTAAGTTTTCTCCCTTGATTTCATGCTGTCAAGGGATTGTCTCAATAGAAGTGTGTTATTGCGGGGGGCACAAAGTAAGAAATACTGGGTTTAGGCAGTTTCATTATGTTTTATGGAAACCAGATTTTTCCAAAGCCAGTATTTCATAACTATCTTACTTATGCAGCTAACAGCTCCTTTTTCACTGCTCATTCTCAAGTACTAGCACATAGCTGTAAAAACCCCTTCTCCCTTCCAGGAGGAGTGTCACTGTGAGATTGTCTTGTCACTCTGCTGACTTTGTTGAACACAACCTCAGGGCCCATCATGGCTGCCAGTGAGAGGGAACGTTTTTCCCCCTATGAGTATGATAAAAATTTTTTTGACCTGTTTGTTTAAAAGTTCTTCCTATGAATCTCCTTGAAAATGAAGCACTTTAGAAAAGCATCAGCTTAACTATATATTAAAAACTTAGGCATGGTTAAAGATCTGATCACAATGTGTTGACAAAGAACCTTAACCAAATTGCTGTGATATAACCAGAATTATGGCCGATAGATAATACCAGGACATAGCTACCTTTCAGATACTTCATATAATTTCTAGACTATCTAAGGTATTAACACCATCTTATCCACACAGCATAATATTAGAAGGCTTATCACTCCTTTGACAATACTTTCCACCTAATGCTACATACCAAATAACACTAATTAAATATTCCTCCTTGAGATGTCTTAAGGGTTCCCTAATGAAACCCAAAGTTAGCAGGGAGCAGAAAGAACTTTAATTAAAATTTGATATGTGAGAATTTTGTCAAAAAGTTTCAAAACACTTGCCAAATAAGATCATTGGACACTTTAAGACAATACTTGTTTCTTATCCAAACTGAGAAGAGATTTGAAAAAGATATACAGATTACTCAAAACCAAGGAAGTTCATGTAACCTTTTAATAACAGCAAAAGTCTGAGTGAACTTACTCTCTAGTAGATGCTGTTTTTGTTCAGTCAATAGGTCATGTCCAACTCTACAACTCCATGGACTGCAGCATTACAGACTCCCCTGTCCTTCACTATCTCCCAGAGTTTGCTCATGTTTATGTTGATTGAATTGGTGATGCTACTGAATCATTTCATCCTCTGAAACTCTATTCTCCTTTTGCCTTCAATCTCTCCCAGTATCAGGGTACTCCAGTATCATTTTCCAGTGACTCAGCTCTTCACATCAGATGGCCAAAGCATTGAAGATTCAACTACAACAACAGACAACAACAGCGAATATTCAGTTTTTATTTCCTTTAGGATTGACTTTTTGATCTCCTTGCTATCCAAGGAACTCTCAAGTGTCTTCTTCAGCATCACAATTCAAAAGCATCAATTCTTCAGTGCTCAGCCTTCTCCATGGACAAACTTTCCATAACTAATGGAAAAAACATAGCTTTAAATTCACAGACATTTTTGCCAGTGTGATGTCTCTGCCTTTTAATATGTTGTCTGGGTTTGTCATAGCTTTCTTTCAAGGAGCAAGCATCGTTTAACTTTATGGCTTCAGTCACCACTGGCAGTGATTTTGAAGCCTAAGCAAATAAAATCTGTCACTTGCATGTCAAGTTGCTTCAGGGATGTCTGACTCTTTGCAACCATATGGACTATAACCCACCAAGTTCCTCTGTCCACAGTATTCTTCAGGTAAGAATACTGGAGTAGATCGCCATGTCCTCCTCCAGGGCATCTTCTTGACCCAGGGATCTAACCCAAGTCTCTTATGTCTACCTGCATTGGCAGGCAGGTTCTTTACCACTAGAACCACCTGGGAAGCCCCATTTCTCCCTACCTTTTGCCATGAACTGGTGGGATGTTGTAGGGAGAGAGCAAATTATTCAAGATGGCATGGCCAGGTTCTCTTGCCCCACGTTTTTAAAATAATGAGTATGTAACAGCTGAGATCATTTATAGCACTGTGTATGTGCCTCAGGAGGTACTCGCTTGGTCACAAGCTGCTTTGTGCTGTAGGCATCTATGAGACCCACCTGAGAAACCAGCAGCATTTTGTTGCTCTCATGGCTGTGTCTATTGGGCCATCCATGCCTCTCTGTTGTCATAGCTGCTGCACCAGCCAGGAGAGAGGCTGTATCATGTTAGGTTATGGTACGGCTGCTGCCTTGGTTGCTGCATCAGCCAGGAGAGGAAAAATGTGTCTGAAGTTCCTGTGGCTCTTCAAGTCTTCTTCCAACCTCTTCATTCATGCCTTGCCTATCCTGGGTTGGGCAAACAGTGCAGAGTGGTGTCTGCAAGACAAGACAATTGGTGTCACAAACAGGATCAGTGATAAAGTTGCCTTTGTTGGCAGGATACCCAGTAGATAGGGGAGCTTGAGGCTTCACTGGATGAAGAAAGCCAGTGGCTACCAGATAGCATATGGTACCCTGTGGCCATGATCCTCTTGGTGTGGGCTCTCGTGGAAGACTGGGAAGCAGTGAATGGTTCACCAGAGAACATTGAAAAGGTGTTACAGTGAGTTCCCATTTGCTGAACAAGGCAGCATGGACTGTAGGGTGGATCTTCCTGACTGCCCTGAAGGTGAATATGGATAGTGCTCTCCAAGATGCCACACTGGTGTGCAATACACAGAGATGCTTGGATGAACTAGAACAATGTATACTGGCATTAGAGTAAGAATCACGTGGCCCTGAAGAACCCAGTATCTCTGACAGACAGGTGGCAAGTGACAGTGATGATGAACATCATGAGACTGAGGGTCTCTGCTTGCCAGCAAGGCCTGCTGTGCAGCAGAAAGTTAAGCATAAGCAGCCTATGGCCCAGGAGGGGCATCTTCAAGGGGCCCCCAGTGTGACTGAGTTCATGACATATCAGCTGTATACTCAGATGGAGTTGGTTGACTTGGGTAAGCAGTTTTGGCAAAGCAAAGGGAAACCTTGGCAGCTTAGCTTTTGCAACTCTGGGACACAGGGTGGGCCTGGCACCTCTGGGGGATTTTGCAGTGTCCTTACTGAGAGATGTAGAGGGACAGTGTGTGAGACACCGTTTTGAAAGTGTGAAGACCTTGAAGGGCAGGGGTCCCATTCAGGTTACATGGATGTAAATGTGGACTGATTCGTGTGAAGGCATACTGTAAAGGCTGTGTCCTATGATGTATATTGTCTGTAAAGGCTGTGTCCTCAGATTTTAAAAAAAAGTGTAATCATGTGGAAGGACTGATTGCAAAAGATCCCCGTGAAAGAGTGTGCCCGGCCCATGTGGGGGCTTTTGTGAATCTTTAATAAAAAATTCCACAGGAGTGAAGCTGCCCCTGTGGAGGCTTTCCTGCAATCTCACAAGGACAGACTGTGGACTGGATTTGGCCATGGAAGATAAAGGCACTCCACATGCAGTGGGTGGCTCTTCTAGCCCCGTTAGGGGAAGGACTGCAACACGAGCTCCAGGTAATACCTGGCATCGGATTTTACTATGTATTGGGGCTGTAACTGTTTTTGCTTTTTTTTTTTTTGGTAGCTATTGCCATTGAAAGATGTAAATCCAAGGGTCAATGTTACTCACCCAGGGAATATCACAGAATATAGACTGCACATAAGATGTGAGGCAAGAGACCCTGAAAGGATGAAGTGTGGGGAGAGAGCAAATAAGCCAAGATCGTTTTGTCAGGCTGTCTCACCCCAAGTTTTGTAAATAATGACTATGTAACAGCTGAGATCATTTATAGCACTGCACATGTGTGTCATGAGTTTTGTTTAAGAGCTGAGGTCACTTATAGCACTGCATATGCACATCACAAGGTACTTACTTGGTCATGAGCCACTTTGTGCTGTAGGCATATATGAGCTCCACCTAAGAAAGTGATGGCATTTTACTGCTGCATCACAGCTGTATCTGTTGGGTCAGCCATGAGAGGAGAGAGTATAATGTGTCTATTATTATGGTTGCTGTGCCAACCAGGAGAGAGGTTGCATCCTGTTAGGTTATGTTATGGCTACTGCTTTGACTGCATCAGCCAGGAGAGAATAAACATGTCTGCTGTTCCTAGAGCTCCTTGAGTCTTCTTTCTGCCCCTTAGCTTGCACCTTGCCTAACCTGGATTTTTCAAACCGTGCAGACAGTGCGAACAGCAAGACAGGATGCCATGACCTACCTTTTTAATGTTGAATTTCAAGCCAGATTTTTCACTCTGCTCTTTTGTTCTCATCAGGAGGTTCTTTAGTTCCTCTTCACTTTCTGCCATTAGGGTGATATCATCTGCATATCTGTGATTGTTGATATTTCTCCCAGGATTCTTGATTTCAGATTATGATTCATCCAGCTTGGCATTTTTCTTGATGCAATATGTATAGAAGTTAAACAAGCAGGGTCACCTCCTTTCTCAATTTGAACCAATCAGTTTTTCCACATCCAGTTCTATCTGTTGCTTCTTGACTTGCATACAGGTTTTCTCAGGAGATGGGTGAGGTGGTCTGGTATTCCCATTGTCTTTAAAAATTTTCCAGTTTCCACACAGTAAATGACATTAGCATAGTCAATGAAGCAGAAGTAGATGTTCTTCTGGAATTTTCTTGCTTTCTATATGATCCAACAACTGTTGGCACTTTGACCTCTAGTTCCTATATCTTTCCTAAACCCTGATTGCAGATCTGAAGGTTCTCAGTTGATGTACTGCTAAAACCTAGCTTGAAGGATTTTGAGCATAACCTTATGAGCATGTGACATAAGCACAATTGTCCAGTAGTTTGAATATTCTTTGGTGTTGCCCTTTGAAATTGGAATGAAAACCAAATTGTGCTGCCTTATGACCAACTGCTGAGTTTTCCAAACTTGCTGACATATTGAATGTAGCACTTTAGCAGCATTAATTTTTAAGATTTTAAACAGTTCAGCTAGAATCCCATCACATACACTAACTGTCCATAGTGATACTTCCTTAGGCCCACTTGACTTCACATTCCAGGATATCTGGCTCTACGTGACTGAACATATCAACATGGTTATTTGGGCCATTAAGACCTTTCTATGTTTAGTTCTGGGTATTCTTGGCAACTCTATTTAATCTTTTCTGCTTCTGTTAGGTCCTTATGATTTCAATCTTTCTTTTTTTAAATTAAAAAAAATTTGTTTTTAATTGAAGGAAAATTGTTTTATGGAATTTTGCTGCTTTCTGTCAAATCTCAACATGAATCAGCCATGGGTATAAGCACATCCCCTCCCTTTGGGAATTCCCTCCCCTTTCCCTCCCAATTCCAAGCCTCTAGGTTAATACAGAGCCACTGTTTGAGTTTCCTGAGCCATACAGCAAATTCCCATTGGCTGTATATTTTACATATGGTAATGTAAGTTTCCATGATACTCTTTCCATACATCTCACCCTCTCCTCCCCTCTCCCTGTGTCCACAAGTCCTTTCTCTATATCTGATTTTCCATTGTTGTCCTATAAATAAATTCTTCAGTACCATTTTTCTGGATTGCATATATATGTGTAAGCATACAGTATTTATCTTTCTCTTTCTGACTCACGTCACTCTGTATAATAGGTTCTGGGTCCATCCACCTCATTAAAACTGACTCAAATGTGTTGCTATTTATGGCTGAGTAATATTTCACTGTGTATATATACCACAACTTATCTATTCATCTGTTGATAGACATCTAGGTTGCTTCCATGTTCTAGCTATTGTAAATAGTGCTGCAATGAAAATGGGGTACATGCATCTCTTTCAATTTTGGTTTCCTCAGGGTATATGCCAAGAGTGGGATTGCTGGGTCATATACTGTACTGGTTTTATTTCTAGTTTTTTTTTTTTTTTTTTTTTTTTAAGGAATCTCCATACCACCTTTCCACGGAGAAGGCAATGGCAACCCACTCCAGTTCTCTTGCCTGGAAAACCTCATGGGCAGAGGAGCGTGGTAGGCTGCAGTCTATGACGTCGTGAAGAGTCGGACATGACTGAGCGACTTCACTTTCACTTTTCACTTTTCATGCATTGGAGAAGGAAATGGAAACCCACTCCAGTGTTTTTGCTTGGAGAATCCCAGGGACGGCAGAGCCTGGTATGCTGCCATCTATGGGGTCTCACAGAGTCAGACACGACTGAAGCAATTTAGTAGCAGCAGCAGCAGCATACCGCCTTTCATAGTGGCTATGTCAATTTACATTCCCACCAACAGTGCAAGAGTGTTCCCTTTTCTCCACACCCTTTCCACCATTTATTGTTTGTAGAATAAATTTTTGTTTATGGCCATTTTGACTGGTTTGAGGTGATATCTCTTTGTAGTTTTTATTTGCATTTCTCTAATAATGAGCAATGTTCAGGTGTTTGTTAGCCATCTGTATGTCGTCTTTGGAGAAATGTCTGTTTAGGTCTTTTTCCCACTTTTTGATTGGTTTGTTTGTTTTTCTGGTATAGAGTTGTACGAGCTACTTGTATTTTTTGGAAATTAATCCTTTGTCAATTGTTTCAGTTGCTATTATTTCCTCCCATTCTGGGGGTTGAATTTTCACCTTATTTATAGTTTCCTTTGCTATGCAAAAGGTTTTAAGTTTAATCAGGTCCCATGTGTTTATTTTTATTTTTATTTCCATAAATTTTGAATTAGACCATTTCCAGGTACAGTAATCTTGGTTGCAAAATTTTCCCTTTTGGTAATTTAAATATATCCTGCCATTGCCTTGTGGCCTGCAGAATTTTTGCTGAAACATCAGCTGTTAAGCCTATGGGGTTTCCCCTATATGTTACTTGTTGCTTTGCCCTTGCTGCTTTTAATATTCTTTCTTTGTGTTTAGTTTTTGTTAGTTTGATTAGTATGTATCCTGGTGTATTTCTCCTTGGGTTTATCCTGTATGGGACTCTTTGTGTCTTTGCACTTGATTGAGTATTTCTTTTTCCATGTTGGGGAAATTTTCCACTATAATCTCAGTTCATTTCCAAGGCAAAACATTCAATATCTTAGCAATCCAAGTCTATGGCCTAATCACTAATGCTGAAGAAGGTGAAGTTGAATGATTCTACGAATACCTAAAACTATCACACACACACACACAAAAAGTCTTTTTCATGAGAGTGGACTGGAATGCAAAAATAGGAAGTCAAGAGACACCTGGAGAAACAGGCAAGTTTTGGGTTTGAGTACAAAATGAAGAAGGACAAAGACCAATAGAATTTTGCGAAGAAAACGCACTGATCTAGCAAAAACCCTCTTCCAACAACATAAGATTGACTCTACATGTTAGTATTGTACAGGAGACAGTTATCAAAACCACCCCCAAGGGGGGAAAAAAATCCAAAAAGGAAAAGGAGTTGTCTGGGAAGGCTTTAGAAATAGCTGGGAAAAGGAGAAGCAAAAGGTAAGTGAAAAAGGACAAGATATACCTACCTTTATAACTGATTGCAGATTTCCAGAGGATAGCAAGAAGAGATAGGAGGCCTTCTTAAATGAATATTGGAAAGAAACAGAGGAAAACAATGGAATGGGGGAGACTAGGGAACTCTTCAAGAGAATTGGATATATCACATATATATTTTGCCAAGGTACAGATCCAGCATGACTAAACATAGGAAATGAGCACAAAAGTTAAAGCTTAAGGAATATATCCAATACGGAGTTGGGTTTGTTCTTCTCTCATACTAAGGTGGATAAAGCATTTGAAAATGCTGAGGGTCTAATAATCACTGAAAATGCTTGTTTGTTTGTTTTTTACTGTGTCACATGCTTGTGGTATTTTAGTTCCCTGACCAAGGACTGAACCTGGGCAGTCAGCAGTTAGAGTGCAGAGTCTCCCTGTTTTAATGGTTTAAACTTCTTCTTATTCCCCAAATTTCAGTAGAGGCAAGAACACCCACAAATGCCTATACCAAGTTCGTTGTGAATTATGTGTGTGTTTATAATACTTAAGAACTCATAGCAATGTTGGTCATCTGGTGGTATTGAGCCAAGTTTTAGGCACTGGGGAAAGTTTGGGTAGGTAACTAGCATATTTTAAATTCAAGAAAACTGGCTAAGTTCTGTACACTATTGTGCTTCTCTTTTTTCTTCATTAACTGGTTTTATTAAAAGTGAAGAGAAATTAGGAAAGTACTCAAATTATGCATGTACTCATTAAAAAAACAAACAATCAATATTCTTTAAGTTAATATTGAAACAATGTTAAATGGAAGTTGTTTTTATTTTTCTTTTTACCACATTTACTTATTGGATTTAGAAAAGGAAGAGAAACCAGAAATAAAATTGCCAACATCCATTGGATCATAGAAAAAATGATGTAATTACAGAAAAATTTCTGCTTCATTGACTCTGCTAAAGCCATTGACTCTATGGATCACAACAAACTGTGGATAATTCTTAAAGAATTTGGAATATCAGACCACCTTACTTACCTCCTGAGAAACCTGTATGCATGTCAGGAAGCAATAGGTGAAACCAGACATAAAAAAAATGGACCAGTTCCAACTTTGGAAAGGCATACATGAAGGCTGTATATTGTTACCCTATTTATTTAATTTATATTCAGAGTACATCATGCAAAATGCTGGGCCGGTTGACCTATAAGCTGGGTTCAAGATTACCAGGAGAAATATCCATAACCTCAGATATGTAGATGATACCACTCTAATGGTAGAAAGTGAAGAGGACATAAAGAACCTCTTGATGAAGGTGAAAAAGTAGAGTGAAGAAACTGGCTTAAAGCTCAACGTTCAAAACACTAAGACCATGGCATCTGGTCCCATCACTTCATGGCAAGTAGATGGGGAATTAAGGAAACAGTAACATGTTTTATTTTGGGGGGCTCCAAAATCACTGCAGGCAGTGACTGGAACCATGAAAATAAAAGACACTTTCTCCTTGGGAGAAACCTATGACTAATCTAGACAGTGTATTAAAAAGGAGAGACATCATTCCGGTGACAAAGACCTGTATAAACAACGCTATGGTTTTTCCAATAGTTTTGTATGAGTATGAGAGATGGACCATAAAGAAGGCTGAGAGCCGAAGAATTGATACTTTTGAACTGTGTATGTCAGTCGTTCAGTCGTGTCGGACTCTTTGAGACCCCAGGGGCTCTAGCTCGCCAGGCTTCTCTGTCCGTGGGCTTTTCCAGGCAAGAATACTGGAGTGGGTTGCTATTCCCTTCTCCAGGCGATTGTCCCAACCCAGGGATAGAACCAGCATCTCCTGCATTGCAGGCAGATCTTTACCATCTGAACCACCAGGGAAGCCCTAGAAGTGTGGTGATGAAGAAAACTCTTGAGAGTCCTTTGGACTCCAAAGACATCAAACCAGTCAATCCAAAGGAAACCAACCCTGAATATTCTTTGTAAGTCCAATACTTTGGCCACCTGATGGGAAAAACAGACTCATTAGTAAAGACCCTAATGCTGGGGAAGATTGAAGGCAGGAGGAGAAGGGGAAAACAGAGGATGAGATGGTTAGATGGCATCACTGACTCAATGGACATTGAGTTTGAGCAAACTCTGGGAGATAGTGAAAAAAAGGGAAACCTGGCAAGCTGCAGTCCATGGGGTCACTAAGAGTCTTACATGACTGAGTGACTGAACAACAACAACAAGTTATTGGAATAATAAACACACATGTCTCGGGGAAATTAATGCATACATATCTGTATTCTGTAAACTACCTTACAATAGCTAGAGTCAAAATTCAGCTGAGTTATAGAAGAACAAGACTATTAGTTTTATTATTATTATTATTATTATTCTACACTTTCTCTGTCATAGAAATTCTTGCATAGAAAGTTGTTTTTCATATTCAGTTGTTCCAGAAGTAGCATATCTTTCAATTTTTGCAGCATTGTCAAATATGTCTGTGACTAGATTGTTGTCTATATTGACAATGATCCTTACACCATATCCAATGGTTCTTCACATCTGAAGACTTCCTTGTGACATGAATTGATGTTTCTCTAGAGAAGAATTTATTTAGTAAAACATCAACTTTGGCCATCTGATGTGAAAAGCTGACTCATTTGAAAAGACCCTGATGCTAGGAAAGATTGAGGGCAAGAGGAGAAGGGGATGACAGAGGATGAGATGGTTGTATGGCATCACCAACTCGATGGACATGGGTTTGGGTGGACTCTGGGAGTAGGTGATGGACAGGGAGGCCTAGTGTGCTGCAGTTCATGGGGTTGCAAAAAGTCGGACATGACTGAGCGACTGACCTGAACTAAACTGAAAACATCAGCAGCAATTATGTATCTCCAGAAACATAAAATTTCAGAGTCCACAGCCTCAGATGTGAATAAGAGAAACTGGAAAGGAAGTACTTTCACTAATGATCTTATGTCCTTACTCATAATGGTGATAGTTGGGTCCCCTTCACCACAAGTAGATTCTAGCCACCAGCACAAAACCCCCAAACTTCGGAATACATTTTTTATTATACTAGTATATACATATTTTAAGTTATGTATTTGTCATTGTATTCTCAAAATAAATTACATGATAACTGTATGATAACTGTGCACAGATAGAAAGTAAATGTAAATTTAATTAATTTCCCCACTGATGTAAAAGTCTACTATCTTTACAATAAATTCTTTGACTTTTATTTTATAGTTTAATTTCTCAGACTATAATTGCTACTTGTAAACTGTTGATATCATTGGGGCTTTTACTGGTTAGGCAGGTAACAGCCGAAGCATATGCTAGATCATATAAACATGTATTTCCATCTTAATGTCATTTTGGCACACCTTATAAGTTGTCTCTTTTGCTAACCCTTGACTGGTAGGCCATGCATTTTCATCTATTATGAATGCAGAACAATCTGATTTTTCATGTAGCACTTTTTTGCCTCCTTTTTCGCCCCTTATTCAGTTCACTCACTTAGGCAACGATATAGTATCATGCATCATATAATCATCTGATATAGTTTCAATTGGTGTTACAGTTTGGGTGTCTAAATATATTTTGAGATTCAGATTCATTAAGAGGAACTTATTAGGGAGTGTTCTGACAGTGTGGCATTTGGGAGGAAAAGAGCAGGATTGAGCAGAAGAAGCTGTGATCCTGTTCTAATGAAGGGCACAACTGACCCTATGGTGGGGCTCTGGAGTATGGGCTGATTCCCCAAATTTATCCCAGATTGAGGCACAAGCCCAAGTCATTAATTTATATAAATTTAGATGAATCTATTTTGCATATGGGTTTTCCTGAAAGGAGGTTGACTCAACCAGGAGGTTTTCTTCAACTGGGGCAGTCTTCAAGGATGGATGGCAGCTGAGGGTTGTCTGGCTGCATTCACAGCAACTGGGAAAAAACAAAACATTTGTTCCTGAAGATGTGGGTTCCATACCACAGTGCCAACATAATTTAATGGTCACTCAATTTATATGCTTTTTCTAGCTCAATGGATTACACATTTTAAAAAAAATATAAATTTATTTATTTTAATTGGAGGCTAATTTCTTTACAATATTGTATTAGTTATGCCATACATTGACATGAATCTGCCATGGGTGCACGTGTTCCCCATCCTGAACCCCCCTCCCACATCCCACCCCACCCCATCACTCTGGGTCATCCCAGTGCACCAGCCCCGAGCACCCTGTATCATGCATCGAACCTGGGCTGGTGATTCGTTTCACATATGAAAATTTACATATTTCAATGTCATTCCCCCAAACCATCCCAACCTCTCCCACAGGGTGCAAAATACTGTTCTATACATCTGTCTATCTTTTGCTGTCCTGAATACAGGGTTATTGTTATCATCTTTCTAAATTCCATATATAAGCGTTCAGTTCAGTTCAGTCACTCAGTCATGTCCAACTCTTTGCGACCCCATGAATTGCAGCACACCAGGCCTCCCTGTCCATCACCAACTCCCAGAATTCACTCAAACTTACGTCCATCGAGTCAGTGATGCCATCCAGCCATTTCATCCTCTGTGGTCCCTTTCTCCTCCTGCCACCAATCCTTTCCAGCATCAGAGTCTTTTCCAATGAGTCAACTCTTCGCATGAGGTGGCCAAAGTACTGGAGTTTCAGCTTCAGCATCATTCCTTCCAAAGAACACCCAGGATTGATCTCCTTTAGAATGGACTGGTTGGATCTCCTTGCAGTCCAAAGGACTCTCAAGAGACTTCTCCAACACCACAGTTGAAAAGCATCAATTCTTCGATGCTCAGCTTTCTTCACAGTCCAACTCTCACATACATACATGACTACTGGAAAAAACATAGCCTTGACTAGATGGACATTTGTTGGCAAAGTAATGTCTGTGCTTTTGAATATGCTATCTAGGTTGGTCATAACTTTCCTCCTTGGGAAAGACTAAGCATCTTTTAATTTCATGGCTGCAGTCCCCGTCTGCAGTGATTTTAAAGCCCCCCAAAATAAAGTCTGACTATTTTATTCTGTATTGGTGTTTTTCTTTCTGGCTTACTTCAGTGCGTATAATAGGCTCCAGTTTCATCCACCTCATTATAACTCGTTCAAATGTATTCTTTTTAATGGCTGAGTAATATTCCATTATATATATGTACCACAACTTTCTTATCCATTCGTCTGCTAATGGACATCTAAAAAAAGTAGTACTTTTTGTTTCAAGCCATTTGGTACAGCAAATATTCCTATATAAAGTACACAAAAGCAATTGCTTTCCGAGAAAGCCCAATAAATGACTCCTAAGATGCTTCCATAGTTACTTAGACATTCAGGTCTTCTTGAAACACTCTTGAAAACCTACTAGATGAATAGTTGTAAAATTTGGCTGATCATTAGCTCAAAGCTTTTTTTTTTTTTTTTAAAAAAAGAGGGAAACCACACACATAGATTTTTGGGTTTTATACTATGATATTTGCGTTAATTAGGTCTATGATTGGACATTAGTATATAAATCACACACACAAACATATGTGATCTATGTGATTCTTGTAGATTTGTATTCTAGACAATATTAAAAAAAAACACAAGATTTTCTTATTAGTAGAAAAAAGCTGTATATATATGAATCACTGTTACCCAAAGCTGAAAACGTCCTGGGCATATAGATTGGGAAATGAACAGGTTTAGGAATCCTGCTATTCAATAATTTTCTTCTGTTCTTTATCATCTGTTCCCATTGGTTACATGTCATTAAAGTTTATAACTTTGTTCTATTTCTCAAAAATACCTTGATTAGAGTTTTCATAGGTTCTGTTATTAATGATTAGGTGTTGTAAAAAAAAAAAAGTTCTGAGATGGTTTAAGCTACCATCTTTACATTGACTTTTTTTCCATGTACATATTCAAACATATTCTACAAAGCCAAATTTTCTCCAAAGAGACACTCTTCACTGGCAGTTTATGAGTGATCCTGCTACTCTATATTAGTACTTGTGTTTTTTTTCTTTTTAAATTTATTTATTAAGTAAATACTTGTTGATTATCCACCATGTGTCAAACAACATTCTTGGTGTTTGGAATAAATCAGTGGAAAAACAAGCTAGTTTAGTAAACTGACAAACAATACACATAAGTAAGCAAACTTGTTGAATGTTACAAGGTGTTAAGTGCTATGGAATAAAGAAAAGGGACAACAGGGTAAGAGGGATCAAGGCTATCATGAAAAGAGGGATTGAGGTGGTAATTTTAAATATAGGGTTTCAGTTCAGTTTTATTGAGAAGGTGACAATTGAATAAGTTTCAAAGTGGATGAAGGAATTAACTCTGTAGTTATCTGGGGGAAGTCTTTTTGAGCTACATATGGGTTTGTCAGTCATGACGTTATTGACTTTGGGGGTTGAATATATATATGTGTGTGTGTGTGTGTATGTGTGTGTGTGTGTGTGTGTGTGTGTGTGTAGGTCCTCTCATTGCAGAATGTTCAGCAGCATTTCTTATTTCTACCAACTAGATATCAGTTGTATCAACACTCCAGTTGTTACAACCAAAAATGATCAAACATTACCAAATGTTCCAATGGAAGACAAAATCATCCTGATAAAGAACCACTGGTTATAAACTATGTAAGCAGTTTGTCTTTTTCTGTATGAATCCCAAAGTTTTCAGTTACTTAGAGAGTCCATTTTCTTTTTTTTTTTCTTTTTTCTTTTACTTTACATAACTGTGTTGGTTTTGCCATACATCAACATGAATCCACCATGGGTGTACACCTGTTCCCAATCCTGAACCCCCTCCGACCTCCCTCCCCATACCATCACTCTGGGTCACTCCAGTGCACCAGCCCCAAGCATCCTGTATCCTGCATTGAACCTAGACTGGCGATTCATTTCTTATATGATAAGGCAAGAATAGACAATGGATTAAAGACAATCTCTTTAACAAGTGGTGCTGGGAAAACTGGTCAACCACTTGTAAAAGAATGAAACTAGAACAGTTTCTAACACCATACACAAAAATAAACTCAAAATCGATTAAAGATCTAAACTTTAAACTATAAAACTCCTAGAGGAGAACATAGGCAAAACACTCTCCGACATAAATCACAGCAGGATCCTCTATGACCCACCTCCCAGAATACTGGAAATAAAAGCAAAAATAAACAAATGGGATCTAATTAAAATTAAAAGCTTCTGCACAACAAAGGAAACTATAAGCAAGATGACAAGACAGCCCTCGGAATGGGAGGAAATAATAGCAAATGAAGCAACTGACGAACAACTAGTCTCAAAAATGTACAGGCAACTCATGCAGCTCAATTCCAGAAAAATAAAGACCCAATCAAAAAGTGGGCCAAAGAACTAAATAGACATTTTTCCAAAGAAGACATACAGATGACTAACAAACACATTTTCTTTTTGAATTGTAAAATGCTACATTTGTCATACAGAAAGTTCTCATATTTGTGAGAGTTACAGTCCTACTCTCTATGATGTTTCAAAGATCTATTTCTGAATAAACATTCTCTTAATTATTATTACAGTATACACCTTGTTCTCTAGTAGGGTAAATATTTTAACATCATTATTGGCTAGTTACCCTCTTCCATATGTCTTTTCAGACCAGTTAGTCACAATCTATAAAAATAGTGATGGAATTATAAAGGAAAGCCATTAAACTTATTGATTAATTTACAGGAATTTGACAACTTTATGAAATTGATTCTTGCCATCCATAACCAAAAGTACTTCTGTCGTCCATTTTTTAGGGCTCTTTTGTTCTGTCCTACAATAAAATATATTATTTCCCCCAAATAGGCCTTGGGCCTTTTTAGATATATTTATTTCTGGTTGTGCAATAGGCTCTGTTGCTAATGTGAAAAGTGTTTTTAAAAGCAATTTTTATATTTTATTTTTAAACTTTTTATTATATAAATATATTCATTATAGCTTATTAACAATGGTATGATAATTTCAGGTGGCCAGCACAAGGACTCAGCCATACATGTATCCATTTTACCCCAAACTCATTTCCCATGCAGGTTGCCATATAACTTTGATCAGAGTTCCCTGTGCTACAAAGTAGAAACTTGTTGATTATTATTATTATTTTTTTAAATACAGCAGTGTGTACATGTCAATCCCAAACTCCCTAACTATCTCTTTCCTCCATTCTTCCCCCCTAGGAACCATAAGTTCTTTCTATAAGTCTATGAGTTTGTTTCCATTTTATACATAAGCTTATTTCTATAGTTTATTTTAGATTCCACATACAAGAGATGCTATACAATATTGATTCTTCGCTGTATGACATACTTCACTCACCATGACAATCTCTAAGTTCATCTTTGTTGCTGCAAATGGCATTATTTCATTCTATTAATTACTGAATAATTAATGCTTTGTGTACCTCATCTTCTTCATCCATTCCTCTGTCAATGGACATTCAAGTTGCTTCCAGGTCTTGGCTATCATAAACACTGAGGCAACGAATATTGGGGTGGATATATCCTTTCAGACCATTTTTATCTCTGGGGATATGCCTAGCAGTGGGGTTGTAGTGTCATATGGTATCTTTATTTTTATTTATTTATTTTTTTTAACAAACTTCCATGCTGTTATTGGTGGTTACACTGATTCACACTCCCACCAAGAGTGTATGAGAATTCCTTATCTTCACATCCCCTCCAACATTTATTATTTGAAGACTTTTTGAAGATGGTCATTTTGACTAGTGTTGAGAGGATATCTCACTGTAGTTTTGATTTGCATTTCTCTAGTAATTAGTGATGTTGAACCTTTTTTCACTTGCCTTTTTTTCCATCTGCATGTATTCTTTGGAGAAATGTCTATTTATGACTTTTGTACATTATTTGATTGAATTGTTTGCATTGATGATGGTAAGCCATTTATAAATGTTAGTGGAGGTGACTGAATTCCAGCTGAGCTACTTCAAATCCTAAAAGATGATGTTATTAAAGTGCTGCATCCAGTGTGCCAGCAAAGTTGGAAAACTCAGCGGCGGCCACAGGACTGGAAAGGGTCAGGGTTCACTCCAACCCCAAAGAAGGGCGACGCCAAAGAATATTCAAAGTATGGCACAACTGTACTCCTTTCACGTGTTAGCAAGGTAATGCTCAAAATCCTCCAAGGTAGGCTTCAACAGTACGTGAACTGAGAACTTCCAGATGCAGAAGCTGAATTTAGAAAAAGCAGAAGGACTAGAAATCAAATTGCCAACATCCTTTGGATCATCAAAAAGCCAAAAGAGTTCCAAAAAAGTATCTACTTCTGTTTCTTTGACTATGCTAAAGCCTTTGTCTGTGTGGATCACAACAAACTGTGGAAAATTCTTAAGGAGATGGGAATACCAGACCAGCTTACCTGCCTCCTGAGAAACCTGTATGCAGGTCAGGAAATATCAGAACCTGACATGTAACAATGGACTTACTCAAAATTGGGACAGGAGTACGTCAAGGCTGTATATTGTCATCCTGCTTATTTAACTTATATGCAGAGTGCATCATGAGAAATCTTGTGCTATATGAAGCACAAAGTCGAATCAAGTTTGCTGGGAGAAATATACATAACCTCAGATAAGCAGATGACACCACCCTTATGGCAGAAAGTGAAGAGAAACTGAAGAGCCTGTTGATGAAGGTGAAAGAGAAGAGTGAAAAATCTGGCTTAAAACCATAATTGAAAACTTAAGACCATGATATCCAGTCCCATCACTTCATGGCAAATAGATGGGGAAACAATAAAAACAGTGACAGACTATATTTTCTTAGGCTACAAAATTGCTGTTTACCATCACTGCAGTCATGAAATTAAAAGATGCTGGCTCCTTGGGTGAAAAGCTGTAAAAAACCTACACAGCACAATAAGAAGCAGAGTCATTTCTTTGCCTACCATGGTCTATATAATCAAAGCTACGATTTTTCCAGTAGTCACGTATGGGTGTGACAGCTGGACCATAAAGAAGCCTGAGTGTCAAAAAATTGATGCTTTTGTACTGTGGTGTTGGAGAAGACTCTTGAAAGTCACTTGGACTGCAAGGAAATAAAACTTGACAATCTTAAAGGAAATCAACCCTGAATATTCATTGGAAGGACTGATACTGAAGCTGAAGCTCCAATACTTTGGGCAACTGATGGGAAGAGCTGATTCACTGGAAAAGACACCTCTGCTAGGAAAGATTGAGGGCAGGAGGAGAAGGGGACAACAGAGGATGGGATGGTTTAATGGCACCACTGACCCAATGGACATGAGTTTGAGCAAGCTCTGGGAGATGTTGAAAGACAGGGAAGCCTGGTATGCTGGAGTCCATGGGGTTGCAAAGACTGAGCAATTCAACTGAACTCAAAGTTGGAGACAAATCCCTTGTTGGACATATCATTTGTAAACATATTGTTCCATTTTGTAGGTGGTCTTTTCATTTTGTTCGTTGCTTCCTATGCTCTACAAAAGTTTTTAAATTTAAGCAGGCCCATTTGGTTATTTCTATTACCATTATATTGGGAGACAGATGAAAAAAGATATCGCTGCAGTTTATGTCAGAGAATATCCTGCCTATATTGTCCTCTAGGACTTTTAAAATATCTATAATCCACTTTGAGATTATTTTTCTGTATGGTGTTAAAGAATGATGTGATTTCAGTTTTTACATGTAACTGTACATTTTTTCCAGCACAATTTGCTGAAGATATTATTGTTCCAACCTTCTGTAGTCTTAACTCATTTGTTGTAGATGTGCGTGGAATTGTTTCTGGGATTTCTATCCTATTCCATTAACATATATTTCTATTTTTGTGCTAGTACCTTACTGTTTTGATGACTGTAGCTTTGTTACTGTTCTTGTTGTGTCCAACTCTTTGTGACCCTGGGGACTATAGCACACTAGGCTCGTGTGTCCTCCACTGTCTTATGGGGTTTGCTCAAATTCATGTCCTTTGAGTCAGTGATGCTATCTAACCATCTCATCCTCTACCACGCCCTTCTCCTATTGCCTTCAATCTTTCCCAGCATTGAGTCTTTTCCAATGAGTTTATTCTTTTCATCAGGGGCCAACGTATTGGAGCTTCAGATTCATCATCAGTCCTTCCAGTGGATATTCAATGTTGATTTCCTTTAGGATTGACTGGTTTGATCTCCTTGTTGTCCAAGGGACTCACAAGAGTCTTCTCCAGCACACGATTTGAAATCATCAATGCTTCAAGGCTCAGCTTTCTTAATGATCCAACTCTAACATCTGTCCATGACTACAGGAAAAACATAGCTTTGAGTCTATGGATCATTGTTGGCAAAGTGATGTCTCTGCTTTTTAATATGCTAAATTTGTCATAATTTTCCTTCTCAGGAGCAAGTGTCTTTTAACTTCATGGCTGCAGTCACTATCCCCAGTGATTTTGGAGCCCATGAAAATAAAATCTGTCACTTCTTTCACTTCCTCCCTTCTATTTGCCATGAAATGATAAGATCAGATGCCATGACCTTAGTTTTCTTAATGTTGAGTTTGAAGCCAGCTTTTTCAATTTCTTCTTTCACCCTCATCAAGAAACTCTTCTGTTCCTCTTCACTTTCTGCCAGTAGAGTGGTATCATCTGCATATCTGAGGTTGTTGGTATTTCATCTGGCAACCCTGATTTCAGCTTGTGATTCATCTATCCCAGTATTTTCATAATGTATTCTGCATATAAGTTAAATAAGTAGATTTGTAGTATAGTCTGAAGTTAGGGAACCTGATTGTTCCAGTCCATTTTTCTTTCTCAAGATTTCTTTGACTATTCAGATTATTTTCTGACTTCACACAAATTTTAAGATTTTTTTTTGTTCTAGCTTTCTGAACAGAGAAGGCGATGGCACCCCACTCCAGTAGTCTTGCCTGGAAAATCCCATGGACAGAGGAGCCTGGTGGGCTGCCGTCTATGGGGTCACACATAGGCGGACACGACTGAAGTGGCTTTCTGAAAAGTGCCATTTCTGAAAAGTAGCAGCAGCAGCTTTCTGAGAAGTGCCATTCGTAATTTGACAGGGATTGCCCTGAGTCTGTAAATTGTCCTGAGTAGTACAGTCATTGTGATAATATTGATTCTTTTAATCCATGAACATGGTGTATGTTTCCATCTGTTTGTGTTCTCTTCCATTCCTTTCATCAGTCTTATAGTTATCAGAGTACAAGTCTTTTGTACCCTTAGGTGTTTTTACCACTAGGTATTTTATTCTTATTGATGTGATGTTAAACCGAATTGTTTCTTGAATTTCTCTTTTTGATCTTTCATTGTTTACTGTATAAAAATGCAAGATATTTCTGTGTATTAATTTTGTAACTTTACCAAAGTCATTGATGAACTCTGGTAGTTATCTGGTAGCATCTTTAAGATCCTCTATGTATAGTATAATGTCATCTGCAAGCAGATAAATTTTAGCTGCTTCTTTTCCTATTTGGTTTCTGTTTACTTCTTTTTTCATCTCTAATTGCCATAGCTATGATTTCCAACATCCTTTCAACAGAGGATGAGATGGTTAGATAGCATCACTGACTCAATGGAAATGAGTTTGAGTAAACTCTGGGAGTTGGTGATGGACATGGAGGCCTGGTGTGCTGCAGTCCATGGGGTTTCAAAGAGTTGGACATGACTGAGCAATTGAACTGAACTGAACTGAGGATTTCCAAAACTAGATTGAATAAATATGACAGGAGTGGACTTTCTTGTCTTGTTCCTTTCTGATCTTTGAGGAAATTTCAGCATTTCATTGAGTATGTAATGTTTGCAGTAAGTTTGTTGTAGATGGCCTTCATTATGTTGAGGTATGCTCCCTCTATGCCACTTTCTTAAGTTTTTTTTTAAAATCATGAATTGGTGCTGAATTTTGCCAAAATCTTTTTCTGCATATTGTGAGATGATCATATGGATTTTATTCTTCAATTTGTTAAAAATGTGTGTCACACTGACTGATTTACAGATGTTTAAAAATCTATCCATCGCTGGGATGAATTCCACTTGATTGTTTTAATATAGTGTTGGATTTGGATTATTAGTAACCTGTTGAGGCTTTTTGCATCAACGACATTGGCCTGTAATTTTCAGTTTTTCTGGTTTCTTTGTCTGGTTTCTTTCATACCAGGTGGCCTCATAGAATGAGTTGGGAAGGTTTCCTTCCTCTTAAATTTTTTTGAGCAGTTTCAGAAAGATAGATACTGGCTTTTCTCTAAATGTTTGACAGAATTTTCCTGTTGAGCTATTTGGTCCTGGACTTCTGTTTGTGGGGAGTTTTTAAATCACAGTTTCAACTTCTGGGCTTGTAGTTTTTCTGTTCATATTTCTATTTCTTCCTGGTTCAAACTTCAGAGACTGTATTTTTCTAAGAAATTGTCTATTTCTCCCAGTTGTCCAATTTATTAGCTCATAGTAGTCTGTTATGATCCATTGTACATCTATATTGTCATTTATAACTTTTCCTTTTTCATTTCTGATTTTATTAATTTGAGTCCTCTCCATATTTTTATGAATCTGGTTAAAGGTTTATAAATTTTGTATATCTTTTCAAAGAATCACCTTTTAGTTTCATTGATCTTTACAACCGTTTTTTCTCTGTATCATGTATCTTCTCATCTTTGTGAATTCTTTCTTTTAACTACCTTTGGATTTTGTTTGTTCTCCTTCCCCTAGTTGTTTCAGATGTAAGGTTAGGTTGTCTAATTTAGATTTTCCTTATTTCTTGAGATAAGATTGTATTCCTATAAACTTCCACTTAGAATTGTTTTTGCAACCTCCCAGAGGATTTGGAATAGTGTGCTTTTGATTTCATCTGTCTCTAGGTTTTTTTTTTTTCTTTAATGTCCTCTGATTTCTTCAGCAATCCATTGATTATTTAGTAGCCTATTGTTTAAGTACCACATATTTGTGTTTTTATAGGTTGTTTTTCCCCTTGTACTTTATTTCTAAATGTTGCTGTGATTGGAAAAGATGCTTGATATGATTTCAATTTTATTAAACACACCAAGGCTTGCCTATTCACCCAGCATGTGATCAATCGTGGAATGATCCATTTCTTTTTGACCAGAATATTTATTCTGCTGTTTTTTGATGGATATCAGTTAAAACTATCTCTTATGATGTGAAATTGAAGGCCTGTGTTTTCTTATTATTTTTCTTTCTGAATGATCTGCTCATTGATGAAAGTGGGGTGTTAGAGTTCCCCACTATTATTGTGTTCCTGTTGATTTCTTTCTTTATTTGTATTTGTATTAGTATTAGCCTTACATTTTCAAGGGCTCCTATATGGGTGCATATATATTTACAACTGTAACATCTTCTTTGACTGATCCTTTGATCATTATGTAGGGTCTTTCTTTGTTTCTTATAGCAGTCTTTATTTTATTTTATTTTTATTTTTTTGAGATTTTATTTTATTTTACTTTACTTTACAATGCTGGTTTTGCCATACATCAACATGAATCCGCCATGGGTGTACACATGTCCTCAGTCCTGAACCCCCCTTCCACCTCCTTCCCCATACCATCTCTCTGGGTCATCCCAGTGCACCAGCCCCAAGCATCCTGTATCCTACATTGAACCTAGACTGGCAACTCGTTTCTTATATGATATTATACATGTTTCAATGCCATTCTTCTAAATCATCCCACCCTCTCCCTCTCCCATAGAGTCCAAAAGACTGTTCTACACATCTGTGTCTCTTTTGCTGTTTCTCATACAGGGTTATCATTACCATCTTCCTAAATTCCATATATATGTGTTAGTGTACTCTATTGGCCACCTCATGTGAAGAGTTGACTCATTGGAAAAGACTCTGATGCTGGGAGGGATTGGGGGCAGGAAGAGAAGGGGTCGATCGAGGATGAGATGGCTAGATGGCATCACTGACTCGATGGACGTGAGTTTTAGTGAACTCCGGGAGTTGGTGATGGACACGGAGGCCTGGCCTGCTGAAATTCATGGGGTCTCAGAGAGTCGGACATGACTGAGAGACTGAACTGAACTGATACTGTATTGGTGTTTTTCTTTCTGGCTTACTTCACTCTGTATAACCGGCTCCAGTTTCATCCACCTCATTAGAACTGATCCAAATGTATTCTTTTTAATGGCTGAGTAATACTCCACTGTGTATATATACCACAGCCTTCTTATCCATTGATCTTCTGATGGACATCTAGGTTGCTTCCATGTCCTGGCTATTATAAACAGTGCTGCAATGAACATTGGGGTACACATGTCTCTTTCAATTCTGGTTTCCTCGTTGTGTATGCCCAGCAGTGGGATTGCTGGGTCATAAGGCAGTTCTATTTCCAGTTTTTTAAGGAATCTCCACACTGTTCTCCATAGTGGCTGTACTAGTTTGCATTCCCACCAACAGTGTAAGAGGGTTCCCTTTTCTGCACACCCTCTCCAGCATTTATTGTTTGTAGACTTTTGGATCACAGCCATTCTGGCTGGCATGAAGTGGTACCTCATTGTGGTTTTGATTTGCATTTCTCTGATAATAAGTGAT
The DNA here is from genome assembly GCF_042477335.2 of Ovis canadensis. Classification (NCBI taxonomy): domain Eukaryota; kingdom Metazoa; phylum Chordata; class Mammalia; order Artiodactyla; family Bovidae; genus Ovis; species Ovis canadensis. Next base: position 10,231,685 of record NC_091255.1, read on the forward strand.
GTTGAGCATCTTTTCAGGCACTGTTACCTCGGGATATGTAAAAAGCCCAGATGATGCAAAATAATGAACCGGGTCCACAATAAACATCGATACCTTACAAAATGCACATACAGTCCTATGATTATAACCAAAAACTGTCTTTCAGAAAGTGGAGCTATTAGCCAAGAGCCCTTCTCGTCATCCTTCCTCCTCCAGCATTTCAGTGACTATCTGACTGGATCTGGCTCCAAGAATTGGACTGACGTACACAATCCCAGAAGACACAAACCTTCCTAAAAACCAAAAAAGAAAAAAAGGAAGAAAAAGAAAAGAAAGAAAGGAAAAAAAAAACCGTTTATTAAGGGTTATTTTATTACCTCTATTTTTAATATACTTTAGGGATTAAGACTTTCTTATTCTTTAATATACAGCAATATTAACTAAAATTCACAAACAGAACAATGCCTAGACAAACTGAACTTGTCTGAAGACCAATGGACACAGAGCCTTTCTCTCTGCACTGTCTTCCCTGTCCCCTCCACCCATTCCCACCACCCAGTGAACAGTCAGCTTACTCTACAAGGCTATTCCATTCCCCAAATACAAACATTCCTATGAATTAGCAGAAAAAATACTTAAAGAGTGTTTAATTCTCTACTTTCAAAATAGCTTTTACACATCTAGAAAGGCTAGATGTTTCAAATTAGAATTTAAGCTTGTTCACTACACATACACATAGTAGCACTTAATACACTGCACACAAAGGCTCATCTCAACAGGAACACTCTAGCCTAGAACGCTTCCCCTCTCTCATCTCTTTCAACCCAGACTAATAAGCACAGGAAATGCTTAGATGGCATTTAGCAATTTCACTTCCACCAACTATGAATTTTAACATCAAGAGTACACAGAGTATTTATTGGATATTTTTGTCACCTAGAAAGGCTACATGTTGTAAATGTGGACATTTGTTCCTTATGTAAACTATATACACTGCTAAGTAAAACAAAATCCAGAGACACATACAACACAATGGTTAATCTTGTCTAACTATAAACATACTGGTATAACCCCTCTTTACAGTTTCTTCCTGAACAGTTACAAATAAAATGACACATACTGTTCAGAGAGGTGGTTTGACCATTCTGATCATTCCATTTCCAAAAGAATACTTCATATAAATTTTAGGAAAAGGATATATCTACAAAATATATTATCTCACTACCTCTACTTTTAACATACTTTGTGTACTTCTAAATTGGGCTGGAAGAAGCACAAGCTGGATCAAGATTGCCAGGACAAATATTAATAACTTCAGATATGCAGATGACACAACCCTTATGACAGAAAGTGAAGAGGAACTAAATAGCCTCTTGATGAAAGTGAAAGAGGAGAGTGAAAAAATTGGCTTAAAGATCAACATTCAGTAAATGAAGATCATGGCACCTGGTCCCATCACTTCATGGGAAATAGATAGGGAAACAGTGGAAACAGTGTCAGACTTCATTTTTGGGGGCTACAAAATCACTGTAGATGGTGATTGCAGCCATGAAATTAAAAGACTCTTACTCCTTGGAAGAAAAGTTGTGACCAACCTAGATAGCATACTGAAAAGCAGAGACATTACTTTGCCAACAAAGGTCCGTCTAGTTAAGGCTGTGGTTTTTCCAGTGGTCGTGTATGGATGTGAGAATTGGACTGTGAAGTAGGCTGAGTGCTGAAGAATTGATGCTTTTGAACTGTGGTGTTGGAGAAGACTCTTGAGAGTCCCTTGGACTGCAAGGAGATCCAACCAGCCCATTCTAAAGGAGATCAGCCCTGGGATTTCTTTGGAGGGAATGATGCTGAAGCTGAAACTCCAGTACTTTGGCCACCTCATGCAAAGATTTGACTCACTGGAAAATAGTCTGATGCTGAGAGGGATTGGAGGTAGGAGGAGAAGGGACGACAGGATGAGAAGGCTGGATGTCATCACTGACTCGATGGACATGAATCTAAGTGAACTCCTGGAGTTGGTGATGGACAGGGAGGCCTGGAATGCTGTGATTCATGGGCTCACAAAGAGTCAGAGATGACTGAGCGACTTAACCGAACTGAACTGAAACATCTAGAATGGAGATGGCAATGGCACCCCACTCCAGTACTCTTGCCCAGAAAATCCCATTTATGGAAGAGCCTGGTGGGCTCCATTCCGTGGAGTCACTGAAGAGTCAGACACAACTGAGCGACTTCACTTTCACTTTTGACTTTCATGCATTTGAGAAGGAAATGGCAATCCACTCCAGTGTTCTTGCCTAGAGAATCCCATGGACGGGGAAGCCTGGTGGGGTTCCATCTATGGGGTCAAACAAAGTCGGACACAACTGAAGTGACTTAGCAGCAGCAGTAGCAAATATCTAGAAAGACTGTGCATGTGTGCTTGGTTACTCAGTCATGTCCAACTCTTTGCAACCCCATGTACTTTATCCCACCAGACTCCTCTATCCATGGGGATTATCCTGGAAAGAATACTGGAGTAAGTTGCCATGCTCTCCTCCAGGAGATCTTCCAAACCCAGTTCAGTTCAGTTCAGTTCAGTCGCTCAGTCATGTCCTGCTTTTTGCGACCTCATGGACTGCAAGACACCAGGCCTCCCTGTCCATCACCAACTCTTGAAATTTATTCAAACTCATGTTCATTGAGGGAGTGATGCCACCCAACCATCTCATCCTCTGTTGTCTCCTTCTCCTCCCACCTTCAATCTTTCCCAGCATCAGGGTCTTTTCAAAAGAGTCAGTTCTTCACATCGGGTGGCCAAAATATTGGAGTTTCAGCTTCAACAGCAGACCTTCCAATGAATATTCACGACTTATTTCCTTTAGGATGGACTGATTGGATCTCCTTGAAGTCCAAGGGACTCTCAAGAGTCTTCTCCAACATACAGTTCAAAAGCATCAATGCTTATATGCTCAGCTTTCTTTACAGTCCAACTCTCACATCCATACATGACTACTGGAAAAACCATTGCATTGACCAGATGGACTTTTGTTGGCAAAGTAATGTCTCTGCTTTTTAATATGCTTTCTAAGTTGGTCATAACTTTTCTTCCAAGGAACAAGCGTCTTCTACTTTCATGGCTGAAGTCACCATCTGCAGTGATTTTGGAGCCCCCCAAAATGAAACCTGTCACTGTTTTCACTGTTTTCCCATCTATTTGTCATGAAGTGATGGGACCAGATGCCATTATCTTAGCTTTCTGAATTTTGAGTTTTAAGCCAACTTGTACACTCTCCTCTTTCACTTTCAAGAGGTTTTTTAGTTCTTCACTTTCTGTCATAAGAGTGGTGCCATCTGCATATCTGAGGTTATTGTTATTTCTCCTGGTAATCTTGATTCCAGCTTGCGCTTCATCCAGACCAGCGTTTCTCATGATGTACTCTGCAGATAACTTAAATAGGCAGGGTGACAATATACTGCCTTAATGTACTCCTTTCCAGATTTGAAACCAGTCTGTTGCTCCATGTCCAGTTCTGACGGTTGCTTCTTGACCTGAGTACAGATTTCTCAGGATGCAGGTAAGGCGGTCTGGTATTATCATCTCTTGAGGAATTTTTCACAGTTTGTTTTTATCCTCTCAGTCAAAGGCTCGGAAATAGTCAATAAAGCAGAAGTAGATATTTTTTTCAGAACTCTTTTGCTTCTTTGATGATCCAACAGATGTTGGCAATTTGATCTCTGGTTCCTCTGCCTTTTCTAAAACCCAGCTTGAACATCTGAAAGTTCACGGTACACGTACTGTTGAAGGCTGGCTTGGAATATTTTGAGCATTACTTAGCTAGTGTGTGAAATGAGTGCAATTGTGAGGTAGTTTGAACATTCTTTGGCATTGTCTTTCTTTGAAATTGGAATGAATACTGACATTCTCCAGTCCCATGGCCACCGCTAAGTTTTCCAAATTTGCTAGCATATTGAATGAAGCACTTTTACAGCATCATCTTTTTAAGATTTTAAGTAGCTCAACTGGAATTCCATTACCTCCACTAACTTTGTGGTGATGCTTCCTAAGGCCCACTTGACTTTGCATCCCAGGAAGTCTGGCTCTAGGTAAGTGATCACACCATTGTGATTATCTGGGTCATAAATGTCTTTTTTTTTTTTTTTTAATCATTCTTCTGTCTATTCTTGCTACTTTCCTCTTCTTAATAACTTCTGCTTCTGTTTTTCATACCATTTCTTTCCTTTATTGTGTCCATCTTTGCATGAAAAGTCCCCTTGGAATCTCTAATTTTCTTGAGGAGATCTCTAATCTCTCCCATTCTATTGCTTTTCTTTATTTCTTCGCATTGATCACGTAAGAAGGTTTTCTTCTCTCTCCTTGCTATTCTTTGGTACTCTGCATTAAAAATGTTACATCTTTCCTTTTCTCATTTGCCTTTCACTTATCTTCTTTTCATAGCTATTTGTAAGGCCTCCTCAGACAATCTTTTTGACATTTTGCATTTCTTTTTCTTGAGAATGGTCTTGATCACTGCCTTATGTAGTGTCATGAAACTTTGTCCATGGTTCTTCAGTCCCTTTGCCTGTCAGATCTAATCCCTTGAGTCTATTTGTCATTTCCACTGTATAATCTTAATGGATTTGATTTTGGCCATACCTGAATGGTCTAGTGGTTTCCCCTACTTTCTTCAATTTAAGTCTGTATTTGTTAATAAGGAGTTCATGATCTGAGCCACAGTCAGCTCCCAGTCTTATTTTTGTTGACTGTATAGAGCTTATCCAGTTTTGGCTGCAAAGAATATAATCAATCTGATTTCAATATTGGATATCTGGTGATGTCCATGTGTAGAATCTTCTCTTGTGTTCTTGGAAGAGGGTGTTTTTTGTGACCAGTGTGTTCTCTGGTTCATTAGCCTTTTTTAATCTAGCTTGAAAATCTGGAAGTTCTCAGTTCATGTGTTGTTGTAACCTAGCTTGGAGAATTTTGAGCATTACTTTGCTAGCGTGTGAGATGAATGTAATTGTATGGCATTTTGAACATTCTTTGGCATTGCCCTTCTTGGGGACTGGAATGAAACCTGAACTTTTCCAGTCCTGAGGTCACTGCTGAGTTTTCCAAATTTGCTGGCATATTGAGTGCATCACTTTCACAGCATTATCTTTTAGGATTTAAAATAGCTCAGCTTGAATTTCATCACCCCTACCTGCTTTGTTTGTAGTAGTGTTTCCTAAGGCCCACATGACTATGCACTCCAAGACGTCAGGCTCTAAGTGAGTGACCACATAGTCATGGTTATCTGGGTCATTAAGATCTTTTTTTTTTTTTTTTTTTGTATAATTCTTCTGTGTATTCTTACCCTTCTTCTTAATATCTTCTTCTTCTTTTAGATCCATAATGTTTCTGTTCTTTTTCATGACAATCGTTGCATGAAATATTCCCTTGGTATTTCCAATTTTCTTGAAATGTCTCTAGTCTTTCCCATTCCATTGTTTTTCTGTATTTCTTGGCATTGATCACTTAAGAAGGTTTTCTCATCTCTCCTTGCTATTTTTTGGAACTCTGCACTCAGATAGATATATCTTTCCTTCTTTCCTTTGCCTTTCTCTTATACACAGCAAAATAAAATGCACATAATACAAAAACAAATGATTTCATCTGAAAATGTCCAGGTATAAACACACTAGCACATTGTCTTTTGCAATTATTTCCCTCCCGCCTCCTCCAAACCACCTAACAAGTATAGACAACAGTTCACAGAGGTGGCTTAACATTTAACATTTCTAAAGACAGTAATTCCAATGAATTTGAGCCAAAAAAAAAAAAGTGTACACAGTGATATTTCCTACCTCTATATTTACCATATGTTGGGCACTTCTTAACATCTAGATGGACTAGGCATTTCAAATAACGACTTAATTTGTCCACTATATACAGAGTTTTCTTGAATAAATTGTCAAATATAACAACTATAATCTTAAAATGCCTTCAAAATATGAGCATTCTAACTGAAGACCCTTCCTTTCTCTCCCTATCCTCCAACCCAGAAGGCTATAGTGCTCAAATTTTCAGAAGACAATCTTTCCTAGAAAGACTAGATGTTAAGTGTTGTAAAGGACTCAGTTGTCCATTTTATACACTATATACATAGCAAAGTGGAATAAAATGCATGAACAGAAAGAGACAATGGTTAATCTTTCCTCACTATGAACATACTGGCACAGAGGTCTGCATTTCCTTCTCCTACCCCTAATCTTGAACCAGTGCACAAAACACAATCTGTACTGTTCCAAGAGATGGTTTGGATAACCCCACTCCACCCCCAACAACATATGAATCTTAACAAAAAGGTATTTACAAAAATGTATTTTTATTGTCTCTACTTTTAATATATATCAGGCACTTGAGACCGTAGTAGTTCAGATGGTAAAGAATCTGTCTGCAATACAGGAGTACAAGGTTCAATTTCTCAGTCAGGAAGATCCCCTGGAGAATTGAATGGCTACTCACTCCAGTATTCTTGCCCAGAGTATCCTATGGATAGAGGAGCCTGGAAAGCTACATGGGGTCACAGAGTTGGACAGGACTGAGTGACTAATACACACACACACACACACACACACACACACACACACATTTCAAAAACTTACTTGTCAACTACACATACAGTAGTGATGAATAAAATACACACAAAACGATGGCTATATGGAAATGTCTTCCAAGCATGACCAATGCTGCATAGAACTTTCTATTCTTCCTCCTCAAGATCTTCCATTCCACGTCCTCTAACCCACTGAACAAAACATGGAATTTGATGACTCTGGATATTTGCTCTGGTGACCAAACAGCTCCATTTCGGAAAGTCATTTCCAGAAGACATTTCTTTTTTATAGCTTAAAAACCAAGGGTGGGAGGAGCATTTACAAGACATATATTTCTAACTCTATAATGCGTTGACAATCACGTTTCATTTAGGAGGCCTAGATATAGTGAAAGTTTTCTTTTGAAATGTTATGGAAAAGTTGAGAGCAGCTTTTTTGTATTATGTACACAAGCATTCTATCAGCAGCCAGTAAATCTTTCCAAAGGGCTGTGGGCACCTCCTGTTGGCCACATGGGGCATCTTATTCTACCATTTCTATCTTCTAATATCAAGGTCTTAGTAGAACGATGACCTGCTGGCCTACTGACATTTCACCTGTCATTGACTGCAGCTCTGTTCACCTTCCGGGCCCATTAAGACCTCTCTCCACTGATATCCAGACAAGGCGAGGTCTCGTCCAGCTGGGGCAGATCGGTCACACCTGGTCGCTGATCTCCACAGCTCCAAGGACTAGGAGTGGACCAGCGGGTGTCTGCACAGTTTCCTTGGTCCTGCAGGCTCTAATGGATCTCTGTGGTATTTGAGCGGCTGCCATTATTTTCATGCCCGCACACCCAACTCTCAAGTGGACAACATCCTCAGTGGCCAGGGGGATGTTTTGCCTAAGCCCAAGCCCTGAAACGTTGGGTGAAGAACTCTAGCTGTCTGCAGGATCCTGGCTCAGAGAGGGTCTACTGCCATTAGGTCATGGTGGTGGGGATAGCAGAGGAGAGGATCCTGACTACTTCAAAACGTGTTTCTCACAAGCTGGCTTCCCTGGTGAGGACTCTGCAAAACACAACTCAAGACTGTCCTAGGCACCCCATCCCCCAAGTTTACCCACAGACCAGAGGCCGGAGGTCCTGGAGGACTCCAGGTTAGAAGGCCACAATCCACTACTGGCCATGTTCTCTACTGGAGCTCCATATGGTAATTCTATTCTTAGCTTTTAAAGGAATCTCCATATTGTTTTCCATAGTGGTTGTATCAATTTACATTCCTACCAGCAATGCAAGAGTATTTCCTTTTCTTCACATCCCATCAGTTCAGTTCATTTCAGTCACTCAGTCATGTCCAACTCTTTGCTACCCCATGAACTGCAGCACGTTAAATCTCCCTGTCCATCACCAACTCCCGGAGTTCACCCAAACCCATGTCCATTGAGTCAGTGATGCCATCCAACCCTCTCATCCTCTGTTGTCACCTTCTCCTCCTGCCCTCAACCTTTCCCAGAATCAGGGTCTTTTCAAATGAGTCAATTCTTTGCATCAGGTGGCCAAAATATTGGAGTTTTAGCTTCAACATAAATCCTTCCAAAGAACATGCAGGACTGATCTCCTATAGAATGGCCAGGTTAGATCTCCTTGCAGTCCAAGGGACTCTCAAGAGTCTTCTCCAACACCACAGTTCAAAAGCATCAATTCTTCACTACTCGGCTTTCTTTATAGTCCAACTCTGACATCCATACATGACCACTGGAAAAACCATAGCCTTGAATAGACAGAACTTTGTTGACAAATTAATGTCTCTGCTTTTTAATATGCTGTCTAGATTGGTCATAACTGTCCTTCCAAGGAGTATGCATCTTTTAATTTCATGGATGCAATTACTATCTGCAGTGATTTTGGAGCCCAGAAAAATAAAGTCAGCCACTGTTTCCATTGTTTTCCCATCTATTTGCCATAAGATGTTGGGACCGGATGCCATGATCTTAGTTTTCACATCTCATAGCCAGTGGGAATTTGCTGTGTGACACAGGGAACACAATTCAGTGCTCTGTGGTAATCTAGAGGGGTAGGATGGGGGCGGGGGATAAGAGGGAGACTCAAGCGGGAGAGAACATATGTATATCTGTGGCTGATTCATGCTGATGTTAAACCAGCACATTATTGTAAGGCAAATATATATATATATATATATATATATATATATATATATATATATATATATATATAAAGAGAGAGAGACATACACACACACAAGAAATGCGGATTTCATCCCTGGGTCCAGAAAATCTTCTGGAGAAGGAAATGGCAACCCACTCTAGTATACTTTCCTGGAGAATCTCATGGCCAGAGGAGCCTGGCAGCCTAGTGTCCATAGGATCACAAAGAGTCAGAACTGGCTGAAGCGACTTGCTATGGAGTCGGTGTAGGGCTTTTGTTTGATGTATTTAATTCACCTCCATTTAAGGCAATTGTTGGTATGTATATCCATATTACCATGTTCTTAATTGTTTTGGCTTTGTTTATGCTGATATTTTGTGTACGTGTCTTGTGTTTCCTGCCTAGAGAAGTTCCTTTAGCATTTGTTGTAAAGCTGGTTTGGTGATGCTGATTCTCCTAACACTTGCTGGTCTGTAAAGTTTTTTAATTTCTCTATTAAATCTGAATGAGAGCCTTGTTGGTCAGAATATTCTTCGTTGCAGATTCCTTCCTTTCATCACTTTAAATAAGTCATGTCATTCCCGTCTCCCTTGCATTTTTTCTGTTGAAAAATCAGCTGATAACTTTATGGGTGTTCTCTTGTATGTTATTTGTCATTTTGTTTTTAATATTTTATCTTTGTTTTTAATTTTTGTAAATTTGATTACTATGTGCTTTAATGTGTTCCTCCTTGGGTTTTTCCTGCCTGGGAATCTCTGCGCTTCTTGGACTTGGTTGAGTATTTTCTTTCCCATATTAGGAACACATTCACCTGTTACGTCTTCACATACTTTCTAAGATCTTTATTCTCTCTCTTCTCCTTCTGGGAGTCATGTAATGTGAATGCTGCTTCATTTAATGTTGTCCCAGGGGTATCTTAGAGTATCTTTTTTTCTTTTCATTCGTTTTTCTATATTCTGTTTCATGGCACCAATTTCTACCATTCTGTCTTCGAGGTCACTTATCCACTTTTCTGCCCCATTTATTCCATTATTGATTTCCTCTAGTGTATTATTTAGGCTTCCCAGGTGGTACTAGTGGTAAAGAACCTGCCTGCCAGTGCAGGAGACTAAAAGACTTGGGTTTGATCCCTGCATTGGGAAGATCCCCTGGAGGAGGGTGTGGCAACCTACTCTGGTATTATTGCCTGGAGAATCCCATGGAGAAAGTAGTTTGGCGGGCTACAGTCCATAGGGTTTCAGAGTCAGACACAAGTGAAGTGACTTAGTAGGCAAGCATACAGTGTATTAGTCATCTATATTTGTTTATTCTTTACTTCTTCTAGGTCTTTCTTAAGCATTTCTCTGTTTCTCCCATCCTGTGGAAGTCCTGTAATCAAATTCCACTAGACTTCAAAATCAGATTCCCTGGGGATTCCTGGTCCCTTTGAAAGAGCCCCACACTCGGAAGCCTAACATGGAGCAGAACCTTTACAACATTGGAACAACTTCTTTCATATTATCATTCTCCAATTTGTGATTCACTCACCGAGCCAGTATGATATTTGGTTTATGATAACACCCCTTGACCATCTTATTTGGGCTTCTCTTTTGTCTTTGAACATGGGGTATAATTTTTTAGTGTTTCAGCAATCTCCTGATGATGGTTGTGACTTTGGTGCTCCTGCAGGAGAAGGTAAGCAGATGTCCTTTTACTCTGCCATCTTGAAACAATCTGTACATTTTCTTCATTGTGGTTTCTGTGCATAGGGTTATAATTAATTTTTAAATTTTAAAAACAGCTATCTTGTATATGGTATCCATCAATTTCTTACAAACTGCATTTAATAGTTCAGGAGGACCATCATCTAATATATGGATTATGAAAAAAAAATCCTTTCAAATCCCTTTACCTCATATTGCTTTCCTGCTGTCTTTCTCTTTGGTTAGCAGTATACTGGATATTTTTAGTTCTGTTCCTTATCTTAAAGAGATTGATTCTAATACTTCACCTTAGGTGAAATCATTGCTATAGTCTTTCTGTAGGTAAACTTCCTTAGGTCAAGAATGATTTCTTTTCCATTTTAAGTATGCAATAAGTTTTATCTCTTAAGTGTATTAAATTCTACTCAATATATTTTTTTTGGATAAGATTAGGTGGCTTTTTTTCTCTAATCAATGTGACACAGTGATTATATTAACAGATTTTTGTAAAGTTAACAATTCGTACATCCTAGAACAAATCCTACTTGTACTCTCTAGAAAAAAACACCTCTATGGACAGATGCTACAAGTAAAGGAGTATTTGTTTCATCTCTACGGAAACTTTCTTAAAGAGGCATATCCAGGTTTATAGAGACCTGAAGCTTATTTAATTTGCCTCTCTATAATAAAAATAAGCATGCAGATTTATGAATATAAAGGAGCTATAAATGCAAATACATATTTGAAATAAAAAGGAAGCCATAATAAGTCAGAATATTATAAAGCTGATAAATATACTAAATATCACAAATCCTAGGAATATAACTTAACTCTTATTCATCAACTGCTATTGATACAGCCAGCACTGCATTTTTTTCCCCCTAACTTTTGGCTACATGATCTTAAACCAGCCTTTTAGGACAGTTCAGTTCAGTTGCCCAGTCATCTCTGAATTTTTGTGACCCCATGGGCTGCATCATGCGAAGATTCCCTGTCCATTACCAACTCCTGAAGCTTGCTTAAACTCATGTTAATCGAGTCGGTGATGCCATCCAACCAACTCACCCTCTGTAGTCTCTGTCTTCGCCTGTCTTCAATCATTCCCAGCATCAGGGTCTTTTTAAATGAGTCAGTTCTTTGCATCAGGTGGCCAAAGTATTGGAGCTTCAGCTTCAGTATCAGTCTATGCAATGAATATTCAGGACTGATTTCCTTTAGGATTGACTGGTTTGATCTCCTTGTAGTCCAAGCGACTCTCAAGAGTCTTCTCCAACACCACAGTTGAAAAGCATCAATTCTTTGGCTCTCAGCTTTCTTTATGGTCCAACTCTTATATCCATACCTGAGTACTGGAAAAACCATAGCTTTGACTAGACTGACCTTTGTCAGTAAACTAATGTCTCTGCTTTAGAAAAAAAAAAATAATTGAAGGCTAATTGCTTTAGAGAATGTTGTTGTTTCCTGTCACACTGCAACATGAATCAGCCATAGGTGATTCATAGGTATACATATATCCTCTCCTTTATTCAAACTCCCCACATCTCCCTCCACATCCTACCCCTATAGTTTGATACAGAGCCCCTGTTCAAGTTTCCTGAGCTTTACAGCAAATTCCTGTTTGCTCTCTATTTACATATGGTAGTGCAACTTTCCATGTCACTCTCCATACTACTCACCCTCTTCTCCCCTCTCCCCATGTCCGTAATCTATTCTCTATGTCTGTTTCTCCATGTGGCCCTGTAAATAAATTATTCAGTACCATTTTTCTAGATTTTGTATATATGTGTTAGAATACAATATTTATCTTCCTCTTTCTGATTTACTTCACTCTGTATAATAAGGTACATAATAGGTTAATTCACCTCATTAGAATTGACACAAATGTGCTACTTTTTATGGCTGAGTAATGTTCCTTTGTCTATATATACCACAACTTCTTTATCCATTCATCTGCATTTTAATATGCTTTGTAGGTTTGTCATAGCTTTACTTCCAAGGAGCAGGCATCTTTTTAATTTCATGGTTGCAGTCACCATCTACAGTGATTTTGGAGTACAAGAAAATAAAATCTGTTATTGTTTCCATTGTTTCCCCATCTATTTACCATGAAGTGATGAGACCATATCTTTGTTTTTTAAATATTTTTACTCTCCTCTTTCATTTTCATCAAGATGCTCTTTAGTTCCTCTTCACTTTCTGCTGTAAGTGTGTTGTCATCTGCCTGTCTGAGGTTATTGATATTTCTCCCTGCAATCTTGATTCCAGCTTGTGCTTCATCCAGTCCAGCATATCTCATGATGTACTCTGCATATAAGTTAAATAAGCAAAGTGACAATAAAAACCTTGACATACTCCTTTTTCAATTTGCAGCCAGTCCATTATTCTATGTCCAGTTATAACTGTTGCTTCTTGATCTGCATACAGATTTCTCAGGAGGTAGGTAATGTGGTCTGGTAGTCCCATCTCTTTAAGAATTTTCCACGGTTTTTTGTGTTCCACACAGTCAAAGGCATTAGTATAGTCAATGAAGCAGAAGTAGATAATTTTCTGGATTTTGTTTTGCTTTTCTATGATCCAACAGATGTCGGCAACTTGACTCTCTACCTTTTCTAAATCCAGCTTGAACATCTGGAAGTTCTCAGTTCACATACCATTGAAGCCTAGCTTGGAGAATATTGAGCATTGCTTTTCTAGCATGTGAAATGAGTACAATTGTGCGGTAGTGTTGAACATCCTTTGGCATTTCTTTTCTTTGGAATTGGAATGAAAACTGACCTTTTCCAGTCCTGTGGCCACTGCTGAGTTTTCCAAATTTGCTGGCATATTGAGTGCAACACTTTCACAGCATCATCTTTCAGGAATTGAAATAGCTCAGCGGGAATTCTATCACCTCCACTAGCATTGTTTGTAGTGATGCTTCCTAAGTCCCTCTTGACTTCACACTGCAGGATTGTTGGCTCTAGGTGAGTGACCACGGCATTGTGGTTATCTGGGTAATTAAGATCTTTTTGTGCAATGATTTTTAAAGATTTTCTATATAAATCCTGGAGAAATAATTAATCCTTTCCTATGCATGGGCAACAAAAATTAATTTTTAAAATGTTAGTAATATTTTATGCAAATTTACATGCACCCATCCATGCACCCATTCTTTTTCTGTTGTATTTTTGTCCCCCAAAATCCCAGAATTCTGATATGGTCTATTTTTCATGATTTCAATAAAAATGACTGACACATTTAGAAGTGTTTAAGCTGCATTTTTAGTATATTATTTAAATATGAAAGTTTCTGCTCTGAATAGATATTATTAAGAGACACTCATTACTTGAAAATTTATCTATATGCCATTTGAAAGACAATTCTAGAGACTAGATTACGGTTACACAAATTCAAATCTTGTTTTTCTTCCACTGCTTACACAATACCATAATTGTTATATGAAGGATAACTTCAGATTGTTATAAGACCTGTGGTCCCATGCTTTTATATTTTGTCATGGTGATTCTTCACAGTGGGCAGGAATATTTTTGTTAACCATTCTTACACTGCTTCATTTGGCATTAAGCTAAAAATTAAAAAAAAAAAAAGTGACCCTAAACCATATAATAATATCTCACTAAATGAAAAAATATATGTATTCCCCAGCTTAACTTCTTAACTGGAATCAATTTAACTATCAATTGACCCACAGAGGAGTGTGAAGGACAGCCAGTTGAGGTGGTAGAAACAGTGATCTTAGTGATCATGGCAATAATACCTTATTTAACAAATTTTACCAAAACGTAGGATAATAATCTATTCCACAGTTTTGGGGAGAAATTATTCAAGTTAGAGACTTTGAAGACTGAGATTTATTAGCCTCATATATACCCCATTATAATAGGGGCCATATATTTGGTGTTAAATATATATATATATATATATATATATATATATATATAACAAATCCTTATTGATATGTTTGTATGATATTTTACAATGTGTTCCCCTTCAGCCATGTGAAGTGAAGATATACACTCAACTTTTCAGAGAACAGTTGCCTCCTTATTGCTAATTGAAATGAGATGCTCAATATAGAGCTTGCTCAATCTCACTAAGACAAGGCAAGAAAAGTTAACTTTAAGAAAATGTCTGGTAATTAAGATTTAGGTTTCTATTCTATTCTGAAAATGTTCTGTATTTCCTATAGGTAAAACTGTTGGTCATTATTTTCCAAATTAACAAAATTCCCACTAATATTTATAATTAGAGAAATAAGCACTCAGTTCAGTGACCAACTCTTTGTGACCCCATGAATATCAACACTCCAGGCCTCCCTGTCCATCACCATTTCACGGAGTTCACTCAGACTAACGTCCATCGAGTCTGTGATGCCATCCAGCCATCTCATCCTCGGTCATCCCCTTCTCCTCCTGCCCCCAATCTCTCCCAGCATCAGAGTCTTTTCCAATAAGTCAACTTTTTGCATGAGGTGGCCAAAGTACTGGAGTTTCAGCATTAGCATCATTCCTTCCAAAGAAATCCCAAGGCTAATCTCCTTCAGAATAGACTGGTTAGATCTCCTTGTAGTCCAAGGGACTCTCAAGAGTTTTCTCCAGCACCACAGGTCAAATGCATCAATTCTTCAGCACTCAGCCTTCTTCACAGTTGAAATCTCACATCCATACATGACCACAGGAAAAACCATAGACTTGACTAGACGGACCTTAGTCGGCAAAGTAATGACTCTGCTTTTGAATATACTATCTAGGTTGGTCATAACTTTTCTTCCAAGGAGTGAGTGTCTTTTAATTTCATGGCTGCAGTCAACATCTGAAGTGATTTTGGAGCCGAAAAAAATAAAGTCTGACACTGTTTCTACTGTTTCCCCATCTATTTGCCATGAAGTGATGAGACCAGATGCCATGATCTTCGTTTTCTGAATGTTGAGCTTTAAGCCAACTTTTTCACTCTCCTCTTTCACTCTCATCAAGAGACTTTTTAGCTCCTCTTCACGTTCTGCCATATGGGTGGTGTCATCTGCATATCTGAGTTTATTGATATTTCTCCTGACCTTCTTGAATCCAGTTTGTGTTTCTTCCAGTCCAGGGTTTCTCATGATGTACTCTTCATATAAGTTAAATAAGCATGGTGACAATATACAGCCTTGACATACTCCTTTTCCTATTTGGAACCAGTCTGTTGTTTCATGTCCAGTTCGAACTGTTGCTTCCTGACCTGAATACATATTTCTCAAAAGGCAGGTCAGGTGGTCTGTTATTCCCATCTCTTTCAGAGTTTTCCACAGTTTATTGTGATTCACACAGTCAAAGGCTTTGAAATAGAGCAAAAATAGCTTTTTTTCTGGAACTCTCTTGGTGGACGGGTCTGACAGAATGTGGTCCACTGGAGGAGGGAATGGCAAGCCACTTCAGTATTCTTGCCTTGAGAAAAGGAAAAGGCAAAATGATAGGATACCAAAAGAGGAACTCCCCAGGTCATTAGGTGCCCAATATGCCCCTGGAGATCAGTGGAGAAATAACTCCAGAAAGAATGAAGGGATGGAGCCAAAGCAAAAACAAACTGGTGATAGAAGCAAGATCCGATGATATAAAGAGCAATATTGCACAGGTACCTGGAATGTCAGGTCCATGAATCAAGGCAAATTGGTAGTGGTCAAACAAGAGACGACAAGGGTGAACGTCGACATTGTAGGAATCAGCAAACTAAAAAGGACTGGAATGTGTGAATTTAACTCAGATGACCATTATATCTACTACTGCAGGCAGGAATCCCTCAGAAGAGATGGAGTAGCCATCATGGCCAACAAAAGAGTCCGGAATGCAGTACTTGGATGCAATTTAAAAAACATCAGAATGATCTCTGTTCGTCTCCAAGGCAAACCATTTAATATCACAGTTATCCAAGTCTATGTCCCAACCAGTAATGCTGAAGAAACTGAAGTTGAACGGTTCTATGAAGACCTACAAGACCCTTTAGAACTAACACCCAAAAAAGATGTCCTTTTCATTATAGGGGACTGGAATGCAAAAGTAGGAAGTCAAGAAACACCTGGAGTACCAGGCAAATTTGGCCTTGGAATGCAGAATGGAGCAGGGCAAAGACTAATAGAGTTTTGCCAAGAAAATGCACTGGTCATAGCAAACACCCTCTTCCAAAAACACAAGAGAAGACTCTACACATGGACATCACCAAATGGTCAACACTGAAATCAGATTGATTATATTCTTTGCAGCCAAAGATGGAGAAGCTCTATACAGTCAACAAAAACAAGACCAGGAGGTGACTGTGGCTCAGATCATGAACCCCTTATTACCAAATTCAGATTCAAATTGAAGAAAGTAGGGAAAACCACTAGACCATTCAGGTATGGCCTAAATCAAATCCCTTATGATTATACAGTGGAAGTGAGAAATAGATTTAAGGGTCTAGGTCTGATAGATAGAATGCCTGATGAATGAGGCACGTGACATTGTACAGGAGACAGGGATCAAGACCATCCCCTTGGAAAAGAAATGCAAAAAAGCAAAATGGCTGTCTGGGGAGGCCTTACAAACAGCTGTGAAAAGAAGAGAGGTGAAAAGCAAAGGAGAAAAGGAAAGATATAAGCATCTGAATGCAGAGTTCCAAAGAATAGCAAGAAGAGATAAGAAAGCCTTCTTCAGGAATCAAAGCAAAGAAATAGAGGAAAACAACAGAATGAGAAAGACTAGAGATCTCTTCAAGAATATTAGAGATACCAAGGGAACACTTCATGCAAAAATAGGCTCGATAAAGGACAGAAATGGTCTGAACCTAACAGAAGCAGAAGATATTAAGAAGAGGTGGCAAGAATACACGGAAGAACGGTACAAAAAAGATCTTCACGACCCGGATAATCACGATGGTGTGATCACTCACCAAGAGCCAGACATCTTGGAATGTGAAGTCAAGTGGGCCTTAGAAAGCATCACTACGAACAAAGCTCGTGGAGGTGATGGAATTCGAGTTGAGCTGTTTCAAATCCTGAAAGATGATGCTGTGAAAGTGGTGTACTCAATATGCCAGCAAATTTGGAAAACTTATCAGTGGCCACAGGACTGGAAAAGGTCCGTTTTCATTCCAGTCCCTAAGAAAGGCAATGCCAAAGAATGCTCAAACTACTGCACAGGTGGTCTCATCTCACACGCTAGTAAAGAAGTGCTCAAAATTCTCCAAGCCAGGCTTCAGCAATACATGAACCGTGAATTCCCTGATGTTCAAGCTGGTTTTAGAAAAGGCAGAGGAACCAGAAATCAAATTGCAACATCCGTTGGATCATGGAAAAAGCAAGAGAGTTCCAGAAAAACATCTATTTCTGCTTTATTGACTATGCCAAAGCCTTTGACTGTGTGGATCACAATAAACTGTGGAAATATGCACTACTAAATACTATTACAGATGATTCACCATTCATTCAGAGAGGGATGATAGGTAACAATTTTTAAGTTTTTGATATGAAAACTATCAGTTAATTTCAGTCGCTCAGTCGTGTCCGACTCTTTGCAACCCCATGAATCGCAGCACGCCAGGTCTCCCTGTCCATCACCATCTCCCGGAGTTCACTCAGACTCACGTCCACCGAGTCAGTGATGCCATCCAGCCATCTCATCCTCAGTCGTGCCCTTCTCCTTCTGCCCCCAATCTCTCCCAGCATCAGAGTCTTTTCCCATAGTCAACCCTTCGCATGAGGTGTCCAAAGTACTGGAGCTTCAGCTTTAGCATCTTTCCTTCCAAAGAAATCCCAGGGTTGATTTCCTTCAGAATGGACCGGTTGGATCTCCTTGCAGTCCAAGGGACTCTCAAGCGTCTTCTACAACACCACAGTTCAACAGCATCAATTCTTTGGTGCTCAGCCTTCTTCACAGTCCAACTCTCACATCCATACCTGAAAAACCATAGCCTTGACTAGACGGAACTTAGTTGGCAAAGTAATGACTCTGCTTTTGAATATACTATCTAGGTTGGTCATAACTTTTCTTCCAAGGAGTGAGTGTCTTTTAATTTCATGGCTGCAGTCACCATCTGCAGTGATTTTGGAGCCCCCAAAAATAAAGTCTGACACTATTTCTACTACTTCCCCATCTATTTGCCATGAAGTGATGTGATCAGATGCCATGATCTTCGTTTTCTGAATGTTG
Organism: Ovis canadensis; assembly: GCF_042477335.2. Lineage (NCBI taxonomy): Eukaryota > Metazoa > Chordata > Mammalia > Artiodactyla > Bovidae > Ovis > Ovis canadensis. The sequence goes on from NC_091255.1 coordinate 10,250,227, forward strand.
AGCTTTAAGCCAACTTTTTCACTCTCCTCTTTCACTTTCATCAAGAGGCTTTTTAGCTCCTCTTCACTTTCTGCCGTAAGGGTGGTGTCATCTGCATATCTGAGGTTACTGATGTTTCTCCTGGCAATCTTGGTTCCAGCTTGTATTTCTTCCAGTCCAGTGTTTCTCATGATGTACTCTTCATATAAGTTAAATAAGCATGGTGACAATACACAGCCTTGACATACTCCTTTTCCTATTTGGAACCAGTCTGTTGTTTCATGTCCAGTTCTTACTGTTGCTTCCTGACCTGCATACAGATTTCTCAAGAGGCAGGTCAGGTGGTCTAGTATTCCCATCTCTTTCAGAATTTTCCACAGTTTACTGTAATCCACACAGTCAAAGGCTTTGGCATAGTCAATAAAGCAGGAAAAGATGTTTTTTTCTGGAACTCTCTTGCTTTTTCCATGATCCAGGGTATGTTGCCAACTTGATCTCTGGTTCCTCTACCTTTTCTAAAACCAGCTTGTACATCAGGGAGTTCACGGTTCACGTATTGCTGAAGTCTGGCTTGGAGAATTTTGAGCATTACTCTACTAGTATGTGAGATGAGCGCAATTGTGAAGTAGGGAGAGCATTATTCGGCATTGCCTTTCTTTGGAATTGGAATGAAAACTGTACAGTTCTTCCGTGTATGCTTGCCACGTCTTCTTAACATCTCTGCTTCTGTTAGGTCCATACCATTTCTGTCCTTTATCGAGCCCATCTTTGCATGAAATGTTCCCTTGGTATCTCTAATTTTCTTGAAGAGATCTCTAGTCTTTCCCATTCTGTTGTTTTCCTCTATTTCTTTGCATGGATCGCTGAAGAAGACTTTCTTATCTCTTCTTGCTATTCTTTGGAACTCTGCATTCAGATGCTTATATCTTTCCTTTCTCCTTTGCTTTTCCCTCTCTTCTTTTCACAACAACTTGTAACGACTCCCCAGACAGATATTTAAATTTTGGTTATATATGCAAGACTTGGGAAATATCAAATACATATTCTTGATCTTGCCCTCTGTTGGAAAATTGCTATATATGCCAAAAATTCAAAACATCTGCTCATGTTCTTCACCGGAGAATGCATCAATATTTCTCAGAATTACTGGAAATTGAAGCAGGGAAACATTTCTAAGGAATTGTGGAACATAAAAAGTTTCCCTTTCTCAATTTTTTCCTTGCCTTTCCCTCCTTTCTTTTTAGCTGGCTCTGTACAGGTACTCATAGCATCATACACTCTCTGACCCATGATGGCATCAATTACTGATAGATCATTGCACAATATTTTGCTTTTCATTGGCATTTCTGAAAGGCTTCACAAAACAACATGCACCTGAAAACACACAAAAAATGATTTTTTAAGAACCTGTTCAGAATAAGTAAATGTTCTCTTATGATTATATAAGACATTTAACATAAAATCCTGAAAGATGATGCTGTGAAAGTGCTGCATGAAATATGCCAGCAAATTTGAAAAACTTCAGTGGCCACAGGACTGGAAAAGGTCAGTTTTCATTCCAGTCGTAAAAAAAGGCAATGCCAAAGAATGCTCAAACTATCGCACAATTGCACTCATCTCACATGCTAGTAAAGTAATGCTCAATATTCTCCAAGCCAGGGTTCAGCAATATGTGAACTGTGAACTTCCAGATGTTCAAGCTGGTTTTCAAAAAGGCAGAGGAACCAGAGATTAAATTGCCAACATATGCTGGATCATGGAAAAAGCAAGAGAGTTCCAGAAAAACATCTATTTCTGCTTTACTTACTATGCCAAAGCCTTTGACTGTGTGGATCACAATAAACTGTGGAAAATTCTGAGAGATATGGGAATATCAGACCACCTGACCTGCCTCTTGAGAAACCTATATGCAAGTCAGGAAGCAACAGTTAGAACTGGACATGGAACAGCAAACTGGTTCCAAATAGGAAAAAGAGTACGTCAAGGCTGTATACTGTCACCCTGCTTATTTAACTTATATGCAGAGTACATCATGAGAAAAGCTGGGCTGGAAGAAGCACAAGGTGGAATCAAGACTGTCGAGAGAAATATCAGTAACCTCAGCTATGCAGATGACACCACCCTTATGGCAGAAAGCGAAGAGAAGCTAAAAAGCCTCTTAATGAAAGTGAAAGAGGAGAGTGAAAAGTTGGCTTAAAGCTCAACATTCAGAAAACGAAGATCATGGCATCCAGTCCCATCACTTCATGTGAAATAGATGGGAAAACAGTGGAAACAGTGTCAGACTTTATTTTTTGGGATCCAAAATCACTGCAGATGGTGACTGCAGCCATGAAATTAAAAGACGCTTACTCCTTGGAAGAAAAGTTATGACCAACATAGATAGCATATTCAAAAGCAGAGACATTACTTTGCCAACTAAGGTCCATCTAGTCACGGCTATGGTTTTACCAGTGGTCATGTATGGATGCGAGAGTTGGACTGTGAAGAAAGCTGAGTGCCAAAGAATTGATGCTTTTGAACTGTGGTGTTGGAGAAGACTCTTGAGAGTCCCTTGGACTGCAAGGAGATCCAACCAGTCCATTATGAAAGAGATCAACCCTGGGATTTCTTTGGAAGGAATGATGCTAACTCCAGTACTTTGGCCACCTCATGCCAAGAGTTGACTCATTGGAAAGACTCTGATTCTGGGAAGGACTGGGGGCCAGGAGGAAAGTGGGACGACAGAGGATGAGATGGCTGGATGGCATCACCGACTCGGAGGTGAGTTTGAGTGAACTCCGGAAGGTGGTGATGGACAGGGAGGTCTGGCGTGCTGTGACTCATGGGGTTGAAAGAGTCAGACAGGACTAAGCAAGTGAACTGAACTAAACTGAGCATGAAATAGTTCTGATTTACTAAATACGTAATAGACAAGGAAGAGACATTTTAAACAGAGGGTATGTAATCAAAAACTTGAGAAAGATGTCATGACAATTCCAATTTTTAAAGTTAAAAGAAATTTAAAGATGTGGTAGTAGCCAGCTTGCAATCTAGCAGTTATCAGCTCCCAATAAGAATGTGAAGGGGAGTGACCAACATTCATAGTAGTAAAATCCTGAGTTCACCTCCTCCTGTGGCCACACCAAAAGCAAAACTGTTCAGAAAACCTCTATCAATGAGAATGACCTGGATAGTAGCATAAAATGTTACTACAACTAAAGATATACGTAAGAAATGACATTAATATAGTTAGGATGGGTAGAGACGCAATATAGCCAACATTCTCACCCCTGTGAAAACACAAAGGGGTAGATAATCATTATTGCCAAGATTCTTCCCAAGGAGAGAGAAAATCAAGCCCCACATGGTGGTCCCCTGCCTTGGGGTCATGTACTAAGAAAATGAGCCCAAGGATATCTTAATTCAGATAGCAGGGCTTGTGTACATAAGAACTGGGAGGCTGTAGCAAATAGTGACTTGGTTCTTAAAGAGCACATAAGCAATCTCACATGCTCCAAGATATAGTGCAGAGGCAGAAATTTGGAAGCAGCCTGGGTTAGGCACATTTACTCATCTTTGGGAACCTCCTAGAAGGGCAGGAGGCAATTGTGAGTACCTCTGGGGACAAAGATTCTAATTGTATCCATTTTGGAGAGGTTTTTCTAACTTACTAGTACTGAGGTCATACCAGTGCACCAAGTTTAACTGGTTACACCAGTTTCAGGACCCACATTACCTGTGATCAGTCTTCCTGGGACACATACCCACTAGCTGGCCAAGACCAGACTGAGATGGTCCAGGCCATTGAGCCATCTGTCCCAGGAGTTGGCCCCAAGACAGGGGCTGGCAGCTAGCCAGCACAAGGCTCAGCCCAGCTTAAAGAACGCACACAGCATTTCACATCAACACAAGAGAAAGGCCCTCTTATTCCATGTAGTGAGCACTCCTAGATCATCTAGCTCTAGTGAAAAGAGGAGATTCTGCTATTGAACCCACAGGAAATATTCTACATAAGGCCACATCTCTGAGATTGGGAAGGAGACCAAACCAGTCAGTTCTAAAGGAAATCAACCCTAAATACCATTGGAAGGACTGATGCCGAAGCTAAAGTTCCAATACTTTGGCCACCTGACGGGAAGGGTAGACTCATTGGAAAAGACTCTGATGCTGGGAAAGATTGAAGGCAGGAGGAGAAAGGGATGACAGGATGAAATGGTCGGATGGCATCACCTACTCGATGGAGATGGGTTTGAGCAAGATCCGGGAGTTGGTAACGGACAGGGAAAACTGGCGTGCTGAAGTCCATGGTGTCACAAAGAGTTGGATATGGCTGAGCAACTGAACAACAACAACAACAACAACTACAACAACTACATGTCCCAAATATATTGAAACAGAAGACAGTAAAATAGCCCCTTAATAAATGTTCTTTTGTTGGTTTTAGGAAGGGCTGTGTATTCTGGTAGTGTCTATGTTAATCCACTTCTGGGAGCTAGATATAGTCTGGTACTTAGACAATGCAATGTTGGAGAAGGGGTAAGAGGAAGGGTGAGGAGAAGGACTCTTGACAAATGTCTGCATTGTCTGGAATCCAGTTTTAGATTGTAACCATAAGGTTGTGTATACATTTTTGTAAAGTATCTATGTTTATTCTAGAAAAGTTACATTATTTTGCAATATGTAGGCATTTTAGATGTCCTGAGGTGACAATGTACAATAAAAAGTAGAACTCTTCAATTAACAGTATCTTTGTTATAATTAATTATTTTAAAAAGGCATCATCTTGGACATGGAATTGTTAAACCATCTCTGAGAAATGTACATCAGGACTTGATCATTTAGGTTGGCAGCACAGGGTCAGAAAGAAGTATAAAGTGAGGGCTGTATGTGGATGTATTCATGTTTACATTTTTATGAAAATCATTGATGTGTGTGTCTTTCTTGACTGTACTATAAGAATGCATTGTTAAATAATTAATTCAATGGAAACATACTTTCTGGCAAATACTTTAATAGTTTAGATTGGATAATGAATCCTCTTAGAAGCATTATACTTGGTGTATTGTATTGTTTTATATCTCATTTTTAATTGAACTTTAAAAGGATGTGGTATTTTAGTCATAACTCTGTCAATATCTTTATCCAGAGGCCTGTTGCCATTTTTATCTTCTCTGAAAATCTTGTCACCAAGAAAGGCAGTATTATTTTTTTCCTCTGAGATTGAGTTGGTGTAGTATATTCTTGGTAATCAAAGTATTAATAATAGCTTTGGGACTTTGAAATGGTAAATATTCATGATGTGTGAAATAGCATGTTACATAGCTATATGATCTTTATTACATAAAAATGCGAAAATCACAAATGAGACCTAGAAGGACACATCAGATGGCAAATTGCTTGTGATTATGAATGATTGTGGTTTTGGCTTCTTGTGTTTTAGTTTCCTATTATGCACATGTTACATTTTAAGAAATAAATGTTATTTTAGAAACCTAAAAAAAAAAAAAAAAAAAAAAAAAAAAAAACCTTACCTTACAATTGTGCTCATTTCACATGCTAGCAAGGTCATGTTGAAATCCTTTCAAGCTGGGCTTCAGCAGTATGTGATCCAAGCACTTCAAGATGTGCAAGCTGGGTTTAGAAAAGGCAGAGGAACTGGAGACCAAATTGCCAACATTTGTTGGGTCATGAGAAAATCAAAGGAACTCTATAAAAACATCTACTCCTGCTTCATTGATTATACCAAAACTTTAGATTGTGTTGATCACAACAAATTGCAGAAAATTTTTGAAGAGATGGAAGTACCAGACCACCTTATCTGTTTCCTGAGGAATGTGTATGCAGAAAAATAAGCAGCAGTTAAACCTGGACCTGAAACATGTGACTGACTCCAAATGGGGAAAGAAGTATGACAAGACTGCACTTAAAAAAAAAAAAACAAAAAACAAAAAAAGGCTGGGTTATTTAATGGCAGAATGTGAAGAGGAACTAAATAACCTCTTGATGATGGTGAAAGAGCAGAGTGAAAAATCTGGCTTGAAACTGAACATTAAACAAATAAACAACAACAACAACAACAAAAAACAGATCATGACATCCGACCCCACATCTTCATGGCAAATAGAAGGGGCAAAAGTGGAAGCAGTGACAGATTATATTTTCTTGGACTCCAAAATCACCGAAGACATTAAATATAGTGATGAAGTTAAAAGACACTTGTTCCATGAAATAAAAGCTATGGCAAATCTAGACACTGTATTAAGAAGCAAAAACATAACTTTGCTTACAGTCTATAAAGTCAAAGCTACTGTTTTTCCAGTAGTCATATATGGATATGTCAGTTGGACAGTAAAGAAGACTGATCATTGAAGAACCGATACTTTTGAACTATGATGCTGGAAAGACTCTTGACAGTCTCTTGAACAGCAAGGAGATCAAGCCAGTCAATCCTAGGGGAAATCAACCCTGAATATTCACTGGAAGGTCTATTGTTGAAGCTGAAACTCTAATACTTTGGCCACTTGTTGTGAAGAGTGACTCATTGGAAAAGCTCGGATGCTGGGAAAGATTGGAAGCAAAAAGAAAAGTGGGAGCAGAGAGAGAGCTTATTAGACATCATCACTGACTCAATGGACTTGAATAACTCATGGAGGGCAGAGGAGCCTGGCTTGCTGTAGTCCATGGAGTCACCAAGAGTCAAACACAACTTAGTGACTGAGAAGTGGGAGAAGTTAAAAACATAAATGGATAAATAACCTGATCAAAAAATCAATTAGGAAACAGTGAACTTGAAACATTAGAGTAAACAGACTTCAGTTCAGTTTAGTCACTCAGTCGTGTTGGACTCTTTGCGACTCCATGAATCGTAGCACGCCAGGCCTCCCTGTCCATCAACCCCGGAGTTCACTCACACTCGAGTCCATTGAGTCCGTGATGCTATCCAAACATCTCATCCTCGGTCGTCCCCTTCTCCTCCTGCCCCCAATCCTTCCTAGCATCAAAGTCTTTTCCAATGAGTCAACTCTTCACATGAGGTGGCCAAAGTACTGGAGCTCCAGCTTTAGCATCATTCCTTCCAAAGAAATCTCAGGGTCGGTCTTCAGAATGGACTGGTTGGATCTCCTTGCAGTCCAAGGGACTCTCAAGAGTCTTCTCCACACCAGAGTTGAAAAGTATCAACTCTTCGGCGCTCAGCCTTCTTCACAGTTGAAATCTCACATCCATACATGACGACAGGAAAAACCATAGCCTTGACTAGATGGACCTTAGTTGGCAAAGTAATGTCTCTGCTTTTGAATATGCTATCTATGTCGGTCATAACTTTTCTTCCAAGGAGTAAGCATCTTTTAATTTCATGGCTGCAATCACCATCTACAGTGATTTTGGAGCCTGCCAAAATAAAGTCTGACACTGTTTCCACTGTTTCTCCATCTTTTTCCCATGAAGTGATGGAACCTTATGCCATGGTCTTCATTTTCTGAATGTTGAGCTTTAAGCCAACTTTTTCACTCTCCTCTTTCACTTTAATCAAGAGGCTTTTTAGTTCTTCTTCACTTTCTGCCATAAGGGTGGTGTCATCTGCATATCTGAGGTTATTGATATTTCTCCCGGGAATCTTGATTCCAGCTTGTGTTTCTTCCGGTCCAGCGTTTCTCATGATGTACTCTGCATAAAAGTTAAATAAGCAGGGTGACAATATACAGCCTTGACATACTCCTTTTCCTATTTGGAACCAGTCTATTGTTCCATGTCCAGTTCTAACTGTTGCTTCCTGGCCTGCATACAGATTTCTCAAGAGGCAGGTCAGGTGGTCTGTTATTCGAACCTCTTTCAGAATTTTCCACAGTTTATTGTGATCCACACAGTCAATAAAGACTGTTATCCACAGTCTTTGGCATAGTCAATATAGCAGAAATAGATGTTTTTCTGGAACTATCTTGCTTTTGCCATGATCCAGCAGATGTTGGCAATTTGATCTCTGGTTCCTTTGCCTTTTCTAAAACCAGTCTGAACATCAGGGAGTTCATGGTTCACGTGTTACTGAAGCCTAGCTTGGAGAATTTCGAGCACTACTTTACTAGCATGTGAGATGAGTGCAATTGTTCAGTAGTATGAGCATTCTTTTGCATTGCCTTTCTTAGGGATTGGAATGAAAAGTGACCTTTTCCAGTCCTGTGGCCACTGCTGAGTTTTCCAAATTTGCTGGCATATTGAATGCAGCACTTTCACATCATCATCTTTCAGGATTTGAAACAGCTCTACTGGAATTCCATCACCTCCACTAGCTTAGTTCATAATGATGCTTTCTAAGGCCCAGTTGAGTTCACATTCCAGGATGTCTGGCTCTAGATGAGTTATCACACCATCATGGTTATCCAGGTCATGAAGATCTTTTTTGTACAGTTCTTCTGTGTATTCTTGCCATCTCTTCTTAATATCTTCTGCTTCTGTTAGGTCCATACCATTTCTGTCCTTTATCAAGCCCATCTTTGCATGAAATATTCCCTTGGTATCTCTAATTTTCTTGAGGAGATCTCTAATGTTTCCCATTCTGTTCTTTTCCTCTATTTCTTTGCATTGATCACTGAAGAAGGCTTTATTATCTCTTATTGCTATTCTTTGGAACTCTGCATTCAGATGCTTATATCTTTCCTTTTCTCCTTGGCTTTTAGTTTCTCTTCTTTTCTCAGACTTAGATATCTACAAAACATTCTATCCAAAAGCATCAGAGTATACACTGTTTCAAAGCATACACAGAACATGCCCCAGGATTGATCACATACTAGACCACAAAACAAGTCTTAACTAAATTAAAAAATAAAATAAAATAAAATCACCCCAAGCATCTTTATGACAGTAGTAAGAGTAAAAAGTCAACTATAGGGAAAAAACAAAACAAAACAAACAAACAAAAAACACACCTAGCCCTAGGAGGCTTAGTAGGCCAAAACAGACTATTTCATCATGCCAGGAGAAACAGATCTTAGTCAGAACAGAACCTCCAGCCCCTCATTTCTTTCCCATAGCTAGCCAAGGTGGAGACCACCCTTATTCCAGGAGAACCTTTGCACCTTCAGCATTCTAAATCCAGCTCCTTGGGGTGCTGCCTCACCACTGGCCAAGATGGCAATTGCCATTGCTCCAGGGTTAATCCCAGATCTATCAGGGTTCCTATTTCAACTCTTGGGGCCATGACTCTGCTCCCAGGCAGTGTGATGACCAACACTGAATCTGGATAATCCCTGGATTACACCAAGCACTAGCACTAGCCCCTCTGATTCTAGCCATGACCCCATCATCAAGAAAGTCACTGCCAGTGCATCCTGGAAGAAAACAGCCCAGGCTTACTTCAGGCTCATCTCTGCCTCCGAAACCACTGGGCATAAGCAGATTTCATAAAGATGCTCCCACATATAGACCTGCCTTCACAACTGGGAGAGACAAAAACAAAGATTAGAAGTTACAACTATGTTACAACCATAAAACAGGATAAAATCCCAGGATTGACCCTCATGAAACAGAGATAAGTAATTTACTCTATAATGTGTTCATAGAAATGGTAATAAATATATCCACTAAATCTGGGAAAATGAAAAGGAACATAGTGAGTACTTCAACAAAGAAATGGATAATTTAAAGAACTAAGCTGAAGAACATAACAACTGTAATGAAAAGTACACAGAAGGAATTAGGTGAGAACAAAGAACACATAAATGACTGGAAGGAAAGAATAGTGGAAATGAAATCATACTAATATTTGCAATACAGTGGGCTCAGAAAGTGAAACAAGGGAAAGAGGCAGAAATCATATTTCAAAATTTACCTAACCTGAAGAAGGAAATGGATATCTATGTCCAAAGAATATGAGAATCCCAAACAAGTTAACACAGAGAGACTCATACCAATACATATCATACTTAAAAAGACAAACATTAAACGTAGACTTTTTAAATCGGCAAGAGAAACAAAAAGTCACATAAAAGGAACACCTATACTTTATCAGCTGCTTTTTCACAGTAATTTTGCAGGTCATAGGAGTGTGGTCTGATGTATTTAAAGTGCTGGCAGGGAAAAACAAACACTCCACCCAGCAAGGTTATCATTCATAATGCCAAGACAGAGTTTTTTTTTTTTTAGACAAGCAAAAAGTAAGAGTTCATCATCAGTAACCTACTTTACAAGAAATGGTAAAACACACACACACACACACACACAATAACTGTGTAACAAGAAGAAAACAAATGAAATAAATCTTACTGGTAACATTATATATAGTACAAGTAATGGATAAACCCTTAAATAAACTAGTTGAAAAGGTTTAAGACAAGAATTTAAAAATCAAGTATCATCAGTTCAGTTCAGTTCAGTCACTCAGTCATGTCCGACTCTTTGTCACCCCATGAATTGCAGCACTCCAGGCCTCCCTGTCCATAGCTATAGCTATATTAGGTGTCATTAGTGGTAAATGGCATCCTACTCCAGTACTCTTGCCTGGAAAAATCCCATGGATGGAGGAACCTTGTAGGCTGCAGTCCATGGGGTGGCGAATAGTCGGACACGACTGAGCGACTTCACTTTCACTTTACACTTTCATGCATTGGAGAAGGAAGTGGCAACCCACTCCAGTGTTCTTGCCTGGAGAATCCCAGGGACGGAGGAGCCTGGTGGGCTGCTGTCTCTGGGGTCACACGGAGTTGGACACGACTGAAGCGACATAGCAGCAGCAGTGGTAAAGAACCCATCTGCCAATGCAGACAATGTACGAGATGCTATTGGAAAGATTCCCTGGAAGAAGGCATGGAAACATAATCCAGTATTCTTGCCTGGAGAATCCCATGGACAAAAGATCCTGATCTGCTACAGTCAGTATGGTTGCAAAGAGTCAGACATAAAATAGAAGCATAAAATGTTGTGGCAGAGTAAATAAGTTAGAGGTTTAAGAATGATTTTGAACTAAATGACTCTCAGTTTAAAACAAGTATATGTATATTTAGATATATGTATGTATATAAACTTCACAGTAACCACAAATAAAGAAATCTCTCTCTCTCTCTCTATGTATCTATCTATCTATATCTATCTATCTATCTTTCTATCTATCTATATATATATAAAATAATAAAAATAAGAAAAGAAAGCAAGAAAAAAATAACACTAAAGAAAGTCATCAAATCACAGAGGAAAAGTTGACAAGATAGCAAGGGGTATGGAGATGTGGAGTGCATCTCTCTCCATGGATGCATCAGAAATACATCTTCCAATGCAGAAGATCTCACAGAGCACCTGCTGAGTACTAGCAGGAGTCCCTGACCATGGAAAAATAATACACAGATCCACAGAAAATTAGGTAGGATGAAGGAAAGAAGGGAGACTAGGAGGAGAGTGAGTGGGACCAGACCTGCCTCCTAGAATGGGGGACTTGAAACAGGGGAGAGATCCTCACATCTGGGGAAATCAGTTGGGACAGAAGGGATGCATTTGATGCTGTCAGAGAGTGAAGTACCTACTATGTGACAGTATGGATGAGTGAGGACCACACAGATAATTGTTGCTGTTTATCCTAAGTACCCTGGACAAGAACGTTTGTCTACCAGAATGCATAATGTCTGGGACTGCTGTTGACTTCAGGGAAATAACCCCAAGCGGAAGGGAAGGAGGAAATATGTGTTGAGGAATACCTTTGGAGTAAAGTTGTGCAGACATGGAGGCAGGGCACTTCTGCTGAGTCACATGCAGAGGGTTAAGGGATCAGTTGTTGGCTCTCTCCCCTTATCTCAGCACCAGCAGCTGACCAGGAGAGAAACAGCGCAGTAAGGGTGGACCTTTGAAGACCTGATATGCTGAGCAACGGAGAAGGACCAGCCAGTGACGTCCTTTGAGATCCAGCTGCCAGAGGATAGGAAAGAATCCTAATAGAGACATACCTCCTGCACCTGTAGCACTGCTGGCTTTCCTGCACACCTAGTGTCATGAAGGTCCACAGGATCCAAGCAACCATGCTGCTTCCACACCTGGTTTTCATTCAGGCCAACCTAAATCCTCCAGGGTAGCCTAAGGAGCAAACTCCTCCAGATGACCCCATGCAGAGTTTTGGATAAAGCCACAGTTGAACTCCAGGGTGGAGACATTAAGGAAGAGAATCAAAATAATTTCCACCAGCTGTACAGTTTCAGCAGTAAGTTCTAGGTTAAATCTACACTGTCAATTAGGTAGACTCTTTGTCTATGGAATATATAAAAGGATAATGAGAGTTCCCACAAAAGAAATGTTCTAGCTCTGGCATCTATGGATCTTGGAAGCAAGTATATGTAGGATTATGGCAAGATTATAGTCTGAGCTCTTCCCACATCAGATACAGAGACCAGTCCTCCCCAGTAGTGTCAGGTCTCCTAGGGAAAAAAAAAATAGATGGATGGTGGGTAACAGCAAGGAAAAAATTGCCAACATCTGACACGCAGGCAAAATATTTATAATTTTTATATTTTGATTCATTCTGTATTTGGCTCTAGCTTTTTTTTTCTCATTTTTATTGTAATTTTTTTATTTTTTTATTTCTATTTAGGCATTTGTGAACTTTTAAAATCATATTTTTATTTACTTAATATATTTCAGATTCTACTTTGGCTTACTGAAATTTTGTTGTTTTATTTTTTGGTCGTTTTCTGGTTCTTATTACAGATTTTCACTAATGTATATATCTTTCTTATATACTTCTATTTAACTTGTTTTTTCTATTTTCTTTTCCTTTTTTTCAAGGTATTTATTGTTAGTTTTGTTTCCTTTACTCTATTCCTCAGTTGGCATTCTGCTTTGGTCTTGTTTGTCTTATTTTTTGTTTTAGTTAATTCTGTTCTTAATTGATTGACATTATTTTTGGTTTCCTTTGCTTGCTGGGTCAATCTCTTGTATTTTGGCTTTTTTGATCTGTTTTGGTTTCATTTGTGTGCAGGTGTGAGTGTGTGTATGTATGTTCCTTTGTTATTGCTTCTATTTGTCTAATTTTGTTTTTAAAATTTCTCTAGAATTTTTTTGTTTCTTCATTTGTTTTAATCCCCTTAATTAACATAACAAGAGGCTTATGGGGTCTTGGCTCCCTGACCAAAAGTTGTGCCTGAGCCTCATGGGTGGGAGCACTGAGTCCAGAACATTAGACCATCAGAGAACTCCTGATATCAAGGAGTAATAATCAAAGAGAACTCGCACAAAGTTCTCCATCTGTATCTAAGACCCAGCAACACCTAACAGCATGCAGTCCACAGTGCAGGATACATCACTCAAACAACAAATAAGACAAGAACACAAACCCAATCCTCGGTAGACAGGCTGTCCACAGACACCCCAAAACACATTACCTCACATGGCCCTAACCATCAGAAGTAAAACACTCATCTCATTCCAGCAGAAGGCAGATACATTTCTCCACTCCTCTGCCAAGCATGAAGCCTACACAAGACACTAGACCAACTTCACCTACTGGAAGCACAAACCAAAAGCATGAAGAACTATGACCCTATAGCCCAGGAAAAGGAGACTTCAAACACAGTTAGACAAAATAAAAAGACAAAGAAATGTTGTGCAGATGAAGGAATAAAATTAAAACACAGAAGACCAAATAAATGAAAAGGAAATAGACAAGCTACCTGAAAAAGAATTCAGAGAAATAACAGTTAAGATAATCTAGAATCTCAAAAAATAGAATGAAGAAAGTGAAAGAATCATTTAACATATTTAACAAGGACCTAGAAGGAATAAAGAATAAAACCTGTGAACAACACAGTTACTGAATTTAAAAATGCGAGAATTTGATTGCTATGTCATGTCTGACACTTTGTGACCTTATGGACTTTAGCCCACTAAACTCCTCTGTTTATGGGATTTCCCTGGCAAGCATATTTGACTGGGGTACCATTTCCTTTTCCAGGGGATCTTGCTGACCTAAGTATTAGATCCTGGTCTCCTGCTGTGCAGGCAGATCCTTTTTTGGACTGAGTCACTTGGTAAAGCTGAAAAATACTCAAGAAGTAATCAATAGTAGAATAATTGAGACAGAAAAATGGATTTGTGACCTAGAAGATAGAATAGTGGATATGACTGCTGAAGACCAAGTAAAGGAAAAGGAATAAAAAGAATTGAGGGCAGTCTCAGTGACCTCAGGAAAAAATATTGAATGTACCAACATTCAAATTATAGAAGTCCCAGAAGAAGAGAAAAACAAAGTATCTGAGAATATTTTTGAAGAGACTATGGTCAAAAACTTCCATAATATGGGAAAAGAAATAGTGGAGTCTAAGAGGCACAGAGAATTCTATACAGGAAAAACCCAAGAATAAACATGCCAAGACATATACTAATCAAAGTAACAAAAGTAAACACATTGAAAACATACTAAAAGCAGAAAATGAAAAGCACCAGGTAATATACAAGGGAAATCACATGAGGTTGAGAGCTGATCTTTCAGCAGAAAATCTGCAGGCCAGAAATATATACTACAGGCTAGTATATATTTAAAGGGATGAAAGTGAAAAACCTATAACCAACACAACTGTAACCAGCAGGGGCCCCATTAAAAATCAATGAAGAAATCAAAAGATTTACAGACAAATAAAGCTTAAGAGAGTTCAGTACCCCAAATGAACTTTATAACAAATGCTAAAGAGTCTACTCTAGGCAAGAAACACAAGAGAAAGAAAAGACCTACACAAACAAATCCAAAATAATTTTTAAAATTCCAATATGAATATATATACTAATAAATACTTTAAATGAAAGTGGATTAAATTTCAAATCAAGACACACACTGGCTGAATGGATACATTAGTAAGACACATATACATGCTGTTTACAGGAGAACCACTTCAGACCTACAGACAGATACAGACCAGAAGTCAGAAGAAAGATATTTCATGCAAATAGAAACCAAAAGAATGACAGAGTACATAGTCACAAATCAGACAAGATATACTTTAAAATAAAATTATTACAAGAGATAAGGAAGGACACTACTGTGATCAAGGAATCAATCCCCCAAAGGCATAATAACTGTAAATATGTATATATTACATAAAGGAGCACCTCAATACACAAGGCAAACATAGACCAAAAAAAAAAAAAAAAAAAGGCAGGGGGGCGGGGGGCGGGAGAAAATTGACAGTAACATAAAAATATAAAAAATGTGTGTACAGAGGATCTATACAGAAAATTAATAAAGAAATATAAGCCTTATGTTGCATGCTAGATCAAACGGATTAATTGATATCTTCAGGATATTTTATTCAAATGCAGAATATACTTTTCTGTCAAGTGCACACGGAATATTCTCCAGGATAGATGACATCTTGGGTCACAAATCAAGAATAGAAAAATTAAAACAAAATGAAACATTATCAACCATCTTTTCTGACCATAGATTTTAATTAGAGAAAAAACACTGTAAAATACAAAAACATAACAAGGTTAAAAAATATGCTTCAAAATATTCAACAGATTACTGAAGAAATCAAAAAAGAAAAAAAATCTAGAAACAAATTATAGTGAAAACACAATGTCTGCAAACCTATATTGTTGCTGTTGTTCAGCCCCTGGTCATGTACTATTCGTGGCTCCATGAACTGCAGCATTCCAGGCTTCCCTGTCCTTTACCATCTCCCAGAGATCGGTCAAATTCATTTCCATCGAGTCGGTGATCCTATCCAACGATCTCATCCTCTGTCAGCCCATTCTTCTCCTGCCCTAAATCTCTTCTAACATCAGGGCCTTTTCCAGTGAGTTGGTTCTTTGCATCAGATGGCCAAAGTATTGGAGCTTCACCTTCATCATCAGTCTTTCCAATGAATATTCATGGTTAATTTCCTTTAGAATTTACTGGCTTAATCTTCTTGCTGCCTAAGGGACTCTCAAGAGACTTCTCTAGCACGACAATGTGAAAGCATCAGTTCCTTGCACTTAACCTTCTTTATGGTCCAAATCTGACATCTGTGCATGACTACTGGGAAAACTAGAGCTTTGACTATACAAACCTTTGTCAACAAAGTCATATTTTTGCTTTTTATTACACTGTCTAGTTTTGTTAAAGCTTCTGTCCCAAGGAGCAAGTGTCTTAATTTCATGGCTGCAGTCATTGGTTACAGTGTTTTTTAGAGCCCAATAAATTAAAATCTGCCAGAGTTTCCACTTTTTTCCCATCTATTTGCCACGAAGTTCTGAGACCTGATGCCATGATATTAGTTTTTTGAATACTGAGCTTTAAGCCAGTTTTCTCACTCTCCTCTTTCACTTTCATCAAAAGGCTCTTTAGTTCCCCTTCACTTTCTGTCATTAACGTGGTATCGTCTGCGTATTTGAGGCTGTTGATGTTTCTCCCAGAAATCTTAATTTCAGTTTGGAATTCATCCAGTTAGGCATTTCCCATGATGTATTCTTCACAATAGTTAAATAAACAGGGTGACAAAATATAGACTGGATGTATTTCTTTCCCAATTTTGAAAAATCTGTTGTAAGCTATATGATTTTAACTGTGGCTTGACCTACATACAGGTTTTTCAGGAGGCAGGTAAGGTGGTCTGACATTCCCATCTCTTAAGAATTTTCCACACTTTATTGTGAAAATCTCAGTCAAATAATTTATTTCAGTCAGTGAAACAGTAGTTTTGTTGTTTTTTTTTTAAATTCCCTTGCTTTTTCTCTGATCCAACAGATGTTGGCAATTTGTTCTCTGGTTTATCTGCCTTTTAAATTCTACTTGAACATCTGGAAGTTCTTGGGTCACATACTATTGAAGCCTAGCTTGAAGGATTTTGAACATTGCCATGTTAGCATGTTAAATGAGAGCATTTGTACAGAGTTTTAACACTTTGGCATTGTTTTTCTTTTGGGATTGATACGAAAACTAAATCTTGCCAGTCCTGTGGCCACTGCTGATTTCCCCAAATTTGCTGGCATATTGAGTGCAGCATTTTAGCATTTTAACAGCATCTTTTTTTTTTTTTTTTTTTTTAGGATTTGAAATAGCTCAGTGGAATTTATCACCTCTATTACTTTTGTTTGTAGCAATGCTTCCTAAGGTCTACTTGATATCACACTTCAGGATACCTGGTTCTAGGTGAGTGACTACACCATCGTGCTTATCAGGGTTACTAAGTCCTTTTTGTGTAGCTCTTCTGTGTATTCTTGCCATCTCTTCTCACTCTCTTCTTCTTCTGTTCATTCCTTGCCATTTCTGCCCTTTATTTTGATCATATTTGCGTAAATTTTTCCCTTGGTACCTCCAATTTTCTCGAAGTATTTCCCATCCTATTGTTTTTCTCTATTTCTTTGCATTTTTATTTAAGAAGTCTTTCTCTTCTCTTCTCGCTATTCTCTAGAACTCTGCATTCAGTTGGATATATCTTTCTTTTTCTCCTTCGCTTTTCCTTTCTCTTTTCTCAGGTATTTGCATGGCCTCCTCAGACAACCACTTTGACTTCTTCCATTTATTTTTCTTGGGGATGGTTTTGGTCATAATATCCTGTACAATGTTACAAGCCTCTGTCCATAGTTCTTCAGGCTCTATGTCTACCAGATCTAATCCTTTGAGTCTATTCATCATCTCCACTGTAGAATCATAAGGGATTTGATTTAGGTCATTTGAATGTCCTAATGATTTTCCCTATTATCTTCAATTTAAGCCTGAATTTTGAAATAAGGAACTGACCATTTGAACCACAGTTAGCTCCAGGCCTTGTTTTAGCTTACTATGCAGAGTTTCTCCATCTTTGGCTGCAAATAATATAATCAATCTGGATTCAGTATTGACCATCTTATGACAGTCATGTGTAGAGTCATCTCTTGTGTTGGTCAGAGAGGTTGTTTGCTATAACCAGTGTATTCTGTTGATAAAACTTTGTTGGCCTTTGTCCTGCTCTATTTTTATTCCAAGGAAAAACATGCCTGTTACTCAAAGTATCTCTGTCCTACTTTTGTATTTCAATCTCCTATGATGAAAGGGACACCTTTTTTGATATTATTTCTAGATGTTTTGCAGGTCTTCACAGAACCATTTGACTTCACCTTCTTTGGCATTAGTGGTTGGAGCATAGACTTAGGTTACTGTGATACTGAATAGTTTGCTTTGGAAACGAATTGAGATAGATTTGCTGTTTCTGAAATTTCACCCAAATACTGCATTTTGGGCTTGCTGCTGACTATGCATCGTTCAGATTGGCTATGATCAAAAAATCCACCAAAAGTAAAACTAAAGAGGGTGTGAAGAAAAGAGAACATTCTTACACTGTTGGGAATGCAAATTGTTATAGTCACTATGGAGAACAGTGTGGAAATTCCTTTAAAACCTAGGAATAAAACTACTGTATGACCCAGCAATCCTACTACTCTGCATATACCCTGAGTACACCATATCTGAAAAAGACACATGCACCCCAATATTCATTTAAGCATTAATTACAGTAACTAGGACATGGGAACAACCTAGATATCCTTCAACAAATGAATGGGTAAAGAAGTTGTGGTACATATATAAAGTGGAATATTAGCCATCAAATGCAAAGCATTTTAGTCAGTGCTAATGAGATGGATGAATCTAGAGTCTATTATACAGCATGAAGTATGTACAAAAGAGAAAAAAATATACATTATGTATTAATGCATATATATGAAATCTCAAGAGATGATACTGATTAGCTTATTAACTGGACAGCAACAGAGATGCAGACATAGGGAATAGACTTGTGGACACAGTTTGGGAAGGAGAGGGTGGGACAAATTAGGAGAGCAGCATTGAAGCACATATTTTACCACATGTAAAATGGATGCCAGTGGAAATTTGCTGTATGATGCAGGGAGCTCACACACGGTGCTCTGTGACTGCGACATGGGAGGGATGGGGTGGGAGGTGGAAAGGAAGTTCAAAAGGGAGGGTATGTGTGTATACTTATGATTGATTCATGGTGATGTATGGCAGTAATCAACACAATATTTTAAATCAATTTCTCTCCAATTAAAAACAATAAATGAAATATAAAGTTCTTTGTAAAACATTAATGAAAGAAGTTAAATATGACACAAATAAATGGAAAGCAATCCATTTTCATGGATTGGAAGAATTAATATCGTTAGTGTCCATACTACCTAAAGGAGTCTATAGATTTAATGCAATTTCTCTCAAAATGCACAATATTTTTCACACAACTAGAACATATAACCCCAAGCTTTTTATAGAAAAACAAAATATCCTCAATAGCCAATGAAACCGTGAGAAAAAAAAAGGAACAAAGCCTGAGGTATCATGCTCCTTGATATTATTCATAACAGCATGGCACTGGCATGTGCACACGCGTACACACACACATGCACACACAGAAACAGACACATGTATTCATGGAAGATAACAGTGGACCCCAAAATAGGCCTAGACACATACGGTCAATAGATCTATGCCACAGGAGGCAAGAATATGCAACGAGGAAAGACATTCTTTGTAAAAATAGAGTTTGGAGAACTGGACAAATGCATGATAAAGAATAAAATTAGTACATTTTCCCACATCATATAAAAATAAAAAAAAATATTTTAAAGACCTAAATGTAAGATTTGAATCCATAAAACCCCTTGAAAAATACATAGGCAGTATATTCATCGACATTGGTCTTGGCAGTATTATTTTTAATCTGTCTCGTCAGAAAAGGGAAACAAATGCTAAAATGTTTTAAGTGATATATAATCTATTTTTAAACTTTTGACAACAAAGGAAACCTTCAAAAAGTGAAAAGGGAGAAGAAATTTGCAAACTGCCGGGAGCCAGCTTGAGGAACTCCACCCTTGACAAAGGTCATGAGGAAGGAGGCTCAGCATAGGCAAAGGCAAGATCGAGCCTCAGGAAATCCCCTGTTCCCAAGCCATCTACCCCCCAAACCAGAGTCTGTTTTATGCTCTCACCTATACCTCTGACTTTACGGGGGCTCTTCCCCATCACCATTTCTCTCGGAGAAGGAGTTAACTTGCAGCTCCAGTTAATAAAAATTCCTGGGTGTGACAAGAGTGTTTCAACTTACAAACTCCTCTGAAGGTTCTCTAGCTTGCCTGAGAGGGTTTGTCTGGCCACATGTGATTGTTTACAGCCTCCCAACCGTGAGAGGCATGAGATGTTTTAAAACTTTCTAAATACAGACTCTTTTAAAAAGTTAGAAAATTATTAGTATAGTGTAGTGGGTTAATTAGGAATTATATTGGTGAAGGGTTTTTCATTTATTGTTCCGATAATTACTGCTAATTCCCTGCCCTGGGTGTCACAAGGGTGTCTCAGGTCAAACCACTCTGCTGACAGACTAGCTTGTGTGACAACCTCTCAACATAAACAGCACAGAGAGTTTGTAGTATTTTGAGAGTTTTAATTAGCATAGGGCTTTTCTCATTGTTGAGTCAATGATTGCTGCCAGGCCTCCATATCCTTAGGCACCTGGGAATATATTAATCAATGTATTTGGAAATATAGAAAAGGTAATATAGTAGTTTTTGATGTTAGCAATACTAGACTTTTTGAGTTAATGAATTTTCTCTTTTGTTATAGATCACTGTAGTTTGTTATAAATCACTGTGTACTTGCTATGCAAAAACGTAACTTTATCACTATCTTAAGACTAAACAGATCTTAAGGGGATCATTGGTAAAGGGTTTTCATTTGTTGGGCTGATGTTTGCTGCTAAATCTCCATATTCCTTGCCCTTAAAATGAATATAACTAGCATATAGGAAAAATAATATTAACCTTTAAGATTAATCATGTTAAACCTTAGGCTAAGTAAGTTCCTTTCTTGATTATAACCCACTATACCCTCACCCTATAGGAATGCAACTTTATTTGCTACCTTCAGAGGGTGGTGCCTGGTTTAAGAAAAAACACCCTTGGAAAAAAAAATTTTTGGTTATCAGAAAGAAAGGATCATAAAATATCAGCGGGCCTCATGGCCAGAAGATGATGTAAAACCCATAAGACCTTTGTGTAATTTTATATGAAGCACCTGATTGTGACAAGGGTCAGGTCTGCTGACCCCCGCGTGACTCTGTATTCATCCTTATGTATAACAAAAGGTATATAAACAAACCTAAAAAATAAAGAAATCAGATCAGTTTCTGGAAAGACTGATTCCCCCACGTCGCTTCTTTTTTGCTCTCAGTTTTTCTGGCCGAATTCCCACCTGGAGCGTGGGTGCCTGCCATGTATACTTACTTTCTCCGGTTTTTAAGTTCCATACGAGAAGGAGCCCAAGGAGGGGCACCTTCTGATACTCAAGTGGCACCGGTGGCCCAACGTAGATGGTGCAAATTCCTTGTCTTGGAATTTTATTGGTATCCCATGTAAAACAAGTTATTCAGCCTCTTTTTATCTCCTACTATTTTCTGGCCAATTTCCCATCTGGTACGTGGGTATTCACTAAGCCTACTATTTTGTCTGGGCTTCTAAGATCAGACCAGGAGGCCTTAGTGCCTCCTCTCCTTCGGGAGAATGGAAGGACGCCTCTGGCCTACGTAGGTGGTGATTGGTAGTCCATGTAAACCAAGTTATTCAGCCTCTTTTCCTCTGCTAATTTTCTAATCCCTCTCTATCTGTAATTAAATAAGTATTTTCCTAGGACACTGATTTTGTCCCCACCTTAGAATTACCCTGGATCCACCAGGGCTGGACACCAGCAGCAAACTATGTCTAATAGAAGGTTAATGTAAAAATATACAATGAACTCATACAAATCAACATCAAAAACACTAAAAGTCAGACTATAAGTGGGCAATGGCCGCAACAGACATTTTTTTTTTTTTCAAAGAAGATGCAAAATATCCAGTAGGCAAATAAATACTAAGGATCACTAATGATCAGGGAAATGTAAATCAAAATCATAAATAAATATCACCTAGTACCTCTCAGAACAGCTATCTTCCAAAAGACATCAAATAATAAGTGCTGGCAAGAATATGGAGACAAGAGAATGTTCGTACATTGTTAGCTAGAATTTACAGCCACTATGAAAAACACCATGGCAGTTACTAAAAAATTAAAAATTTAAAGTATAGTTTACAAATAATGCAGCAATTCCATTATTGATATTTATCCAAAGAAGATGAAAACTCTAATTAAAAAAGACATAAGCACATCAATGTTTATGCAGTATTATTTATAATAACCGAGGTATGGATATAACCTAAATGCCTACTGATAGATAATTGAATAAAACAAATGTTATAGGGATGTATAGTAGAATATTATTGAGTCATAAAAGGGTGAAATTTTGCCAGTTCTGGCAATGCTGATGGACCTGGAGGGCATTATGCGTACTGAAATAAGTCATGAGGAGAAAGACAAACACTGCATGCTTTCACCTGTATGTGAAATCCAAAACTAAAATAAACCAAGCGAACAAATGAAACAGATACGAAGCGAAAACGGTTACATGAGTGAAGAGGGAAAGTGCAGAAGCAAAATGGTTGAAAGAGATTCAGCTCAGTTCAGTCGCTCAGTCGTGTCCAACTCTTTGCAACCCCATGAATCACAGCATGCCAGGCCTCCTTGTCCATCACCAACTCCCGAAATTCACTCAGAATCACGTCCATCGAGTCAGTGATGCCATCCAGCCATCTCATCCTCGGTCATCCCCTTTTCCTCCTGCCCCCAATCCCTCCCAGCATCAGTCTTTTTTTTTTTTAATTTTATTTTTTATTTATTTATTTTTTTAATTTTAAAATCTTTAATTCTTACATGCGTTCCGAAACATGACCCCCCCCTCCCACCTCCCTCCCCACAACATCTCTCTGGGTCATCCCCATGCACCAGCCCCAAGCATGCTGCACCCTACGTCGGACATGGACTGGCGATTCAGTTCTTACATGATAGTATACATGTTAGAATTCCCATTCTCCCAAATCATCCCACCCTCTCCCTCTCCCTCTGAGTCCAAAAGTTCGTTATACACATCTGTGTCTTTATTCCTGTCTTGCATACAGGGTCGTCATTGCCATCTTCCTAAATTCCATATATATGTGTTAGTATACTGTATTGGTGTTTTTCTTTCTGGCTTACTTCACTCTGTATAATCGGCTCCAGTTTCATCCATCTCATCAGAACTGATTCAAATGAATTCTTTTTAACGGCTGAGTAATACTCCATTGTGTATATGTACCACAGCTTTCTTATCCATTCATCTGCTGATGGACGTCTAGGTTGTTTCCATGTCCTGGCTATTATAAACAGTGCTGCGATGAACATTGGGGTACATGTGTCTCTTTCAATTCTGGTTTCCTCGGTGTGTATGCCCAGCAGTGGGATTGCTGGGTCATAAGGTAGCATAATTCTTTTCCAATGAGTCAACTCGTCCCATGAGGTGGCCAAAGAACTGGAGTTTCAGCTTCAGCATCATTCCCTCCAAAGAAATCCCAGGGCTGATCTCCTTCAGAATGGACTAGTTGGATCTCCTTGCAGTCCAACGGACACTCAAGAGTCTTCTCCAACACCACAGTTCAAAAGCATCAATTCTTCGACACTCAGCCTTCTTCACAGTCCAACTCTCACATCCATATATGACCGCTGGAAAAACCATAGCCTTGACTAGATGGAACTTTGTTGGCAAAGTAATGTCTCTGCTTTTCAATATGCTATCTAGGTTGGTCATAACTTTTCTTCTAAAGAGTAATTGTCTTTTAATTTCATGGCTGCAATCACCATCTACAGTGATTCTGAAGCCCAAAAAATTTAAGTCTGACACTGTTTCCACTGTTTCCCCATCCATTTCCCATGAAGTGATGGGACCAGATTCCATGATCTTCGTTTTCTGAATGTTGAGCTTGAAGCAAACTTTTTCACTCTCCTCTTTCACTTTCATCAAGAGGCTTTTCAGTTCCTCTTCACTTTCTGCCATAAGGGTGGTGTCGTCTGCATATCTGAGGTTATTGATATTTCTCCCGGCAATCTTGATTCCAGCTTGTGTTTCTTCCAGTCCAAGGTTTCTCATTATGTACTCTGAATAGAATTTAAATAAGCAGGGTGACAATATACAGCCTTGACGTACTCCTTTTCCTATTTGGAATCAGTCTGTCGTTCCATGTCCAGTACGAACTGTTGCTTCCTGATCTGCATATATATTTCTCAAGAGGCAGGTCAGGTGGTCTGATATTCCCATCTCTTTCAGAATTTTCCACAGTTTATTGTGATCCACACAGTCAAAGGCTTTGGCATAGTCAATAAAGCAGAAATATGTTTTTTTCTGGAACTCTCTTGCCTTTTTGATGATCCAGCAGATGTTGGCAGTTTGATCTCTGTTTCCTCTGCCTTTTCTAAAACCAGCTTGAACATCTGGAAGTTCATGGTTCACGTGTTGCTGAAGCCTGGCTTGGAGAATTTTGAGCATTACTCTAGTAGCATGTGAGATGATAAGAAGTACAATTATACTAGGTGTAAAATTAATAAGTTACAAAGAGCTAATGCATGCACAAGGAATACAGCCAATAGTTCTTGTTTGTATGGAGTATAATATGTAAAAATGTTTACTTACTACATTGTACAACTAAAACTAATTTAATATTGTAAGTCAACTATATTTTAATTAAATTAAACTGAAAATAACAATATGCTACTAAACAAGAAATTGGTAACTGAGGTGAAAGAGAAAATAAAGAAATTCTTGAAATAAAATGAGAGACCTATACCAGAATCAAATATATATGGCACACAGCAAAAGATATTCCAAAATGGAAATTTATATAAATAGAAACCTACATTGAAAAGAAAAACTTCATATAAATGATCTAGCTTTCCACCAGGAGGAACCACAAAAAGAACAATAAAGAAAACCCAAATTTAATAGAATGATAGAAATAATAAGGATCAGCACAGAAAAAATGAAAGAGACTTAAAAACAATATTTTAAAAAAATCAATGAATCTAAGTGATCGTCTTAGAAATATAAACAAACCTGATGAATCATTTATAAAAAAAAAAGAAAAGAGCACAAATAAATAAATCAGAAATGAAAGCGAGGTTACAACTGACATTACAGAAACACAAAGGATCAAAAAAGATTACTACCAAAAATTATATTCCAAAAAATTGAATAACCTAGAAGAAATGGATAATTACCCAGAAACATATTTTTTGGGGGCTTTTATTTTTTTATTTTCTTAATTTACTTGACAATACTGTATTGGTTTTGCCATGCATTGACATGAATCCGCCATGGATGTACATGAGTTCCCAATCCTGAACCCCCCTCCCACCTCCCTCCCTATATCATCTCTCTGGGTCATCCCAGTGCACCAGCCCGAAGCATCCTGTATCCAGCATTGAGCCTAGACTGGCAATTTGTTTCTTATATGATATTATACATGTTTCAATGTCATTCTCTCAAACCATCCTGACTTCTCTCTCTCCCACAGAGTCCAAAAGACTGTTCTATACATCTGTGTCTCTTTTGCTGTCTCGCATATAGAGTCATTGTTACTATCTGCCTAAATTCCATATATATATCTTATATCTCCTTGCTATTCTTTGGAACTCTGCATTCACACGGTTGTGTCTTTTCTTTTTCCTTCATCTTTCATTTCTCTTCTTTTCTCAGCTATTTCTAAGGCTTCCTCAGACAACCATTTTGCCTTTTTGCATTTCTCTTTCTTGGGAGTGGTTTTCGTCACTGCCTCCTGTACAATGTTAGGAACCTCTGTCCATACTTCTTCAGTTACTCTATCAGAGCTAATCTCTTGAATTTCTTTATCACTTTTAATGTAAATCATTGTTGTTGTCAAGTTGCTCAGTCATGAATAACTGCTTGCAATCAGGGCTGCGGTATTTCAAGCTTCCTTGTACCCTTAGCCATCTCTTGAAGTTTGCTCAAACTCATGTCCATTGAGTTGTTGATGCCATTCAACAATCTCATCTTCTGTCATTGCTTTCTGCTCCTGCCTTCAATCTTTCCCAGCATCAAAGTCTTTCCAAACAATCAGTTCTTTGGATCAGGTGGCGGAAGTATTGGAGCTTCAGCTTCAGAATCAGAATAATTTAAAAATGAATATGCAGGATTGATTTCCCTTTAGATTGACTTGTTTGATCTCTTCACAGTCCAAGGGTCTATAATGTGTCTTCTCCAACACCACATTTCAAAAGCATCAATTCTGGCGTGCTCAGCCTTCTTGATGGTCCAACTTTCACATCAAAACATGACTACTAAAAAAACCCATAGCTTTGCCTATAATGACCTTTGTTGGTACAGTAATGTTTCTGCTTTTTAATATGCTGTCTAGGTTGGTCATAGCTTTTCTTCCAAGGAGCAAGTGTCTTTTAATTTCATAGCTGCATTAACCATAAGCAATGATTTGGAGCCCAAGAAAATAAAATCTGTCATTGTTTCCATTATTTCCCCATTTACATGGCCTGAAGTGATGGGATTGGATGCCATGATCTTAGTTTTTTGAATGTTGAGTTTTAAGCCAGCTTTTTCACTCTCCTCTTTCACTTTTATCAAGAGAATCTTTAGTTACTCCTCACTTTCTGCCATAAGAGTGGTGTCATCTGCATATCTGTGGTTATTGATATTTCTCCTGGCAATCTTAATTTCAGCTTGTGCTTTATCCAATCCAGCATTTCACAACATGTACTCTGCATAGAATTAAATAAGCAGGGCAACAATATGCAGCCTTGATGCACTGCTTTCCCAATTTGGAAACAGTCCATTGTTCCATGTCCTGTTCTAACTGTTGCTTCTTGGCCTGTATACAGGTTTCTCAGGGGGCAGGTAAGGTGATCTGGTTTTTCCATCTCATTAAGAATTTTCCCCAGTTTGTTGTGATCCACACAGTCAAAATCATTAATGTAGTCAATGAAGCATAAATAGATTTTTTTTTTTCTGGATATCTCGTGCTTTTACTATGATCCAACGGATGTTGGCAATTTGTTGTTCTCTGGTTTCTCTGCCTTTTCTAAATCCAGTTTGAACATCTGGAAGTTCTTGGTTCATGAACTGTTAAAGCCTAGCTTGGAGAATTTTGAGCATTACTTTGCTAGAATTTAAAATGAGTGCAAATGTGTGATAGTTTAAACATTGATTATCATTGCTTTTCTTTGGGATTGTAATGAAAACTGATTTTTTTATAGTCCTGTGGCCACTGCTGAGTTTTCCAAATTTGCTTGCATATTGTGTATAACACTTTAAGAACATCAATTTTAGGATTTGAAACATCTCAGCTGGAATTCCAGCACCTCCTCTAGCTTTGTTCGTAGTGATGCTTCCTACAGCCCACCTGACTGCACTCTATGATGTTGGCTCTAGGTGAGTGATCACACTATCATAGTTACCCTAGGTCATTAAGATCTTTTTTTTTTTTTTTGTACAATTCTTCTGTATATTCTTTATCTTTGCCACCTCCTCTTAATATCTTCTGATTCTTTCAGATCCATTCCTTTTCTGTCCTTTATTGTGCCCGTCTTTGCATGAAATATTCCCTTGATGTGTGTAATTTTCTTGAAGCTATCTCTAGTCTTTCCCATTCTATTATTTTCCTCTATTTCTTTGCATTGTTTACTTATGAAGGCTTCCTTTTCTCTCCTTGATATTCTTTAGAACTCTGCATTCAAATAGGTATCTTTCATTTTCTTCTCTGGTTTTTGCTTTGCTTGTTTTCTCAGCTATATATAGTGCCTCCTCTGACACCCATTTTGCCTTTTTGCATTCCTTTTTCTTGGAGATGGTTCTCATCACTGCTTCCTGTACAGTGTTTTGAACTTCTGTCCATAGATCTTCAGAAACTTTGTCTATCAGAATTAATCCCTTGAATCTGTTCGTCACTCCCAGTGTGTAATTGTAAGGGATTTGATTTAGGTCATACCCAAATGACCTAGTTGTTTTCTCTTTCTTCATGAAGTCTGAATTTCTCAGTAGAAGTACATGATCTGAGCCACAGCCAGCTGCCATTCTTGTTTTTCCTGAGTGTGTAGAGCTTCTCCATCTTTATCTGCAAAGAATATAATCAATCATCTGATTTCCCTATTGACCATCTGGTGATATCCATGTATAGTCTTCTCTTGTGTTGTTGGAAGAGGGTGTTTGCTATGATGAGTGGAGTCTCTTGAGAAAACTCTGTTAACCTTTGTCCTGCTTCATTTTGTACTCCGAGGCCAAACTTGCCTGTTACTCCAGGTATCTTTTGACTTCATAATTTTGCATTCCAGTCCCCTATGATGAAAATCAAATATTATTATTATATTATTTTCGTGTTAGTTCTAGAAGTCCTTGTAGGACTTCACAGTGCCATTTAGCTTAAGCTTCTTTGGCATTCAGGGTTGGGGCAAAGACTTAGATTGCTGCTATATTGAGTGGTTTGCCTTGGAAATGAACTGAAATTATTCTGTCATGTTTTAGATTACACCCAAATACTGCATTTTGGACTCTTGTTGACTGTGAGGGCTACTCCATTTCTTCCTGGTGGCTCTTGCCCACAGTAGTAGATATAATGGTCATCTGAATTAAATTCACCCATTCTGGTGAATTTGTGTTCACTCTTGCCATCTCCTGTGTGACCTCTTCCAATTTACCTTGATTTATGGACCTTACATTCCAGATTCCTATGAAATATTGTTCTTTACAGCATTAGACTTTACTTTTGCCACCAGACACATGCACAAATGGGCATTGTTTTCACTTTGGCTCAGACTCTTCATTCCTCTGAAGTTATTTCTCTGCTCTTCTCCAGTAGCATATTGGACACCTATGGACCTGGGGAGTTCATCTGTCAGAGTCACGTCTTTTTTTCCTTTTCATACTGTTTAGGGGGTTCTCAAGGCAAGAATGCTGAAGTGGTTTTGACATTCCTTTCTCTAGTGGACCACATTTTGTCAGAACTCTCACCCATGACCTGGTCTTCTTGGATAAACTATGGTGGATTAGAAATATGTGCACTCATCTTTTCTTGTGAGAATACCAAAATTGGACCTAGCTGCTGAATAACCATTGACAGGAGAATGTTGGGTCATACCAAATGAATAAATATATATATATATATATATATATATATATATATATATATATATATATATATATATATAATATATATATATATTCTCTGTGTCCAAGGAAAAATTAAAAGCCCCAACAAGACAGTAGGAGGGGCACAATTTTATTTTAAAACAAAATCTCAGACCCTCTAGAGATGCTATAAGGGTGCAAATAAAACCTTGTGCATACCAGGACTGAGGAAAAGAAGCAGTGACCCCCCGCCCCCCGCCACTTCCCCCAAGAGACTGAGCCAGACATGATTTTGAGTAGTGTCTCCTGTGGAGGCATGGGTCAGGAGTGGCCTGCCACAGGAACAGAAGCTCTGGTTGCAGCAGACATGGAAGGCATGGATATAGCAAATGTCCTCTTAGAAGAGGTTGCCATTAGCTTTAGTATAGAGCTGCCAAACAAATGACCCACAAACTGGAGAACAATTATACCAAAGAAGTTCTCGCACTGCTGAAAAGTTCTAGGCCCCACAACAGATTTCCCCACATGAGTATCCAGCAAAAGGACTGACAATTCCCAGGGAATTTGACTTTGGCTAGAGAACTTCCATGGGATTGGGGAAACAGACTCTTTGAGAGCACAACAAAACGTTGCATGCACCAGGACCCAGGAGAAAGGAGCAGTGACTCCACAAGAGACTGAACCAGACTTGCCTATGAGTGTCCATACCTGGAAAAGTGCTAAATTCTGTAGATTGACATATCTGGCTTTCTTTAATCAACAGTAATCTTTGGATGTTTCTGACTACTTGCCTTTTCTTTTGTTTGTTTGCAAAAATTCTATATATCCTGGGCCCCCCTTGCCTCTTTGGATTAGCTCTCTCATGGTTACTTGAAATGCTGTCCTCTAGGTTTGAAGTCCTAAAAATTCCCACCAAACAAAACATAGCTCTCAACTTTTCTGTTGTTTTTTTTTTTTCATTTTTTTTATTGTTTTAGTTGACAACTGTTACACAAGCATACAATATTTTTGCGATCTATAGCAAGTCTGGTCAGCATTTTCCCTTGTATACTCAGCTCTCTGCATTATTTTTTAGTATTTGATGCTAATCTAAGAGTTGCTATTCAAGGTGATCATAATTATCAAGGTGAAAATTAACTATGCTTTCCTCTTTGCTTGCTGTGGTGACCTAAACCAAGATTTTGTTCAAGTGTATTGTCATATCATGCATTCTCCTGGAGAAGATGTGGGTAATTTATTATCCTTTTGTCTGTAACTTTTTTCTTTCCACCTATGGCATCTGAATAGCAAAGGGACATATGTCACATGGGAGAAGCTTCAGTCATTCAAAGCAGGAACAAGCTATGCCCTTCAAGAATGCCAACGAATACAGTATTGATAGCTAAAGACATTATGCTGTATAGATTTCCAAAATTTTATTTACCTTACATCCACTAACAATACAGTGTGATATACTTAGTTTTGCAAAGATGGTAGATCTTAGGGCAGGAGTAATCTTTGGAAGCTATACACACACACACACACACACACACACACACACACACACATATTTATATAAACGGTTTTGATTGTGACCTGGCTGGGATGGACCACGGGACAGAAGTGTGCCGGCTGTGATGGACCTCGCAGAAGCATGACTGAGAGGAGTTACCCCATGTCCAATGTCAGGGGCAGCAGCCGGGAAGAACTACCCCTCGCCTGAGGCCAGGGGCAGTGGCCAGAAGGAGCTACCTCATGCCCGAGGTCAATGGCGGCGGCCAAGAGGAGCAACCCCACATCCAAGGAGCAATGGCTTCACTGGCACAGGAGGGCCAAGAGGAGCTACTCCACGTTCAAGGTCAGGAAGGGTGGTGGTAAGGAGATACCCCTCGTCCAAGGTAAGACGCAGTGGCTGCACTTTGCTGGAGCAATCATGAAGTGATATCCCACATCCAAGGTAAGAGAAACCCAAGTAAGATGGCAGGTGTTTCAAGAGGGCATCAGAGGGCAGACACTCTGAAACCATACTCACAGAAAACTAGTCAATCTAATCACACCAGGGCCACAACCTTGTCTAACTCAGTGAAACTAAGCCATGCGCTATAGGGCTACCTAAGAAGGGCAGGTAATGGTGGAGAGGTCTGACAGAATGTGGTCCACTGGAGAAGGGAATGGCAAACCACTTCAGTATTCTTGCCTTGACAACTCCTGAACAATATGAAAAGGCAAAATGATAGGATACTGAAAGAGGAACTACCCAGGTCGGTAGGTGTCCAATATGCTACTGAAGATCAGTGTAGAAATAACTCCTGAAAGAAAAAAAGTGATAGAGCCAAAGCAAAAACAATCCCCAGTTGCGGTAGTGACTGGTGATAAAAGCAAGGTCCAATGCTGTAAAGAGCACGATTGCATAGGAACCGGAATGTTAGGTCCATGAATCAAGGCAAATTGGAAGTGGTCAAACAGGAAATGGAAAGAATGAATGTCAACATTATAGGAACCAGTGAACTAAAATGGACTGGAATGGGTGAATTTAAATCAGATGACCATTATATATACTACTGCAGGCAGGAATCTCTTAGAAGAAATGGAGTAGCCATCATAGTCAACAAAAAAGTCAAAATGCAGTATTTAGATGCAATCTCAAAAGCGACAGAATGATCTCTGTTCATTTCCAAGGCAAACCATTCAGTATCACAGTAATCCAAATCTATGCTCCAACAAGTAAGGCTGAAGAAGATGAAGTTGAGTAGTTCTATGAAGACATACATGACCTTTTAGAACTAACACCCAAAAAAGATGTCCTTTTCATTATAGGGGACTGGAATGCAAAAGTAGGAATTCAAGAAACACCTGGAGTAACAGGCAAATTTGGCCTTGGAATATGGAATGAAGCAGGGCAAAGGCTAATTGAGTTTTGCCAAGAGAACGCACTGGTCATAGCAAACACCCTCCTTCAACAACACAAGAGAAGACTCTACACATGGACATCACCAGATGGTCAATACCAAAATCAGATTGATTATATACTTTGCAGCCAAAGATGGAGAAACTTTGTACAGTCAACAAAAACAATACCAGGAGCTGACTGTGGCTCAGATCATGAACACCTTATTGCCAAATTCAGACTCAAATTGAAGAAAGTAGAGAAAACCACTAGACCATTGAGGTATGACCTAAATAAAATCCCTTATGATTATACAGTGGAAGTGAAAAATATTTAAGGGACTAGATCTGATAGACAGAGCGCCTGATGAACTATGGACAGAGGTTCATGACATTGTACAGGAGATTGTACAAGACCAATCCCATGGAAAAGAAATGCAAAAAAGCGAAATGGCTGTCTGGGGAGGCCTTATAAATATCTGTGAAAAGGAAAGAGGTGAAAAGCAAAGGAGAAAAGGAAAGATATAAGCATCTGAATGCAGAGTTCCAAAGAACAGAAAGAAGAGAAAAGAAAGCCTTTTTCAGCAATCAGTGCAAAGAAATAGAGGAAAACAGCATAATGGGAAAGACTAGAGATCTCTTCAAGAAAATTAGAGATACCAAGGGAACATTTCATGAAAAGATGGGCTCGATAAAGGACAGAAATGGTATGGATTTAACATAAGCAGAAAATACTAAGAAAAGGTGGCAAGAATACACAGAAGAACTGTACAAAAAAGACCTTCATGACCAGGATAAGCATGATGATGTGATGACTCACTTGGAGCCAGACATCCTGGAATGTGAAGTCAGGTGGGCCTTAGAAAGCAACACTATGAATAAAGCTAGTGGAGGTTCTGGAATTCCAGGTGAGCTATTTCAAGTCCAGAAAGATGATGCTGTGAAAGTGCTGCACTCAATATGCCAGCAAATTTGAAAAACTCAGCAATGGCCACAGGACTGGAAAAGGTCAGTTTTCATCCCAATCCCAAAGAAAGGAAATGTCAAAGAATGCTAAAACTACTGCACAATTGCACGCATCTCACACTCTAGTAAAGTAATGCTCAAAATTCTCCAAGCCAGACTTCACCAATACATGAACCTTGAACTTCCACATGTTCAAACTGGTTTTAGAAAAGCAGAGGAACCAGAGATCAGATTGTCAACATCTGCTGGATCATAGAAAAAGCAAGAGAGTTGCAGAAAAACATCTATTTCTGGTTTATTGACTATGCCAAAGCCTTTGACTGCGTGGATCACAATGAACTGTGGAAAATTCTGAAAGAGATGGGAATACCAGATGTGCCTCTTGAGAAAACTGTATGCAGGTCAGGAAGCAACAGCTAAAACTGGAAATGGAAGAGCAGATTGGTTCAAGGAGTCAAGGGTGTATATTGTCACTGTACTTATTTAACTTACATTCAGAGTACATCATGATAAATACTGGGCTGGATGAAGCACATTCTGGAATCAAAATTGCTGGGAGAGATATCAGTAACCTCAGATATGCAGATGACACCACCGTTCTGCAGAAAGTGAATAGGAACTAAGAAGCCTCTTGATGAAAGTGAAAGAGGAGAGTGAAAAAGTTGGCTTAAAGCTCAACATTCAGAAAATGAAGATCATGGAATCTGGTCCCATCACTTCATGGCAAATAGACGGGGAAACGGTAGAAATAGTGTCAGACTTTATTTTGGGGGGCTTACAAAATCACTGCAGATGGTGACTGTAGCCATGAAATTAAAAGACACTTACTCCTTGGAAGCAAAGTTATGACCAACTTAGATAGCATATTAAACAGCAGAGACATTACTTTGCAAACAAAGGTCCATCTAGTCAAGACTACGGTTTTTCCAGTAGTCATGTATGGATGTGAGAGGTGGAGTGTGAAGAAAGCTGAGTGCCAAAGAATTGATGCTTTTGAACTGTGGAATTGGAGAGGATTCTTGAGAGTCCCATGGACTGCAAGGAGATCCAACCAGTCCATTCTAAAGGAGATCAGTCCTGGGATTTCTTTGGAAGGAATGATGCTAAAGCTGAAACTCCAGTACCTTGGCCACCTCATGCGAAGTGTTGACTCATTGGATGCTGGGAGGGATTGGGGGCAGGAGGAAAAGGGACGACAGAGAATGAGATGGCTGGATGGGATCACCGACTCGATGGATGTCAGTTTGAGTCATTTCCGGGAGTTGGTGATGGACAGGGAAGCCTGGCGTGCTGCAGTTATTGGGATTGCAAAGAGTCGGACACGACTGAGCGACTGAACTGAACTCATGGGGCCTTTTAAAGACAGACTCTCCCACCATATTCTCTGCTTTATTTCCTCTCTGAAGAACCTAGATAATAGTATCAGGTATACGTCTAGACTTCCCAGGTGGCACTAGTAGTAAAGAACCTGCCTGGCAATGCAGGAGTCATAAGAGAGACATAAGAGATGCAGGTTTGATCCCTGCATCAGGAAGATTCCCTGGAGGAGGCCATGGCAACCCATTCCCATATTCTTGCCTGGAGAATCCCATAGGCAGAGAAGCCAGGAAAGCAACAGTTCATAGGACTGCACAGAGTCAGACATCACTGAAGTGATTTAGCACACAGCACATGTACTGAGTTGTTTTACAGATGCTAAATCCCCCACCAAATGGAAGGACCTGACCACTTAATGATCATGAGCACATGTCCCCCAGGTCCCCTGGCACCTAAGAATTGATAATGTTAACCCCTGTGATACCACCCTGTTACCTCACCATCAACCAATCAGAGAATTGTGCACAAGATGATTACATATCTTGGGATTCCACTCCCTCACATTACCTTTAAAAGTAATTTGCTGAAATTCATCCAGGAGTTTGCTTTTTTTGAGCATTAACAGTCTTTGACTCCTTGTATGATGCTTTGCAACAGCCACTGCACTTTACCACAACTAATTTTTGGTAGATTTTTGGCTTTAATGCATACAGGCAAATAGACTCAAGTTTTGGCTTGGTAATGTGATGATGGTGATGATTTCAAGGGTGAATATCTAGGTTAAAACTCACTGAGTTGTATATATTAACTATGTCTAGGGCTTACATGTCAATCATACCTCAATAAAGAAGTTTTTTTTTTCTTTTTTATGAAAGCCATCCTATGGTGTGACTGTAGCAGTGTGGACTCAGTTCTCCTTGAGTGATTTATATAATTTCCTCTAACAGAGAGACATTTTTCTGAGTCCCTGGGAAGAAAAATAAAAGCAGAGAAATCCTTTTAGCCTGAAGGAATCTAATTTGCAGGTTGAATTTTGTGCTCAGGCAACATCCTTTGCCTACAAAGGTTGTGTTGTCAAAGTTATGGTTTTTTCCAGTAGTCATGTATGGATGTGGGAGTTGGACAATAAAAAAGGCTGTGTACCAAAGAACTGATGCTTTCGAACTGTGGTGCTTGAGAAGACTCTTGAGAGTCCCTTAGACTGCAAGGAGATCCAACCAGTTCATCGTAAAATAAATCAGTCCTGAATATTTATGAAAGGACTGATGCTGAAGCTGAAACTCCAATACTTTGGCCACCTGATGTGAAGAACTGACTCATTGGAAAATACCCTGAAGCTGGGAAAGATTGAAGGCAGGAGGAGAAGGGGATGACAGAGGATGAGATGGTTGGATGGTTTCACTGACTCGATGGACATGAGTTTGAGCAAACTCCGGGAAATGGAGAAGGACAGGGAAACCTGGCATGCTGCAGTCCATGAGGTTGAAAAGAGTCAGACATGATTGAACGACTGAACAACATCCTGTCAACCAAGTCATGCTTGTTTGCAAAGGACCTCAGATCAGTTTCTGTAGAGATGAGTCTGCATAGAATTCATGTCCCTAAGTAAGTATTTGGGAAGTAGAATTGCACATAAAGCAGATAAATTGCTCTTTAGACAAATATTCCATCACTCAAGCATCAAAAATAATGGTACCCTTCAACATAAATACTACTGGAGGCCAGTACTTATTCTCTTGTAGTTGATATACCCACTGTGTTAATTCTCACCATGAAAAATATGAGAAATTTTCTTTTGGTATAGTCTCAGAGGAGTTTATAAATTAGAAAGAGAAAATGACTCATCTTACATTTGATTAACAAATTGTATTGCTCAACTTTATCATCATGTGATTATTTTTCATGAAAACAACGATAGATAGAACTTATTAAATATGTTAAATCACTGAACTATGTGTTTTCCAACAGCTTTCAAGGTGGGAGTAGTCATCCTGGACATAATTACCAACTTTTACTTGTCAATTCAATAAGCCTCTCAGTGTAAAGTCACACTCAGAATTTTTTAATTCCAAAGTTAATAAATTTTCATTAGGACAAAGTGATTGACTCTCCAAGTTTCAATCCATCTTTGACTGACCAAATATTGCCAGAGAATACGATATGGGGAATTCTAAAAGTGGTTTTCTAACACATAACTTCAGCTGGATTTGTTGGAATAAACATATACTCATAATGCATAACCAGTCTGCAGGAGGGATTGGTTACTTCCTACAACATATTTCATGCATTTATTTGGAAAAATTATTCCCACATCAATTTTAATCTATGAGTTTTCCTTTTATTCTCTCTTCCTTTTTATTTTTAGGTTGAAAGGAATTTCTATAGTATATGTATTTATATTTATTTTAGAATATTTATTCCAGTAGGTCTTGTTGTTTGACTGGTTCAGGGGACAATGGTGAAGTTTTCATTAATTCAGCACGTTAGTATGCCCAGATGCATACTGTAGCTCCAAGTCAGATTCAAAGCAGCTTTTCATATCTCCAAGCATCCTTCCAGTTGCCTTTTATCTGATGGTTGAGTAGCCTTCTACCTCAGAGATACCACTGATCAACCCTCTCACCATTTACAATAGAAAATCATAAGTATCTAAAGATGGTGTAAACTTCACTAAGATTAGGGTTTCGAGTGCTGACCAGAAAGCATAACCTGAAGTTTATGTAGTAGGTATGAAGGAATGTATACAGTGCTTGGCACAGAGAAAATGCTATAGATATTAAATTCTTCATTTTCTTCTTTGAATTGCCTGCTTTGCATGTCATGTGTATATACGAGATAAAAGAAATATTATTTCAGGAAAAATAATCTAAGGGAGCATACTATAACCCTGTAGATATTCTGAACTCTATCTCAGAGATACTTGAATTGTAAATTCACCTTTCATAGTCTCTTGACCAGTGGTTATCTGGTCTGTTCCAAGAAGTTCTAAAACTCCACAAATTATCTGTCAGAGTTTTCTGAAAAGCTTAAACGTTTTAAAAGTCATAGATCTCTAAGACATTTCATAATATTGAGATAAAAATCACTGCTGCTTTGAATCAAACTGTTATGCTGGAAAAACAAAGAGTCTTGAAGATTCAGCCAATTTCAGTTCAGGTTTCCAATTTCATTCCTTTCCTGATGTCTGATCTTAAGAAATACATTGCCCGTCTTTATACTTGCTGGCTTTCCTATGTAAAATGAAGACATTTTCCTTATTTCCACTGGGCTGTTGTTAAAAGAATATGAACATAACAACTTGAAGAGTGGTGAATTGAACTCAGTCTATTTCTCTCATCTATGGATTCCCACCCAGCTGGAGTTACCCAGTACATAGAGTTCCATGTTTCTGGGATTGTTATTCTCCTGGTTTGAGTCTGAATAATTTTGTTTTGCTGTCAAAATTTCACATTTGCCTCTCCCCTTTCATATGGATTTGTAATTATAGATGACTTCTTTAGCCAGTGTTCTGAATCTTTATGCCTTCTTTCCACCTCATTACTGTTAGTGTGGACAACTCTTAGCTAGAATCTTCTTTTTAATTTTTTCAAGTCCTCAACTCCCAAAACATGGCAGCATGTATTCCTTAAAATAAGGTTGAACACAACCATTCAAAATAAGGTAGAGACAATATTAATATTGTTAGAAGTATTTAGAAAAGCCCGACAATTTTGAAAAAATGAAAAAAGAAAAAACACTGCCATTCACTTTGCATCATATTAAGATAAATTATAAAAGTATAATACAATTATTTCACAAACTTACATCATGCTACCATTTTAGACCTTTGGTAATTTTACTTTACACCCAAATTTAGGTCTAATTCAATAT
Source organism: Ovis canadensis (assembly GCF_042477335.2). NCBI lineage: Eukaryota > Metazoa > Chordata > Mammalia > Artiodactyla > Bovidae > Ovis > Ovis canadensis. Next base: position 10,288,193 of record NC_091255.1, read on the forward strand.
TGATATTTACCAGTTATTTAAAAAATTAACAGAACTGATATTATTTAATTCTATGATTTTGCTTTTATTTCTGTGGTGAAGGAAAGTGCAGTATTGCTGTAAAGCACCAGACAAGGAGTCCAGGATAGCCAATATTTGAAAAGCTTATACTCCCCACTGGGTTTCCACAAGAAAGTTTTAAAGGCAAGATGAAGGAGGAGGAGTTCCAGAATATGTTATCAGCTTGTGCAAAATTCTTTGATTGGCTGATGGCAAAGTAATAGGGCAAGGTCACAGGGGTTAACACAATCAATCTTCAGGCTCCTGCCAGTCTAGGGCCTATCTCATGGTCATGCTCATCAAGTAGTTAATTTCTTCCATTTGGTGGGGTTTTCAGCATCTGTGAAACAACTCAGGAAATTTACATTGCATACTATTTTCTAGCTACTCCAGAGAAAAGCTAAGCAGAAGATACAGGAGAGGGTTCTGTTCTAGGAAGGCCTCATAGAGTTCTGCTGTTATAATTCCCCATCTTTTCTTTGATACTCTTCAATCCTGAGGAGAACTGTAGTGATGACTGCTCTGATTATTTGCTATATGAGGACAAAGTCAATTTTTCAGGATTAGAAGAGAGAAAGTTATTAATATTCATTTCAAAGAAAACTTGATAGTCTTTGGAACTCTGCATTCAGATGGATATGTATCTTTCCTTTTTTCCTTTGCTTGTCATGTCTCTTATTTTCTCAACTATTACTATACTGTAATAGATTTATAATACTTTTCAGACAAATAATGCATGACAAACAAATACAAAAAAATAAAATATTTTTAACCTTACAGTAGAGTACCTTGAAAAATACAGTAGTACAATACAATAGCAGGCATAGGGTTAATGACATTGAGTGAACAAGAAAAAATAGTTACTGACCAGAAGAGTGAGAGGAGATGGGAAATGGTAGAGATGGAGTATCCTCAGCAATTGGTGATGGAGGGCAAACTGCAAAGATCTGCAAAAAAAAAATCACGAACAACTGTGGGCACAGGTTCTTCTAAAGCCTATTAATGATAATGCTCATAATCTCATGCCAAGAAAAGTCAATGTTTTTCTGGCCTTGCATATATTATAGTTCTTCCAAAATTGTTGCCATGTTGCTCCTGATTCACCACTTTGCATCCCCTGCCTGAAGAAGTGTGATATAAATAATATTTCTTGAAAGCCACTATAACTCCCTAGTCCATTGTTTGGGTGAGCAATATAGTATTCAGTGGCAGATGCACTGCTTTGACAATGGGATGAAAATCATCCATTAATGGGGGCTTGCGTGGAGATTTCCCTTGCAACAAAAGAATATTGAATGGAATGCTTTGTCCAAGCAATTTTTTTTTCTTTGTCTCTGGTATAAAGTGGTGGAAAAATTATTCCTGGAAAATTACATGTGTAACCCAGGCTTTGGGGTTACCCTTCCATACAATAGGAAGAGAGCTTTGGGCTATGTTTTTCAGGACCCTTGGTCTCTCTGAATGATAAACTAAGAGAAGGTTCAATTTCAGATCACCAGAAGCATTGTCACCAAACAACAGAATTAGCCTATTCTTTGAGAATAGACTTCACATATTCCATTATCTTGTCGTTGATGTTTAGAATTGTGCCAATGGTTGAATGACTCATATTATTATAAGAATGTGAGATGTTTACCATCTTTTTAGCCCTCTCCATTTTCTAATTATTTTCACTTTTGTTTCTATTGTTATTACTTGGCACTTCTTAGTAGTGTGAAGTACATCATCACTGTTTTTACGATTGCTTCCAGACACCCTGGTTTGAAATAAGGATGCTGTACTACTGCAATCTATATAGTACTGTAAAGTGCAAACAAAACAAAACAAAACAAAACAAAACACAGCCAGTGGAACAAGATGCACTCATGTGAAAATGTATGCCAGATGTGTGAACTAACGTGATTAGAAATACAAATGGTCAATGTCAAAATCAGATTGATTATATTCTTTGCATCCAAAGGTGGAGGAGAAAATGAAATATATACCCATCTGAATGCAGAGGTCCAAAGAATAGCAAGAAGACAGAAGAAAGTCTTCCTCAGTGATCAGTGCAAAGAAATAGAAGAAAAAAAAATAGAATGGGAAAGACTAGAGATCTCCACAAGAAAATTAGAAATACCAAGGGAATATTTCATGCAAAGATTGGCACAATAAAGGACAGAAATGACATGGACCTATCAGAAGGAGAAGATATTATGAAGAGGTGGCAATACAAAAAATCAGAACTGTACAAAAAAGACCTTCATGATCCAGATAACCAGAATGATGTGATCATTCACATAGAGCCAGACATCCTGGATTTTGAAGTCAAGTGGGCTTTCAGTTCAGTTCAGGTCAGTTGCTCAGTCGTGTCTGACTCTTTGTGACCCCATGAATCACAGCATGCCTGGCCTCCCTGTCCATCACCAATTCCTGCAGTTCACTCAGACTCACGTCCATTGAGTCAGCGGTGCCATCCAGCCATCTCATCCTCTGTCGTCCCCTTCTTCTCCTGCCCCCAATCCCTCCCAGCATCAGAGTCTTTTCCAGTGAATCAACTCTTCACATGAGGTGGACAAAGTACTGGAGTTTCAGCTTCAGCATCATTCCTTCCAAAGAACACCCAGGGCTGATCTCCTTCAGAATGGACTGGTTGGATCTCCTTGCAGTCCAAGGGACTCTCAAGAGTCTTCTCCAACACCACAGTTCAAAAGCATCAATTCTTCGGTGCTGAGCTTTCTTTACAGTCCAACTCTCACATCCATACATGACCACTGGAAAAACCATAGCCTTAAGTAGACAGACCTTTACGGAGCATCAATACAAACAAAACTAGTTGAGGTGATGGAATTTCAAGCTGAAAATCTATAAAAGAAAATCTTAAAAGATGATGCTGTGTAAGTGTTGGACTCAATATGCCAGCAAATTGAAAAGCTCAACAGTGGCCACAAGACTGGAAAAGGTTAGTTTTCATTCCAATTCCAAAGAAAGACAATGCCAAAGAATGCTCAAACTACCGCACAATTGTACTCATCTCACATGCAAGTAAAGTAATGCTCAAAATTCTCCAAACCATGTTTTAACAGTATGTGAACCATGAACTTCCAGACGTTCAAGCTGGATTTTAAAAAGACAGAGGAACCAGAGATCAAATTGCCAACATCTTTTGGATCACTGAAAAAGCAAGAGAGTTCCAGGAAAAAAAAAATCTACTTCTGTTTTATTGAGCACACCAAAGCCTTTGACTGTGTGGATCACAGCGAACTGTGGAAAATTCTTCAAGAGACGGGAATAATAGACTACCTTACCTGCTTTCTGATAAATCTGTAGGCAGGTCAAGAAGTAACATTTATAACAGGACATAGAATAATAAACTTGTTTCAAATCAGGAAAGGAGTACTTTAAGGTTGTTTATTGTCACCTTGCTTATTTAACTTATATGCAACATACATCATGTGAAATGCTGGGGTGGATGAAGCACAAGCTGAAATCAAGAATACTAGGAGAAATATCAGTAACCTCAGATATACAGGTGATACCATCCTTATGGCAGAAAGTGAAGAAGAACTAAAGAGCCTCTTGATGAAAGTGAAAGAGGAGAATGGCTTAAAACTCAGGATTCAGAAAACTAAGATAATGGCATCCAGTTCCATCGCTTCCTGGCTAATGTATGGGGATACAGTGGAAACGGTGACAATTTATTTTCTTGGGCTCTAAAATCACTGTAGATGGTGACTGAAACCATGAAATTAAATAAAACATGCTTGCTCCTTGGAAGAAAATCTATGACCAATCTTGACAGCATATTAAAAATCAGAAACATTACTTTACCAATAATGGTCTGTCTAGTCAAAACTATGATTTTTCCAGTGGTCATGTATGGATGTGAAAGTTGGACTCTAAAGAAAGCTGAGTGCTGAAGAATTGATGCTTTTGATCTGTGGTGTTGGAGAAGACTCTAGAGTCCCTTGGACTACAAGGAGATCAAACTAATGAATCCTAAAGGAAATCAGTCCTGATTAATCATTGCAAGGACTGATGCTGAAGCTGAAATTCCAATTCTTTGACCATCTCATGTGAAGAACTGAATCATTTGAAAGACCCTGATCCTGGGAAAGATTGAAGGCAGGAGGAAAAGGGAACAACAGAGGATGAGATGGTTGGATGGCATCACTGACTCAATGGACTTGAGTCTGAGCAAGCTCTGGGAACTGGTGATGGCCAGGGAAACCTGGCATGCTGCAGTCCATGTGGTCACAAAGAGTCGGACACAACTAAACGACTGAACTAACTGAATTGAGACATGCAAATTCATGTTGACTTCTTTGAAACTTCACAACTTGCAGGTTTATATATAGAGCACTTAAAATTATTTGTCTCCTGATGCCCAAATGGCTGCTGCCTTCCCTGGGTCTGTCATGCTAAATTTACTTTGTTTACCTTAATGCTAAATTTGCTTTTTGTATATATCTGTCTAGTTATCCATGTTGGGGAAAAACTAATCATACATAGTTATTATCTCAGATGTGTGCTAGCCAGGACATATTATACAGGCAATGGATTTTATCAGTTATACCCTATTTTACAATATCACTTTATATGTGCTTTCAGCAATTGACTTAAAACAAACAGTGTTAAGATCATGAATGGTTATACTCTGTGACAACTCCACTAAGAAATTATCTTCACATCCTAAACATTTACCAGATCACTGTGGTTTAAAGTAAAACTATAACTTTCCATATTGATAGGGAGAAAACATTTGGAAAATTGTAGTATGCTACATCTTACAGGCTTGTGCCAGATATCTGGTTCAGCTGCCTACCATTGCTGTCTTCTTCTCATCATTGTGTGGGTGTCATTTTGGGTCAACAGTCCCCTCTACATATGAGTACAATAATGGGGCCCTTGTCAAGTGGAAAATATAAGTTCAAGAGTCAGTTTCATTCAGTTTTACTGCACATAAGCTAGTTAAATGTACTTGATAAGGGTCATTTTATCTAGGTTGGAGACAGTTCTTTAACTGAGGCCCATTTCAGCTGCATAATCTCCTGGTTGCAGGTCATGGGGCATCAGATCCTCATCCAAAGATAAACTGCTGTGATTAGCCTCAGAAACAGAGTATTCTCTTAGGAATTCATCCAAACTTTACAATAATATAACAGAACAGCAAAGGGCCATCTGGGAAGTGAGTGTTAGGCAGCAAATACTGACCTCAGTTAACAAATCTAGAGTGTAATATCCATTGAAATATAATTATTTTCCCTCTAACATTACCCTCATTTTTACCCATGTGAGCACATTAAAGCTAATTTGCTTGCACATAGCCTTCTTTAAATTCACTGGGGTAGGACTTTTCATAAGGAATCTCAGACTGAACTTTAAAAAGGTCTTTCAAGGTCAGGAAAGCCACACTCAGGGCTTGTCAAGATTTTGACTTGTAGATTTGAGTGGATTTTTATTTATCTAGAGTCCCAAAATACTTTGAAATTCTTGTGCCTGTAGGCAGATGGCATTACTTTTCTACCTGGTTAAGCTGCTGGGAATCTAAGAGGGATTCTGTGTGTGCATGCTAAGTCACTTCAGTCATGCCCAACTCTGTGCAACCCAATGTACTGTAGCCTGCCAGGCTCCTCTGCCCATAGGATTCTCTAGCCAAGAATACTGGAATGAGTTGCCATGCTCTCTCCTCCAGAGAATCATCCCCATCCATGGATTGAACTCATGTCTCCTGCATCTCCTGCATTGCAGGTGGATTCTTTACCACTGAGCCATTGGGGAAGCCCTTTAAATTCTACTTAAAAAGGTAAGATTTGAAGAGTTGCTGCAAATCATAGTTAGCTTAAGGGGAAAGGATTCCCTGTATCTGTAAAATAAATTAAAACCCAGTAACAGTTCAGATATTAACCCAAATTATAATATTTATCATTATCCAATCCTATGTAACTGATCTTTTCTGCTAACATTTTTGTGAAATCACAGTTTCTATTAGACTTTTTACAGTTCTTATCCCGTTCAGAAATATAATCTGAAAGTTATCAGAAACCAGCACTTGTCAAAAATTCTTTCTATATATCTTCTTGAAGATGAAGCACTTTTGTAAGGCATCAGCTAACCTGTCTATGAATGACAAAAGACTTACAAGGTTAAAGCTTGAATTAAAATGTTTTTGACAAAGAAATTTAACCAAGTTGCACTGACATACAATAATTTAAAACAACTGAACTTCATGACAGATAATATAATTTCTAGAATGTCTATATTAATGACATTTACCCATATGGTATAAACTGAAGAGGCTTATCATTCATTTGACAAAGTTTCCTATATAATTTAACATAGAAAAAAAAATCCTAGTTTATTGCTTCTCTCTGAGTTGACTTAGGGGCTCTCAGAAATATTCTAAAGTTAGCTGGAGGTCAAACGAAGTTTAATTAAAGTTTGATAGGAAGTTTGCCAAAAATATCAAAAGGATTCTAAATCACTTGAGTCACTGAGTCATTTCTGACTCTTTGGGACCCTATGGACTGCAGGACGCCAAAATTCCCTGTCCACCAATAGTCCCTGGAGCTCACTCAAGCCCATGTACACCAAGTCGGTGATGCTATACAACCATGTCATCCTCTGTCGTCCCCAGCTCTTTCTATCTTCATTCTTTTCTTTTTAATTTTAAATTTTTATTTTTACTTTATTTTACTTTACAATACTGTATTGGTTTTTGCCATACATTGACATGAATCCACCACGGGTGTACATGAGTTCCCAAACATGAACCCCCCTCCCCCCTCCCACCCCATATCATCTCTCTGGATCATCCCCGTGCACCAGCCCCAAGCATCCTGTATCCTGCATTGAACATAGACTGGCGATTCATTTCTTACATGATAGTATACATGTTTTAACGCCATTCTCCCAAATCATCCCACCCTCTCTCTCTCCCTTAGAGTCCAAAAGTCCATTCTACACATCTGTGTCTCTTTTGCTGTCTCACATACAGGGTCATCATTACCATCTTTCTAAATTCCATATATATGTGTTAGTATACTGTATTGGTGTTTTTCTTTCTGGCTTGCTTCACTCTGTATAATCGGCTCTAGTTTCATCCATCTCATTAGAAATGACTCAAATGTATTATTTTTAATGGCTTAGTAATACTCCATTGTGTATGTGTACCACAGCTTTCTTATCCATTTATCTGCTGATGGACATCATCCAGGTTGTTTCCATGTCCTGGCTATTATAAACAGTGCTGCAATGAACATTGGGGTACGTGTGTCTCTTTCTATTCTGGCATTCCTTTCAAGCATCAGAATCTTTTCCAATAAGTCAGTTCTTCACATTAAGTGGCTAAAGTATTGGAGTTTCAACTTTAGCATCAGTCCTTCCAATGAACATTCAGGACTGATTTCCTCTACAATGGATGGATTGGATCGTCTTGCAGTCCAAGGGACTCTCAAGAGTCTTCTCCAACACCACAGTTCAAAAGCATTAATTGTTCAGCGCTGAACTTTCTTTACAGTCCAACTCTTGCATCCATTTATGACTATTGGAGAAACTGTAGCTTTAATTGGACAGAGCTTTGTTGGTAAAGTAAATATATCTTTTTTTTTTTTTTAATATGCTTCATTGGGTGTTCATAACTTTTCTTCCAAGGAGTAAGCATCTTTTAATTTCATGGCTGAGGCACCATCTGCAGGGATTTTGGAGCCCCCCAAAATAAAGTCTGTCACCATTTCCACTGTTTCCTCATCTACTTATCATGAAGTGATGGGTCCAAGTACCATGATCATAGTTTCCTGAATACTGAATATTGGGTTTTAAGACAACATTTTTACTCTCTTCTTTCATTTTCATAAGATGCTCTTTAGTTCCTCTTCACATTCTGCCATAAGGTTGGTATCATCTGCATATTTGAGGTTATTGATATTTATCCTAGCAATCTTGATTCCAGCTTGTGTTTCTTCCAGCCCAGCATTTCTCATGATGTACTCTGCATAGAAGTTAAATAAGCAGGGGGACAATATACAGCCTTGATATACTCCTTTTCCTATTTGGAACCAGTTTGTTGTTCCATGTCCAGTTCGAACTGTTGCTTCCTGACCTGCATACAGCTTTCTCAAGAGGCAGGTCAGGTGGTCTGGTATTCACATCTCTTGAAGAATTTTCCACAGTTTATTGTGATGCACACAGTCAAAGACTTTGGCATAGTCAATAACCAGAAATAAATGTTCTTCTGGAAGTCTTTTCCTTTTTCCATGATTTAGCAGATGTTGGCAATCTGATGTCTGATTTCTCTGCCTTTTCTAAAACCAACTTGAACATCTGGAAGTTCACGGCTCATGTATTGCTGAAGCCTGGCTTGGAGAATGTTTTGCATTACATTACTAGCATGTGAAATGAGTGTAATTGTGCAGTAGTTCGAACATCCTTTGGGATTGCCTTTTTTTGAGACTGGAATAAAAACTGGCCTTTTCCAGTCCTGTCACCACTTCTGAGTTTTCCAAATTTACTGGCATATTGAGTGCAGCATTTTCACAGCAACATCTTTTAGGATTTGAAATAGCTCAACTGGAATTCCATTACCTCCACTAACTTTGTTCATAGTGATGTTTCCAAAGGCCCACTTGACTACACATTCGAGGATGTCTGGCTCTAGGTGAGTGATCATACCATTGTGATTTTCTGGGTCGTGAAGATCTTTTTCATATAGTTCTTCTGTGTATTCTTGCCACCTCTTCTTAATATCTTCTGCTTCTGTTAAGTCCATACCATTTCTGTCCTTTATTGAGCCCATCTTTTCATGAAATATTCCCTTGATACCTCTAACTTTGTTAAAGAGATCTATAGATTTCTTATTCAATAGATTTTCTCTATTTCTTTTCGCTGATCACTGAAGAAGGCTTTCTTATCTCTCCATGCTATTCTTTGGAACTCTGTATTCAAAAGAGTATGTATTTCCTTGTCTCCTTTGCTTTTCACTTTTATTTTATCAACTATTTTTAAGGCCTCCTCAGATTGCAATTTTACTTTTTTTGTTTTTCATTTCTTTTTCTTGGGGATCGTCTTTATCCCTGTCTCCTGTACAATTTCATGGACCTCCATCCATAGTTCATCAGGGACTCTTTCAGATCTAGTCCCTTAAATCTATTTCTCACTTCCACTGTATAAATGTAAGGGATTTGATTGAGGTCAGACCTGAATGGTCTAGTGGTTTTGCCCACTTTCTTCAACTTAAGTCTGAATTTGGCAATAAGAAGTTCACGGTATGAGTCACAGTTGGCTCCTGGTCTTCTTTTGCAGACTGTATAGATCTTCTCTATCTTTGGCTGCAAAGAATATAATCAATCTGATTTTGGTATTGACTATCTGATGATGTCCATGTGTAGAGTCTTCTCTTGTGTTGTTGGAAAAGTGTGTTTGCTATGACCAGTGCGTTTTCTTGGCAAAACTCTATTAGCTTTTGCCCTGCTTCATTCTGTATTCCAACGCCAAATTTGCCTTTTACCCAGGTGTTTCTTGACTTCCTATTTTTTGCATTCCAGTCCCCTATAATGAAAAGAACATCTTTTGGGGTGCTAATTCTAGAAGGTCTTGTAGGTCTTCATGCAACTGTTCAACTTCAGATTCTTCAGCATTATTGGTCAGGGCATAGACTTGGATTACTGTGATATTGAATGGTTTGCCTTGGAATCAAAGAGAGATCATTCTGTCATTTTTGAGATTGCTCCAAATATTTTATTTTGGACTCTTGTTGACTATGATGGCTACTCCATTTCTTCTAAGGGGTTCTTGCCCACAGTCATAGGTATATTCATCATCTGAGTTAAATTCACCCTTTCCAGTCCATTTTAGTTCACTGATTCCTAAAATGTAGACTCCATGCTTGGCATCTCTTGTTTGACCACTTCCAATTTGCCTTGATTCATGGATATAACCTTCCAAGTTCCTATGCAATATTGCTCTTTACAGCATCAGACTTCGCCTCTATCACCAGTCACATACACAACTGGGTGCTGTTTTCACCTTGCCTCCATCTCTTCATTCTTTCTGGGGTTATTTCTCCACCGATCCTCAGAAGCATATTGGGCAGCTACCGGCCTGGGGAGTTCATCTCTCAGTCTTTTATCTTTTTTATAATGCTCAGGGGATTCTCATGGCAAGAATACTGAAGTAGTTTGCCATTCTCTTCTCCAGTGGACCACATTTTGTCAGAACTCTCCACCTTGTCCTATCCATCTTGGGTGGCCCTCAGGGCATGGCTCATACTTTCACTGAGGTAGACAAGGCTGTGGTCCATGTGATAAGATTGGTTAGTTTTCTGTGACTGTGGTTTTCATCTGTCTGCCCTCTGATAAAGAAGGATAAGAGGCTTATGGAAGCTTCCTGATGGGAGAGACTGACTGAGGGGGAAATTGGGTCTTGTTCTGTTGGGCAGGGCCATGCTCAGTAAATAATTAATCCAATTTTCTGTTGATGGATGGAGCTGTGTTCCCTCCCTGATGTTGACCTGGGGCCAAACAATGGTGGAGATAATGAAGATAATGTCGAGCCCCTTTGAAAGATCCCATATATGTACTGCTACACTCACTGCCCCCAGCTCTGCAGTAGGGCACCATGGACCCATGCCTCCACTGGAGTCTCCTGGACACTCCCAGGCAAGTCTGTGTCAGTCTCTTCTAGGGTCATTGGACCTTTCTCCTGGGCCCTAGTGCATACAAGGTTCTGTTTGTGGCCTCCAAGTGTCTATATGCCAGTCTTTTGTAAGTTCTGGTAGCTGTTTACTTCAGTCACTCAGTCGTGTCTGACTCTGTGACAACATAAACCACAGTACACCAGGTCTCCTTGTCCATCACAAACTCCTGGAGTTTACCCAAACTCATGTCCATTGAGTCAGTGATCCCATCTAACCATCTGATCTGTCGCCCACTGCTCCTCCTGCCTTCAAACGTTCCCAACATCAAGGTCTTTACAAATCAGTCAGCTCTTCGCATGAGGTGTCCAAAATATTGGAGGTTCAAGTCCAACATCAGTCCTTCCAATGAACACCCAGGACTGATCTCCTTTAGGATGGACTGTTTGGTCTCCTTGCAGCCCAAGGGACTCTCAAGCATCTTCTCCAATATCTATGTTCAAAAGCATCAATTCTTTGGTGCTTAGCTTTCTTTAGGAGAAGGCAATGGCAACCCACTCAGGTACTTTTGCCTGGCAAATCCCATGGGCAGAGGAACCTGGTAGGCTGCACTCCATGGGGTCGCAAAGGACTGAGTGACTTCATTTTAGCTTTTTACTTTCATGCATTGGAGAAGGAAATGGCAACCCACTACAGTAATCTTGCCTGGAGAATCCCAGGGATGGGGGAGCCTGGTGGGCTGCTGTCTATGGGGTCACACGGAATTGGACACGACTGAAACGACTTAGCAGCAGCAGCAGCAGCAGCTTTCTTTATAGTCCAACTTTCACATCCATACATGACTACTGGAAAAATCATAGCCTTGACTAGACTGACCTTTGTTGACAAAGTAATGTCTCTGCTTTTTAATATGCTGTCTAGGTTGGTCATAACTTTCCTTCCAAGGAGTAAGTGTCCTTTAATTTCATGGCTGCAATCACCATCTGCAGTGACTTTGGACCCCAGAAAAATAAAGTCTGACACTGTTTCCATTGTTTCCATATCTATTTGCTATGAAAGGATGGGACCGGAGGCCATGACCTTAGTTTTCTGAATGCTGAGCTTTAAGCCAACTTTTTCACTCTCCTCTTTCACTTTCATCAAGAGGCTCTTTACTTCTTCATTTTCTGCCATAAGGGTGGCGTCATCTGCATATCTGAGGTTATTGATATTTCTCCAGGCAATCTTGAATCCAGCTTGTGCTTCCTCCAGCCCAGCATTTCCCATGATGTACTTTGCATATAAGTTAACTAAGCAGGGTGGCAATATACAGCCTTGATATACTCCTTTTCCTATTTGGAATCAGTGTGTTGTTGCATGTTCAGTGTTAACTGTTGCTTCCTGACCTTCATACAGGTTTCTCAAGAGGCAGGTCAGGTGGTCTGGTATTCAAATCTCTTTCAGAATTTTCCACAGTTTATTGTGATCCACTCATTCAAAGGCTTCAGAAGAGTCAATAAAGAAGATATAGATGTTTCCCTGGAACTCTCTTACTTTTTTCATGATATTTAAGAAGTTGGCAATTTGATCTCTGGTTCCTCTGCCTTTTCTAAAACCAGCTTGAACAGCTGGAAGTTCAAGTTCACTTATTGTTGAAGCCTGGCTTGGAGACTGTTGAGCATTACTTTAGTAGCATGTGAGATAAGTGCAATTGTGCAGTAGCTTGAACCTTCTTTGACATTGCCTTTCTTTGGGATTGGAATGAAACTTACCTTTTCCAGTCCTGTGGCCACTGCTGAGTTTTCTAAATTTGCTGGCATATTGAGTGAAGCACTTTCAAAGCATCATACTTCAGAATTTGAATTGGCGCAACTGGAATTCCATCACCTCCACTAGCTTTGTTTGTAGTAATGCTTCCTAAGTCCCACTTGACTCCACATTCCAGGATATCTGGCTTTAGGTGAGTGATCAGACTATCGTGATTATCTGGGTCATGAAGATCTTTTTTGTACAGTTCTTCTGCATAGTCTAGCCACCTCTTACTGATATCTTCTGCTTCTGTTAGGTCCATACCATTTCTGTCCTTTATTAGGCCTATATTTGCATGAAATATTCCCTGATGTCTCTAATTTTCTTGAAGAGATCTCTAGACTTTCCTATTCTATTGTTTTCCTCTAATTCTTTGCATTCATCGCTGAGGAAGGCTTTCTTATCGCTCCTTGCTATTCTTTACTACTCTGCTTTCAAATGGGTATATCTTTCCTTTCCTCCACTTGGACCACAGCCTTGTCTAACTCAATGAAACCAAGCCATGCCTGGGGGCAACCCAAGATGGGCGGGTCATGGTGGAGAGGTCAGACAGAGCGTGGTCCACTGGAGAAGGGAATGGCAAGACACTTCAGTATTCTTGCCTTGAGAACCCCATGAACAGTAGGAAAACGCAAAATGATAGGATACCAAAAGAGGAACTCCCCAGGTCAGTAGGTGCCCAATATGCTACTGGAGATCAGTGGAGAAATAACTCCAGAAAGAATGAAGGAATGGAGCCAAAGCAATAATACCCAGTTGTGGGTGTGACTGGTGATAGAAGCAGGTCTGATGCTGTAAAGAGCAATATTGCATAGGAACCTGGAATGTCAGGTCCATGAATCAAGGCAAATTGGAAGTGGTCAAACAAGAGATGGCAAGGGTGAACGTCGACATTCTAGGAATCAGCGAACTAAAATGGACTGGAATGGGTGAATTTAACTCAGATGACCATTATATCTACTACTGTGGCCAGGAATCCCTCAGATGAAAAGGAGTAGCCATCATGGTCAACAAAAGAGTCCAAAATTCAGTACTTGGATGCAATCTCAAAAATGACAGAATGATCTCTGTTCATCTCCAAGGCAAACCATTCAATATCACAGTTATCCAAGTCTATGCCCCAACCAGTAACGCTGAAGAAACTGAAATTGAACAGCTTTATGAAGACCTACAAGATCTTTTACAACTAACACCCAAAAAAGATGTCCTTTTCATTATAGGGGACTGGAATGCAAAAATAGGAATTCAAGAAACACCTGGAGTAACAGGCAAATTTCCCCTTGGAATGCGGAATGAAGCAAGGCAAAGACTAACAGAGTTTTGCCAAGAAAATGCACTGGTCTTAGCAAACACCCTCTTCCAACAACACAAGAGAAGACTCTACACATGGACATCACCAGGTTGTCAACACTGAAATCAGACTGATTCTATTCTTTGCCGACAAAGATGGAGAAGCTCTAAACAGTCAACAAAAACAAGACCAGGATCTGACTGTGGCTCAGATCATGAACTCCTTATTGCCAAATTCAGACTTAAATTGAAAACCGCTATACCATTCAGGTATAACCTAAATCAAATCCCTTATCATTATACAGTGGAAGTGAGAAATAGATTTAAGGGTCTAGATCTGATAGATAGAGTGCCTGATGAAATATGGAATGATGTTTGTGACATTGTACAGGAGACAGGGATCAAGACCATCCCCATGGAATAGAAATGCAAAAAAGCAAAATAGCTCTCTGGGGAGGCCTTACAAATAGCTGTTAAAGGAAGACAGGCAGAAAGTAAAGGATAAAAGGAAAGATATAAGCATCTGAATGCAGAGTTCCAAAGAATAGCAAGAAGAGATAAGAAAGCATTCTTCAGTGATCAATGCAAAGAAATAGAGGAAAACAACAGAATGAGAAAGACTAGAGATCTCTTTCAGGAAATTAGAGATACCAAGGGAACATTTCATGCAAAGATGGGCTCAATAAAGGACAGAAATGGTATAGACCTAACAGAAGGAGATGATGTTAAGAAGAGGTGGCAAGAATACATGGAAGAACTTTACAAAAAAGATTTTCATGACCCAGATAATCATGATGATGTGATCACTAATCTAGAGCCAGACATCTTGGAAGGTGAAGTCAAGTGGGCCTTAGAAAGCATCACTATGAACAAAGCTAGTGGAGGTGATAGAATTCCAGTTGAGCTGTTTCAAATCCTGAAAGATGATGCTGTGAAAGTGCTGCACTCAATATGCCAGCAAATTTGGAAAACTCAGCAATGGCCACAGGACTGTAAAAGGTCAGTTTTCGTTCCAGTCCCAAAGAAAGGCAATGCCAAAGAATGCTCAAACTACCACACAATTACACTCATCTCACACACTAGGAAAGTAATGCTCAATGTTCTCCAAGCCAGACTTCAGCAATACGTGAACCGTGAACTCCCTGATGTTCAAGCTGGTTTTAGAATAGGCAGAGGAAGGAGAGATCAAATTGCCAACATCTGCTGGATCATGGAAAAAGGAAGAGAGTTCCAGAAAAACATCTATTTCTGCTTTATTGACTATGCCAAAGCCTTTCACTGTGTGGATCACAAAAAAACTGTGGATAATACTGAAAGAGATGGGAATACCAGACCACCTGGCCTGCCTCTTGAGAAATCTGCATGCAGGTCAGGAAACAACAGTTAGAACTGGACATGGAACAACAGACGTGTTCCAAATAGGAAAAGGAATACGTCAAGGCTGTATATTGTCACCCTGCTTATTTAACTTATATGCAGAGTACATCATGAAAAAAGCTGGACTGGAAGAAACACAAGCTGGAATCAAGATTGCTGGGAGAAATATAAATAATCTCAGATATGCAGATGACACCACCCTTATGGCAGAAAGTGAAGAGGAGCTAAAAATCCTCCTGATGAAAGTGAAAGTGGAAAAAGTGAAAAAGTTGGCTTAAAGCTCAACATTCAGAAAACCAAGATCATGGCATCTGGTCCCATCACTTCATGGGAAATAGATGGGGAAACAGTGGAAACAGTGTCAGACTTTATTTTTTGGGCTCCAAAACCACTGCAGATGGTGACTGCATCCATGAAATTAGAAGACACTTACTTTTTGGAAGAAAAGTTATGACCAACCTAGATAATATATTCAAAAACAGAGACTTGACTTTGCTGACTAAGGTCCGTCTAGTTAAGGCTATGGTTTTTCCTGTGGTCATGTATGGATGTGAGAGTTGGACTGTGAAGAAGGCTGAGCGCCGAAGAATTGATGCGTTTGAACTGTGGTGTTGAAGAAGACTCTTGAGAGTCCCTTGGACCGCAAGGCGATCCAATCAGTCCATTCTGAAGGAGATCAACCTTAGGATTTCTTTGGAGGGAATGATGCTAAAGCTGAAACTCCAGTACTTTGGCCACCTCATGCGAAGAGTTGACTGATTGGAAAAGACTCTGATGCTGGGAGGGATTGGGGGCAAGAGGAGAAGGGGACGACAGAAGATGAGATGGCTGGATGGCATCACGGACTCGATGTACGTGAGTCTGAGTGAACTCCAGGAGATGGTGATGAACAAGGAGGCCTGGCGTGCTGCGATTCATGGGGTCGCAAGGAATCGAACATGACTGAGCGACTGAACTGAACTGAATTTTCTTTCCTCCTTTGCTTTTCACTTCTCTTCTTTTCCAGCTGTTTGTAGGGCCTCCTCCAAGAACCATTTTGTGTTTTTCCATCTCTTTTTCTTGGAGATCATCTTGATCCCTGTTTCCTATACAATGTCACAAACCTACATCCATAGTTCATTAGGCACTCCGTCTATCATGTTTAGTCCCTTAAATCTATTTTTCACTTCCACTGTATAATCATAAGGGATTTGATTTATGTCATATCTGAATGTTCTAGTGGTTTCCCCCACTTTCTCCAATTCCAATTTGGTAATAGGAAGTTCATGATCTGAGCCATATTCAGCTCCTGGTCTTGTTTTTGCTGACTGTATAGAGCTTCTCCATGTTTGACTGCAAATAATATAATCAATCTTATTTCGGTGTTGACTATCTGGTGATGTCCATGTGTTGTTGGAACAGGGTGTTTGTTATGACCAGTGCGTTCTCTAGGTAAAACTCTATTAGCCTGTGCCTTGAGTCATTCTGTACTCCAAGGTCAAATTTGCCTGTTACTCCACGTATTTCTTGACTTCCTACTTTTGCATTCCAGTCCCCTATAATGACAAGGACATCTTTTTGGTTGTTAGTTTTGAAAGGTCTTGTAGATCTACTAGCTCCATAATGGGGTTAATGGTGACTGTCTGCAAGAGGGCTTATGCCATACACAATTCAGCTGCATTCAGAGCCCCTGTCCCTATGGCAGTCTACTGCTCAACCATACATCCACCTGAGACACTCTAAGACAATTCTGTCTCAGTCTCTGTGAGTTCCTGGGTCCTGGGGTGCATAAGATTCATTTGAGCGGTCTGAAGTAGGAATGGGGTTTGATTCTAGATGGGATCATACTTATCAGTAATTACCTTAAATGTAAATGGGTTGAATGCCCCATCCAAAAGGCAGAGACTGGCTGAATG
This sequence comes from Ovis canadensis, assembly GCF_042477335.2. NCBI lineage: Eukaryota > Metazoa > Chordata > Mammalia > Artiodactyla > Bovidae > Ovis > Ovis canadensis. The sequence goes on from NC_091255.1 coordinate 10,305,191, forward strand.
GATACAAAAAGAAGAACCCTATGCTTTCTGTCTACCAGGGACCCACCTCAAATCATGGGACACATACAGACTGAAGGTGAAGGGCTGGAAAAAGATATTCCACACAAATAGAGACTAAAAGAAAGCAGGAGTAGCAATACTCATATCACATAAAATAGAGTTTGAAATAATGGAAAGAGACAAAGAAGGACCCAACTTGATGATCAAAAGATCAATCCAAGAAGATGTAAAAATTGTAAATATATATGCAACCAGCAGAGGAGCACCTCAGTACTTCAGGCAAATACTAAGAAGTTTGAAAGTGGAAATCAACAGTAACACAATAATAGTGGGAGACTTTAATACCACACTCACACCTATGGATAGATCAGCCAAACAGAAAAGTAGCATGGAAACACAAGTTTTAAGTTATACAATGGACCAGTTAGACCTAACTGGTATATATAAGGCATTTCACCCCAAAACAATGAATTTCACGTTTTTCTCAAGTGCACACAAAATGTACTCCAGGATAGATCACAAACTGGCCCATCAATCCAGCCTTGGTAAAAAACAACAACAACAACAACAACAACAACAAAACAAAAACAAAAACAAAAACAAAACAAAACAGAAAAAAACAAACAAGAAAAATTTTCAAGCATCTTTTCTGATCATAATGCAGTAAAATTAGATGTTGATTACAGAAAAAAAAAACTTATTAGAAATAGAAACACACGGAGGTTAAACAGCATGCTTCTGAATAACCAACAGATCATGGAAGAAATCAAAAAGGAAATTAAAATATGCATAGTACCCCAATGTTCATTGCAGCACTGTTTATAATAGCCAGGACATGGAAACAACCTAGATGTTCATCAGCAGATGAATGAATAAGAAAGCTGTGGTACATATACACAATGGAGTATTACTCAGCCATTAAAAAGAATTCATTTGAATCAGTTCTGATGAGATGGATGAAACTGGAGCTGATTATACAGAGTGAAGTAAGCCAGAAAGAAAAACACCAATACAGTATACTAACACATATATATGGAATTTAGGAAGATGGCAATGACAACCCTGTATGCAAGACAGGAAAAAAGACACAGATGTGTATAACGGACTTTTGGACTCAGAGGGAGAGGGAGAGGGTGGGATGACTTGGGAGAATGGCATTCTAACATGTATACTATCATGTAAGAATTGAATCGCCAGCCTATGTCTGACGCAGGATACAGCATGCTTGTGGCTGGTGCATGGGGATGACCCAGAGAGATGTTATGGGGAGGGAGGTGGGAGGGGGGGTTCATGTTTGGGAACGCATGTAAGAATTAAATATTTTAAAATTAAAATTAAAAAAATTAAATTAAAATTAAAAAAATTAAATTTAATTTAAAAATTAAAAATTAAAATTAAAAAAAATAAAAACAAAACAAAAAAAAAACAAATGAAAATGAAAAAAACACCACCCCAATCCTATGGGATTCAGTAAAAGCAGTACTAAGAGGAAGGTTCAGAGAAATACATGCATACCTCAAGAAACAAGAAAAATATCAAATAAATAACTGAAATTTACACCTAAAGCAACTAGATAAAGAGGAAATGAAGAACCCCAAAGTTAGTAGAAGGAAATATATCATAAAAAACAGTGCAGAAATAAATTAAAAAGAAACAAGGGAAACTATACCAAAAATCAACCAAAATAAAAGCTGGTTCTTTGATAAGATAAATAAAATAGACATACCATTAGCCACACTCAGCAAGAAATAACAGGAGAAGAAATAAATTTAAAATGAATACAAGTGAAAATGGAGAAATCATAACAGACAATGCAGAAACACAAAGGATCATGACAGACTACTATCTCAGCATTAATATGCCAATAAAATGGACAACTTGGGAGAAATGGACAAAGTCTTAGAAAAGTGTAACCATCCAAAACTGAACCAAGAAGTAGTAGAAAATCTTAACAGACCCATCAAAAGCATGGAAATCAAAGTTATAATCAAAAATCTTCCAACAAACAAAAGTCCAGGACCAGATGGCTTCACAGTTGAATTGTAAGAAAAATTTAGAGAAGAACTAACAACCCTTTTAATGATATTCTTCCAGAAAATTGCACAGGAAGATAAACACCGAAACTCATTCTATGAGGCCATCATCACCCTAATATCAAATCAGACAAAGATGCCAAAAAAAAGAAAAAGAAGAAGAAGAAGAAGAAAAAGAAAATTACAGGCCAATATCACTGATGAACATAGGCACAAAAATCCTCAACAAAAATATAACAAACAGAATCCAACAACATTTTAAAAAGATCATTCATCATGACTAAGTGGGCTTTATCCCAGAGATACAAAGATTCTTCAATATTCCCAAATCAATCAATGTGATATACCACATTAACAAATAGAAAGATAAAAAAAAACATGTTTATCTCAATAGATGCAGAGAAAGCCTTTGACAAAATTCAGCACCCGTTTATGATTAAAAAATATAAAATAATAACAGAAAGCAGACCCAGAAGGAACTTACCTCAACATAATAAATTCATATATGATAAACCCACAGCAAATATTATCCTCAATGGTGAAAACCTGAAAGCATTTCCTCTAAAGTCAGGAACAAGACAAGGGTACCCACTCTCACCACTACTATTCCTCATAGTTTTGGCAGTCTTAACCACAGCAATCAGAAAAAGAGAAAAGGATTCCAGATTTGAAAAGAAGAAGTAAAACTCTCACTATTTGCGGATGACATGATTCTCTACATAGAAAACCCTAAAGAGAGCACCTGATAATTACTAGAGCTAATCAATGCATATAGTAAAGTTGCAGGATATAAAATTAATACACAGAAATCGCTTGCAGTCCTGTACACTAACAATGAGAAAACAGAAAGAGAAATTAAGGAAACTATCATATTCACCACTGCAACAAAAAGAATGAAACACTTAGAAATAAATTTACCCAAAGAAACAAAAGACCTATATATATAGAAAACTATAAGACACTGATTAAAGACACCAAAGATGATGCAAATAGATGGAGAAATATACTATGTTCATGGATCAAAAGAATCAATACAGTGAAAATGAGTATGCTACCAAAAGTGATATATAGATTCAGTGCAGTCCCTATCAAGCTACCAATGGTATTTTTCACAAAAGTAAAGCAAACAAGTTCATAATTTGCATGGAAACACAAAAAATCCTCACATAGATAAACCATTCTTGAGAAAGAAGATGAAACTGGAGAAATCAACCTGGTTGACTTCAGACTATACTACAAAGATAGAGTCATCAAGACAGTATGTTACAGGCACAAAGACAGAAATATAGATCAATTGAACAAAGTAGAAAGCCCAGAGATGAATCCACACAACTATGGGCACTTATCTTTGACAAAGGAGGCACAAACATACAATGGAGAAAAGATAATCTCTTTAACAAGTGGTGCTGGCAAAAGTGGTCAACCATCTATAAAAGAATGAAACTAGAACACTTTCTAACACCATACACAAAAATAAACTCAAAATGGATTAAAGATCTAAATGTAAGACCCAAAACTGTACAACTCTTAGAGTAAAATATAAGCAGGATACTCTCTGACATAAATCACAGCAAGATCCTCTATGACCCACCGCCCAGAGTAATGGAAATAAAAGCAAAAATAAACAAATGGGACCTAATTAAACTTAAAAACTTTTGCACAATGAAGGAAAGTATAAGCAAGGTGAAAAGGCAGCTTTCAGAATGGGAGAAAATAATAGCAAATAAAACATCTGACAAATAATTAATCTCCAAAATATGCAAGCAGCTCATGTAGCTCAATACCAGAAAAATAAAAGACCCAATCAAAAAATGAGCCAAAGAACTAAATAGACATTTCTCCAAAGAAGACATACAGATGGCTAACAAACACATGAAAAGATGCTCAACATCACTCATTATCAGAGAAATGCAAATCAAAACCACAAGGAGGTAGCATTTCACACCAAACAGAATGGCTGCTCTTCAAAAGTCTACAATCGATAAATCCTGGAGAGAGTGTGGAGAAAAGGGAACCCTCTTACACTGTTGGCAGTCGTGAAAACAGCCACTGTGGAGAGCAGTGTGGAGATTCCTTAAAAAACTGGAAACAGAACTGCCATATGACCCAGCAATCTCACTGCTGGGCATACACACTGAGGAAACCAGAATTCAAAGAGACATGTGAACCCCAATGTTCATTGCAGAACTGTCTACAATCGGTAGGACATGAAAGAAACCTAGATGTTCATCAGCAGATGAATGGTTAAGAAAGTTGTGGTGCATATACACAATGGAATGTTACTCTGCTATTAAAAGGAATGCATTTAAATCAGTTGTAATGAGGTGGATAAAACTGAAACCTATTATACAGAGTGAAATAAGTCAGAAAGAAAAACATCAGTACAGTACATTAACATGTATGTATGGAATTTAGAAAGATGGTTATAATGGCCCTATGTGCAAGATGACAGAAGAGACACAGATGTAAAATCAGAGTTTGGGACTCAGTGGAAAAAGGCAAGGGTGGGGTGATTTGAGAAAATAGCACTGAAACATGTATATTACCATATTTAAAATAGATGAACAGTCCAAGTTCAATGCATGAAATAGGGCACTCAAAGCTGGTGCACTAGAACAACCCAGAGGGATGGGATGGGGAGGGAGGTGGCAGGAGTTTACAGGAAGGGGAGACATATGTATACCCATGATTGATTCATGTCAATGAATGGAAAAACCACCACAATATTGTAAAGTAGTTTGTTTTCCATTAAAATAAATTAATTAATTAAAAAAGAAAAAGAAAATGTACTGTATCTGGGAATCAAATTAGGCCCTAACCTCAAATTATCTACTCAAATGTGTCTTCTCTTGCACATTGCTCCCTGAATACTGCAAGATAATTCCGCCTAGATATATATGTTCAGTACCACTTGAGCTCCCAATCTGAAATAAAAATCAAGATATATTTTAAGGCAGATTAATTTTCTCTGTTGAAATTCTATATCTTGTGTTCAAAGTTGTTAAATGAGTAACACCACAAATACAATGATTGGATATAACATATGTAATATGTTGATTATAAATCATGGCATAAAGGACCAATATATGTAATAAATTAAAAAAAAATAGAGAAGGGGATTTACACCTTTGTTAACTGGTTTCAGACTCATATTTAAGCATCTGTGATTTTTTTTATGGTTTTCTGTCTCAGCATTAAATTCCATTCTTCCTGTGTTTTTAACCACCACTTGATGTGCGTGAAGTGAGTATGGCGGAAAATTCAGAAAAATCAAGCATTTAGAATCCTATATAGAATGAAGGAAAATAAAAATTCAGTAGGCTGAACAACAACAACAAAATCTAGTCCTGCATCAGCCTACTTTCAATAACAAAATCCATTTCATTAATTAAATTTAATCTAACTCTAGCCCAATCATACATGAAACTCCTTTTTCAGGGCTCAATTTTCACAAACTTCCACAAATTTCTATATCCATATTAGTTTGCCCCTATTCTTCCGCCCCAAATCAACCAACTTTAGAATAAATCTAACACTCTTTTTCTTTGTCAAAAATGCACGTTCATTCCTCGTGCCTTCATTATATCAAAATACGTCTGTTATTGTTTTAGTAGATTTAATTACATGTATTATAATTTTAACCCCTAAAAATCGCAATCTCTAGCATACACCATGAAGTAAGCAATTGTAAACTCTGTTATGCCACTAGATCTGATTGGACTTATGAACATACTCTATAACTTCTATTTGAAATGACCTAGGTGTTCAGATGCTAGTGGTAAAGAACCTGTCTGCCAATGAAATTAGATGTAATGGACTCAGGTTAAATCCCTGGGATGGGATGATACCCTGGAGGAGGGCCTGGCAATCCTCTCCAGCAATCTTGCCTGGAAAATCCCATGGACAGAGAAGCCTGGTGGGTTACATACAGTCCATAGTGTTGCAAAGAGTCAGACATGACTAAGCAGACACAGATGTTCAATGAATTCTCATCATTTAGATTCACAAAGGTCAGTTTTCATTCCAATTCCAAAGAAAGGCATGCCAACGAATGCTCAAACTATTCCACAATTGCACTCATCTCACATGCTAGTAAAGTAATGCTCAAAATTCTCCAAGCCAGACTTCAGCAATATGTGAACCGTGAACTTCCTGATGTTCAAGCTGGTTTTAGAAAAGGGAGAGGAACCAGAGATCAAATTGCCAAAATCCACTGGATCATGGAAAAAGCAAGAGAGTTCCAGAAAAACATCTATTTCTGCTCTATTGACTATGCCAAAGCTTTTCACTGTGTGGAACACAATAAACTGTGGAAAATTCTGAAAGAGATGGGAATACCAGACCACCTGACCTGCTTCTTGAGAAATCTGTATGCAGGTCAGGAAGCAACAGTTAGAACTGGACATGAAACAACAGACTGGTTCCAAATATGAAAAGGAGTATGTCAAGGCTGTATATTGTCACCCTGCTTATTTAACTTATATGCAGAGTACATCATGAGAAACGCTGGACTGGAAGAAACACAAGCTGGAATCAGATTGCCAGGAGAAATATCAGTAACCTCAGATATGCAGATGATACTACCCTTATGGCAGAAAATAAAGAGGAGCTAAAAAGCCTCTTGATGAAAGTGAAAGAGGAGAGCAAAAAAGTTGGCTTAAAGCTCAACATTCAGAAAACGAAGATCATGGCATCCGATCCCATCACCTCATGGGAAATAGATGGGAAAACAGTGGAAACCATGTCAGACTTTATTGTTGTTGTTTTTTTTTTTTTTTTGGGGGGGGTGTGTGGCTCCAAAATCACTGCAGATTTTAAATTAAAAGACTGCAGCCATGAAATTAAAAGATGCTTAATTAAAAGATGCTTAATGGCATGCGTCTTTTAAGAGACACTTACTCCTTGGAAGAAAAGTTATGATCAACTTAGACAGCATATTCAAAAGCAAAGACATTACTTTGGCGACTAAGGTCCGTCTAGTCAAGGCTATGGTTTTTCCTGTGGTCATGTATGGATGTGAGAGTTGGACTGTGAAGAAGACTGAGTGCCGAAGAATTGATGCTTTTGAACTGTGGTGTTGGAGAAGACTCTTGAGAGTCCCTTGGACTGCAAGGAGATCCAACCAGTCCATCGTGAAGGAGATCAACCCTGGGATTTCTTCGGAAGGAATGATGCTAAAGCTGAAACTCCAGTACTTTGGCTACCTCATGCGAAGAGTTGACTCATTGGAAAAAAACTCTGATGCTGGGAGGGATTGGGGGCAGGAGGAAAAGGGGACGACCGAGGATGAGATGGCTGGATGGCATCACTGACTCGATGAACGTGAGTCTGGGTGAACTCTGGGAGATGGTGATGGACAGGGAGGCCTGGCATGCTGCAATTCATGGGGTCACAAAGAGCTGGACACGACTGTGCGACTGAACTGAACTGAGCAAAATTTGTTACCAAAAATCCCAGAAAGTGTTTTAAATAGACATATCAAAAACACAGTTATTCTCAAAAGAGTTCACTTGAAAACTCATATGTCATTTACCTTTATTTTATAGCTTTTGAAAATCAGACCATGTTCTTTTGTGTGGTTTAGTTTGTTTTATTTGTTGACAATTGCCATCATTAACAGTTAAATGCCAGCAAATACGGAAAACTCAGCAATGGCCACATGACTGGAAAAGGTCAGTTTTCATTCCAGTCCCAAAGAAAGACAATGCCAAAGAATGCTCAAACTACCACATAATTGCAATCATCTCACACACTAGTAAAGTAAGGCTCAAAATTTTCCAAACCAGGCTTCAACAGTACATGAACCACAAACTTCCACATGTTCAAGCTGGATTTTGAAAAGGCAGAGGAACCAAAGATCAAATTGCCAACATCCACTGGATTATCAAAAAACCAAGTGAGTTCCACAAAAAATCCCATCTACTTCTGCTTTATTGACTACACAAAAGCCTTTGACTGTGTGGATCACAACAAACTGTGGAAAATTCTTCAAGAGTTGGGGATACCAGACCACCAGACCTGCCTCTTGATAAATCTACATGCAGGTGAGGAAGCAACAGTTAGAAGTGGACATGGAACAACAGACTGGTTCCAAATAAGGACAGGATTACATCAAGGCTGTATATTGTCACCCTGCTTCTGTAACTTATATGAAGAGTACATCATGAGAAATGCTGGGCTGGATGAAGTACAAACTGGAATCAAGATTTCTGGGAGAAATATCAATAATCTCAGATATGCAGATGACACCACCCTTATGGCAGAAAATGAAGAACTAAAGAACCTGTTGATGAAAGTGAAAGAACAGAGTGAAAAAGTTTTCTTAAAACCCAACGTTCAGAAAACTAAGGTCATGGCATCTGGTTCCATCACTTCTGGGCAAAATGATGGGGAAACAGTGGAAACAGTGACAGAATTTATTTTGGGGGGGATTCAAAAGCACTGCAGATAGTGCCTGCAGCCCTGAAATTAAAAGACACGTGATCCTTGCAGCAAAATCTATGAACAACCTAGACAGAATTTTAAAAAGCAGAGACATTACTTAGCCAACAATAGTCCATCTGGTCAAAACTAGTTTCTCCAGTAGTCATATATGGATGTTAAAGTTGGACTGTAAAGAAAGTTTAGCACCAAAGAATTTATACTTTAGAATCGTGGTGTTGGAGAAGACTCTTGAGAGTCTCTTGGACTGCAAGGAGGTCCAACCAGTCCATCCTAAAGGAAATCGGTCCTGAATATTCATTGGAAGGACTAAAGCTAGGAACTGATTCATTTCGCCACCTGATGGGAAGAACTGACTCTTTTGAAAAGGCCTTGATGCTGGGAAAGATTGAAGGCAGAAGAAGAAGGGGATGACAGAGAATGAGATGGTTGGATGGCATCACTGACTTAATGGACATGATTTTCAGTAAACTCTAGGAGTTGGTGATGGACAAGGAGGCCTGATGTGCTGCAGTCCATGAGGTTGCAAAGTATCAGACAGGACTTAGCAAATGAACAACAAAAAACCTAGGTACAATAAAATATGTCTTCGTTAAATTATCCATAAAGTTTAATCTATGCTTAATATCAGGTATTTACTTAATGATAAGAATTTCCTAGGTCACAGGAACATGAAATTTCTTTTGACTAGTATCTATCTATCTATCTATCTATATACATATATATGTATATATATACATATATAAGTTTGTATTTGTAAGTTTAAAACTCCTCTGTTTTTCTCAGTCTCATGGACTTTACAAGATCAGACAAGTTCCTGAGAGTCCACATAGAACATTGAAATTTTAAAGGCATGTGTAGGGAAATGCAAGTTCTTCATAGAAAACATGCTTCTTCTAATTGCATATGTTAAAACAAGCACTATAGCCATTGTCAGTGATTTAAAAACAATAGTAGCAAAGAACAGCAATAAACACTCATATTCACATGCCTCATTTCCAGAGAAACATGAATCAACATTCAAATTACTAAGAGCATTTGTACATGTGTGTTTGTCATCAATCCGCCTCTTTGCTATCTGTGGACTTTACCGTGCCAGGCTCCTTCGTCTATGGGATTCTCCAGATAAGAACACTAGAGGGTACGTGTTTTTGTGCCCTCCTCTGGGGATCTTCCTGGTCCAGGGATTGAACCCGCATCTCTTATGTTTCCTGCACTAGCAGATGCGTTCTTTACCACTAGCACCACCTGGAAAGCCCATTAATGAATGTCATAACTAGAAAAAGAAAACAGGATTTAGACTCAGGTTCCAAGACGTTCACACACACACACCAAAATTCTCATTTTGATATAATAGCAGAGCTATTGATTTCAGAGAGTCAAGAGGTCAAACAGTATTACGAAAAAAGTAATTTTTTTGTTTTTTTCATTTATGGGAGTTGAAGATCTTCCAGTTTTGCAAATATACCCTATCAGGATTAGAAGATGGAACAAAGCTCTGATAAACTAGTATTCAAGTTTGGTATTGTTAAATATTAAGCAAGTAAACAAACCAATGCAATGCAAATTTGCCTTTCAGTACCACAGTTTCTTATCCCCAGAAAGGGAGATTCCCAACTAGTGCTCCATAAGGCAGGACAAAGCCAAAAATGAAGCTTGAATCCAAAGTGGAGACTCCAATCAGTGCCCCATGAGAGCTGGGGCAGATGACTAAGCTTTTGTTCAAAAAGAGAAATCCTAACCAATATTCAGAAAGCCTTCTTCAGCGATCAATACAAAGAAATAGAGGAAAAGAACAGAATGGGAAAGACTGGAGATTTCTTCAAGAAAATTAGAGATACCAAGGGAACATTTCATCCAAAGATGGGCTCGATAAAGGACAGAAATGGTATGGACTTAATAGAAGCAGAAGATATTAAGAAGAGATGGCAAGAATACACAGAAGAACTGTACAAAAGGGATCTTCACCACCTGGATAATCACGATGGTGTGATCACTCATCTAGAGCCAGACATTCCGGAATGTGAAGTCAAGTGGGCCTTAGAAAGCATCACTACAAACAAAGCTAGGGGAGGTGATGGAATTCCAGTAGAGCTATTTTAAATCCTGAAAGATAATGCTGTGAAAGTGCTGCACTCAATATGCCAGCAAATTTGGAAAACTCAGCAGTGGCCACAGGACTGGAAAAGGTCACTTTTCATTCCAATTCCAAAGAAAGGCAATGTGTTTTTTAGCCATCCGTATGTCTTCTTTGGAAAAATGTCTATTTAGTTCTTTGGCCCATTTTTTGATTGGGTCGTTTATTTTTCTGGAATTGAGCTGCAGAAGTTGCTTGTATATTTTTGAGATTAGTTGTTTGTCAGTTGCTTCATTTGCTATTATTTTCTCCCATTCAGAAGGCTGTCTTTTCACCTTGCTTATATTTTCCTTTGTTGTGCAGAAGCTTTTAATTTTATTTAGATCCCATTTGTTTGTTTTTGTCTTTATTTCCAGAATTCTGGGAGGTGGATCCTAGAGGATCCAACAAACACATGAAAAGATGCTGAACATCACTCATTATTAGAGAAATGCAAATCAAAACCACAATGAGGTACCACTTCACACCAGTCAGAATGGCTGCGATCCAAAAATCTGCAAGCAATAAATGCTGGAGAGGGTGTGGAGAAAAGGGAACCCTCCTACACTGTTGGTGGGAATGCAAACTAGTACAGCCACTATGGAGAACAGTGTGGAGATTCCTTAAAAAATTGCAAATAGAACTACCTTATGACCCAGCAATCCCACTGCTGGGCATACACACCAAGGAAACCAGAATTGAAAGAGACACATGTACCCCAATGTTCATCACAGCACTGTTTATAATAGCCAAGACATGGAAGCAACCTAGATGTCCATCAGCAGATGAATGGATAAGAAAGCTGTGGTACATATACACAATGGAGTATTACTCAGCCATTAAAAAGAATTCATTTGAATCAGTTCTGATGAGATGGATGAAACTGGAGCCAATTATACAGAGTGAAGTAAGCCAGAAAGAAAAACACCAATACAGTATACTAACACATATATATGGAATTTAGAAAGATGGCAATGACGACCCTGTATGCAGCACAGCAAATGAGACACAGATGTGTATAACGGACTTTTGGACTCAGAGGGAGACGGAGAGGGTGGAATGATTTGGGAGAATGGCATTCTAACATGTATACTATCATGTAAGAATCGAATCGCCAGTCTATGTCTGACGCAGGATACAGCATGCTTGGGGCTGGTGCATGGGGATGACCCAGAGGGATGTTATGGGGAGAGAGGTGGGAGGGGGGTTCATGTTTGGGAATGCATGTAAGAATTAAAGATTTAAAAAATAAAATAAAATAAAATAAAAGCTCTGAAAAAAAAAAAAAAAAACAAAGAAAGGCAATGCCAAAGAATGCTCAAACTACCACACAATTGCACTCATCTCACATGCTAGTAAAGTAATGCTCAAAATTCTCCAAGCCAGACTTCAGCAATACGTGAACCGTGAACTCCCTCATTTTCAAGCTGGTTTTAGAATAGGCAGAGGAACCAAAGATTAAATTGCCAAAGTCCACTGGATCATGGATAAAGCAAAAGAGTTCCAGAAAAACATCTATTTCTGCTTTATTGACTATGCCAAAGCCTTTGACTGTATGGATCACAATAAATTGTGGAAAATTCTGAAAGAGATGGGAATACCAGACCACCTAACCTGCTTCTTGAGAAATCTGTATGCAGGTCAGGAAGCAACAGTTAGAACTGGACATGGAACAACAGGCTGGTTCCAAATAGGAAAAGGAGTACGTCAATGCTGTATATTGTCACCCTGCTTATTTAACTTATATGCAGAGTACATCATGAGAAACGCTGGACTGGAAGAAACACAAGCTGGAATCAAGATTGCCAGGAGAAATATCAATAACCTCAGATATGCAGAAGACACCACCCTTATGGCAGAAAGTGAAGAGGAACTAAAAACCCTTTTGATGAAAGTCAAAGTGGAGAGTGAAAAATTTGGCTTAAAGCTCAACATTCAGAAAATGAAGATCATGGCATCTGGTCCCATCACTTCGTGGGAATAGATGGGAAAACAGTGGAAACAGTATCAGACTTTATTTTTTTGGGTTCCAAAATCACTGCAGATGGTGATTGCAGCCATGAAATTGAAAGACTCTTACTCCTTGGAAGAAAAGTTATGACCGACCTAGATAGCATACTGAAAAGCCCAGACATTACTTTGCCGACTACGGTCTGTCTAGTCAAGGCTATGGTTTTTCCAGTAGTCATGTATGGATGTGAGAGTTGGACTGTGAAGAAGGCTGAGCGCCGAAGAATTGATGCGTTTGAACTGTGGTGTTGGAGAAGACTCTTGAGGGTCCCTTGGGCTGGAAGGAGATCCAACCAGTCCATTCTGAAGGAGATCAACCCTGGGATTTCTTTGGAAGGAATGATGCTAAAGCTTAAACTCCAAAACTTTGGCCACCTCATGCAAAGAGTTGACTCATTGGAGAAGACGTTGATGCTGGGAGAGATTGGGGGCAGGAGGAGAAGGGGACGACTGAGAATGAGACGGCTGGATGGCATCACTGACTCGATGGATGTGAGTCTGAGTGAACTCTGGGAGTTGGTGATGGACAGGGAGGCCTGGCGTGCTGTGATACATGGGGTCGCAAAGAGTCGGACACAACTGAGCGACTGAATTGAACTGAACTGAACTGATTCCGTTACAGTCAAAGCCAATGCAATAGGGTAGGATACCTTTGTGTTGTCGCACGTGAACTGTGTTATTTATCAAAGGAGTCTTAACCATCCAATTCTAATGCCTTGTTCCTGAAAGTTTGTTGCTATGAGCTGTATGTTACACTAGGATTCGTGACCTCCAGAGGAGAGAATTTCAATCCAGGGACAGAGACAAGGCTTGACTACTTAGAGCTTTTTGTGTAGCAAATTGTTATCAAAATATTATAGAGATAGGGAAATACAGAAAGAGTGCCCCCTTGATAGTTTATAGCAAGATGTTTTATGTCTGTTCTAAAGCTATTAATCAGATAAGAGAGACACCTCAAGGCTGAGGGAGTTTCACCAGGCCCCTCTCCCACAATACACACTTTTGAGATAGGATGGCATAAGGTGTGTCATCTTCTGGTCATAAAACAACTGACATGAATACTGGTTTGTTGAACAATTATCATCCCAAGGTCTGAGAAAAGAAAAAAGTTAGTCTTAGGTGGAACCATTTTGAAGAAAGGCAAATTCCAAAGCAAATACATAGTTTCATTAACATAAGAAAGATGCATTGGTTAGCTTAAGGCAGAACAAGGTGTCCTCAACACAGAATTAAAGGAAACCTCTTCTAATTTTGTGTAGAAAAGGAAAAAAAAAATACATCTGCCACTTTCAGTTTACTTCCTCCTGCCACTTGGGGACCTCTGGTCTTCCTGCCTGTTATCTCTCATTCCCTTTACCAATACAATTAAAATCATCATGGGCCAAAAATGCTTCATCAGCAGCAAGCAGCTACAGCTGCTCTTGAAACAAATGTTCTCATAGAGCTCCTTGAGAGGGGCCAATGTGCTATGGGAATGATGCCCATTTGGGACTGGGCTCTACATTGGCCACGGAAATTGTTACTGAACGAAAACTTAGATCTGCTCACCCATGCATAGTAAAGCCAATCCAATGACCTTGGGTTCTGATGATGGAAAGTGCAGCATCTATTGTAAGATACCATACAAGGTGTCCAGGACAATTAATGCTCAAGAGCCTGAACTCCCCAATGAGTTTCAGCAAAAAGCAAAGTGAGGCAGGAATTGTCCCAGAGTATGTGATCAGCTCATGCACAATTCTTTGACTGGTTGATGGTGAGGTAGCAGGGTGATGTCCAAAGGGTTAACATTTTCAATTCTTAGGCACCAGCAGGTCTTGGGGCTATGCACTCATGGTCATCAGGTAGCTAATTTCTTCCATTTTGCAGCAGTTTTGACACCTGCAAAGCAATTCAGGAAATGTTCATCAGACATTATTACATTTCAGAGGGGAGCTAAAGCAGAGGATATAGGAGAAAGATGTGTCCCATGAAGGCCCCGTATGGTCCTCCATGGTTACAATTTGTCTCACACAATATATGCTCTTCTTTAATGGGTCTCTGCCATTTCATCTTAGTAACTATTGATGACATTGTCATTTCTTTAGCAGAGATGGCATTAGTTGTCAGTGTGGTACAGTAATTTGCTGATTATTGAATAGCTATACAGTATATATTCTTCAGCCCTCTTGTAGTTAGTTTTGGCCATAGGACTTCTTTGGCTAATAAATATGAAGGAAATATACACAGCCTGAGTTAAAAAAAAAAAAAAAAAAAAAAAAACTTCAAGTAGGATAACATCATTAGAGAGCTAATCCTCTAACTTACATCAGAATTTGTACAAGTAAGAAATAAAACTTTATTGTGTTAAGGAAGAGAGATTACAAGACTAAGGTTATTACAATTGTAACCGTAGTTACAATGAGTGTAACTAAGGTTACACTCATTAACATTAACTAATATTCAGAGTACATCATGAGAAATACTGGGCTGGATGAAGCACAAGCTGAAATCAAGACTGCTGGGAGAAATATCAATAACCTCAGATATGCAGATGACACCACCCTTATGGCAGAAAGTGAAGAGGAGCTAAAAAGCCTCTTGATGAAAGTGAAAGAGGAGAGTGAAAAAGTTGGCTTAAAGCTCAGCATTCAGAAAACTAAGATCATGGCATCCAGTCCCATCACTTCATGGCAAATAGATGGGGAAACAGTGCAAACGGTGGCTGACTTTATTTCTGGGGCTCCAAAATTACTCCAAAATTACTCCAAAATCAGATGGTGATTGCAGCCATAAAATTAAAAGGCACTTACTCCTTGGAAGGAAGTTATGACCAACCTAGAAAGCATATTAAAAAGAAGAGACATTACTTTGTCAACAAAGGTCAGTCTAGTCAAGGCTATGTTTTTTCCAGTGGTCATGTGTGGATGTGAAAATTGGACTATAAAGAAAGCTGAGCACTGAAGAATTGATGCTTTTGAATTGTGATGTTGGAGAAAACTCTTGGTAGTCCCTTGGACTGCAAGGTGATCCAACCAGTCCATCCTAAAGGAGATCAGTCCTGGGTGTTCATTGGAAGGACTTAAGTTGAAGCTGAAACTCCAGTACTTTGGCCACATGATGAGAAGAGCTGACTCATTGGAAAAGACCCTGATGCTGGGAAAGATTGAGGGCAGGAGCAGAAGGAGATGACAGAGGATGAGATGGTTGGATGGCATCATCGACTCGATGAACATAGGTTTGGGTAAAAGTCCAGGAGTTGGTGATGGACAGGGAGGCCTGGCGTACTGCGGTTCATGGGGTCGCAAAGAGTCGGACGCTACTGAGCAACTGAACTGTACATTTATTTTATTTGGTTTAGCACAATGAGCTTCATGGTTCTAGTGAGTTTATGACAAAGATGAGTTTTGCCCCATTTTTATTGACCATTTGACTTTGACTTCATTAGTATGTGACATAACCTTTCTACACGGTATTAGAAGTGACTAAGATTTGTAATCATTTAGAGAAGGAAATGGCAACCCACTCCAGTGTTCTTGCCTGGACGGCGGAGCCTGATGGGCTGCCGTCTATGGGGTCGCACAGAGTCGGACACGACTGAGGTGACTTAGCAGCAGCAGCAGCAGGATCATGTTGACCTCATGCGAAGAGTTGACTCATTGGAAAAGACTCTGATGCTTGGAGGGATTGGGGGCAGGAGAAGAAGGGGACGACCGAGGATGAGATGGCTGGATGGCATCATGGACTCCATGGACATGAGTCTGAGTGAACTCCAGGAGTTGGTGATGGACAGGGAGACCTGGTGTGCAGCGATTCATGGGGTTGCAAAGAGTTGGACATGACTGAGTGAACTGAACTGAACTGAGAATCATATTAGGCCTTTTCCAAGCCCATGTAGATTGTAGCATTGGTTTCAAAACTTTCTCCTTTTTGTTTATCAGGGTTGCTCCTTGTCTTTAATGAGTACTGGCTTTTATGACTTTAGTTATAAAGTTTAAGATAAATAAATTCTCATACAATTTAAAAAAAAAAGAAAAATAGAGAAAAAGGACACAATTTTACCCAAGCTGTATATTCTAGAAATTAGGTATACTTCTGATTGGAGAAATCATTCTAGTAGTGAGACCATTTTTACCTCTATGATACAAAACCTAGTACAGTGACTTAGAAACAATAGGTGCTTAAAACATATTTACTAAAATGCACCTTTAAATATATTTATATTTTCTTTTAAATTATTTGCTTCCTGAGGGTAAAGACTGTTACATTTTTGTGCTCTGTATGATGCTGTGATCATATTAGAAGTTTGGCAAACATTTAATTCGAATTTAATAAGTGAGGCTGACAGTGATCAAATTTGGGAGATATAGTTGCTGAGCCAGAGTTCCCAAGAAGTGCAGGTCCAACTGGAATTACTTTGGTCATATTTTTCTTATAGAACAAGATATATTTTCTCACTTATCTACATATGTCTGTTGCCCTCTTGACATGAACATCACAATTAGCAATTCAATATGTCTCCTTTGTTGTTATTGTTGTTGAGTCACAGTCATGTCCCACTCTTTGAAACCCCATGTCCTGAAGCACACCAGGCTTCCTATCCTTCAGCACCACCAAGAGTTTGATCAGTCTCGCATCCATTGAGCCAAGGATGCCATACAACCATCTCATCCTCTCTTGACCCTTCTTCTCCCGCCTACAATCTTTCTGAGCATCAGGGTCTTTTCCAATGAATCACATCTTCTCATCAAGTGGCCAAAGTATTGGAGTTTCAGCTTCAGCCCCAGTCCTTCCAATGAATATTCAGGGTTGATTTCCTTTAGGATTGACTGATTTGATTTCCTTCCTGCCCAAGGGACTCTCAAGAGTCCCTTGAGACTCACAAGGACTCTCACCACAGTTCAAAGACATCAATTATTTGGTGCTCAGACTTTTATATTGTCCAGCTCTCACATCCATAAATGACTACTGGAAAAACCATAGTTTTGACTTTACAGACCTTTGTAGTCAAAGTAATCTTTTCTTTTTAACATGTTGTCTAGGTATGACTCCCCCCCCCCCCCCCCC
Source organism: Ovis canadensis (assembly GCF_042477335.2). Lineage (NCBI taxonomy): Eukaryota > Metazoa > Chordata > Mammalia > Artiodactyla > Bovidae > Ovis > Ovis canadensis. The sequence goes on from NC_091255.1 coordinate 10,322,834, forward strand.
CCCGCCAAAGGTGCAAGCGTCTTTTAATTTCATGGATGCAGTCACTGTCCACAGTGACTTTGGAGCCCAAGAAAATAAAGTCTGTCACTGTTTCCATTGTTTCTCCATCTATTTGACATGAAGACATGGGACCAGAAGTCATGATCGCAGTGTTCTGAATTTTGAGTTTTAAGCCATCTCTTTCACTCTTCTGGATGATCCAGAGAGATGACATGGGGTGGGAGGTGGGAGGGGGGTTCAGGATTGGGAACTCATGTACACCCGTAGCTGATTCATGTCAATGTATGGCAAAACCAATACAGTATTGTAAAGCAAAATAAAGTAAAAATTAAAAAAAAAAATAAAAAGTGGGTCTTTAATTCCTCCTCACTTTCTGCCACAAGGCTGGTGTCACCTACTTATCTGAAGTTATTGATATTTCTCTCCACAGTCTTGATTCCCACTTGTGCTTCATCTAGCCCATCATTTTGAATGATGTATTCTGCATAGTAGTTAAATAAGCAGGATGACAATATACAGCCTTGATGTACTTCTTTTCCTATTTGGAACCAGTCTGTTGTTTCATGTCCAATTATAACTGTTGCTTCTTGACTTGCATGCAGTTTTCTCAGGAGGCAAATGAGGTGGTCTGGTATTCCCATCTTTTTCAGAAATTTCCATAGTTTATTTTGATCAACACAGTCAAATGTTTTAACATAGTCAAGAAACAGAAGTAGATGTTTCTCTGTAATTCTCTAGCTTTTTCTATGATCCAACAGATGTTGACAATTTTATCTCTGATTCCTCTGTGTTTTCTAAATCAACATGTACATCTGGAAATTCTCAGTTCGCATACTGTTGAAGCCTAGCTTGAAGGATTTTGAGTATTACTTTGGTAGGATGTGAAATGAACACAGTTTTGTGGTAGAACATTCTGCATTTCGCTTATTTGGGATTGGGATAAAAACAGATTTTTTCCAGTCTGTTTATAACTGCTGTGTTTTCCAAATGTGTTGGCATGTTGAGTGCAGCACTTTCACAATATCATCTTTTAGGATCTTAAATAGTGTAGCTGGAATTCTATCACATCCACTAGCTTTGTTCCTAGTGATGCTTCCTATGGCCCACTTTACTTCACACTCCAGGATATGTGACTCTAAGTGAATGATAACACCACTGTGGTTATTGGGTCAAGACCTTTTTTGTATAGATCTTCTGTGTATTCTTGCCACTTGTACTTAATATTTTCTGCTTCTTTTAGTTCAATAGCTTTTCTGCCCTTTCTTGTGCCTATCTTTTCACGAAATGTTCCCTTGGTATCTCTAATTTTCTTGATGAGATCTCTAGTCTTTCCAAGTCTATTGTTTTCCTCTGTTTCTTTGCATTGATCACTTAAGAAGGCTTTCTTATCTCTCCTTGATATACTATGGAGCTCTGCTTTCAGATGAGTATACTTTTCCTTTTCTCCTTTGCTTTTCACTTCTCTTCTTTTCACAGCTATTTCTAAGGCCTCCTCAGACAACTATTTTGTCTTTTTGTTTTTCTTTCTCTTGGGGATGGTTTTGGTCACCACCTTCTGTACAATGTTACAAACATAGGTCCTCAGGCACACTGTCTATCTGATCTAACACCTGGAATATATTTTTCACTTCCACTGTTTAATCATAAGGGATTTGATTTACCTGAATGGCCTAATGGTTTTCTGTACATTCTTCAGTTTAAGTCTAAATCTCTCCTTTTTCTAACTCAATTAACTATAGCATTTAGTAATGTGTTTGTTTTACTCTAACTTTAGGATGTTCTTGCTTGATGAATAGTGATACAATTTTTTTTTTTTTTTTAGTTTTTATATGATTTCTACTTATGCAGTGTCATGCAAAAGTTGTAATATTTTATCATGAATCTTGAAATACTGGATTCTGATAATTATTTTTTAAATAGAAATTTAAAAGTATTTCTTGGTAACATTTCTAATATTTTCAGAGTTTAAACATCATATTGTTGATTCTTCTAATTAATTCATGTTTTACAAATTCTTTCTAGTCATCTAATACTGTGTTAAGTTTCAGAAATGTGAAAAAAAAATCGTATAAAACATTTATCTCAAGGAACTCATGATCCAGTCAGGAAGATATGCATAAACTCAAAATGTCAATGTCTTGGTGAATACTCGCATTAGATTACTTAGGAGGAAAGAGGAGGGTTTAAACCTAATACTACTCATAAGTAGATTAAGGCAAATGGAAGTGAAGAAAGAGGGGATAAGGTTATAAAAATCTAAAAAGTGAGTTATTTCCTAAAGATGTTATCACATAGTATAAGAACTTGTGTAGAATTTCAGGCATACAGAACAGCATAGGAGGCAAACACAACTTATATCCTTTGATATACATTCATCCTTACAAAATAATGTTTCAGGATATACAGGAGAAAGAAGGGAATTAGATTAGAGGGTTGCAGGATCATATGACAAAATACCAAATTAGAATTACACTTTTGGCTAACAGGAAATAAGTTGTGAAGTGTTTTTAAAAGAGTTGCACAAGCAGTTAGGGTAATTTGTAATATTAAGTTTCATAATAAGGAAACAATCATATATTTGATTATTGTTTCTATCATCTTTATGCCTTATTAAATATGTTAATTTTAACTCAAACATTACAGAATGTACAGTAGTTGATTAAAACTCTGGTTGTGTTTTACAGTAAGAAACCAAATCTGGGTTTTCTATCTTTGTATATTCAGATTATTATGAAGGCCTTTATTTTTTAGAAATTTAATTGTATTAATACTGATAATCCAGAGGATTTTTTAGATATTTCCCCAATTTTAGTGACTAGCTAAGGGGATTTCCTTCTACTGCAACTTCTGGTGTTTAGTTAGCATCATAGGGATGTTTTGCTAACTGCTGTTCTATGGCTTCCTTGCTCATATGCCCAGTAATATTTTGCTAGTCTCAGACCATCTTTCCCATCACTGCTGTCTCCCTTACTCTGATAATCCTCAGGCAACCCACAGATGTGTTCCTGTATATCATCAAATTCTTTACCATTTCTGTCTACCTTTCACTGAGGGGTACAACAGAAAACCTGATTGGGGTCCTAGGGACAGTTCTGTTTGTATCTGATAGTTATTCTCTTCTCAGATAGGGTAGATTAGGATAGTTACACAAATAGTTTTGAAAATCTCACTAGGGGATTGTAGATAGAAAGGGAAATGTAAGGAATTTGAGAAGACCACTATAATTTAATGATCACTTGGGAAAGCTATCAGAATATTGTGAAAAGAAACAGACTTCAGTTCAGTTCAGTTCACTTGCTCAGTCATCCTTTACAGTAAAACCATAAGTGAAAGCATACAATTTGCCTCAGGCCATTAAGTGAAAAAATAGGACCTACATCCTGTTGATTGAGGTCAGCAAGATAATGATCCTAAGGAAATGCTTTTTGTACCTACAAAGGACATAAAAATAAGGGAAAGGAGACATGCCAAAGTAGATGACCCTCATTATAGTGAAATTGGAGATGATGTGACATATTTTAGCATATGTAAGCACCCTTTTTCTGATTTGAATAACACTATGACGGCTCTCCTTTCCCTGCTGTGTCCACAAATCCTTTTGGTCTGTGTCTCCTTTCTCTAGGTCTGTGTCTCCACTCCTTCCGAGTAAATAGATTCATCAGTACTGCTTCATTTTTTTTCCCCCCTAGATTCCATATATATGCTTTAATATATTTACTTTTCTCTTTCTGGAATTACTCTGTATAACAGACTCTAGGTTCATCTACCTCATGAAAACTGGTTCAAATTCATTCCTTTTTTTGTCTAAGTAATGTTACAGTGAATACGCGTACCACAACTTATTTATCCATTCATCTGTGGATGGACATCTAGGTGGCTTCCATGTCCTATCTATTGTAAATTGTGCTGCAATTAACATTGGGATACATATGTCATTTTTCCCCCAGTCCTAGATTTATTCAACACAATTATTTTACTCTACACAACAAAGTACAAACCCAACCTCATTTAAAATGCTACAAAGTTACAAAACTCAAAACAGGAAATTTATAGTACTGAATGCATAGTAAAAGCCAAAAAGGCAAAGTACATGTTGCCAGGGTAACCTGGAAGACCACCGTGAATATCAACACAACAGAATGGGGGCAGAATGGAAGACTGGGGCGTGGGGGTGGGGGTGTTGTTCAGTAATTACCAGGCAGAACTTACTTTCAACTCACCAATTTCAGAGAGATGGGGAGATGTGTGAATGTGTGCCAGTGCACACACATATGTACATCTGAAAAGAACCGTCTGGGGCAGAAAATGGTGGGGTGTTTGTGTTTGACCTTAGCGGTCAGAAAAAGACTCAGACAGGGGAACAGGGCCAGACTAACAGTTCTTGAAGTTGCATAAAAGCAAGCCTTTCCTGTGGGACTCCATACCATATGGGCCACTAGTCATGTGTAGAATGGGAAAATGTGCTTCCAGGCAGGGGCTGTACCAACACCTGGGGTCCCCTGCTCAACCCTGCTGGCTTTTCCGCTAAGCTGACTCTCAGGATCTAAAAATGTGTAAGCTCTTTAGCTAGAAAATTGGAGGGCATATTTGCAAGCACGACCCCAAACCCACATCACTCCTACTGTGGGAACTCTACTACCTGGGGAGACAGTCTCAATCACTGCCTCCACCTCCAAAGCCTATCCCCAAGGGAGAGATTTATTTCCTATTATCTCCTTTTAGCTAGAAAACTGACAAGAGTAAGCTGGATGGGATCTAATCCACAAAGGCTGATCTTCAGCGTCCCTGCTTATCCAGAGTATTGGGAGCTGAAAATCTCGGTTGGTGGCGGCAGCAAAGGAAGCAGGAGTGCTGTCACACGGAGGACCTGCAGCAAGGGAAACACGACCTTCTCCAAATCCGTGGGGGTGGCCTTCAGTGCATGGGAGGCGGTATGCTCTCGGGAGAGCTGAATCGCCTGGGGGTGGCCAAGGCCAGAGGGCCAGCACAGTGGTGGTGGTGATCTCCTGGCCATCCATTTGTGCTCTGTCCATGTGCTTCAGAGCCTTCTCAGCCTCATCTGAATTCTCAAATTCCACATGTGTGTAATCTTTAGAGAGATGAGGGTGCATCCTTTCCACAGGAATGTCAATCATTTTAGTTTTCCTATAGGTGGAGAATATCTCCATGATGTGATCCTGGTCACATTCCTGGTGAGCTTCCTAATGTGTACTTTGGTGGGTTTTGGGAAAGACTCCGCTTTTTCCTTTCTTTTTCATCTCTTTTGAGTAATTTGGACTTGCAGCTGCAATGCCATCTGTTCTCATGTCTGTGCAGTAACATACATGGAGAGCCAGAGGAGCTGCTGAAGCTGGAGCTGCAGAATGTGCTGGAACTCCCTAAGTGGCTCCAAGCTGAAGACCAACTGGAGCCAGTGCTGGGCTGGAGACTGAACTGAAGGTAGAGTTGGACTGATACCTGGTGCTACTGCTCCCACTGGAACCACTGTGCCTCTCCCCAGTCTTACGCCTGCCATAGTCTTTCTCGCTCTACTCCTTGGTGGACACTCTATCTTTAGAGCGATTCTTGGGCATCTCATCAAAGTGATCTTTACATTTGATGAGAGAAGCTACTCTCAGTTCAGTTCAGTTCAGTTCATTCGCTCAGTCGTGTCCAACTCTTTGCGACCCCATGAATCTCAGCACGCCAGGCCTCCCTGTCCATCACCAACTCCCGGAGTTCACTCAGACTCACGTACATCGAGTCCGTGATGCCATCCAGCCATCTCATCCTCGGCTGTCCCCTTATTCTCCTGCCCCCAATCCCTCCCAGCATCAAAGTCTTCTCCAATGAGTCAACTCTTCACATGAGGTGGCCAAAGTACTGGAGTTTCAGCTTTAGCATCATTCCTTCCAAAGAAATCCCAGGATTGATCTCCTTCAGAAAGGACTGGTTGGATCTCCTTGCAGTCCAAGGGACTCTCAAGAGTCTTCTCTAGCACTGGACTTTTCAAAAATGTTTTCTTTGACTCCTACCAAGCTCTTCTCTTTCACTCCTGATAAATGCATTCTCCCTTTTGAGGTGTTCAAAGCAGCAATGGCTACTTCACCTATCTGAACTCTCATTTCTAACTTGAGTCTGAAAAACGATCCCTAATTGATTGCAATTTATACCAAAGTGTAACATCTTCCCACCACCAGGACCTTCTCCTGCACTCAGCCTCCACATGTGTCTTTTTGATGATTTTCTCAGGATATACACCCAGTAGTGAGACTGTGGGATTCTATGGCAAATTTATGCCTAGTTTTCTGAGGAATCTCTATACTGTTCTCCATAATGGCTGTATCAATTTATATTACCAGCAAGAGTTCAGGAGGGTTCTCTTTTGTTCACATCATTCCAGCACTTACTGTTTACAGACTTTTTTGATGATGGCTCTTTTGGCTGCTGTGAGGTGGGATCTCATTGTACTTTTGATTTGTATATCTTTAATAATAAGCACTGTTGAGCCCCTTTTCATGTGTTTATCAGCCATCTGTATATCTTCTTTGGAGAAATGTCTGTTTCGGTCTTCTGCTCATTTTTTTTTATTGGGTTGTTTTTCTAATATTGAGCTGCCTGAGCCACTTTATATTTTGGAGATTAATCCATTGTCAGTTCGTTCGTTTGCACTTATTTACACATTCTGGGGGTTGTATTTTCATCTTGTTTATAGTTTTCTTTCCTGGGTGAAATCTTTTAGATTTAATTAGATCCCATTTATAAATTTCTTTAGTTTTTAATTCCGTTACTCTTGGAGGTGGATCAAACAGGATCTTTTTGTGATTTATGTCGAAGAGTGTTCTGCCTATGATTTCTTCTAAGAGTTTTATAGTTTCTGGCCTTACATTTACATCTTTAATCTATTTTGAGTTTATGTTTTGTGTATGGTGTTAGAAAGTATTCTAATTTTGTTCTTTTACATGTAACTGTCCAGTTTTCCCAGCATAATTTATTGAAGAGGTTGTCTTTTATCCACTTTATATTCTTCCTTCATTTGTCAAAGATAAGATGCCCATAGGTACATGAGTTTATGTCTGGACTTTCTATCTTGTACCATTGGTCTATATTGCTGTTTTGATGCAAGAACAATACTGCTTTGATTACTGTAGTTTTGTGATATAGTCTGAAGTCAGGAAGATTGATTCTTCCACCTCTGTTTTTCTTTCTTAAGACTCCTTTGACTATTCAGCCTTTTTTTTTTTTTCCATACAAATTGTAATTCTTTTTTCTGGTTCTCTGAAAAATGCCATTGGTAATTTGAAAGAGATTGCATTGAATCTCTAGATGTCTTTGGGCAGTATAGTCAATTTCACAAAATTGATTTTTCTAATCTAGTAACATGGAAAATCTATCCATCTGTTTATGTCATCTTTGATTTTTTTCTCATCAGTGTCTTGGGGTTTCCTGAGTGCAGATCTTTTACCTCTTTAAGTAGGTTTATTCCTAGGTATTTTATTATTTTTGTTGCAATGATAAAATTGTTTCCTTAATTTCTTTTTCTGATCTTTTGATGTTAGTGTAGAGGGATGTAAGAGATTGCTGTGTTTTATTTTTTTATCCTGCCACTTTGCTAAATTCATTGATTAATGTGCTTAGTCACTCAATCATGTCTGATTTTTTGTGACCTAAGCACTGTAGCCCACCAGGCTCCTCTGTTCATGGGGATTCTTCAGGTAAGAATACTAGAGTAGGTTGCCATGCCCTCCTCCAAGGGATCTTCCCAACCCAGGGATCAAACCCAAGTCTCTCACATTGCAGGTAGATTATTTGCCATCTGAGCCACAAGGAAAGCCCATGAATGCTGGACTGGGTAGCCTATCTATTCTTCATGGGATCTTCCTGACCCAGGAATCAAACTGAGGCCTCCTACATTACAGGCAGATTCTTTACCAACTGAGCTCCCAGAAAGCCCTAATTTCCATTGATTAGCTCTAGTAATTTTCTGGTGGCATCTTCAAGATTTTCTATGTATATTATCATGTCATCTGCAGACAGTGAGACTTACTTCTTTTCCAATCTAGATTCCGTTTATTTCTTTTCCTTCTCTGGTGGCTGTGGCTAAGACTTCCAAAATTATATACTGAACAATAGTCGTGAGAGTTGGCACCTTTGTTTTGCTCCTGTTTTTACAGAGAAATATTTTCAGTTTTTCACCATTGAGAATTTTTTGCTGTGGGTCCATTGTATATGGTCATAATTATGTTGAAGTGAGTTCCTTCTATGTGCATTTTCTGGAGAGTGTCTGTCATAAATGTGTGTTGAATTTTGTTGAAATCTCTCTCTGCATCTATTGAGATGATCATATTTTTTTTTTCTTTTTCAGTTTGTTAATATGGTGTATAACATTGGTTAGTTTGCATACACTGAGGAATCCTTGCATCCCTGGGATAAACCCAACTCAATCATGACGTATGATCCTTTTAATGTATTATTGGTATCTGTTTCCTAGAATATGCTAAGGATTTTTGAATCCATATTCATCACTGATATTGGCCTATAATTTTCTTTTTTTTTGCATGACATCATTGTCAGGTTGTGGTGTCAGGTGATGGTGGCCTCATAGAATGAGCCTGGCAATTTCCCTCCCTCTGTGATTTTTTTGAACGAGTTTGAGGAATATATATATTAGCTTCTCTCTAATTGTTTACTAGAATTTGCCTGTGAAGCCATCTGGCCCTGAACTTTTGCTTATTGAAAATTCTTAATCACAGTATTGATTTCACTGCTTGTGATTGGTCTGTTCATATTTTCTAGAAATTCCTGGTTGTTTCTTGGAAAGCTACACTTTTATAAGAGCTTTTTTCATTTCTTCTAAGTTGTCCATTTTATTGGCATATAGTTGTCCATAGTAGTCTCTTTGTATTTCTCTGCTGTCTGTTGCAATTTTTCCATTTTAATTTCTAATTTTATTGATTCAAGTTTTCTTAATTTTTTCCTTGGTGTGGCTGGCTGCTGATTTATGACTTGTTTATCTTCTCAAAGAACCAGCTTTTAGTTTTATTAATATTTTTGTGGTTTCTTTCACTTATTTCTCCTTTGATCTTTATGACTTCTCTGCTGCCACCAACTTTAAGGATTTTTGTTCTTTGTTTCTAGTTGTTTCAGGTGTAAGTTGTGTCTGACTCTTTGCAACCCCATGGACTGAAGCATGCCAGGCTTTCCTGTCCATCACCAACTCCTGGAGCTTGCTCAACCTCATGTCCATTGAGTCAGTGATGCCATCCAACCATCTTGTCCTCTGTCGACCTCTTCTCCTCATGCCTTCGATCTTTCCAGCATCAGGGTCTTTTCCAATGAGTTGAATCTTTGCATCAGGTGGCCAAAATATTAGAGATTCGGCTTCAGCATTAGTCCTTCCAATGAATATTTAGGACTGATTTCCTTTAGGATTCACTGGTTTGATCTCCTTACAGTCCTAGGGACTCTCAAGAGTCTTCTCAAGCATAACATTTCAAAAACATCAATACTCGAGTGCTCAGCCTTAATGCTAAAACTATCACATTCATACGTGACTACTGTAAAAACCGTAGTTTACTAGATGGCCCTTTGTTTTCTCTGCTTTTTAATACAGTGTCTAGGTTTCTCATAGCTTTTCTTCCAGTTAACAAGCATCTTTAAATTTCATGGCTGTGATCATCATCTGCAGCGATTTTGGAGTCCAAGAAAATAAACTCTGTCACTGTTTCCATTGATTCCCCTTGTATTTGCCATGAAATGATGGGACTGGATGCCATGACCTTAGTTTTTGAATGTTGAGCTTTAAGCCAGGCTTTTAACTCTCTTATTTCACCTTCATCAAGAGGCTCCTTAGTTCCTTTAGGTGTAAGATTAGTTTGCTTATTTAATATTTTCCTCCTTTCTTGATATACACTTGAATTGCTATAAATTTCCCATTGACACTCTTGCTGCATTGCAAAGACTTGTGGTTATCATGTTTCATTGTCATTTGTTTCTAGGTATTTTTTAAAATTTCTTTTATTTCCTCCCTTACCAGTTGGTTATTCAGAAGTATGTTGTTTAGCCTCCAAGTGTTTGTGCTTTTCACAGTTTTTTTTTTTAATGTGATTTGCATGTAATCTTACAGTGTTGTGCTCAGAAAAAAAAAAAAAAATACTTGATACAGTTTAAATTCTCTTAAATTACCCAAAGACTGATTTGTGACCCAAGATGTGATGTGTACTAGAGAAAGTTCATGTGCATTTGAGAAAATAGTGTATTCTACTGTTTTTAGATGAAATGTCCTATAGATATCAATTATTTACAATGGGTCCAATGTAGCATTTAAAGCTTATGTTTCATTATTAATTTTCTGTCTCTATAATCTGTCCATTGGTGTGAGTGAGGTATGAAAGACACCCACTAATATTGTTTTACTGTCTATTTCCCCTTTAGATTTGTTAGCCTTTGCCTTATGTATTATGGTACTGCTATTGGGTGCATATATACTTATAATTGTTATAGCTTCTTGAATCAATCCCTTAATCACTATATAGTGTCCTTCCTTGTCTCTTGTAGCAGTTTTTATTTTAAAGTCTATATTATCTAATACTAATAATGCAACTCCATTTTTTTAAAATTTCCATTTGCATGTAATATCTTTTTACAGCCTCTCACTTTCAGTTTGTATATGTTACTAGGTCTGACTGAAGTGTGTCTTTTGTAGACAGTGTATATACAAGTTCTTTTTTTTTTTTTTTTGGTATCCACTTAGCAAGTGTGTCTTTTGATTGGAACATTTAATCCATTTGCATTCAAGGTAATTATTGATGTTTGATCTTATTACCATTTACTTTATTGTTTTAGGTTTATTTTTGTAGGTCTTCTCTTTCTCTGTGTTTCCTGTCTAGAGAATTTCCTTTAGAATTCGTTGTAAAGCTTGTTGGCTGTTCTGAATTCTTTTAGCTTTTCCTTGCTTTTATAGCTTTTGCTATCTCTGTTGAATGTGAATATGATCCTTGCTAGGTACAGTAGATTTTTCCCTTTCTTCATTTTAAGCATATCCTGCCACTCCCTTCTGGTGTGCTGAGTTTCTGCTGAAAGATCAGATTTTAACCTTGTGCAAATTCTCTTGTGTTATGAGAGTGTATGTTCCTCGGTTCTTTGTCTCATCACAAAAAAGATTTGGAGTGATGGACATTAAAGCCCTCGGCGCATCACAGCTCTCAGGTCTTGGACAAACTGTGTTATAGCTCTTAGGCAAATCAGTGTTACAGCTCTATTTTATTTAGAAGATAGCAGGAGAATCCATCCTCAAAGTGTGAGGGCATGCCAACCCAAAGACTTGAAGGGAAGAGAGTGGAGGAGCGTGTGGGGGAGGGAGAGAGAGAAAGGGAGAGAGAGAGAAAGAGTGCAAGCACATGGGAGAGGAAGAGAGAGAGAAAGCACTTTGGCTCCTCCTTTTATATGATTTTTCCTCCACCTGGGCCTGCCCTATGCAAATTGGGCTTAGCCAGGAGTGCTGTTTGTTCTACCTGAAGTCTTCACTCTCGTCCTCAGACCTTCTTTTGTTCTATTATCACGGGCTTTTCCTTTCCTTGTCTTTTAGCGACCGCCATTTTGAACTCCTTTTCCCTATTCTACCTACCTAACATCCTGTATGTTATTTTGTGCTTTTCTCTTGTTCCTTTTAATATTTGTGTTTAACTTTTGTTAGTTTGGTTCATATGGCTCTTGACATGTTTCCCTTTGGCTTTTATTCCATATGGGACTCTCTGGGCTTCCTGGATTTTGGGTAACTATTTACATTCCCATGTCTGGGATGTTTGAGGCTATAATATCCTCAACTATTTTCTCACATACTTTCTTTTACTCTTCTTCTTCTGGGAACCTTGCAGTTTGAACTTTTTTGCATTTAATGTTATCCCAGAGGTCTCTCAAACTGTCTTCATTTCTTTTCTATTTTTTATTTTTCTATTCTGCTCTGTTCCACTTATTTCTACCATTTTATGTTCCAGTTCACATATTCATTCTTTTCATCAGTCATTCTGCCATAGTTTGCCTCTAAGGTATTTTTTATTTCAGTTATTGTGCTGTTCATTATTTATTGTCTATCCTTTATTTCTACTAAGTCCTTGTGTTAGGAAATTTAAATAGATAGTCTTGTTTAGGCTTCAGAGACAAAGCAGAGTAGCCCTCTGACCTTTCTTTTAACTTGTCTGGACCCTGCCCTGACTGTGAGTGACTGTCCTGGGTGCCTGCTTTGAGTGCAAGCCTTGCAGCATCATAGATAACCATACAAGTCGACATTGTTGAGCCCCTAGAGGGAATCTGGTCAACCAAGCTCCAGGCTTAACAACACTCCCTATTTTACATGACAAAACAAGCAGCATTAACATGAAGCCAGAGCTGCAGTTTGCTCACAGATTGATAATATATCCCTTTGCGTCCTTGGATTATAAGCAAGAACCCTGAATTTCATTTTTTGAAATCTCACCCGTGGAGCAGACATACTGCCTGGAACCTTTTTCCTATTGGTACTCCAGATGTGTTGTGCTGTCATGGGATTTCCCAGTGCTGTTTAAGTGTGTAGGTTGGTCAAAGCCCAATTTGGTGATGTTGTCTTCTGCTATTTCTATTTCTCTTTTCTTTTAATATTAGTATATTGAAAGTATGCTAGATAATTCTCTTATAAATATTGGTATTATTTATTTATATATAACAAGTGGCTAATTGTGTTAGCAAATTCTTTGAATCTGAGATGAAAGTGAAAGATTTCTGCAAAATGTTAGTAACCAAATCTGCCACTCCCCTTTCTCTCTCCTTTCTTTGTCCAATTGCTGTTTTACACATGCCAACATCCCCATCTATCTCCATTTCCATCAAGCAATCTCAACAACGACAGAATGATCTCTGTTCATCTCCAAGGCAAACCATTCAATATCACAGTAATTCAAGTCTGTGTCCCAACCAGAAATGCTGAAGAAGCTGAAGTTGAACAGTTTTATGAAGACTTACAAGACCTTTTAGAACTAAAGCCCAAAAAAGTTGTCCTTTTCATTATAGGGGACTGGAATGCAAAAATAGGAAGTCAAAAAACACCTGGAGTAACAGGCAAATTTGGCCTTGGAATGCAGAATGAAGCAGGGCAAAGACTAATAGAGTTTTGCCAAAAAATTGCACTGGTCATAGCAAACACCCTCTTCCAACAACACAAGAGAAGATTCTACACATGGACATCACCAGATGGTCAACACTGAAATCAGATTGATTATCTTCTTTGCAGCCGAAGATAGAGAAGATCTATACAGTCAACAAAAACAAGACCGGGAGTTGACTGTGGCTCAAATCATGAACACCTTATTACCAAATTCAGACTTAAATTGAAGAAAGTAGGTAAAACCGCTAGACCATTCAGGTATGACCTGAATCAAATCCCTTATGATTATATAGTGGAAGTGAGAAATAGATTTAAGGTCCTAAATCTGATAGATAGAGTGCCTGATGAACTATGGAATGAGGTTCGTGACATTGTACAGGAGACAGCAATCAAGACCATCCCCAAGGAAAATAAAGGCAAAAAAGCAAAACGGCTGTCTGAGGAGGCCTTACAAATAGCTGTGAAAAGAAGAGAGGCGAAAAGCAAATGATACAAGGAAAGACATAAGCATCTGAATGCAGAGTTCCAAAGAATAGCAAGAAGAGATAAGAAAGCCTTCTTCAGCAATCCATGCAAAGAAATAGAGGAAAACAACAGAATGGGAAAGACTAGAGATCTCTTCAAGAAAATTAGAGATATCAAGGGAACATTTCATGCAAAGATGGGCTTGATAAAGGACAGAAATGGTGTGGACCTAACAGAAACAGAAGAAACTAAGAAGAGGTGACAAGAACACACAGAAGAAGTATACAAAAAAGATCTTCATTAACCAGATAATCAGGATGGTGTGATCACTCATCTAGAGCCAGACATAACAGAATTTGAAGTCAAGTAGGCCTTAGAAAGCATCACTACGAACAAAGCTAGTGGAGGTGATGGAATTCCAGTTGAGCTATTTCAAACCCTGAAAGATGATGCTGTGAAAGTGCTGCACTCAATATGCCAGCAAATTTGGAAAACTCAGCAGTGTCCATAGGACTGGAAAGGCCAGTTTTCATTCCAATCCCAAAGAAAGGCAATGCCAAAGAATGCTCAAACTACCGCACATTTGCACTCATCTCACATGCTGGTAAAGTAATGCCCAATAGTCTCCAAGCCAGACTTCAGCAATATGTGAACCGTTAACTCCCTGATGTTCAAGCTGGTTTTAGAAAAGGCAGAGGAACCAGAAATCAAATTGCCAACGTCTGCTGGATCGTGGAAAAAGCAAGAGAGTTCCAGAAAAACAAACAAACAAACAAACAAACAAACATCTATTTCTGCTTTATTGACTATGCCAAAGCCTTTGACTGTGTGGATCACAATATACTGTGGAAAATTCTGAAAGAGATGGGGATACCAGGCCACCTGACCTGCTTCTTGAGAAATCTGTATGCAGGTCAGGAAGCAACAGTTAGAACTGGACATAGAACAACAGTCTGGTTCCAAATAGGAAAAGGAGTATGTCAAGGCTGTATATTGTCACCCTTCTTATTTAACTTATATGCAGAGTCCATCACGAGAAACGCTGGACTGGAAGAAACACAAGCTGGAATCAAGATTGTTGGGAGAAATATCAATAACCTCAGATATGCAGATGACACCACTCTTATGGCAGAACGTGAAGAGGAACTAAAAAGCCTCTTGATGAAAGTGAAAGAGGAGAGTTAAAAAGTAGGCTTAAAGCTCAACATTCAGAAAACGAAGATCATGGTATCCGTCCCATCACTTCATGGGAAATAGATGGGGAAACAGTGGAAACAGTGTCAGACTTTAATTTTTTGGGCTCCATAATCACTGCAGATGGTGATTGCAGCCATGAAATTAGAAGACACTTACTCCTTGAAAGAAAAGTTATGACCAACCTAGATATTATATTCAAAAGCAAAATCATTACTTTGCCAAGGTCCGTCTAGTAAAGGCTATGGTTTTTCCAGTAGTCATGTATGGATGTGAGAGTTGGACTGTGAAGAAGGTTGAGTGCTGAAGAATTGATGCTTTTGAACTGTGGTGTTGGAAAAGACTCTTGAGAGTCCCTTGGACTGCAAGGAGATACAACCAGTCCATTCTGAAGGAGATCAGCCCTGGGATTTCTTTGGAAGGAATCATGCTAAAGCTGAAACTCCAGTACTTTGACCACCTCATGCGAAGAGTTGACTCAGTGGAAAAGACTTTGATACTGGGAGGGATTGGGGACAGGACGAGAAGGGGACAAACAGAAGATGAGATGGCTGGATGGCATCACTGACACGATGAACATGATTCTGAGTTAACTCTGGGGGATGGTGATGGACAGGGAGGCCTGGCGTGCTGCGATTCATGGGGTCACAAAGAGTCGGACACGACTGAGTGACTGAACTGAACTGAACCCTGTCTAACTTCCCTTTCTCTCAAGGTGGAGGGGGAGCCTAGCTTTCCTGACTCCTTCCTCCAGTCTTACAAATTTCTTTACCCCTTCAGATTCTTCTGATCAAACAAAGACCCCACCTCCCCAAAAGGATAATCCAAGGTATATCAGCTGATCTGTTCCTGTTATCAAAGTCAATTTGAGCACTATTTGGTCAATAATTTAACTATGAAACTATGATCACAGAAAGGAAAGATGTCTTTCTTGATAAAAGACGGCCATGATAGTCTTTAGACTCTGGAGAAAATGGATTAAAATGAATTTTTTTTCCCTTTGAAACTGAAGAAATATTTCTTTTTGCATATGCAATTAAAAACAGTTAGCTTGTTAAGAAGGCCTGCCTAGGAAGAAGCTTGAAGTATATCCCTGCCACGTCCTTAAGATATATAGCCCACCTTTTGCGAGCCTTCAGTTTGGGGCTTATGGATAAAACTTTATTCCTAGAGGGAATAAAAGGGAGGCAGGAGTGGACGTAGACATTTTAAATCCCAGGCAGAAACTATAAGATCTGTCCATCTGGATGCATATATATCTTAGTGTGCGTCTTTGTTTTTAGATGATATTACTGAGGTTAATTTGCAAATGAGCTTTATTCCGTTGGCTTAAAGAAATGTACCTACTTATAAATCAAACAATTACATGAGAAAGTAATCTAAATGAATTTAAAGTTCACATAAACTGGGAAATATTTTATATTAAATATCTAGTATTAATGTTTACTTGCTAACCTACTTAAGACATGTTTTGAGTCATCAGCATTGTGGAATACTTTATTGTGCCTAGGTTTAACGTAAGCTACATTTGTCAACAAGAAAAGTAATTTGAGTGAAGACAATTTTAAAGAAATAAAATGTGAATGAGATAGGAATTTTTAAGATAAACTCTATTAAAAATAATTATGCTTTTAGATTGTCTGCCTAAAATAGTCTTTACAGATTGAGATAACTTGAATTTCTAGGATTGTGCTAAATTGATAAAAGTTTATTGACTAGCTAGGTCATTTCCAAATAAAATAAGATTTTGAAACATTAATTTTGAACACCAGCTTCCTCTTACAAAGAAACTAAAGAAATTTCAGACTATTAATGAATATGTTTGATACCATTATGTGATATTCTCCATAAGAAAGTAAGTGTTTTTAGAACTTATCACTGGTATTTATGCTCACTAATCTACAGAATGATAATATAAAGGACAATTCATGGCTGTTTAAAGAAATCAGGACGTGTGTTTTTAGTAAAATATTATGAGAAATAAAATTACATTTCATTGAAAGAAAAGAAAGTAGGTCTGACTTACAGGTGGCTGTGTTTAAATGAACAAAATGCTTTTTTAAAAGAAGTTAATGGAAAGTGGTTACAAAGAAAAAGGTTTTGTGCATGATATAATTTTTCTTGAGATGTTGAACTGCCTTTGATAATGGATTTTAAGTTTCTTTGCTTTTAAAGTGATATGTTCTATGTTTACCTTTGAAATATTTTCTTACTTTGGCTAAGTGAAAACCTGTTGTTTCACATTGGCTTATATGATCCTATCCAAAAGGGTTATAAACCCTTTTGCTATTTTTGGCAAAACTTCCTAAATTAAACTAATAAATTTCTTTTGACCTCTTCCTCTGTGGCTTCCCTTCTGGCTCATTTGGTAAAGAATCCACCTGCAATGCAGGAGACCTGGGTTCAATTCCTGAAAGAGATCCCTTGAAGAAGGGAATGTCTACCCACTTCAGTATTCTGCCTTGGAGAATTCCATGGACTATATAGTTCATGGGATTGCAAAGAGTCAGACATGAATGAGTGACTTTGAAAAAATTTTTTTTTCTTTTGACCTCTAGCTGACTTTGGGGTGCTTCAGAGGGCACCTGAGACATCCCAAAGAGAGAGATTAAGTTACCTGGGTTCATTTGACATGTTAAACTACATGGAAAGTGATTTTGGAGGAGTGATCAATCTTGCCAGGTTATATGATTGTTGTTACTAATATAGATATCCTAAAATGTATGTGGAATTCATAAAGATCTGATACATCTTTATAAAATGTTGTCAGTTATAATTTTACTTATCTTTTTAAAGTGTTACATCTTACAGCAATGACCAGGTTGCTTTCTCAACTGCAATGTAATCAGATTTTAAACATGCCTTCTAAGCGTCTGCTTGCAATGGGGAAGACCTGGTTCGATCCCTGGGTTGGGAAGATCCCATGTAGAAGGAAATGGTAACCCGCTCCAGTATTCTTGCCTGGAGAATCCCATGGACAGAGAAGCCTGGCGGGCTACAGTCCACGGGGTCACAAAGTGTGGGACACGACTGAGCAACTTCACTTTCTCTGGTTTCACTCTGATGCCTTTTTAAGAATACTGCTACTTCAAGATTTATGGAAAAGACTTTCTAAGATTAACCAGATAAACAAATTTTATTAACTGCCCATATAGTCAAAGCTATGGTTTTCCCAGTAGTCTTGTAGGGATGTGGGAGTTAGACTATAAACAAGGCTGAAGAATTGATGTTTTCAAATTGTGGTGCTGGAGAAGACTCTTGAGAGTCCCTTGGACAAGAAGGAGATCAAGCCAGTCAATTCTAAGGAAAATCAACCCTGAATATTCACCAGAGGAACTGATGCTGAAACAAGCTCCAATACTTTGGCCATCTGATGCAAAAAGGTGACTCATTAAAAAAGATTGAAGGCAGGAGAAGAAGGGTATGACAGAAGATGAGATGGCAAGATGGCATCATGAACTCAATGGACATAAGTTTGAGCAAACTCAGGGAGATAAGGGACAGGGAAACCTGGTGTGCTGCAGTCCATGGGGTCACAAGGAGTCAGATATGACTGAGCAACTGAGCAAAAACAAAAGTGCCATACTGGAATTCTATTTTCTCTTACTCTGTTAAGAGAATACTGTTTCCTTAGTACGTGGCTTTTGATAACAGATTGTGAATTTCTCTACTATTAAGTGGTTTATGTTTGTTTTTAAAATCTTTTGTTACCTTGGTAAAGTAAATAAGTATTATTTCACAATGATCTATGAAGATTATGGTACATGTAGACAAAGCTAATTCTGCTTCTACAAAATTAACCCCTCACTGCCAGACTATTCTGATCCTGATTTCCTTAAAATATGGCAATAATCAACTCCTAAATTTGGAAATTAAAGTGGGTAAATATTAACTATAAATCAGAGTCATTGCTACAGGAAATTCAAGATGGCCACCTGGTTTTTTGCAGCTCCCTGGCAAACCCCATTTTTATTTAATGGGGTAAAGCCTTTCTTGGCTGCAGGATTAATGCCCTCATAATGAAAAAATGTTTATGTTTCACTGGACATTAGTTTCTAGTTTTATTACTTACTTCTAGGATAATCCCTTGTTGTTATGTTATATTGTTAAAATTTTAATTAATTCACTAAAAGGACGTCTAAGTTTCTTTCTAAATCTTATATCAGTAGTAAGTCTTTGAATAAAGTTCTGATACTCCATGATCTATAACCAGAAGATTAACACTTGGCTATAATCATTTAACTAAGTTAGATGACCTGAGGATATACTAGACTATACCTAATGGGTGTTCTTAACTTAAATTTTTACTTGTGACTACTAATAACTGATAGCTGTATTGTTTTCTATGGGCTTCCCTGAAAGAAGCTCAGATGGTAAAGAATCTACCTGCAATGTGGAAGACCTGGGTTCAGTCCCTGGGTTGGGAAGTTTCCCTGGAGAAAGGAATGGCAACCCACTCCATATTCCATTCAACATAGGAGCGTAGAGGGCCATAGTCCATGGGATTGCAAAGAGTCAGACATAACTGAGCAGTTAACACTTTCACTTTCACATGTTATTTTCTATGTTGGTTTTTTTCTGAAAATTGTTGCCTCTTACATTTACAAATAACTGACTGAGCCATTAATTAAATGATGATATATATAGTTCCATATGAGATCAATGATTTTACTAATGTAAATCTAGATATGAGAAGAAGCAAGAAAAGGGAATATTTTCCTAGACCAAGTAGTTAAGACAGGTTTGATCCAGAGACTTTTTCTATTGATGAGGCCTGGTCCAAAAAGAGTAAACTAAGTGGCTTATCAATGAAATCTTTGTCAGATTTGGGAATGAGCCTTCCCAGCACCATGGGATGTAAAAGCCATGAAATGCCCCCAAACTATGGTCAAATTTATAGTTATGAAGAGTCCCTGCTAACTGGAAACTGACTGCCACTGCAAGATTAAGGCATGGCCACTACAGTTGCTGACCTTCAATTCCTCTTGAAAGGAATTGAGGGTGGATATCAGAGATTAGACACTCCACTTTACCAAAAAAAATAAAGGACAAAACAGGTGTTCAGATTGTCAGATGTTCTCAGAGATGAAGTTTTGTTTTGTTTGTTTGTTTTTTTAATGAGCTGAAATTCTTATATCTTCTCATAACTAAAGAAATGCTAACATTATGGGCCAATGTAACTTTTCTACTTTTATGCATCTTTAATCTTTAACCCTCTTGTTAAGTTTATTTCTTTGAGAATGCAGCAAGTGGATCTCCAAATCTTTATATACGAATATCACCCACCAACATCCAAGACAGCTTCACCTGCCTTATTGCTAGCCAACAAAAGCATAAAATCATAGACTCTTGCAGAATTGATTTTAATGTTACACTTCCTGCCTGTCCCAGATGCAGAGTTGGATTGGCAATGTGTTTCAATTTCATGTGTTACCTGTTGTTTTAGAGAAAAATATTGATTAGCTCATTTTTACTACAAAGCATCTAGACATTGAAACTGTATCCACTTACTGACATACTGTGACAAGGCTATGGATGGATTGCTATATGGACCAAGTTTGTGAGTTTGAGAACTCCGTCAATAACTGTGAATAGACTGCTTTCCCTAAAACCTACAATATGTTCTACACTGTTACTTATAGAATTAATAAAGTTGCTTGTGTTATTTTCCTTATTCTTATGCTCTTCAGCCTAAACCATCGGGGGGCTGACTATTAGGAAAAGTAAATAGTCTTGTTTAAGCTTCACAGACAAAGCAGAGCAGGCCTCTGGCCTTGCTTTTAACCTGCCTGGACACTGACTGTGAGTGACTGCCCTGACTGTGCGTACCCTGAATGCCTGCTTTGAGTGAAAACCTTGAAGCATCATGGATACCAGAAGAGTCTTGAGATTGTTGAGCCCCTGGAGGGAGTCTGACCAACCAATCCCCAGGCTTAACGACATTCCCAGTTTTACATAACAAAACAAAAAAACATGAACATGAAACCAGAGCTGCAATTTGCTCACAGATTGATGACATATCTGCTTGTGTCCTAGGATTATAAGCAGGAACACTGACATTCAATTTTTACCTGTTTCAATCTAGTGCTGTTTAAGCCTGGATGTTGGTCAAAACCTAATTGGGTGATGTATCCTCTGCTGTTTCTATTTATCTTTTCTTTTAAGGTTAGTATATTGAAAGTAAGCTAGATACCTCTCAGTAAATATTAGTGTTATGTATTTGTCTACAAGTGACTTATTTTGTTAACAAATCCTTTGAATCTGAGAGGAAAATTAAAACTTTCTTCAAAACATCTTGTTAAAGATTTCTTGTTCTTCTTGATATGTGCCACCATTCTATTTATCAGTGTCTCCATGTTATTTTCAAGATTTTGCATCATCTTTTCTGTCATCAATCTAAAATCTTTTTAAGGTAGACTGCTGATTTCCTCTTCAGCTGTTTTGTCTTGTAGTTTTGTACCATGCTCCTTCAACTGCTTCATGTTTCTCTGTCTTTTCATTTTCTTAAATTTACTGTGTTAAAGGTCTTTTTTTCCCACAGCTTGCAAGGTCAGTTTTTCTTACTTGTGGGGCTGCCCCAAGTGGGTGGGGTTGGACCAGTGTCTTTTGAAAGCTTCTTAGTTGGTGGTCTGATGCCTATGTTCTGGTGACTGGAGCAGGATATTGTCTCTCAGAGACAGTGCCATATATAGTGATGTGTTTGGAAGTATCTGGAAGCTTGGTATGACTTTACACAGTTTGCCTGCTAAATAGTTGTATTGTTTTTGTGTTTTGCTAGTTGTTTGGTGTGAGGCATCTGTCCGTAGAGCTTGCTGACCTTTGAGTGGGGCAGATCATAGTGCTGAGATGGAGGCCTTTCAGAATGCTTCCACAAATAAATAATTCATGGGGTCAGAAGATCTCTGGTGGTCCAGCCTCATGGACTTGGCTCCCTAACTTGGAGGTTCAGGGCTATCCTTTGGGTGGACCCCAATACTGTGAAAGGCATATTTTACAGAGGAGAAAGAGAAAGAAATAAACAGAAATAAAGAAAAAACACAAACCAGAAAAGAATACACAGACAAAATCCCCCAATACACATGGTAAGACTTAAACTAAACAGAGAAAAACACACTAAGAAACTCACACTCACAAAACAAGAAAAGGAAAAGAATATTTAAGAAGGAAGAATAAAAGAAGAACCATAAAAAGAGAGCAATCAAACCAATAAACAAGCCCACTCACAGCTAAACTAGAAAAAATACAAAACCAAAAACATGAGGGAAAATGCAATATAATGAAAAAGTACTGTGGAAATAGGGGAAAAAAGGAAAATAAAATAAATTTATTTAAAAGTATAAACATAAAGAAAGGAAAAAATAAGCAAAATAGAAAAAAAGAATAAAAATAAAACAAAATGAAAAAGATAAATGTATATAGAGAAAGTGGTAGTAAGAAGAATATTCTCCTGTATTTTCAGTTGTGTTTTCTCCTGTACACTGAACTTCATCCAATCTGCTTACTCAGGAAGGCCTCCAATATTTCTAGGAGGATCTCTAGAGCTGCTATGGGCACTGTGCTATCATCTCAGATTCATATCTGGCCTTATTCCAATGTGTATTTTCTTCCAAAATCCAGAGCCTCAAGTCAATTGCAGGGATTTAGTCTGCTGCTTCTGGGTTGCAAGAGACAATGTCCTCCTTCTTCTTTGGACACACAGCCTTTTATGCATCACTTTGCTTTTTGCTTTTGGCTCGACCTCTGTTTGTATGTCCTCTCCCACGTCAGTTCCCCACCCAGAAAAGAGCGGGTGAAAGCCAAGTCTGCTTAAGGATCACTTGCTCATTTGGGGCAGGAGAGGGAGAGATGCTGCAGATGCAGTTGGGATATGCCTGCAGGGGCAGAGATGTGCAGGAAGTTCCTGCAGTCTAAGATGAGTCAGGCACTATCTCAGGGGAATTTTCTTCAGGTTGCAAGTCCCTCAGCAATGCTAGGCTGTACAGGGTCCCAGGAAAGTGTGGGTAGTGACTTGTGTCTACTTACAGCCTGGAAGCACCAGTGATAGCCATCACAGTGCCAGTGTGCCCACCTCTGGGGTTGGAGACCAACTGTAGCCTAGTTTCTGGCATATAGTATATGCTTAGTATATATTTGCTAATAAATAAATATAAGCTGCATGAGTAACAGTGTTTGCAAAGTATGTGTAAGGTAATTTGGTACCTAAATTGAAAGGGTCTTAATATGTTAAAGTAAGGAGCTAGGACTTCATCCAGATTTAAGGCAGTATTTCCCAGTGATTAATCCCAGTTGCTAGGTAGACTGCATGGATTGAATGTTAGATCCATTATGTACCAGCTTGCAACTGTAGGAAAGGCTAAATCTTAGCTTGCTCATCTATCAAATGGGCTTAATACTTTGTAGAGTTGCTGTGAGGATTATAATTAAAACATTTGGCACAGAGATTCATACATGCGAGTTTTCAATACAATTTAACATAGCATTATTAATAGTTATTTATACCCTGAAAGTTATTATGGCAATTGAAGGATGTCAAAGGAGAAAGTGAAACAAGCAGGTTTTGTTTAAGATATTACAGGTTTATTGGTATACCAGGACCCATAGAAAGTCATCTTTCTGGTTTTTTTCTGGCCTGTTTTGAATGGAAGGACACTTCACAACTCTATGAAAATCATCAGTGATTTCAAAGAGGTATAGGGCATAACAGAGTATCAGTCAAGGCCTGGGACTAGATAAAGATATATATCATTGCTCAAAGAGACTGTTTTAGCCTTGGAGAAAGAACACAGATAGTTTATTAATGGGACTGATGTAATACCCTTAAGAATGAGAGTTAGCAAGGTTAGTATTAAATAGCAGGTTTAACTGGTGTAGGAGAACAGGCAAAAGGAACGAGAGAAAATGAAAAAGAAAAAACAAACAAACAAAAGCAACAGCAACCAACCAAACAACAACAACAACAACAACAACAACAACAACAAACAGGGCTAAGTGACAAGTAACAGTTAACAAACAGAAAAGGAAAATGCATTGAAAATGAAATATATGACTATCTCACTGCCCCTGTCCACCTGTAATTCTTTTAAGAACAGTTCTAAATTCTCATACTGTAATTTAGGATAAATGCAGCCCTGGATTGAGTGATTTGTGCCTGAAGCCTGATTCAGAATGAGATGGGAAGAATGGGAGAGTAGGTAGGGAGTTTTCTAGTCTTTTTCTGTAACTTTGATTTGATTCCTTTGCCTATGGTGGAAGTTTTAAAGGTTAGTTTGTATTTTAGAGTATGAAATAAGCAAAAGCCATTATTCCTAGCAACTCAATCTTTACACCTACGAATCCCATTGCACACAAATGGGATACAACTTCAGGAGTTGATAGTTCACTTGCAACAAACAGATTAGCACTTGGAGCAGGGTTTTCCAGGCTATTCTTTGAGATTTTGTGAGATACTAATACACGGTCTATGAAGAAGTGTTTATATGGTCATATTAGTCTGGAAATAGTGACTTAAGCAGAATCAGATCAAGTTAATCACTGTAGGACTTCTCAAATATTACGCCAATGTTTATCATTAATCTCCCTACAGGTAGATCTAGGTAGAAGATAAAATGTCAGGACAAGGAAAATAATTCTTCTGTCAATGTAGCCAGTCTAGTGAGAAATACAGAAAAGAGTAATCTAGTCACAGAAACAGCTTGCAAATACTTCTGCTGAGTAGAATATTTTGCTTACCACTTAGTCACATCGCTTATGCCAGTTAATTTTCTCAAAGCCAAAACCAAATCACTGACTTTATCTTACTGCTACTTCTAGTCTGTCTTGAGACATCAGAATTTGGCTAAATATTGAGACTCTTGGCATGTTTAGCTATACATTGGCCTTGCATTTTATTAACAATCAACTCTGTCTTAGTGCTCCTGGTCTCAATCCTGTCTCCTAGATTCGTTCACATGACAAAGTCATGAACTGTTTATTTCAAGTACATAGAATCCATAGAATCAGAGACAATAGAAAAGGAATAAATCTTAGCTCTTATCACATTCAATTTCTTCCTTAGATATCATTATGCTGAATCTTAATTTTATAGCAGAGTTTTAGTAATATAAGTAGCCCTGCACATATCTATTATGCTTCCCAAGTTGTGTACTGTAATACTGTAAGGTGTCTTTCACTAGACGGTGATAAGAATATGAATAGCGCCCTAAAGTAATCTTTGCTATAGATAATAGCCCCTATTAGATATGACAATATTTATCTACAATGTTTATCTTCCTGTAGCTATGTATTATAAGAGGCAGAAAACAGTGATTAAAATGTAATAATCAAAATAATATGTCATTAATCTTAAATATTATATTTTGTCTAAAACAAAATGATTTATCATAAGATAAACTGCTAGGATGTACATGTTACAGTTATCTAGTGAAAACTTGTATTATATCCCTAATTTTAAAACTTCATCTCCATTTATTAAATGACTAAAAACTAGTAGAAAAAGAGGGTGGGAATAGAAGAGAAGAAATGACATTTAAATATTTAAAAAGAGAATAGAGGCAAAGGAAAAAAAAAACTACTCAGAGAATATATAATGGAAACCAGATTTCAGAATAATTATATATAATTTAGATATATTATTACTATGATTTATATATAATTAATAATTATACATATAAAACATATGTAAAATCTCAGGTTATGTAATACCCCTTGATGAGTTATCTCATGTGTCTTGCTAAGTTGTAAAAAGAGTAACACAAGTATTTTAATTTTATAGGTGATAAAATTTAGAAATGTTTATCATATTTCCTGATACCTTTGGGATTAATTAACAGAATGTCTAATCTAGGCAGCATCATCCTCTAAACCCTTGCCTCCATTTGACTTGTTGAGGTGTTGAAAAACATATTTAAGTAGCCCAAGGAATAGCAACTTTGTTCTCTATCCTACTATGAGGTTTACTATGTCAGGTAACACTTATACCTTAAACATTGGAGGAAATTTCACAGCATTGTTAGGTTGGTTGCTTTATTTATTTACTTATTTTTTGCCTCATTTGCTTCACATAATGTCCCCTTCTAGAATGTGACTACATTGAGCACAAAGATTCTGTATTCCATCCTGAGCATCCTTCATTTCTAACATAGTGCTTGCCTCATAGTAGACACTCAATAAATGACTGTTGAGGGAGCAAAAGTCATGACTTCTCTCACCTGTTATTTGAGAATCTCAGCTCCAGGCTCAGCAAGTTGTTTTGTTATGCCAATTAAGTCTCAAGCTCATTAGTACTCTACATGTTACAAAAGGCTATTTTAACCAAGACAGATATTTGCACAGCCACCTCACTTCCTGGGCAAGTATAAAGGTTAACAACCCTAATATTAATTCTGAATTAAAAACAAGAATTCCTGTTTGCTTAGTTTCCAAGAGTAAATCTTTTGATACATAGAAATATATTATATTGATGTTTCTGATGGGCAGGCTGCCTAGAACTTCATTGAGTCATCAATGCCTCTACTTAATCTAATGATAATGAAGGCTTGAAAATAAACAGCTTTGCCAACTCCAAATAACTGGTTTGGTAGCTGGGAAAACAAGAAAGCTTTGTACAAAGCTAAGAGTTGTCACAGGGCTTGGAGTTTTGAGTAAATTTCTGCAGTGAGTTCAGGAGGGGAAAATAAATCTGTATTCTAAAATCAAAACAGGAAATTAGACCTTGAATTCAGTCGGTGTGTTTGTGGAACACTCACCGTATGCAACGATTTAGCTAGCACTGTGTAAGAATGAGAGAGAAGTGGAAGTTAACGCTACTGAATCCAAGCTCTTGCACTTGCCACATAACAGGTCAACAAATTGAGAGATGAGGTGTTGGAATAAGGAATAGCGACTTTAGAAAGCCAGCAGATCAAGAGGATGGTGGACAAGTGTCTCAAAGAACTATCTTACCTGAGTAAGAAGTCAGATTTCTTTTAATACTAAAAGAAGAGGAAGTGTGGCTGGTTGTTTCAAACATTTGTTGCCAGCTGGATCCTGGAGGGAATATGCTGATTCTTTGTTCTTGGAAAGAAGGTCCAGGAAGGTCTAGTCATACTCTTCCTGTAGACCTTCAACAAGATGAATATTATTTTCTGTCCTGAAAATTTTTATCTCTATATGAATGAAAAGCATCATAAATTTAAAGGGCAAACCTGGGAGAGAAAGCCTTGAGAATGATTGTTTTGTATATTTTCGTCTGTAGGGAGCATTCTTTCACAGAGATGTAGAGTCAACATGATCAAGCACAGGCAATAGAACATATCAGCTGGAGCTGAAGGATAGACCCAACAGTGACTCATGTTACTTCTTTTGTTACATTGTCTAACTCTACCACTCGGGCAAGTCATCTGACCTCTGTGGTATCAAATTTTGCAATAATTTCTGCATCTATAATAAGGATATGGTGACAGAAATCATAACTTGATAGAAAGGGAAGTGCAAAACATTGACACTGGAGTGAAATAAGCCTAGATTCTATTCAGAAATCTACAAAGTTCTACCTGTGGAAACTAAAAATTCAGCTTTGCTTTGATTTCTTCATCTATAAAGGGTTAATAATATTATAGAAGGTTATCCAAAAATAATGTTTGATGGTCACATGGCCAGATAGATAGAGCTCAGCCATTTAATATGGAATGAGGAAAGGAAGAATCAGAATACATCCAATGTGCTGTGTGTGCGTGTAATAATATGCAAGTTGAAAGTTAGAGCAACACCTTTTAAATGGACTAGAGTTAGGGGCTATGGTCAAGGAGGGGAAAGGAGTGATAAAAATAATGAAGGGTAAAAGTGAAACAAAAGAATCATTCCCGTGCACCAGCCCCCAAAAAATCAAGACGGTGCTAAAATGTACAATTTGCATAACTTAGAAATGTAATGACATTAAATAAACCAAATGGAATATATATATAAAAAAAAGAATCATTCCACATGAACCATAGATAATTGTATTCCTGAACTGCCTAGTATGATTGATCCAATCTGTGATCCATGAAGGGGAAAATGTAATCATTTAATATATATATATATATTTGAAAATCACAATAACTGGGATGAATATAAGAAAAATATGCTATTATTAAGAATAAAAGGAGGAGTAGAGTCAAGATGGTAGAGTAGGTGGACGTGGAGTTTGTGTTGCCTCACAACTTGGGCACCTATGTATTGGTGGGGGTTCTTGGACACTTAAGGGGATGTACGGAACCCCCACATGAGTAAGTAGGACATGGGAGGAAAGGAGAGGGGAAGAAAAAGTGGAGGCGGTGTAGGACTGGCAGCCCTGAGTGGGGGATGGAGAAGGGGAAAGGTTTCTGCACTTGGAAGAGCCCACTCACTGGCGGAATATCAGCTGGGATGGAAAGGGACCTTCAGGGAATCAAGGGATCAGAAGGGAATGTGGCTAATGTCTCCCCATCCTGCTTGGGCCCTGGCAAGCCTGTTGAAGTTCTGGGCCTGAACCCCAACCTGCGTGAACCCCCTCATAGTAGGGGAACCAATGGTGACAGAGAGGGACTTTTAGGAGATCGAGGGATGTAAAGGGAACATGGGAAGTGTCTCCCTAACCTGCTCAGGCCCCAGTGAGCCTGTTGGGGTCCTGAACCAGAAACCTCACACCACGGGGACCCTTCTGCCTCAAGGACTCTGGGCCTGAAAAACCCCCTCCCTCTGCCAGGACCTCTTTTAATCAAGTGGGTCCCTGGGCCTGAGCTGCACTGCCCCTTGTCAGGGCCTTTCTGATTGTATGGGATCCAAGGATTTGGGCAACCCCCAAGGGCCTCTTTTGGACGTGTGAGTCCCTGGGACTGAGCCACCCACTCCCCAAGGTCTTTTCTGACTACATTGGTCCCCAGGACTGGGCTTAGGGTTAAGGCTATGGTTAAGAAAATCTACATAGGATCCTTGAACTGGGCCCCCTCCCCCTACAACCAAGGCCTATTCCAGCCACACAGGTCATGGACACAAACCCTGTCTCAGCCAAAACCTCCTCTGGCAATGCAAGTCCAAGCAGGCTAACTGCCATTCCACTTAAAAGCTTCCTCTGGCTATGCTGGCCTCTGAGGGTGTATCTGGGGCCGTGCTCAGTTGCACTCTGCACGCACATGTGCTCCAGACCAGCTTCAGAAACATATACTGCTGAGAGGAGCACAAGCAGAAGTGGGAACACAACAGCAAGTCCACAGATCTACCTAGAGGTCTTAGAGGTCTACTAGGGAGATGAGAGTAGGCTGTAGCTCACCGTGGGGGCAAGATACTGACAGAGCAGGTACTAGGGATATTTTTTTAAACTTTTTAATCCTTTGATTTTATAGTTTTTATTGCCTTTATTCTTTTTTAAAAACTTTTAATTCATTTATTGCGGTGTGGTTCTATTTTCTTTTGTTGTTTCATTTTTATTGTTATTTTTCCTTACATATTTTCTATTATTTTAAATTTTATTTTATGCTTTGTTATTATTCTGCTCTTTTCATCTGCTTTGGCTTTATTTTACCTTTTTTTTTTCTTCCCCCCCATGCTATGTGACAACCCAGGCCAAGGGTTGGGAATGCCAAGTCCAAGCTGCAGGACTGAGAAAGAGCCTCAGGTCCCATGGAATGTTTCTTGTTGTTAAGTCTCCTGGAGGTTTTTATCTTGGCATGGAGACCCAGCTCCATCCAATTGCCTGCAAACTTCAGTGCTGGATGACTCAGGCCAATCAACCAGCAAGACAGGATCACATAGAAAAAAATCAGATGACAGAAATTATTCTACAGATGAAGCAACAAGATAAAAATCTGCAAGACCAAACAAATGAAGAGGAAATAGATAACCTATCTGAAAAAGTATTCAGAGTAATAATAGTGAAGATGATTCAGAATATCAGAAATAAAATGGAGTCATAGATTAAGAAAACACAAGAAATGTTTAACAAGGACCTAGAAGAACTAAAGGACACAAAACAGTGATGAATAACATAATAACAGAACTGAAAAATGCACTAGAAGGAATCAATAATAGAATAACTGACACTGAACAATAAATAAGTAAGCTCGGAGATTGAATGGGGAAAATAATTGCCTATGAAGAGAATAAAGAATGATCAGAAGAAATGAGAACAGTCCCAGATTCCTCTGGGACAAAGTCAAGCACAACAAATTTGAATTAATGGGTCCCAGAAGAAGAAAAGAAGGAGAAAGTGTCTGGGAAAACACTTGAATTTATTATAGCCAAACATTTTCATAACATGGGAAAGAAAAAAGCAACTCAGTACAGGAAACACGGAGGACCCTTTACAGAATAAATACAAAGAGAAGCACAAGAGACACCTATAAATCAATCTAATAAATATTAAATTCAAAGAAAAATATTCAAAGAAGCAAGAAAAAAATAGCATACAACAAAATACCCATAAGGTTTTCAGCTGACAATAGAAACTCTGCAGGCCACAAGGGAGTAGTAAAGGGGAAAAACCTAAAACTAAGATTACTCTACCCAGCAAGGATTTCATTCATATTAGATAGCTAAATTAAAAGTTTTACTGACAAGCAGAAGCTAAGAGAATTCAGCATTGCCAAACCAGCTTTACAAGAAATGCTAAAGAACTTATCTAAGTGGAAAACACAAGGGGAGAAGAAGAGAAAGACTTATGAAAACAAACCCCAAAAAAGATAAGTGGTAATAGAAATATACATATTGATAATTACCTCAAATGTAAATGACTAAATTCTCAAACCAAAAGACAAAATTTGGTTGAGTGGATATGAAAGCAAGACCCATATACAGGTTGTCTATAAAGACCTACTTCAGATTTAGAGACATACAGACTGGCATTCAGGAGATGGATATAGATATTCCATGCAAAAAGAAAGCAAAAGAAATCTGTAGTAGTAATGCTCATATCAATAAAAACTAGACATTAAAATGAAGACTGATGGATACTGCATAATGATAAAGGGAGCAATCCAAGAAGAAGATAAAACAATTATAAATATTTGTGCACCCCACAAAGGAGCACCTCAATACATAAAGTATACACTAATAGCCATAAGAGGAGAAGTTGACAATAACATAATAATAGTGAGGACTTTAATATTCAATTTACACAAATGGACAGTTCAATAATATTCTAAAAGACCAACATTTTTACTTCATTCCCTCACATGTTTTTCTTCCCAAGACCTTTGATACCAAACTCACCTCTTTCTAGAGTCCACTCAGTACAAAACTATCTTTATTCCAAATGGCAATTAAACTCCTGCTTTTTTTTGAAATTTACTTTTAATTGGAAGGTAATTGCTTTACAATGTTGCATTGGTTTTTCTTGTACAACAAGGTGAATCAGCTGCAAGTATCCATATATGCCCTCCTTCTTAAGCCTGCCTCCCATTGTCCCACCCCACCTCTCCAGGTTTACACAAAGCACTGAGCTGAGCTCTTTCTTATACAGCAGCTTCTATTTTACACATGGTAATGTATATATCCCCTTCATGGATCACTGCATTGTCATAGAAAAGGGGCTTACATAATTCAATGAAGCTATTAGCCATGCATTGTAGGAACACCAAAGATGGACGGTCATAGTGGAAAGTTCTGACAAAATGCCATCCACCTGAGGAGGGAATGGCAAACCATGCCAGTATACTAGTGATGAGAACCCCATGAGCTGTATAAAAATGTGAAAACTTATGACACTGAATAATGAATCCCCAGGTCAGAAGGTGTCCAATATACTAGTGGAGGAGAGCAGAGGACAACTACTAATAGTTCCAGAAAGAATAAACTGTCTGGACAAAAGCAGCAATGATGCTGTGTTCTGAATGTGTCTGGTGATGAAAACAAAATTTGACAAGGTGAAGAGCAGTATTGCATAGGAACATGGAATTTTAGGTCCATGAATCAAGGTAACTTGGATGTGGTCAAGCAGGAGATGGCAAGAGTAAAACTGACATCCTAGAAATCAGTGAACTAAAGTGGAAGAGAATGGGTGAATTTAATTCAGATGTAGATTATGTCTTTTACTGTGGGCAAGAATCTCATAGAAGAAATGGAATGGCCCTCATAATCAACAAGGTGTCTGAAATGCAATATTTGGGTGCAACCTTAAACAATAAAATAATCTCAGTTTGTTTCCTAGGCAAGAATTTAACATCACAGTAAACCAACTCTATGTCACAACCACCAAGGCCAAAGAAGCTGAAGTTGATCAGCTGTATTAAGACCTAGGAGACTACAACTAACACACACACACACACACACACACACACACACACACAAAGTGTCCTATTCATCATAGGGTTTTGGGATGCAAAAGTAGAAAGTTAAGAAATACCTGATGCAACAGTCAAGTCTGGCCTTGAGTACAAAATGAACCAGGGCAAAGGCTAACAGAATTCTGCCAAGAGAATGCACTGTTCATAGCACATGCACTTTTGCAACAACACAGAGATGACTCTACACATGGACATCACCAAATGGTCAGTACTGAAATCAGTATTCAGTATACACAAAAACTGATTGTATCTTTGTAGTCAAAGACAGGGAAGCTGTATACAAATGGATGAAACAAGACCTGAAGCTAACTGTGGCTCAAATCATCAGCTCATCGTAGCAAAACTCAGATTAAACTAAAGAAAGCAGGTACAACCATTAGGCAAGTGAGATATGACTTAAATCAAATCCCTTAAGAATATAGAGTAGCAGTGATGAATACCTTTAAGGGATTAGATCTAATAAAAAGCATATGAAGAACTATGGACAGAGGTCCATATTTTTTTACAGGAGGCAGCAAACAAAACCATTCCAAAGGGGGAAAAATGCGAGAAGGGAAAGTAGTTGTTTGAAGAGGCTTTAAAATCAGCTGAGGAAAGAAAATAAGTGAAAAGCAAGGGAGCAAGGGAAAGATACATCCAACTAAAGGCAGAGTTCCAGAGAATATTGAGAAAGAAAAGGTCTCCTTCAATGAACAATACAAAGATACAGAGGAAAACAAGAAGGTAAGCTAAAGGCAAAAGAGAAAAGGAAAGGTATAACCCTTCAGATGCAGAGTTCCAAAAATAACAAGAGGTAAGAAAGTCTTCCTCAGGGACCAGTGCAAAGAAACAGAGGAAAAAAAAAAAAAAAAGAAGAAGAAGGAAAGACTGGAGATTCCCTTCAAGAAAATAAAAGATGCCAAAGGAACATTTCATGTAAAGATGGATGCAATAAAGGACAAAAATGGTAGGGACCTAACAGAAGCAGGGGATACAGAGAAGAGGTGGCAAGAAAAGAATACACAGAAGAAACATACAAAAAAGATCTTCATGGCCCAGATAATCACAGTGGTGTGATTGCCCACCTAGAGCCAGACATCCTGAAATATGAAGTCAAGTGGGCCTTAGGAAGCATCACTACAGAAAAAGTTAGTGGAGGTCATGGAATTCCAGTTGAGCTATCTCAAGTCCTAAAAGATGATGCTGTGAAAGTGCTGCACTCAATATGCCAGCAAATCTGGAAAACTATGCAGTGGCCAAAGGACTGGAAAGGTTGAATTTTCATTTCAATTTCAAAGAAAGTACAAGTTACTGCACACTTGCACTCATCTCAAACACCAGCAAAGTAATGTTCAAAATTCTCCAAGCCAGGTTTCAATAGTATGTGAACTGTGAAATTCCAGATGTTCAAATTGGATTTAGAAAAGCAGAGGAACCAGAGATCAAATTGCCACCATCCATTGGATAATCACAAAGAAGAAAGTTCCAGAAAAAAAAAAATCTACATTTTCTTTGTTGACTATGCAAAATCCTTTGACTGAGTTGATCACAACTGATTGTGGAAAATTCTTAAAGAGATGAGATTACCAAACCACCTGACCTACCTCTTGAAACATCTGTATGCATGTCAAGAAGCAACAGTTAGAAACAGACATGAACAACAGACTGGTTCCAAATAGGAAAAGGAGTATGTCAAGGCTGTATATTGTCACTCTGCTTATTTAACTTATATGCAGGGTACATCATGAGAAATGCTTGGCTGGATGAAGCACAAATTGGAATCAAGATTGCTGGGGAAAATATCAATAAGCTCAGATACACAAATGACCCCACCCTTATGGCAGAAAGTGAAGAAGAGCTAAAGGGCCTCTTGATGAAAGTGAAAGGGGAGAGTGAAAACTTTGGCTTAATACTCAACAATCAGAAACCTAAGGTCATGGCATCTAGTCCCATCACTTCATGGCAAATAGTTAAGGAAACCATGGAAACAGTGACAGATTTTATTTTGGGGGGCTCCAAACTCACTTCAGAGGGTGACTGCAGCCATGAAATTAAAAGACATTTGTTCCTTAGAAGAAAATCTATGACCCACTTAAACAGCATACTAAAAAGCAGAGATATTACTTTGCCAACAAAGGTCCGTTTAGTCAAGGCTATGGTTTTTAGGAAAGTTGAGCACCAAAGAATTGATGCCTTTGATCTGTGGTGTTAGAAAAGACTCTTGAGAGTCCCTTGAACTGCAAGGAGATCCAAAGAGTCCATCCCAAAGGAAATCAGTACTGAATATTCATTGGAAGGACTGAAGATGAAGCTGAAACTCCAATACTTTGGCCACCTCATGCGAATAACTGACTCATTGGAAAAACCCTGATGCTGGTAAGATTGAAGGTGGGAGGAGAAGAGGATGCCAGAGGATAAGATGGTTGGATGGTATCACTGACTTGATGGACATGAGTTTGAGTAAGCTCCAGGAGTTGGTGATGGACAGGGAAGCCTGGCATGCTGCAGTCCATAGGATCGCAAAGAGTTGGACACTACTGAGCGATTGAACTGAACTGACAGATCTCTTCAAGAAAATCGGAAATGTCAAAGGAATATTTCATTCCAAGATGAGCACAATAAAGGGCAGAAATAATACAGACTAACACATATATATGGAATTTAGGAAGATGGCAATGACGACCCTGTATGCAAGACAGGGAAAGAGACACAGATGTGTATAATGGACTTTTGGACTCAGAGGGAGAGGGAGAGGGTGGGATGATTTGGGAGAATGCCATTCTAACATGTATACTATCATGTGAATTGAATCGCCAGTCTATGTCTGACGCAGGATGCAGCATGCTTGGGGCTGGTGCATGGGGATGACCCAGAAAGATGTTATGGGGAGGGAGGTGGGAGGGGGGTTCATGTTTGGGAATGCATGTAAGAATTAAAGATTTTAAAATGTAAAAAATAAAAAACTAAAAAAAAAAAAAAAGAAAAAAAAAATGAAGAAGAGATAGAAAGAATACACAGAACTGTATGAAAATGATCTTAATGACCCAGATAACCATGATGGTGTCTTCTTTCATTCAGAGCTAAACATTCTGGAGTGTGAAATCAAGGGGCCCTTAGGAAGCAGTGCTGCCAATAAAACTAGTGGAAATGATGTAATTTCAGCAGATTTGTTTAAAATCCTTAAGGTAATGCTATAAAAGAGCTGCACTCAATGTGTCAGCAAATTTGGAAAACCCATCAGTGGCCACAGGACAGGAAATGTCAGTCCTCATCTCAATTTCCAAGTAGGGCAGTGCCAAAGATTATTCCAACCACCATACAATTTCACTCAGCTCCCATGCTAGTAAGGATATGCTCAAAATCCTCCAAGCTAGGCTTCAGCATTATGTGAACCAAAAACATCGAGATGTACAATTTTGTTTTAGAAAAGACAGCTGAATGAGAGATCAAACTGTCAACACTTGCTGGATCATAAAGAAAGCAAGGGATTTCCAGAAAAAAACATCTACCTCTGTTTCATTGGCGACACTAATGCCTTTGACCGTGTGGATTATAACAAGCTGTGGAAAACTCAATGCTATCCTCTCAGTTCATCCCACCCTCACCTTGACCACACAAGTTTGTACTCTATGCCTGTGTCTATATTTCTGCCTTACAAATATGCTCATCAGTACCATTTTTCTAGACTCTATATATACACATTAATATTTGATACTTGTTTTTCTCTTTCTGACTTACTTCACTCTCTACAATAGACATTTGACTTACCCACCTAACTGAAAGTGACTCAATTTTGTTCTTTCTTATGGCTGAATAGTATTCCATTGAATATATGTATCAAAACTTCATTATCCATTCACCTGATGATGGACATCAGTGTTGCTTCCAAATCCAGACTATTGTAAACTGTGTTGTAATGAACATTGGGTCGCATGTGTCTTTTTGAATTATCGTTTCCTCTGGATGTAGGCCCAGTAGAAGGATAGGTAGGTCATATGTTACATTTATTCCTATATCCTATATCTAAAAAGAAACCTTTATGCTGTTTTTTATAATGCTCATACTACTTTATATTCTCACCAACGGTGCAAGAGTGTTCCCTTTTGTCCACATACTCTCCAGCACTTATTGTTAGTACATTCTTTTGATGACGGCCATTCTGAAGAGTGTGAGGCGATATCTCATTGTAGTTATGATTTGCATTTCTATAATAACTAGTAATGTTGATCATCTTTAAAGGTATTTGTTGGTCATTTATATTTCATCTTTTAAGAAATGTTCATTTAGGTCTTCTTTCTATTTTTTGATTGGATTATTTGTTTTTCTGATATTGAGCTGCATGTGTTGCTAGTATATTTTGGAGATTAATCATTTGTCAGTTGCTTAATTTATAATTATTTTCCTTCACTTTGACAGATGTCCTTTCACTTTGTTTACATCTTTTCCTATGTTAGTTTCCAATTTTGTTGTTGTTGTTTCTATTTCTATTACCCTAGGAGGTGAATCAAAGAGGAACGTGTAGGGATTTACATCAAAAAGTATTCTGACTATGTTTCCCTCTATGAGTTTTATAGTTTCTGAATTTACATTTAGGTGTTAAATCCATTTTGAGTTTATTTTTAAGTATGGTGTCAGAAAGTGTTCTAATTTAATTATTTTACATGTAGCTGTCCAGTTTTCTCATCACCACTAATTGGAAAGGACTCTGATGCTGGGAGGGATTGGGGACAGGAGGAGAAGGGGACGACAGAGAATGAGATGGCTGGATGGCATCACTGACACGATGGATGTGAGTTTGAGTGAACTCTGGGAGATGGTGATTCACAAGAAGGTCTGGTGTGCTGCAATTCATGGGGTCACAAAGAGTCGGACACGACTGAGGGACTGAACTGAACTGAACTTATTGAAAAAGTTATCTTTTCTTCATTTTATATTCTTGCCTCCTTTGTCAAAGTTGAGGTGCCTATATGTGCATGGGTGAATCTCTCGGCTTTCTGTCTTGTTATATTGATTTATATTTTTCTTTCTGTGTCAGTACCATAGCTTATTGATGACTATAGCTTTGTAGTTTAGTCACAAGTCAGGAAGATTGATTCCTTCAGCGCTGTTTTTCTTTCTCAAGGTTATGTTCTTTGTGTTCACATACAAATTGAAAATTTCCCCCTAGTTCTGTGAAACTGTCATTGGTAATTTGATAGAGATGCATTTTGCATTTTTGTTGTTGCATTTTTTTTTTAAATTTTGATGTTTATCCCTTACTGTTTATTTTAGTCTTTTCATCTTTGTACTAATTTATTGATCCACAGCTTCTACTCTATGTTTGCCTTTACTAGTGGGATTTTCCCCTTTCCTTTAAATTCTTATTTCTTGTTTTAATTTTTTTCATTTTCACTTCAACATGTCTTACATGTTTTATAAATTTGATTTAGAAATGATTAATTCTGTTAATCTTTGTCTGAGTTGTTATTGCTTTTTTAAACTTCCCTTCAATTATGAATGATAACCTTGTTGGGTAGGTTGAAAATGTATCCACTTCAGTACTTGAAATATATTATACCACTCCTTTTTGGACTTCGAAACTTCTGTCAAAAGTTGGCTGATAACTTTATGTGGTTCATTTGCATGACAGTCTTTGATTTTCTCTTTATCTTTAGTTTTTGCAATTTTAATTATGCTATGTCTTGGTCTGTGTCTCTTTGAGGTCACCTTGCTTAAGAGTTCCTCCTGGATCTAAAATACTGTATCTCTCCTCAGCTTCAGGATGTTTCAAAAATAATTTTATTAAATTTATTTTTGACTCATCTTTCTTCTCCTCCAAAGTGTAAAATGTGAATGTTAATATGCTTAATGCTTTCCCAAAGGGTCCTTAAACTTCTCTCACTTGAAAAACACTTTTTTTTTTCTGCTGTTCTGATATGGTAATTTCCATTATTCTTTCTTTCAAAATATTTATGCACTCTTTTATATGACTTAGTCTGGAGCTAACTGTAGGTTTTTTTGTGTGTTGTTGTCCCACTTATTGTATTCTTCAGCTGTAAGTTGTTCTTTGGTACATTTTGTAGTTCTTATTACCTTGTTCAAATTCTCATGGCTCTCATCAATTTTCCTCCAAGACTTGTTAGCATTCTTATTATTTTTGAATACTTATTACTTATAGTCTTTTGAGATCTTTAGCTTGTAAATTATTTTTCTGTGTTTTATTCATTTTTTTTTCTCTTGCATCTTCCTTATTATTGCTTCACTCGGGGGAAAAAAAAAAATTCTCCTGTGTTCTCATTTTGATTACCTTCCTCTCTGTCAACTGGAAAATACACACAACCTAACAGTTGAGAGTTATGTTCCATTTGGTGGAAATTTTTAAGACTTCAAGGCAGGGAGACAGCATCATAAGTAACCTTGAGAGAGCCACTTTGAGGAGGTGGTGGTAGGGGCCACATTTAATAGAAATTTTGCAACATAAAGCAGGTGTTTTGAAAGTCAAAAGTTTATTTTTAACATATTTTAAATTTTTATTTTAGTTTTACTTTTAATTATTTAACTTCATTGGTCTTAATTGTCCTGCAGCATATGGGACCTTAGTTCCCCAACCAGGGATCAAACCCATGTCCCATGCATTGGAAGGCAGATTCTTAATCACCAGACCACCAGGGAAGTCCAAAAGTGTACTGTCAATTGAAGAAAACCAGATAACCTGAGCTAAGGAATTTAGTGTTTTTTATTTATTTATTTATTTATTTATTTATTTATTTATTTTTGTTTTTTTAATCTATGGGAAGATGAAAGAGTCTAGGCCCTCTGAAATCATTCTTTTAATATGCATCTGGGCTATCTAGGGCCAGTTTCCAGTATTTTCACATCCTGAGTTTCCTTTCCTCAGGACTAACCATAAGGAGCGGCTACAGTCCTATGGATGGTAAACGGCAGGTATTCTCTTTCTGAGTCCACTCAAGGTTCACTGGCTCATATTGGAGGGCTGCAATCACTGATGAGTGTTACACCCTCCTGTACTGATATGACAGGAAATATTCCATTTCCAAGTTCTTCTTCTTGGCAGGAAATTTGACCAATATTTAGGAGACAGTTTATGACCAATTTTTGTTCCACAACACTAGAAGGATCATCCCAGATGAGGCTAAAGTTCCTATTGGTATGACACTACAGGTGCTAATTTCCAGATTAGAACTTGTTGGTAGATTGAAAGATTCTCTGGATCCTAATTTACTAATCTATTATGATCCATAAAGGGTTTTCACTTGTTGTAACTTACCATATCTAGAGTTTCACTAATGCAATCATTGATCACATACAGAATTATATACCTGATCGACTGCTACAAGTTACCTAGTCACCATTACATTTGTTGGAGGCCTGGTTACACACTGGGTACTGTAAGAGAAAACAGTTTTATAAATTATGTAGCTATTAATAGTAGCATTGACAAAATTATAGTGTAGCAGCAATACAAAGCACAAGCAATTTGGAAACAGAAAAAATATATATACTGATTAGTATAACTAGTCATAATTCAGTTGTAATAAAACATCAATCCCACATGAGAGCCAGCTGGAGAAGCCAAATTCTGGCAGGTTCAGGTAGAGAGAAAAAGATAAATGTTTTATCTTTGTCTTTATCTTTGTCTACAAAGGTATATTTTACCACTTTCTTGTAGGTCACAGCATTAGAGAAAATGATTACTGGAAAACAAGGATTCAAGCTAGTATATTTTCCAAAGTCATGAAAGTTACAAATTGTATTTCTCATTTAATTCAGTTCCATATAACTGATTTCTGTTGATCTGCATGAAGTAATCAGGTTTTCCATTAGAATTTGAAACACACTTCCATTTGTTATATACTTCAGAGTATTACCTAAAGTCTATCAGAAATTTACATTAAAAAAATACTTTTTATGAGTTTTCTTAAAAATATTCATTTTGTAAAAGGAATGTAAAATTTTGATTGTCTCTAAAGGAGAAACCTTAACATAGCATGGAAAAAGATTTGAGTAACAAAGGAATTATCAGGAAACTTGAATATTTTTGCGACATATAACATTTTGGGGTAATAACTACAATTATGATTGATAACATATCAGATGTTAGGGATTCAAACAAATTTTAAAATATCTATATGAATGACATTTATCAATATATTATAACTCAAAGTTCACATCCAATCACTTAATAATGTTTCTGATTTAAAAATACCAAATAAACTTAGTTTAATATTCTCTGAGATGTGTTTTAAAAGCTTTTTTGTTATTTTTTTAAGGAAACTTCCCAAATATCAAACAAAACATGATCATAGGTCACTGAAAAGATTACAGATTCATTTAAAATGTCATAAAACCCCTAAAAGAAAACAAATAGAAATCACTTAAGGGCACAAAAATTCACAAAATCTGTGGTCCAAAAGGAGAAATTTACCAGAAAGTTGTTCTGAGTTTCATTTCTTTAAATGTCAGTGCTGAAAAAAAAAAAATAGAGTTCTTTATAAATTCAATTTTGATTATACTTTCTATAGGTAGAAATAATTTAAATGTCTAAAGTGCATACAGACAGAAATAGGCAAAATTAGAAATCTCTAGGCTTCATTGAAAAACAAATTTAATTATGCATCAGGTATTACAATATATACTTCAGTTCAGTTCAATTCAGTTGCTCAGTCATGTCCGACTCTTTGCAACCCCATGGACTGCAGCAGGCCAGGCCTCCCTAGCCATCACCAACTCCCAGAGCTTACTGAAACTCATGTCCATTGAGTCCGTGATGCCATCCAACCATCTCAACCTCTGTCATCCTGTTTTCCTCCTGTCTTCAATCTTTCCCAGCATCAGGATCTATTTCCAATGAGTCAGTTCGTATTAGGTGGCCAAAGTATTGGAGTTTCAGCTTTGGCATTAGGCTTTCCAATGAATATTCAGGACTGATTTCCTTTAGGATGGACTGGTTCGATCTGCTTGCAGTCCAAGGGACTCTCGAGAGTTTTATCCAACACCACAGTTCAAGAGCATCAATACTTCACTGCTCAGATTTCTTTATAGTCCAACTCTCATATCCATACATGACTACTGGAAAACTCATAGCTTTGACTAGCCGAACTTTGTTGGCAAAGTAATGTCTCTGTTTTTTAATATGCTGTCTAGGTTGGTCTTCACTTTTCTTCTAAGAAGCAAGCATCTTTTAATTTCATGGCTGCAGCACAATCTGGAGTGATTTTGGAGCCCCCCAAAATAGTCTGTCACTGTTTCCCCATCTATTTGTCATGAAGTGATAGGACCAGATGCCATGATCATATTTTTCTGAACGTTGAGTTTTAAGCCAAGTTTTCACTCTTCTTATTCACTTTCATCAAGAGGCTCTTTAGATCGTCTTCGTTTTCTGTCATAAATGTGGTGTCATCTGCATATCTGAGGTTATTGCTATTTCTTCCGGCAATCCTAATTCCAGCTTTTGCATCATCCAGTCCAGTATTTCTCATGATGTACTCAGAATAGAAATTAAATAAGCAGGGTGAAAATATACAGCCTTAATGAACTTCTTTATCAGTTTGGAATCAGACTGTTGTTCCATGTCCAGTTCTAACTGTTGCTCCTTGACCTGCATACAGATTTCTCAGGAGGCATGTCAGGTGGTCTGGTGGACTACATTAAAGCTGTTTTCTCAGAGTACTAAAGCTTATTACCTGTACAGTTTGATTAAATGAACATTTTCAGAGGTTTGAATTTTATTTTATTTTTAGTAGTATTATGGTTTGTTATAAAACTTGAAATTAGAGCAGACTAATTAAGAGTACAGACTTTGGATTTTAAACTTCCACTTTGACATCTTTTCCCTTGTTTTCAGGTCTTTCCTGATTGAGCTAATTATGATCCACCTCAGATTTGCTTTTAGTTCCCCCCAAAAAACATATCTATCACCTAAAAGATATCAAAATATTTTATCAGTTTCATGGTTTTAACTAAACTGAGATTTGCTTTATGCATTTCATATTTTAGAATTTTAGAGTTTATTGTATCATGCCATCGAAGGTTTGTATAAATTATGCAGCAAAGACCTTCTTTATCAGTTTACAAATTAAGCCCAAAGAAAAATCATTACTATTATTATTATTATTTAGTCCTTGAATGTTCAGTTCAGTTCAGTTCAGCCACTCAGTTGTGTCCGACTCTTTGTGATGCCATGATTGGCAGCACGCCTGGCCTCCCTGTCCATCACCAACTCCCAGAGTCTACTCAGACTCATGTGCATCGAGTGGGTGATGACATCCAGCCATCTCATCCTCTGTTGTCCCCTTCTCCTCCTGCCCCCAATCCCTCCCAGCATCAGAGTCATTTCCAATGAGTCAACTCTTCACATGAGGTAGCCAAAGTACTGGAGTTTCAGCTTTATCATCATTTCTTCCAAAGAATACCCAGGACTGATCTCTTTTAGAATGGACTGGTTGGATCTCCTTGCAGTCCAAGGGACTCTCTAGAGTCTTCTCCAACACCACAGTTCAAAAGCATCAATTCTTCGGCACTCAGCTTTCTTCACAGTCCAACTCTGACATCCATACATGACCACTGGAAAAACCATAGCTTTGGCTAAATGGACATTTGTTGGCAAAGTAATGTCTCTGCTTTTTAATATGTTATCTAGGTTGATCATAACTTTCCTTCCAAGGAGTAAGCGTCTTTTAATTTCATGGCTGTATCACCACCTGCAGTGATTTTGAAGCCCAAAAAAATAAAGTCTGACAGTGTTTCAAATGTTTCCCCATCTCTTTCCCATGAAGTGATGGGACTGGATGCTACGATCTTAGTTTTCTGAATGTTGAGCTTAAGCCAATTTTTTCACTCTCCTCTTTCACTTTCATCAAGAGGCTCTTTAGTTCCTCTTCACTTTGTTAGTTCTGACAAATAAGAAAAATGCACAATGTGATCATTGTGCATGAAGTTTAATTTGGGGCAATATGAGGACTGCAACCCTGGAGACAGCAACTCAAATAGGTCTCAGAAACTGCTCCCAATACATGGGAGTGAGGTGTGGAGGGGAAGGACAGTATATATGTGATTTTGGTTAAGGGGGATTACATGCAATCAAGCACATATTTTATTGTAGAAAATTTATTCTGATCTCATGAAATTTCAGCTAGTCATGAGAAACAATCATCACCATGAAGGATTTTAATATTTTATTAGATATGAAGAGATACAAGAATTGAGTTTATAAAATCATCTCCTGAGAACATTAACTATCTGAAAACCTGTTTTGCCAGTTCTCCAGGAGCACAGTATGCCTAATTTATGCTCTCATTTTTGCAGCACCTCTCCAGAGGGGTATTGGAAGTCAACAGCTGCAGCAGCACATGATTAAATCCTTGTAGATTTAGATGGCAAGCATACACTCATGACAAGTGCCAATTTGTGATTGACAGGGTGGCCCGCTTATGGTCATAAATTCTGCTATATTTTTGGAAGCATTTCATGCTCACTTCATCCCACATTGATAGGAAGGCTCATTTCCTGGTCTTGCGAAGATTTCACAACTGACCACTCAATGTGCAGTTACTCGAATAGTTCTTATTGACAGTAATCAAAAGGCTCTGAACTAACCTGTTTACTTAAACTGTTAAAGAAAAATTCCCTTTTGTTGCATATTCTCATATCTAGAGTTATATTATTGTAATCATTGATCACATACAGTACTGTATATTTGATCATCTCTTTCCAGTTGCCTAGTCATTATTATCTTCATTGGAGTTTCAGTCACAAATTTTGTAAAACATAAAGCAGTAATTAAATAGAACAGGCAAAATACAAATTAACATAGCTAGCAATATTATTAGGGGGAGGCAATGGCACCCCACTCCAGTACTCTTGCCTGGAAAATCCCAT
This sequence comes from Ovis canadensis, assembly GCF_042477335.2. Taxonomy (NCBI): domain Eukaryota; kingdom Metazoa; phylum Chordata; class Mammalia; order Artiodactyla; family Bovidae; genus Ovis; species Ovis canadensis. The sequence goes on from NC_091255.1 coordinate 10,366,742, forward strand.
GGATGGAGGAGCCTGATAGGCTGCAATCCATGGGGTCCCTAAGAGTCGGACACGACTGAGCGACTTCACTTTCACTTTTCACTTTCATGCATTGGAGAAGGAAATGGCAACCCACTCCAGTGTTCTTGCCTGGAGAATCCCAGGGACAGGGGAGTCTGGTGGGCGGTTGTCTCTGGGGTCACACAGAGTCGAACACGACTGAAATGACTTAGCAGCAGAAGCAGCAACTGTCCATAGGACTCCCAGTCCAAATTTATAGTGTTACCAGGCTGGCTATCCTTAGTATAATTTATCTGTTTCCAAGATAAAGGGGGGCCTAAAATCTTAAATGACCACAACTTATGTTAATCACTCACTATTCTCAGATGTTTTATTTCTTGGCTGAATTTTTGCTTGTTGCTCTGATTGAGCTTGAGTAGTTTAGTTGAAATTTCACATTATGGCCATGGCCAGAAGAGGAATTATTAATTGGCCAGGTGAGAGAATCCCATTTAGTAATATTAAGAGTAGCCTGAAAAGGAGTGAACTTTCTTCCAAGGCTTTTTTCTTTTTCTTTCTTTCTTTTTCTTTTTTTTTTTTTAATGCTATTCAATTAGAGTCTGGAAGTGCAGAAATCCATGGTAATCTAGAAGTATTAGACACAGGCAGTTGGCCACAACCCCACAATTGGATTGATTAAAAATAAATAAATAAATAACTAGCTTAAGATCACCAGGCTCCCTTGTCCCTGGAATTCTCCAGGCAAGAAACTGGAGTTGGTTGCCATTTCCTTCTCCAATGCATGAAAGTGAAAACTGAAAGGAAATTAACTCAGTTGTGTCCAACTCTTCTCGACCCCATAGACTGCAGCCTACCAGGCTCTTCCGTCCATGGGATTTTCCAGGCAAGAGTATTGGAGTGGGATGCCATCGCCTTCTCCAAAGAAGTCAATAAAACATTATAGATGATCATACAAATCAGGTCTAGCATCTTTGGTAAGTTGTCTACTTCTGATGTCATCTTCTTTCCTCGAACTAGTGTAGATAAAGTTTCTTATGTTTGAGCATCATTTTAAGGTGGGTTTGAGGTCTGCCATCTTCTCTCTAGACAAGTCCATTATAGGTCCTTTCGAAGTGGGAAGTAATCCAAGGGTCAATTTCCTTTCAGTTTAACTTAACCATAAGCTTGCAACTTCTGGAGGGAACAGATGAAAAAAGATAAGTGCTTCAATTCTCCTTACAAAAATATAATTCACCAAATTACTGCTTCCCTGGTGCTTCAGATGGTAAAGAATCCACCTGCAATGCAGGAGACCTGGGTTCAATTCCTGGGTTGGAGAGATTCCCTGGAGGAGGGTGTGGCAACTCATCCCAGTATTCTTGCCTGGGAAATCCCATGGACAGAGAAGTTGGCTTAGCTACAGCTCATGGGATCACAAAGAGTCATTATGACTGAGTGACTAACACAAACGTAATTAATTTGAGGGTAAGGTTTCCTTACAGTTATAAAGTGAAGTGAAGTCACTCAGTTGTGTCCAACTCTTTGTGATCTCATGGACTGTAGCCTACCAGGAGTGGGATGCCATTTCTTTCTCCAGGAGATTTTCCTGACCCAGGGGTCGAACCCAGGTCTCCTGCATTGCAAGCAGATGCTTTACCATCTGAGCCACCAGAGAAGCCAGATTCAAACCAGCTATTTTTTTGGACAAAAACCATAAAATTTATGAGCATATTCACAAGTTCATTCAGTCCTTCTGCTAATTTCTGTGAAGCCATTGAGATTATAAAATTTCTAGGTAGGTTGATAAGAACTCCAGGGTCCCCAAGGAGGAGATAGTGGTCTCGAGTTCTCAAGGAGGAGAAAACGATATATATATATATATTTTTTTTTCTTTAAGCCCAGAGCTGAGTTCAGTTCAGTTCAGTCGTTCAGTCATGTCCGACTCTTTGCGACCCCATGAATCACAGCACGCCAGGCCTCCCTGTCCATCACCAACTACCGGAGTTCACTCAGACTCATGTCCATCACTTCAGTGATGCCATCCAGCTATCTCATTCTCTGTTGTCCCCTTCTCCTCCTGCCCCCAATCTCTCCCAGCATCAGAGTCTTTTCCAATGAGTCATCTCTTCTCGTGAGGTGGCCAAAGTACCAGAGCTGATGGTGGCACAACAAAACAAATCATCTTGCTTAAGGATATATTTTTCCTTAAACTCTATACCAAGGATTATATAACAAAATTGTATCCTGTTTGAAGACATGTTTCTCCTTGTTGAAAACCTTCTGAATTATCCTGTCATCTTAAAAGGTAAACTGTGGGAATGTGTCTGGTAAGATCTTTGTATTGTTAGCTTTATTCCTGTTATCTTAAAATGTACATTGTGGGAGTGAGTCTGCTAAAACCTTTACAAACTTGAGACATTCTTCTGAATAACTGTCATACCAGTTGAAAAACTGTATATCTTCATTGCTAAGACTAGCAAGGGTGATACTCTCTGTCCCTCTTCTGATGTCTTTATCAGAAGCTTTCTCTGACCCATTTTATACTTTAATAAAACTCTGCTACACAAAAGCTCTTGAGTGATCAAGGCTGGTCCCTGGTCCCAAAGCTAAATTTTCTTCTTCAAAGATCATTAATCCTACATTGTTCAGCTTAAGCTATCACCATCAGATTTTCTCTTTAGAATCGTTTAATTTCTTACCCATTTCAGGTTTATGGTCAAAAAGTCAGAAATTAGATTTCATCCAAAAATCCTTTCTATAAATCTTGAAGAGGAAGCATTTTTGCAAAACCATCAGAATGAAACTATATTACAAAATTGAAAGATAGAAACCATATGATAACTTTAATGCATGTAGAAAAGGCTTTCAACAAAATTTAGCACTCCTTTATGATTGAAAAAAAAAAAACACACCTCTTTAAGGAACGGGCATAGAAAGAACTTACATTAACATATTAAAGAAACCTATAGCAAACATTCTCAGTGATGAGAAACTGAATGCATTCTCTCTAAGACCAGAAACAAGAAAAATGTTTTACTTTTGTCACTATTGTACAACATAGTTTTGAAAGTCCTAGCTACAACAATCAGAGAAGAAAAAGAAATAAAAGGAATCTTGAACAGAAAGGAAGAAGTAAAACTTTCAATACTTGCATTTGACTTAATGTTGTACATAGAAAACCCTAAAAATACTCTCAGAAAATTACAAGAGCTAATCAGTGAATTTAGTAAAGTCACGAAAGGATACAAAATTAATACACAGGGATCACTTGCATTCCTATGTACTAACAATGAAAAAGAGAAATTAAGGGATCAATTTCATTTACCATTGCAATAAAAAAAGAATAAAATACCCAGGAATAAACCTAGCTAAGAAGACAAAAGAGCTATATACAGATAACAATAAGACACTGATGAAAGAAATCACAGACAACATAAAGAGATGGAAGGATATGCCATGCTCTTAGACTGGGAGAATTGATATTCTGAAAATATCTGTACTACCAAACATAATCTATAGATTGAATGCAATCCCTATTAAATTACCAATGGCATTTTTGACAGAATTAGAACAAAAAAATTCACAATTTGTATAGAAAGACAAAAGTCCCTGAATAGCTGATGCAAACTTGAGTAAGAAGAATGGGGCTGGAGGAATCAAGTTACCTGATTTCAGACCATATATACTACAAAGCTACACTCATCAAGACAGTATGCTACTGGCACAGAAACAGAGATGTAGACCAATGGAACATGATAGAAAATCCAGAGATATACTGATGTACCTAGGAGCGCCTTATCTTTGACAAAGGTGGAAAGAATACACAATGGGAAAAATTAGTCTCTTTAAGAAGTGGTGCTAGAAGAACCGGAAAACTACATGTGAAAGAATGAAATTTGAAAATTTCCCAACATGATACACAAAGATAAACTTGAAATTCATTAAAGACCTAAATGTAAGCCCAGAAACTATAAAACTCTTAGAAGAAAATAGGCAGAATACTGTGTGACAAAAATCATAGCAAGATCGTTTATGGCCCATCTCCTAGAATAATGGAAATAAAAACAAAAGTATGTAAGTGGGCCCTAATTAAACTCAAAAGCCTTTGTATAGCAAAGGAAACTATAGACTAGGTGAAAAGACAACCCTTAGAATGAGAGAAAATAATAGCAAATCAAACAACTGACAAAGGTTAAATCTCCAAAATATAAAAGCAGCTCATATAACTTAATACCAAGAAAAAAAAAGTTAAAATGTTGGCAAAAGACATAAACAGACATTTCTCCAAAGAAGACATATGGATGGCTAGTAAGCACTAAGAGATTCTTAAGATTACCCATTATTAAAGAAATGAAAGTCAAAACTACAATTTGATAGAATCTCACACTAGTTGGAATGGCCATCATCAAAAATCCACAAACAGCAAGTTCTAGAGAGGGTGTGGAGAAAAGGGGACCACCTTACATGGCTGGTGGGAATTTAAACTGATGTATTCATTATGGAAGATAGTATGGAGATTTCTTAAAACTAGGAATAAAACCACCATACAATCCAGCAATATCAGTTCAAGGCATATACAATGAAGAAACCAAAACTGAAAGAGACACATGTACCCTAATGTTCATTCAAGAACTATTTACAATAGCTAAGAAATGGAAACAACCTAGATGTCCATCTCCAGCTGAATAGATAAAGAAGTTGTGGTACATATATACAAGGGAATACTACTCAGCCGTAAGAAGGAATGCATTTGAGTCAGTTCTAAAGAGGCAGATGAACCTAGAGCCTATTATATAGAGTGATGTAGCTCAGAAAGAGAAAAACAAGTATCATGTATTAATACCTATATGTGGAATCTAGAAAGATTGTGTTGATGTACCTATTCACTGAGAACCAACGGAGAAATAGACAAGAACAGACTAATGGACAAAGTGGGTGGGGAGAGCAGGGTGAGGGTGAGATGAATGGAGACAGTATCATAGAAACATATACACTAACATATGTAAACAGACAGCCAATGGAAATATGCTGTATGACTCAGGAAACTCATATTAGTGCTCTGTAATAACCTAGAATATAATAGTGAAGAATAGCCTTCAGTATTCTTGCCTTGAGTACCCCATGACGAGTATGAAAAGGCAAAATGATAGGATACTGAAAGAGGAACTCCCCAGGTCAGTAGGTGTCCAATATGCTACTGGAGATCAGTGGAGAAATAACTCCAGAAAGAATGAAGGGATGGAGCCAAAGCAAAAACAATACCCAGTTGTGGATGTGACTGGTGATAGAAGTAAGATCCGATGCTGTAAAGAGCAATATTGCATAGGAAACTGGAATGTCAGGTCCATGAATCAAGGCAAATTGGAAGTGGTCAAACAGGAGATGGCAAGAGTGAACATCAACAGGCTAGGAATCAGTGAACTAAAATGGACTGGAATGGGTGAATTTAACTCAGATGACCATTATATCTACTACTGTGGGCAAGAGTCCCTTAGAAGAAATGGAGTAGCCATCATAGTCAACAAAACAGTTCAAAATGCAGTACTTGGATGCAATCTCAAAAATGACAGAATGATCTCCGTTCATCTCCAAGGCAAACCATTCAATATCAAAGTAATCCAAGTCTATGCCCCAACCAGTAACACTGAAGAAGCTGAAGTTGAACGGTTCTATGAAGACCTACCAGACCTTTTAGAACTAACACCCAAAAAAGATGTCCTTTTCATTACAGGGGATTGAATGCAAAAGTAGGAAGTCAAGAAACACCTGGAGTAACAGGCAAATTTGGCCTTGGAACACAGAATGAAGCAGGGCAAAGTTAATAGAGTTTTGCCAAAAGAACACACTGATCATAGCAAACATCCTCTTCCAACAACACAAGAGAAAACTGTACCGATGGACATCACCAAATGGTCAACACCGAAATAAGATGGATTATATTCTTTGCAGCCAAAGATGGAGAAACTCTATACAGTCAGCAAAAACAAGACTGGGAGCTGACTGTGGTTCAGATCATCAACTTATTGCTAAATTTAGACTAAGATTGAAGAAAGTGGAAAAAAAAAAAAAAAAAAACAACACTAGACCATTCTCAAATGACCTAAATCAAATCCCTAATGACTATACAGTGGAAGTGAGAAAGAGTTTTAAGGGACTACATTTGATAGAGTGCTTGATGAACTATGGACAGAGGTTTGTGACATTGCATGGGAGACAGGGATCAAGACTATCCCCATGGAAAATAAATGCAAAAAAAGAAAAATGGCTGTCTGGGTAGGCCTTCCAAATAGCTGTAAAAAGAAGAGAAGTGAAAAGCAAAGGAGAAAAGGAAAGATATAAGCATCTGAATGCAGAGTTACAAACAACAGCAAGAAGAGATAAGAAAGCCATCCTCAGTGATCAATGGAAAACAATAGAGGAAAGCAACAGAATGGGAATGACTAGAGATATCGTCAAGAAAATTAGAGATACCAAGGGAACATTTCATGCAAAGACGGGCTTGATAAAGGACAGAAATGATATGGACCTAAAAAAAGCAGAAGATATTAAGAAGAAATGGCAAGAATACACAGAACTGTACAAAAGAAAAAGAAAAAAAAAAGATCTTCATGACCAAGATAAACACGATGATGTGATCATTCACCTAGAGCCAGAGATCCTGGAATGTGAACTCAAGTGGACCTTAGAAAGCATCACTACGAACAAAGCTAGTGGAGGTGATGGAATTCCAGTTGAGCTATTTCAAATCTTGAAAGATGATGCTGTGAAAGTGCTGAACTCAATATGGCAGCAGATTTGGAAAACTCAGCAGTGGCCACAGGACTGGAAAAGGTCAGTTTTCATTTCAATCTCAACGAAAGGCAATGCCAAAGAATGCTCAAACTACCGCACAATTGCCCTCATCTCACATTCTAGTAAAGTAATACTCAAAATTCTCCAAGCCCGACTTCAGCAATACGTGAACCATGAACTCCCTGATGTTCAAGCTGCTTTTAGAAAAGGCAGAGGAACCAGAGATCATGTCGCCAACATCTGCTGGATCATTGAAAAAGCAAGATAGTTCCAGAAAAAACATCTGTTTCTGCTTTATTGACTATGCCAAAGCCTTTGACTGTGTGGATCACAATAAACTGAGGAAAAGTCTGAAAGAGATGGGAATACCAGACCACCTGACCTGCCTCTTGAGAAACCTGTATGCAGGTAAGGAAGCAACAGTCAGAACTGGACATGGAACAACAGACTGGTTCCAAATAGGAAAATTAGTACGTCAAGGCTGTATATTGTCATCCTGCTTATTTAACTTGTATGCAGAGTACATCATGAGAAACTCTGGGCTGGAGGAAGTAAAAGCTGGATTCAAGATTGCCAGGAGAAATATCAGTAACCTCAGATATGCAGATGACACCACCCTTGTGGCAGAATGTGAAGAGGAACTAAAAAACTTCTTGATGAAAGTGAAAGAGGAGAGTGAAAATGTTGGCTTAAAGCTCAACATTCAGAAAACAAAGATCATGGCATCTGGCCCCATCATTTCATGGAAAATAGATGGGGAAACAGTGGAAACAGTGTCAGACCTTATTTTGGGGGGCTCCAAAATCACTGCAGATGGTGATTGCAACCATGAAATTAAAAGGTGCTTACTCCTTTGAAGGAAAGTTATGACCAACCTAGACAGTATATTCAAAAGCAGAGACTTGACTTTGCCAACTAATGTCTGTCTAGTCAAGGCTGTGGTTTTTCCACTGGTCATGTATGGATGTGAGAGTTGAATTGTGAAGAAAGCTGAGTGCCGAAGAATTGATGCTTTTGAACTGTGGTGTTGGAGAAGACTCTTGAGAGTCCTTTGGACTGCAAGGAGATTTAACCAGTTCATTTTAAAGGGGATCAGTCTGGGTGTTCTTTTAAGGAGCGATTCTAAAGCTGTAACTCTAGTATTTCGGCCAGCTCATGTGGAGATTTGACTGATTGGAAAAGACTCTGATGCTGGGAGGGACTGGGGGCATGCGGAGAAGGGGATGAGGATGAGATGGCTGGATGGCATCACCTACTGGATGGACATGAATTTGAGTGAACTCTGAGAGTTAGTGATGGACAGGGAGGCCTGGAGTGCTGTGATTCATGCTGTCGCAAAGAGTTGGACACGAGTGAGTGACTGAACTGAACTGAATGAAGCCGAAGTAGATGTTTTCCTGAAAGTCCCTTGCCTTTTTTTATGATCCGACGGATTTTTGCAATTTGATATCTGGTTCCTCTGCCTTTTCTAAATCCAGCCTGTATATCTGGAAGTTCTCAGTTCATGTACTAGTGAAGCCTAGCTTGAAGGATTTTAAGCATTACCTTGCTAGCATGTGAAATGAGTGAAATTGTGCTGTAGGTTGAACATTGTTTCACATCGCTCTTCTTTGGGGTTGGAATGAAAACTAACCATATCCAGTCCTGTGGTTATTGTTGAGTTTTCCAAATTTTCTGTCATATTGAGTGCATCACTTTAACAACATGCTAATTATTAGTTATTTTATTTAAAAAGAAAACGCAAAATTCATATTCAAACTGAGAGCATTCAAACTTTAATGTGCTAATTTTAATTAAGCTTAATGAAGCTTATTGTAACATAAACAGAAACAGTTTTTCTACTTCAATAGCCAATTCTATCTCTTAGTAGGCATTGTAATAACCCAAGAAAGTATTTTCCTGATGAGAAAATTCAAGTCTGGAACCATAAAATACTGACTATCCCTTTTTTCCTACATACTTTCTTTGCTTACGTTCTTAAACAAACCAACCCCAAAGAGTATGTCTGTAGAAGTACCCACAACGGTTAACGATGATGATTTTTTTTAAAAAAATAACTGGAGGCTTTGTATTAAGGGAATTTGAGCAGAGGGTCCCCGGGTGGTGATAGTGCTAAAGAACCCAGCTGCTAATGCAGGAGACATAAGCAATGTGCCTTCCATCCCTAGGTCAGGAAAATCCCCTGTAGACGGTCATAGCAATTCACTCCAGTATCCTTGTCTGGGGAATCCCATGGCAGAGGATCCTGTTGGGTTACATTCCATAGAGTCACAAAATGACAGACAAAAGTAAAGTGGCTTAGCACACACACACAGGCAGAGTATTAGGGAAGGTTGAGTTTAACTGAAGCTTGAGAAAAATTTAGACTCTGGAATGGATGCAGCTATATAGAAGCTAAACCATTTAATTGTATAAAATCAGGGAAAACTTCCTCCCTTTCTTGCCTGTATAATAGTATGCTGTGCTTAGTCACTTAGTCATGTCCAACTCTTTGTGGCCCCATGGACTGTAGTCCACGAGACTGTAGTCCACTCCTCTGTCCATGGGGATTCTTCAGACAAGAATACTTGAGTGGGTTGCCATGCCTTCCTCCTGGGGACTTCCCCAACCTTGGGATTGAACCCAGGTCTCTCACATTGCAGGTGGATTCTTTACCATCTGAGCCACTGGGGAAACCCAAGAATACTGGAGTAGGTTCTCCAGGGGGCACTTCCAACCCAGGAATTGAACTGGGGTCTCCTGAATTGCAGGTATATTCTTTACCAGATGAGCTATCCAAGAAGTCCCAAATAATAGTACATCTCTCAACTTTTTCACTGAGGCCTTTTCATGCTGCCATTCTCTGCTTAATTATCTATAAAATGTCTATTAAATATCTGTAACCTCCTAGAAAATGCTAGATTATTTACACATTTTATCTCATTAAATTCTGAAAACAATTTAAAGACAGGGATTATTATCCCTGTGGAGCAGAAGCTGAGAAAATAAGGGATAGAAAAATTAAATTACTTGTTCCAAATTACAGCCTAAATAAATCTCTCAGTTAGGTCCTTCAGCTGTCCTTCTTAAAAAAAAAAGAAAAAGAAAAAAGATTTTCAATTTTTGTTTTTAATATGGATCATTTATCTTTATTGAATTTTGGTAAAATATTACTTCTGTTGTGTGTGTGTGTGTGTGTGTGTGTGTGTGTTTGTGTGTTTTGACCCTGAGACATGTGGGATTTTTAGCTCCCTGATGAAGGACTGACTTCACACTCCCTGCATTGAAAGGTAAAATCTTATCCATTGGGCCACCTGGGAAGTTCCTCAGTTGTGCTCTTTAGGTCCAAATTTATTTTCCATTAATTTTTGTTTAAAAAAAATAAAATTTTCAAGCATTTCTTAATATGATTTAAAGATCATTGTGTGTAAGTGCAGGTATTTTAAATGAGCCTTGTTTCACATTAGCATTTACAACAGTAATAACTACAGAGAATGAGGTCTTCAGAGTAAGTTATAATAGGCAATGATTATACACAGAGAGGTTGTTTGTTTTTTTTTCCTAATAATACCATTGGTCTTCAAACTGCAAGCATTTTAATTTTTAACGTGCTAATTTCAATTAAGTTCAGTTAATGCTGCTGAGCTTGGTAAACTTAAATGATACCCGCAGAAGCCCTAAAACATCTTTCTTACCTGTCAAACCTGCCTTCTTGTTGAATCTCAACTCAACAGAAATTGCTTACTCTTTGCTCTTTCCAATTCCATGAAATCCGATTTGTAACAGGATTTTTGTACAATAGTTTATCAAAGAGAGAGAGATGAGCTCTGAGGTTATTATCTGAAATAACACAACTGAGTTCTGAATTCTACTTCCTCTAATTAATGACCAGGCTATTTTTGGGCTCCAGAATCACTGCAGATGGTGATTGCAGCAATGAAATTAAAAGACACTTACTCCTTGGAAGGAAAGTTATGATCAACCTAGATAGCATATTAAGAAGCAGAGACATTGCTTTTCCAACAAAGATCCATCTAGTCAAGGGTATGATTTTTCCAGTGGTCATGTATGGATGTGAGAGTTGGACTGTGATGAAAGCTGAGCGCCAAAGAATTGATGCTTTTGAACTGTGGTGTTGGAGAAGACTCTTGAGAGTCGCTTGGACTGCAAGGAGATCCAACTAGTCCATCGTACAGGAGATCAATCCTGGGTGTTCATTGGAAGGACTGATGCTGAAGCTAAAACTCCAATATTTTGGCCTGCTCATGGGAAGAGTTGACTCATTGGAAAATACTCTGATGTTGGGAGGGATTTGGGGCAGGAGGAAAAGGGGACGACAGAGGATAAGATGGCTGGATGGCATCACCGACTGGATGGACATGAGTTTGAGTAATGGGAGTTGGTGACGGACAGGGAGGCCTGGTGTGCTGTGATTCATGGGGTAGCAAAGAGTCAGACACGGCTGAGTGACTGAACTGAACTGAACTGAACTGACACCTCCTTGAATGTTTTCTCTGACTCATTTTTTCAAAGTGCTGTTTATATCACAATTGCTTCTTCAGGAATAAGTCCCCCCAACCACTCCTACCTGTGAAAAGTAGCATTGAGGGAAGACCTGGAAGTCTAGTATGTAATCCTTCAGACTTTCCATGTTTTGTTTCTCAGTTACTGGAAAATGCAAAGCAGATGCCAGCATATAGTTTTCAAACTCTAAGAGAAAGTGGATATTTTAGATTTAGAGTAGTAGAACCTCTCTGGAAGTGGAAATTTAGAGCTTCCAGATTGAAAAGGCTGGAGAATTCTGAAACTTTAACTCCTAACTTCACTCCTTGGGATAATTCTTGAAACTGACTCAGGCCCTGTGACTAAATTTCTTATGATTTTCAGGCTTCATGCTACTTCTTTGCTCTCAGTGACTCTACTCTGACTGTTCCTCAGGGTTCCATAACTTCTCCTTTCCTGACTGTTTAAGTCAGCTTGAGCTGCTACAACAAAACATGACAGATTGGGCAGTTTAAGCCACAGAATTTCATTTTTCTTCATTTCAGAAGCCAAGAAATGCAAAATGAAAATGATATTTGTTTTTTTTTTTCCTGTTGAAATTTCTCTTTCAGACTTGAAGAGGTATGTATGTCTTCTTGCTTTATCCTCATATGGCAGAAAGAGAGAGAGAGATAAATTTTTCTCTTGTGGCTGTTTTTATAAGGGCACTAATCCCATCATGAGTGCTCTACACTCATGACCTAATTACCTCCCAAAAGTCTCCATCTTCAAATACCATTGCATTTGTGCTTAGGGCTTCACCATATGAATTTTGGGACAACACAAACATTTCCCCCATAGCCTTGACTGTTAACCAGGAGAAAAAAATGTCTGTTCCCACCTTATATCACTCTCTGTATCTGTGGGTTAAAGCCCTTCACACCTTCTCAAGGACTTGACTTTAGGAAGGCTCTATTTCTTTTACATTTTCGGCCAGAAAAATACAATCCTTTTGGCACATAAACATGCTGTTATTTCTTACATCTTTAAGTCCTCCAAACAAAATATAAACAAAACCCTTGACTTCACTTCTATTGTCATCTACTTCCTTGCCATCTATACAGCAAAGTTGTTCAAAAAATATTGATATTCACTAGCTCTATTTCTTTGATTTTCTTTTAAAGATACTCTTATCAGGATTTTATTTCCAGTACTAGTTCAAAGCTGGTTTCCCGACTCACCAACTTTTTCTGAATCCTATGATTAGTTCTAGTGCTAATCTTACATGTATTTTGAGCAGAAGTATTTATGGTGAACCACTTTTAATTTCCTACTTTGCTGGTCTTACTTGGCTTTTAGATGCCACACTTTATTTTCCTACTTCATCAACCACATTTGCTTCTTCTTAGTCTCTTTTGCTGTTCTTCCTTTTTATCTACCATGACTTAAAAATTTATCTCCAGCCAAGACTTCTGTCTTAAACTCTAGGCCCAAATAATCAGATGCCTACTTATACATGACATTCAATATATCTAGTTAAATGTGTCAAAACTGATCTTTGGGAAATCCCTTCCCTGGTACACCAACCTGTTCCATCTACAGTCTTAACCATCACAGTGAATGGCAAATCCATCCATCAGTTGCTCAGTTAAAAAATCTTTATATTGACTTTTCACTTTATTACAAACACTGCATTTAATCCATCAGGCTATTCCATTGGTTTTATCTTCAAAATATATTTAGAAGTCAAACTTTTCTTACATTTTCCTCTGTAACAACCCATGTTAAAATAACCATCATCTTAAACCCAGGTTATTTCAATAGCTACCTAACTATTTTCCCAACTTTGGTTCTTACTTCCATATTTGTTGCTGTTGTTTACTTGCTAAGTGATGTCTGACTCTTTGAAAACCCCATGGGCTATAAACTGCCACGTTCCCCTCTCCATTGGATTTTCCAGGCAAGAATACTGGAGTTGGTTTCCCTTTCCTTTTCCCAGCGATCCTTTCAACCCAGGGATCAAATTCCTGTCTCCTCCATTGGTGGGCAAATTCTTTAAAGATGAGCCAATAGGGAAGCCCATTTCTTATTTTACCTTGCTATATTAGTGTAGTGCCTTGCTTTTTCATAGAAAACAAACGAGCAAACAAAAGCATTGTCTTCAGTATATTCACAACATTATAGCCAAAGTGACCCTTTTAAAATATAAACCGAATCATGTCCTTTTTTATCCCAAAGCCTACGATTGTACTCCATTTCATTCTTAATAAAAACCAAGGTCCTTGTATCTTATAGTAGAAGTAAGGGCTACATCACAGTAACTACTATTTCTGATGCAAACAAGTCATTTATCTATTATGAAAAGTAAAAGTTGGTATAATTTGATAAGCCCTTTAAAATTTTGTAGTGAAAGATAAGGCTTGATAGATCGTTATATAGAATGTGTTATATAAACACAGTCTTATTATAGTCAATTCAAGATGTTTGCAAACTTGGAAAACTCAGTACTGGCCACAGGACTGAAAAGGTCAGCATTCATTCCATTCCCAAACAAGAACAATGACATAGATTGTTCAGACTACTATACAATTATTCTAATTTCACAAGCTAGCAAGGTTATGCTCAAAATCCTTCAAGCTAGGTTTCAGCCTTATGTGAGCCAAGAAGTTACACAAGTAAAAGCTGGTTTTAGAAAAGTCAGAGGGACCCAAGTTCAAATTGCCAACATTTGTTGAATCATGGAGAAAGCAAGGGAATTCCAGGGTAGAAAAAAAATTTTGCTTCATTGACTATGCTCAAGCCTTTGACTGTGTGGGTCATAACAAACTGCAGAAATTTTGTAAAGAGATGGGAGTACCAAACCACCTTATATGTTTCCTGAGAAATCTGTATGTGGGTCAAGAAGCAACAGTCAGAACTAGACATGGAACAAATGATGGGTTCAAAATAGGGAAAGGAGTACAACAGGGCTATATATTGTCACCTGCTAATTTAACTTCTATGCAGAGTGCATTATGCAAAATGCTTGGCTGAATGAATCCCAAGCTGGAATCAAGATTTCAGAAAATAATATCATCGACCTCAGATATGCATATGATACCACTTTAATGGCAGAAAGCAAAGAAGAACTAAAGAGCCTCTTGATAAGAGTAAAAGAAGAGAGTGAAAGTGCTGGCTGAAAATCAACATTCAAAAGCTAGGATCATATCATCCAGTCCCATGACTTCATGGCAAATAGATAGGGAACAAATGGAACAAGTGACTGATTTTCTTTTCTTGGGCTCCAAAATGAGTGTGGGCTGTGATTGCAGTCATGAAATTAAGAGACTTGCTCCTTGGAAGGAAAGCTATGACAAACCTAGACAGTGTATTAAAAGGCAGAAACATTATTTTGTTGACACAGATTTTTCCAGTAGGGCTGAGCACTGAAGAACTGATGCTCTCAAATTATGATACTGAAGAAGACTCTTGAGATTTCCTCAGACTGCAAATTACTCAATACAATCAATCCTAAAGGAAATCAACACTGAATATTCACTGGAAAGACTATTGCTAAAGCTCCATAGTTTGGCCACCTGATGCAAAAATATGACTCACTGGAAAACACCTTGATGCTAGGAAAGATTGAAGGCAAAAAAAGAAGTGGACAGCAGAGGATGAAATGTTTAAATAACATCATTCACTCAATGGTCACGAATCTGAGAAATTCTAGGAGATAGTGGAAGACAGAGGAGCCTGGCATGCTCTGGTCCATGGGATTGCAAACAGTCAGACACAACTTAGTGACTGAACAACAAGAACAACAACCCAAGAAGCAAGTATTAATCATTTGCCATATATGAAAAGACATAGGGATTAAAAAAATGAAGTAATATTCTAGGGATTTATACATATATATAGCCATGTAGATGGATGACAGAAAAAATTATCATATAAGTCAGACCATAACATTTACTTTATTTGAGATACAAAATGTTAATGAAACTAAATGTAGGCATATGAGAATGAGTTGAGATTTAAATGGGCTTCCCTGGTGGCTCAGATGGTAAAGAATCCGCCTTCAATGCAGGAGACCTCAGTTCAATTCCTGAGTCAGGAAGTTCCCCTGGAGAAGGGATAGACTACCAACTCCAGTATTCTTGGGCTTCCCTGGTGGCTCAGACTTTAAATTGAGTTCTTAAATTTGGTGAGATTAGATAGACTGTGATAAATGGTAGGTGTTGGTGCCAAAGCAAGACAGTTGCATGGAAAGGGGTAAAAATAAGAAAGCAAGGTCCCTAAAGAATTGAAAAAAAAATCTTTCAAGCATGATACTGTAGCAATGAATATTCAGGATGACTATGAGGTAAAATGCTTAGCTGAAATAAGAGTACTAAGGAGGCAATATCTAGAGATAAATTACCTAGTATTTGAATGAGCTGAAAATTGTTGACACAGGATCTTGAATATCAAACCAAGAAACTTGAGTGTTTCTTTTTCTTTTAGTCGAAAGAGAATTATTAAGTGTTGAAGGAAGGCTTCCTCACTTGACTCACAACTTTAGTTTAATTAATTTGTAATAATTTATATAATTTATAGGATAATTTATATAATTTATTAGGTAGCCAATCTGTCCTCATTACTGTCCAAGATATTTTGATATTTGTAAAATAATTTAGACAACTTGACAAAATACAAATTACAGGGCTTATGTCCACATGTAATCTGTTAAATCTGGCATGGATTCCACATATCCACATTTATTACAAGCTCATGAGTGAGTATATGGACAGGTAGTGGGCAGACTCAGTTCAGTGAAATACTAATTTATAGCACACAAAGTTGTAGAACACTTATTAAGCTTGTGTTTTCCAATAGAGATGATATTTTATATTTTAGTCGAGAGTCATCATTGGTAATACTAGTCTGTAAAGACAGATACACACACAAACACATACACACACACACACACACACACACAATGACATAATCACTTTCGTTAGTCAAACCATTCAAAAACCTGACAGATATTTTGAAACTTTACTTCGTGTATATGGATTCCAATATTCAAATATATATTAAACTCAACAGTCTTTCTTTATTCCATTAGTGGAATTATTCTTATAACAAAAAGAAATACTGAAAAATTTTGAACTTTACTTTGAAGGATTTGTTGCTTTTTGTTTTGAATTTGTAATTGTTAATCATAATTGTTAAACTGTTTTTTCATTTGTTGTACATTATTGTAGCAATGAGTAAAAAATAAAATAAAATAAATAAAAATTAAAAATATATATATTTAAACAAGTTAGTAAATTTATTAATTATTTTATAGAAATGCACTCTTTGAACCCATTTGCTCCCTATTAGAGAAAGAAAGTACCAATAAATGGCAGAAAGTTTTGAATTTGAATTAAAAGTATTAGCAGGAAATCATTCAAAGGAAAGGAAAGGAAAGATTAAAAGAAAAAAAAAATGTATCCAGGAAGGAAAGATGCAGTGATAAATGATTAGCAAACCTATTTCTTAGTGACTGGATTCAATTTTTTTTAATTTAATTTTTTATTTTTTTTTCTGTGATCCACTTAAAAAATCTTTATTGAATTTATTACAATAGTGCTTCTGTTTTATGCTTTTTTTTTTGGGTGTAGGGTCTTAACTACCCCCCCCCCCCTTATTTTTAAATATTTTTATTGAAGGATAATTGCTTTACAGAATTTTCTTGCTTTCTGTCCAACCTCAACATGAATCAGCCATAGGTACACATATATCGCTCCCTTTTGAACCTCCCTCCCATCTCCAGATTCATCCCACCCCTCTAGTTTGATACAGAGCCCTTGTTTGAGATTCCTGAGCCATACTGAAAATTCCCATTGGCTATCTATTATACATATGACAATGTAAGTTTCCATGTTACTCTTTCCATGCATCTCACCCTCTTCTCCCCTTCCCCATATCCATAAGTCGATTCTCTATGTCTGTTTCTCCATTGCTGCCCTGAAAATAAATTCTTCAATACCATTTTCCTAGACTCTGTATATATGCATTAGAATACAATAGTTATCTTTCTCTTTCTGACTCACTTCACTCTGTATAATAAGTTCTAGGTTCACCCACCTCATCAGAACTGACTCTAATGTGTTCTTTTTTTATGGCTGAGTAAAATTCTGTTGTGTATATGTACCACAACTTCTTTATCCATTCATCTTTCAATGGACATCTATGTTGCTTCCATGTTCTAGCTATTGTAAATAGTGCTGCAATGAACAGCACTATTCATGGGATATGTGTGTCTTTTCCAACCCTAGTTTCCTCAGGCTATATGCTTAGGAGGGGGGTTGCTGGGTCATATGGTGGCTTTATTCCTAGTTTTTAAAGGAATCTTCATGCCGTCTTCCATAGGGGCTGTATCAATTTACATTCCCACCAACAGTGCACGAGCATTCCCTTTTCTCCACACCCTCTCCAGCATTTATTGCTTGTAGACTTTTTGATGATTGCCATTCTGACTGGTGTGAAGTGACACCTCACTGTGGTTTTGATTTGCATTTCTCTAATAATGAGAGATGTTGAGCATCTTTTCATGTGTTTGTTAGCCACCTGTATGTCTTCTTTGCAGAACTATCTAAGTCTTTTTCCCACTTTTTGATTGGGTTGTTTGTTTTTCTGGTATTGAGTTGTATGAGCTCCTTGAATATTTTGGAAATTAATCCTTTGTCCGTTGTTTCATTTGCTACTTTTTCTCCCATTCTGAGAGTTGTCTTTTCACCTTGCTTATAGTTTCCTTTGCTATGCAAAGGCTTTCAAATTTAATCAGGTCACACTTGTTTATTTATTTATTTTCGTTACTCTAGGAGTTGGGTCATAGTCTTTTGAGTCTTACACCACAACCAGGGATCAAACCCACACACTTTGATTTGAAGTGAAGTCCAACCACTGGACTGCTAGGAAGTCCCTAGTGATTGATTTCTAAGTACCACTTTTCACTTTTAGTATCAGGGTTGCTTGGAGGAATTGCTTGTTCAGGAAATGTGCAGGTTGAGCCTAGAATATTCTTTAGTCCAGAGCAAGAAAATACTCCCAATCAGGTTCTGTCAAAAAGATCTGTGTTCACAGAAGTTGGCTTGAAGGCGATTTGCTGCCCAAATATTGAAAATTACAATAATAGCAATAGATTATAATATAATGAATAAACATAAGTCTATGAATCTACAGTAATATATATTCCCCCCCAAAAATAAGGAGAGAATGGATAGAAAGGCTTTCTATATAGAAGAATGACAGCTGTGGTATATTAAGGATTAAATTCTTTGCTGTGTTTCCCGTTTAGAGGTGTGATATTGAATCTTGATCGGGTCTGTTACTGCTTAAGCAAAAACATGTGGTAGAAGAAATATGGTATCAATTCTGGGTTCAGACTTTAAAAAGGGATGCTTTCATTTCATTATTCTTGGAACTTTAACTTTTGACATGATTATGCTCTTCTCAGAGTCCAACCAACATTTTGTGGGAATCCAAAGCCACAGTAAGAGGATGAATTTTGAGACACTAGTCAGCACCTCCACCAGACCTCCCAGACAAAAAATAATATCAATTGCTAGCCATGTGACTGAGCTATCTTAAAAACTCCAGGTCAGTCAAGCATGACTACACCAAAGATAATATCATATGCAGCAGAATAACCACCCGGTTTTTCCCAATCAATTCACAAAATCATGAGATTTTAAAAAAAGTTATTTTTAGCTACTCCATTTGAGTGCGGTTTGCAATGCAGCAGTTGATAACCAAAAGAGGGGCTAATACTTGTAGAAGGAATGTTAGCATAGATAATCACTACTTTTTAGTTCAGTTCAGTTCAGTTCACTCAGTCATGTCCGACTTTCTAACCCCATGGACTGCAGCATGCCAGGCCTCCCTGTCTATCACAAACTCCTCGAGTTCACTCAAACTCATGTCCATTGAGTCTGTGATGCCATCCAACCATCTCATCCTTTGTCATCCCCTTCTCCTCCCACCTTCTATCCTTTCAAGCATCAGGGTCTTTTCGAATGAGTCAGTTCATTGCATCAGATGGCCAAAGTATTAGGTTTTCAACTTCAGCATCAGTCCTTCCAATGAATATTCAGGACTGATTTCCTTTAGGATAAACTGGGTAGATCTCCTTGATGTCCAAGGGATTATCAAGAGCCTTCACCAACACCACAGTTCAAAAGCATTAATTCTTCAGTGTTTAGCTATCTTTCTAGTCCAACTCTCATATCCATACATGACTCCTGGAAAAATCAAAGCTTTGACTAGGTCCTTATTGGCAAAGTAATGTCTCTGACTTTTAATATGCTGTCTAGGTTGGTCATAGCTTTTCTTCCAATAAGCAAGTATATTTTAATTTCATGGCTACAATCACCATCTGCAGTGATTTTGAAGCCTTCCCGCTCCCTCCCCCCCCAAAAAAAATTTCTTTGGAAGGATTTCTTTGGAAGGAATTATGCTAAAGCTGAAACTCCAATACTTTGGCCACCTCATGTGAAGAGTTGACTCATTGGAAAAGACTCTGATGCTGGGAGGGATTGGGGGCAGGAGGAGAAGGGGATGACAGAGGATGAGATGGCTGGATGGCGTCACTGACTCGATGCAAGTGAGTCTGAGTGAACTTTGGGAGTTGGTGATGGATAGGGAGGCCTGGCAGGATGCAATTCATGGGGTCGCAGAGTCGGACACGACTGAGTGACTGAGCTGAACTTAATACCCCACTCACACGTATGGATAGACCAACTAAACAGAAAATTAACAAGGAAACACAAACTTTAAATAATACAATAGACCAGTTAGACCTAATTGATATCTAAAGGACATTTCACCCCCCAAAAATGAATTCACCTTTTTCTCAAGTGCACATGGAACTTTCTCCAGGATAGATCACATCCTGGGCCATAAATCTAGCCTTGGTAAATTCAAAAAAATTGAAATCATTCCAAGCATCTTTTCTGACCTCAATGCAGTAAGATTAAATCTCAATATAGAGGAAAAACTATTAAAAATTCCAACAAATGGAGGCTGAACAACCAACAAATCACATAAGAAATAAAAAATAAATCAAAATACTCAGAAATGAATGAAAATGAAAGCACAACAACCCAAAACCTGTGGGACACTGTAAAAGCAGTGCTAAGGGGAAAGTTCATAGCAATACAGGCATAGCTCAAGAAACAAAAACGTCAAATAAATAACCTAACTCTACACCTAAAGCAACTATAAAAGGAAGAAATAAAGAACTCCAGGGTTAGTAGAAAAAAAAGAATTCTTAAAAATTAAGGCAGAAATCAATGCAAAATAAACAAAAGAGACCATAGCAAAAACAAACAAAGTCAAAAGCTTGTTGTTTGAAAGGATAAATAAAATTGACAAACCATTAGCCAGACTCATCAAGAAACAAAGGGAGAAAAATCAAATCAATAAAATTAGATATGAAAATGGAGAGATTGCAACAGACAACACAGAAATTCAAAGGATCATAAGCTACCACTATCAGCAATTATATGCCAGTAAAATGGACAACGTGGAAGAAATGGACAAATTCTTAGAAAAGTACAACTTTTCAAAACTGAACAAGGAAGAAATAGAACATCTTAACACACCCATCACAAGCACGGAAATTGAAACTGTAATCAGAAATCCAGCAAACAAAAGCCCAGGTCCAGATGGCTTCACAGCTGAATTCTACCAAAAATTTAGAGAAGAGCTAACACCTATCCTTCTCAAACTCTTCCAGAAAATTTCAGAGGAAGGTAAACTTCCAAATTCATTCTATGAGGCCACTATCACCCTAATACCAAAACCTGACAAAGATGCAACAAAAAAGAAAACTACAGGCCAATGTCACTGATGAACATAGATACAAAAATCCTTAAAAAAATTCTAGCAATCAGAATCCAACAACACATTTAAAAGATCATACACCATGACCAAGTGGGCTTTATCCCAGGGATGCAAGGATTCTTCAATATCGGCAAATCAATCAGTGTAACACACCACATTAACAAATTGAAAAATAAAAGCCACATGATTATCTCAATAGATAGAGAGAAAACCTTTGACAAAATTCAGCATCCATTTATGATTAAAAAAAAAAGAAAACCCTCCAGAAAGCAGGAATAGAAGGAACATACCTCAACATAATAAAAGCTATATATGACAGACCCACAGCAAACATTGTCCTCAATGGTGAAACTTTGAAAGCGTTTCGCCTAAAGTCAGGAACAAGACAAGGGTGCCCACTTTCACCACTACCATTGACATAGTTCTGGAAGTTTTGGCCACAGCAATGAGAGCAGAATAAGAAAAGGAACCCAAATTGGAAAAAAAAAGAAGTAAAACTCTCACTGTTTGCAGATGACATGATCCTCTACATAGAAAACCCTAAAGACTCCACCAGAAAATTACTAGAGCTAATCAATGAATATAGTAAAGTTGCAGGATATAAATCAACACACAGAAATCCCTTGCATTCCTATACACTAATAATGAGAAAATAGAAAGGGAAATTAAGGAAACAATTCCATTCACCATTGCAATAAAAAGAATAACATATTTAGGAATATATCTACCTAAAGAAACAAAAGACCTATATATAGAAAACTGGTGAAAGAAATAAAAGAAGACACTAATAGATGAAGAAATATACCATGTTCAAGGATCGGAAGAATCAATATAGTGAACATGAGTATATTAACTAAAGCAATCTATAGATTCACAGCAATCCCTATCAAGCTGCTGCTGCTGCTAAGTCGCATCAATCATGTCGGATTCTGTGTGACCCCACAGATGGCAGCCCACCAGGTCCCCCGTCCCTGGGATTTTCCAGGCAAGAACACTGGAGTGGGTTGCCATTTCCTTCTCCAATGCATGAAAGTGAAAAGTGAAACTGAAGTAACTTAGTCGTGTCTGACCCTTAGCGACCCCATGGACTGCAGCCTACCAGGCTCTTCCATCATGGGATTTTCCAGGCAAGAATACTGGAGTGGGTTGCCATTGCCTTCTCTGCCCTATCAAGCTACCAACAGTATTTTTCACAGAGCTAGAACAAATAATTTCACAATTTGTATGGAAATACAAAAAAAAAAAACAAAAACAAAAAAAACTCAAATAGCCACAGTAATTTTGAGAAAGAATAATGGAAATGGAGTAATCAACCTGCCTGGCTCCAGGCACTAGTACAAAGTCACAGTCATCAAGACATTATGGTACTGGCACAAAGACAGAAATATAGGTCAATGGAACAAAATAGAAAACCTAGAGATAAGTCCGCTCACCTATAGACACCTTACTTTGACAAAGGAGGCAAGAATATACAATGGATTAAAGACAATCTCTTTAACAAATGGAGCTGGGAAAACTGGTCAATCACTTGTAAAAGAATGAAACTAGAACACTTTCTAACACCATACACAAAAATAAACTCAAAATGGATTAAAGATCTAAACTTTAAACTATAAAACTCTTAGAGGAGAACATAGGCAAAACACTCTCTGACATAAATCCCAGCAGGATCCTCTATGATCCACCTAGCAGAATACTGGAAATAAAAGCAAAAATAAACAAATGGGATCTAACTAAACCTAAAAGCTTCTGCACAACAAAGGAAACTATAAGCAAGGTGAAAAGACAACGTTCAGAATGGGAGGAAATATAGCAAATGAAGCAACTGACAAACAACTAATCTCAAGAATATACAAGCAACTCCTGCAGCTCAATTCCAAAAAATTAAATGACCCAGTAAAAAAATGGACCAAAGAACTAAATAGACATTTCTCCAAGGAAGACATAAAGATGGCTAACAAACACATGAAAGGATGCTCAACATCACTCATTATCAGAGAAATGCAAATCAAGACCACAATGAGGTACCATTTCACACCAGTCAGAATGGCTGCAATCCAAAAGTCTACACGCAATAAATGCTGGAGAGGGTGTGGAGAAAAGGGAACCCTCTAACACTGTTGGTGGGGATGCAAACAAGTACAGTCACTATGGAGAACAGTGTGGAGATTCCTTAAAAAAACTGGAGCTATAACTGCCTTATGACCCAGCAATCCCACTGCTGGGCATACACACCAAGGAAACTGGAATTGAAAGACACGCATGTACCCCAATGTTCATCACAGCACTGTTTATAATAGCCAGGCCATGGAAACAACCTAGATGTCCATCAGCAGATGAATGGATAAGAAAGCTGTGGTACATACACACAATGAAGTATTACTCAACCATTAAAAAGAATACATTTGAATCAGTTCTAATGAGGTGGATGAAACTGGAGCCGATTATACAGAGTGAAGTCAGCCAGAAAGAAAAACACCAAAACAGTATACTAACACATATATATGGAATTTAGAAAGATGGTAAGGATAACCCTGTATGTGAGACAGCCAAAGAGACACAGATGTGTAGAATGGAATTTTGGACTCTGAGGCAGAGGGAGAGGGTGGGATGATTTGAGAGAATGGCACTGAAACATGTATACTACCATGTAAGAAACGAATTGCCAGTCTATGTTCGATGCAGGATACAGGATACTTGCGGTTGGTGCACTGGGATGATCCAGAGAAATGATATGGGGTGGGAGAGGGTAGGGGGGTTCAGTATTGGGAACTCATGTACACCCGTGGTGGATTCATGTTCAATGTATGGCAAAACCAATACAGTATTGTAAAGTAAAATAAAACAAAAATAAAAATTAGAAAAAAAAAAGAATGAAACTAGAACACTTCTAATACCATACGCAAAAATAAACTCAAAATGGAATAAAGATCTAAACGTAAGACCAGAAACTATAAAACTCCTAGCAGAGAATATAGGCAAAACACTCTCTGACATAAGTCACAGCAGGATCCTCTATGACCCACCTCCCAGAATATTGGAAATAAAAGCAAAAATAAACAAATGGGATCTAACTAAACCTAAAAGCTTCTGCACAACAAAGGAAACTATAAGCAAGGTGAAAAGACAGCCTTCAGAATGGAGAAAATAATAGCAAATGAAGCAACTGACAAACAACTAATCTCAAGAATATACAAGCAACTCCTGCAGCTCAATTCCAAAAAATTAAATGAGCCAATAAAAAAAATGGACCAAAGAACTAGACATTTTTCCAAAGAAGACATACAGATGGCTAACAAACACATGAAAAGATGCTCAACATCACTCATTATCAGAGAAATGCAAATCAAGACCACAATGAGGTTATCATTTCACACCAGTCAGAATGGCTGCGATCCAAAAGTCTGCAAGCATTAAAAGTTGGAGAGGGTGTGGAGAAAAGGGAACCCTCTTACACTGTTGGTGGGAATGGAAACGAGTACAGCCACTATGGAGAACAGTGTGGAGATTCCTTAAAAAACTGGAAATAGAACTGCCTTATGGCTGGAGGAGCCTGATGGGCTACAGTCCATGTGGTCGCAAAGAGTAGGACATGGCTGAGCGACTTCACTTTCACTTTCACTTGTGACTCAGCAATCCTACTGCTTGGCATACACACCGAGGAATTCAGAATTGAAAGAGACACGTGTACCCCAATGTTCATCACAGTGCTGTTTATAATAGCCAGGACATGGAAGCAACCTAGATGTCCTCAGCAGATTAATGGATAAGAAAGCTGTGGTACATATACACAATGGAGTATTACTCAGCCATTACAAAGAATTCATTTGAATCAATTCTAATGAGGTGAATGAAACTGGAACCTATTATACAGAGTGAAGTAAGCCAGAAAGAAAAACACCAATACTGTATACTAACATATATATATATATATATATATATATATATATATATATATATATATAATTTAGAAAGATGGTAACGATATCCCTGTATGTGAGACAGCAAAAGAGACACAGATTTATAGAACAACACATATGTATTGTCACTCTGTGGGAGAGGGAAAGGGTGGGATGATTTGGGAGAATGGCATTTAAACATGTATAATATCATATATGAAATTAATCACCAGTCCAGGTTTGATGCATGATACTGGATGCTTGGGGCTGGTGCACTGGGACAACCCAGAGGGATGATATGGGGAGGGATGAGGGAGGGGTTTTCAGGATGGGGAACACGTGTATACCTGTGCCGAATTCATGTTGATGTATGGCAAAACCAATACAATATTTTAAAGTAATTAACCGCCAATGAAAGTAAATAAATTTATATTTATAAAAGATTAAGGAGTTAATTTTCTGTAAAGAATTTAGTGCAATCCAGGTCTATAAAAGCACAAACTTGTTTTTCTTCTCCCCTAATCCTACCTTTACTCTATTAAGTGAACATGGTCAAATAATTCATCAAATGAGGCATCGGGTGTCTCAAAAATTCAGTTGCATTTGTGAAGTAAGGTCAGAAACATAATACAAATATTTGAGGCTGTTAGGCATAAAACTTTTGAATGTGGTATCAGATTATCATGAATTTGAAAACTGTTAACCTCAAAGAAATTTATAGAACAAAGGAAAAGAAAAAAAACAGAAAACAACAAACAAAATCTCCAAGCAGAAAAAGAATGAGTCAGTGACTAGAAAATTAAAATTAATCCATGCATATTTCAATATTTGTACTCCACAATGAGAAAAGCAATAGGTCTCATGTCAAATAGCTTGAATTTAAATCCTGGTCTATCTGCTAATTTGGGACACATCTCTAAGCTTCATTTTTCTGTGGTTAAAAAGGGAATAATGATTATCTCTATTTTTGTATGTTGGATGTGAGGAATATTAATACTGATAAAACACATTCCACTGTTATGCTGAGAAAAACACACCTGAGATTCATCCATGGTGTCTCAAATAGCAGCATTTCATTTCTTTATGGTGAAATAATATTACAGCCTATATAAAATCACTTCTTTATTAGTTTATCTGTTGATGGACACTTAATTTGCTTCCATATCTTGCCTACTGCAGTCAAGGTTACAATGAAGAATGAGGTGCAAAAATATTTTTCAGTTAGTATTTTACTTTTCTTCAGAAAAAATACCCAGGAGAGCAATTTATAGATATTTCTTTATTTTACTGGAAATTAATTTTATTGTTATCAGTTAAATGTGATTTAAAAGTGTTATATTAGAATATGCTTGCTTTACAATATTGTGTTAGTTTCTGCTGTACAGCTAAGTAAATCAGCAATACACATACATTTATCCACTCTTTATTTTTTAATAATAGCTATAAATGAAATATAACCTTTATTTTCTTTTATTATTATTATTTTTAAATTTCCTTCCCTTTTAGGATTCCCAAGATAATTGAGTGGAGTTCCCCATACTAAACAGTAGGTTCTCATTAGTTATCTATTTTTTTACACAGTTGTGTATATATGTCAATCTCAATCTCCCAATTTTTCTACCCTCCTTTTCCCCTTTGATAACCATAAGCTTGTAATCTACATCTGTGACTCTTTTTCTATTTGGCTAGTGAGTTTATTCCATAGTTCCTGATGTTGAAGCTGGTTTTAGAAAAGGCAGAGGAACCAGAGATCAAATTGCCAACATCTGCTGGATCATCGAAAAAGCAAGAGAGTTCCAGGAAAACTCAATTTCTTTATTGACTATGCCAAAGCCTTTGACTGTGTGGATCACAATAAACTGTGGAAAATTCTGAAAGAGATGGGAATACCAGACCACCTGACCTGCCTCTTGAGAAATCTGTATGCAGATCAGGAAGCAACAGTTAGAAGTGGACATGGAACCACAGACTGGTTTCAAATAGGAAAAGGGGTACGTCAGGGCTGTATACTGTCACCCTGCTTATTTAACTTATGTGCAGAGTACATAATGGGAAACACTGGACTGGAAGAAACACAAGCTGGGATCAAGATTGCCAGGAGAAATATCAATAACCTCGGATATGCAGAAGACACCACCCTTAGGGCAGAATGTGAAGACGAACTAAAAAGTCTCTTGTTGTAAGTGAAAGAGGTAAGTGAAAAGTTGGCTTAAAGCTCAACATTCAGAAAATGAAGATCATGGCAACCAGTCCCATCACTTTATGGGAAATAGATAGGGAAACAGTGGAAACAGTGTCAGACTTTATTTTGGGGGGCTCTAAAATCACTATAGATGGTGACTGCAGCCATGAAATTAAAAGACGCTTACTCCTTGGAAGAAAAGTTATGACCAACCGAGATAGCATATTCAAAAGCAGAGACATTAGTTTGCTGACTAAGGTCCGTCTAGTCAAGGCTATTGTTTTTCCTGTGGTCATGTATGGATGTAAGATTTGGACTGTGAAGAAAGCTGAGTGCCAAATAATTGATGCTTTTGAACTGTGGTGTTGCAGAAGACTCTTGAGAGTCCCTTGGACTGCAAGGAGATCCAACCAGTCCATTCTGAAGGAGATCAGCCCTGGGATTTCTTTGAAAGGAATGATGCTAAAGCTGAAACTCCAGTACTTTGGCCACCTCATGTGAAGAGTTGACTCATTGGAAAAGACTCTGATACTGGGAGGGATTGAGGGCAGGAGGAGAAGGGGACGACCGAGGATGAGATGACTGGATGGAATCAGGGACTTGATGGACGTGAGTCTGAGTGAACTCTGGGGAGTTGGTGATGGACAGGGAGGCCTGGCATGCTGTGATTCATGGGGTCGCAAAGAGTCGGACACAACTGAATGACTGTACTGAACTGAACTGAGTGAGTTCACTTGTACCTTTTTTTTTTTTTTTTTAGATTCCACATGTAAGCGATATTATACGATTTTTTTTTTCCTTTCTGATTACACTTCACTCTGTATGAAAGCCTCTAGGTCCTTCTGAAAGTGAAAGTGGCTCTGTTGTGTCCGACTCTTTGTGACCGCATGGACTATACAGTCCGTGGAATTCTCCAGGCCAAAATACTGGAGTGGAGAAATACTGGGTATCCTTTCCCTTCTCCAGGTGATCTTCCCAATCCAGGAATAGAACCTAAGTCTCCCACACTGCAGGCAGATTCTTTACCAGCTGAGCCACAAAGAAGCCCAAGAATACTGGAATGGGTAGCTTATGCCTTCTCCAGGGGTTCTTCCCCACCCAAGAATTGAACAAGTGTCTCCTGCATTGCAGGAGGATTCTTTACCAACTCAGCTATCAAGGAGCCCTGCAAATTGCACTATTTCATTTCATGGTTGGGTAATATTGTATAAATATGCACCACATTTTCATTATCTATTTCTCTGTGAATGTTATATTTAGATTGTTTCTATGTCCTGGCTATTGTAAATAGTGCTGCAATGAACATACTGGTGCATACACCCTTTCAAATTATGATTTCCTCTGAATATATGCCTAGAAATGGGATAGTTGGGTTATACGGTAGTTCTGTTTTTAGTATTTTAAGGAGCCTCCATACTATTCTCCATAGTGACTGTATCAGTTTGCATTCCCAATAACAGTGTAGTGGGGTTCCTTTTTCTCCACACTCTCTCCAGCATTGTTTGTAGATGTTTAGATGATGGCTATTCAGACGGTAATTAGGTCAGATCTCATAGTAGTTTTCTGATCTGCATTTCTGTAATAATGATGCCGAATATCTCTTCATGTGTTTTGGCCATCAGTATATGTTCTTTGGAGAAATTACTATTTAGCTCCTCCCTCCGTTTTTTGATTGGCTTTTTTTTTTTTTTTTCTTTAAACATTGAGCTGCATGACTGTGTGTTTTAGAGATCGATTCCTTTTTGGTCCCTTCATTTGTAAATATTCTCTCCCTTTATGAGTGTTGTCTTTTTGTTTCATTTATGGTTTGCTTTGCTGAGCAAAACTTTTTAAGTTTAATTAGTTCCCATTTGTTAATTTTTCTTTTTATTTTCACTACTCTAGGAAATGTATTAGAAGAGATTTTTCTTTGATTTATGTCAAGGAGTATTCTATGTTTGGCTCTAAGAGTTTTGTAGTATCTGGCATCTAAGTTAGATATTTAATCCATTTTGAATTTATTTTGTGTATGGTGTTAAGGAGTATTCTAATTTCATTTTTCTTTTTTTACATGTAGTTGTCCAGTTTTCCCTACACTCTTATTGAAGAGACTGTCTTTTCTCCCTTGTATAGTCTTGCTTCCTTTGTCAAAATTAGGTGCATGGGTTTATCTCTGGACTTTCTCTTCTGTTCCATTGGTCTATATTTCTTTTTTTGTTCCAGCACCTTACCATTTCCATTAGTATAGACTTATAGTATAGTCTCATGTCAGGGAGCCTGACTTCTCCAGCTGTGTTTTTCTTTCTCAAGATTGTTTTGGCTATATTGGGTCTTTTGTGTTCCCATACAAATTGCAAATATCTTGTTCTAATTATGTGAGAAATGCAGTTAGTAGTTTGATAGGGATTGCATTGAATCTGTACATTGCTTTAGGTAATATAGTCATTTACACAATATTTATTCTTCCAATCCAAGAATATAGTATATCTTTCCATCTGTTTGGGTCATCTTTGAGTTCTGTCATCAGTATCTTATAATTTTCTGCATCCAGGGCTATTGCCTTCTTAGGTAGATTTATTCCTAGACATCTTATTGTTTTTGTTATGATGGTAAAAGAGATTGTTTTCTTAATTTATTTTTCTGATTTTCATTGTTAGTGTATAGGAATGAAATAAATTTCTGTGTATTAAATTTGTATCCTGCAACCCTACCAAATTCATTAATGAACTCCAGTAGTTTTATGGTAGCATTTTCAGAATTTTCTATGCATAGTGTCATGTCATCTGCAAGCAATGACAGTTCTCTTCCAATTTTTATTCCTTAAGATTTTTTAAAAACATATTTACTTTTAATTGGAACATACTTGCTTTATCTCACACCATCCCACCTCTCTAGGTAGTCAAACAGCACAGTTTTGAGTTCCCTGAATCAAAGAGCAAATTCCCAGCAGCTATCTATTTTACATAAGGTAATCTATATGTTTTAATGATACTCTCTCTATTTATCCCACTTTCTCATTCCTCCGCTGTGTCCACAAATCTGTTCTCTATGTCTGTGTCTCCAATGCTGGCCTGCAAATAGGTTCATCAGTACCATCTTTCTAGGATTCATTTTATTTATACTTCTTCTCTGAGTGCCATGGCTAGGACTTTAAAAACTGTGTTGAGTAATAGTAGTAACAGTGGGTATCCTGTCTTCTTTCTGCTCTCGAGGAAATGCTTTTTTTTTTCACCATTGAGAATGATGTTTGCTTTGGGTTTGCCATACATAGTTTTACTATGCTATGTATTTTATGTATTAAGCCATGTATTATGCATTATAACGCCATGTATGATGACATATATGTTTCCATTCTTCCCATTTTTTGGAGAGTTTTTATCATAAATGGGCATTGAATTTGAATTGTCCATTTTTTTCCCCCAGATTATCCATTTTTTGGCATACATTTGCTTGTAACAATCTCTTATGATCCTTTGCATTTGTCTGTTGTTAGTTGTTACTGCTCCTTTTTCATTTATAATGATATTAATTTAAGTCTTCTTCATTATTTTCTTGATGAGTTTGGCATAAGGTTTACCAATTTTATCTTTTCAAAGAATCAACTCTTATTGATCTTCACTATTGTTTTCTTCATTTCTATGTATTTATGTCTGCTCTGATTATTATGATATTTTTCCTTGTACTAATTTAGAGTTTATTTACTCTTCTTTCTCTAGTTTCTTTAGGTTTAAAGGTTAGGTTGTTTTTTTTAAAATTTTTTTTTCTTATTTCTTATGGTAAGTTTGCATTGGTATCAATTTCCTTCAAAGAATTGTTTTTGCTGTGTTCCATAGGTTTTAGGTCATTGTATTTTTGTTATCCTTTGTTTCTTGGTATTTTTAGATTTTCGTTTTGAGTTCCTCAGTGATCCATTTAGAGGCATATTATTTAGCTTCTGAAAGGTTGTTGCTAAACCATGAAAAGATGAAGGGATTCTTGGCCTCCAAAGTAGAAGAATTCAATCCGGAGCCAGAGACAAGGCTTGATTGCTCAGAGCTTTTGTGCAGTAGTTTTATTAAAGTATAAAAGAGATAGAGAAAGCTTCCGACATAGACATCAGAAGGGAGAAGAAAGAGTACCCCCTTGCTAGTGTTAGCAATGGATACTCTCCTATTAGTTATTACAATGAATCAAGAGAATCTCTGGAGGTTGTAAAGACCTCACTAGACCTAGTCCTATAATTTATATTTTAAGATAACAGGATTAGCTAGAAGTTTGTTTGTTTGTTTCTTTGTTTGTTTTTCAGAGACTGTCCTCAAGAAGGATACATTATTGTTATATAATCCTAGGGGAGGTAGAAGGGGAAAGGAGTTTGTCCTTTCTTCCTCCTTAAGAATTCCAGACCCCTCTCTCCTTGGGGACCACTGGACTTCTTATCAACCTGCCTAGGAAATGACTCTCTCATTTCCATATGTTTTTATTTTTACCTTTTTATACCCTGTAATTTATTTCTAATCTTGTAGCATTGTGGTTAGAAAATATGCTTGACATGATTTCAAATTTTAAATTTTACAAGGTTTGATTTGAGACCCATGATGGGTCTATTCTGGAGAATGTTTATGGACACTTGAGAAGAAAATGTATTCTGTTGCTTTCAAATACATATTCTTTAAATATTAATTAATCTTATCTGATCTAATGTTTCATTTAAGGTTTGTTTTTCCTTATTAATTTTCTGTCTGAATGATCTATCCATTGGTATATTTGGGGTATTAAAGTCCCCCATTCTTATTTGTTACTGTCAATTTCTCCTTTTATGTCTGTTAGCATTCACCTTGTGTATTGAGGTGCTCCTATGTAGGGTGTATAAAATTTATGATTGCTATAACTTCATATTGCATTTTTCCCTTGATCATTATCTAGTATCCTTCTTTGTCTCCTGTAACAGTCCCTATTTTAAAGTCTATTTTATCTGAGTATTGCTACTCCAGCTTTCTTTTAATTTCCATTTCTATGAGATATATTTTTTGATACCCTCACTTTCAGTCTGTGTGTCCCTAGGTCTGACATGGATCTCTTAGAGACAGCATATATGCTAGTCCTGTTTTTGTCTTCATTCAGGCATGCATGTCTTTTGGTTGCAGCATTGAGCCATTTATATTTAAGATTATTACAGATAAGTCTGCTCCTATTGCCATACTTTTATTTGTCTTGGGTTTGTCTTCTGGATCTTTATTCTTCTCTTCATCTTTTTTCTCTCTTGTGTTTGCTGCCTTGACCAGTTTCTTCAGCAGTTGTTGTAAAGCTAGTTTAGGGGTGCTGAATTCTGTTAGTTTTTGCTTGTCTTTAAAGCTTTCAATTTCTCTATGGAATGTGAATGAGAGCCTTTCTGGATATTCCTTTTTCCATTATCTGCCCTTTCATCAGAGAAGAAAATGGCAACCTGCTCCCGTATTCTTGCCTGAAGAAACCCATGGTCAGAGAAGCCTGATGGACTACAGTCCATAGGGTCACAAAGAGTTGGGCATGACTGAAGCAATTTGACATGCATGCACGCCTTTTCATCACTTTAATTATACCATTATCTTCTGACCTACTGATTTTCTGCTGAAAATACATTTGATAACTGCTGGGAGCCAGCATGGGGAATCCCATCCATGGCAAAGGTCATGAGGAAGGGGGCCTGACAAAATGTAAAGGCGGGAGCAAGCCTCAGTGGTGCCCCTGGATTTTCTCTAGCATCTACCCCCAAAATCAGTCTGCCTGCTTTACTGTGTTATGCTTTTCACCTACTCTTCTAACATTGCAGGGGGGCTGTCCCCCCACCAACTTTTTCTAGAACAAGTTAATTTAGAGCTTTTAGATAATAAGTCTTCTGGGCATAATAAGAGTGTTTCAATCAAAAAACCCCTCTGATGGCTTTCTAGCCTGCCTGACAGGTTTGTCCAGACTCTTACAGCTGCATATGTGATTGTTTGCGGCCTCCCAACCACGGTAGGCACAGGACGCTTAAAACATCCTAGGAATGTAGGGACTTCCAAGGAGTCAAAATCATTAGAATAGGGCTGATTAAGGGTTTTATTGTTGAGCCAATACTTGCTGCCAAGTTTTCATATCTTTTATTTGTTGATATAGTTGGTATGTAGATAAAACAGGTAGTAGCCCTGGTATTAGCAACATTAGATGTTTGTTTAAGTACTTTCTTTGTTATAATCCAGTGCACCTTTGTTCTAAAGAAATGTAACTTTATTTAGTACTTTGAGGGTGATGCAGATTAAAGAAAAAAAAAAACACTTCAAGGGAAAATGAGTTTTCTGGTTGATAGACATTTATCTAGGAAAAGAGCCATAAAAATGTTAACAGGCCCCCTGGCCAGAAGATGATGTAAAACCACCTGAGACATTTTGTATATGGGAAGGTATGCAAAAAGAAAGCCTGGCCTTAATAAGGGTCAGGACTGCTGCTCCTGCATAACTCTGCATATTCCATTATTTCTTTATGTACAACTTGGGGTATATAAGCTGCCTTTGAAAATAGTCTTGGGTCTGGCACCAATGCTTGGCTCCCCCATGTCATTCTTTTCTCCCTTTTCAGGCTGAATTCCCATCTGGAGCACACAGGCTCTCTATGTCTACATATTTGCCCTGGCTTCTAAGTCCCACGCAAGAGGGAGCCCAAAGCGGGGCACCTTCTGCTATTCAAGCGGGCACCAGTGACCTATGTAGATGGTGCAAGCCCCTTGTCTCAGAGCTTTATTGGTCTCCTGTGTAAACCAAGTTATTCAGCCTCTTTTCTCCACTAATCTTCCTACTACACTATTTTTTGCTAATCTCTATAAATAAGTCTCTCCTTGCCGACTCTGTCCCTGCTTCAAATTCCCTGGATCCACCTGGACTGGGCCCCGGCAGATAACCTTATGGGGATTCCCTTGTATGTTTTACATTGATGTTCCCTTACTGCCTTTAGTATTATTTCTCTAAACTTAAGTTTTCTTTAGTGTGATTTGTATGCGTATTGGCATGTTCCTCCTGGGATTTATCCTGAATCAGACTCTACACTTCCTGGTCTTGGGTTGCTATTTTCTTTCCCATGTTAAGCAAGTTTTAGAGTATGATCACTTCAAACATTTTCTCCAGTCATTTATCTTTTTCTTCTTCTTGAATACCTATAATTCGAATATTGGTGTGTTATAATGTTCCCCAGAGGTGTCTGAAAGAGTCTTCATTTCTTTCCATCCTTTTTTTTTTTTTCTTTTATTCATTCTGCAGCATTGATTTCCATGATTATGTCTTCCAGGTCACTTATGTATTCCTCTACCTCAGTTATTCTGCTATTAGCTATCTCTAGTGTATTTTTCATTTCAGTTTTTGTCTTGTTCATTTCTGTTTGTTTGTTCTTTAGTTCTTCTAGGTCTTTGTTAAACATTTCTTGTATTTTCTTGATCTATGATCTTAGAGCAACTTTACTATCATTACTTTGAATTCCTTTTCAGGTACATTGCTTGTATCCTCTTCATCTAGTTTTTCTTTTAGGCTTTTATCTTGCTTCTTCATCTGCGAAATACTTATTTGTGTTCTCATTTTGTCAGACTTATTATGTCTGTGGTCTCCTTTCCACAGGCTGTAAGATCTCTAGTTTCTATTGCTTCTGGTGTATGCCACTTGTTGGATAGGGTTCATCCAGATGCTTTTACTGTTATGTCCTTGATAACAAGGGATGTGATCAGAGTTTGCCTTGCATATTGATTGGACCCTCCCCTTTGCTTTGTGATCATCACTGCTCTGTCAGAGGCAGGGTCTGTCCCCTAGTTGTTGTAGTAGAGGCCCTCAAATCTGTTTCTTAACTATGATTCTCATCTGAGGTGTGAAGTAAGTGGGATTGGAGCTCTCCCACTGGGAAAGAAGGCACTGAGTTTTCCTTTTTTGGAGATGCTAATCTGTGATTATTCTCTGTCATCTCCTTTCAACTCTTGTATAGGCTCGCAAAGCATACTGTTGTTGACACTTCTCTTAGTCCTGTCTTAACTGTAGATATTCTGGCAATTGGCCCTGTTGACTCTCAGGCAGTGTTTTCATCTGGCCATCAGTGTTTGCCACTGAAGTTCATTTCTAGTACTGCAGTACTGGTAAGCCTGGGCCCATTGTGGAACTTGGAGGCAGCTTGGCCTCTAGTGTGGCCATATTCCTATGTGTATTTCCCAAGAGCCCATAGATCCTAAAGTCAGACCCATCTCAGCTACAAGAACACTTGCCCTTTTGGATGTTTGTCAGCATTGAATTTTGGAAGCAGTCAGCAGGGGCCAAATAATTATTTGAATTGTGATGTTGAAGAAAACTCTTTAGAATCTCTTGGACTGCAAGGAGATCCAACCAGTCAATTCTGAGGGAAATCAGTCCTGAATATTCACTGAAAGGACTGATTCTGAAGTTGAAACTCCCATACTTTGGCCACCTGATGCAAAGAACTGACTCATTGGAAAAGACCCTGATGCTGAGAAAGACTGAAGACAAGAGAAGAAGGGGAAGACAGAGGATGAGATGGTTGGATGGCATCACTGTCTCAATGGCATGAATTAGAGTAAACTCTGGGAGTTACTGATGGACAGAAAAGCCTGGCATGCTTCAGTCCATGGGGTCACAGAGTTGGACATGACTGAATGACTAAATTGAACAGAACAGCAGAGGTTTAACTCTGGCATTTGTGCAGTTCTTCAATTCTTGTGCAGATTTCAGTTCTTCCTTCTTAGTCATATATCCCCTGGTTTCAGCTCTAGTTTCAGCCCCTCTTCTAGGATGATTTCCTAGAGAATGGAGCTACCTGTGGCCTCGTGGGGTAGTGGGGTCATTCACAGAATGCACTGGAAAATTTCCTAGTAATGAGAGTTTTCTGTGCACTGCTGGGATGGTGGGATATCTCTTTTTACCCACTGATTGATTTCCTAGTATAGGAGATTATCTGTACCGCTATGAAACAGCAGGCAGGTACTGGGACCCACTGGTGGATTTCCTAGTGGGAGAGTTGTTGTTGTTGTTGTTTTTTATGTACTCCTGGGAAAGCAGGATTTATTCTAGCATGTACTGACAAATTCTTTAGTTGTGGAAGCTTTCTTCACTTTCCAAGGACAGTAGGATGGCTTCTGGCATCCCCTGATGAATTTCCTAGTGAAGTGAGTTATTCAGCATATTAACAAGCAGAGACATCACTTTGCCAATAAAGTTGCCCCCCTCCCCTCCAGAATAGCAGGACAGGTACTGGCATTCGTTGGTGGATTTCCCAGTAGCAGGAGCGTTCTACACAGTCCTGGGGCAGCAGGGAAGGTTCCGTCATTCTCTGACAGTCCTCTAATCCATGGAGGCTACCTGTGCCCTCCTGAGACAGCATGGGCATGTCCTGAGACCCACTGGTGTAATTTTGAGTGGATGAATCTGTCCATGCCCCTCTGAGTCAGTAAGTGTGGGTCCTGCAGCCTGTTGATGGAATTCCCATTGATGGAAGTTGTCTACATATTTCTGGTCACAAGGGCAGGTACTGCTGGATCTTTAATGGTTATATTTTTAATTTTTGAATGAATCTCTATACTGTTTTTCACAATGGCTAAACCAGCTGGTGTGGGCTTCCCAGGAGGGACTAGTTGTAAAGAACTCATCTGCCAATACAGGAAATATAAGAGATGAAGTTTCGATCCCTGGGTTGGGAAGATCCCTTGGAGGGCATGGAAACCTACTCCAGTATTTTTACCTGGAGAATTCCATGGACAGAAGAGACTGGTAGGCTACAGTCCATAGGGTTGCAAAGGGTCAGACATGACTGAAGTGACTTAGCAGGAGTGCATGAAATTTAATTCACAGGAAAAAAATTTAATCAAAATATTTACAAATATTTATTTGTGAGTTTTTTTTGTTAACCATTTTGACAGATGTGAGGTGATATCTTACTGTAATTTTAATTTGCATTTCAGTGATGATTAATGATGTCATTCATTTTTTGATCTGCCTTTTGGTCGCTGTTTGTCTTCTTTGAGAAAATGCGCATTCAAGTTCTCTCTCCATGTAATTTTTTTTTAATTGAGTGAATAAGATCTTTATATATATTTAAATAATAACTCCTTACCAGACATACTGTTTGCAAATATATTCTCCCATTCACTAGGTTGTCTTTTCCTATTATGATGATTTTCTGCATGTGCAAAATTTTTTAGGTTTGATTTGATCCCATTTATCTGTTTTTTTTCCTTACATAAATAAATAGATTTTTAAAAATTGCTAAGACCATTGTCATAAAATGTTTAGTTCAGTTCAGTCACTCAGTCATGTCCGACACTTTGCGATCCCATGGACTGCAACACGCCAGGCTTCTCTATCCATCATCAACTCCTGGAGCTTGTTCAAACTCATGTCTATGAAGTTGCTGATGTCATCCAACCATCTCATGCTCTGTCATCCCCTTCTCCTCCTACCCTCAATCTTTCCCCACATTAGGGTCTTTTCCAATGAGTCAGTTCTTCACATCAGATGGCCAAAGTATTAGAGTTTCAGCCTCAGCATCAGTCCTTCCAATGAACACCCAGGGCTGATCACCTTTAGGATGGACTGGTTTGATCTTTTTGCAGTTCAAGGGACTCTTGAGAATCTTCTCCAACACCACAGTTCAAAAGCATCAATTCTTCAGTGCTCAACTTTCTTTATGGTCCAACTCTCAAATCCATACATGACTACTGGAAAAACCATAGCTTTGGCTGGATGGAACTTTGTTGGCAAAGTGATGTCTCTGCTTTTTAATATACTGTCTAGGTTAGTCATAACTTTTCTTCCAAGGAGCAAACTACTTTTAATTTCATGGCTGCAGTCACCATCTGTAGTGATTTTGGAGCCCCCCCAGAAAAGTCTGTCACTGTTTCCATCCACGGTTTCCCCATCTATTTCCCATAAAGTAATGGGATTGGATGCCATGATCTTAGTTTCTTGAATATTAAGTTTTAAGCCAGCTTTTTCACTCTTCTTTTTCACTTTTATCAAGGGGCTCTTCAGTTCTTTGCTTTCTTCCATAAGGGTGGTGTCACCTGCATTCTGCATATCTGAGGTCATTGATATTTATGCCAGGAATCTTGATTCCAGCCTGGGCTTTGTTTAGTCCAACACTTTGCACTATGTACTCTGCATATAAATTAAAGAAGCAGGGTGACAGTATATAGCCTTGACATACTCATTTCCCAATTTGAAAAGAGCCCATTGTTCCCTGTCTAGTTCTAACTGTTGCTTCTTGACCTGAATACACGTTTCTTAGAAGGCAGGTAAGGTGCTCAAGCATTCACATTTCTTGAAGAATTTTCCAGTTTGTTGTGATCCACACAGTCAAAGGTTTTGGCATAGTCAATAAAGCAGAAGAAAATGCTTTTCTGAAACTGTCTTGCTTTTTCTATAATCCAGTGTTTGTTGGCAATTTGATTTCTGGTTCCTCTGCCTTTCCTAAATCCAGCATGTACATCTGAAAGTTCGCAGATTACATACTGTCGAAGCCTCACTTGGAGAATTTTGAGCTTTACTTTGCTAGTGTGTGAGATGAGTGCAATTGTGAGATAGTTTGAACATTCTCTTGCATTGCCTTTCTTTGAGATTGGAATGAAAAAGTGTCAAAAAGTGTATGCCTATGTTTTCTTCTAAGAGTTTTAAAGTTTTAGGTCTTATCTTTCAGTCTTTATTGAGTTTTAGCTTATTTTTGTATTTGATATTGGAAAATGTTTTGGTTTAATTATTTTACATGTAGTTTTCACATGTTGAAGAGACTGTATCTTCTCCACTGTATATTCTTGCCTCCTTTTCATAGGTTAATTAATCACCCAAGTGTGGGTATTTCTGGGCTCTTTAGTCTGTTTCAATGATACATGTATCTGTTTTTGTGCCAGAACCATATACTTTTGATTGCTGTAGCTTTTCAGCATAGTCTGAAATCAGGAGGCCTCCAAGTTTGTGTTTGTTTTTTTCCTCAATATCAGTATTTTTTGTGCTTTCTTACAAATTTTAGAATTATTCCTTCTTGTACTATGAAAAAAGTCATTAATATTTTAACTGGGACTCAATTAAATCTGAAGATTTATTTGAACAATATGGACTTTTCAATAATATTAATTCTTTCAATTCATGAACATAAGATATCTGTCCATTTGTATGTATCATCATCAATTTCCTATATCACTGTCTTACAGTGTTTAGAGTATAGGCCTTTCAGCTCCTAGGTTAAATTTATTACTAGGTAGCTTAATACTTTGATTCAATTTAAGCTGGGTGGTTTTCTTTGTTTTTCTTTCTGATATTTCATCCTTAGTAGAAAAAGAATGCAACAAATTTCTTTATATTAATTTTGTTTCCTGAAATTTTAACTGAATCTTTTCTTTGCTCTGATATCTTTTTTTTTTTTTTTTTTTTTTGGTGAGAGCTCTGGTAGTTTTTTGGTGAACGCTTTAGGGTTTTCTCTATACAGTATCATTTCATCTTCAAATAAGGATTGTTATACTTCTTTTCTGTTTAGATATCTTTTATTTCTTTTTCTTGTCTGATTTCCTTCAATAAGACTTCCAAATTTAGGTTAAATAAAAGTAATGAAAGTTGTAATCTGTTCTGTTCCTGATCTTAGAAGAAAATATTTTAGCTTTTCACCTTTGAATATGACGTTAGCTATGGGTTTCTTATGAATGCCTTAATGTAGCCTAATGCATGTTGAGCTTTGTTTCTTATTTGCCAAAATTTAGAGTTTTTATTATAAGTGAATGTTGAGTTTGTCAAATGCTTCCCTACATTATCTGTGATTATCATGTGATTTTAATTGATTTATTTGAATATATCGAGCCATCCTTGAATTCCTTGAATACATCCCATTAGATCATGATGTCTGTGGCTTAGCATGTAATCTATCTTTGAGAAAGTTCCATGTGTACTTGAGAATGATGTATATTCTTCTGCTTTTAGATATAATATTTTGTAGGTATCTATTAAGTTTATCCAACTTTATGTGTAATTTAAAACCATGATATCCTTATTGATTTTCTGTTGGGTTATCTATTTACTGAAGAAAGTAGAGTGTTAGAATAACCTTATTATTTTATTACTGACAACTTTTTCTTTTGTGTCTGTCAGTATTTGCTTTACATATTTAGTTTCTCCTATGTTAAGTGCACATAATATAAATATGTATCTCCTCCATGAGTTATCCCACTTATTATTACATAATTTCTTTCTTTGTCCTTTGTTTTAGATTTTTTAATATCTATTTCATCTAATATGCATATTAACACCTTGACCTCATTTTGTTTCCATTTGTATGGAATATATTTTTTTCATCAATCCAATTTCAGTCTATTTGTGTGTTAACTTTGAAGTGAGTCTTTTAGGCAGAATGTTGATATGTCATTTTTGTTGTTTTAAATTCATTCAGCCACCTATGTCTTTTTATTGGAAGATATAGTTCACTTGCCCTTAAAATAATAATCAATAATTGTTGAAATTTTATTAAAAACTTCCTAGTTGTCTTAGTAGTTTCTGTCCTTTTATTCTTCTTTTAGTCTGTTCCCTTGTGCTTTGATAGCTTTAGTTATTTATTTTTATATTTGAGTTCATTTCTTTTTTTAAATTCTTTTGTAATTTTTTTTTTTTTTTAGGATTTTGGTCTGTGGTTACTATGAGGTTAATTAATTTATACTGATAGTCATTTAAGATCAAATATTTCTAAGGCTTTCCCCTTTTTTACTCCTCACCCCAATATTTTATTTGGGTGGTATCACATTTTATATCTTATATATAGTCATTAACAGTTCACTGTTGCTATAGTTGATTTTACAATTTTGTTTTTCAGATATACAGATACTAGATGGCAGACAGTGAAGAGGAATTAAAGACCATCTTGATGAGGGTGAAAGAAGAAAGTTAAAAAAAAAAAAACTGGTTTGAAATTCAACAGAAAAAAAAAAAAAGATCGTGACATCTGGTCTCATCACTTCATGACAAATAGAAGTTGAAAAAGAGGAAGCAGTGACAGATTGCATTTTCTTGGGCTCCAAAATCACTGCAGATGATGACTGTAGACATTAAATTAAAAGATGCTTGCTCCTTGGAAGGAAACATAGATAGTAACTTTAAAAGCAGATACATCACTTTTCCGAGAAAAGTCCCTGAAGTCAAAGCTATGTTTTTTCCACTAGTTATGTACAGATATGCTAAGGACTGTAAAGAAGGCAGAATGCCAAAGAATTGATGCTTTTGAAGTGTGGTGATGGAGAAGACTATTGTTGTTTAGTCGTGTCTGACTCTTTGTGACACCATGAATTGCAGGTCACCATACTTCCCTATCCTCTGCCACCTTCTGGAGCTTGTTCAAACTCATGTCCACTGAGTTGGTGATGTCATCAAAACATCTTGTCCTCTGTCATCCCTTTCTCTGATTGCCCTCAATCATTCCCATTATCAAGGCCATTTCTAACTGGTTGCCTCTTTGCATCAGGTGGCCAATGTATTGGAGCTTCACTATCAGCATGAGTCTTTCCAATGAATCTCCACGGTTTATCTCCTTTAGGACTGACTGGTCCAAGGGACTCTCAAGAGTCATCTCCAACCCCACAGCAGAAAAGCATCAATTCTTTAGTGTTCAGCCTTCATTATGGTCCATCTCACATCCATCCATACCAATCGGAAAAACAAAAGCTTTGACTATATGCAACTTTGTCTGCAAAGTAAGGTCTTTGATTTTTAATATGCTGTCTAGATTGGTCATAGTTTTTCTTCCGAGGAGAAAGCTTCTTTTAACTTCTTGTCTGCAGTCACCATCTGCAATGATTTTGGAGCCAAAGGAAATAAAGTCTGCCACTGTTTTTATTTTTTCCCTGTCTATTTGCCATGAAGTGATGGGACTGGATGCCACGAAAGATGAATTTTAAGCCAAACTTTTCACTCTCCTGTTTCACCTTCATCAAGAGGTTCTTCAGTTGTTCTTCACTTTCTGCCATCAGGGTAGTGTCATCTGCATATCTGAGGTAACTCTTATTTTTCTGGGCAATGCTGATTCCAGCTTGGGCTTCATGCAGCTTGGGATTTTGCATAATGTACTCTGCATATAAGTTCAATAAGCAGGGTGACAATAAACAGATTTGTTGTGCTCCTTTTCCAATTTTGAAGCATTTTGTTATTCCATTCTAGTTCTAACTGTTGCTTCTTGACCTACATGCAAGTTTTGCAGGAGCCAGGTAAGGTAGTCTGGTATCCCCTTCTCATTAAGAATTCTCCACTGTTTATTGTGATCCATATATTCAAAGGCATTCATGTAGTCAGTGAAGGAGTGATATATATATATATATTTTTTTTTTTCTGGAATTTGCTTGCTTTCTCCATGATCCAGTGAATGTTGACAATTTGTTATTTGGTTCTTCTGCTCTTTGATGTTGATCTTCTACAGCTGGAAGTTCTCAGGTCATATACTGCTAAAGTCAAGCTGTAAGGATTTTGAGCATAACCTTGCCACCATGTGAAACTAACAAAATTTTATAATAGTATGAATGTCTTTAAATTGCTCTTATTTGATATTGGAATGAAAGCATCTTTTTTCAGTCCTGTGGCCACCACTGAGTTTTCCAAATTTGCTCTCATACTGAGTGCAGCACTTTAACATCATCTTTTAGGATATGAAATAGCTCAACTCGCATTCCATCACCTCCATTGGACTTGTGGTGATGCTTGTAGTGATGCTCCCTAAGGCCCACTTGACTCTGCATTCCAGGATTTCTAGATATACATGAGTGATTACACAATTGTAGTTATCTGGATCATTAACGTCTTCCTTGTATAGTTCTGTATATTCTTATCACTTATTCTTAATATCTTCTTTTTCTATTAGGTCCATATCATTTCTGTCCTTTATTGTGCCCTTCTTTTCAGAAAATGTTCCCTTGGTATTTCTAATTTTCTTGAAGAGATCTCTAGTCTTTCCCATTCTATTGTTTTCCTCTATTTCTTTGCATTGATCACTTATCTCTCCTTGCTATTCTTTGGAACTCTGCATTTAAATGGGTACATCTTTCCCTTTCTCCTTTGCCTTTTACTTCTCTTCTTTTTTCAGCTTTTTGTAAGGCCCCTTCAGACAACCCATTTTGCCTTTTTGCATTTCTTTTTCTTGCAGATGATTTTGATTATTGGCTCCTGTACCATGTTACAAACTTCTGCCCATAACTCTTTAGGCACTCTATCAGATCTAATCCCTTGAAATCTGTTTGTTACTTCCACTGTATGATTGCAAGGAAT
Source organism: Ovis canadensis (assembly GCF_042477335.2). Taxonomy (NCBI): domain Eukaryota; kingdom Metazoa; phylum Chordata; class Mammalia; order Artiodactyla; family Bovidae; genus Ovis; species Ovis canadensis. The sequence goes on from NC_091255.1 coordinate 10,410,148, forward strand.
TTGATTTAGGTCATACCTGAATGGCCTAATGGTTTTCTATATTTTCTTCAATTTAAGTCTGAATTTTGCAATAAGTAGTCCTTGATCTTAGCTACAGTCATTTCCCAGCCTTGTTTTTGCTGACTGTATAAAGCTTCTCCATTTTTGGCTGCAAATAATATAATCAATCTGATTTTGGTATTGATATTTTGGTGCTGGTCTCTTGTGTTGCTGGAAGAAAGTGTTTGCTATGACCAGTTCATTCTCTTGGCAAAACTCTGCTAGCCTTTCCCCTGCTTCATTTTGTACTCCAAGATCAAGCTTAGCTGTTACTCCAGGTAGCTCTTGACTTCTTACTTTTGCATTCCAGTCCCTTACAATGAAAACTATACCTCTTTTTTTCGTGTTTGTTCTACAAGGACTTGTATGTCTTCATAAAACAGGTCAACTTCAACTTCTTTGCAATACTGGTTGGGCCATCAACTTGGATTACTGTGCTACTGAATGTTTTGCCCTGGAAGAGAATTGAGATCATTCTGTCATTTTTCAGATTGCACCCAAGTGGACTCTTTTGGACTCTTTTGGTTAACTAAGATGGCTACTCCATTTCTTCTAAGTTATTCTTACCTGCAGTAGTAAATATAATAGTCATATGAATTGAATTCACCCATTCCCATGCATTTTAGTTCCCTGATTCCTAAAATGTCGATATTCACTCTTTCATCTTTTGTTTGATTACTTCCAATTTGCCTTGATTCATGGACCTAACATTCCAGGCTTCTTTGAAATGTTGTTCTTTACAGCATTGGACTTTACTTTCACCACCAGACACATCCACAAATAGGCAACCTTTCTGCTTTGACTCAGTCCTTTTCATTCCCTCTGGAGCTATTTCTCTGCTCCTACCAAGGGGCATATTGGACTCCTACTGACCTGGGAAGTTCATCTTTCAATGTAATATCTTTTTGCTTTTGTGTACTGTTACTGGGGCTCTCAAGGAAAGAATGCTGAAGTAGTCTGCCATTCACTTCACCAGGGGACCACTTCTGTCAGTACTCTCCACCACAATCCGTCTGCTTCTGGTGGCCCTTCAAGGCATGGCTTATAATTTAATTGAGTTAGACAAGGCCACGATCTATGTGATCACATTGGTTAGTTTTCTGTGTGTCTGGTTTTCATTCTGTCTGTCCTGATTTATGAAGAAAAAAATTCTTGAAGCTTTCTAATGGAAGGACTGGCTGAGGGGAAAACTGATCCTTGCTCTGGTGGATGGGGCAATGCTCAGTAAATCTTATACCAATCTTCTGCTAATGGTTGGCGCTGTGTTCCCTCCTGTTGCTTGGCCCGAGGCCAAATTATGGTGGGGATTCAGTTCAGTTCAGTCACTCAGTCGTGTCCGGCTCTTTGCCACCCCATGAATTGCAGCATGCCAGGCCTCCCTGTCCATCAGTAACTCCCAGAGTTCACTCAGACTCACGTCCATCAAGTCAGTGATGCCATCTAGCTATCTCATCTCTGTCGTCCCCTTCTCCTCCTGCCCCCAATCCCTCCCAGCATTAGAGTCTTTTCTAATGAGTCAACTTTTCACATTATGTGGCCAAAGTACTGGAGTTTCAGCTTTAGCATTATCCTTTCCAAAGAAATCCCAGGGTTTATCTTCAGAATGGACTGGTTGGATCTCCTTGCAGTCCAAGGGACTCTCACAAGTCTTCTCCAACACCACAGTTCAAAAGCATCAATTCTTCAGTGTTCAGTCTTCTTCACAGTCCAACTCTCACATCCATACATGACCACAGGAGAAGCCATAGCCTCGACTAGATGGACCTTAGATGGCAAAGTAATGTCTCTGCCTTTGAATATACTATCTAGGTTAGTCATAACTTTTCTTCCAAGGAATAAGTGTCTTTTAATGTCATGGCTGCAATCACCATCTACAGTGATTTTGGAACCCCAAAAATAAAGTCTGATCTTAGTTTTCTGAATGTTGAGCTTTAAGTCAACTTTTTCACTCTCCTCTTTCATCAAGAGACTTTTTAGCTCATCTTCACTTTCTGCCGTAAGGGTGGTGTCATCTGCATATCTGAGGTTATTGATATTTTTCCCGGCAATCTTGATTCCAGCTTGTGTTTCTTCCAGTCCAGTGTTTCTCATGATGTACTCTGCATATAAGTTAAATAAGCAGGGTGACAATATACAGCCTTGACATACTCCTTTTCCTATTTGGAACCAGTCTGTTGTTCCATATCCAGTTCTAATTGTTGCTTCCTGACCTGCATACAGATTTCTCAAGAGGCATTTCAGGTGGTCTGGTATTCACATCTCTTGAAGAATTTTCTACAGTTTTTTGTGATCCACACAGTCAAAAGCTTTGGCATAGTCAATAAAGCAGAAATAGATGTTTTTCTGAAACTGTCTTGCTTTTCCAATGATCCAGTGGATGTTGGCAATTTGATCTCTGGTTCCTCTCCCTTTTCTAAAACCAGCTTGAACATCAGGGAGTTCACGTATTGCTGAAGCCTGGCTTGTATAATTTTGAGCATTACTTTACTAGCATGTGAGATGAGGGCAATTTTGCGGTAGTTTGAGCATTCTTTGGCATTGTCTTTCTTTGGGATTGGAATGAATACTGACCCTTCCAGTCCTGTGGCCACTGCTGAGTTTTCCAAATTTGCTGGCATATTGAGTTCAGCACTTTCACAGCATCATCTTTCAGGATTTGAAAGAGCTCCACTGGAATTCCATCACCTCCACTAGCTTTGTATATAGTGATGCTTTCTAAGGCCCACTTGACTTCACATTCCAGGATGTCTGGCTGTAGATGAGTGATTACACCATCGTGATTTCCTGGATTGTGAAGATCTTTTTCGTAATGGTGGTATGGTGATTTCCTTGAAAAGGACTTATGCAGCACTCCCAGAAGTGTTGTATTCAGTGCTCCTGATCCTGAGGCAGGCCACTCTTGACTTCCAGAGTCCTGGACACTCACAAGCAAGCTTAGCTTAGTCTCTTCTGAGGTCATAGCTCCTTTCTCCTAAGTCCTGGCTTACACAATGTTTGTTTGTGAGAGTGTATGTGTGTGTGTGTGTATGTGCCCTCCAAGAGTTTGTTTCCATAGTCTTGTAAAATTCTGCTTTCAAACCCTCTGGCTTTCAAAGTCAAATTCCCTAATGGTCTCAGTCCCTATGCTGGATCCCCAGGTTTTGGGAATCTGTTGTGGCTCTAAATCTAGAGTTTGTGATTCATCTTCTTGGCGACTCTATGGTAGGGTTAATTGTGATCCCTTCCAAGAAGACTTATGCCACAGACTACACAGATAAGGCCTGCCGCAGCCAGAGCCCCTGTCCTTGTGGCAGGTCACTGATGACCTGTGCCTCCACAGGAGACACTCAAACATTCAAAGGCAGAAGACTACTGAGAGTCCCTTAGATTGCAAGTAGATGAAACCAGCCATTCATAAAGGAAATCAACCCTGAATATTCATTGGAAAGACTTACACTGAAGCTGAAGCTTCAATATTTGGCCACCTGATGTGAAAAGCTGACTCACTGGAAAAGACCCTGACGCTGGGAAAGATTGAAAGCAAAAGTAGCAGGGGGCATCAAAGAATGAGATGGTTACATATGGTCACAGACACAATGGACATGGATTTGAGCAAACTCTGGGATATAGTGAAGTATAGAGGAGGCCGGTGTGCTATAGTCACTGAGATTGCAATGAATCAGATGCAACTTAGTGACTGAATAACAACAATGTGTAGCTTACTTAATTCTTGATCAACTTCTTGTACTATATATTCACTTTAATCAGTGATATTTTCCCCTTCAAATGAAAATAAAAGTTATAACCTATTCTTTTTCACTTAAAGTAGACCCTTCAACATTTCTTGAAGGCCAGTTTAGTGGTGATAAGCTCTTTTGGTTTTTCATTGTCTCAAAACTATCCTTCAGTTCTGAATGATAATCTTTCTGGGTAGTATTTTCTTTTTCATAGTTTTTGTTTCATTTTCTCCCTTTAGCACTTTAAATATGTCATGTCACTCCCTTTTGACCTGGAAAGTTTCTGCTAAACATCAGCTGATAGTCTTATGGAGTTCCCTTTTATGTGACTTTTGCTTTTCCATATGTGCCTTGTGCTTTTGGTGAGATAAGCTCGTGGCTGCCACCTTCATGAGTTCTAGGGCTGGAGTCAAAGTGACTAGAGTTGGAGTAAGGTGTGAGCCAGGACTTCTCCAGGATTGATGTCAGTCACTTCCCTCTGAACAGGTGGGGCTGGAGCCCGAGGGGTGGGGTAGGGTGGTCTAACTGAAAATCTGAGCTATGATGGTAGAACCTACCTTATTTAGGGACATGGTCAGGGGTGGGATCAGGGCCTTAGAAGCTGGAATCATGGTTCTAAGCTAGCTCTACTTCCCTTTTTTGTGATGGCTGTCTTTGCCTTGATGAAATCAGATCTGAGACTGGTGTGTTGGCAGTCTCTGCCTTGGTTGGGTTCATAGCCAAGGTCCCACTAACTGCAGCCACAAATATGAGATAGCTTCTCCTTTGGCTAAATGATGGTCTTCACCTTGTTTGGAAACAATGACAGAGCAGGAGGGGTTGCAGAAGAAGCTCTGTGCAGGTTTGGTGCATGCTGTTAGGTTCTGTCCGGCTGGCCAGAGTACAATGAAGTTCTCAATCTGCTGTTTCTGTGCTAGGACTAGGAGAAATAAACTGTTCAAGGACTGAGAATAATTTTCCTATAATCTCTGATAAGACACTAGCTTTCAAACCAGCCAAGGGGATTTGCCCTCCCAGTTCCCGATCTGAGGTTTGGGGTGTCCATTAGAAGCTTGAGCTCTTTATTCCTTAGAAAGAACCCCTCAGACTGTGATAATCCTATTCTCTTCTTGGTCACCCACCCATGGTGTGGGTTTTAGCTAGATAATTTCTTCTCTTCTCTCAACAGAGACTTGTGTAGTACTTTCTTATAACCTTGGTCGCAGAAGAGCCATTCCTCTAGTCTTCAGGTAATTGTTATGGAGAGTTTGTCAACTGCTAGCTGTAGTTTTGATGTGTTCATGGGAGAAGGAGAGATAAACTCAATGTTTTTTGACTCCACCAATGTCATCAAGTTCCTTGTTTGGGGTCAATTTAAAGGAGCTTTGAATGCCAGAGAAACTGCAAACTGGGAGGTTGAGTATATAAATCCATTCATGTTAAATAGTAAGATTTGTAAACAATCTAAGCAAGAGTTCTCTAATCCCTCAGTACACGCTAAACAAGTTGGCATACTCTCAGTTTTCATTCCTATAAGGAGAGACAATCAAATTAATAACATGGAAACTTAAATTTGAATGCTAATCTTCCTAAGATTTCAAGAAAACTTTCAATAGTCACTGGGTGCATGTATGGCTACTATAGTGATCTAAATGTGTATGTGTGTGTGTGTGTGTGTGTGTGTGTGTGTGTGTTTGTATATATCCAATTAAAGATTTATTTTATTTTCCATAATTTTCTCTCCCTTTTTGAAAACTTATGTAGAGTTTAAAAAGGTTTCTTTCCATTAGAGCTATTAAAACTTTTGCCTTTATTCCTCATATTTTACAATACATCCTTCAGACTATCTTGCATCCAATAGTTTATAACCCCCAATCTCTCACTCCATTTCTCCTCTATCCCCCACTGGAAACCACTCATTTTCTCTCTATCTCTGAGAGTCTATTTGTGTGTGTGTTTTAAATTCACTAGCTTGCTGTATTTCTATAGATTGCATGCATGAATAATATAAAATAATATTTGATTTCTGTATCTTAGTCACTTAGCATAATGTCCTCCAAGTCTACACACATTGCTGGAAATGACAAAAGTCCAGTCTTTTTTATGGTTAAGTGGTATTTCATTGTGTATATATACCACATCTTTATTCATTACTCTATTGATGGACACCTAGGTTGCTTCCATGTATTGGCATTTATAAATAATGGTGCTATGAACATTGGAGTGCAAAAACAGGAATTTCATTTTGAATAAGTACTTTATCTATTACACTAAATATATAATTATATACATATATATTAAACTATGTGTGCATATATTTTTATATACACTACAAAATATATAGACTTACTTACTTTGCAGCTTAAATATTTGGAGTGTATTGTATATCAGTTATACTAAAAGTGTTCTTCAAAAGTGATTCATTTTTGCCTGGACGGCTCTGGGCTTGTCTTACCTCGGGGAACCCATTTGGCAGTTGAACACTTCCTGCCAGGGTCAAAGGGTAGGAAGGAGTGCAGGATCTGCTGAGGAATGGCTGCCACATCACCACTAAGAAGACCCGGCAGTCTCTTGTCACAAGGCGAGTTAGAGACTGAGCTCCTCAGTCTGGGTAACTTGGGAAGCAGTAGATAATAGGTTTCACTTTAAGATAAAACCTGTAGCAGCAGCAGTGGAGGTGGAAAGAAGCTGCTTAGAGTGTGAGAAGCTGTAGGAGTCTTGGGTGATTGTGGTGACTGATACCAAGGCATCTCAGTACCTCTCATGTTCTTATATTTTAACCTCTGACTATGCAATTCAGAAACCTCCCCCATTCAGGGGACCAATCATCCTGATAGATACTATTCACTCTTCTCTTGCCCTGGTCTCAAAGAACATGAGATCTCTCCCTAACACCTTTCAGGAAAGATGTTGAGGAAAGTGATGGAGGAGCTGAGCTGAGCACTGTTGAGTCCTGAGGCTACTATAAAGAGAAAGACAAAACCCAGAGGCAGGAGGCTTAACTCCATAATTTTAGCATATCAGAGAACTCCTGACTCCAGGGAACATTAATAGGCAAAATTTCACCCAAAAGTCTCCATACTTACACTGAAAAAAACAAGCTTCACCCGAGAGCCAACAAGTTCCAGTGCAAGACACACCACGCTAATTCTTCAGCAAAACAGGAACATAACAGTGAGCATTAAAAGATGGCCTGCCCATAAGCCATGCCAAACCATAGAAGCCTCAAAATTCACTTCATTACACTTCAAAGAGAAGAGATCCAGCTCCATGCACCAGAACACAGACACAAGTTCCCCTAACCAGGAAACCTTGACAAGTTACTGGTCCAACCTCACCCCAGTTGTGGAGCAGACTCCACAATTAAGAGTAACCATGAACTTCCAGCCTGATGAAAGGGTACCCCAAACACAGTGATCTTAACAAAATGAAAAGGCAGAGATATATTTAGCAGTTGAAGGAATACAATTAAAAAACCCACCAAAGCAAACAAAAGAGAAGATGATAGGGAGTCTATCTGAAAAAGAATTCAGAATAATGATAGTAAATGTGATTCGAAATATAGAAAACAAAATGGAATTACAGATAAATAGACTAGAGACAAGGACTGAGAAGATGTAAGAAAAATGTTCAACAATGACCTAGAGGAAAGAAAGAAAAGTCAATCAATAATGAACAATGTAATAACCGAGATTAAAAGCACTCTGGAAGGAATCAAGAGTAGAATAACTGAGGCAGAAGAAAGGATAAATGAGGTGGAAGATAGAATGGTGGAAATAAATGGAGCAGAAAGGAAGAATAAAAAAAAATGAGGACACCTTCAGAGACCTCTGGGACAATGTTAAATGTCCCAACATTCAAATCATAGGTGTCCCAGAAGAAGACAAAAAGTAAGGGCATGAGAAATACTTGAGGAGATAATAATTAAAAACTTCCCTAAAGTGGGGAAGGAAATATCCACCTAAGTCAAACAAACCTAGAGAGTCTCAAATAGGATAAACCTAAGGCAAAACACCCCCAAGGCACATATTAGTCAAACTAACAAAGATCAAACACAAAAAGCAACTATTAAAAGCAGCAGGAGAAAAGCAACGAATAGCACACAAGAGGATCCCCATAAAGATAACAGTTGAACTTTCAACAGAAACCTTTCAGAACAGAAGGGAATGGCAGGACATAATTAAAGTGATAGAAGAGAAAAACCTACAATCAATATTACTCTGCCCAGCAAAGTTCTCTTCAGATATGAAGGAAAAACAAAACAACTTTCAGTTCAGTTCAGTTCAATTGCTTACTTGTGTCCTACTCTTTGTGACCCCATGAATCGCAGCATGCCAGGCCTCCCTGTCTATCACCAACTCCTGGAGTTCATTCAGATTCACGTTCATCGAGTCAGTGATGCCATCCAGCCATCTCATCCTCTGTTGTTCCCTTCTCCTGCCCCCAATCCCTCCCAGCATCACAGACAAGCAAAAGCTGAAGAATTCAGCACCACCAAAAAAGTGCTTCAACCAATGCTAAAGGATCTTCTCTAGACAGGAAACACAGAAAAGCTTTATAAGATCAAACCCCAAACAGCAAAATAAATGTTAACAGGATCATACTTATCAACAATTACCTTAAATATAATGGATTAAATGATCCAACCAAAAGACAAAGACTGGATGAACAAATACAAAAACAAGACCTCTATACATGCTGTCTCCTTTGCTTTTTGCTTCTTTTCTTAAGCAAAGGAGAAAAGGAAAGATATAGCATCTTAAGTTCCAAAGATATAAGCAGCAGAGTTCCAAAGAATAGCAAGAAGAGATAAGAAAGCCTTCCTCAGCGATCAATGTGAAGAAATAGAGAAAACAACAGAATGGGAAAGACTAAATATCTCTTCAAGAAAATTAGAGATAACAAGAGAATATTTCATGCAAAGATGGGCTCGATAAAGGACAAAAGGGTATGGACCTAACAGAAGCAGAAGATATTAAGAAGAGTGGCAAGAATGCATAGAAAAACTGTACTAAAAAATCTTCAATACCCAGATAATCACAATGGTGTGATCACTCACTTAGAGCTAGACATCCTAGAATATGAAGTCAAGTGGGCCTTAGAAAGCATCACTACGAACAAAGCAAATGGAAGTGATGGAATTCCTTATGAGCTATTTCAAATCCTAGAAGATGATGTTGTGAAAGTGCTGCACTCAATATGCTAGCAAATTTGGAAAACTCAGCAATGGACACAGGACTGGAAAAGGTCAGTTTTCATTACAATCCCGAAGAAAAATAATGCCAAAGAATGCTCAAACTACCACAGAATTGCACTCATCTCACACACTAGTAAAGTATTGCTCAAAATTCTCCAAGCCAGGCTTCAGCAGTACATGAACCATGAAATTCCACATCTCAAGCTGGTTTTAGAAAAGGCAGAGGAACCAGAGATCAAATTGCCAGCATTCACTGGATCATTGAAAAAGCAAGAAAATTACAGAAAAACATATATTTCTGCTTTATTGACTATGCCAAAGCCTTTGACTGTGTGGATCACAATAAACTGAGGAAAATTCTGAGAGATGGGAATACCAGACCACCTGACCTGCCTCTTGAGAAATCTGTATGCAGGTCAGGAAACAACAGTTAGAACTGGACATGGAATAGACTGGTTCCAAATAGGAAAAGGAGTACGTCAAGGCTGTATATTGTTCGCCTGCTTATTTAATTTATATGCAGAGTACATCATGAGAAAACCTGGACTGTAAGAAGCACAAGCTGGAATCAAGGTTGCCAGGAGAAATATCAATAGCCTCAGATATGCTGATGACACCAACCTTATGGCAGAAAGTGAAGAGGAACTAAAAAGCCTCTTGATAAAAGAGGAGAGTGAAAAAGTTGACTTAAAGCTCAACATTCAGAAAACTAAGATCATGGCACCTGGTCCCATCACTTCATGGGAAATAGATGGGGAAACAGTGGAAACAGTATCAGACTTTATTTTGGGGGGCTCCAAAATCACTGCAGATGGTGATTGCAGCCATGAAATTAAAGGACACTTACTCCTTGTAAGGAAAGTTATGGCCAACATAGATAGCATATTAAAAAGTAGAGATATTACTTTGCCAACAAAGGTCCGTCTTGTCAAGGCTATGGTTTTCCCAGTGGTCATGTATGGATGTGAGAATTGGGCTGTGAAGAAAGCTGAGCACCGAAGAATTAATGCATTTGAACTGTGGTGTTGGAGAAGACTCTTGAGAGGCCCCTGGAATGCAAGGCAATCCAACCAGTCCATCCTAAAGGAGACCAGTCTTGGGTGTTCTTTGGAATGACTGATGCTAGAGCTGAAATCCCAATCCTTTGACCACCTCATGGGAAGAGTTGACTTATTGGAAAAGACTCTGATGCTGGGAGTGATTGGGGGCAGAAGGAGAAGGGGATGACAGAGAATGAGATGGCTGGATGGTATCACTGACTTGATGGACATGAGTTTGAGTGATCTCTGGGATTTGGTGATGGACAGGGAGGCCTGGAATGGTGCAATTCATGGGATTGCAGATTTGGACTCAACTGAGAGACTGAACTGAACTGAGAGGTTAATTTTTGAGAGACTATTATTTACTTTTTAGTACATTTTATATAGTGATTGTGTGTATTAATGAGTTTTATGTCTATAATGATTTAATCATAGCCTAAGCACTGAATCTATGCAGTATTTCCTCGAGTTATACATTTTTTTCTCTTTCTCTTTATGCAGGACAATTGCATCTAGATTAGATGTTAATAATTAGTTATCTATGTTTTTGTCTCTTCCACTTGACTCTGAGTATTTGGCAAACACTTTGATCAAATACACTTTGTAAGTCCATCTACCTAATATTTCAATTGGCACATATATTAGGTGCCCCCAAATGTTTGTGGAATGTCACATAGATGGCACATATTCATCTATATGTTTAGTCTATTCTCTTGCATTATAGAAACAGTTGATTCTGTAGCTGCTCTATGTCTGTGAAGTATCTCGTGAAACATCACTTATGAATGCTAAACTGAGACTTTCCTTTCGTAGGGAGAAATATAACTTGCTGTTCCTTTGCTCTCTTGCCAGTGTTGCCTAGTTTTTACCCCAAATTTCCATCAGTAACCCCTCTTGCTTGGAGCCAGCATGAGGAGTCCCGCTCGTGGAAAAGGTCATGAGGTTAAGGGGCCCGACAGGCAAAGGCGAGTTGGGCCTTAAGGGAGCCTCACTGGATCTGCTTGTGCATTTGCCCCAAAAACCAGATTTTGCCTGCCTTGCTGCATTATGCCTTTCACCTATACTTCTGACATTACGGGGGCTATCCCCCACCACCTCTCTTTGTAAAGGAGTTAACTTAGGACTTCAGTTAATAAATCCCCTGGGTGTGACAAGACTGTTTCAGTCCAAAAACTACTCTGATGGCTCTCTGGCCTGCCTGACAGGATTATCTGGCCACATGTGATTGTTTACAGCCTCCCAACTGTGAGAGGCACGAGATGCTTTAAACTTTCTAAAAACATATTCTTTTGAGAAGTTAGAAAATTATTAGTAAAATATTAGTGAGTTAGTTAGAAATTATGTCAGTAAAGGGTTTCATTGCTGAGTTAATGATTGCCACCAGGCCTCTATATCCTTAGGCACCTGGGAGTATATTAATCAATGTAATTGGAATGTAGAAAAAGAAATATAGTATTTTTGATGTTAGTAATACTAGACTTTTTGAGTTAATGAATTTTCTCTTTTGTTATAAATCACTATACTCCTCTTCCTTCGTTATAAATCATTGTGTCCTTGATATGTAAAAATGTAACTTTATCACTATCTTAAGACTAAATAGATCTTAAGGGTAAACAAGTTTTCTGCTCGATTAACCTTTATCAATAGAAAGAAAGGTGGGGCCATGAAATGTTAATCGGTCTCCAGACAAGAAGATATTGTGAACAAATATAAGACCCTTGTAAGAACAAAGATATGTAAAGAACACTGTCTTTAGATATGGGTCAGAGCAGCTGACCCTGCGTGACTCTGTTTCTTACATTCATCTTTATGTAAAACTAAAAGTATGAAAGTGAACCTGAAAAAATAAAGAAACAGACCAGTTCCTGGAAAGACTGGTTTTCCCCGTGACATTTTTTTCATTTTCTAGCTGAATTCCCATCTGGAGCGTGGAGTCTCTCCATGTCTACTTACTTGCCCTGGCTTCTAAAACCCCATGCAAGAGGGAGCCCAAGGCGGGGCACCCTCCGCTATTCAAGCAGGCACCGGTGGCCTAGGTGGATGGTCCAAACTCCTTGTCTTGGTGTTGTATTGGTTCTCCGTGTAAGCCAAGTTATTCAGCCTCTTTCTCCACTAATATTCCTACTACACTATTCTTTCCTAATCTCTCTTTATATCTCTAATTAATTAGTCCTTTCCTAGACGCCGACTCCATCTCTGCTTCGAACTCCCTGAATCCACCGGGGCTGGAACCCAGCACCCTCTACTCTCAGGCCTCTCTACTCCCAGGTCTCTCCACTTACTTTTACACACACACATATATAGTATTTGTCCAAATGAAGGATCAAGGATACTTTGAGCTCAATAAAAATCACTACATGTAGATGACTATTGATCTAAACTGCAAACTAGAAAGGAGTTTGAGGAAATAGAAGGCTAAATAATTGGTTTTCTTGTATAGGTGCAGAGTTAGGAATCTGGCAAAGACAGAGGAACCAACTGGCATTGATAAATATACCCCTTCCTCATATTAGTCATTTTTCAGAAGTAAAATATATCAGTTTTGCTGGAAAGGGTAGGAATGCCTCAGTGATTGGAATTAGTGCTAACACTCTACCAATAGAATTTGTCCTCGAGGATGTCATCATTTTAAGACATTGATATATTTTTCTATCTAATTTTGAGTGTCTACTAAACTCAAGGCACTTTGCACATATGTATGATGTTCTTGGTCTAGAGTCATCCCTGGAAAGTAGTAGTATCAATGGTAAATGGATTTCTTACCAAAGGCTATCTAGCTTACCTAAGATTACAGGAAAATGTTGTTGGGACATTTCATTCAAATGTTTCACTCAAACTTTTGAGTGAACATTCCTAGGATCTTCATAAGAACAGGTTCCAACAAGTAGAAACCACATATATTAGAGATCTGATGTGACACTCATTTTTCATATATGAACTTGTTTGATTGGCCTAATATTACTGATAGGTAAGAATTAGCATTGTTCTCTTGCGGGGCAGACAAGGTAGAGCAACCTACCAAATGAACACTATGTTAATTACAGATTTACGATTTAAACACTTGTACATCTGATTCAGAAGAAAGAAAGCTAGATAGAGAATTAGAAGATTTATAGAAAATAAAGGAGTGCCCATAAGTAGAAAAAAGTGAGGAGCATAGTGTACCCTACAACATTACTGTCAACATAATGCAACAAATTCCTCCTCACTCAGATAGTTTAGATATAATACCATATCTCTATGATGGGAATGAAGCTAAAGATCATTTTATTTTTAACATTTGTGCCCCCTTGATTTTAGACACTAGCAAAAAATAGAGAATCAAGTCCACATCATATATTACTAATACCATTTTCTCCATTGATGAGCAAATAAGAATCTGACATTCATTATTATCCAGGTTATTCTACTGACACATATCGCTCTTAAGATTAGTTAAAATCAAATAATGTTAAGAATTCAAGTTCTTAGACACACCAGCCACATTGCACACACAGTAGTTAATAGCTACCATATGAGCCAGTGTGGGTATATAACCTTTCCATAACCATGTAACAACCAGTATTTTTGAACAACACTGGTATGTACTAATGGTTTAGAGAGAATTACAACATCATCTTTGTCAATGAGGCATATACTGCAAATAATGGTGTATTCAGCAAAAATTGCATTTGGGTTCTTACTTATTAATCTGCTTTATACACAGGGGATAATTTTTCAAGCTTGACATTGAGTCTTGTTGGTAGATTGATAAATTTGGTAGAAAGCCCAAGAATAACTTGTGGATCAAGACTTCCAGTCATCTGTATTTTATGAAAATCATAATCAATATGTTACTTCAGTACTGAAGGCTTTGTATGGCTTTCACTCATTTTTTGATTCACTTACTCTTGCAAGGAACCTCAACTTATTCTACTGATAAGTACTGAAGAGTTTATAAAGGGATATCCTTGAATACTTGCAAATCTGGAGGAAGAAATATATACAACTTTATCTGAAACTCCATGAGATAACTGCCAGAATAGAGGAATGCAAGGATTATGTTCAATACGTGAACCGTGAACAACCTGAAGTTCAAGCTGGTTTTAGAAAAGACAGAGGAACGAGAGATCAAATGGTCAACATGCGCTGGATCATGGAAAAAGCGAGAGAGTTCCAGAAAAACATCTATTTCTGCTTTATTGACTATGCCAAAGCCTTTCACTGTGTGGATCAAAATAAACTGTGGAAAATTCTGAAAGAGATGGGAATACCAGACCACCTGACCTGCCTCTTGAGAAATTTGTATGCAGGTCAGACAGCAACAGTCAGAACTGGACATGGAACAACAGACTGGTTCCAAAAAGGAAAAGGAGTATGTAAAGGCTGTATATAGTCACTCTGCTTGTTTAACTTATATGGAGACTACATCATGAGAAACGCTGGACTGGAAGAAACACAAGCTGGAATCAAGATTGCCAGGAGAAATATCAATAACCTCAGATATGCACATGACACCACCCTTATGTCAGAAAGTGAAGAGGAGCTAAAAAGCCTCTTGATGAAAGTGAAAGAGGAGAGTGAAAAAGTTGGCTTAAAGCTCAACATTCAGAAAACGAAGATCATGGCATCTGGTCCCATCACTTCATGGGAAATAGATGGGGAAACAGTGGAAACAGTGTCAGACTTAATTTTTGGGGGGCCCCAAAATCACTATAGATGGTGACTGCAGCCATGAAATTAAAAGACGCTTACTCCTTGGAAGAAAACTTATGACCAACCTAGATAGTATATTCAAAAGCAGAGACATCTTTGCTGACTACGGTCCATCTAGTCAAGGCTATGGTTTTTCCAGTAGTCATGTATGGATGTGAGAGTTGGACGGTGAAGAAGGCTGAGCGCTGAAGAATTGATGCTTTTGAACTGTCGTGTTGGAGAAGACTCTTGAGAGTCCCTTGGACTGCAAGGAGATTCAACCAGTCCATTCTGAAGTAGATCAACCCTGGGATTTCTTTGGAAGGAATCATGCTAAAGCTGAAGCTCCAGTACTTTGGCCACCTCATGCAAAGAGCTGACTCATTGGAACATACTCTGATGTTGGGAGGGATTGGGGGTAGGAGGAGAAGAGGACGATGGAGGATGAGATGGCTGGATGGCATCACGGACTCAATGGACGTGAATCTGAGTAAACTCCGGGAGAATGTGATGAACAGGGAGGCCTGGCATGCTGCAATTCATGGGGTTGCAAAGAGTCAGACAACACTGAGCGACTGAACTGAACTGAACTGAAGGATTATGTTCATAGCATACGTTTCTTGGGAGCCTGATTCTAGCTTAAGTGTGAGTGAATGTGAAGTCGCTCAGTCATGTCCAGCTATTTGTGGCCCTGCCAGGAGCCAGTGTGGGGAATCCCGCCCATGGCAAAGATCATGAGGAAGGGGGCCTGACAAAACACAAAGGCGGGATCAGACCTCAGGCCCCCTCACCCGGATTTTCTCAATCATCTTCCCCCAGAACCAAAATCTGTCTGCTTTACTATATTATGCCTTTCACCAACTCCTCTGACATTAACAGGGGGCTATCCCCAACCACCTTTTTCTGGAAAAAGTTAACTTAGAGCTCCAGCTAACAGTCTCCTGTGTATAAAAGGAGTGTCTCAGCTCAGACCCCTCTGGTAGCTTTCTAACTTGCCTGACAGGTCTGTCTGGACCTTTTACAACTGTGCAGGTGATTGCTCACAGCCTCCCCAATGCGAGAAGCTTAAAACATTCTAGGAATGTAGGGGTTTCTGAGGAGTCAAAATCATTAAAATAGGACTGATTAAAGGTTTCATTATTGAGCCAATACTTGCTGCCAAATTTTCATATCTTTTATTTGTTGATATAGTTGGTATATAGATAAAACAAGTAGCAACATAGATCTTTGAGTTAAGTACCTTCTTTGTTATAACCCACTGTACCCTTTGTTCTACAGGAATGTAACTTTATTTAGTACTTTGAGGGCAATGCAGATTAAAGAAAAACACTTCAGGGAAAATGAGATTAACATTCATTTAGGGACAGAGCCATAAAGTGTTAACAGGCCTCTTGGTCAGAAGATAATGTAAATCACCTGAGACCTTTTGTATACAAAAATATATATAGAAAGGGTCAGGACTGCTGCCCCTCCATGAATCTGTATCTTCCATTATGTAAAACTTAGGGTATATAAGCACCTTTTGAAAATAAAATTAAGGGGTTTTTTGCACAAGCTTGGCCTCCTCCGTGTTGACTCTTTCTCTCTCTTTCTCCCTCTCCCTTCCTCTCTTTTTTAGGCTGATGCCTTGGAACGCAGAGGCTCTCCGTGTCTACTTATTTGCCCAGGCTTCTGAGACCCACTCAAGAGGGAGCCCAAGGCAGGGGCACCCTCCGCTATTCAAGTGGGCGCCTGTGGCCTTGCACGTAGACGGTGCAAGTTTCTTGTCTTGAGACTTTATTAGCTTTCCGTGTAAACCAAGGAGTATCAGGCTCTTTTCTCCTCTGCTTTTTCACTACATTATTTTTCCCTAATATCTCTTTAAATTTCTAATTAATCTCTCTTTAATTGCCGACTCCATCCCCACTTCAAATTCCCTGGATCCACTGGGGCTGGACCCAGGTATGGCCCCATGGGTTCCATCCATGGGACTTTCCAGGCAACAGTACTGGAGTTGATTGCCATTTTTTCTCCAGAAGATCTTTCTGACCCAGGGATCAAACCCAGGTCTCCCGCAATGTAGGCATATGCTTTACTTTCTGAGCCACCAGGGAAGTCTAGCTTACTTTATATAATCAGAAAGAGAGAGCATAGAACTGCTGAAAAGAGTGGTTTGGGGGAAAAGTGTGACTGGCTGTGCTGATCTGTTTGCCACTAGATATATTCTCCATCCTTCCTTGTGTTACTCTTTGCCAAGAGGGAGACTGAGCCTAGTGAATGTGTCGCCTATACTCTTTTGATGACTAGTTTTCCGCTGGGTTTGACTCATAGGAATTGTCTGTAAGATATTAGAATTCAGGAGAGGGGACAGCTTGGGTAATTTTCCTTTGTTTACTCTGGTAAGAGAAATAACTCTTGACAATTACAATTCCCATGTCCCTCAGCTGGGGTTCCACAGCCACAATCTCTTCTCCTTATACCTTCGTGTCTGCCCACTATTTTTCAGCTCTGAGTATTTCATTATTCCTCTCTGTTCCCTTAACTTGCTCACACTTCTGTACATAGTCTTTTTATTTGAAACGTTTGGGTTAAATTTTATATCTTTTTGGGACCCCGATTTAATACAGCTATGGAAAAGAAGTGTGGTAGCTAAGAGCAAGAGAATGAGGACTTTTGAAAGAAGGGGTGTTTGATGAGGATCTTAAACAGCTGGTCTTTCTTAGAGTAAAGATATTGTTTTTGGAATTTTAAAGAGGTCAAAGGTTCTACTTCTTATCTTCTTAGCTCTATATTCATATTCCCCAGAGATTACTTTAGCAAACAATTTCTGTGTAATCTTATAAATGTTCTACATTGCATATTCAAACATATGGTTTGAGCACTCAACTGTACTCAACCATGCTGAAAGAAAGTGAATGTCTTCTTTTCAGGGAGAAGAATGGTAGATGCCATCATAACTTAACATGCTTTGACTATAAACCGGGGATTCACAAAGTGATGCCAGGGATAAGCAGCAGGGGCATCATCATCTGGGTAGTTAGAACTACAAGTTTTTAAAGCCTTGTTTCAGATGTATTGAATCGGAGTTCAGAACTCTGTAGTTTTAATAAGTCATCCCAGTTGCTTTGTTTCACACTCGAGTTTGAGAACCAATGGGATACACAGTATTTCTGGTTAGCTTGTGTTCTCACCCTTCTGATAGCCTTTACTGTTGCAGAGTTGGTTGATCCTCCTGACCTTAGACTCTGACATTCCCAACTGCTTAGACAGGAATTCTATGAAAATATGAGTTTTGAAGTTATGGTGTTTTGATTTCCTGGGAGTTGGGAGGGGGGTTCATGTTTGGGAATGCATGTAAGAATTAAAGATTTTAAAATTTAAAAAATAAAAAAACTAAAATTAAAAAAAAAAGTGGAAACCTATGCAGTGTTTCATTTCCCTTTGCCTTTCATCATGATTCATACATGTTAGCTTCAGTAATCCCCAGAACTCACTGGTTGCCACATCTTCATCTTATACTACTATGTTCATGTTCAGTCTTAAAACTCCTCTAAATCATTTGTTTTAACCTCGGCAATCTTTCCTCTGTTCTTGTATTGCTGATCCTGTTAGTGATGCCAATTGTCTTGCTGTTCACACTGCTTGCTGAACCCAGGGTAGGCAAGACATGAGCTAAGAGGCTGGAGGAAGACTCCAGGAACTGTAGGAACTGCAGACATGCGTATTCTCTTCTGGCTGATGCAGAAGACATAGCAGCAGCCATAGCATAACTTAACACAACACAACCTCTCTCTTGACTGACACAGCAGCGATAACAGTGTTCTCTCCTGGTTGACACAGCAGCTGTACCAATGAATGCGCTATATTCTCTCCTCTCTTGTCTGACCAAACAAACACAGGCAAGACACAGAGGTAAGCCACCACTTTTTAGGTGGAGCTCATACAGGCATACAACACAAAGTAGCCCATGATCAAACGAGTACCATGTGATGCACATGCACAATGCTATAAATGATCTCAGGTGTTACATAGTCATTATTTTAAAAATGTGGCATGAGAGAGCCTGAACACGCCATCTTGGCTAATATTTTTCTCTCCCCACAGTACTCAATCACCTTTCAGTATACTACTGAAAGATATATGGATATCTTATCTCTTGTAGTTCCCATAAGTCAAAGATGATTTTTGTTTCATACTCCACGTGACTTGTGGCCTATAGGTTCTTTTCTCTATTTTCAGACTACTTATTTTCCAAAGTCGATCAAAACTTACAGTCTCTGGGAAAATCCATGTCATTACAACTGTACATTTGGTAGCATTCCCCGCCCCCTTCTTTTTTTTTTTTTTTTCACTTTTATCTACTAAACTTATTGGGCTTCCCTGGTTCCTTGGTAAAGAATCCGCCTGTAATGCAGGAGACCCCAGTTCCATTCCTGGATTAGGAAGATCCATTGGAGAAGGGATAGGCTAACCCACTCCAGTATTCTTGGGCTTCTCTTGTGGCTCAGTTGGTAAAGAATCTGCCTGCAATGCAGGAGACCTGGGTTTGATCCCTGGGTTGGGAAGATCCCCTAGAGAAGGCAAAGGCTACCCACTCCAGTATTCTGACCTGGAGAATTCCATGGACTATATAGCCCATGGGGTTGCACAGAGTCAGACACAACTGAATAATTTTCACTTCACTTTACTAAACTTACTAACTTATTAGTTTAGCACTTGGCTCAATGTCTCCCTATCACTAATTTATCTTCATCTTCAGTGATTTCAAGATACAAATGGATTATTTATCAATTCCCTAGGAGCTAGATAGGACTTCTTCACTTTTGGTAATCTCCTCTTTTAACTTCAACCACCAACTCCAATAAACTTATACTTAACCTGGTCATTCACAGTAACTATGTTCAGATCATGAGTATAAGCATGCTCATATATAGCTACAAACTCTGATCCTTCCAGAGGATTATTATGATAGTCTAGTCTGTCAATTCCACCCAATTAAGGCTAATGCAGGATGTGATTCTTGCCGAAGTCTGAATGCTTCAAATGAGTGTGCAAAGTTGCAGTTGAGGTGGGGCATATATAAATATAAGGTTTTGGTATTAAGAAATTATCTACCCAAGAAATTACAAGTAGGAAGCAATAGATCCAGTAGGCAAATAGAAAGATCCTTAGTAGTGGCAGAAAACATCCATTATTCCTAACCTATATCTCAGGTTTCCATTAAGGATTTGATTTGTATAGGGGTCATGAAACAAGTACGTGTTAGGTTATGCCAAGGATCAGTTGGACATGAATTTGGGTAAACTTTGGAAGATGATGGGAGACAGGGAAGCCTGATGTGCTGCAGTCCATGGCCTTGCAAAGAGTTGGACACTACCTTGCAACTGAACAACAAAGATCAAATATAAGCATGACATAAATGCAGAAGAGTTTTCCAATGCAAATGTCAACTGATGCTACTATTCATGATTTAGATGGCCCATTTTGTTGTTATTGGAAGTACTGACAGTACTGGGGCACTGTAACAGGGGTTACTACTTTCTCCTATATCCAAGCAAATGTTTTCTTCTTTCTTTTTTTCTTTTATTTATTTATTTATTTATTTTTTAGTGGTTAAAAGTATTATGTAGAAGCTAGCTAGGATTGATCAATTATTCAATTGTGCTGTTCACACATAGTCACTATATTTGTTCTGTTTCTATTGTGCATTCATATGTGTTTTTTTCTTAATAAAATTTACTTCCCACCAATAAGCTAAGTGAAGGTAAGAGAATAGAATTAGCATAGCAGTCCCATTTGTTGTGACAAAATATGAACTTAAAGTTTGTACACTTATTTGGGGAAGCATATTACTAGGAATATGTAGTAAGATGGATAGAATAATTTTCAGTAGCAAATACAGTTGTGGGAATCTGCATTAAAAAGCAACACTAGAAGCAAGTGACATGAAACAGTGTTATGGAAGCTTTTTAAAGAGACTTGGAACAGAAGTAGAGCCATCTCTAGAGAGGTAGAGACTTGAGACAACTAATTTTGTGGAAAAAGGACAGAAAGAAAAAAAAAATAAGGATGACACTTTTCACTGCCATCCTCCAAATTTGTGAGGGAATCATGAGAAAGATGCTGAAGGAAACAGGGATGAGGGAGAAGTTACAAAATGTTTACATTGCTTCATAGGAAAAATACACAGAGATTTGTATAGTTTCAGAGATACTAAGGAAATGAAACATGTTAAATGTGTTGAAGTTCATTATATTTGTTAATTTTCTTCTTTTTTTTTTGTAGTTTATATGCAGTTTATTTATTTTATTTTATTTTATTATTTTT
Organism: Ovis canadensis; assembly: GCF_042477335.2. Lineage (NCBI taxonomy): Eukaryota > Metazoa > Chordata > Mammalia > Artiodactyla > Bovidae > Ovis > Ovis canadensis. The sequence continues at coordinate 10,431,099 of NC_091255.1, forward strand.
TTTAATTTTAAAATCTTTAATTCTTACATGTGTTCCCAAACATGAACCCCCCTCCCACCTCCCTCCCCATAACATCTTTCTGGGTCATCCCCATGCACCAGCCCCAAACATGCGGTATCCTGCGTCAGACATAGACTGGCAATTCAATTCTTACATGATAGTATACATGTTAGAATGCCATTCTCCCAAATCATCCCACCCTCTCCCTCTCCCTCTCCCTCTGAGTCCAAAAGCCCGTTATGCACAGTTGTATCTTTTTTCCTGTCTTGCATACAAGGTCGTCATTGCCATCTTTCTAAATTCCATATATATGTGTTAGTATACTGTATTGGTGTTTTTCTTTCTGGCTTACTTCACTCTGTATAATCGGCTCCAGTTTCATCCATCTCATCAGAACTGATTCAAATGAATTCTTTTTAACGGCTGAGTAATACTCCATTGTGTATATGTACCACAGCTTTCTTATCCATTCATCTGCTGATGGACATCTAGGTTGTTTCCATGTCCTGGCTATTATAAACAGTGCTGCGATGAACACTGGGGTACATGTGTCTCTTTCAATTCTGGTTTCCTTGGTGTGTATGCCCAGAAGTGGGATTGCTGGGTCATAAGGTATTTCTATTTGCAATTTTTTAAGGAATCTCTACACTGTTCTCCATAGTGGCTGTACTAGTTTGCATTCCCACCAACAGTGTAGGAGGGTTCCCTTTTCTCCACACCCTCTATTGATTTTTTTTTTTCCCAAGGCAGCCAGAGGAGGAGTATCCAGAGCATGTGCTGGGTTCCTTGCTACCTTATAGAGAACATACCTTCCTTGGAAAGTAGAAGCACATTCCTGTACACCCCAAATCCTTCTTGTAAGTTAAATTAGGAAAAAGAAAGAGGATGCCTTTTGAAGTATTTTACAACATACTTGCCATTGATTTTTCCCTCCTCTGTAGCATGTATTAGCAGCATGACATATGAATTTAAGTAGGACACAAGCAATATTAACTTTAATATCTATATAATTATGTTTTTTCCTGGTTATGATAACTGGTATTGGTCTTTCATTTACAGTACTGGTAGTCTTATTAAAATCAATGTATTTAAACAAAGAAAATAAACTATTTAAAAAAATAATTGCCTATAGAGTATTAGGTCAGCCTCCAAATAAGTAAAATTTTTGAATGTTGTGGTCCTTTAATGGACCAGAACCTGGTGGTCCGGAGTTGATGATAAGGAAGTAAAAGAGAAAAAGAAGCTAATATTCCTTGGTTTACACAGAGAACCAATAAAACCCTAGAACAGGGCTTGTACCACTCATGAAGGCACAGGGCATCCTCTCAAGGAAGTCTTGAAAGCCTAGGCAGGAGAGTGAGCTCGGTGGGTTTCCATGCTCCAGAGAATTAGCTGGAGGGAGAAAGAGAGTGAGAGACAGACACGGGGACCCAAGTCTCTGGTTGAACAAGGGTTCTTTAATGGTCTTTCTGTGAATATATATAGGCTGTTGTACAAGGAATTTCTTTCAACAATGATAAGGATCAGAAAACCAGATGTACAGCAACGGTTATCATAGAAACAAGGAATTAGCAATAGTCATAAGGTCAGAAGACAATCCATATCTCAAGAAAGAGGGTCGTGACTAAGCAGTATGTAAGGAGATTGTTTACTGAAGGAAATACACTCATTCGTTTTCATCCCATGACTTTAGTCCTGGAGGAGTGAGCCACTCCACTTGTTCCCATTATCAGGAACTGATAAGGAGCAGAGGATTTATGAGAGACAGAAAATAACACTCAGGAATCCTCCTTTTAGACTTTCCCTGACAGTGAAGATGGTTCTCAAGTGACTGACATGTTTGAATCTCTGTAGCATAGCATGGTATGGCAGGAAGAGAAAGGATTCAAAATAAAAATATATGGATGCTCAACTTTGCTAATCATCACCTATGCATTTTGGATGAGGGGTTTAATTTTGCTTAACCTCAGTTTTCTTCTTTTTGTTTAAAAATTATGGATTATTATTCCAAACAGTTAATTTATAGTACATTTTTTGAAGATTCAGCAGGTTACTGTGTTTGATATTATTTTAAAAAATATACAGAGTTACAATTGGGTAGCACTGTGGATGCACTTTAAGGAGGCCCTATTGAGTCACGTCCTTAATAGGCCCTTCACCTGAATGTGACCAGAATCTGTAACTTGCTTCTGTTCAATAGTATTTGAAAGATAAAAGTGATTAATTAGTACTTCCTTGATTAGATTTGGTTATAGCTGATAAAGGGAGGGAGAGAGTAATTCTTCTATTGGCGTTGAAGAAGCAAGCAACTCTATTGTGGAATGCTGAGCAGCATCTAGGATCCTACTATGGTCTCTAGCTGACTGCCAGTAAGAAACTGGGACCATTGGTTGTAGAGTAGCAAGGAAATTAATTCTATCAGCAATCTGAGTTTAAAAGTAGTATTTCCTAATTGAGCACATGGTTTAGCTGATCCCTTGATCATAACCTTGTGAGTCCCTAGAAAACCAAAAAAAAAAAAAAAGAAAAGAAAAAGAAAAATTACTTTCTCAGATGTACTAGCCACATTTCAAGTGCTCATAGAGTGCAGGTATAGAACTTTCTTATCATAATACATAACTGTTTTACCAAGCTCCTCTGAAGCTTTCTGAGCACTGAGGCTGACTCTGAGACTTTCCCTGAAGTTGAACCCTGATTCGGCTTTTACCTTTTGTCTGTCCTATTTCCCATTGCTTTCACCTAGTCATACTTACTTTATAGTTTTTTTGTATCCAAATCCTTGATTCAAGGTCAGCTTCTTGGAGAGCTTTATCTAAGACTCCAAAGAAATTAACTGGAAGAACTGTAACTTCTGGATTTCTATCCCTGACTGCTATCTGACAAAATATATTTTCATTTTTACTGATTTTCTAATCCTTATTCCCTCATGGTACCTCCCTTGATTATTAAATATGTAAATATGAATTACTGCATTTATAGTTTGAAAAATGCTTTCTCATATTTTAAAAGAAAGACATTTTAAAAATGTAGCATACCTGTTCTGATTCATAGTAGGCCATCGGTAACAGGTAGGTATTAAAATCCTTATTTTAAGGATTAAAGAATTGAGCCCCCAAATGTTTGCAACTAGTCTAAGATCCTATTTAAAAGAAGTAGCATAAGGTAGTTCTATTTGCAATTTTTAAGGAATCTCCACACTGTTCTCCATAGTGGCTGTACTAGTTTGCATTCCCACCAACAGTGTAGGAGGGTTCCCTTTTCTCCACACCCTCTCCAGCATTTATTGCTTGCAGATTTTTGGATCGCAGCCATTCTGACTGGTGTGAAGTGGTACCTCAAAACCAGAATTGAAAGAGACACATGTACCCCAATGTTCATCGCAGCACTGTTTATAATAGCCAGGACATGGAAACAACCTAGATGTCCATCAGCAGATGAATGGATAAGAAAGCTGTGGTACATATACACAATGGAGTATTACTCAGCCGTTAAAAAGAATTCATTTGAATCAGTTCTGATGAGATGGATGAAACTGGAGCCGATTATACAGAGTGAAGTAAGCCAGAAAGAAAAACACCAATACAGTATACTAACACATATATATGGAATTTAGGAAGATGGCAATGACGACCCTGTATGCAAGACAAGGAAAGAGACACAGATGTGTATAACGGACTTTTGGACTCGGAGAGGGAGAGAGTGGGATGATTTGGGAGAATGACATTCTAACATGTATACTATCATGTGAATTGAATCGCCAGTCTATGTCTGACGCAGGATGCAGCATGCTTGGGGCTGGTGCATGGGGATGACCCAGAAAGATGTTATGGGGAGGGAGGTGGGAGGGGGGTTAATGTTTGGGAATGCATGTAAGAATTAAAGATTTTAAAATTTAAAAAATAAAAAACTAAAAAAAATTAAAAAAAATAAAAAAAAAATAAAAGAAGTAGCAGACTTGGAATTCACAGCTAGCTCTTTTGACAAAGAATTTAATGCCCTTTCTTTACAATGCGCTGACCTTAGAACTCCAAGGGATCTGCCACACTGAGCACCCTGTGTATACTTATAGACATCAAAGAGTGTTTTCTGAGAAGAGATTGATCTCTGAAAGATTAAAAAGTAGGTGGTTGCAAGATGCTTCAACCATGTAGTTAGTCTGGTCATTTTCTCCCATACAAGCACAAAATGAACAAATACATTGACTGCACTCCATTGTCCTCTTCTTCCTCCTCTTCATCATTGGCATCAGCTGAAGCATCATGATCATCATTGTTGTCCTCTTTCATCATTTATTTATTGACCCAAGAAATATGCTAAGATCTTGCAAGTAATATTTTATTCAGTGCTCATAAAAAGCTTAGGGACTGATGTCATATCGTTATCCTTATTTTAGAGATGAGCAAAGTGAGGCAAATATCAAAGACTTGTAGTAACTACACAGAACACAACTATTTTTTTTCCACCATGATCCCAGCTCAGAAGTTTTTCAGATCACATGAGTAATCAGTACTACTTAGACTTGTTTAATCTGTATCCTTTCCAAGCCTGGAGTATTGTATTCAGCAGTGAAAGAGATATAGTAACATACTAAGAAATAAGGAGATGTCTCTCTTTCTTTCTCTCTTTCTTTCTTTTTTTTTTTTTTTTCCTAATTTTCTGTCAGTGTTTTCCTGGAGAGTAAACATTAATAGATTTGGTTCTATTATATTCAAAAACAGAAGAATCAGTGCTTTTGAACTGTGGTGTTGGAGAAGACTCTTGTGAGTCCTTTGGACAGTAAGTACACAAAACCAGTCAATCCTAAAGGAAATCAGTACTGAATGTTCATTAGAAGGACTGATGCTGAAGATGAAGCTCCAACACTTTGGCCACTTGATACAAAGAGCTGACTCATTGGAAAATACCCTAATTCTGGGAAAGAATGAAGGCAGGAGAAGAAGCAAATGACAGAGGATGACATGCTGAATGGCATCACCAACTTGATGGACATGAGTTTGAGCAAGTTTCAGGAGTTAGTGATGGACAGGGAAGCTTGGCATGCTGCAGTCCATTGGGTCACAAAGAGTCAGACATGACTGGGTGACTGAACTAATTCATTTCTCCAAAGAAGACATACGGATGGCTAACAAACACATGAAAAGATGCTCAACATCACTCATTATTAGAGAAATGCAAATCAAAACCACAATGAGGTACCACTTCACACCAGTCAGAATGGCTGCGATCCAAAAACCTGCAAGCAATAAATGCTGGAGAGGGTGTGGAGAAAAGGGAACCCTCCTACACTGTTGGTGGGAATGCAAACTAGTACAGCCACTATGGAGAACAGTGTGGAGATTCCTTAAAAAATTGCAAATAGAACTACCTTATGACCCAGCAATCCCACTTCTGGGCATACACACCGAGGAAACCAGAATTGAAAGAGACACATGTACCCCAATGTTCATCGCAGCACTGTTTATAATAGCCAGGACATGGAAACAACCTAGATGTCCATCAGCAGATGAATGGATAAGAAAGCTGTGGTACATATACACAATGGAGTATTACTCAGCCGTTAAAAAGAATTCATTTGAATCAGTTCTGTTGAGATGGATGAAACTGGAGCCGATTATACAGAGTGAAGTAAGCCAGAAAGAAAAACACCAATACAGTATACTAACACATATATATGGAATTTAGGAAGATGGCAATGACGACCCTGTATGCAAGACAGGGAAAGAGACACAGATGTGTATAACGGACTTTTGGACTCAGAGGGAGAGGGAGAGGGTGGGATGATTTGGGAGAATGACATTCTAACATGTATACTATCATGTGAATTGAATCGCCAGTCTATGTCTGACGCAGGATGCAGCATGCTTGGGGCTGGTGCATGGGGATGACCCAGAAAGATGTTATGGGGAGGGAGGTGGGAGGGGGGTTAATGTTTGAGAATGCATGTAAGAATTAAAGATTTTAAAATTTAAAAAATAAAAAATAATAAAGTAAACTGATATTCAAAACCAGATATGCATCCTTCCCTTTGCATCATTTTCAAAGAGATGCTTACATTATTTTAAAATAGAGCTAATTAGTGTGACACAGCACTGTAATTAGACTCCTTTTGTCTTAGAATTTGGCCACATATTACATACAGTTTTATCCAGGAGAATATTCTTCATAGCACTAGGAGAAAAATGAGTCTTATTCATTCTTAGACTGAACCATATCTAAACTGGTGACCCAGAGGTGGATTGTGCACCTGCCCATTACCAGCTCCCAAAGCTATCTATCATGTTAAAAGTGTTGATGGATCCAATCTAATGACACCCAGATATTGTCTCTAAATCCTAAGCCTAAGACAAACTGCAGCTACTAGGAAAATACAAATGTGTCTTGCTGAAATTAAAAAAAAATTGTCATTTTAATTAACATTTTGAAATAATCATTAATTTATTGGTGCAAAGCCAGACACATACCAAACGCAAAATTTCTGAGTATTTTAAAGCAGGAAAATTCTCTTTTGGAAAATGAAGAGTAAACTGTTTATAGTCTGGGAAGATCATATCAAAGTATGTTCTTTTCTCCTTTTAATTAAAAATGGTGTGACTTATTCTAAAATTATTCTTCCTTTGTTAATTTGCCCCTGACATGCAGTACTTTTTAAAAAAATCTTGCAATGGATTAAAATTGTATTTTACAAAATGAAATTGAGCTTCATGGTTTTCAAAAATGCAAGGTACTTGGAAGTGCTTTGGAACTTGGAACATGACAAAATATGATCAATTTCTATAAACAATTAGCAGCCTACTTTACAATATCGTGGTGATTTTTAATTCATGTCAATGTATGGCAAAAACCACCATAATACTGTAAAGTAATTAGCTTCCAATTAAAATAAATCAATTAGTTTTTAAAAAAGAAATAAAAACAAAAGTTTTTCATGAATAAGAATGTAGCAACCATCCCACCGTTTCCCTTCATCAGTCTATCATACCATTTCTTTAGTCTCTATACCACTGACATCTCACAGATTGACCTTTATCTCTTCATGGAAACTAGAGGTCTTGCCTTGAACTCTGAACCTCAGCCACCTGATAATAATTTTCGATCTCTTTCTGATTCTCCCATTCCTTTAGGTAAGGGGATGGCAGGGACTTCCAGTTGTCCCTTAGTGGCTAACTCGGATCTCATTCTAGACAAATTTATCATATAGTTCCTTGCCTATCTGCATTTAGTTTGACATTATTTCATTAAGTGAGTTCTACTACCGTTCTTGAATAATCCACTTTGCTCCATTTCTACTATTTCCTTCAGTTGCTTATCTAAGCCACTACATTCTCTCACCTGATGAATGCAATAGGTTCACAGTGAATCTGTCAGTTAAAATCTTGGCCTCTTCAGTCCATTTTCCATGGGGCAACCAAGGAAAACAATTCAATATGAAAATCTGGTCATTTTCACTCTTAAAGCCTTCCTAACCACCCTTCTGAGAAGGCAATAGCACCCCACTCCAGTATTCTTGCCTGGAAAATCCCATGGACTGAGGAGCCTGGAAAGCTGTGGGTCCCTGAGGGTCGGACACGACTGAGCGACTTCACTTTCACTTTTCACTTTCATGCATTGGAGAAGGAAATGGCAACCCACTCCAGTGTTCTTATCTGGAGAATCCCAGGGACAGGGGAGCCTGGTGGGCTGCCATCTATGGGGTAGCACAGAGTCGGACACGACTGAAGTGAGTTAGCAGCAGCAGCAACCACCCTTTTTTCTCAAGATCAAACCCTAAATCTCTGATGCAGCTTGTGAGGCCTTACGTGACAGAACTTCACCCTTTTGTTGGTCTCCTTTATAAATACAACTGTCTGGCACACAATGCATGCTCAATTTATAATTAAGCATAATTCAGTCGATAGAGGGGATGGTGGCTCAGACGGTAGAAGCGTTTACCTACAATGCGGGAGACTGGGGTTCAATCCCTGGGTCGGAAAGATCCCCTGGAGAAAGAAATGACAACCCACTCCAGTCCTCTTGCCTGGAAAATCCCATGGACGGAGGAGTTTGGTAGGCTACAGTCCATGGGGGTCTCAAAGAGTCAAACACAACCGAGTAACTTCACTTTCACTTTCTTGATCAATACATTCTTTCAAAAAGCCATGCTTCTCCTTTCATAGTATTTCGCACAAAGTTCTTTGGCTATGGAAACATTTTCCTCTTGTCTTTTTGTAAATCACTGTCTTATTCAGGTCTTCATTGAAACTATTTTTCCCTAGGGAATATCTCCTGGTTTTACATTTGAGATTAAGCCTCTGTTTAGAAACACTCATAACATCTCTCTTTTGTATGTTTAATTATAAATTGAGTAAGCATTGTGTGCCAGATATTTAGTTGTATTTTGTAATCACATTATAGGATCCAAGAGCATTAAGATTTTTTTTTCTCACAACTGTTCCCAGGTATATATAGAACATTATGCTCCAACAGCAAATACAAGATCATGAATGAATGAATGAGCTGCCTCATAGAACCTCAGGTTCTAGCAGAACAGGAGGATTTCTAAATTATAGCATTTATCAGCCAACTACTATATGCTAAACCCTGTGATAAGCTTAGATATATTATCCTTTTATTCTTTTTTGAAAATGTATAGCAACCATAAAAGTTAGCTTCTAATACTAACTGTTTTACAGATGTGTAAACTGAGACTTTTAGCTGACAAACCAAATCTCTAGTATATATAATATATAATCTCTCTTTCTCTCTACAAACACACGCACGCACACACACACACACACACACACACACACACACACACACACACACATATATATATATATATATATATATATATATATATATATATATATATATATGAACTAGGAAAGAGATACCCTCCCACTAAGTAGATAACAATTATGGTAATGAATCCACCTTTCAATGCAGGACATGTAAGAGACATGGGTTCTATCCCTGGGCCAGGAAGATTCCCTGGAGGAGGGCATGGCAACCTGCTCCAGTATTCTTGTCTGGAGAATCTCATGGACAGAGCAGCCTGGTGAGCTCCAGTCCATTGGATGGCAGTGAGTAAGACATAACTGAAACGACTTAGCATGCAAACATACTTATCAAGTATAGTGCCAGGAATGTAGGCCCTGCAAATACTTTATTTTTTCCTCATAGTTGTCAGCCCTCGGTGTTTCCAGCTCTCTATCACATATACACACACATTTAAACATGTACTTTTTTCCCACCTTGCACTTTGATTTATTATACTTCTGATTCTATGGGAAAAATTAGAGTCAGAATAGGATAAAAGGCCTGAAAAGATTTATGTTTTCAGGACTTTATTCTTAGTGCTACTCTAGAAAGATCCCTCCATCCATATATTCCTCAGAACAGATCAGCTCTGGGGGCTTGAGGGTGGCTGACAGGAGGACATGGAGATTTGCTGTGCTTAGTCACTAAGTCATGTCTCACTCTTTGAGACCCCATGGATTGTAGCCCACCAGGCTCCTCGTCTGTCCATGGGATTCTCCAGGCAAGAATACTGGAGTGGGTTGCCATGCCCTCCTCCAGGGGATCTTCCCAACACAGGGGTCAAACTCAGGTCTCTCACATTACAGGATGATTCTTTTACCATTTGAACCACCAGGGAAGCCCAAAAATGAGTTTATTAAAAGCCCAAAGAGGACTTTATTCCTAGTGCTGCTGTAGAAAAGTCCCTCCGTCTATATGTTCCTCAGAACAGATCATCTCTGGGGGCTTGAGGGTGGCTGACAGGAGCACATGGAGGGAGGAAGCAAAAAACGAGTTTTGCTTTTCTCTTGAAGCTAAAATTATTTATTTTAAACAGCAAAGTTTTTTTTTGGACATTTTTCAGGGGACTCCCCACTTCTTTATTCTCTTTGAGTAAATGTTCTTTGGTATGCTGGACATTTTGTGTGTATTTAGCTCATTAAAATATTGAATTATAACATGTACAGCATTCTGTGCAGAATTACATGTGTAACATGCTGTGCAGCTGAGGTGGAGAAGGCAGAAACTGGGCTGATACTTTACAAAATATTTCTCTATTGATGAACTCAGGATTTTATATGAAAATTCAACACAATCATTTCTTATGATTTTTCACAGAAAATTAAAATCACTTTATTCCTACCATAAATGATAATACTCAGAATTTATTTCATAAATATGCATTTGAAAGAAAAAATGTTTATTTTTCATAAATATTTATTTGTTAATTATGGAAATTGCTAAATGAGAAAGATGCAGAAAGATTTTGTGGTGTTATTTTGTCTTTTCTTATTCCCTTGGTTAAATTTTTCCAATCCATAATGTGGAAATTGCAAATCATGGTATGGATGTGGGAATACTCCAACATTTAAAAAATATATACATTTAGTTAATTTGGGGATGTTAAGCTCAGGCTAGAAAATTTTATTAAGCAATAATGTTCTCTGGCTTACAGCCATATATATATATATATATATATATATATATATATATATATATATATATTCTAATTAATAAAGTATTGTGGGAGACTTCCCTGACAAAGCTTTGCTTTCCATGCCGGGGTGATGGTTCAATCTCTGGTCGTGGAACTAAAATCCTACATGTCTCATGGCCAAAACACCAAAACATAAAACAGAAGGAATATTGTAACAAACTCAATAAAGACTTACAAAATGGACCATATCAAAAAAGAGCTAGACAAATACTAAAGAGAAATAAACCGTTGTGTTTTTGTTCCTTCACACTGTGAAGCATATTTTCATTTTTAATATCAACTAATCCAGTCATTTCCCCACTAGTCATGTACAGATGTAACAGTTGGACCATAAAGAAGGCTGAGTGCCAAAGTACTGATGCTTTCAAAGTGTAGGGTTGGAGAAGAGTCTTGAGAATCCCTTGGGCTTCAAGGAAATCAAACCAGCCAATCCTAAAGGAAATCAACACTGAGTGTTAATTGGACACACTGATTATGAAGCTGGAGCTCCAAAACTTCAGCCACCTGATGAGACGAACTGACTCATTGGAAAAGACACTGATTCTGGGAAAGACTGAAGACAGGAGAAGAGGATGACAGGATGAGACGGTTGGATGGCATCACCGACTCAATGGACATGAGTCTGAGTAAATTCCAAGAGATGGTGAAGGACAGGAAGGTTTGGCATGGGGTGGCAAAGAGTCAGAGATGATTGAGCCACTAAACAACAACAACAAACTCATTCATTATATACTGCCTTTGAGAACAATATGACAAGATACACTAAAGGCAGAATGACAGCTGGGAAAATGTGTTGTGCAGTTCAATCATATCTACCAAAAAATTAGTGGCATCTTTACATCCAAGAATTTTCAGCAAACCATGATCACATTTGATCGTTTATCTGTGTAATGAAGTTGGGATAACTAGCTCAGACTGATCAATGTGACAACACATAACTGTTAATCATCTTTGAATAAAATGCTTTCTAACATGGATTGTCAGATTCTTGAAAGATTATGCATTTAGTATATATATGCACAGTATACATAATTGCATTCATTAAGATGTTAGAATGGAATCCTTTATTTAGTGAAGCGAGTTATAATACATGCTTGCTAATGCTAGATCTTCACTAGAAACATCAACATATGCATTAAAGTTTCTTTAAACCTCTCAGTTCAGTTTAGTTCAGTTGCTCAGTCATATCTGACTCTTTGAGACCCCATGAGCTGCAGCACGCCAGGCTTCCCTGTCCATCACCAATCACCGGAGCATGCTCAAACTCATATCCATTGAGTCGGTGATGCCATCCAACCACCTCATCTTGCTGTCCCCTTCTCCTCCCTCTTTCAATCTTTCCCAGCCTCAAGTCTTTTCAAATTAGTCAGTTCTTCACATCAGGTGGCTGAAGTATTGTAGTTTCAGCTTCAGTCCTTCCAATGAATATTCAGGACTGATTTCTGTTAGGATTGACTGGTTGCATCTCCTTTCAGTCCAAAGGACTCTCAGAAGTCTTCTCCAACACCACAGTTCAAAAGCATCAATTCTTTGGTGCTCTAGCTTTCTTTGTAGCTCAACTCTCACATCCATACATGACTACTGGAAAAACCAAAGGTTTTTTTTTTTTGCTTCTCTTCTTTTCTCAGCTATTTGTTTAAACCTCTCAGGGTGATTTAAATATACAATTATGTGTTTTCTTCAGTATACCATTAAGCTGATATAGGTAGAAAGGAGAATGTTGTGTTAATACAAAAATTAAAAGATGTATAAAGACAAGGGATAGAATTAGTTTATATTAACCATGACTTGATTATAAATTTGTCACCATGTACTTAGAGAAAGATATTTCTCCAAAATCAGTTCTTCCAAAATTAAAGAATCCAACATTTAGAAGGCATCTTTCAAGAAGGTAAAATAATAAATTATTAAAGATACTGTAGATTATTGATAAGAAGTTTATGATAACTCTACAGTGGTAATCTAATCTTGCCTTTTAGCAATATGAAAACATGAGTTCTGCTTATTTCAAGTTGTAAATTGGTTTCCTTTTATTGTCTCATTTAAACACTCTTTTCCAGAATAGACCCAGAGAATCCAAATGACTCTGAACTGCAATCTACAGCTGCTTTCTCCTTTGTGATTGTTGTACCCATTATATTAATATCTCCTACTTTGTTGTAGAGCTCCCTGCATTTGTACAAGCTTTTATGGATCTCTAAAACAAAATGTCAACAAATTACATTTATATTAGTGAAGGACTGGGCACTGAGTACCATCTTGCTTTGGAAATATCTAAAAGTATAGTATTTAAAATGTTCCAGGAAGGAAAAAAAAAAGTAAAATGGAAATGTCATATTGCCACTTACATCTGTTATAGCACTGAAAGAAAAAAGTGAAAGTGTTAGTCACTCAGTTATGTCAGACTGTTTGCTACCCCATGGACTGTATCTGCCAGGCTCCTCTGTCCATGGAATTCTCCAGGCAAGAATACTGGAGTGGGTTTGCATTTCCTCCTCCAAGGGATCTTACCATCCTACAATGCAGCAGATTATTTACCATCTCAGCCACCAGGGATCTGCGGTGACTGGTAAACATAAAGAATGTTAACACTGATCTTTTTCTGTCTTTGGGTGCTATATTTTCTTACTTCCTCTTTTTCATAGATACATAGAAAAGGGGGTGAAGAGAAACATATATCTTTTGATCATTTTTATATGCAGGTGCAACAAAGTAACTATTTTTTATATCAATATGGACTGATCCATGTTGACTATTGATTGAAAGAATGCTTAATATAGATTAAATAATAATAATAATAATAATAATTGAAGGATTATTGCTTTAAGGTGTTGTGTTGTTTTCTGCCATACATGAATCAGCCATAGGTATACATATGTCCCCTCCCTCTTGAACATCTTTCCAACCCCCCACCCTATGCCACTGCAATAGGTTGTCATTGAGCATTGGGTTGGAGCTCCCAGCGTCATTCAGCAAATCTCCACTGGCTCTCATTTTTACTTATGATAATATCAATGTTACCCTTTCAATTTGCCTCTCCCTCTCCTTTCCCTACTGTGTCCTCAAGAATGTTCTGTATGTCTGCTGTTCCATTGCATGCATGATTCGTATGTACTAACTTGCTTCAGTCATGTCCAACTCTCTGCAACCATATGGACTGTAACCTGCCAGGCTTCGCTGCTCATGGGATTCTCCAGGAAATAATACCAGAACAGGTTGCCATTTCTTCCTCCAAGGGATTTTCCTTCCTGATTCAGGGATCAACTTCATGACTCTGATGTCTCCTGCATTAGGAGGCAGGTTCCTTACCACTAGCAAATAGGTTCACTGGTACCATCTTTCTAGAATCCATATATGTATACATTCAGTTCAGTTCAATTCAGTTGCTCAGTCGTATCTGACTATTTATGACCCTATGAATAGCAGTACACCAGGCTTCCCTGTCCATCACCATCTCCTGGATATCACTCAAACTCACGTCCATTGAGTTGGTGGTGCCATCCAGCAATCTCATCCTCTGTCGACTCCTTCTCCTCCTGCTCCCAGTCCCTCCCAGCATCAGAGTCTTTTACAATGAGTCAACTCTTCACAAGAGGTGGCCAAAGTATTGGAGTTTCAGCTTTAACATCAGTCCTTCCAAAGAACATCCAAGACTGATCTCCTTTAGAATGGACTGGATGGATCTCCTTGCAGTCCAAGGGACTCTCAAGAGTCTTCTCCAACATCACAGTTCAAAAGCATCAATTCTTCTGCACTCAGCTTTCTTCATAGTTCAACTCTCACATCCATACATGACCACTGGAAAAACCATACGCTGGACTAGATGGACCTTTATTGGCAAAGTAATGTATCTGCTTTTGAATATGCTGTCTAGGTTGGTCATAACTTTTCTTCCAAGGAATAAGCGTCTTTTACTTTCATGGCTGCAGTCACCATCTCCAGTGATTTTGGAGCCCCACAAAATAAGGTCTGACACTGTTTCCACTGTTTCTCCATCTATTTCCCATGAAGTGTTGTGACCAGATGCCATGATCTTCGTTTTCTGAATGTTGAGCTTTAAGCCATTTTTTTTCACTTTCCCCTTTCACTTTCATTAAGAGGCTTTTAGTTCCTCTTCACTTTCTGCCAAAAGGATGGTGTCATCTGGATATCTGAAGTTATTGCTATTTCTCCCGGCAATCTTGATTCCAGCTTGTGCTTCTTCTAGCCCAGCGTTTCTCATGATGTACTCTGCATATAAGTTAAAAAAAAAAAAAAGGGTGACAATATACAGTCTCGACGTACTATATGATAATTTGTTTTTTCTCTTACTCACTTGCTTCATTCTGTATCATAGGCTCTAGGTTCATCCACATGATCAAAATTAACTCAAATGTATTATTTTTTATGGTTGAGTAACTCTTCATTCACATTCTGTAGTGTAAAATCAAGTGTGCTTTAGGAAGCATTCAGTTCAGTTCAGTTCAGTTGCTCAGTTGTGTCCGACTGTTTCCATCCCCATGACCTCCCAGGCCTCCCTGTCCATCAACAACTCTCGGAGTTTACCCAAACTCATGTCCATTGGGTTGGTGATGCTATCCAACCATCTCATCCTCTGACGTCCCCTTCTCCTCCTGCCTTCAATCATTCCAAACATCAGGATTTTTTTCAAATGAGTCATCTCTTCACATCAGGTGGCCAAATTATAGGAGTTTCAGCTTCAACCTTAGTCCTTCCAGTGAACATCCAGGACTGGTCTCTAGGATGGACTAGTTGGATCTCTTTACAGTCCAAGGGACTTTTAAGCGTCTTTTACAACACCACAGTTCAAAAGCATAAATTCTTTGGCACTCAGCTTTCTTTATAGACCAACTCTCATATCCATACATGGCCACTGGAAAAACCATAGCTTTGGCTAGACGGACATTTCTTGGCAATGTAATGTCTCTGCTTTTTCATATGCTGTCTATGTTGGTCATAACTTTCCTTCCAAGGAATAAATGTCTTTAATTTCATGGCAGCAGTAACCATCTGCAGTGATTTTGAAGCATCACTATCAATAAAATTAGTGCATTGGTGAAATCCCCACTGAACTATTTAAAATACTAAAAGATGATAGTGTTAAAGTGCTGCACTCAACAGGCCAGAAAATTTGGAAAACCCAGCAGTGGTCACAGGCCTGAAAAATGTCAGTTTTCATCCAAATTTCAAAGAAGGGCAGTGCTAAAGAATGTTTGAACTACCAGACAATTGCAATCGCATCGCATGCTAGTAAGGTGATGGTCAAAATCCTTCAAGCTAGGCTTCAGCAGTACCTGAACTGAGCACTGCCAGATGTACAAATCTGGTTGGAAAAGGCATGGGAACAAGAGATCAAATTGCCAACACTCGTAGGATCATAGGAAAAGCAATAGGATTCCAGAAAAAAAAAAAACATTTACTTCTTTTCATCGACTATGTGAAAGCCTTTGACTATGTGGATCACAACAAACTGTGGAAATTTTCTTAAAGAGATGGAAATACCAGATCATCTTACCTGTCTCCTTCGAAACCTGTATACTAGTCAAGAAACAACAGTTAGAACCTGATGTGGAACAACTGACTGGTTCAAAATTTGGAAAAGAATATGACAAGGCTGTACAATGACAACTTGTTTATTTAACTTATATGCGTCCTGAGAAATGCAGGACTGAATAAGGTACAAGCCAGAATCAAGATTGTCAGGAGAAATATCAAAAACCTCAAATATGTTCCTCTTGTTGAAAGTGAAGGAGAAGAGTGAAAAAGCTGGTTTAAAACTCAATATTAAAGAAAAAGGAAAACATGAAACTAAGATCATGGCATTTGGTCACATCACTTCATGGCACAAAGAAGGGGAAAAGGTGGAAGCGGCAACAAATTTTCTCTTCTTGGTCTCCAAAACTACTGTGGATGGAGCCATGAAATTAGAAGATGCTTGCTTTTTGGAAAGAAGGCTATGACAAAACTAGACAGCATATTAAAAAACAAAGACATCAAATTTTCTGGTCCATATAGTCAAAGTTATGGCTTTTCCAATTGTCATGTATGATGTGAGTTGGATAATAAAGAAAGCTGAATACTGAAGAATTTATTCTTTCAAATTGTGGTGCTGGAGAAGACTCTTGAGTGTCCCTTAGACAACAAAGAGGTCAAACCAGTCAATCCTAAGTAAAATCAACCCTAAGTACTCATTGAAAGGACTGATGCTGAAGCTGAAACTCCAATTCTTTGGCCAATGCAAACAGCAGATTCACTAGAAAAGACTCTTATATTGGGAAAGATTGAAAGCAAAAAGAGAAGATGGAGACAGAGGATGAAATGGTTGGATGGTATCACCAATTCAATAGACATGAACTTGAGTAAACTCCAGAAGATGGTGAGGGACAGAGTCCTGCCATGCTACAGTCCATGAGGTCACAAAGAGTCAAATACAACTCTAATTGAACAATAACAAATATTGCATTGTATATATGTACCACAACTTCTTTATCCATTCATCTGCTGAACATCTAGGTTGCTTCCATGCCCTAGTAAACAGTGCTGCAGTGAACATTGGGATACATGTGTTTCTTTCAATTCTGAGTTCCTCAGAGTATATACTCACTATTAGGATTGTTGGATCATGTGGTAGTTTTATTCCTAGGTTTTTAAGAAATCTCCATACTATGCTCCATAGTGGCTGTATCAATTTACATTTCCACCAACAATGCAAGAAGATTTTGTTTTCTTCAGACTCTTTCTAGGATTTGTTGTTTGTAGACTTTTTGATGATGCATCTAGAAGGATGGTTCCAAAATCAAGGGAGTCTTCACAACCCAGTAATTAAATTCACATCTCTTATATTTCCTGCATTGGGATGTGGGTTCTTTACCACTAGCTCCACTTGGGAAGCCCTCCATGGAAGAGTGCTATATATTAATTCACTTTCTGTAATTGTGCTGATTTATCAGAATTGCCCAAACTTCTTCATTTGAATTTACTGAAATTTTAAGGCTCAACATGTGGTGAGATTGTTTGCCATGTAGAAAACACATAGATTAAGATATGCTTATTAAAGTATGCTTAAAGTAAGAAAAATGTGGCATATTATTTAGTAAAGTTTACTGAGTCTAGAAACTCTCGGTCTCTCAATAACTGTCAGCTAGATTCTATGTGGCCAAGAAATGTATGTATGTATGTATGTATATGTATATCATATGTATCATACATATATCATATCTATCATACATATATCATATGTATCATACATATATCATATGTATATACATATGTATACATATATATATATATATATATATATATATATATAATGACTGTTCTTAAATCTTCCTTTAAAAGGAATTAATAATCATTGCTCCCCAATAGGACTCAAATAGAAATCTGTTGTGCTTGGTTCTAGGCTCAAATTTGAAAGTAGTAATAAACTCTACCTCCCTTTTATTTTTGTAAGAAGGCATTGTTCAAGCACAGTTTAACTGAACTTATGTACTTATGTAGTATACACTATGTATATGCAACTTCTATTTCATAGCATTCATTATTTCTATTTCATTTGTTTCTCACACATAAACAAGTGTGAGATATTCCCCTTTAGGAACAAAGACTAATAACTATTTTTAGATAGTACTTAGCATCTTTGTCTATTTTTCAAAAATTATCTTCTGCTATAATGGTTATGGGGAGGGTAACTCTTCTTTCAAGTTCCCCTGGGATGGTTTTGAGCTTAGACTGGTTGTCCCAGCTTGATAAATCATTTTTTGGTTGTCACTTAGTCACTCAGTCATGTCTGACTCTTTGTGACCATATGGACCCCAAGCACACCAGCCTTCCCTGTCCTTCACCATTTCCCACAGTCCACTCAAACTCATGTCCATTGAGTCGGTGATGCCATCCAATCACCCCATCCTGTCATCCCCTTCTCCTTTTGCCTTCAATATTTCCCAGCATCAGGGATTTTTTCAGTTAGTCAGTGTTTGCATCAGGTGGCCAAAGTTATGGGACTCGTATTTATCACCATTATATCCTGGACAATATGGGTCTTAATTTCCTGAGGGAAGCTTTTCCTTGTTCCATCTTGTCAGAATGCTCTTTGTTTTTGTAAATAGAGTCTTCTCTAATCCGTCCTCAGGTGTAATATAGAGCAATAAGATGGTCAAAGGTTTTTTCTCTCAACAATTTATATGGTGTAACAGTCATTTTTTCTTTAAAACTAAACTGAAAAAGCAGATTTTTTTTGCATGATTTTCCAACATTATCTGTGTAAAGCCATGTGTGTAAGGTATCAGAATATCAATGTTAAATTTGTTTTCAACACCATGCACATAATTAAATTTCAAATTGGGATGATAACAAATTAGCAGGTTGTGAAATCCATTTAATGGATAAAAAGGAACATTTAAATGAAATAAAATAGAAAATATGAAGATACATAGTTACATGTTACTTTGAGAAAGTATAATTTCAATAGTGTGCATGTGAATGTATGTTTGTGTATAGGTAATATTGTGGCATTTTCCACAGTTTTTTTTATGATCCACACAGTCAATGGCTTTAGTGTAGTCAGTGAAACAGAGGTAGATATTTTTCTGGGCCATCTCACCTGTCTCCTGAGAAACCTGTATGCTTGTCAAGAAGCAAGAGTTAGAACCTTGTATGCAACAACTGAGTTGTTTAGGATTGAGAAAAGAGTATGACAAGGCTGTTTACTGTCACCGTTTTTGCTTACCTTATATGGAGAGAACGTCATAAGAAATGCCAGGCTGGATAAGTTACAAGATGGAATCACGATTTCTGGGAGAAATATCAACAACCTCAGATATACAGATGATGCCACTCTAATGCAGAACACAAAGAGGAGCTAAAGAACCTTTTGATGAGGGTGAAGGAGGAGAGGGAAAACCTAGCTTAAAAGACTAAATATTAAAAGAAAAAAAAAAAAGTAAGATCATGGCATCTGGTCCCATCATTTCATTGCAAATAGGGGAAAAGGTGAAAGCAGTGACAGATTTTCTCTTCTTGGGCTCTAAAATCACTGCTGATGATTACTGTAGCCATGAAATTAGAAGACACTTGGTTTTTGGAAAGAAAACTTTGACAAAGCTAGACAGCATGTTAAAAAGCAAAGACAGCACTTTGCTAACAGAGGTTTGTATAGTCAAGACTATGGTCTTTCCAATAGTCACATACGGTTGTGAGTGCTGAATCATAAAAAAGAAAGTGTGCCAAAGAATTGATGCGTTCAAGCTGTAGTACTGGAGAAGACTCCTGAGAGAGTCCCTTGGACAGCAAGGAGACCAAACCAATCAATCTTAAAGGAAATCAACCCTGAATACTCATTGGAAGAACTGATGCTGAAGCTGAAGCTTCAATTCTTTGGCCACCTTTGAACAGCCTAGTCACTGGAAAAGACCCTGTTGCTGGGAAAGATTGAAGGCAGAAGGAGAAGAGGGCAACCAAGGATGAGATGGTTGGATGGCATCACCAATGCAATGGACATGAACTTGGGCAAACTCTGGGAGATGATGAAGGACAGGGAAGCATGGCATGCTATAATCCATGGGGTCACGAAGAGTTGGACATGTTTTGGCCACCAAACAACATTAATGTGGAGAGATGATAGATTGATAGATAAATGGATAAATGAGAGTGAGAGAACATGAAAGAGGAAGAGAGAGACGGGGCCAGTCTCTAAAATTGTTCCCATAAAATTTCCTTATTTATTCAAGTCCTTACATAGTTTCTTCCTGTGGCCGATTATGGCTAGATTGTATCATCAGTAGGATATTGCAGAAATGATGGCATGTGACTTCTGAGTCAATGCTACAAAGGGCTTTGCAAAGTCTGTTTTGGCTTTGGATTTTTTTCTCTGTGCAAAGCATCTGTGTGGAGAAACTCACATGAGATTGAATGAAGCTTCCTATCAAAAAACCAGCACTGATTTTTCAGCCATGTGAATGTGCTACCATGAAAACAAATCCTTTAACTGTGTTTCAAGCTTCAGTTGACGAAAAATGAAACCCACGTCTTTAGTAAAATTTTGTGAGAGGTCAGAAGCCAGACCATCCAGTTAAGCTGTTTCAGAACACCTGATCCACAGAAATTGTGTCTTAGTAAATATTTATTATTGTTTTAAACTAGTTAGATTTGAGGCAATATTTTATGTGAGAGTGGACAAATATATATACCCACACTTAGGGATGCATAGAAGACAGAGAAGAATTTTAAACTTGCATGTTAAGATTTCTTATTCTTTTTTTAAAATGTAAATTTATTTATTTTAATTGGAGGTTGATTACTTTACAGTATAGTATTGGTTTTGCAATACATCAACATGAATCTGCCACAGGTATACACGTGTTCCCCATCCTGAACACCCTCCCTCCTCCTGCCCCGTACCATCCCTCTGGGTCGTCTCAGTACACCAGCCCCAAGCATCCAGTATCATGCATCGAACCTGGACTGGCGATTCGTTTCATATATGATATTATACATGTTTCTCATGTATACAATGCCATTCTCCCAGATCATCCCACCCTCTTCCTCTCTCACAGAGTCCAAAAGACTGTTCTATACATCTGTGTCTCTTTTGCTGTCTCGCATATAGGGTTATCATTAGCACCTTTCTAAATTCCATATATATGCGTTAGTATGGCAACCCACTCCCATACTCTTGCCTGGAAAATCCCATGGATGGATGAGCCTGATATGCTGCAGCCCATGGGGTGGCAAAGAGTCAGACATGACAGAGAGACTTCACAACTATTATTCATAATTTAATAATTAAAGAGTTCCCAGTACAAAAAAAAATAGTTACTTCAAAATGAAATGATTAACTAATCATTGCCAGGTATAATGGAGAAGGCAATGGAACCCCATTCCAGTACTCTTGCCTAGAAAATCCCATGGACGGAGGACCCTGGTAGGCTGCAGTACATGGGATCGCTGAGGGTCAGACATGACTGGGCGACTTCATTTTCACTTTTCACTTTCATGCATTGGAGAAGGAAATGGCAACCCACTTCAGTGTTCTTCCCTGGAGAATCCCAGGGACGGAGGAGCCTGGTGGGCTGCCATCTATGGGCTTGCACAGAGTCAGACACCACTGAAGTGACTTACTATTGGTGTTTTTCTTTTTGGCTTGCTTCACTCTGTATAATAGGCTCCAGTTTCATCCAACTCATTAGAACTGATTCAAATGTTTTCTTTTTAATGGCTGAGTAATACTCTATTGTGTATATGTACCACAGCTTTCTTATCCATTCATCTGCTGATGGACACCTAGGTTGCTTCCATGTCCTGGCTATTACAAACAGTGCTGTTATTAATACTGGGGTACATGTGTCTCTTTCAATTCTGGTTTCCTTGGTGTGTATGCCCAGAGGTGGGATTGCTGAGTCGTATGGCAGTTCTATTTCCAGATTTTTAAGGAATCTCTGCACTGTTCTCCATAGTGGCTGTACTACTTTGCATTCCCACCTACAGTGTAAGAGGGTTCCCTTTTCTCCAAATGCTCTCCAGCATTTATTGCTTGCAGACTTTTGGATAGCAGCCATTCTGACTGGCAGGAAATGGTACTTCATTGTGGATTTGACTTGCATTTCTCTGATAATGAGTGATGTTGAGCATCTTTTCATGTGTTTGTTCGCCATCTGTTTGTCTTCTTTGGAGAAATGTCTGTTCAGTGCTTTTGCCCATTTTTTGAATGGGTCGGTTATTTTTCTGGAATTGAGTTGTAGGAGTTGCTTGTATATTTTTGAGATTAGCTGTTTGTCAGTTGCTTCATTTGCTATTATTTTCTCCCATTCAGAAGGCTGTCTTTTCACCTTGCTTATATTTTCCTATGTTGTGTAGAAGCTTTTAGGTTTAATTAGATCCCATTTGTTTATTTTTGCTTTTATTTCCAATATTCTGGGGGTTGGGTCATAGAGGATCCCGCTGATTTTATTTATTTTTGAGAATGTTTTGCCTATGTTCTTCTCTAGGAGTTTTATAGTTTCTGGTCTTACATTTAGATCTTTAATCCATTTTGAGCTTATTTTTGTGAATGGTGTTAGAAAGTGTTCTAGTTTCATTCTTTTACAAGTGGTTGACCAGTTTTCCCAGAACCACTTGTTAAGGAGATTGTCTTTCCTCCATTGTACATTCTTGCCTCCTTTGTCAAATATAAGGTATCCATAGGTACGTGGATTTATCTCTGGGATTTCTATTTTGTTCCATTGATCTATATTTCTGTCTTTGTGCCAGTACCATACTGTCTTGATGACTGTGGCCTTGTAGAAGAGCCTGAAGTCAGGCAGGTTGATTCCTCCAGTTACATTCTTCTTTCTCAAGATTGCTTTAGCTATTTGAGGTTTTTTGTAATTCCATACAAATCGTGAAGTTATTTGTTCTAGCTCTGTGAAAAATACCTTTGGTAGCTTGATAGGGATTGCATTGAATCTATAGATTGCTTTGGCTAGTACACTCATTTTCACTATGTTGATTCTTCCGATCCATGAACATGGTATATTTCTCCATCTATTAGTGTCCTCTTTGATTTCTTTCACCAGTGTTTTATAGTTTTCTATATATAGGTCTTTCGGAGAAGGCAATGGCACCCCCACTCCAGTACTCTTGCCTGGAAAATCCCATGGATGGAGGAGCCTGGTGGGCTGCAGTCTATGGGGTCGCTAAGAGTTGGACATGACTGAACGACTTCATTTTCACTTTTCACTTTCATTGGAGAAGGAAATGGCAACCCACTCCAGTATTCTTGCCTGGAGAACCCCAGGGACAGGGGAGCCTGGTGGGCTGCCGTCTATGGGGTCGCACAGAGTCGGACACGACTTATGCGACTTAGGAACAGCAGCATATCTAGATCTTAAGTTTCTTTAGGTAGATATATTCCTAAGTATGTTATTCTTTTCGTAATAATGGTGAATGGAATTGTTTCCTTAACTTCCCTTTCTATTTTCTCATTATTAGTGTATAGGAATGCAAGGGATTTCTGTGTGTTGATTTATATCCTGCGACTTTACTATATTTATTGATTAGCTCTAATAATTTTCTGGTGGAGTCTTTAGGGTTTTCTATGTAGAGGATCATGTCATCTGCAAACAGTGAGAGTTTTACTTCTTCTTTTCCATTTTGGATTCCTTTTATTTCTTTCTCTGCTGATTGCTGTGGCCAAAACTTCCAGAACTATGTTGAATAGTAGCGGTGAAAGTGGGCACCCTTGTCTTGTTCCTGACTTTAGGGAAAATGCTTTCAATTTTTCACCATTAAGGATAATGTTTGCTGTGGGTTTGTCATATATAGCTTTTATTATGTTGAGGTACGTTCCTTCTATTCCTGCTTTCTTGAGGTTTTTTTTTTTTTTTAAACATAAATGAATGTTGAATTTTGTCAAAGACTTTTTCTCTATCTATTGAGATAATCATGTGGATTTTATTTTTTAGTTTGTTAATGTGGTGAATTACATTGATTGTTTTGCGGATATTGAAGAATCCTTGCATCCCTGGGATAAAGCCCACTTGGTCATGGTGTATGATCTTTTTAATGTGTTGTTGGATTCTGATTGCTAGAATTTTGTTAAGGATTTTTGTATCTATGTTCATCAGTGATATTGGCCTGTAGTTTTCTTTTTTGTGGCATCTTTGTCAGGTTTTGGTATTACGGCGATGGTGGCCTCATAGAATGAGTTTGGAAGTTTACCTTCCTCTGCAATTTTCTGGAAGAGTTCTAGTAGGATAGGTGTTAGCTCTTCTCGAAATTTTTGGTAGAATTCAGCTGTGAAGCCATCTGGACCTGGGCTTTTGTTTGCTGGAAGATTTCTGATTACAGTTTCAATTTCCATGCTTGTGATGGGTGTGTTAAGATGTTCTATTTCTTCCTTGTTCAGTTTTGGAAAGTTGTACTTTTCTAAGAATTTGTCCATTTCTTCCACATTGTCCATTTTGCTGGCATATAATGGCTGATACTAGTCTCTTATGATCCTTTGTATTTCTGTGTTGTCTGTTGTGATCTCTCCATTTTCATTTCTAATTTTATTGATTTGATTTTTCTCTTTTTGTCTCTTGATGCATCTGGCTAATGGTTTGTCAATTTTATTTATCCTTTCAAAGAGCCAGCTTTTGGATTTGTTTGTTTTTGCTATGGTCTCTTTTGTTTATTTTGCATTGATTTCTACCCTAATTTTAAAGATTTCTTTCCTTCTGTTAACCCTGGCATTATTAATTTTTTCCTTTACTTGTTGATTTAGGTGTAGAGTTAGGTTATTTATTTGACTTTTTCTTGTTTCTTGAGCTATGCCTGTATTGCTATGGACTTTCCCCTTAGCACTGGTTTTTAGAGTGTCCCACAGTTTTTGGGTTGTTGTGCTTTCATTTTCTTTCATTTCTATGTATATTTTGATTTCATTTTTTATTTCTTCTGTGATTTGTTCGTTACCCAGCAGCGTGTTTTCAGCCTCCATATGTTGGAATTTTTAATAGCTTTTCTCCTGTAATTGAGATCTAATCTTAATGCATTATGGTCAGAAAAGATGCTTGGAATGATTTCAATTTTTTTTGAATTTACCAAGGCTAAATTTATGGCCTAGGATGTGATTTACCCTTGAGAAGGTTCTGTGTGCACCTGAGAAAAAGGTGAAATTCATTATTTTGGGTGAAATGTCCTATAGATATCAATTAGGTCTAACTGGTCTATTGTATCATTTAAAGTTTGTGTTTCCTTGTTAACTTTCTGTTTAGTTGATGTATGCATAGGTGTGAGTGGGGTATTAAAGTCTCCCACCATTATTGTGTTATTGTTAATTTCCCCTTTCATACTTGTTAGCATTTGTCTTACATACTCTGGTGCTCCTATGTTGGGTGTATATATATTTATAATTGTTATATCTTCTTCTTAGATTGACCCTTTGATCATTATGTAGTGTCCTTCTTTGTCTCTTTTCATAGTCTTTGTTTTAAAGTCTATTTTATCTGATATGAGTATTGCTAGTTCTGCTTTCTTTTGCTCTCTATTTGCATGGAAAATCTTTTTCCAGCCCTTTACTTTCAGTCTGTATGTGTCCCCTGTTTTGAGGTGGGTCTCTCGTAGACAACATATATAGGGGTCTTGTTTTTGAATCCATTCAGCCAGTCTTTATCTTGTGATTGGGGCTTTCAACCCATTTACATTTAGGGTAATTATTGATAAGTATGATCCCATTTCCATTTACTTTATTGTTTTGTGTTCGAGTTTATACACCCTTTTTGTGTTTTCTGTCTAGAGTTTATCCTTTAGCATTTGTTGGAGAGCTGGTTTGGTGATGCTGAATTCTCTCAGCTTTTGATTGTATGTAAAGCTTTTGATTTCTCCTTCATATTTGAATAAGATCCTTGCTAGGTACAGTAATCTGGGCTGTAGTTTATTTTCTTTCATCGCTTTAAGTTTGTCTTGCCATTACCTCCTAGCCAGAAGAGTTTCTATTGAAAGATCAGCTGTTATCCTTATGGGAATCCCCTTGTGTGTTATTTGTTGTTTTTCCCTTGCTGCTTTTAATATTTGTTCTTTGTGTTTGATCTTTGTTAATTTGATTAATATGTGTCTTGGGGTGTTTCGCCTTGGGTTTATCCTGTTTGGAACTCTCTGGGTTTCTTGGACTTGGGTGATTACTTCCTTCCCCATTTTTGGGAAGTTTTCAACTCTTATCTCCTCAAGTATTTTCTCATGGTCTTTCTTTTTGTCTTCTTCTTCTGGGACTCCTATGACTTGAATGTTGGGGCGTTTAACACTGTCCTGGAGTTCTCTGAGATTGTCCTCATTTCTTTTCATTAGTTTTTTTTCTTTTTTCCTCTCTGATTCATTTATTTCTACCATTTTATCTTCTAATCCACTAATCGTA
Source organism: Ovis canadensis (assembly GCF_042477335.2). Taxonomy (NCBI): domain Eukaryota; kingdom Metazoa; phylum Chordata; class Mammalia; order Artiodactyla; family Bovidae; genus Ovis; species Ovis canadensis. The sequence goes on from NC_091255.1 coordinate 10,457,456, forward strand.
TTTTCTGCAGCTGTTATTCTATTATTTGTTGCCTCCAGAGTGTTTTATTATCTCATTTATTGCATTATTCATTATATATTGACTCTTTTTCATTTCTTCTAGGTCTTTGTTAAACCTTTCTTGCATCTTCTCAATCCTTGTCTCCAGGTTATTTATCTGTGATTCCATTTTGATTTCAAGATTTTGGATCATTTTCACTATCATTATTTTAAATTCTTTATCATTATTTGAAATTATTCTATCTCTTCCTCTTTGGTTTGGTTTGGTGGTCATTTCTCCTGTTCCTTTACCTGCTGGGTATTCCTCTATCTCTTCATCTTGTTTATATTGCTGAGTTTGGGGTGTCCTTTATGTAATATGGCAGTTTGTCGAGTTATCTTTATTGTGGAGTTTCCTCTCTGTGCGTAGGGTTATACAGGTGGCTTGTCAAGGTTTCTTGGTTAGGAAAGCTTATGTCAGTGTTCTGGTGGGTGGAACTGGATTTCTTCTCTCTGGAGTGCAATGAAGTGTCCAGTAATGAGTTATGAGATGTCAATGGTTTTGGAGTTACTTTGGGCAGCCTGTATATTGGAGCTCAGGGCTGTGTTCCTGTGTTGCTGAAAAATTTGCATGGTATATCTTGCTCTGGAACTTGTTGGCCCTTGGGTGGTGCTTGGTTTCAGTGTAAGTATGGAGGCATTTGATGAGCTCCTGTCAATTAATGTTCCCTGGAGTCAGGAGTTCTCTGGTGTTCTCAAGGTTTGGATTTAAGCCTCCTGCTTCTGGTTTTCAGTCTTATTTTTACAGTAGTCTCAAGACTTCTCCTTCTATGCAGCACCATTGATAAAATATCTAGGTTTAAGATGAAAAGTTTCTCCACAGTGAGGGACACCGAGAGAGATTCACAGAGTTACATGGAGAAGAGAAGAGAAGAGGGAGGAGGGTGTTAGAGGTGACCCGAATGAGATGAGGTGGAATCAGTAGAGGAGAGAGCAAGCTACCCAGTAATCATTTCCTTATGTGCACTCCAAAACTGGACCACCGAGAGATATTCACAAAGTTATACAGAGAAGAGAAGAGGGTTGAAGGAGACAGAGGTGGCCAGGAGGAGAAAAGGGGGGAATCAAAAGGAGAGAGACAGATCCAGCCAGTAATTAGTTCCCTAAGTGTTCTCCACCGTCTGGAACACACAGAAATTCACAGAGTTGGGTAGAGAAGAGAGGGGGTATGGAGGAGACACAGGCGACGTTGTGGACAAAAAGGAGACTCCAAAGGAGGAGAGAGCAGTCAAGTCAGTAATATTGCTCCCAAGTAAAAATGGATAGTGAAGATTGGGTTCTTAAAGGTACAAAATTGACAACAAATACCAAAAAGCAAAGATTAAAAATCTAGAGTAGAGTTTGGAATTTCAAAAATACAATATTGAAGAAAAAGAAAAAAAGCCACAAAATTATATATATATATATATATATATATATATATATATATATATGTATGAAGTTTGCTTTAAAAAAATAGGGTCTTTTTTTTTTTTTGCAAAGTAATAACAGGTTAGTAGTAGGTTATAAAAATGAAAATTAAAGGGGTAATAGAGGACTTAAAATTAAAAAAAAAAAAAAAGAATGATCCTAAAAATAGTAGAAAATATATCTAGGACTTTCTCTCATGTTGTAGACAGTGTGGTGTCAGTTCATTTTCAGATAGTTCCTTGGCCCAACTTATATTTCTCAAGCTCTATTGGCCCCTTTCTGTGTAGTCAGTACTAACTACAGGGTTTTAATCTATTGCACCTGTCACTTCCAAGGCGGTTCTCTCTGTTTTAGTTTCTTTTGTTTGCTGGTCTCTTCAGTGTCTGATTTTTGCCCTAACACATGGGGGGCAGTGGTGACACTTTTTTAGGCTCACTTGTTCAGTCGCACTGTGGGGAGGCAGGGGCGCTGCAAGCAAATAACACTAGTGTGTGCTCTCAGTGTCTCAGCCACACTGGGCCTGCCCCTGCTCACTGGGCGTATACCTTCCTGCCCACACTGTTCAGGCTCTAGGTTGCTCTGCTGGGAACTGTCTGAGGCTGGTCCTGGGCTGTCTGCACCTCCCAAGTCTAAGCCACTCAGGTTCAGGCACTCGGGTAGTCCTCAGAGGGGCAGACTCGGTTGGGCCTGTGTTTTGTGCCCTTCTCAGGTCTGAGCAGTTCAGGTGATGAGGTGTTTGGCAAGCATGGTCACTGTGACTTATTGCCTCCCCCATCCCTGACTCTCAGTTTTCTGGATGTTCAACTGGCGCACCTTCTCAGGCAGATTTTGACCGTCCAGAACCCCAAGAAGTCTTAGTTAGCAAAGAAGCCTGCTTGTAGTTTGGTAGATAATGTCTCTCTGAAGCTGTGATTGCTGCCTTTTGGCTCTGGCTGCCTGTCACTGGAGGGGGATGGTCTGCAGCCAGCTATCTCTGATCAGTCCTTTGTTCTGTGTGCAGGCCTGATGGTGTCTTAGGTTAGGGCTTTTCACGTGGTAGCTATCTCACAGTCTGGTTTGCTAGCCCAAGTTAGTTCGCTCAGATTGCCTTCGGGACCTTCAGTCTTAGTTCTTACTATAAGCAATGCAGCCAGCGCCTCCCTGCCTAGCCCCCGCTTGCTAGTGGTGTATGCAGGCATCTGTGCTGCTTCTCCACTGGGGGAGTTAAGGTTGGGCTCATAATCTGTGGGTTTTAATTATTTATTTATTTTTCCTCCCTGTTATGTTGCCCTCTGTGCTTTCAAGGCTCGCCACTGACTCAGCAGTGAGAGTATTTCCTGGTGTTTGGAAACTTCTCTCTTTTTAAGACTCCCTTCCCAGGATGGAGCTCCGTCCCTACCTCTTTTGACTCTTTTTTTTTGTCTTTTGTATTTTTTCCTACCTCCTTTCGAAGACAATGGGCTGCTTTTCTTGGTGCCTGATGTCCTCTGCCAGCATTCAGAAGTTGTTTTATGGAATTTACTCAGCGTTTAAATGTTCTTTTGATGAATTTGTGGGGGAGAAAGTTGTCTCCCCGTCCTATTCCTCTCCCATTTTCTTCATCAGGTATGCCAGCATTTAAACTGCCTTTCACTATTGTTAATGAATCTACAATAGTATAACATAGAGTCTTGTATTCGTATTAATTATTTGATTTACACACGGCTGGAGTAGTGGCTACTCCATCATTTCTTACAAAGTCTTAGAAAGTAGGCTTCTTGCTCTGAATTCTCAATTTTATCTATTTTCAAAGGAAGAAAAGAACCCACTTAACAGGAGCTGAGGACAACAGAGTGATGGTGTGGTAGAGAAGAAAACTTTATAACAAAATTAAATGATTTAGCAAAATAAATCAGCTGACAATTTGCTTCTCACAAGGGAGTACTTTTTGACATTTGAGGCTACTCCTATGGCTCCACACCTATGTTGCATGATATTTATTGATTACCTTTATTTCTGCTTTTTTCTTCTACATTACATTTTCTTTCTTTTTCACAACTTGCCTGTGACATTTACTTAAATGGCATTAACGTTCTCTCATAGGTACATTTTGTAGCCCATCACTGTGTTGGGAGCCAGCAAGCAGAGGAACAGAGGAGAATAATGAACTTTTGTATAACACTTCAGTATTTGTTGCTCCCAACAGCTCTGCTCCTTGCTGCTAAGACAGTGTGGGGAGCAATTATCACTCTGCATATAAAGTCTGACTATCTTACTTTTTCTTGGAAAACCAAAATCAGTACATTCATTAGAGCCAAAGAATTCCCTTTCTCCAAAGAATTTATTAAATGAAAACATCAAATTAGAATTGGATGGAACCTGGAAAACAGGAGTTCAGACAGGATGAGAATACAAGAAAAGTTTGTATTTCAGTTGTGTCAATGAGTATGAAATCAGCCCCTTTTTGATCTAGGCTTTTATGGCTGTCATGACAGACATAGCCACTAGAATATGTTGAACAAACTGATGAAATGTATAGCTCACCTCTTTGAACAGTCATAACAAATCTCACTGAATCATTTGTGATTATCTATTCAGAGCCATGGTGACAAGACAAGGGGGTTTTCTATTCCTATACATACTAGGGTAGAATATATCAGGCCTCATAAAGCCTGGCTTTAAGGACCAGGTGAGTCTGGGAAGATTCCCGGCAGTTAACAGATCATGAAGAAGAGAAAGAAGGATTTTTCAATCTGCCCTGTTTGCCCACTCCACTCCACCTTGTGTTGCTACTAATATAGGTAACGGTCATAGAGCTCCAAATTCAGGGGCAAGTCCCTGATACTTAGACCAATCAAGCAAACAGTGATGAGAAAAAGAGATGAATCTTCGTGTTATAAAGAAACAGGTCCAATTTATTGTTTTTAGATTTTTCTGTAGCTCAGCCACTCTTGCCTTTCCTTGGGAAAATAGATGAGCATATGTGTTTTGGATTACACAGTCTAACAAGTAGACACATTAATATATGGAAACATCTAGGTCTACACACAGACTAGTATAGAAGATAGCCAACATTTAACATAACCATAAGGATGAAGGGCTCCCTCCCACTGCTCCTTCACTAGTATACACACATACTGAAACTTATATCAAGGGAACTTTTACTTTGGCCAATCCCATTTAATAAGTTACCGTGTTTGTCATGGCATAACAACAGGAACACACAATTTGGTGAATTCAATGCATAAACTTTCCTTTTCTTTTCTTTCCTTATCTTTTTCTTATTTGAGGATATAGAACCAAGTTAGTTCCCGGTGTTCAAAATCTTATCTTGGGACCAGGGCTTCCAAAGGAAGGAAAAACAGCATTGCCATAAATAATCTAATGGAACCATGGTATAATTTAACTTGAAAACTGAAAAGAATGCTATCCCATTTTGTATCCCATGCAGGATAGAAAAGGTGTGGCATTAGCTTTCGTCTGTTTTTTTCTTAATGCATATACATTTTACAGTTTGAGGACACTATAAAGGGAAGAATGCAAAGATGAAAAGAAATAAAATAATATTCATCAAATAAACACTATGTATTCGGCACTCTGGTAAAGTTTCTAGACATTTTAGCTCACTCAATGCTCACAAAAGTTCTATAAAGTTTGGGAGTATATCCTATTTACAAACATATAATTAAAGAAAAGCAGAGATTAAGTCATTCACCTTAATCATATTATTATTGGAAGGTAGATCTGCATTGTGAACTTAGCACTGCTTTCTCTTTTAAACATGAGTAAAATGAGTCAAAAGAGATTAAAAAAAAAAGACAGTGAAAACTAGAGTTCAGATTCTATGACTTTGAAAGTAAGTGTTCTTTTCAATTCAGTTTCTCTGCTGGACTGTTACATGCCTAATAACTGAGTATGAAAGTATTGAAGGGAAATAAAAGGAAAGATGTTGAGAAAATCGCACTTACCACAAACAGTATCTAGGCTTGTTATTTCTTTTTCTTCTTCCTATACATGGCCACAAAATCTAAACAAAAGAGCTTCAAAGTTTTTGAATCACAACTATAGCGCCCTGGTAATGCTTTTTTTTTTTTTTTTTTTTAATTTTTAGTTTTTTATTTTTTAAATTTTAAAATCTTTAATTCTTACATGCATTCCCAAACATGAACCCCCCTCCCACCTCCCTCCCCAGAACATCTTTCTGGGTCATCCCCATGCACCAGCCCCAAGCATGCTGCATCCTGCGTCAGACATAGACTGGAGATTCAATTCACATGATAGTATACATGTTAGAATGTCATTCTCCCAAATCATCCCACCCTCTCCCTCTCCCTCTGAGTCCAAAAGTCCATTATACACATCTGTGTCTCTTTCCCTGTCTTGCATACAGGGTCATCATTGCCATCTTCCTAAATTCCATATATATGTGTTAGTATACTGTATTGGTGTTTTTCTTTCTGGCTTACTTCACTCTGTATAATCGGCTCCAGTTTCATCCATCTCATCAGAACTGATTCAAATGAATTCTTTTTAACGGCTGAGTAATACTCCATTGTGTATATGTACCACAGCTTTCTTATCCATTCATCTGCTGATGGACATCTAGGTTGTTTCCATGTCCTGGCTATTATAAACAGTGCTGCGATGAACATTGGGGTACATGTGTCTCTTTCAATTCTGGTTTCCTCGGTGTGTATGCCCAGAAGTGGGATTGCTGGGTCATAAGGTAGTTCTATTTGCAATTTTTTAAGGAATCTCCACACTGTTCTCCAAAGTGGCTGTACTAGTTTGCATTCCCACCAACAGTGTAGGAGAGTTCCCTTTTCTCCACACCCTCTCCAGCATTTATTGCTTGCAGATTTTTGGATCGCAGCCATTCTGACTGGTGTGAAGTGGTACCTCATTGTGGTTTTGATTTGCATTTCTCTAATAATGAGTGATGTTGAGCATCTTTTCATGTGTTTGTTAGCCATCCATATGTCTTCTTTGGAGAAATGTCTATTTAGTTCTTTGGCCCATTTTTTGATTGGGTCATTTATTTTTCTGGAATTGAGCTGCATAAGTTGCTTGTATATTTTTGAGATTAGTTGTTTGTCAGTTGCTTCATTTGCTATTATTTTCTCCCATTCAGAAGGCGTCTTTTCACCTTGCTTATATTTTCCTTTGTTGTGCAGAAGCTTTTAATTTTAATTAGATCCCATTTGTTTATTTTTGCTTTTATTTCCAGAATTCTGGGTGGTGGATCATAGAGGATCCTGCTGTGATTTATTTCTGAGAGTGTTTTGCCTATATTCTCCTCTAGGAGTTTTATAGTTTCTGATCTTACATTTAGATCTTTAATCCATTTTGAGTTTATTTTTGTATGCGGTGTTAGAAAGTGATCTAGTTTCATTCTTTTACAAGTGGTTGACCAGTTTTCCCAGCACCACTTGTTAAAGAGATTGTCTTTACTCCATTGTATATTCTTGCCTCCTTTGTCAAAGATAAGGTGTCCATATGTGTGTGAATTTATCTCTGGGCTTTCTATTTTGTTCCATTGATCTATATGTCTGTCTTTGTGCCAGTACCATACTGTCTTGATGACTGTGGCTTTGTAGTAGAGCCTGAAGTCAGGCAAGTTGATTCCTCACATTCCATTCTTCTTTCTCCAGATTGCTTTGGCTATTTGAGGTTTTTTGTATTTCCATACAGATCTTGAAATTATTTGTTCTAGTTCTGTGAAAAATGTGGCTGGTAGCTTGACAGGGATTGCATTGAATTTGTAAATTGCTTTGGGTAGTATACTCATTTTCACTATATTGATTCTTCTGATCCATGAATATGGTATATTTCTCCATCTATTAGTGACCTCTTTGATTTCCTTCATCAGTGTTTTATAGTTTTCTATATATAGGTCTTTAGTTTCTTTAGGTAGATATATTCCTAAGTATTTTATTCATTTCGTTACAATGGTAAATGGAATTGTTTCCTTAATTTCTTTTTCTACTTTCTCATTATTCATGTATAGGAATGCAAGGGATTTCTGTGTGTTGATTTTATATCCTGCAACTTTACTATATTCATTGATTAGCTCTAGTCATTTTCTGATGGAGTCTTTAGGGTTTTCCATGTAGAGGATCATGTCATCTGCAAACAGTGAGAGTTTTACTTCTTCTTTTCCAGTTTGGATTCCTTTTATTTCTTTTTCTGCTCTGATTGCTGTGACCAAAACTTCCAGAACTATGTTGAATAGTAGCGGTGAAAGTGGGCACCCTTGTCTTGTTCCTGACTTTAGGGAAAATGCTTTCAATTTTTCACCATTGAGGATAATGTTTGCTGTTGGTTTGTCATATATAGCTTTTATTATGTTGAGGTATGTTCCTACTATTCCTGCTTTCTGGATAGTTTTTATCATAAATGGATATTGAATTTTGTCAAAGGCCTTCTCTGCATCTATTGAGATAATCATATGGTTTTTATTTTTCAATTTGTTAATGTGGTGAATTACATTGATTGATTTGCGGATATTGAAGAATCCTTGCATCCCTGGGATAAAGCCCACTTGGTCATGGTGTATGATCTTTTTAATGTGTTGTTGGATTCTGATTGCTAGAATTTTGTTAAGGATTTTTGTATCTATGTTCATCAGTGATATTGGCCTGTAGTTTTCTTTTTTTGTGACATCTTTGTCAGGTTTTGGTATTAGGGTGATGGTGGCCTCATAGAATGAGTTTGGAAGTTTACCTTCCTCTGCAATTTTCTGGAAGAGTTTGAGGAAGATAGGTGTTAGCTCTTCACGAAATTTTTTGGTAGAATTCAGCTGTGAAGCTGTCTGGACCTGGGCTTTTGTTTGCTGGAAGATTTCTGATTACCGTTTCAATTTCCGTGCTTGTGATGGGTCTGTTAAGATTTTCTATTTCTTCCTGGTTCAGTTTTGGAAAATTGTACTTTTCTAAGAATTTGTCCATTTCTTCCACTTTGTCCATTTTATTGGCATACAACTGCTGATAGTAGACTCTTATGATCCTTTGTATTTCTGTGTTGTCTGTTGTTATCTCTCCATTTTCATTTCTAATTTTATTGATTTGATTTTTCTCTCTTTGATTCTTGATGAGTCTGGCTAATGGTTTGTCAATTTTATTTATCCTTTCAAAGAGCCAGCTTTTGGCTTTGTTGATTTTTGCTATGGTCTCTTTTGTTTCTTTTGCATTTATTTCTGCCCTAATTTTTAAGATTTCTTTCCTTCTACTAACTCTGGGGTTCTCCAACTCTTTCTTTTCTAGTTGCTTTAGTTGTAGAGTTGGGTTATTTATTTGACTTTTTTCTTGTTTCTTGAGGTATTCCTGTATTGCTATGAACTTTCCTCTTAGCACTGCTTTTATAGTGTCCCACAGGTTTTGGGTTGTTGTGTTTTCATTTTCATTAGTTTCTATGCATATTTTGATTTCTTTTTTGATTTCTTCTGTGATTTGTTGGTTATTCAGAAGTGTGTTGTTCAACCTCCATATGTTGGAATTTTTAATAGTTTTTCTCCTGTAATTGAGATCTAATCTTAATGCATTATGGTCAGAAAAGATGCTTGGAATGATTTCGATTTTTTTGAATTTATCAAGTTTAGATTTATGGTCCAGGATGTGATCTCTCCTGGAGAAGGTTCCACGAGCACTTGAAAAAAAGGTGAAATTCATTGTTTTGGGGTGAAATGTCCTGTAGATATCAATTAGGTCTAACTGATCTAATGTATCGTTTAAAGTTTGCATTTCTTTGTTAATTTTCTGTTTAGTTGATCTGTCCATAGGTGTGAGTGGGGTATTAAAGTCTCTCACTATTATTGTTATTGTTGATTTCCCCTTTCATACTTGTTAGCATTTGTCTTACATATTGCGGTGCTCCTATATTGGGTGCATATATATTTATAATTATTATATCTTCTTCTTGGATTGTTCCTTTGGTCATTATGTAGTGGCGTTCTTTGTCTCTTTTCACAGCCTTTGTTTTAAAGTCTATTTTATCGGATATGAGTATTGCCACTCCTGCTTTCTTTTGGTCTCCATTTGCGTGATATATCTTTTTCCAGCCCTTCCCTTTCAGTCTGTATGTGTCCCTTGTTTTGAGGTGGGTCTCTTGTAAGCAGCATATAGAGGGGTTTTGTTTTTGTATCCATTCGGTCAGTCTTTGTCTTTTGGTTGGGGCGTTCAACCCATTTACGTTTAAGGTGATTATTGATAAGTATGATCCCGTTACCATTTACTTTATTGTTTTGGGTTCGGGTTTATACACCCTTTTCGTGTTTCCTGTCTAGAGAATATCCTTTAGAATTTGTTGGAGTTTGGTGGTGCTGAATTCTCTCAGCTTTTGCTTGTCTGTAAAGCTTCTGATTTCTCCTTTGTATTTGAATGAGATCCTTGCTGGGTACAGTAATCTGGGCTGTAGGTTATTGTCTTTCATCACTTTAAGTATGTCTTGCCATTCCCACCCGGCCTGAAGAGTTTCTATTAACGATCAGCTGTTATCCTTATGGGAATCCCCTTGTGTGTTATTTGTTGTTTTTCCCTTGCTGCTTTTAATATTTGTTCTTTGTGTTTGATCTTTGTTAATTTGATTAATATGTGTTTGGGGTGTTTCGCCTTGGGTTAATCCTATTTGGAACTCTCTGTGTTTCTTGGACTTGGGTGATTATTTCCTTCCCCATTTTAGGGAAGTTTTCAACTATTATCTCCTCAAGGATTTTCTCATGATCTTTCTTTCTGTCTTCTTCTTCTGGGACTCCTATAATTCGAATGTTGGAGCGTTTCATATTGTCCTGGAGGTCTCTGAGATTGTCCTCATTTCTTTTAATTCATTTTTCTTGTTTCCTCTCTGATTCATTTATTTCTACCATTCTATCTTCTATTTCACTAATCCTGTCTTCTGCCTCGTTATTCTACTAATTGTTGCCTCCAGAGTGTTTCTGATCTCATTTATTGCGTTATTCATTATATTTTGACTCTTTTTTATTTCTTCTAGGTCCTTGTTAAACCTTTCTTGCATCTTCTCAATCTTTGTCTCTAGCCTATTTATCTGTGATTCCACTTTGATTTCAAGATTTTGGATCATTTTCATTATCAATATTCGGAATTCCTTCTCCGGTAGATTCCCTACTTCTTCCTCTTTTGTTTGGTTTGGTGGGCAACTCTCCTGTTCCTTTACCTGCTGAGTATTCCTCTGTCTCTTCATCTTGGTTATATTGCTCCGTTTGGGGTGGCCTTTTTATATTCTGGTAATTTGTGCAGTTCTCTTTATTATGGAGCTTTCTCACTTTGGGTGGGGTTCTATCAGTGGTTTGTCAAGGTTTCCTGGTTAGGGAGGCTTGTGTTGGAGTTTTGGTGGGTGGAGCTGGGTTTCTTCTCTCTGCAGTGCCGTGGAGTAACCCGTAATGGGTTACAAGACATCAAAGGTTTTGGGATAATTTTGAGCTGCCTGTACATTGAAGCTCAGGGGAGTGTTCCTGTGTTGCTGGAGAATTTGCGTGGTATGTCTTGTTTTGGAACTTGTTGGCCCTTGGGTGGAGCTTGGTTTCGGTGTAGGTATGAAGGCATTAGATGGGCTCCTATTGCTTAATGTTCCCTGAATTCAAGAGTTCTCTAATGTTTTCAGGCTTTGGACTTAAGCCTCCTGCTTCTGGTTTTCAGTTTTATTTTTACAGTAGCCTCTAGACTTCTCCATCTATACAGCACTGATGATAAAACATCTAGGTTAAAGATGAAAAGTTTCTCCACATTGAGGGACACTCAGAGAGGTTCACTGGGTTGTAAGGAGAAGAGAAGATGGAGGAGGTAGTTAGAGGTAACTGGAATGAGATGCGGTGAGATCAAAAGAGAGGAGAGCAAACTAGCCAGTAGTCACTTCCTTATGTGCGCTCTATAGTCTGGACCGCTCAGAGGTATTTACAGAGTTATACGGGGAAGAGGAGAGGGAGGAAGTGGACAGAGGTGACCAGGAGGGTCAGAGAGAGGAATGAGTAGGAGAGAGACAAATCCTGCCAGTAACCTGTTCCTTAGGTGTTCCCCACCGTCTGGAACACACAGAGATTCACAGAGTTGGATAGAGGAGAGATGGGGGAGAAAAGAGACAGAGGCCACCTAGTGGAGAAAAAGGAGAGTCCAGAGGAGGAGAGAGTGGTCAAGCCAGTAATCTCTCTCTCAGGTAAACTGGGGTAGTGAGGTTTGGGTTTTTAAATGTACAAAGTTGGCAATAAACACCTAAGAGCAAAGATTAAAAATCTAGAGTAGAGGTTGGATTTTCAAAGATACAATATTAAAGAGAAGCAGAAGGAAAAAGGAAGAAAGAAAAAAAAGAAAGAAAAAGAATTATTAAAAAACAAACAAACAAACAGACAAACTATCAAAAAAAAAACAACAACAACAACCATCAACAACCATCCAAGGACTATATATGGTGTTTGCCTTTAAAAAAAAAAAAAGGTCTTTAAAAAAAATAGTAATAATAGGTTATAGAAATAAAAATTAGAGGAGAAATAGAAGACTTAACAATTAAAAAAAAAGTTAGAAAAAAAAGCAAAAAAAAAAAAAGGAATGATTTTAAAAATATTAAAAATATATATCTGGCCCTTTCTGGTGTTATGGGCCGTGTGATCACTTCCAAGGTGGTTCCCTCTGATTAACTTCTTCTGTTTGCTGTTTTTTTAGGCTCACTAGTTCAGTCGCGCTGTGGGGAGGGGGGATGCTGCTAACAAATAGCACTGTCGTGTGCACACAGTATCTCTGCCCCGCTTGACCTGTCCTTTCTCGCGGGGCACAAACCGCTCCGGTTCTAGGATGCTCAGCCGGGAACCGTCTGGGGCCGGCCTTAGGCTGCGTGCACTTCCCCGGTCCAAGCCGCTCAGGTTCGGGGCTCAGGCAGCCCTCAGAGGCACAGATTCGGCTGGAACTGCGCTTTGTGCCCTTCCCAGGTCTGAGTAGCTCAGGAGTTTGGCGAGCGCGGCTTGTCACCTTTTCTGCCGCTGCTGCTCAGCTTTCTGGGTGGACCGCTGGCGCACCCCGTGAGGCAGATTGTGACTGTCCAGCACCCCCAGAAGTCTTAGTAAAGGAGCCTGCTTGCAGTTAGGTACGTAAAGTCTCTCTGGGTCTGCAATTGCCCCTTTCCAGGCCTTACGGCTCTGGCTGCCTGTCCCCGGCGGGGGATGGTCTGCAGTCGGCTTTTTCCGTTCCATCCTTTGTTCTGTGCTGGGTCCTGGCGGTGTCTTATGTTCGAGCTTTTCTCGTGGTAGCTATCGCACAGTCTGATTTGCTAGCCCAAGTTAGATCGTTCTGGTTGCTTAAGCAAAGATTAAAATTGACTCATAAAATCTGCCTCATATAGAATAACCTACAAAATAAAACTCTACTAGATTAAGAGTTCAGTTATTAGTGTCATCTAATTGTCCCTTTAGATCTTTCATTATTATTTTACAATATATGTTTAAGGTGAACAATAAGAGAAGAAATATGTCAGCTCTGGAGAGTTTTGCAATGTTATTGAGGGACTTATCTGATTTTGGCTGTCACAATAAAATACACCCAATTCTAACTTCAATCTTTTTAATGTTAGGCTAAAAGTTCTAAAATATAACTCTAGCCTAAAACAGTAACTAGTCATCTAAAAGTAATCCTTTAAGTTTTGCAACAATATAAGCCAAAACTCTAATACAAATGAGAAAGCTAATTCTTAGGTACGTTGATAAGCATTCCAGTGCCCTAGAGGAGGATAAAGGGACAAATATATTTTTTTTTTCTACATTCCTTTTCTTAGTCACATAAGACATTTTTTTCTTAAGATCTGAGTTGTTATGGAAACAATCTATTTTACCTAAGACTAATTTTCTTTAAGCCCAGAGCTAATGATTACACAACACAACTCATCTTGCTCAAAAGGTATGTTTTCCCTTAAGCTCTGTACAAATGACTATATACCAACAATATATCTTGCTTAAGGACATATGTCTCCTAGCTTTAGCTCCAGGAGCATCTCTCTCTTAGCTGCTTCCATACAAGGCCAGAGCTCTAAAAACTAGTCCTTCTCATGGTTGTGCCTCCAAACTATATGGATGGAAGCACTGCTAGCAAGCACGAGGTTTCTAAGAACATAGATTGGGAATCCCAATATTTGGCCACAGGAGAAGTACAGTGGGTTTTTTCTTTGATAGTGCTAGTTCTTCAGTTCAATCCCTCAGTTGTGTCTGACTTTTGTGACCCCATGGACTGCAGAACGCCAGGCTTCCCTGTCCATCAACAACTCCCAGAGCTTACTCAAACTCATGTCCATCAAGTTGATGACGCTGTCCAAACATCTTATCCTCTGTTGTTCCCTTCTCCTGTTACCTTCAATCTTTCCCAGCATCAGGGTTTTTTCCAACAAGTCAGTTCTTCACATAAGGTGGCCAAAGTTTTGTAGTTTCAGCTTCATAATCAGTCCTTCCAATGAATATTCAGGGCTGATTTCCTTGAGGATTGACTGGTTTCATTTCCTTGCAGTCCAGGGGACTCTCAAGAGTCTTCTACAGCACCACAGTTCAAAAGCATCAACTCTTCGGTGTTCAGCTTTCTTTATAGTCCAACTTTCACTCCATACATGATTACTGGAAAAGCCATAGCTTTGTCTAGAGAGACCTTTGTCAGCAAACTAATATTTCTTCTTTTTAATATGCTGTCTAAGTTGGACTGAAAGGATATCCAACCAGTCCATTCTAAAGGAGATCAACCCTAGGATTTATTTGGAAGGAATGATGCTGAAGCTGAATCTCCAGTACTTTGTCCACCTCATGCGAAGAGTTGACTCATTGGAAAAGACTGTGATGCTGGGAGGGATTGGGAGCAGGAGAAGAAGGGGAAGACAGAGGGTGAGATGGCTGGATGGCATCACTGACTCGATGGACGTGAGTCTGATTGAACTCCGGGAGTTGGTGATGGACAGGGAGGCCTGGCGTGCTCCGATTCATGGGGTCGCAAAGAGTCAGAAACGACTGAGCGACTGAACTGAACTGAACTGAAGTTGGTCATAAATTTTCTTCCAAGGAGTGAGTATCTTTTAATTGCATGGTCGCATTCACCATCTGCTGTGATTTTGGAGCCCCCTCCCAATAAAGTGTGTCACTGTTTCCACTGTTTCCTCATCTATTTGCCATGAAGTGATGGGACTGGAAGCCATGATATTAGTTTTCTGAATGTTGAGTTTTAAGCCAAATTTTTCACTCTCCACTTTCATTTTCATCAAGAGGCTGCTTAGATGTTTTCTTCTTTCTGTCATAAAGGTGGAGAAGGAAATGACAACCCATTTCAGTATTCCTTCCTGGAGAATCCTGTGGATGGAGGAGACTGGTGGGCTGCTGTCCATAAGGTCACACAGAGTTGGATACGACTGAAGTGACTTAGCAAGCATGCACTGGAGAAGCAAATTGAATCCCACTCCAGTATTCTTGCCTAGAGAATCCCAGGGATGGAAGACCCTGGTGGGGTGCCATCTATGGGGTGGCACAGAGTCGGACATGACTGAAGTGACTTAGCAGCAGCAGCAGCAGTCATAAGGGTGGTGTCATCTGCATATCTGAAGCTATTGATATTTTTCCTGGCAATCTTGATTTCAGCTGGTGATTCATCTAGCCTGGCATTTCCCATAACACTTTCTACATAGAGGTTAAATAACCAGGGTGACAATATACAGCCTTGATGAACTCCTTTCCCAATTTGGAACCAGTCTGTTGTTCCATGTCCAGTTCTAACTGTTGCTTCCTGACCTTCATATAGGTTTGTCAAGAGGCAGGTCAGGTTGTCTGGTATTCCCATCTCTTTCAGAATTTTCCACAGTTTGTTGTGATCTACATAGTCAAAGGCTTTGGCATAGTCAATAAAGCAGAAATAGATGTTTTTATGGAAATGTCTTGGTTTTTCAATTATTGTCCAATGGATATTGGCAATTTGATCTCTGATTGCTCTGCCTTTTCCAAATCCAGCTTGACCATCTGGAAGTTCATGGTTCATGAACTGTTGAAGCCTGGTTTGAAGAATTTTGATCATTATTTTGCTAGTGTGTGAGATGAGTGCAATTGTGAAGTAGTTTGAACATTTTTTGGCATTGCCTTTCTTTGGGATTTGAATGAAAACTGACCTTTTCTAGTCCTGTGGCCACTGGTGAGTTTTCCAAATTTGCTGGCATATTGACTGCAGCACTTTCACAGCATCATCTTTTAGGATTTGAAATAGCTCAACTGGAATTCCATCATCTCCAACAGCTTTGTGTGTAGTGATGCTTCATAAGGCCCACTTGATTTTATATTCCAAGATGTCTGGCTTTAGTTGAATGATCACACCATTGTGGTTATCTAGGTCATTAAGATCTTTTCTATATAGTTTTCTCTGTGCTCTTGCCACCTCTTCTTAATCTCTTCTGCTTCTGTTAGGTCTATACCATTTCTGTTCTTTATTGTACCTATCTTTGCATGAAATACTCCTTTGATATCTCTACTTTTCTTGAAGAGATTTCTCGTCTTTCCCATTCTATTGTTTTCCCCTATTTCTTTGCACTGATCACTGGGAAAGACTTTCTTATCTTTCTGTGCCATTCTTTGGAACTTTGTGTACAAATGGTTATATCTTTCCTTTTCTCCTTTGCCTTTAACTTCTCTTCTTTTCTCGAGTATTCTAAGGCCTCCTCAGACAACCGTTTTGCATTTATGTTTATTGTTGATTATCTTGATCACTGCCTCCTATAAATGTTTTAAATCTCCCTCCATAGTTCTTTCAGCACTCTATCAGAGTGAATCCCTTGAAACTATTTGTCACTTCCACTGTGCAATCATAAGAGGTTTGGTTTAGGTCATATCTGAATTGTCAAGTGGTTTTCCCTACTTTCTTCAATTTAAATCTTAATTTCTCAATAAGATGTTCATGATCTGAGCCACAGTCAGCTCCTGGTCTTGTTTTTGTTGACAGTATAGAGTTTCTTCATATTCAGCTTCAAATAATATAATCAATCTGATTTTGGTGATGTCCATGTAGAGTCCTCTCTTTTGCTGTTGAAAGAAGGTGTTTGCTATGACCAGTGCATTCTCTTGAAAAAACTGTTAACGTTTGCCCTGCTTCATTTTGTACTCCAAGGCCAAATTTCCTTGTTACTCTAGGTATCTCTTGAATTCCTACTTTTGCATTCCAATCCCCTTTTATGAAAAGGACATCTCTTGGGGGATGTTAGTTCCAGAAGGTCTTTTAGATCTTCACAGAACCATTCAACTTCAGCTTCTTCAGCATTACTGGTTGGGACATAGACTTGTATTACTCTGGCATTGGATGGTTTGCCTTGGAAACCAATTTAGATCATTCTGTCGTCCTTGAGATTGCATCCAAGCACTGCATTTCAATCTCTTTTGTTGACTATGATGGTTACTCCATTTCTTCTATGGGATTCTTTCCAACAGTAGTAGATATAATGGTCATCTGGTTAATATCACCCATTCCAGGCATTTTAGCTCACTGATTCCTAAAATGTCAATGCTAATTTTTGCCATCTCCTGTTTGATCACTTCCAATTTACCTTGATTCATGGCCTAACATTCCAGGTTCCTATGCAATATTGTTCTTTACATCATTGGACTTTACTTCCATCACAAGTCACATCCACAACTGGGTGTTATTTTTGCTATGACTCCAACTCTTCATTCTTTCTTCAATTATTTCTCACTATTCTCCAGTAGCATATTGGACACCTACCAACCAGGGAGGTCATCTTTCAGTTTCCTGTCTTTATGACTTTTCATACTGTTTATGGGGTTCTCAAGACAAGAATAGCAGATCAGATAAATCTCTCCAGTGGCTTCTGTCTCAACTCCCTAATATTTCCTTTTGTGAAATCTGTGGAAATAAACTGGAAATATTGTGACTCTAGTAACTCTAGTAACAACCCTAGTAACTCAAGGACAAGTCACTTTTTCCTCAGTAGTCAACCCTCTACCACATCTTTTGCCATCACATAAACTGGAGCGGCAACACAGAGAAGAGCATCTTAGGTTTTGTTGTTGTTGTTCATCCCTTTACAACTCGCCACTTCTACTGCAGTCAGAACAGACATATGGAATATGGAACCTAGTGGTTCTAGCTTGGGAAACATTCCAGCAAACTACTCTGTTCCACCCTGGGTGGCACTAGAGGAAAAGGGGAAATCAAGCCAAGTTCTTAATGGTGAGGAACTGGAAATCAATTTGGGATGCCATAGGTATACTCCTGGAGCATCTCTGTTCCACCTCAATGAAACGAGGCGGGCTGACAGGAACAACAAAGGCACCTGTGTCAGTAGGGGACAGGCTAAGTTTGACCAGGGAAGGAAAACTTCAATGGAAAGTCTATCTCCACCCTCATCTAGAGAAGATAGGATTGCCTCTGGGAGAAAAAAGCCACAGCTGTGGATGCCACTTTTTTCTCTCTTTCAGAAGGGAGCTAACAGTTCCAGAACCACCCCCTTTAAAATGCATTTTGAGAGACTGGGATAAGTTTGATTCCCAGAGCTTAACCTTACTTGGAGAAATGTAATGCATATCTTAGGACATATGCTGACTGCTGACTCAAAAACTCAGTTTTGGAAAAAGGTAGTGCCTATAAAGATGAATGCTTTGGTAATAAATTAACAGGAAAGAGGGAGGATGAAATACCTGCCCTTTCTGCTGGGAATCAGGCAGTCTCTACAACAGAGCCAGATAGGTGCTATAACAGCTAAAGGAAGGTGGTATCAGAGCCACTTTGCCAGATGTATTCTTGAAGGACTCAAGTGAATGTGAACTAAGAGTTTAAATTATTCTAAGTTGGCTAACATAGAACAGACACAGAAAGAAGCTCCTGATAAATTCCTGGATAGACTTTGGGAGGCTTTTCACAAGTTTACTAATGTTGATCCTGAAAGTACAGAGGGGAGGAAGGAATGATCTTATGAGGTAGGCTTCTCACTCATTCGGCTCCAGATACCTGCCATAAGTTACTAAAACAGGTATATGGACAAAGTTATTCTTTAAGTAACATGTTGCAACTGGCTCAGGCAGTTCATTATGGCAGAGAATACAAGGAGGAAAACAGGAGACAGAAAAGAACCAGGCAAAACACTGAAGCCCCAGCAATGGCTGTGGGATCCACTCTGAAACAGCCTGAAGAGAAAAATGCTCAGAGGAACCCAGGTAAACAAGGACAGACTTATTATTATGGTGGAAAGGAGGGACATTTCAAGCGAGATTACACTCGGGCATCTAAGTCACACTCAACTCCATGTCCGGTCTGCAAAGGACCACACTGGAGAGGAGACTGACCTCAGAAGTATAGGTCTCAGGGGTCAGACTCTCAAGACAATCAGGACAAAAGGTGCCCTGGGGTTCCCAAAGCTCCCATCCTAATAACACCTGAGGAAACCTGGGTATTAATAACTGTGTGTCTGTGTGTGTTGGGGGGGATGAGTTGATTTCCTTTTGAAAACTCAGGCAGCTTTCTCCGCGCTCAATGGAGCCCCTGGTCCACTTTCCTTCCATAATGGGACTGTTTGGACAAGCCAAATGTTATTACTTCAATCATCCTTTAAATTGCAACTGGGACTCTGTGCTGTTTTCACACGAATTTCTGATCATGTCAGAGTCTCCTCCACCCCTCTGGGGAGGGGTATACTGAGCAAGATCCAGGCCTCTGTATACATGAATATGGAGCCCGTCCTTTCTCTCCCATTAATTGAACAAAATATAAATCCTAGAGTGTGGGCTGATGGAAAAACTGTGCATTGAGCAAAAAATGCTGTTCCTGTCATTATCAAGCTCAAAGATCCTCACCTATTTCCACATCAAAAACAGTAGCAACCAAAGCCTGAGGTTAAGGAAGAGTTAAAATCCATTATTAAACATTTAAAGCAACGAGGGCTGTTAATTCTCTGTAACAGACCATGCAATACTCCAATTTAGATATAAAAAAGTCAAATGATAAATGGAAACTAGTTAAAGGTTTAAAAATAATAAATAAGGCTGTGGTTCCTTTACAGCCTGTGGTGCCTAATCCTTATACTTTATATTCTGAAATTCCTGAATGAGCCAAATATTTTTCAGTCATTGATTTGAAGGATACCTTCTAGAGTTAAACCTATAATAAATCATCTTCTACCAATGCCTTTAAGACAATTAAGAAGAGTCCTGAGCATTACAGGTTATTGCTGCATTTGGATTCCAGGTTATGGGAAACTTACCAGACCTTTATATAAACACAACTGAAACTCAACACAACAAAACTGATAAGCTTATATGGTCATCAGAGACTCAAAATGCCTTTATGTCTCTTTAAATTGCTCTTTTACAGGCTTCTGCTTGAAGCTTGCCCACAGGGTCAGAATTTAACCTGTTTATTACTCAAAAGAAAAGTATTGCCTTGGCAGTCATGGCACAACCCCAAGTGTCTCATCAGCAACCTGTAGAATCCATGAAATTATTCCCAGGTTTGGGCTACCATGGAGCCTTCAGAGTAACAATGTCTCCACCTTTAAAGATGCTATGACTCAAAGTGTTCAAAGCTCTAGGAATAGAATACTACTTACACTGTTCCTGGAGACCCCAATCTTCAGGAAAAGTTGTAAAGGCTAATGACATTATTAAGAGGTATTAAGAGGCATCTGCATAAGCTAACTCAGAAAACACAAGACAGTTGGTTTAAAGTTTTACCCAGAGCTTTAATGAGGGCTTAAACTGCCCCTAAGAAGAACGGACTGTTTCCTTTTGAATGTCTTCAAGACAGACCACTTTTGTGCACAGATATTGTCTTAGATCCTGAAGCCTTAGAATTAACTATGTGACTCAGCTTTCAGCCTTTCAACAGACATTATGAAAACTCCAGGAGGTAGCTCCTGACCCAGCCTCTGACTCAGAGAAGCTGTGGTGTGAGCAGAAGTCCTGATAAAATATATTGGGATATGGGGGACAATCTCTATGTTGTCCTGGTACGAAAGGATTCTACTAGGTTATTCTTTCTTCTCCCACAGTTTCAAAGGGCCAGGAATTGACCCATGTGCATCACATTCGAGTTAAAAGGTGGCACCATGACCAAGACTAAGTGATGTCACTTAGTTTTATGTTTTTAGTTTCCATGCTTTTATTTTCCAGAAGGTCCTGATAACTTATGTGGGCTTGCTTCTGCTGACTTCTAAACTCCAGAGTATGTTGTTTGACCCTCAAGTCATGCCTTCCTGTCCTGGGCTAACTCTTTCATTGCATTTCATAATCGGTCTAATTGCTGGGTCTGCAGAGTGCATCCTTCCTCATCAGTGGAGGGCTTCATATGCTGGGTTTCTCTGCTTCAGAAAAAAGATTTTCTTCAACTCTGCAAAAACCTTTACCAACAGCAATCACATGTGACTGCCTATTTTTATTTTTTTGTCTTTATTTATTTATTTATTTAATTTTTATTTATTTTTTTCCATTGTTATTTTATTTTATTTTTTATTTTTTAAATTTTAAAATCTTTAATTCTTACATGCGTTCCCAAACATGAACCCCCCTCCCACCTCCCTTCCCATAACATCTCCCTGGGTCATCCCCATGCACCAGCCCCAAGCACGCTGTATCCTGCGTCAGACTTAGACTGGCGATTAGATTCCTACATGATAGTATGCATGTTAGAATGTCATTCTCCCAAATCATCCCACCCTCTCCCTTTCCCTCTGAGTCCAAAAGTCCGTTATACACATCTGTGTCTCTTTGGCTGTCTTGCATACAGGGTCATCATTGCCATCTTTCTAAATTCCATATATATTTGTTAGCATACTGTATTGGTGTTTTTCTTTCTGGCTTACTTCACTCTGTATAATCGGCTCCAGTTTCACCCATCTCATCAGAACTGATTCAAATGAATTCTTTTTAATGGCTGAGTAATACTCCATTGTGTATATGTACCACAGCTTTCTTATCCATTCATCTGCTGATGGACATCTAGGTTGTTTCCATGTCCTGGCTATTATAAACAGTGCTGCGATGAACATTGGGGTACATGTGTGTCTTTCAATTCTGGTTTCCTCAGTGTGTATGCCCAGCAGGGGGATTGCTGGGTCATAAGGTAGTTCTATTTGCAATTTTTTAAGGAATCTCCACACTGTTCTCCAAAGTGGCTGTACTAGTTTGCATTCCCACCAACAGAAAAGGTGACTGCCTATTTTAAATCTGATGACATCAAACAATCTTAAAATGGAATGGTGCAACACTTTGTTACCTTAACTATGGACTTAATGTTGCTTTTAACTTTGATTATGTTTTAACTTGGTTTAATGACTATTTTGCCTTATATCCGTGACTGTATAATGGGGCTTGTTTCTAACTGTCTAAAAACTTTAAGTTGCAAATTGTCATTCAAGCTCCTACAAGTGCCACAGCTTTTTCCAACTATTACATAAGGTCCTTGGATCAGAGACAATCAATATGAGGGTAAAGAGAATATGCTGCCTCAACAATTTAGGGGCTAAGCCCTGACCAGCAGGAAGCAACTAAAGAACGAGAGCAACATCCTTTTCCCTGGCATCCATATTCTCCTAAGTCCATGAAAAAGGGGGATGAGAGAGCTAATTCTTAGGTAGGTTGATAAGGAGTCTGGGACCCTTGAGGAGGAGAAAAGGGCAAACATGTTTTGTTTTGTTTTGCTTTGTTTTGTTTCCCCACATTACCTGTATTAGTCACATAAAACACTTCTTTCTTCAGATCAGATTTGTGGCAACAATGTATTTTACCTAAGACTAACCATGAATCAAGGCAAATCGAAAGTGATCAAACAGGAGATGGCAAGAGTGAACATCGACATCTAGGAATCAGTGAACTAAAATGGACTGGAGTGGATGAATTTAACTTAGATGATCATTATACCTACTACCATGGTCAAGAATTCCTTAGAAGAAATGGAGTAGCCATTATAGTCAACAAAAGGGTCCAAAATGCAGTACCTGGATTCAGTTTCAGAAATGATAGAATGATCTCTGTTTGTTCCCAAGGCAAAACATTTAATATCACGGTAATCCAAGTCTATGCCCCGACAAGTAATCCTGAAGAAACTGAAGTTGAATGGTTCTATAAAGACCTATAAAACCTTTTAGAATTAACACACCCAAAATATGTCCTTTTCATTATAGAGAACTTGAATGCAAAAGTAGCAAGTCAAGAAACACCTGGAGTAACAGGCAAACTTTAGCCTTGGAGTACAGAATGAAGTAGGGCAGAAGTTAATAGAGTTTTGTCAAAAGAATGCAATAGTCATAGCAAACACCCTCTTCCAACAACACAAAAGAAGACTCTACACATGGACATCACCAGATGGTCAACACCAAAATCAGATTGATTATATTCTTTGCAGCCAAAGATAGAGAAGCTCTATACAGTCAACAAAAACAAGACCATGAGCTGACTGTGGCTCAGATCATGAAATCCTATTGCTAAATTCAAACTTAAATTGAAGAAAGTAGGGAAAACCACTAGACCATTCAGATATGACCTAAATCAAATACCTAACGACTATACAGTGGAAGTGAGAAATAGATTTAAGGGACTAGATCTGATAAACAGAATGCCTGATGAGCTACAGATGGAGGTTCATGACACTGTGCAGGAGAAAGGGATCAAGACCATCCACAAGAAAAATAAATGCAAAAAAGCAAAGTGGCTGTCTGAGGAGGCCTTACCAATAGCTGTGAAAAGAAGAAAAGCCAAAAGCAAAGGAGAAAAGGAAAGATACCCATTTGAATGCAGAGTTTGAAAGAATAGCAAGGAGTGATAAGAAAGCCTTTCTCAATGATCAATGACAAAAACAGAGGAAAACAGTAGAATGGGAAAGGCTAGAGATATCTTCAAGAAAATTAGAGATATCAAGGGAACACTTCATATAAAAATGGGCAAAATAAAGAGAAGAAATGGTATGAACCTAACAGAAGCAGAAGATATTAAGAAGAGGTGGCAAGAATACACAGAAGAACTGTACAAAAAAGATCATCACAACCCAGATAATAACGAGGGTGTGATCACTCCCCTAAAGGCAGACATCCTGAAATGTGATGTCAAGTGGGCCTTAAAAAGCATCAGTATGAACAAAGCTAGTGGAGGTGATTGAATTCCAGTTGAGCTGTTCCAAATCCTGAAAGATGATGCTGTGAAAGTGCTGCACTCAATATGCCAGCAAGTTTGGAAAACTCAGCAGTGGCCACAGGACTGGAAAAGGTCAGTTTTCATTCCAATCCCAAAGAAAGGCAAGGCTAAAGAATGCTCGCAATCAATATCACACACTTGCACTCATCTCACATGCTAGCAAAGTAATGCTCAAAATTTTCCAACCCAGGCTTCAACAATATATGAACCATGATGTTCCAGATGTCCAAACTGGTTTTAGAAAACGCAGAGGATCCAGAGATCAATTGCTAACATCCGCTGGATCATCAAAAAACCATGAGAGTTCCAGGAAAACATCTATTTCTGCTTTATTGACTGTGCTAAACCCTTTGACTCTGTGGATCACAATCAATTAGGTTCAGTCACTCGGGCGTGTCCAACTCTTTGCGATCCAGTGAAATGCAGCACGCCAGGCCTCCTTGTCCATCACCAACTCCCTGAGCCTACCCTAACTCATGTCCATTGAGTCAGTGATGCCATCCAACCATCTCATCCTCTGTTGTCCCCTTCTCTTCCTACCTTCAATCTTACCCAGCATCAGGGTCTTGTCAAGTAAGTCAGCACTTCACATCATGGGGTCAAAGTATTGGAGTTTCAGGTTCAATATCAGTCTTCTAATGAACACTCAGGACTGATTTCTTTTTCGATGGACTGGTTGGATCTCCTTGCTGTCTAAAGGACTCTCAAGAGTCTCCTCCAACACCACAGTTCAAAAGCATCAGTTCTTCAGTGCTCAGGTTTCTTTTTAGTCTAAGTCTCACATTCATATATCACTAGTGGAAAAACCATAGCCTTGACTAGATGGACTTTTGTTGGCAAATTAAGGTCTCTGGTTTTTAATATGCTCTCTAGGTTGGTCATAACTTTCCTTCCAAGGAGTAAGTGTCTTTTAGTTTCATGGCTGCAATCACCATTTGCAGTGATTTTGGAGCCCCCCAAAATAAAACCAGTCACTGATTCCATTGTTTCCCCATCTATCTTCCATGAAGTCATGGGACCAGATGCCATGATATTAGTTTTCTGAATGTTGAACTTCAAATCAACGTTTTCCTCTCCTCTTTTACTTTCAACAAGAGGCTCTTTAGTTCTTCTTCACTTTCTGTCATAAGGGTGGTGTCATCTGCATATCTGAGAAAATGATATTTTACCTGGCAATTTTGATTCTAGCTTGTGCTTCATCCAGCCCAACGTTTCTCATGATGTACTCTGAATATAAGTTAAATAATCAGGGTGATTATATACAGCCTTGATGTACTCCTTTTCCTATTTGGAACCAATCTGTTGTTCCATGTCCAGTTCTAACTGTTGCTTCCTGACCTGCATACATTTTTCTCAAGAGGCAGGTCAGGTGTTCTGGTATCCCCATCTCTTTCAGAATTTTCCACAGTTTATTGTGATCCACACAGTCAAAGTGTCATATAGTCAATATAGTCAAAGGTGTCATATAGTCAATAAAGCAGAAGTAGATGTTTTCCTGAAACTCTGTGTTTTGTTTTTGTTTTTGTTTTTTTTCATGATCCAGTGGATGTTGGCAATTTGATTTCTGTTTCCTCTCCCTTTTCTAAAACCAGCTTGAACATCTGGAAGTTCACGGTTCATGTATTTCTGAAGTCTGGTTTTCAGAATTTCGAGCATTGCTTTACTAGCATGTGAGATGAGTACATTTGTGTGGTAGTTTGTGCATTCTTTGACATGCCTTTCTTTGGGATTGGAATGAAAACTGACCTTTTTGAGTCCTATGGCCACTGTTGAGTTTTGAGTGCAGCACTTTCACAGCATCATCTTTTAGGATTTGAATAAAATGTGGATGTGAATAGGATGTGAATGTGTATCATAATAAACTGTGGATAATTCTGAAAGAGACTGGGGTACCGGACCACCAGACTATCTCTTGAGAAATCTGTGTGCGGGTCAGGAAGCAACAGTTAAAACTGGACATGGAACAACGGACTGTTTTCAAATAGGAAAATGAGTACTTCAAGGCTGTATACTGTCACCATGAGAAATGCTGGGCTATGAATCACAAGCTGTAATCAAGACCGGCAGAAATATAAATATCCTCAGATATGCAGATGACACCACCCTTATAGCAGAAAGTGAAGAACTAAAGAGTCTCTTGAGGAAAGTGAAAGAGGAGACTGAAAAAATTGGCTTAAAGCTCAACATTCAGAAAGCAAAGATCATGGCATCTGTTCCCATCATTTCATGGCAAATAGATGGAAAAACAGTGGAAACAGTGGCAGACTTTATTTCCTTGGGCTGCAAAATCACTGTAGATGGTGACTTCAGCCATGAAATTAAAAGGCACTTACTCCTTGGAAGAAAAGTTTTTACCGACCTAGACAGCATATTGAAAAGCAAAGACATTACTTGCCAACAAATGCCCATCTATCCGAGGCTATGCTTTTTTCCATTAGTGATGTATGGATGTTAGAGTTGGACTATAAAGAAAGCTGAGTGCTGAAGAATTGATACCTTTCAACTGTGTTGTTGGAGAAGATTCTTGAGAGTCCCTTGAACTTCAGGAGATGCAACCAGTCCATCCTAAAGGAAATCAGTCCTGAATGTTCATCGAAAGGACTGATGTTGAAGCTGAAACTCCAATACTTTGGCCCCCTGATGCAAAGAGCTGACTCATTTGAAAAGACCTTGATTCGGGGAAAGATTGAAGGCAGAAGAAGAAGGGGATGACAGAAGATGAGATGGTTGGATGGCATTACCAACTCAATGGACATGAGTTTGAGTAACTTCCTGGAGTTGGTAATGGACAAGGAGGCCTGGTGTGCTATAGTCCATGGGGTCACAGAGAGTCAGACAGGACTGAGCCAGTGAACTGACCTGAACTTTCTTTAAGTCCAGAGCTAATGATTACACAACAAAACAACTCATCTTTCTTAACAAGTGTCTTCTAGCTATTACTGTTATCTTAAGATGTGTGTTGTCAGATGGATCTGGTAAGACTTTTCTTTTTTTAGTAACCAGTTGAAAAAAATTCAATTTGAGATAATGATTGCTAAATCAAGGCAAGGAAGTAATTTCAAGGCTGCATTTATTTTAGGAAAATTGTTCCTTCTCAGTCACCAATTAATTTACTGATATCTGATCATGTAATTTTTACTAATATCTTGATCATGTGGTGAGTCAGAATCTGCCTGCAATTCAGAAAATGTGAATTCAATCCCCAGGTCAGGAAGAACCCATTAAAAAAAAAACAAAACTGGAATCATGGCTTTTGATCCCAGTACTTCATGGCAAATAGAAGGGGGAAAGTGGAAACAGTGACATATTTTCTTTTCTTGGTTTCCATAATAACCGTAGATGATGACTGCAGGCATGAAATTCAAAGATGCTTGCTCCTGAGACGGAAATCTATAACACAACTAAACAGCATATCAAAATACAGAGACATCACTTTGTCAACTTTATCAACCAGAATAAAGTTCCTTTATTAAACAGGAACTTTATCAACCAAGTTCCATTTAGTCAAAGCTATGTTTGTTTGTTTGTTTGTTTCTTTTTCAGTAGTTGTGTGCAGATGTGAGAGTTGAACCATAAAGAAGGCTGAGTGCCAAAGAATTTATACTTTCAAACTGTAGTACAGGAAAACACTCTCAAGAATCTTTTGGACAGCAAGGAGATCAAACTAGTCAATACTAAAGGAAATCAATCCCAAATGTTCATTGGAAGGGCTGGTGTTGAAGCTTAAGCTCCAATACTTTGGCCCACCTGATGTGAAGTAATGACTCATCGAAAAAAACACTGATCCTGGGGAAAGATTGAAGGCCAAAAAAAAAAAGAGAGAGAGAGAGAAGTGAGGAGCAGAGGATGAGTTGGTTAGATAGCATCATGGACTCAATGAACCTAAATCTGAGAAAACTGAGAGAGAGTTGTGGACAGAGGAGCCTGATGTGCTACAGCCCATGGGATAATGAGTCAGACATGCCTTATTGAATGAATAACAAGAAAAGATAGCTGTAAACATCCCTAGAAAGAGAAAAGAAACAGTTAACAAGACCAAGAAGCACGGAGAGTCACAGGCAAAATAAACTCAAGAGGGAATACGCAGAGACATATAGTAATCAGGTTGACAAAAAATGAAGACAAAGAACTAATACTAAAGAGAAATAGCAATAAGTAACATACAATGTAATAAAGTTATCAGCTTATTTCTCAACAAAATCTCTGCAGGGAAGAAGGTAGTGGAAATGATATTTTTAAAGTTATGAAAAGAAAAAATTACAACCAAGAATAGACTGTCCAGGAAGTCTCTCATTCTGAATTGATGGAGAAATGAAAAATTTTACAGACCAGCAAAAGCAGAATTCAGCACCACCAGATCAACTTTGCAATAAATGCCAAAATCTGTTCTAGGTGCAAAAGAAAAGGCCACAATTAGGAATAAGAAAATTATGAATGGAAAAGCTAACTGGTAAAGACAAACATATACAGTAAATTTAGTGAATCATCTATGCAGAAATATGATATCCAAACCAGTAATTGTGAGAAGAGCAAGCAAATGCAGAATATTTAAAATACATTTGAAATTAAAAAAAAAAAAAACAGAAACTTAAAACAATCTTGTTTATATACAGATGTATACAAATCCCATGGTAACTGTGAACAAAAAAAAATCTACAATAGAAAAACTCAAAAAGTAGAAGGAATCCAAACACAACACTAAACTTGGACACCAAATCTAAAGGGAAGAGAGCAAAAGAGGAAGGGAAGAAAAAAGACCTACAGAAACAGTTTTTGTTTTTGTTGTTTAGTTGCCAAGTTGTTTCTGACTCTTCATGTTTCCATGGATTACAGCCTGCCAGGCTTCTCTGTCCATGGGATTTCCCAGGCAAGAACACTGGAGTGGGTAGCATTTTTCTTCTAAAACAAACAAACAAACAAACAAACAAAACAAAAACAGAAAAAACAAAAGCAATTGACAAAATGGCAATTAGGACATACTTATCAGTACTTACCTTATATGTAAATGGATTAAATACTCCAACCAAAAGACATAAACTGGCTAAATGGATACAAAAACAAAATCCATATATATATGTTGTCTACAAGAGACCCACTTGAGATCTAGGAACACAAAGAAACTGAAAGTAAGGGAATGGAAAAAGATATTCCATGTAAATGGAAATCAAAAGAAAAATGGAATACTTATGTTGGAGAAAATAGGTTTTAAAATAAAATCTGTTTACAAGAGACAAAATTGTTTCCAGGGGATACTAGTAAAGATCCTGTCACCCTTCTCTCCTGCTCTTAATTTTTCCCAGCATCAGGATCTTTTCCAATGAGTCATATTTTCGTGTAAAGTGACCAAAGTATAGAAGCTTCATCTTCAGCAACAGTCCTTCTAATGCATATTAAGGGTTGATTTCTTTTAGGACTGACAGTTTTTATCTATTTGCAGTCCAAGAGACTCTCAAGAGTCTTCTCCAGCATCACAATTTGAAAGCATCAGTTCTACAGCACTCAGCCTTCTTTATGGTTTAATTATCTCATCCTTGCATGACTACTGGAAAAACCATTGTTTTAACTATAATGACATTTATCAACAACAAGATGTCTCTGTTTTCAAGATGATGCTTAGGTTTGTCATAGTTTTTCTTCCAAAGAGCAAGTAGCATCTTTTAACTTTATGGCTGCAGTCACATCTACAGTGAATTTGGAACCCCAAAATCTGTCACTATTTCCACTTTTTCCCCTTCAATTTGTCATGAAGTGATGGGACCAAATGCCATGATCTTAGTTTTCTTTCCTTCCTTCCTTCCTTTCTTTCTTTTTTAATGCTTTTTCACTCTCTTCTTTCATCCTCATCACGAAGCTTTTTCAGTTCAGTTCAGTTCAATTGAGTCGCTCAGTTGTGTCCGACTCTTTGAGACCCCATGATTTGCAGCATGACAGGCCTCCATGTCCATCACCAACTCCAGGAGTTCAGTCAGACTCGCGTCCATCGAGTCAGGGATGCCATCCAGCCATCTCATCCTCGGTCGTCCCCTTCTCCTCCTGCCCCCAATCCCTCCCAGCATCACAGTCTTTTCCAATGAATCAATTCTTCTCATGAGGTGGCCAAAGTACTGGAGTTTCAGCTTAAGCATCATTCCTTCCAAAGAAATCCCAGAGTTGATCTCCTTCAGAATGGAATGGTTGGATCTCCTTGCAGTCCAAGGGACTCTCAAGAGTTTTCTCCAACACCACAGTTCAAAAGCATCAATTCTTCGGCGCTCAGCCTTCTTCACAGTCCAAATCTCACATCCATACATGACCACTGGAAAAACCAGAACCTTGACTAGACGGACGTTAGTTGGCAAAGTAATGTCTCTGCTTTTGAATATACTATCTAGGTTGGTCATAACTTCTTCCAAGGCGTAAGCATCTTTTAATTTCATGTCTGCAATCACCATCTGCAGTGATTTTGGAGCCCCAAAAAATAAAGTCTGACACTTTTTCCACTATTTCTCCATCTATTTCCCATGGAGTGATGGGACCAGATGCCATGATCTTCGTTTTCTGAATGTTGAGCTTTAAGTTAACTTTTTTCACTCTCCTCTTTCACTTTCATCAAGAGGCTTTTTAGTTCCTCTTCACTTTCTGCCATAAAGGTGGTATCATCTGCATATCTGAGGTTATTTATATTTCTCCTTCATTTTCTGCCATTAAATGGTGTCTTCTGGCTATCTGAGACTGTTGATATTTCTCCCAGCAGTCATGATTCTGGCTTGTGGTTCGTCCAGCCCAGAATTCTGCAAGATGTACTTCATATATAATTTAAATAAACAGGGTGACAATATACAGCCTTGTCGTACATCTTTCCTAGTTTTGAACCAGTCTTTTGTTCCATGTAAAGTGTAACTGTCACTTCTTGACCTGCATACAGGTTTCTCAGGAAATAGGTAATGTGGTCTGATATTCCCATCACTTTAAGAACACTCCACAGTTGTTTGTGATCCACACAAAGACTTTAGCATAGTCAATGAAGCAGAAGTATATTTATTCCCCCCTCCACCCCGAATTCCCTTGTTTTTCCCATGAACCAATGAATGTCTGCAATTTGATCTCTGGTTTCTTTGCTTTTTCTAAACCCAGAATATATATCTGGAATTTCTTGGTTCATGTACTGCTGAAGCCCAGCTTGGAGGATTTTGAGCATAACATTAGAATGAGAAATGAGTGCAATTGTCTGGTAGTTTGAACATTCCTTGGCACTATCCTTCTTTGGGATTGGAATGAAAACTGATGTTTTCTAGTCCTGTAGTCGCTGAGTTTTCCAAATTTGTGGCATATTGAGTATTAGCATTTTAATATCATCATCTTTTAGGATTTGACATATCTCAGCTGGAATTCTATCACCCCACTAGCTTTGTTCATAGCAGTGGTTCTTTATGACCCCAGGAGATCTAGTTCTAGGTGAGTGATCACATACTCCAGGATATCTGGCTCTAGGTGAGTGACCACCCCATCGTGGCTATCTGGATCATTAAGACCTTTTCAGTACAGTTATTCTGTGTGTTCTTGCCACTTATTCTGCCTGTTAGGCACATACTGTTTCTGTTTTGTTTCTGTTTTTTTTCTTTTTTTTTCCCCCTTGCATGATATGTCCCCTTGATCTGTCCAATTGTCTTGATGAGATCTCTACTCTTTCTCATCGTATTGCTTTCCTTTACTTCCTTGCATTGTTTACTATTTCCTTGCTCCTTGCTATTCTCTTAAACTCTGCATTCACATGGGTATATCTTTCCCTTTCTCCCTTGCCTTTCACTTCTCTTCTTTCCTCAGTTATTTTAATAGCTTCCTCAGAACCATTTTGCCTTTTTGCATTTGTTTTTCTTTGGAATGATTTTGGTCATTGCCTCTTGTACAATATTATCAACATCTTTTTATAGTTCTTCAGGTATTCTCTCTACCAGATCTAATTCCATGCATCTATTTGTCACCTCCACTGTAGAATCAAAGGGATTTGATTTAGGTCATACCCATAGTTTTCTATATTTTGTTCAATTTAATTCTGAATTTTTCAATAAGAAGCCGATGATCTGAGCCACAGTCAGCTGCAGGTTTCGTTTTTGCTGATGGTACAGAGCTTCTCCATTATAGGCTGCAAATAATATAATCAGTATGATTTTGATGTTGAGTTATTTCTTGTGTTGTTGGAAAAGTGTGATTGCTTTGACCAATGTGTTCTCTTGACAACACTCTGTTAATCTTTGTCCTGCTTCATTTCATACTCCAAGGACAAATTCGCCTGAAACTCCAAGTATCTCTTGATTTCCTACTTCTGCCTTCCAATCTCCTATGATGAAAAGGACAGCTTTTTTTACGGTGTTGGTTTTAGAAGGTCCTATAGGTCTTCATAGACTGGACAACTTCAGCTTCTTTAGCATTAGTGATTGGGGCAGAGACTTGGATTACTGTGGTATTGAATGGTTTGCCTTGGATATAAATTGAGATCATACTGTTGTTTTTGAGATTGTACCCAAGTACTACATTGTGTTAGCTATGTTCATTAATTCATTTCTTCTAAGGGATTATTTTCCACAGTAAAATTAAATTCACCTTTTAAAATTTATTTTAATTCACTGATCTTAAAGATGTTGATGTTCACTCTTGCCATCTTCTGCTTGATCATTCCCAGTTTCCCTTGATTCATGTACCTAACATGGCTCCCACGTGGGGTTAGTGGTAAAGAATTCACTTGCCAATGCAGCATACATAAGAGACTCACGTTTAAGTATTGAGTCAGGAAGATCTCATGGAAGAGGGTATGGCAACCCACTCCAGTATTATTGCCTGGATAATCCCATGGACAGGGGAGCCTGGTGGGCTAAAGATCATAGTGTCACCAAGAGTTGGATAAGACTGAAATGACTAAGCAGGCACTCATGTATCTAACATTTCAGGTTCGTTTGCAATATTGTTTTTTTCAGCATTGAAATTTACTCTCATCACCAGACACATACACAACTGAGCATCATTTCTGCTCTGCCTTGCCACTCCATTGTTTCTGGAGGTGTTAGTAATTGCCCCCTTCTCTTCCCCAGTGGTATATTGGCCACTTTCTGAACTGGGGGTCTCATCTTTCAGGGTCATACCTTTTTGCCTTTTCATACTATTCATGTTCTTGTAGTTCTCATGGCAAGAATACTGGAGTGATTTGCCATTCTCTCCTCCAGCAGACCACGTTTTGTTAGTTACAATTGAGTTATAGTTGAGTTACAAATTTTAAACTCAAATCCACTCAAGTCAACTCCTTCCCACTCAGGAGACTCCAAAGGTCTCCTGTTTCACAAATGTCAATGGCTCCTTGACCCTCTAATCTCTCCCCTGTATTGTTTTTTCTATGCACCTTTCTTAATTTAGTTATTTTCCTCTTTCTTCTCTGCTTTAATCATGGATATGTTTTCTTTAAACCCCCAAGCTCTGAAGTACTGTTTTCTATACTGACCTGCTATCCTCCCCAAGTGTGGTTCACTTTAAATCAGTCTGAACCTGGGTTTAACTACTTTGTTACTATTTTTCTCAGCGTATGTACCTTAGGGCAACTTTAGAGTAAATGTTCAAACTCAGTGAAAATTTTAGTGCAAAAGCTAATATAGTTTTAGAAATTCTTTATAAAGGAAAAAATTGGACAGATATATAATTATCTCAATAAAATAATCACAAATGTACATGTCATAATTGTATTTTTGTATTTATGAACAATTAAAATACACTAATTTTTAAATAAGGAGAGAATGACAACATAGAATGAGACTAGCTATATTAGTAAAATTATGTGTAGTTGTTAAGAATAAGTATGTACGTTTATTAACCTGGAAAGGGTTTCAGTGTATATATTTCACTGGAAAAAAAATTGCAAAGCAACATGTGTGGAATGAACCAATATTAATTAAAATTAATCACATGTGTTTATGTTTATTTACTTATGTGTATATATATATATATTAAAAATACAAGATTAAACACAAAAATGATACTAGTCTTTAAATATAAGTGATAGGATTACAAATGACTATTACAAATAATTTATTTTATAAATGTATATATGTTAATATAACCACTCATGGTTTATGTAATACTAACTTTTATAATACTTGAGAGCTTCTAATCATGTCCTTGTTCTTCATCGTCAAAAGTATTTTATAAAAGATTATAAGTTCAGAACACTCGTTACTCTCTGCTTTAACTAACACACCATCTATTTTTCTTCCATTTAGACCTAAATCTCATTAAATGTTGGTCAGTGTTCATTTCTTCACTATTAAATAATTTTAAACGATTATAGTTGTATTTTAGAATTTATTATTAATAGGTTATCAATAGGTACTTTAGGCTGAAAGTGAAATTTACTCAGTCGTGTCCAACTCTTTGTGACCCCATGGACTATACAGTCCATGGAATTTTCCAGGTCAGAATACTGGAGTGGGTAGCATTTCCCTTCCCCAGGGGATCTTCCCAACCCAGGGATGGAATCCAGGTCTCCCACATTGCATGTGGATTCTTTACCAGCTGAGCCACAAAGGAAGCCCAAGAATACTGGAATGGGTAGCCTATCTCTTCTCCAGGGGATCTTCTCAACCCAGGAATTGAACCAAGGTCTCCTGCATTGGAGGCAGATTTTTTACCAACTCAGCTACCAGGGAAGCCCACTTATGGCTAACTCCATGCAATTAACAAAAGTTCCTTATCTCTTTTTCCCTCATTCCATTGTGGACCCCTTCTCTCTTAACTAGGTGCTTCTATGGCATCCTAGACTCTAATGTCATAGCAGTGATTGTTTAATTTTCCATCACTCTAACAGAACCATCAGTTAGTTCCATTCAGTTCAGCTGCTCAGTCATGTCTGACTCTTTGCAACCCCATGGATTGCATCATGCCAGTAATCCCTGTTCATCACCAATTCCCTGAGCTTACTTAAACTTATGGCTATGGCCATCAAGTTAGTGATGCTGTCCAACCATCTAATTGTCTGTCGTCCCCTTCTCCTCCTGCCTTCAATCTTTCCCTACATCAGGGTGTTTTCCAATAAGTAAGTAAGTCCTTCACATCATGTGTTCAAAGTATTGAAGTATTGATTGAATCATAAACTCCCTAAAATTCGATTTATAACTCCAGGTACAGCAGTGCTATATATAAAGTAGATGTTCAAAATTTAGCAACTAAATGAATGAATGAACAAATGAATAGCTTTAAAAAATATCTGATGATCTTGAAATGATATTTTGTCATTAACATTCTATTCTTGTTTCAGAAACCTAATTAATTTTACTGTTATACTTCTCAATGAAGACATTATTTCCCAATCATATAGAAGAAACTAAGGCTCTGAGCTTTTTGCTGAACAATGGTACACTGATATCTAGTTTTAGAACAGGTTAACAGAGAGGAAACTAAGCCTCAGGTTGGTTAATATATCAATTTCCTAAATAGGACTACAAGTTAGCAAGCCAGCCCATGCTCCTATCAACTAAACATTATATAAGCTTATATATAGAAGCTGTATTATATAAGCTTACCCCATGTGCAAGTAGATGAGAAAACAATAAAAACATGGATGTTGTGATTTATTGAATTGAATCATATCAAAGACATATGGCTATGAAAAATCTAATTGAATTTTTATATTTCAGTTTGCCAGCCATGTCTATTCTTTACAATTAGGGGTTGTAATCTTATCTAAGATTTAAATTTAATTTACCCAAGATTATCTCCCACTCTTGGGCCATTGACAAAGAAGTTCTTGGCAACTGGTAGGAGAAGGTAGTCAGCACTTTTATGTTCTTTTTGGGCTCTGAGTTTCAACAGAAAACCTCAGATTTTGCAGACACATGAGATTTCTGACTATATATTTCACTACAGAAAATGAATACTAGGGGATTATTGATTGTGGAAGGAACTGCTGTTTCTGTAATAAATAGATCTTACCTCTCATGGTATGTGGGCTTGGACAAATGACCTTAAAATTTTCTTCAATGTGTCTTTATCTAGTACTTTCTCAATTAAGCATTAGAAAGAGATTTACCAGGATGGTGGGGGAGTAGAAGGACATGGATTTCTTCTCTCCCAACAAATGCATCAGGAATATATCTACAAATGGAACAACTCTCATAGAGTAAACTCTAGCAGAGGACTTTTGACACCTAAAAGGATGAGAAAGATTCCCATACCACCAGTAGGATGAAAGAAATAAGGGAATGGAAGAGAAGAAGAAGGATAGAATGCATGCCCCTAAAGAGGGACCTGTGGGTGAGCAGTGGTTCTACATTCTGGGGAAGGGTCTTCATTAGCAGGGATATCAGCTGGGACAGAAAGGGAGCTTTCAGGTCTCACAGAAGAGCACGATAACTGTTATGTGGCAGACAGGGCAGAGTGAGACCTATTACAGTTGCTCCATGTCATGGCCCTACGCACCTCAACCTGAGACAGGTGCCTGCCAGTGCACATAAGGGCTGGGTTTTGAAACATGGGGTTGCAAGAGAAGACCCAGTAGGGTGACTGCTGTTGCCTGCAAGGGTACAGAAATGAGGAGTTCCTCAATTGGAAATGCTCATGGAGGAAGCCCAGACTCCACCATAGAAGGAAAGCACAGTTACTGAGTTACAGGCAAAGGATAGGACAGCCATCTCAACTTGTCTCTTCACTCATTGGCCCCTGCTTCCAAGGGCACTAGGAAAGGCTCTTGATAGAGCCAGCTAGTGAACTCCTGCCATTGTCTCCTTCCCCCCACAACCTGGGTGACATGCTTACCCTGTTCACCAAATGATGGGCTCATGTGTTCCGATTCCTACCCCAGTACTCTCCCACCTGGATGGCCCTCTTGCCCTGATTACTGCTTGAAGGGCTTACACATTCCAATCATTATGCCAGCATCCTCTCTCCTGGAGGCCTGCTTGCCCCAACTGCTGACTGAGTTTGTTCTTGGCTGACAGTCTCATGTGCTCCAGCAACCACTGGAGTAAACTCCAGTTGGAAGCATACACACAGGGGTGGGGCAGAAGCCACAGCTGAGCTTCAGGGGCCTTGTGATTATGGAAGAAATACTGAAATCTCTCCTTATAGTGAAACATGGTGTTATACCGCCACTGACAACTTCCTAAATTCAGTGCCTGCAAAACAACTGAAAGGACAACATGTGTTTCTGTAGTTGGGACAGGTCTAGCTTTAGCAGCTGTGGGCTTTGTTGGTGCACATATGTAAGGATTGGCCAGACAAGAGTCTGAGCTCCCTTCACAGACCCCTATGAAGGTCCACATTCACAACTACTTCAGTCTTGGAAACTGATCTCTGATTATCTGGGCCAGTAACTCAGTAACAGCGATGCCTAAAAGTGAGCACACCAAATGCTGACACAACCACAGTTAAGGTGGAACCTAGACTAGTGCCAAAAACCATGTAATTTTTGAGCCCACACCACAGGCAAAAGGCGACACAACAGAACAAATTCATAGGTGAACACCTCTAGAGGAGGAATACTCTTCAAGTGAGAGTGTCCCAGTCGTGAGAGTGTCCCAGTCTTGCCTACCTCACACTGCAGATGAGAAACATAGCTAAGAAAAATATCTTGAGATGTCTACAACAACTAGGGAGAATCCTCTGTCCTTGACAGGGCAATGACATTCACAAAACAAAGGGGAAGCCCCACTTAATATCCAGGCCAGTCTTGAATTACCACAATACCAGTCAATTCCCCTATAAGGGTAAAATGCACAAGCTTCTAGACCAACCTCACCCACCAGAGAGCAGACAACACCAGAAGAGAAAGGAACTATAGTCTTGTAGTTTGTGTAAAGAAAACCACAACCATAGAGGGCTTCAAAAAAATGAGAAGACAAAGAAATATGTTACAAACAAAGGAGCAAGATTAAAACCTATTAAAACAAATAAATGAAGAGGAGATAAGCAATCTACATGAAAAAATAACTCAGAATAATGATAGTAAAGATCCAAATATCAGGATAAGAATGGAGGCATGAATTGAGAAGATGTGAGAGGTGTCTAACAAAGACCTAGAAGAACTAAAGAACAAACAGACAGAGATGAACAATACAATAACTGAAATGAAAAATACACTAGGAAGAATCAATAATAGAATAACTGAGGCAGAAGAACAGATCTGTGACCTAGAGGACAGAATGATGGAATTCTTTACTGTAGAAAATAATAAAGAAAGGAAAGTGAAAAGAAATGAGAACAGTCTCAGAGGCCTCTAAGACATTAGACACACAAACATACAAATTATAGGAATGCAAGAAGAAGGAGAAAAAGACAAAGGGCCTAAGAAAATATTTGAAGAAATTACAGTCAAAAACTTCCCTAACATGGGAAAGCAAACAGTCACTTAAATCCTGGAAGCATGGAGAGTCCTATACAGGATAAACTCAAGGAAGAGCATGCCAAGACTAATATTAATCAAACAAACAAGAAAAATTAATACAAAGAAATAATACTTAAATAAAAAAGGGAATAATAAGAAATAGCATACATGGGAATGCTTATAAAGTTATTAGCTAATTTTTCAGCAGAAATTCTGCAGGTCAGAAAGGAATGGTATGATATATTTAAAGTGATGAGAGTGGAAAGCCTACAATCAAGAATAATTGACCCAGTGAGCTCTCATTCAGATTCTATGGGTAAATAAAAAAAAACTCGAGATTAACAAAAGCTAAGAGAATTCAACAGTTTCAAGCTAGCTTTACAACAAATACTAATGACCCTCACAACTAGGGCATCTACCAGACAATGGTGTGGTACCTTGTTACTCAAGGGGACAGGAGGCATCCCTGAGTGACCATGGAGGACATGGAAAGGAGCTGAGAGGGTAACAGACAGGAAGACAAGGGTCTCCAAATGGAAGGAATAGGCTGCAAGTGTCAGACTTTTTTTTTTTTTAATCTCTTTCTTAAGAGGTAAAAGGAAACAAACTAGTGATATATATATATATATATATATATATATATATATATATATATATATATATATATATATATATTTTCCCCTTCTCTATACAAATTTTAAAAGAAGTTTCTCTAAAATACTGTGTTGTCATGATGACACATGGTTCCACCTGAACTTAACTTTTCTCCAGTTTTGAGCTAGCCAATGCATTTTTTCTTATGGAAATGTTTGTCTTAAGATATGTTGCTGTGTTATGCATTTACCCCTGTCTCTGTCTTCAAATAGGTTTTCCTACAGGCTCAGAAATGACTTGACAAACCAGTATGTTATTCTCATACATTGTTCGCCTAATCTATGTTAACAAAACTATTTGTATGGTAATCTGCCTTTCTTCAAGATTCAAGTCAATCATTTTGTGGCCTAGAATGACTCACTTGGTGCCAAGACTATCTCAAAATGCACCTTGTGGGTGAGAGGCTTGGTGCCATTCTCTGAGTTTTGAGATATTCCTTAATTTCATTAACAGACTGCTAGTAACTATATAATATCCAGCAAAAGTCTGGCAGGGGGATATTCTTTCTGCACCATTCTGATGTGTATGTCAGAAGCATTCTCTATCTCTTTTATACTTTAATAAAACTTTATTACACAAAAGCTCTAAGCCATCAAGCCTCTTCTCTGGCCCTGGATTGAATTCTTCTCCTCCGGAGACCAAGAATCCCAGCATCTTTCGTGTTTCAGTAACAACGTTTCAGAGTGAGGAGGAAGGAGAAATGGAGATGAGAAAGGAATGGCTCCCCTGAGGGGCAGTTGAGGGAGAGAAAGTGTTTCCATGCCTGGTGAGGTCTACTTACCAACAGGGGATTAAACAAGGACAGGGAGAGATCCTTGGGGGTTCAGAGAATCAGAGGGGAATGCTGCTGTTTCCCCATCCATTTGTGCCCAGGGTGTTTTCTGGGTTCCTGGGCTGGTCTTCCACCTTCCAGGTCCCCTTCAGCCCAGGAGGGAGAGATGGAGGGAGAAGGATGCATAGAGGCAAACAGGGAGGCACCCTCCAGGAGCCCAGGATTAGGGAGTAATGTTGTAGTATTTCCCCCACCCATAGAGCCTGCTGGGGCCCTGGGCCTTATTGTCCTTCTGAGGCATCCCTCTGCTGTGTGGATCCCAGGGACTCGGGGGAGAGGGAGGTGGGAAAGGAAGCATAGAAGTAAATGAGGAGGGAACAATGAGGGTTGGATGATTGAGGGAAGTTATTTAGGGTTTCCACACACACATCTGGGCCCCAGGAACCTGCTGAGGTCCCAGGACTGGCTCTCTCTATTCTGAGGCTGGAGAAACTCTGGAGCCCCTACAGTCTTTTGTTGTTGTTGTCGCTAATTATTGTGGTTATGTTTTATTTTCTGGTTCTCTCATTTATATTTTTATTTATTTTTTTATATTCTATCTGTTTACTTTATAATTTTATGTTTTATTCTTTGTTCTTATGGTCCTTTTTTTTTTTTTTTTTTTTAATGTTGATTCTCGGGCCTGTGGTCAGGCCTGAACTTCTGTGGTGGGAGCAGCAAGTTTGAATTACTACACTAAAAGAGAACCTCACACTAGTGATTATGAGTCAGAGTGAGTTCTCAGAGAGTCCTCATCTCAGCACCAAGACCTGAATCTACCAATATGCCTGCAAATGTCAATGCTGGAAACCTCACACCAAATGAACAGGAACAAAGTCATACACATGAAAAATTGAAATGAGGAAAGACAAAAAAGTTATAGATGAAGCAGTAAGGTAAAAACCTATGACACAAAATAAATAAAGAGGAAATAGGCAACCTCGCTGGAAAAGAATTCAGAGAAATAGTAGTAAAGGTGATCTAAAATTTCAGAAATAAGATGCAGGCATAAATCAAGAAAATATGGGAAAGGCTTAAAAGAGACCTAGAAGAACTAAAGAACAGAGATGAACAACACAATAACATAAATAAAAATACACTGGAAGGAATTACTAGCAGAATAACTGAGGCAGAAGGATGGGTCCGTGACCTTGCAAGAAAATGGTGGAAAAAACTGTTGAGAAGCAGGATAAAGAAAAATAAATAAAAAGAATTGAAGACAGACTCAGAGAACTATGGGACAACAAAAAGTGCATCAACACTTGAATTATAGTGGTCCCCAATTAAAAAGAGAAAGAGAAAGTGCCTGAGAAATTATTTGAAGAGATTATAGTTAAGGACTTCTCTAATACGGGAAGGAAAATAGTGATCCAAATCCAGAAAGTGATGTCCCATGATAAAACCTAGGAGAAAAACAAACAAACAAAATACTTAAATTAACATAAAATGTAAATGCAAAGAGAAAATACGAAAAACAGCAAAGGAAAAACACAAAATAACATACAAGGGAATCACCATAAAATTTTCAGCTAATTTTTCTGCAGAAATTTTACAAACTAGAAGGGAGAGACAGGATATATTTGGAGTGGTGAAAGAGAAAAACTTACAACTAGGATGAATTTACCCAGTAAGTATCACATTAAAATTTGACAGAAAAATAAAATGTTTTATACACAACAAAAGCTAAAATCATGAGATCCTTATAGCAAAACTCAGTTCTAAATTGAAGTAGAGAAAACCATAAGACCAATCAAGTATGACCTAAATCAAATCCTTTATGATTATACAGTAGAGGTGAAAATAAATTGAAGGAATTTGATCTGGTAGACAGAGTGCCTGAAAAACTAAGGATGGAAGTTTGTAACATTGTACAGGAGGCATGTCCAAAACCATTCCCCCAAAAAAAGAAATGCAAGAAGGCTAACTGATTGCCTGAAGAGGCATT
Source organism: Ovis canadensis (assembly GCF_042477335.2). Lineage (NCBI taxonomy): Eukaryota > Metazoa > Chordata > Mammalia > Artiodactyla > Bovidae > Ovis > Ovis canadensis. The sequence continues at coordinate 10,498,745 of NC_091255.1, forward strand.
AAAAATAGCTTGAAAAGAAGGAAAGAGAAAGGCAAAGGAGAAATAGAAGAGTACATCCAAATTAATGAATAATTCCAGAGAATAGCGAGGAGAGATAAGAAAGGCTTCTTAAGTGGACAATGCAAAAAAGTAGGGGAAAACAATAGAATCGGAAAGACTATCAATCTCTTCAAGAAAATTAGAGACATCAGGGGAATATTTAAGGCAAGACGGGCAAAATAATGGACAGAAACAACAAGGATCTAAAAGAGCCAGAAGAGATTAAGAAGAGGTGACAACAATATACAGAAGAATTATACAAAAATAAAAGATCTTAATGACCCGGATAACCATGATGGTGTGGTCACTCACCTAGTCAGACATCATGGAGTGTGATGTCAAGTGGGAATAAGGAAATATCACTATAAATAAATCTACTGCAACTGATGGAATTCTAGCTGAGCTATTTCAAATCCTAAAATATGATGCTGTTAAAGAGCTGCAGTCATTATGTCAATACATTTGGAAAACTCAGCAAGTCGCAAGACTAACAACAGTCAGTGTTCATTCCAATCCCAAAGAAAGGCAATGCCAAAGAATGTCAAATTACCATACAATTGTGCTGATCTCACATGCTAGCAAGGTTATGCCCCAAATTCTTCAAAATTATATGAATTGATAACTCTAGTATGTACAAGCTGGGTTTAGAAAAGGCAGAGGAACCAGACATCAAACTGCCAACATCTGTTGGATCAGAGAAAAGTCAAGGGAATTCAATAAAAACATATATTTCTGTTTCATTGACTATCAACATTGTGGATCACAACAAACAGTATAAAATTCTTGAAGAACTGGGAAAACCAGAAAAACTTACCTGACTGCTAAGAAATCTGTATGCAGGTCAAAAAGCAACAGTTAGAGCCAGACATGGAATGATGGAAAGGTTTATATTGGGAAAGGAATACATCAAGGCTGTATAATGACACCTTGCTTATTTAGCAGAGTTAGTTAGTTAGTTCAATCACTCAGTCATGTCTGACTCTTTCTCACCCCATGGACTGGAGTATACCAGGCCATCACCAACTCCCAAAGCATACTCGAACTCACGTTCATTGAGTCGGTGATGCCATCCAAACATCTCATCCTCTGCCATCCACTTCTCCTCCTGCCTTCAATCTTTCCCAGCACCAGGGTGTTTTCCAATGAGTAGAATATTCATATCAGGTGGCTAAAGTACTGAAGCTTCAGCTTCAGCAATGAATATTCAGGCCTGATTTCCTTTAGGATTGACTCATTTGATCTTCTTGCAGTGCAAGGGACTATCAAGAGTCTTCTCCAACACCATAGCTCAAAAGCATCCATTATTCAGTGCTCAGCTTTTTTATAGTCCAATCTCACATCCACACATCACTACTGGAAAAACCATAACTTTGAATTTGTCAGTAGAGTAATGTATTTGCCTTTTAATATGCCGTCTAGGTTTGTTTCAGCTTTTCTTCCAAGGAGCAAGCATCTTTCAAATTCCTGGCTGCAGTCACTATCTGCTGTGATTTTTGAACCTAAGAAAATAAAATCTGTCATTGTTCCCATTGTTTCCCCATCTATTTGCCATGAAGTGATGGGACCAGATTCCATAAACTTAGTGTTTTGAATGTTGAGATTTAAGACAGCTTTTTCACTCTCCTTTTTCACTTTCATCAAGAGGCTCTTCAGTTCTTCTTTGCTTTCTGCCATAAGGGTGGTGTTATCCACATATCTGAGCTTATTGATATTTCTCTTGGAAAACTTGATTCTAGCTTTTGCTTCATTCAGCCCAGCATGTCACACGATGTAATCTGCATGGAGATCCAACCAGTCCTTTCTGAAGGAGATCAACCCTGGGATTTCTTTGGAGGAAATGATGCTGAAGCTGAAACTCCAGTACTTTGGCCACCTCATGTGAAGAGTTGACTCATTGGAAAAGACTCTGATGCTGGGAGGGATTGGGGGCAGTAGGAGAAGGGGACGATCAAGGATGAGATGGCTGGATGGCATCATGGACTAGATGTACATGAGTCTGAGTGAACTCCGGGAGATTGTGATGAACAGGGAGGCTTGGCGTGCTGAGATTAATGTGGTCGCAAAGAGTCGGACATGACTGAGTGACTGAACTGAACCGAACTGAATCTGCATGGAAGTTAAATAAGCAGGGTAACAATATACAGACATGACATACTCCTTTCTCAATTTGGAACTAAGCCATTGTTCCATGTCCTGTTCTATCTGTGGCTTCTTGACATGCATACAAATTTCTCAGGGGGCAGGTCAGGTGATCTGTCATTCCCATCTCTTGAAGAATTTTCCATAGTTTATTGTAATCCATACAGTCAAAGGATTTAGCCTAGTCAATAAAACAGAAGTAGATATTTTTCTGGAATTCTCTTGCTTTTTCTATAATCCAGCAGATGTTGGGAATTTAATCTCTGATTCCTCTGTCTTCTTAAAATTCAGTTTGAACATCTGGAAGTTCTCAGTTAAACGTACTTTAGAAGCCTAGCTTGGAGAATTTTGAGCATTGATTTTCTAGCATGTGAAATGATTGCAACTGTGCAGTAGTTTGAACATTCATTGGCATTGTGTTTCTTTGGAATTAGAATGAAAGCTGACATTTTCCAGTCCTGTGGCCACTGATAACTTTTCCAAATTTGTTGACATTTTGAGTGCAGCACTTTCACAGCATCATCTTTTAGGATTTGGAATAGCTCAAGTGGAATTCCATCACCTCTACTTGCTTTGTTTGTAGTGATGCTTCCTAAGGCTCACTTGACTTCACATTCCAGGAGGTATGGCTCTAGGTGAGTGATTACAACATCACGGTTATTTGGGTCATTAGGAAATATTTTATATAGTTCTTCTGCGTGTTCTTACCACCTCTTCTTAGTATCTTCTGCTTCAGTTAGTTAGTTAGTTAGTTCAGTCGCTCAGTTGAGTCTGGCTCTTTGTGACCCCATGAATCACAGGATGCCAGGCCCCCCTGTCAATTACCAACTCCTGTAGTTCACACAGACTCACATCCATCGAGTCAGTTATGCCATCCAACAATTTCATCCTCTGTTGTCCCCTTCTCCTCCTGCCCGCAATCTCTCCCAGCATCAGAGTCATTTCCAATGAGTCAACTCTTCGCATGAGGTGGCCAAAGTACTGGAGCTTCAGCTTTAGCATCATTCCTTCCAAAGAAATCCCAGGGATGATCTCCTTCAGAGTGGACTGGTGGGATCTCCTTGCAGTTAAAGGGACTCTCAAGAGTCTTCTCCAACACTACAGTTCAAAAGTATCAATTATTTGGTGCTCCGCCTTCTTCACAGTCCAACTCTCACATTCATACATGACCACAGGAAAAAACATAGCTTTGACTAGATGGACCTTAGTCGGTAAAGTAATGTCTCTGCTTTTGAATATGCTATCTAGGTTGGTCATAACTTTTCTTCCAAGGAGTAAGCATCTTTTAATTTTATGGCTGCAGTCATCATCTGCAGTGATTTTGGAGCTCCATCCCCCCCAAACCCCCCCCCCAAAAAAAAGTCTGACACTGTTTCCACTGTTTCCCCCATCTATTTCCCATGAAGTGATGGGACCGGATGCCATGATCTTCGTTTTCTGAATGTTGAGCTTTAAGCCAGCTTTTTTGCTCTCCTCTTTCACTTTCATCAACAGGATTTTTAGCTCCTCTTCGCTTTCTGCCACAAGGGTGGTGTCATCTGCATATCTGAGGTTGTTGATATTTCTCCCAGCAATCTTGATTCCAGCTTGTGTTTCTTCCAGTCCAGCGTTTTTCATGATGTACTCTGCATATAAGTGAAATAAGCAGGGTGACAATATACAGCCTTGATGTACTCCTTTTCCTATTTGGAACCAGTCTGTTGTTCCATGTCCAGTTCTAACTGTTGCTTCCTGGCCTGCATACAAATTTCTCAAAAGGCAGGTTAGGTGTTCTGGTATTCCCATCTCTTTCAGAATTTTCCACAGTTTATTGTGATCCACAGAGTCAAAGGCTTTGGCATAGTCAGTAAAGCAGAAGTAGATATTTCTCTGGAACTCTCTTGCTTTTTCCATGATCCAGCAGACATTGGCAATTTGATCTCTGATTTCTCTGCCTTTTCTAAAACCAGCTTGAACTAAACCCTGGCTTGGAGATAGAATTTTGAGCATTACTTTACTAGCATGTGAGATGAGGGCAATTGTGTGGTAGTTTGAGCATTCTTTTGCATTGCCTTTCTTTGGAATTGGAATGAAAACTGACCTTTTCCAGTCCTGTGGCCACTGCTGAGTTTTCCAAATTTGCTGGCATATTGAGTGCAGCACTTTCACAGCATCATCTTTCAGGATTTGAAACAGCTCAACTGGAATGCCATCACCTCCACTAGCTTTGTTCACAGTGATGCTTTCTAAGGCACACTTGACTTCACATTCCAGGATATTTGGCTCTAGATTAGTCATCACATCATCATGCTTATCTGAGTCGTGAAGATCTTTTTTGTACAGTTCTTCTGTGTATTCTTGCCACCTCTTCTTAATATATTCTGGTTCTGTTAGGTCCAGAACATTTCCGTCCTTTATTGAGCCCATCTTTGCATGAAATGTTCCCTTGGTATCTCTAATTTTCTTAAGGAGATCTCTACTCTTTACCATTCTGTTCTCTTCCTCTATTTCTTTTCATTGATCGCTGAAGAAGGCTTTCTTATCTCTTCTTGCTATTCTTTGGAACTCTGCATTCAGATGCTTATATCTTTCCTTTTCTCCTTTGCTTTTCACCTCTCTTCTTTTCACAGCTATTTGTAAGGCCTCCCCAGACAGCCATTTTGCTTTTTTGCATTTCTTTTCCATGGGATGGTCTTGATTCCTGTCTCCTGTACAATGTCAAGAACCTCATTCCATAGTTCATCAAGCACTCTATCTATCAGATCTAGGCCTTTAAATTTATTTCTCACTTCCACTGTATAATCATAAGGGATTTGATTTAGGTCATACCTGATTGGTCTAGCGGTCTTCCCTACTGTCTTCAATTTCAGTCTGAATTTGGTAATAAGGGGTTCATGATTTGAGCCACAGTCAGCTCCTGGTCTTTGTTTTGTTGACTGTATAGAGCTTCTCCATGTTTGGCTGCAAATAATATAATCAATCTGATTTTGGTGTTGACCATCTGGTGATGTCCATGTGTAGAGTCTTCTCTTGTGTTTTTGGAAGAGGGTGTTTGCTATGACCAGTGCATTTTCTTGGTAAAACTCTATTAGTCTTTGCCCTGCTTCATTCTGCATTTCTAGGCCAAATTTTCCTGTAACTCCAGGTGTTTCTTGACTTCCTACCTTTGCATTCCAGTCCCCTATAATGAAAAGGACATCTTTTTTGGGTGTTAGTTTAAAAGGTCTTGTAGGTTTTCATAAAATCGTTCAACTTCAGCTTCTTCAGTGTTGCTAGTTTGTATATATATATTTCTATTTCTTTATATTAATCACTTAGGAAAGGTTTCTTATTTGTCCTTGGTACTCTTTGGAAATCTGGGGTAAGATGAAGATATCTTTCTTTTTTTTTCCTTTGCCTTTTGCTTCTTTTCTTTTCTCAGTTGGTTTTAGTGTCTCCTCAGACAAAAATTTTTCCTTTTTGTATTTCTTCTTCTAGGGAATGGTTTTGATCTCTGCCCCTGTACAGTGTTATGAACCTCCGTCCATAGTTTTTCAGGCCTTCTGTCTATCAGATCTAATCCTTTGAATCTACTTGTCACTTCCAGTGTATAATAGTAAGGGATTTGATTTAGGTTATACTTGAATGGTCTAGTGGTTTTCCATACCTTCTTCAACTTAAGTCTGAATTTTGAAATAAGGAGCACTTCATCTGAACCACAGTTAGCCTCTGGTCTTGTTTCAGGTGGAAAATAAAGAAACACCAACTTTAAATGACACTATGCACCAAATAGAGTTAGGTGGTATTTATAGGACATATAACACGGAAGCGGCTGAATACAATTTCTTTGCAAGTACTCACGGAATACTCTCCAGGATGGATCACATTCTGGGTCAGAAATAAAACATCAATAAGTTTAAGAAAACAAATGGCTTCAAGCATGTTTTCTGGCCACAGTGCTACAGGAATAGAAATCAATTACAAGAAAAAGAAAACCATAAAAAAGTACAAATATATAGAAGATGAACAACACACCACTAAGTAACTAAGAGATCACTTAAGAAGTCAGAAAGGTAATTAAAAAAAAAAAAAAAACCTAGAAACAAATATAGTTTGAAAACCCTGCAGTTCAAATTGGATGCAGCAAAAGCAATCCTAAGAGAGAAGTTTATAGCAATAAAATCCTACTTCAAGAAATGAGAAAAAATGTCAAATAAACAACTTAATCTCAATCCTAAGGCAACTAGGAAAAAGAAGAACAAAGAAAACCTAAAATCAGTAGAAGGAAATAAATCATAAATATCATAGTAAAATGAAATTAAAGTGAAATGAAGAAAAAAATAGCAAAGATCAATAAAACTAAATGTTGGTTCTTTTTGAAGATAAAATTGATAAACACTTAGCCAGACTCATGAAGAAAAAAGGAAACAAGGCTCACATCAATACAAGTGAAAGTGAAAAATGAGAAATTACAACTGACACCACAAAAATAAAAAACGAATAATAAACGTCTACCACAAGATCTATATACCAATAAAATGGAAAATCTGTAAGAAATGGGAAAATCTTTTGTAGGTACAACCTTCCAAGACTGAATCACGTATGACTAGAAAATATAAATAGATTAATCATAAATGATTAAATTGAAACTTTAATTACCATCTTCTAAAAAATAAAAGGACTAGAAGGCTTCACACTTGAAATCTATTAAATATTTGAAGAACAGCTAACACCTATCTTGCTCAAACTCTTTCCAAAAAATTACAGGAAGAACACTCGCTAATGCATTCAATCTGATAACTGTCACTCTTGACACCAAAATCACACAAAGATATCACAGAAAAAGAAAGTTACACATCAATATTACTGATAAATATATAAAAAAAAAACCCTCAGCAAAATACTAGCAGACATAATCCAATAACACATTAAAAGGATGAGACACCATGATCAAGTGAGATCTATCCCAGGAATGCAACGTTTCTATAATATATGCAAATAAATAAATGTGGTGCATCATATTAGCAAATTAAAGAATAAAAACCACATGATTATCTCAAGAGATGCACAAAACTTTTGAAAAAATTCACCACCCATTTATGGTAAAAATTCTTTGAAAGTGGTCATATGAGGAATTTTCCTAAACATAATAAAGACTATATACAACTAACATACAGCAAAAATCTTTCTCAGTTGTTAAAAATAAAACAAAACAATTCACTTTATCTAAGATCAGGCACAAAAGACGTATGCCCACTCTCACCACTGTTATTCAACATAGTTTTGGAAGTTCTAGCAAAGGCAGTCAGAAAATGTCTACTATAAATTGGAAAAGAAGTAAAACTGCCACTGTTTACAGTTGCTATGTTGGTATACATAGATAAACCTAAAGACACCATCAGAAAACTATGAGAGCCAATCAATAAATTTAGTAAATTTAAAGAATATAAAAAGAAATGCACAGAAATCTCTTGGATTCCTATACAGGAAAAATGAAAGTTCAGAAAGATAAATTAAAGTAACAACCCCATTTACCATTGCAGTGAATAGAATAAAATACCTAAGAATAAACTTCTCTAGTGAGGGCAAACACCTGTATTCAGATAAGTGTAAAACACTGATGAAAGAAATCAAAGATGATACAAACAGTTGGAGAAATATACCATATTCTTGGAATTGAAGAATCAATATTATGAAAAGGAATAGGATACTGAAAGCAATCTACAGATTCAATGCAATCCCTATCAAACTACCAATAGCATTCTTCAGAGAATTAAACAAACAAACAAACAAAAAAATTGCAACTTGTATGGAAACATTAAAGACCTCAAAGAGCCAAAACACTCTGAGAAAGAAAGACAGAGCTGAAGGAATCAGGCTCCTTGTTTTAAAAGTATACTGCAAATCTACGGTAATTAAGGAAGTATTTCTGTTAGGATAACCAAAATAGAAACATAGATCAATGGTACAAGATAGAAAGCCCAGAGGTAAACCCGCAAACATATGATCAAGTAATCTATGACAAAGGAGGCAAGAATATACAATGGAGAAAAGACAAACTTTTCAACACGTGGTGCTGGGAAAACTGGACAAATACATATAAAGGAATGAAATTAGAGCACTACCTAACACCATACATAAAAATAAACTAAAAATATATTTAAGACCTAAAAGTAAGATCAGACACTATAACGGCTTAAATTAAAACTTAGGAAAAACATTCTTTGACACAAATGAGAGGAGGATCTTTTGCAACTCACTCCTAGAATAATGTAAATAAAAACAAGCATAAAGAAATATGACCAGTTAAAGTTAAAAGATTTTATACTGTGAAGGAAACCATAAACAAGGGAAGACAACCCACATAAAGGGAGAATATGTTTCCAAATGAAAGAACAAACTGTGGATTTATCTCCCCAAAATATACAAATAGCCACAAAAGTAAAAAAAGCTGAATTAAAAAATAAAACAACTCCATTAGGAAATGGATGGAAGATGTAAATAAACACCTCTCCAATGGCCAATAAGCACTTGAAAAGATGATTAACATCACTAATTGTTGAAATTAAAATGAAAGTGATAAGCACTTAGTCATGTCTGACTCTTTGTGATCCCATGGGCTTTAGTCTGCCAGGCTCTTCTGTCCATGGAATTCTCCAGGAAAGAGTACTGAAGTGGTGAGTCATTTCCCTCTCCAGGGAATCTTCCCAGCCCAGGAATTGAACCTGGCTCTCCCACATTGCAGACAGATTCTTTATGTTTGAGTCACTAGGGAAGCCCCACTAATTGTTAGAAAAATACAAATCAAAACTACAATAAAGTATCACATCACACTCATCAGAATGACTATCATCAAAAATCTAAAATCTATAACTAATAAATGCTGAAGAGCATGTGGAGAAAAGAAGACTCTCATGAATAGCTCATGGGAATATAAGTTAATACAGCCACTATGGAGACAATATAGAGGTTTCCTTAAAAAATTGAGCTGTCATATGATGTAGCAACCCTAATACTGGGTATACACCATGAGAAAACCATAATTCAAAAGGACACATATATCCCAGTATGCATTACAGTATTATTTACAATATCCAGGATATGGAAGCAACCTAAATGTTTAATGAAAGATGAATGGATCAAAAAGATATAGTTGTTGTTGTTATTCAATCTTCAGGTCATTGTTGACTTTCTGAAACCCAACGGATTACAGCACACCAAGCTTTCCTGTCCTTCACTATCTCCTTGAGTATGTTCAAATTCATGTCCATTGAATCAGTGATACCATCCACCAACTCATCTCCTTCTCCTCCTGCACCCAATCTTTCCAAGCATCAAGGTCTTTTTTAATATAAATTTATTTATTTTAATTGGAGGCTAATTACTTTACAATATTCTCTGCTCTTCTCATTATGTGGCCAAATCATTGGAATTTCAGCTTCAGTATCAGTTCTTCTAATGAATATTCAGGGTTTATTCCTTTTATGATTGACTGATTTGATCCCTTTGCTGTACAAGGAACTTTCAAGAGTCTTCTCCAGCACCAGAGTTCAAAAGCGTCATTTCTTCAGTGCTCAGTCTTCTTTATGATCCAATGCTAACATTCATACATGAATACTGGAAAAGCCACAGCTTTGACTACACAGACCTTTGTCAGCAAAGTGATGTCTCTGCTTTTTAATATGCTCTCTAGGTTTGTCATAGATTATCCTCCAAGGAGCAAGTATCTTTTAATTTTGTGATGGCAGTCACTGTTCACCGTGATTTTGGAGTCCAAGAAGTTAAAATCTACCACTGTTTCCTTTTTTCTCCATTTATTTGTCATGAAGTGATGTGACTAGATGCCATGATCTTAGTTTTTTAAAGAAGATATGGTACATATATGCAATGGAATATTAATAAGCCATAAAAAAAAAGAATGAAACTGGGTCATTTTAGAGATGTGGATGGGCCTAGCATCTATCACTCAGAGTGAGGTAAGTCAGAAAGAAAAAAAAAAGTATCCTATATTAATAGATTTATGTTGAATCTAGAAAAGTGGTACAGATTTATCTATTTTACAGACTGGAATAGAGATGCAGTCATAGAGAAGAGACATGATGAGGGAAGGGTGGGACAAATTGGGAGGTTGAGATTGAGACTGAGATATATACACTGCTGCTGCTGCTGCTAAATCGCTTCAGTCGTGTCCGACTGTGTGACCCCATAAATGGCAGCCCACCAGGCTTCCCGGTCCCTGGGTTTCTCCAGGCAAGAACACTGGAGTGGGTTGTCATTTCCTTCTCCAATGCATGAAAGTAAAAAGTGAAAGTAAAGTCTCTCAGTTGTGTCCAACTCTTAGAGACCCCACCCATGGCAGCCTACCAGGCTCCTCTGTCCATGTATTTTCCAGGCAAATGTACTGGAGTGTGGTGCCATTGCCTTCTCTAATATATACACTAACAACTGTAAATAGATAGCTTGTGGGAACCTGCTATAAAGAACAGGCATTTCAGCTCAGTGCTGTATGATGGGCTAGATAGGTTGAATTGTAGGTGTCAGCAGGAAGTATAAGAGGGAGGAGATATATGCATACACATAGCTAATTCACTTCATTGTACAGCAGAGACTAATACAGTACTGTAAAATATTTATATCTAAATTTGATAAAAGAAAACATCAATAGGAAAATATACATTGTTAATTTTCTTAAATGTAAATGGATTAAATGCTCCAACTGAAAGACATAGACCAGCTGAATAGACTTTTTTTGTAAGACACATATACATGCTGTCTAAAAAGATGCATTAAGATCTAGTGGCACATACAGACTGAAAGAAAGGGAGTGAACAACAACAACAACAAAAGGTCCTTGCAAATGGAAATCAAAAAAAGCTGGAGTTTCAATAGTCACACCAGATGAAATAAACTATTTAAAAAGATTATTGAAATAGACTAAAATACATACTATTACAAGAGGAAAAGATGGACACTGCATAATGATCAAGGAATCAATGCAAGAAGCTACAACAATTCTAAATATGTATGCACCCAACATATGAGCACTTTAATATGTAAGTCAAATGTTAACAGCCTTAAAAGCGGAAAACAGCAGTAACACAAAAAGAGTGGGAAATTTAACATTCCACTTACACCAATCAACAGGTCTTGAAGACAGAAGTCAAAAAGGGGACACAAGCCTTAAAAGACACATTAACCCAGACAGACCTAAGTGATATTTATAGGACATTCTATAAAATATGTGTGTGGGGTGGGCGGGGTCCCCCCAGGTGGCTCAGTGGTGAAGAACTTGCCTACAAATGAAGGAGTCCTAAGGGTTGTGGGTTTGATCCCTGGGTTAGAAGAATAGGTCTCCTGGAGGAGGACATGGCAACCCTCTCCAGTGTTCTTGCCTAGAGAATCCTATAGACAGAGGAGCCTGGCAAGTTCATAGGATCACAGAGTCGGACATGACTAAAGTGATGCATGCATGTCCTCTTTGTTAAAAAACAAACAACAACAACAAATAAAAACAGCAGAAACACTTTCTTTTCAAATGCACATGGAACATTCTCCATTATAGAACACATTTTGAGTCAGAAAACAAGCCTCAAAAATTTTAAGAAATTTGCAATCACATGAAGTGTCTTTTGGATTACAACACTTTGAATTTAGATGTAAAGTTTAGGAGGAAATAATGTAAGAAACATTAACATATGGAGGTTAAACAATATGTTACTAAATAATCAATGCATCACTGAAGAAGTCAAATTGAAAATTAAACAAAAACAAAAACTAGAGACAAATGACAACAAAAAACAGAGGATACAAAACGAATGTGATGCAGCAAAGTCAGTTCTAAGAGGGAAGTTTATAACAATACAATCTTATTTCAGGAAATAAGAAATATCTCAAATAAATAGCCTAAACTTATACCTAAAGCAAATAGGGCAAGAACAATGACAGAAACAAACAAAAGTTAATAGAAGGAAAGAAATCATAAAAATCAGAACAGAAATAAATGAAAAAGAAATGATGGGGACTATAGCAAAGTTCAATCAAATTAAAAGCTCATTCTTTGAGAAGATAAAAGAAACAAACCATTAACCAGACTCATCAAGAAAAAAGGGAGAAGGCTCAAGTCAATATAATTAGAAATGAAAATAGAGAAATTAAACAGACAACACAGAAATACTAATCAACATAAGAGACTAATAAACTATTTGCCAATAAATGGACAACTTGGAAGAAACAGACAAATTCTTATAAAAAGTATAACCTTTCAAAACTGAACCATGAAGAAATAGAAAATCTGAGCACATCAATATCAAGAATGGACATTGAACCTGTAATAAAAAATATTCCAACAAACAAGAGCCCAGGACCAAATGGCTTCAGAGGTGAATTCTACCAAATATTTAGAGAAGAGCTAACACCTATCCTATTTGAAAGCTTCCAAAAAGTTGCAGAGGAAAGAAAACTTCCAAATTCATTCTATGAGGACACAGTCACACTGACACCAAAATCAGAGGAAGATGTCAACCACGAAAAAGAAAACTATGGGCCAATATTACTGATGAACATATGTGCAAACATCCTCAACAAAACTCCAGCAACTAGAACCCAACAATATATTAGAAACATCATACATCATGATCAGTTCAGTTCAGTTCAGTTCAGTTCAGTCACTCAGTGGTGTCCGACTCTTTGAGACCCCATGAATCGCAGCATGCCAGGCCTCCCTGTCTATCACCAACTACCAGAGTTCACTCAGACTCACGTCCATCGAGTCAGTGATGCCATCCAGCCATCTCACCCTCGGTCGTCCCCTTCTCCTGCCCCCAATCCCTCCCAGCATCAGAGTCTTTTCCAGTGAGTCAACTCTTCACATGAGGTGGCCAAAGTATTGGAGTTTCAGCTTTAGCATCATTCCTTCCAAAGAACACCCAGGACTGATCTCCTTCAGAATGGACTGGTTGGATCTCCTTGCAGTCCAAGGGACTCTCAAGAGTCTTCTCCAACACCACAGCTCAAAAGCATCAGTTCTTTGGCACTCAAGTAGGCTTTATTCCAGGGGTGCAAAGATTCTTCAATATTTGCAAATCAATCAGTATGACACACCATATTAACAAACTGAAAGATAAAAACCTTATGATTATTTCAATAAATGCAGAGAAAGACCTGGAGAAAATTCAATCCCCATTTATGAAAAAAAAAAAAAAACTTTCTGGGAAGTAGGCATAGAAGTAACATACCTCAATGTAATAAAAACCATATATGAGAAACTCACAGCAAATATTATGCTCATGGCAAAAAATTGATGCATTTCTTCCAAAATCAGGAACAGCACAAGGGTGCCCACTCTCACTAGTACTATTCAACGTAGTTTTGGAAGTCCTAGCCACAGCAATCAGAGAAGAAAAATAAATAAAATGAATTCAGGTTGGAAAAGAAGTAAAACTCTCACTGTTTGCAGATGACATGGTCCTCTACATATGAAACTCTAAAGGTGCCATCAGAAAATTTCTAGAGTTAATCAATGAATATAGTAAAATTGCAGGATATAAAATTAATACAGAGAAATCCTTTGCATTCCTATACACTAACAATGAAAAACCAGAAAGAGAAATTAGGGAAACAACTTCACTCACCATTACAACAAAAAGAATAAAACACTAAGGAATAAATTTATCTAAATAAATAAAAGTCCTGTGTACAGAAAACTATAAAACACTGGTGAAAAAAATCAAAGATGACACAAATAGATTGAGAAATATATCATGTTCTTGGGCTGGGAAGTCAATATAGTGAAAATGAGTGTACTACCCAAAACAATATATAGATTCAACACAATCCCTATCAAACTACCAATGGTATTTTTCACAGAAATATAACAAACAATTTCACAATGTGTTGGAAACAAAAAAGACCCTGAATAACGAAATCAATCTTGAGAAAGAAGAATGACACTTCAGACTATACTACAAAGTTACAGTCATCCAGAGAGTATGGTACTGGCACAAAAACAGAAATACAGATCAATGGAAAAAATTTTAAAAAAAATAAAAATAAAAAAATAGAAAGTCCAGAGATAAACCAATGGACACTTAATCTTAAAAAAAAAGAAAGGCAAAAATATACAATTGAGAATAGATAGTCTTTTCAACAAGCAGTACTGGGAAAACTAGTCAACTACATGTAAAATAATGAAAATAGAACACTTTTTAACATCATACACAAAAATTAACTCAAAATGAATTAAAGATCTAAATGTAAGTCCAGAAACTATAAAACTCTTGGAGGAAAACTTAGGCAGAGCACTCTCCAACATAAATCACAGAAAGATCCTCTATAACCCACTTCCTAGAATAATGGAAATAAAATAGAAAGTAAACAAATGCGACCTAATTGAACTTAAAAGCTTTTGCACAACAAAGTAATCTACAACCAGGTGAAAAGATTTCCCTCAGAATGGGAGAAAATAATATTAGTGAAACAACTGACAAATAATTAATCTCCAAAATGTACAAGCAGATCAAGCACTCAATACCAGAAAAACGAACAACCGAGTCAAAAAGTGGGTAAAAGGCCTAAACAGACATTTCTCCAAGGAAAACATACAGATGGCTAATGAATACATGAAAAGATGCTCAGGGCAGCACAGGAGACAGATGTAAAGAACAGAGTTTTGGGCCCAGTGGGAGAATGCAAGAGTGGGATGATTTGACAGAACACCATTGAAACATATGAATTACCATATGTAAAAAAGATGACCAGTGCAAGTTAGATGCATGAAGCAGGGCAACCAAAGTCATTGCTCTAGGGACAACCCAGAGGGATAAGATGGGGAGGAAAGTGGAAGGAGTGTTCAAGATGGGGCGACACATTTATACATGTGGCAAATTCATCCTGATGTATGACTAAAACCATTACAATGCTGTGAATTAATTATTCTCCAATCAAAATTAATTAATTTACTAAAAAGCCTGTTAGTCAAAGGAGAGAATCATAAATATCAAAGTGGATAAGTGAAATAGATATTAATAACAACCACTGTAGTAAAGAGCAATGAGTTTAAAAGCTGGTTCATTCAGAATATAAGCAAAATTGATAAGCCTTTGGCCAGACTCATCAAGAAAATAAGGGATATGATTCAACTCAATAAAATTAGTAATGTAACAATAGAAGATCCAGTGGACACCACAGAAGTACAAAGGATCATAAGAGACTACAGCCAGGATATATACACAAATAAAATAACAACATGGAAGAAATGGACACATTATAAGAATGATGAAACCTTCTAAGCCGGAACCAGATAGAAATATGAAATATGAAGAGACCACTCACTGGTACTAAAATTGACACTGTGATTAAAATTCTTCTAACAACAAAGTTTATAATGAGATGGGTGCACAGGCAAATTCTATCAAACATTAGAAAAGAGTTAACACCTAAAAGAGGTCATATAATGCTAAGGAATGAGAAACAAGCTCTAGTTTCAAGGATTCTGATCAAAATAATATCTTTCACCTTAATTTAGAATATTTAAATAAAAGTTTAAAATAAAAAATAATCATATTTAATTTGGTGAAATTTAGATGAATCAAAATGAAGAGACAGAAAGATTTTATCTTCCAGATCATATTATTCACCAAGGAACCTGATTCTGATAAAGCAAAAAATCATATTTAAAAATTTTTTATCAAAATGACATTTCACAAATATTAAACATCTCAGTTTTTACTGTCTCCTCACAGGATAATCAAATATATGAAAGCTTCTTCCATCTGTAAGGTGATCAAGTAGAACTGCAATAGGCTTTTAGGGTTCTTCCTTCCTTTTCCCCAAATCCTAATATAGAATTCCTGAATTAACCAGATGCTTGATAAGTCAAAGTTTTTTTTTTCTTTTTTAATTTTCAAAGTCAAAAGTCAGTGAGTAAAAAATATATTTAGATACATAATCATTGAAAATATAATGAGTTCCTGTTGCTATATAAAAGATAATATTAAGGAAGGAAGAAGCCTAAAATCCTATTGTAGTTCTACTTAATCATCTTACAGATGGAAAAGAAGCTTTCATATATTTGATTGTAATTTCAGCCATGGGTAATTTATTTGTGAACATGATGATAGATTAAATGTCCTTCCTATTGTATTAGTTAGCTATCAAAGAATAAAAGAAACACCTGGATCTCTAGCCAGGAAAGCCAAATTGTCAGAAAAGTATCTTCTTTTCCACTGTCACCCTCATGCTAAAACATGCAATCAACTGAAACGTAAAATGGATGAAAACCTAGATCATATTTAAATCTGAAATAACATGTTTTATTTATTTTAAATCTATTTTTAGGTACAGGTACACTTAGATGCTTGAGAGGATAAAGTTTAATATCTATGTTAGACTTCAGAAATTAAAAAAAATAGTGAGTATATTCATATCATAGAAAGAAATATATACAACTATTGCTATTTAATTCTGGAAAGCATGTAAGAAGCAAAATAATTCTGAAGAAAAAAAAAGAACTGATAAAGACAGGCAGCGCAGACAGTTGTGAAAATGTAAATATTATTGAGAGTGGTAGCTGATAAGGTTAGTATAGTGTGTTGTTGGGGATTAATATATAATATTAATATTAGTAATTATAGAATGGAATGGTAACAGAATCACTTGTAGCATGGTAGTAAAAATGGCATAGCAGGAAGAGACTCAACTGTAGAATCTTTATGGGTAAATATAAGCTTGAAACCTATTATGTTTTCAAAAAGAGCCTTGTAAATATTATAAAAACTTTTGTATACTACTTGCTATTGTTTTTGGAATACATCTTGGATAGA
Source organism: Ovis canadensis (assembly GCF_042477335.2). Lineage (NCBI taxonomy): Eukaryota > Metazoa > Chordata > Mammalia > Artiodactyla > Bovidae > Ovis > Ovis canadensis. The sequence continues at coordinate 10,515,700 of NC_091255.1, forward strand.
ATCTTGCTATGGGAGTTTGTGCTAAATTAAGGAGTCAAATTGCTGTATACAGTATAATATAAACTAATGATATAGAAGATGATCTGTAAGATATCTAGTTAAAGATATGTTGTTTTATGGCAAGACTTAACATTGCATCGTTTGAAATTTATTTCCTTTCAGAAATTTTTAGTTTTCAAGTAAGTAATGTGAGCAAGTATCAATGCCATTTTGATAATGTATCAAATGCATGCTTCCATACTTCAAATGACACACAAAAGATAAATGTAAACAATGAATTATTTCTGGTATTTCTTACTTAATTTTTGACTTTTGGATTCAAACTACCAAAGGAAGAATGGTTCAAACTAGCATTTAACCTTCTTATATCACAAAAAGAAATCTATTTAACTGCCATTTATGCTCTATTTCTTTGGATTATGACCAAAGTAAACACAAATCATTGTCATTCTGATGAAAATAGATATGGATATGAACCTCTAAAAGTCTGTTATCTTCCCAGTGTGATTTTTAAAATGGACAATAGTTAATATTTACTCTTGCATCTGTCAGTTTGTTATGGTTTTCTTTTCTAAATCTTTTATTGAAAAGTTTGTAGTATAGGTATAAAAAGAATACTAACATTACCTTTGAGGAAACATTTAAAGTAGTTTATCAAAATTATAGACTCAGGATTTGCTTTCTGTTTTATCTAAAAATAAGCTCCATATTTTTCCTTTGCAGTCTTAATGAACTTAAAAAGAAAGATCCACTGATGCAACTATAATAAATAGCACTGGGCATATTTTTAATAATATATAAATATATCTCAAACTCATTTTGACATATCTCTGCCTCATTTTTACTTTGTGATGAATTAAGCATTTACTATTATCTTCCTGCCTTAGGATGTACTGCTATTAATAAAGTTGGAGGATATGATGGAATTTCAATAGTACTACTGAAAACCCTAAAGGATGAAGCCATCAAGGTGCTGCATTCAATATGTCCACAAATCTGGAAGATAGCACTGGCCAGAGGATTGGAAAATGTCAGTTCTCACCCCAATTTCCAAAAAGGATAGTACTAAACAATGTACTAACCATTGGACAATTGCACTCATCTCCCATGCTAGTAAGGTCATGCTTAAAATCCTGCATGCTAGACTTCAGCGTTATGCAAATCAAGAAATTCCAGAACTCTAAGCTTGGTTTAGAAAATGAAGAGCAACCAGAGATCCACAAGTTGTCAAGATCACTGGATCATAGCGAAAGCTGGCAAATTTCAGAAAAAAAACATCCACCAATGTTTCATTGACTACCCCAAAGCCTTTGACTGCATGGACCATAAGAAAATCTAGAAAGCTCTTAAAGAGATGGGAAAAAAGGTATGACAGGGGTGTCTGCTGTCACCCTGTTAGTTTAATCTATATGCTGAAAACAAAATGAAAAACTTCTGGCTGAATGAGTTACAAGCTAGAATCAAGATAAGTGGGAGAAACATCAACAGCCTCAGATATGTGGATGATATCACTCTAAGGACAGAAAGAGAAGAGGAACTAAAGACCTTTTTAATGAGGATGAAGGAGGAGAGAGAAAGTCAGTTTAAAACTAAATGTTAAAAAACCTAAGGTCATGCCATCTGGCCCCATTATTTCGTGGAAAATGGGGGGGGGGGATATGGAAGTAGTGACAGGTTTGCTCTTCTTAGACTTCCCATGGTTTTTTCCAAGTGGTTACATGTGGTTGTGACAGCTGTACTGTAAAGAAGTCAGAGGGCTGAAGAACACATGACTTTCAACTGTGGTGCTGGAGAAGACTCCTGAAAGTCCCTTGGAGACTAAGGAAAATTTTTTATATAGTTCTTCTGTGTATTCTTGTCATCTCTTCTTACTTTATTCTGCTTCTGTTAAGTCCATACTGTTTCTGTCCTTTATTGTGCCCATCTTTGAATGAACTATTCCCTTGAAATCTCTAATTTTATTGAAGAGGTTTCTAGTGTTTCCCATTTTATTGTTTTTCTGTTTGTTTCCATTGTTCACACAGGAAAGTTTTCTTACCTTTTCTTGCTATTTTTTCATACCCTGTATTCAGATAAGTATATCTTTCTTTGGCTCATGCCTTTCACTTCTCTTATTTTCCCACTTATTTGTAAGGCCTCCTCAGACAACCACTTTGCTTTTTTGAATTTATTTTTCTTGGGGATGGTCTTGATCACTGCCTACTGTATAACGTTATGAAGCTCAATCCATAGTTCTTCAGACACTCTATTAATCTAATCCCTTGAATCTATTTGTTGCATCCACTGTATAATCATAAAGGATTTGATTTAGATCATACCTGAATTATCTAGTGGTTTTTCCATACTTTCTTCAATTTAAGTCTGAATTTGGCAATACAAACGGCGTGATCTGAGCCACAGTCAGCTGCCAGACTTGGTTGTACTGACTGTGTAGAGCTTCTCCATCTTTGGCTGCAAATAATATAATCAATCTGATTTCAGAATTGACCATCAAGTGATGTCCATGTGTAATGTCATCTTTTGTGTTGTTGGGAGAGGATGTTTGGTATGACCAGTGTGTTACATTTGCAAAACTCTGTTAGCATTTGCCCTGCTTCATTTTGTACTCCAAGGCAAAACTTGCCTGTTACTCCAGCTATCTCTTATCTGTTCACTTGGGCATCCCATTCCCCTATCATGAAAAGTCCATTTTTATTTTGGTGTTATTTATAGAAGTGAACAAACAGGAGATGACAAGAGTGAACATCGATAGTTTAGGAATCAGTGAACTATAATGGACTGGAATTGATGAATTTTAATTCAAAGGACCATTATCTCTACAGTCGTGGGTAAGAATCCCTTAGAAGAAATGCAGTAGCCATCATAGTAAAAAAAAAAAAAAAAAAAAGTTCAAAATTCAGAACTTGGATGCAATCTCAAAAATGACAGAATTATCTCTGTTCATTTCCAAGGCAAACCAATCAATATCACAGTAATCCAAGTCTATGCTCTGACCAGCAATGCTGAAGAAGCTGAAGTTAAATGCTTCTATGAAGACCTACAAGACCTTCTAGAACTAACACCCAAAAAAGATACTATTTTCATTATAGGAGACTGCAATACAAAAATAGGAAGTCAAGAAATACCTGGAAGTGAAGTGAAGTGAAGTCGCTCAGTCGTGTCCAACTCTTTGAGACCCCGTGGACTGTAGGGATTTCCTAGCAAGAATACTGGAGTGGGTTGCCATTTCCTTCTCCAGGGATCTTCTCAACCCAGGGATGGAACCCAGATCTCCCACATTGCAGGCAAATGCTGTAACCTCTGAGCCACCAGGGAAGACCTAAACACCTGGAGTAACAAGGAAACTTGGCTTTGGAGTACAGAATGAAGCGAGGCAAGGCTGATAGAGTTTTGCCAAGAGAATGCACTGGTCATAGCAAACACCATCTTCCAACAAAACAAGAGAAGACTCTACAAGTGGACATCGCCAGTTGGTCAATACTGAAATCAGATTGAGTATATTTGTTACAGTCAAAGATGGAGAAGCTCTACACAGTCAGAAAAAACAAGACTGGGATCTGACTGTGGCTCAGATCATGAACTCCTTATTACCAAATGCAGACTTAAATTGAAGAAAGTAGGGAAAACCACTAAATCATTCTGGTATGACCTAAATCAAATCCCTTACGACTATACAGTGGAAGTGACAAACAGATTCAAGGGATTAGACCTGATATACATAGTGCCTGAAGAACTATGGATGTAGGTTCATGACATTATACAGAAGGCAGTGAATAAGACCATCCCCAGGCAAGAACAAATGCAAAAAGGAAAAACGGTTATCTGAGGAGGCTTTACAAATAAGAGAAGTGAAAGCAAAGGAAAAAAGGAAAGATATACTTATCTGAATACAGAGATTGAAAGAATAGCAAGGAGAGGTAAGGAAGTCTTCCTCTGTGATCCATGCAAAGAAATATAGGAATACAATAGAATGGGAAGGGCTAGAAATCTCTTCAAGAAAATTAGAGATAGCAAGGGAACACTTCATGCACAGATGGGAACAATAAAGGACAGAAACAGTATAGACCTAACAGAAGCAGAAGTATTAGGAAGAGGTTCCAATAATACACAGAACTATACAAAAAAGATTTTCATGACCCAGATAATCATGATGGTGTGATCATTCACCTAGAGCCAGACATCCTGGAATGTGAAGTCAAGTGAGCCCTAGGAAGCATCACTACAAACAAAGCTAGTGGAGGTTGTGGAATTCCAGTTGAGTTATTTCAAAACCTAAAAGATGATGCTATGAAAGTGCTGCACTCAATATACCAGCAAACTTGGAAAATTCAGCAGTGGCAACAGGACTGGAAAAGGTCAGTTTTCATTCCAATCCCAAAGAAAGACAATGCCAAGGAATGTTCAAACTACTACACAATTGTACTCATCTCACACGCTAGTAAAATAATGCTCACAATTCTCCAAGCCAGGCTTCAAGAGTAAGTGAACCATGAACTTCCAGATGTTCAAGCAGGATTTAGAAAAGGCAGAGGAACCAGAGATCAAATAGGTAACATTCGTTGGATCATCAAAAAAGGGAGAGAGTTCCAGAAAAACATCTACTTCTGCTTTTTTGTCTATACCAAAACCTTGGACCGTGTGGATTTAAAAAAAAAAAAAAAAAACAACGTGGAGAATTATTCAAGAGATCTGTATGCAGGTCAAGAAGCCACAGTTAGAATTGGACATGTAACAACAGACTGATTCCAAATCGGGAAAGGAGTACATCAAGGCTGTATATTGTCACCCTGCTTATTTAACTTATACATGGAGTACATCATGAGAAGTGCAGGACTGGATGAAACACAAGCTCAAATCAAGAGATTTCCAGGGGAAATATCATTAACCTCAGATATGCAAATGACACCACACTTATGCCAGAAATCAAAGAAGAACTAAAGAGCCTCTTAATTAAAGTGAAAGCTGAAAGTGAAAAAGTTGGCTTAAAACTCAGGAAACTAAGATTGTGGTATCTGGTCCCCTCACTTCATGGAAAATAGATGGGAAAACAATGACAGACTTTATTTTTTGGGACTCCAAAATCACTGAAGATGGTGAAATTAAAAGACGCTTACTCCTTGGAAGAACAGTTATGACCAACCAAGACAGCATATTAAAAAGCAGAGACATTGCTTTGCCAACAAAGTTCTGTCTAGCCAAAGCTTTGGCTTTTCCAGTAGTCATGTATGGATGTGCGAGCTGGACTATAAAGAAATCTGAGTGCCAAATAATTGATGCTTTTGAACTGTGGTGTTGGAGAAGATTCTTGAGAGTTCTTTGGGCAGCAAGGAGATCCAGCCTGTCAATCCTAGAGTAAATCAGTCTGCAATATTCATCAGGAGGACTGATGCTGCAGCTGAAACGCCAATACTTTGGCCTTCTTTGGGGAAGGACTGACTCATTGGAAAAGACCCTGATGTTGGGAATGATTGAAAGCAGGAGGAGAATGGGACTACAGAGGATGAGATTTTTGGATGGCATCACCGACTCAATGGAAATGAGTTTGAATAAACTCCGGAATTTGGTGATGTACAAGGAAGCATTTGGTATTGCAGTCCATGGAGTTTCAAAGAATTTGACCTGACTGAGTAACTGAACTGAACTGAACTGATAGACCTTCTTGTAGATCTTCATAGAACCATTCAGCTTCAGCTTCTTCCACATTAATGGTTGGGGTATAGACTTGGATTTCTGTGATATTGAATAGGTTGCCTTGGAAACAAAAAGAGCTAATTATGTCATTTTTAGATTTCACCCAAGTGCATATGCTTTTTAAAAAATTCACTGGGTCTGAAATACTCCTATATATATATATATATATATATATATATATATATATATATATTTATCTAAAGAGATTAATACCAGTAACTTTACTAATCATATTCAAGTACAAATAATTTGTAGACAATCTACTCCTGTTGGCATTTGTGTTTAGCAGCTATGGCATATTAATTGTGCTAAAATGAAAGTAATTTAAAAGTTTATTATGCTGGACTTTGAATTTTTTTATAATTTCAGATTTCATAATAAATTGTAATGGTTCTAAAAATAGGCTTGGTATCAACATCATGTTAGTAGTTTTTTAAACTATTTTGCTAGAGCCAGGCCTTTGGCCACTTGTATCCATTGGGGACGAGAGGAATGTCAGGTGTATGTATTTTTTTAAAAATGATTTATATGCAGTTAGACTGGGATGCCACATGAATGGCATCACTGATTCAATGAAGTTGAACTTGGGGACAAACTCTAGGATAGGTGAGGGACAAGGATGTCTGGCATGCTGCATTCCATGGAGTCTCAAAAAGTTGGATATGGCTTGGCAACTGAACACAAGAACATGAAGTTTGAGTGGTGCAGGAAATCAGTGCTGAGTTTAAATACCAAGGGGAGGAGGCAAAGGAATAAAAATCTTGATAAACCATTTAAAAAATAAATTATGGAAAATTATTTCTCATAGTTCTGGAGGGTGGAAGTCCAAGGCTAGGATCCAAGGGTAAGACAGCATGAGACTGTCTTCCAGGTGAGGAACCTCTTTCATGTTTTCATCTAGTTGTATCTTCACATGGCTGAAGGGCAAGCCACTGGGTTTTACTATCACAATTTTTTATGTGTATTGGACCTTGAGTAACATATATATATATATATATATATATATATATATATATATATATATACACACATATATACTTTACACTCTTTAAGGTTAAGAAAACTAGAATTAATAAGATTACAAAGTAAAGTTGTGCTGTTCCCTTGTCCTTTCAAAAATATTGGATAATATTTTAAATAAAACTTGGAGAAAACAGAAGAGGTGCTTACAGTTGTAGCTCCCAACCAGCCTTGCACAATGCTCTGATATAATCGACTTTTCCTATGAACTAAAATTAACAATCCTTTCTTTGGAACAACAGATACCAACAGTGTAAGCTGGCCATGGAAATTTTTCTGAATAACACTGGGTAACATAAAATAAAAGGCAACCCACTCCAGTATTCTCGGCTAGAAAATCCCATGGACAGAGACACCTGGCAGGTCATAGTCCATGGGGTCGCCAAGAGTCGGGCACAACTTAGTGACTAAACCACCAACATAAAACAACAGGGAAGGAAATGCTGAATGAGGAAACATGCAGACATGCCATATTTATAGGAAACAGTCTGTAGTTGAGGGAACATGAAGGGGGAAATTTGTTTTGTGTTGTCTGGGGAGAAGTAGAGTGTAAAATAAATAACATACATAATATAAAATCCTGTTCCTCAAAGAGTTTCATTCAGAACTAGGGAAAATTCCTCAGAACTTATTATCTCATTCCTTCCCCCAACACAACATTCCTGAAAATAGCTTGATGGCTGGTATCTTACCTCATTCATAGAATAAAAATTTGGGAAGGATGTAATCCCAGGATCTATAAGGATACTATGTAAGATAAAAATGAAAAAAAAAAAATTCATTGAGGGATTACTAACACTGCATTTATTTTCTGTAGAGTCATATTGAATCTGAAAGAGGATTCTCTGTTTCTTGCCTATGAAATATATTAATAGTTTCTTGGAATTTTTCTAAGACTGTGGTGGAAAATTCCAGTGTTTCTATAACCTTATTTGACATAAGGCAAAACAGAAGCAAAAATAGAGGAAATATAAACCCTATCTAATTTCTGTCTTCAAGCAATGATGTTTAAGTAAAATTGCCTGGCCATTTCTGAATATCACCCAGGACCCAAGATGAAAGTGCAGCCAGAAAATGTAATTTTCAAAACACCATGTATAAATAAATAATTAAAGCATAAGCTACAACTATAAATGAATTACTATAAAGAAAACTTTGATATAATTAAAACCTAGAAATTTTAAGTGTTTTTTTTTAACATGAAAATATGCTTGTTTCTATTCACATTGATAGAGATTCTAATTATGACTATAACGCTATGGCATTTTTGCACATCGAATTGGCAAATAAGTTTAATAACCTTCAATTATTGGCATTAGTAAGGCCAAACAGATGATCACAATTGTAGACAAGAGTGTAAAAGAGGGGAACAGGCCAAAAAAGGAAATATTGAAATATCTATTAAAATAATATACACTTATTCACTGATACAGCATTTCATTTCTAGGACTTTTTACTACATATACCTATGAAAATGTTCATTTTTGTATTGTTTCAATAACAAAAGATAGAAACAAAATGTTTAATAATAATCTAAAAGGGACTGGCTAAAGATGTGTTTATAGTACATTGTTAAAATGGAATAGGCACTAGTAAGAATGAGTCCGCCCTACATGTAATGATATTGAGTCATCTAAAAAGTACATTATGTACACAAATCAAGTTGTATAGTGTGCTCCAATTAGGCTATATATGCAACAAACACACATGAATGAAAAATATGTACAGTTCACTATATAAAAGATGCTATCCCTAAAAAGATATTCAAAAACTAGAAGGACAATTGTCTTCAGGATAGAAATATAGTGGCTAGAGAAAAAAAAATTTTGGATGGAGATTTTATCATGAAACCTTTCACACCATTTGAATTTTCATATATGAACACATATAACCCATTAAAAATTGATTTTTAAGCTGTTAAATCACTCACTGACAAATAAACATTTTTGTTTACTATATATATTTTTAAAGTTCTGATCATTTTTTAAAGTCTAATCAATTTTGTTAAAATAAATTATACAATCAGAAAAATTAACGCCCCACTCAAAAAATGGGCCAAAGAACTAAATAGACAATTCTCCAAAGAAGACATACAGATGGCTAACAAACACATGAAAAGATGCTCATCACTCATTATCAGAGAAATGCAAATCAAAACCACAGTGAGGTACCATTTCACACCAGTCAGAATGACTGCGATCCAAAAGTCTACAAGCAATAAATGCTGGAGAGGGTGTGCAGAAAAAGGAACCCTATTACACTGTTGGTGGGAACGCAAACTAGTACAGCCACTATGGAGAACAGTGTGGACATTCCTTAAAAAAATGGAAATAGAACTGCCTTTTGATCCAGCAATACCACTGCTGGGCATACACACTGAGGAAGCCAGAACTGAAAGAGACACGTGTACCCAAATGTTTATCACAGCACTGTTTATAATAGCCAGGACAAGAAAGCAACCTAGATGTCCATCAGCAGATGAATGGATAAGAAAGCAGTGGTACATATACACAATGGAGTATTACTCAGCCATTAAAAAGAATACATTGCAATCAGTTCTACTGAGGTGGATGAAACTGGAGCCAATTATACAGAGTGAAGTAAGCCAGAAAGAAAAAAAACACCAATACAGTATACTAATGCATATATATGGAATTTAGAAATATGGTAATGATAACCCTGTATGCGAGGCGGCAAAAGAGACACAGATGTATAGAACAGTCTTTTGGACTCTGTGGGAGAGGGAGAGGGTGGAATAATTTGGGCGAATGGCATTGAAACATGTATAATATCATATAAGAAACGAATCACCAGTCTCGGTTCAATGCAGGGTGCAGGATACTTGGGGCTGTTGCACTGGGATGACTCGGAGGGATGGTGTGTGTGTGGGAGAGGGGAGGTGGGAGGGGGGCTCGGGATTGGGAACATGTACACTCCCATGGTGGATTCATGTTGATGTGTGGCAAAACCAGTACAATATTGTAAAGTAAAAAAATAATAATAATAAAAAATAATAATAATAAATGATTTTTAAATGATTTTGACAAATAGAGATGCACACGAATCATAATAATCAAAATGCAAAGACTTTTTCTAATGTCCATATGATTCTTTAAAGGAAAAAAATCATATTCACAAAATGTTAAAAGAATAATCATTAATTATAAATCATTAAGCATTCAATCATTGTGAACGTCCATAACTGGACATTCATTATTGTGGATGCAAAGATCATCATTATGCGGTTTTAAAATTTGACTCATTGTTTATATTACAGTGATATGAAGGCAAATATCAAACTGAGAGTGAGTTTGAAGGTATTACTGCATAGAAAGTCCCAATTGATATGCTTTAATGCACTATCTTTTAATGGGACTACCAGACCACCTTACCTGCCTTCTGAAAAATCTGTATGCAAGTCAAGAAGGAACAGTTAGCACTGGACATAGAATAGACTGGTTTCAAATCAGGAGAGGAGTACACCAAGGCTATATATTGTCACCCTGCTTATTTAACTTTTATGGAGAGTACATCATGCAAAATGTCGGGCTGGATGAAGCACAAGTTGGAATCAAGACTGCCAAGGGAAATATCAATAACCTCAGATATGTAGATGACACCACCCTTATGGCAGAAAGCAAAGAAGACCTAAAGAGCGTCTTAAGTAAAGTGAAAGAAGACAGTGAAATAATTGACTTAAAACTCAACATTCAGCAAAGTAAGATCGTGGCATCTGGTCCCATCACTTCATGACAAGCAAATAGATGGGGAAACAGTGAAAACAATAACAGATTTTGTTTTGGGGAGACTCTAGATGGTGACTGCAGCCATGAAATTAAAAGAGGTTTGCTGCTTGTAATAAAAGCTATGACCAATCTATACAAGAGAGTAAAAAGCAGAGATATTACTTTGCTGACAAAAGTCTGTCTACTCAAAGCTATGATTTTTCCAGTAGTCAGGTATAGATGTGACCATTGGACTCTTAAGAAAGCTGAGCACTGAAGAATTGATGCTTTTCAACTGTGATGTTGGAGAAAACTCTTGAGAGTCCTTTGGACTGCAAGGAGATCAAACCAGTTCATCCAAAAGGAAATCAGTTCTGAATATTCATTGGAAGGACTGAAGCTGAAACTCCAATACTTTGGCCACCTGATGTGAAGAACTGACTCATTTGAAAAGACCCCAATGCTGAGAAAGATTAAAGGTGGGGGAGAAGTGGACGACAGGATGAGATGGTCACATTGCATCGCCAATTCATGGACATGTGTTTGAACAAGCTCCATGAGTTGGTGATGGACAGGGAGGCCTGGCTAGCTGCAATCCATGGGATCACAAAGAGTCGGACATGACTGAGCAACTGAACTGAACTGAATGCACTAATGCTTCTACAATCAATAACCTTATCCCCAAACAAGTAAATTCAGATAAAGAAATTCAGCTATATTTCCAGTAATGTTATACACCTTTTTGAAGTTATCATTCTGTAGCTCCATTAGTTCAAGTACATATAATTAGCTTCTGCATTAATGTGCTTTAGTTTTTCTCCTTCCCACACTCCATAGTGTCTCATTCTTTCTTTCTGTCTGCTACACATGCTTTAGTCCAGCCCCTGGATATGCTTTATTCAGTCCTAGGGTACTAGTCATAAACCTGTGTTACTAATTCAGAGGTGTCACTATTGGTATAAGGATAAAACTGGAATTCTATGATCAATCTTCCTTCCTCTTCTAATTTTCTTCTCCTCAATTTAGTTGGCTGCAAGAGTATGGAAAAATGAGTTCAATTTTGTCTTGGTACAAATCCTTTGTTATTTATGGGATAGTTGTAATATACAGGCCAGGGCCAGCGGCTGGGAGGAGGTGCCTCACGCCCGAGGCAGGGTTGGCAGCCAGGAAGAGTGAATCTATGTCCAAGGAGTGGTGGCTGCATGGGCGTTGAAGGGCCTAGATGAGCTATTCCACGTTTAAAGTCGACAGAGGCGGCGGTGAGGAGATACACCTCCTCCAAGGTAAAGAGCAGCGGCTGCGCTTTGCTGGAGCAACTGTGAAGAGCTACCCCACGTTCAAGGCAAGAGAAACGCAAGTAAGATGGTAGGTGTTGTAAGAAGGCAAACACACTGAAACCGTAATCACAGAAAACTAGTCAGTCTAATCTCACTAGGACCACAGCCTTGTCTAACTCAGTGAAACTAAGCCATGCCCCATGGGGCCACCCAAGACAGGCGGGCATGGTGGAGAGGTTTGACACAATGCGGTCCACTGGAGAAGGGAATGGCAAACCGCTTCAGTATTCTTGCCTTGAGAACACCATGAACAGTAGGAAAAGGCAAAATGATAGGATATTGAAAGAGGAACTCCCCAGGTCAGTAGGTGCCCAATATGCTACTTGAGATCAGTGGAGAAATAACTCCAGGAAGAAAGAAGGGATGGAGCCAAAGAAAAAACAATAGCCAGCTGTGGATGTGACTGGTGATAGAAGCAAGATCCGATGCTGTAAAGAGCAATATGGCATAGGAACCTGAAATGTCAGGTCCATGAATCAAGGCAAATTGGAAGTGGTCAAACAGGAGATGGCAAGAGTGAACGTCAACATTCTAGGAATCAGTGAACTAAAATGGACTGGAATGGGTGAATTTAACTCAGATGACCACTAAATCTACTACCATGGGCTGGAATCCCTTAGAAGAAATGGAGTAGCCATCATGGTCAACAAGAGTCCGAAATGCAGTACTTGGGTGAAATCTCAAAAATGACAAAATGATCTCTGTTCTTTTCCAAGGCAAACCATTTGATATCACGGTAATCCAAGTCTATACCTCAACCAGTAACACTGAAGAAGCTGAAGTTGAAAGGTTCTATGAATACCTACAAGACCTTTTAGAACTAACACACACAAAAGATGTCCTTTTCATTATAGGTAACTGGAATGCAAAAGTAGGAAGTCAAGAAACACCTAGAGTAACAGGCAAATTTGGCCTTGGAATATGGAATGAAGCAGGGCAAAGGATAATAGAGCAAACACCCTCTTCCAACAATACAAGAGAAGACTGTACACATGGACATCACCAGATGGTTAACACTGAAATCAGATGGATTATATTCTTTGCAGCCAAAGATGGAGAAGCTCTATACAGTCAACAAAAACAAGACCAGGAGCTGACTGTGGCTTAGATCATGAACTCCTTATTGCCAAATTCAGACTTAAATTGAAGAAAGTAGGGAAAACCACTAGACCATTCAGGTATGACCTAAATCAAATCCCTTATAATTTTACAATGGAAGTGAGAAATAGATTTAAGGGACTAGATCTGGTAGATAGAGTGCCTGATGAACTATGGACAGAGGTTCATGACATTGTACAGGAGACAGGAATCAAGATCATCTCCATGAAAAAAAAAAATACAAAGAAGCAAAATGGCTATCTGAAGAGGTCTTAAAAATAGCTTTGAAAAGAAGAGAAGCAGAAAGCAAAGGAGAAAAGGAAAGATACAAGCATCTGAATGCAGAGTTCCAAAGAAGAGCAAAAAGAGATAAGAAAACCTTCTTCAGTAATCAATGCAAAGCAATTGAGGAAAACAGATTGGGGAATACTAGAGATCTCATCAAGAAAATTAGAGACACCAAGGGAACATTTCATGCAAAGATGGGCTCAATAAAGGACAGAAATGGTCTGGACCTAACAGAAGCAGAAGATATTAAAAAGAGGTGGCAAGAATACACAGAAGACCTATACAAAAAAAGATCTTCACTACCAAGATAATCACCATGGTGTGGTCACTCACCTAGAGCCAAACATCCTGGAATGTGAAGTCAAGTGGGCCTTAGAAAGCATCACTGTGAACAAAGCTAGTGGAGGTGATGGAATTCTAGTTGAGCTATTTCAAATCCTGAAAGATGATGCTGGGAAAATGCTGCACTCAATATGCCAGCAAATTTGGAAAAATCAGCAGTGGACATAGGACTGGAAAAGGTCAGTTTTCATTCCAATGGCAAAGAAAAACAATGCCAAAGAATGCTCAAACTACTGCACAATTGCACTCATCTCCCACGCTAGTAAAGTAATGTTCAAATTCTCCAAGCCAGGCTTCACAATACTTGAAATGTGAACTTCCAGATGCTCAAGCTGGTATTAGAAAAGACAGAGGAACTAGGGATTACATTGCCAACATCTGCTGGATCATGGAAAAAGCAAGAGAGTTCCAGAAAAACATCTATTTCTGCTTTATTGAATATGCCAAAGCCTTTGACTCTGTGGATCACAATGAACTGTGGAAAATTCTGAAAGAGATGGGAATACAAGACCTCCTGACCTGTTTCTTGAGAAACCTATATGCAGGTCAGGAAGCAACAGTTAGAACTGGACATGGAACAACAGACTGGTTCCAAATAGGAAAAAGAGCATGTCAAGGCTGTATATTGTCACCCTGTTTATTTAACTTACATTCAGAGTACATCATTAGAAATGCTGGGCTAGAAGAAGCACAAGCTGAAATCAGGATTGCCGGGAGAAATATCAATAACTTCAGATATGCACATGACACCACGCTTATGGCAGAAAGTGAAGAGGAACTAAAAAGCCTCTTGAGGAAAGTGAAAGTGGAGAGTGAAAAAGTTGGCTTAAAGCTCAACATTCAGAAAACGAAGATCATGGCATCTGGTCCCATCACTTCATGGGAAATAGATGGGGAAACAGTGGAAACAGTGTCAGGCTTTATTTTGGGGGGCTCCAAAATCACTGCAGATGGTGACTTCAGCCATGAAATTAAAAGATGCTTACTCCTTGGAAGAAAAGTTATGTCCAACCTAGATAGCATATTGAAAAGCAGAGACATTACTTTGCCAACAAAGGTCCGTCTGGTCAAGGCTATGGTTTTTCCTGTGTTCATGTATGGATGTGAGAGTTGGACTGTGAAAAAAGCTGAGTCCTGAAGAATTGATGCTTTTGAGCTGTGGTGTTAGAGTCTCTTGGACGGCAAGGAGATCCAACCAGTCCATTCTGAAGGAGATCAGCCCTGGGATTTCTTTGGAGGGAATGATGCTGAAGCTGAAACTCCAGTTCTTTGGCCACCTCATGCGATGAGTTAACTCATTGGAAAAGACTGTGATGCTGGGAGGGATTGGGGGCAGGAGGAGAAGGGGATGACAGAGGCTGAGATGGCTGGATGGCATCACTGACTCGATGGGTGTGAGTCTGAGTGAACTCTGGGAGTTGATGACGGACAGGGAGGCCTGACATGCTGCCATTCATAGGGTCGCAAATAGTCGGACACCACTGAGCAACTGAACTGTACTGAACTGAACCATAATATACAGACATTTTATTTCCTCCTTTTAATCATTGCAATAGACGAATGTACTATTTCTTCCTTCCCTTAAACTTAAGTAAAATAGAAAATGGTCAAGAAGGACCTTTAAGCATGTATTATCTTAACATAATTTTTCTATGACATCCCTAAAGTTTAATGAATTTAAGTAGTTTTGTTACTGAAAATTATTTCCTCCAGTGGAATTCCTTGGTTTTCTTCTCTGTTGATATTGCTAAATATTTTCACCTCTGTCATCTACTTCAAGATAATATTAAACACTGAACAATGATATTTTTTGTGAGGCATTAGTAGAAGTGGTGGTAGGCTGCAGTCCATGGGGTTGCTAAGAGTTGGACATGACTGAGTGACTTCACTTTTACTTTTCACTTTGCTGCATTGGAGAATTAAACGGCAACCCACTCCAGTAGTCTTGCCTGGAGAATCCCAGGGATTGGGGAGCCTGGTGGGCTGCCTCTATGCAGTCGCACAGAGTCGGACATGACTGAAGTGACTTAGCAGCAGCAGCAACAGTAGAAGTGGGGAAGATGAAAGTTGATTTATCTTTCTATTATTTCACATAACATATATTAACATATGGAAATCCTTACTCAGGAAGAACCTAATAAATTCTAGTCTTTGGATCATTGCTTTCATTCCCCTCAGTGTTGTGGGTAATATCAAAATATATGCTTATTTTAAATTGAACAGCATTGCTATCATTACAGCTTTTTAATAATTCTCTATCCAGGCTTTGACTACCCTTAAAGATAAGCTTTGACATATCTCCAGACATCAAAATAATGGTCAATGATTTAAGTATTTCAAAAGCACACTAAATATCATAGATATGAGCAAACTTTGATGAGTCTTACTGCATATCAGAATCTTAAAGTTTAAAAGTACTATTTGAGGTCATTTAGTACAATTTCCTCACTTTATGGATGAGTCAGTTTGACTCAGAAATATGCAACAATCTAGGGAGCAGAGGCTCCAGTGTTCTTGCCTGAAGAATTCCAGGGATGGGGGAGCCTGGTGGGCTGCCGTCTATGGGGTCACACAGAATCAGACACGACTGAAGTGACATAGCGGCAGCAGCAGGAAGTGGAGGCAACAATAAAACTGAGCCTCCACATTCCGAGTCTATGTTTCTTTCCATTGTAATATTCAAAATTTCAACTAATAGTTATCAAAATGATATATTTAGTATATACTGAGAATATTTTTTTAAGTACATTATTACCTCATCATGGTTTTCACTCAAATATGGCTCAGAGTTAAGGAAAGTCAGTTATGTTTGCTATTATTATTATTTCTGCTGAAATAACAATCAGAAGGGCTTCCCAGGTGGGTCAGTGGTAAATAATCTGGTTGCCAAACAAGAGATACCTGCCAAGAAGAGATGCCTGCCAAGCAGGAGACCCAGGTTCAATACTTAGGTCCGGAAGATCCCCTGGAGAAGGAAATAACAGCCCAATTCAGAATTCTTGCTTGAGAAATCCCATGGCCAGAGGAGCTCGGCAGGCTGCAGTCCATGTGGTAAGTAAGAGTTGGACATTACTCAGTGATTAAACAGCAGCAGCAACAGCAATCAGATATAATCTGAAAATTGCTACAGAAAAAATTTTCATTTGTAGGTCTAAATGTGTTCCCTCATTTATATCATCTACAGTCCCAGTCAGTTTCTCAACTACAGTCCCAGTCATTATACCCCGATAATGATAAATAATCTTTCCTATTTTTCCCCCTGAAAAAGATCTTCATGACAAATTATTCAAGACAATTTGTACTACATATCAAGGTAAGTAAAACTTTTCTTTCAGAGTATTAATGCTTTGGAGGAAATCAAAGGTTGTTTGTAAAATATAACAGGAGGCCCTGTTTTACTCTGAATTGTAATGCTTATTCAAATACAGTATTCTAGAGATGGAAAGAGTACCAAGGGTTTTCACAATTCTTTACTAATAATAGGTGATAATTGTGATGCTCTGACTACCGAAATATTAAATGAACAAAGTAGAATTCATCATTATTTCAGTTTGAAGCATCTGTCTATTCTTCAGACAAGTGTGACATAACAGTCAGTAAAGTAACAGGAAATGGAATCAGATCTTAAGACGAACACTGATTAAATAAAATGATTAGAAATGCTAATAAAAATGTTACTATTTTCTAGCTGTACTTTCAAAAATCGGCTGGAATAACTATAAATAAAACAGCATCTACAATTTTACTTAAATGTAAATATGAATATCTTCAGTGGAAAAAAAGGAAAATAAATATATGTTAGATATTTTATAAGGCAACTGATGTGCATGACTTTATTTAAGTTCCAAAGCAAGGAAAGAGTCTCAGAGAAGTTACTTAACCTACCCAAAGTCACATGGAAAGCAAAATCAAAAAAGAAATTTAATCTGATACCCAACTAATGTATATATTGAAGCCTTCATCCCAAGTGTGACTGTATTTGGTAGTAGGCCCTCTGAGGAGATGAGAAAACACTAATCCAACAAAGCTATTGCCATTAAATAATGGGAAGAGACACCAGAGCTTACTCTATGGACTATGTGAAAACACAGCAAGGAAATGACTGTTTGGAAGCCAGGAAGACAAACTTCTAGAATCTGAATTTGCTGGCATCTTGATCCTGGACTTTCTATGGTTCAGAACTGTGAGAAAAGAAATTATTCTAATTTAAGCCAACAAATGTATTGGATTTTTGTTATGGTATATGTAGAAGACTAAAACAAGGTATAAGATTTGACATGTCTAAGAAATTCCAAGGTGCTGTTGATGTTACTGACTCAGGAATCACATTTTTTAAAATTACTATTAAATAAGTAAAATTTAAGTAACCAGGAGTCATTATTGTCTAAATGAAAAAATAACAATGTACACAGTAGTGTTCTATACTAGTGTTCATATCCTCATGTTTTCAGCGTGAATTTCTCTCTCCCTGAGGATATAAGTTTAAGCGAATGATTTGATGATAGTCATCTGCTTTATCTTTAATGAGTTAACAGACTTTGTCATACCTAAAAAACCCATAAAGAAATGTTCTCATTTATAGTATCTGATCTAAAGATAACTTAGTCTTTTTGTTTTGCTTTTTCCATGATCCAGGAGATGTTGGCAATTTGATCTCTGGTTCCTCTGCCTTTTCTAAAACCAGCTTGAACATCAGGGAGTTCACGGTTCACGTAATGCTGAAGCCTCGCTTGGAGAATTTTGAGCATTACTTCACTAGCATGTGAGATGAGTGCAATTGTGCGGTAGTTTGAGCATTATTTGTCATTGCCTTTCTTTGGAATTAGAATGAAAACTGACCTTTTCCAGTCCTGTGGCCACTGCTGAGTCTTCCAAACTTGCTGGCACATTGAGTGCAGCACTTTCACAGCATCATCTTTCAGGATTGGAAATAGCTCAATAGGAATTCCATCACCTCTACTAGCTTTGTTCATAGTGATGCTTTCTAAGGCCCACTTGACTTCACCTTCCAAGATGTCTGGCTCTAGATTAGTGATCACATCATCATGATTATCTGGGTCATGAAGATCTTTTTTGTACAGTTCGTCCATATATTCTTGCCACCTCTTTTTAATATCTTCTGCTTCTGTTAGGTCCAGACCATTTCTGTCCTTTATTGAGCCCATCTTTGCATGAAATATTCCCTTGGTATCTCTAATTTTCTTAAAGAGATCTCTAGTCTTTCCCATTCTGTTGTTTTCCTCTATTTCTTTGCATTGATAGCTGAAGAAGGCTTTCTTATCTCTTCTTTCTATTCTTTGGAACTCTGCATTCAGATGCTTATATCTTTCCTTTTCTCCTTTGCTTTTCACCTCTCTTCTTTTCACAGCTATTTGTAAGGCCTCCCCAGACAGCCATTTTCCTTTTTTGCATTGCTTATCCATGGGGATGGTCTTGATCCCTGTTTCCTGTACAATGTCATGAACCTCATTCCATAGTTCATCAGGCACTCTATCCATCAGATCTAGACCCTTAAATCTATTTCTCACTTCCACTGTATAATCAAAGGGATTTGATTTAGGTCATACCAGAATGGTCTAGCAGTCTTCCCTACTGTCTTCAATTTAAGTCTGAATTTGGTAATAATGAGTTCATGATCTGAGCCACAGTCAGCTCTTGGTCTTGTTTTTGTTGACTGTATAGAGCTTCTCCATCTTTGGCTGCAAAAAATATAATCCATCTGATTTCAGTGTTGACCATCTGGTGATATCCATGTGTAGAATCTTCTCTTGTGTTTTTGGAAGAGGGTGTTTGCTATGACCAGTGCATTTTCTTGGCAAAACTCTATTAGTCTTTGCCCTGCTTCATTCTGTATTCCAAGGCCAAATTTGCCTGTTACTCCAGGTGTTTCTTGACTTCCTACCTTTGCATTCCAGTCCCCTATAATGAAAAGGACATCTTTTTGGGATGTTAGTTCTATAAGATCTTGTACGTCTTCATAAAACCGTTCAACTTCAGCTTCTTCAGTGTTACTGGTTGGGGCATAGACTTGGATAACTGTAATACTGAATGGTTTGCCTTGGAGATGGACAGAGATCATTCTGTTGTTTTTGAGATTGCATCCAAGTACTGCATTTCAAAATCTTTTGTTTACCATGATCGTTTGTTTACTACTCCATTTCTTCTGAGGGATTCCTGCCCTCAGTAGTACACATAATGGTAATCTGAGTTAAATTCACCTATTCCAGTCCATGGTAGTTTGCTGATTCCTAGAATGTTGATGTCCACTCTTGCCATCTCTTGTTTGTTCACTTCTAATTTGCCTTGATTCATGGATCTGACATTCCAGGTTCCTATGCAATATTGCTCTTTACAGCATCGGATCTTGCTTCTATCACCAGTCACATCCACAGCTGGGTATTATTTTTGCTTTGGCTCCATCCCTTCATTCTTTCTGTAGCTATTTCTGCACCGATCTCCAGTAGCATATTGGGCACCTAATGACCTGGGGAGTTCCTCTTTTGGTATCCTATCATTTTGCCTTTTCCTACTGTTCATGGTGTTCTCAAGGCAAGAATACTGAAGTGGCTTGCCATTCCCTTCTCCAGTGGACCACATTCTGTCAGGCCTCTCCACTATGACCTGCCCATCTTGGGTTGCCCCACATGAATAGCTTGGTTTCATTGAGTTAGACAAGGCTGTGGTCCTAGTGTGATTAGATTGACTAGTTTTCTGTCAGTATGGTTTCAGTGTGGCTGCCCTCTGATGCCCTCTTGCAACACTTACCATCTTCCTTGGGTTTCTCTTACCTTGGCGTGGGGTATCACTTCATGACTGCTCCAGCAAAGCACAGCCGCTGTTCCTTACCTTGGACTAGAGGTATCTCCTTATCACCACTGTTCCTGACCTTCAACATGGGATAGCTCCTGTAGGCCCTCCGGTGCCTGCACAGCCACCACTCCTCGGGTTGCTCCTCCGGGCCGCGGGCCCTGTCCTCGGGCGTGGGTGGCTCCTCCCAGCTGCGGCCCTTGGCCTCAGGCTCAGGTTGGCTCTTCAAGGTCACCGCTCCTGGCCTCAGGAGCGAGGTGGCTTCTCCTGGAAGCCCCTGACCTCAGACACGGGGTAGCTCCTCTAGGCCGCCACCATTGACCTTGGCTGCAGGTTGTCTCCTCTCGGCCGCCGCCCCTAACCTCAGACGCGGGGTAGCTCCTCTCGGCTGTTCCTGCGCCGTCACAGCCTAGCACTCTAGGCCACTGCCCCGACCTTGGACGTGAGGTAGCTCGTCTCGGCCACACTTAGTGAGCCGGTTCTCAGCCGCCTGCTCTTAGTGAGCCGGCTCGCAATATTTATCTATTTATTTATTTATTCACTCCTTCTTTGATGCGGGATTAATATGTTGTGAATTTTAAGAGTCTGCTTATTTTGTTTTCAGTTCAGTTCAGTTCAGTTGCTCAGTTGCTCAGCTGTGCCCGACTCATTGCGACCCCATGAATCGCAGCACCCCAGGCCTCCCTGTCCATCACCAGCTCCCGGAGCACACCCAAACTCACGTCCATCGAGTCAGTGATGCCATGCAGCGATTTCATCCTCTGTTGTCCCCTTCTCCTCCTGCCCCCAATCCCTCCCAGCATCAGAATCTTTTCCAATGAGTCAACTCTTCGCATGAGGTGGCCAAAGTATTGGAGTTTCAGCTTTAGCATCAGTCTTTCCAAAGAACACCTAGGACTGATATCTTTTAGGATGGACTGGTTGGATCTCCTTGCAGTCCAAGTGACTCAAGAATCTTCTCCAACACCACAGTTCAAAAATAATATCTCTGCTTTTGAATATGCTATCTAGGTTGGTCATAACTTTCCTTCCAAGGAGTAAGCATCTTTTAATTTCATACCTGCAATCACCAACTGCAGTGATTTTGGAGCCCCAAAAATAAAGTCTGACACTGTTTCCATTGTTTCCCTATCTATTTCCCATAAAGTGATAGGACCAGATGCCATGATCTTCATTTTATGAATGTTGATCTTTAAGCCAACTTTTTTCACTTTCCTCTTTCACTTTCATCAAGAGTGATGGTTCCTCTTCACTTTCTGCCATAAGGGTGGTGTCATCTGCATATCTGAGGTTATTGATATTTCTCCTGGCAATCTTGATTGCAGCTTCTGCTTCTCTCAGCCCAGCGTTTATCATGGTGTACTCTGCATAGAAGTTAAATAAGCAGGGTGACAATATACAGCCTTGACATACTCTTTTTCCTATTTGGAACCAGTCTGTTGTTCCATGTCTAGTTCTAACTGTTGCTTCCTGAGCTGCATATAGGTTTCTCAAGAGGCAGGTCAGGTGGTCTGGGATTCCCATCTCTCTCAGAATTTTCCACAGTTTATTATGATCCATACAGTCAAAGGCTTTGGCTTAGTCAATAAAGCAAAAATAAATGAAAAGTGTACTGTTAGATTATACTAACCAACTAAGATAAGCATTTCTTATTTATAAAATATATTTAACTACAGTTTTAAATAGAAACATTAGTCAGTCCATACATTGATTACAGATCAACAAATTCTCAAATCATATGACACTTAAAGAAAATTGATGAAAAAATTAGTTGTGTATTTCTGAGTGTATTCAGTATCAGAAAATGACAAGATTGAATACCCTAAAACAGCAATCCACACCTCTGAATGTTCTATGTATTAAAAAAAAAAAAAGAAAGAACGAAAGAAAAAACAATAACACAGGTACTCATAAGGGGGGTACACAATTTTGTTACTTAAGAAAAGAAAAGAAATTATATACTGAAAACCTTAGATCTTAAGAATGTCTGTTGCCGCTAAGTCACTTCAGTCATTTCCGACTTTGCCACCCCACAGATGGCAGCCCACCAGGCTCCCTCATCCCTGGGATTCTCCAGGCAAGAACACTGGACTGGGTTGCCATTTCCTTCTCCAATGCATGAAAGTGAAAGTGAACTCTCTCAGTTGTGTCTGACTCTTAGGGACCCTATGGACTGCAGCCCTCCAGGCTCCTCCTTCCATGGAATTTTCCAGGCAAGAGTGCTGGAGTGGGGTGCCATTGCCTTCTCTGTGAGAATATCTTCATATATACACAGTGAAATAATATTTTAACCAATCATTCTAGTGCTCATCCCACAAGCATTGATATTAATTAAAAATGTGAGGTCTTCTGAAAACTGAGTTAGCTGATTTTGTGGCTTACCAGTCTGATAAATGATTGTAGCATAGTTCACAGTTCTTCTTGAATTTAATTCACAATGGCAGGTAAAATTATCCTTTGTAAGTTGTCAGCTAGGGAATTCACTTTAGAATGAGAGGAAAAGTAAACTTCTTAAAGAAGCAAAGAAAAATGAATCTGGGATGATATTGAAGGCTTTGAAAAATGGATATACTTTTGGTTCACGAACATTGAAAATGCTATTTGTGGTCTCTGAACAATGAGACCATTTTTGTACATTTTTTTTTTTTTTGTACATGGTTTGTACATAGTGATTACTAATTGCCACCACATTATCTCCACTTGTCACAAGATATCATTATCCACTTAAGAAATAAAATGTAGAGGATCCTCATTTTAAAGACTGCCTGTCCAAGAGGCTATTAACTGCTTAATGCACATGGCACATACAATTATTTTCTCTTTCCTAACAAATAAAAAGGTGTTTGTTTTGTTATCTATTTCTTATCAGAAATTCACATGAAAAATTTCAGAATAACTATCATAATTATTGAAAATATAAATTATAAATGTGTTCAGTTCAGTTCAGTTGCTCAGTCATGTCTGACTCTTTGTGACCCCACGAATTGCAGCATGCCAGGCCTCCCTGTCCATCACCAACTCCCGGAGTTCACTCAAACTCATGCCCATCGAGTCAGTGATGTCATCCAGCCATCTCATCCTCTATTGTCCCCTTTTCCTCCTGCCCCCAATCCCTCCCACCATCAGTCTTTTGCAATGAGTCAACTCTTTGCATGAGGTGGCCAAAGTACTGTAGTCTCAGCTTTAGCATCATTCCTTCCAAAGAACACCCAGGACCAATATTCTTTAGAATGCCCCAATCTCTGGAATTTGTGAACTATAAAGAATGTATTGAAAGAAATATTAAATATGCTTCTTAACTTCCAATGAATTGTGGAAAGTGGTAAGTAGATGCATTTCAGATTTAAAATCAAGTAAGTTGTCCAGAACTCTACTGGTACCCAAGTTTCTTTTTGATTTGATATGAGTAATAATACCACAGTTGATTATAAATCTCAACTTAAAAACAATGTTCAGTGAAGGTTTTCTTTTTTTTTCTTTTTCTTTTTTTTTTTAATTTTTTGTCACCCAGATGTGTCAATGCCTATTTAGGTTAAAGGTTTTAAACACTGAGAATTAACTTATCTTAATTAATTTGGCAAGTAAGATGTTACAATTTTAAGAAAGGAACATCTTTCTTATTTCTCTTAAATTATGGATCCAGCAGTTTTCTGGACATACTTTCTAAATTGTACTTTGGTTTCCTTTATTAAAAAAATCTAATCTAACAGTACATTACTAAAAAGAAAGGGGAATTTAAGCAGATAAGTGAATGCTGACTACTGATAATGCCACATAGAGTAATCCATTATGAAAAAAATGGAAATTGTTTCAAGTTTGAACTGATGTCTCTGCCAGATTTCACTTAGCTTTTAACTCTGGACAGCAAAAAATGATTAAACAAACAGTATAGTCTCAAAATGAGCCACTGAATCATGATTATTACATAGAATATAAACCTTACTAAAACTGTAAGGGCCAGAATTGTTATTGATGGACACTGTGAATACTGAGGTGGTTACAAAGCAATGGTTTTTAGAGGCTTTATTTTATCCCATCTTCACGTTTTTTTTTTTTAATTGTCTATTCTAGTGACATGAAATCATATCTGATGTATTAAGATTCAAGGCCTACTGTTATATTGGCAGAAAAATGTGTTATATTCCAAAGTGGTTATAGTTTTATGGTCTTAAACTATAAATAGCCATATCTTATCTAATATAATTAAGAAACAATGGCTCAAACCAACTCTTCTAAAACAAAACAAATTTGGTGGAAGTTGAATTCTACTATATATATATATATGTATATATATATGTGTGTATATGTGTGTGTGTATATATATATATGTATGTATGTATAGCTTATCAACTAACTTAGTTATATAAGATCAACAGTTTGTGCAAAATTTCCCAGGAGTGCTGCTGCTGCTGCTGTTGCTGGTAAGTTGCTTCAGGCATGTCCTACTCTGTGCGACCCTGCAGACGGCAGCTCACCAGGCTCCCCCGTCCCTGGGATTCTCCAGGTAAGAACACTGAAGTGGGTTGCCATTTCTTTCTCCAATGCATGAAAGTGAAAAGTGAAAGTGAAGTCGCTCAGTCGTGTCTGACTCTTAGTGACCCCATGGACTGCAGCCTACCAGGCTCCTCCGCCCATGGGATTTTCCAGGCAAGAGTATCCCAGGAGTGCAGGATCTATTAAAATATCAATGACCATTTTTTGAC
The DNA here is from genome assembly GCF_042477335.2 of Ovis canadensis. Classification (NCBI taxonomy): domain Eukaryota; kingdom Metazoa; phylum Chordata; class Mammalia; order Artiodactyla; family Bovidae; genus Ovis; species Ovis canadensis. The sequence goes on from NC_091255.1 coordinate 10,540,711, forward strand.
AATACTAAAAGAAATAATTCTAGAATTCGTATGGAAATGCAAAAGATCCTAAATACCCAAAAGAATTATGAGAAAGAAGAATAAAGTTGTAGGTATCGCACTCCCTAACTTAAAACTATAATTTAATAGAGAGATAAGCATAACAAAAAAAGAGAATCAGATCCATAGGACAAACGGTTGCCAGAAGCTAGCGGTCTGGGGGAAGAAAGAAAGAGGTGAAAGAGATTAAGAGATTAAGAAAAGTTTTCCAGGAGTTTGTATTGCAAAACAATTCTATATATTTTGCATGTAATATTGAGATATTTTTCCAGTATAAAATATTTCAATGCAACCACTTTGATATGCTTTTTCAAATACAAACATTTTTACTAGGAGCAAGAACAAGGCATTCCATTTTGGGAATTATACAAGGTGAAAAAAAAAATACTATTTTAGCAAGAGCTAAAGATCTGGTCCCATCACTTCATGGGAAATGGATGGGGAAACAGTGGATATAGTGTCAGACTTTATCTTTTTGGGCTCCAAAATCACTGCAAATGGTAATTGCAGCCATGAAATTAAAAGACACTTACTCCTTGGAAGGAAAGTTATGACCAACCTAGATAGCATATTCAAAAGCAGAGACATTCTTTTGCCAACAAAGGTCTGTCTAGGCAAGGTTATGGTTTTTCCAGTGGACATGTATGGATGTGAGAGTTGGACTGTGAAGAAAGCTGAATGCTGAAGAAATGATGCTTTTGAACTGTGATGTTGGAGAAGACTCTTGAGAGTCCCTTGGACTGCAAGGATATCCAACCATTCCATCCTAAAGAAGATCAGTCCTGGGTGTTCATTGGAAGGACTGATGCTGAGGCTGAAACTCCAATACTTTGGCTACCTCATGCAAAGTGAGTCATTGGAAAAGACTGTGATACTGGGAGGGACTGGGGGCAGGAGGAGAAGGGGACGATAGAGGATTAGATGGCTAGATGGCATCACTGACTTGATGGTCATGGGTTGTGTAGACTCCAGGAGTTGCTGATGGACAGGGAGGCCTGGAGTGCTGCAGTTCACGGGGTCGCAAAGAGTCGGACCTGACTGAGCAACTGAACTGAACTGAACTGAAAGATTAACATGAAAGTAAAGTGAAAGTCGATTAGTCGTGTCTGACTCTCTACAATCCCATGGGCTATACAGTCCAAGGAATTCTCCAGGCCAGAATACTGGAGTGGGTAGCCTTTCTTTTTCCCAGGAGATCTTCCCAACCCAGGTATTCAACCTGGGTCTTCCCCATTGCAGGCAGATTCTTTACCAGCTGAGACACAAGGGAAGCCCAAGAATACTGGAGTGGGTAGCCGATCCCTAATCCAGCGGATCTTCCTGATCCAGGAATGGAACCAGGATATCCTGCTTTTCAGGTGGATTTTTTACCAACTGAGCTATGAGGGAAGTTGAAAGACTGACACAGATGCTGGGAACACAGTTTTTAGGTACTTTTTTATTCATTTTATTAATCATTGTGTTAATTTTACTTAATTTATTATTTAATTATTCACTTTCATTGTGATGCAGGCTTCTCTTGCAGCTGAGTTGATGAAAAATCCATCTGCAATGTGGGAGACCTGGGTTCGATCCCTGGGTTGGGTAGATCCCCTGGGAGAAGGGAAAGGCTACACACTCCAGTATTCTGGCCCATAAAATTCTATGGACTGTATAGTGCATTGGATCACAAAGAGTCATACACGATTGAGTGACTTTCAGTTTCATTGTGATGCAGGCTATGTGTGAAATTATAAGAAGACCTGGTGTGCCTTTTGAGTCAAGGAAATGTTTAGGTTTATTTATTTTTGCAATTATTTGCTTTACCATATTTTTCTGATTTATACCATATATCAACATGAATCAGCCACAAGCATGCAGATGTCCTCTCCCTCACGATCCTCCCTCCCATCTCCCACCCCACCCTACCCCTCTAGGTCTTCATGGAGCCCCAGGTTGAGCTACCCATGCCACACAGAAAATTCCCACTGGCTATTTTACATATGGTAATGTATCTGTTTCCATACTACTGTCTCAATTCATCCCAATCTCTCCCTCCCATACTGTGCCCATAAGTCTGTTAACTATGTCTGCATCTCCACTGCTGCTGCTGCTAAGTCGCTTCAGTCGTATCCTACCCTGTGCGACCCCATAGATGGCAGCCCACCAGGCTCCCCCGTCCCTGGGATTCTCCAGGCAAGAACATGCTGCCCTGCAAAAAATGTTTATCAGTATCATCTTTCTAGATTCCATACACATGTGTTAATGGCAATATTTGTTTTTCTCTTTATGACTTACTTCACTCTGTACAGTAGGCTGTATGTTCATCCACCTCATTAGGACTGACTTAAATGCATTCTTTTATAAAACTGAGTAACCTTCCATTGTATATACGTACCACAATTTCTGTACTTATTCATCTGTCGTTTAATATCTAGACTACTTCCATGTCCTAGCTACTGTAAGAAGGGCTGCAAAGAACATTGAGGCACATGCATCTCTTTCAGGTATGGTTTCCTTAGGGATTGCTGGGTCATATGATAGTTTTCTTCCTATATTTTTTAGGAATCCCCACACTGATTTCCATAATGATTGTATTGATTTACTTTCCCACCAACAGTGCAAAAGGGTTCCCATCTCCACATCCTTTTCAGTATTTATTATTCGTATTTTTTTTTAAATGATAGCCATTCTGACCAGTGTGAAGTGATGCTTCATTGTAGTTTTCATTTGCATTTCTCTAATAATGAGTGATCTTATCATCTTTTAATGTGCTGTGAATGAGGAATACAAGGGATTTATATTTTTATGTGTTAATTTTATATCCTGTGACTTTACTATATTCATTGATTAGTTCTAGTAATTTTCTGTAAATCTTTTTGGAGAAATGTCTCTTTAGGTCTTCTATCCATTTTTTGATTGAATTGTTTCTTTTTCTGGTATTGAGCTACATGAGCTACTTATGTGTTATGAAGGTTAATCCATTGCCAGTTGTTTTCAGAATTCTCCATTCTGAGAGTTATCATTTAATCTTGTTTATTGTCTCCTCTGCTTTGCAAATAATTCTAAATTTAATTAAGTCCCATTTATTTACTTAAATTTTTATTTCCATTACTCTAGGAAGTGTGTCAAAGAGGATCTTGCTGTGATATATGTCAGAGGGCAGTGCCTATATTTTCCTCTAAAAGCTTTGTCATAACATGCTCTACCTATGTTTTACTCTCAGAGTTTTATAGTTTCTGGTCTTACATTTAAATCTTTAATCCATTTTGAGTTTACTTTTGTGTCATGATGTTAGAAAGTGTTCTAGTTTCATTATTTTACATGTAGCTATCCAGTTTTCTCAGCACCACTTATTGAAGAAACTGTCTTTTCTCCATTGCATAATCTTGCCTCCTTTAACAAAGAAAAAGTGTCCATAGGTGTGTGAATTTATCTCTGGGCTGTCTATCTTGTTCCATTGCTCTACATATCTGTTTCTGTGCCAATCCCATATTATTTTAATGACTGTAGCTTTGTGGTATAGTCTGAAGTCAGGAAGGTTGACTCCTCCAACTTCATTTTTCTTTTTTTAAGGCTATGGTTTTGGCTATTCAGAGTATTTTTTGTTTCCATACAAATTGTGAAAATTTTTGTCCTAGTTTTGTGAAAAATACCTGGTCATTTGACAGGGATTACATTGAATCTGTCTATTATTTTGGGTAGTATAATAATTTTCACAATCTAAGAACATGATTCTTCCAATCTAAGAACATGGTATATCTCTCCATCTGTTTGTGTTATCTTTCATTTTGTTCATCAGTGTCTTACAGTTTCCTTCATACAGGTCCTTTGTCTCTTTATGTAGGTTTATCCCTAAATATTTTATTATTTTTGTTGCAATGGTGAATGGGACTGCTTCCTTAATTTCTCTTTTTGATTTTTCATTGTTAATGTAGAGGAATGCAAGGGATTTCTCTGTGTTAATTTCATATCCTATGAATTTACTATATTCATTGATTAGCTCTAGTTATTTTCTGATGGAATCTTAAGGGTTTTTTATGTGTTGTATCATATAGCTGGCAAATAGTGTGAGTTTTATATCTTCTTTTCCAATTTGGATTCCATTTATTACTTTTTTTTCCTCTCTCTGAGTGATCTGGCTAGGACATCCAAAGCTGTGTTGAATATAGTGGTAAGAGGGGACATCCTTGTCTTGTTCCTGATTTTAGAGGAAATATTTTCAGCTTTTCACTGTTGAAAATAATGTTTTCTGTACATTTGTTATGAGTGTTAGTCACTCAGTCATGTCTGACTCTCTGTAACCCCAAGGACTATAACCCGCAGAGGTCCTCCATCAGTGGCATTTTCCAGACAAGAATACTGGAGTGGGTTGCCATTTGGTCTTTGTTATGTTGAGGTAGGTTCCTTCTATGCCCGCTTTCTCAACAGCTTTTATTTTAAATGAGTGCTGAATTTTGCCAAAAGCTTTTTCTACATCTATTGAGATAATCATATTATTTTTATCTTTCAGTTTTTGGATATGTTGTATGACATGATTGATTTGAATATTTTGAAGAATCCTTGATCCTTTGGATTAGTCCACTTGATCATGGTGTATGATCCTTTTAATATGTTGTTGGATTCCATTTGCTAGAGTTCTGTTGAGTATTTCTGCATCTATGTTCATCAGTGATATCAGCCTGTATTTGTGTGTGTGTGTGTTTGTGGTATCTTTGTTTGGTTTTGGAATTAGAGTGATGGTGACCTTGTAGACTGAATTTGGGCATCTTTTTCTCTACGATTTTCTAGAAGAGTTTGAGCAGGATAAGTGTTAGTTCTTTTCTAAACTTTTGGTAGAAATTGCTGATGAGACTATCTGGCCTTGGGTTTTCGTTTATTGGAAGATTTTTTACTATAATATCAAATTCAGTGCTTCTGATTGGTCTGTTCATGCTTTCTTATTTTCCCTGGTTCAGTTTTGGAAGGTTGTAGCTTTCTAAGAATTTGCCCATTTCTTCCTGTCATCCATTTTATTGATATATATTTGCTAATAGTAGAGTTGCTCTTATGAGCCTTCATATTTCTGTGACTTCAATTTTAACTTCTCCTGTTCCATGTTTAATTTTATTGACTTGAGTCTCTCTCTCTCTCTCTCTCTTTTTTTTTTTTTTTTTGAGTCTGGCTAGTGGTTTGTCAATTTTGTTCAACTTCTCAAAGAACCAGCTTTGCTATTATCTCCATTGTCTCATTTTTGTTTTTTACGTTTATTTCTTCTCTGATCTTTGTGATTTCTTTCCTTCCACTACATTTGTTTTTTTTCTAGTTGCTTTAGTTGTAAGGTTATGCTGTTTATTTGACTCTTTTATTTCTTGAGGTGAGCTTTTATTGCTATAAAATTCCATCTTAGAATTGCTTTTGGTGCATTCCATAAGCTTTTGGTGGTTTTGTTTTCATTGCCATTCATTTATAGGTTTTTTTTTTTTTCCTTTTTGATGTCTTCAGTGACTTGTTGATTATGTAGAAGTGTGTTGTTAATAAACTGTGTTTTTGTTTATTTATACCTTTTTTTTTGCAGTTGATATCTAATCTCACAGCATTGTGGTCAGAAAAATTTCTCAACACAATTTAAATTTTCTTAAATTTACTGAAACTTGATTTGTGACACAAGATGTAATCTATCCTGGAGACTATTCCATGTGCACTTGAGAAAAAACTGTATTCTGCTGTTTGGGATTGAAATGTCCTGAAGACAACAATCAGGTCCATCAGGATGGATGTGTGGTTTAAGGGTTGTGCTTCCTTACTAATTCTCTATCAGGATGATATGTCTATTGGTTTAAGTGGAGTTTTACTACTATTGTGTTAAAGTCAATTTCCTTTCTTATGGTTGTTATCAATTTCCTTGTGTATTGATATTGAGGTGTTCCTATGTTGGGTGTGTAAATATTTATATTGCTATATATTCTTTTTGGATTGATTCCTTGATCATTATGTAGTATCCTTCCTTAGCTCTTAATAATTATATTTTAAAGTCTATTTCTCTGATATAAATATTGTTACTCCCAGTTTCTTTTGATTCCCATTTGCATGGAATATCTTTCTCCATTCTCTGACTTTCAGTTTGTACATATCCTTAGGTCTGAAGTGGGTCTCTTGTAGGCAGGGTATATATGGGCCTTGCTTCTGTATCCATTCAGCCACTCTGTGTCTTTTGCTTGGGGCATTTAATCCATTTACATTGAAGGTAATTATTGATATGTATGTTCCCATTATCATTTTCTTAATCATTTATAGTTTATTTCATGGCTCTTTTCCTTTTTTTAAGTTATTTTTATTTTACTTTACAATACTGTATTGGTTTTGCCATACATCAACATGAATCAGCCATGGGTGTACACGTGCTCCCAATCCTGAACCCCCCATCTCTCTGGGTCATCGTAGTGCACCAGCCCCAAGCATCGTATGATGCATTGAACCTAGACTGGCAACTCGTTTCTTATATGATATTATACATGTTTCAATGACATTCTCCCAAATCATCCCACCCCTCTCCCTCTCCCACAGAGTCCAACAGACTGTTCTATACATCTGTGTCTCTTTTGCTGTCTCATATACAGGGTTATCATTACCTTCTTTCTAAATTCCATATATATGTGTTAGTATACTCTATTGCTGTTTTTCTTTCTGGCTTACTTCACTTGGTATAATTGGCTCCAGTTTCATCCACCTCAGTAGAACTGATTCAAATGTATTCTTTTTAATGGCTGAGTAACTCCATTGTGTGTACGTACTACAGCTTTCTTATCCATTCATCTGCTGATGGACATCTAGGTTGCTTCCATGTCCTAGCTATTATAAACAGTGCTGCGATGAACACTGACGTACATGTGTCTCTTTCAATTCTGGTTTCCTCGGTGTGTGTGCCCAGCAGTGGGATTGTTGGGTCATAAGGCAATTCAATTTCCAGTTTTTTAAGGAATCTCCACAGTGTTCTCCATAGTGGCTGTACTACTTTGCATTTCCACCAACAGTATAAGAGGGTTCCCTTTTTTCCACACTCTCTCCAGCATTTTTGCTTATAGACTTTTGGATGGCAGCCGTTCTGACTGGTGTGAAATGGTACCTCATTGTGGTTTTGATTTGCATTTCTCTGATAATGAGTGATGTTGAGCATCTTTTCATGTGTTTGTTAGCCACCTGTATGTCTTCTTTGGAGAAATGTCTGTTTATTTCTTTGGCCCAACTTTTGATACGGTCATTTATTATTCTGGAATTGAGTTGTAGGAGTCGCTTGTATATTTTTGAGATTAGTTTGTCAGTTGCTTCATTTGCTAGTATTTTCTCCCATTCTGAAGGCGGTCTTTTCCCCTTGCTTACAGTTTCCTTTGTTGTACAGAAGTTTTTAAAAAAAGTTTTTAGATCCCATTTGTTTATCTTTGCTTTTATTTCCAGTATTCTGGGAGGTGGGTCATAGAGGATCCTGCTGTGATTTGAAGAGTGTTTTGCCTATGTTCTCCTCTAGGAGTTTTATAGATTCTGGTCTTACGTTTAGATCTTTAATCCATTTTGAGTTTATTTTTGTGTATGGTGTTAGAAAGTGTTCTAGTTTCATTCTTTACAGGTGGTTGACCAGTTTTCCCAGCACCACTTGTTAAAGAGATTGTCTTTTCTCCGTTGTATATTCTTGCCTCCTTTGTCAAAGATAAGGTGTCCATAGGTGCATGGATTTATCTCTGGGCTTTCTATTTTGTTCCATTGATCTATATTTCTCTTTGTGCCAGTACCATACTGTCTTGATGACTAAGGTTTTATTCAGGCAGGTTGATTCTTCCAGTTCCATTCTTCTTTCTCAAGATTGCTTTGGCTATTCGAAGTGGTTTGTATTTCCATACCAATTGTGAAATTACTTGTTCTAGTTCTGTGAAAAATACCGCTGGTAGCTTGGTAGGGATTGCATTGAATCTGTAGATTGCTTTGGGTAGTATACTCATGTTCACTATATTGATTCTTCCAATTCATAAACGAGGTATATTTCTCCATCTATTAGTGTCCTCTTTGATTTCTTTCATCAGTGTTTTATAGTTTTCTATATATAGGCCTTTTGTTTCTTTAGGTTGATATATTCCCAAGTATGTTATTCTTTTCGTTGCAATGGTGAATGGCATTGTTTCCTAATTTATTTTTCTACTTTCTCATTATTAGTATATAGGAATGCAAGGGATTTCTGCGTGTTGATTTATATCCTGAAACTTTACTAAATTCTTTGATTATCTCTAGTAATTTTGTGGTGGAGTCTTTAGGGTTTTGTATGTAGAGGATCATGTCACCTGCAAACAGTGAGAGTTTTACTTCTTTTCCAATTTGGATTCCTTTTATTTCTTTTTCTGCTCTGATTGCTGTGGCCAAAACTTCCAGAGCTATGTTGAATAGTAGTGGTGAAAGTGGGCACCCTTGTCTTGTTCCTGACTTTAGGGGAAATGCTTTCAATTTTTCACCATTAAGGATAATGTTTGCTGTGGGTTTGTCATATATAACTTTTATTACATTGAGGTATGTTCCGTCTGTTCCATTTTCTGGATAATTTTTATCATAAATGGATGTTGGATTTTGTCAAAGGCTTTCTCTCCATCTATTGAGATAATCATATGGCTTTTATTTTTCAATTTGTTCATGTGGTGAATTACATTGATTGATTTGCGGATATTGAAAATTCCTTGCATCCCTGGGATAAAGCCCACGTGGTCATGGTGTATGATCTTTATAACGGGTTGCTGGATTCTGATTGCTAGAATTTTGTTAAGGATTTTTGCATCTATGTTCATCAGTGATGTTGGCCTGTAGTTTTCTTTTCTGTGGCATCTTTGTCAGGTTTTGATATTCGGGTGATGGTGGCCTCATAGAATGAGTTTGGCAGTTTACCTTCCTCTGCAATTTTCTGGAAGAGTTTGAGTAGGATAGGCGTTAGCTCTTCTCAAAATTTTTGGTAGAATTCAGCTGTGAAGCCATCTGGACCTGGGCTTTTGTTTGCTGGAAGATTTCTGATTACAGTTTCAATTTCCATGCTTGTGATGGGTGTGTTAAAATGTTCTATTTCTTCCTGGTTCAGTTTTGGAAAGTTGTACTTTTCTAAGAATTTGTCCATTTCTTCCACGTTGTCTGATAGTAGTCTCTTATGATCCTTTGCATTTCTGTGTGTCCATTATGATCTCTCCATTTTCATTTCTAATTTTATGGATTTGATTTTTCTCCCTTTCTTTCTTGATGAGTCTGACTAATGATTTGTCAATTTTATTTATCCTTTCAAAGAACCAGCTTTTGGCTTTGTTTGTTTTTGCTATGGTCTCTTTTGTTTCTTTTGCATTTATTTCTGCCCTAATTTTTAAGATTCCTTTCCTTCTAATAACCCTGGTGTTCTCCATTTCTTCCTTTACTTGTTGCTTTAGGTATAGTGTTAGGTTATTTATTTGACTTTTTTTTCTTGTTTCTTGAGCTATGCCTGTATTGCTACGAACTTTCCCCTTAGCACTACTTTTACAGTGTCCCACAGGTTTTGGGTTGTTGCGCTTTCATTTTCAGTCAGTTCTATGCATAATTTTATTTCTTTTTTGATTTCCTCTGTGATTTGTTGGTTATTCAGAAGCTTGCTGTTCAGCCTCCATATGTTTGAATTTTTAATAGTTTTTCTCCTGTAATTGAAATCTAATCTTACTGCATTGTGGTCAGAAAAGATGCTTGGAAAGATTTCAATTTTTTTGAATTTATCAATGCTAGATTTATGGCCCAAGATGTGATCTATCCTGGAGAAGGTTCCATGTGCACTTGAGAAAAAGGTGAAATTCATTGTTTGGGGGTGAAATATCCTATAGATATCAATTAGGTCTAACTGGTCTATTGTATCATTTAAAGTTTGTGTTTCCTTGTTAATTCTCTGTTTAGTTAATCTATCCATAGGTGTGAGTGGAGTATTAAAGTCTCCCACTCTTATTGTGTTATTGTTAATTTTCCCTTTCATACTTGTTAGCATTTGTCTTACATATTGTGGTGCTCCTATGTTGGGTGCATATATGTTTATAATTGTTATGTCTTCTTCTTGGATTGATCCTTTGATCATTATGTAGTGGCCTTCTTTGTCTCTTTTCACAGCCTTTGTTTTAAAGTCTATTTTATCTGATATGAGTATTGTTACTCCTGTTTGTTTGTTTGTTTGGTTTGGTCTCTATTTGCATGGAAAATCTTTTTCCAGCCCTTTTCTTTCAGTCTGTATGTGTCCCTGTTTTGAGGTGGGTCTCTTGTGGACAATAAATATAGGGGTCTTGTTTTTGTATCCATTCAGCCAGTCTTTGACTTTTGATTGGGGCATTCAACCCGTTTACATTTAGGGTAATTATTGATAAGTATGATCCCTTTACCATTTACTTTATTGTTTTGGGTTTGGGTTTATACACCCTTTTTGTGTTTCCTGTCTAGAGAATATCCTTTAGCATTTGTTGGAGAGCTGGTTTGGTGGTGCTGAATTCTCTCAGCTTTACCTTGTCTGTAAAGTTTTTGATTTCTCCTTCATATTTGAATGAGATCCTTGCTGGGTACAGTAATCTGGGCTGTAGTTATTATCTTACATTACTTAAGTATGTCTTGCCATTCCCTTCTGGCCTGAATAGATTCTATTGAAAGATCAGCTGTTATACTTATGGGAATCCCCTTGTGTGTTATTTGTTGTTTTTCCCTTGCTGCTTTCAATATTTGTTCTTTGTGTTTGATCTTTGTTAATTTGATTAATATGTGTCTTGGGGTGTTTCACCTTGGGTTTATCCTGTTTGGGATTCTCTGGGTTTCTTGGACTTGGGTGATTATTTCCTTCCCCATTTTAGGGAAGTTTTCAACTCATCTCTTCAAGAATTTTCTCATGGTCTTTCTTTTTGTCTTCTTCTTCTGGGACTTCTATAATTTGAATGTTGTAGTGTTTCATATTGTCCTGGAGGTCTCTGAGATTGTCCTCATTTCTTTTAATTCGTTTTTCTTGTTTCCTCTCTGATTCATTTATTTCTACCATTCTATCTTCTACTTCACTAATCCTATCTTCTGTCTCTTTTATTCTACTATTTGTTGCCTCCAGATTGGTTTTGATCTCATTTACTACATTATTCTTTATATATTGACTCTTTTTTATTTCTTCTAGGTTCTTGTTAAACCTTTCTTGCATCTTCTTAATCCTTGTCTCCAGGCTATTTATCTGTGATTCCATTATTGCAAGACTTTGGATCACTTTCACTATCATTATTTGGAATTCTTTATCATGTAGATTCCCCATGTCTTTCTCTTTTGTTTGGTTTGGTGGACATTTCTTCTGTTCCTTTACCTTCTGGGTATTCCTCTGTTTCTTCATCTTGTTTATATTGCTGCATTTGGGGTGGCCTTTCTGTATTCTGGCAGTTTGTGGAGTTCTCTTTATTGTGGAGTTTTCTCACTGTGGGTGGGGTTGTATAGGTGGCTTGTCAAGGTTTCTTATTTAGGGAGGCTTGTGTCGATGTTCTGGTGGGTGAAGCTGAATTTCTTCTCTCTGGAGTGCAATGAAGTATCCAGTAATGAGTTATGAGATGTCAGTGGTTTTGGAGTAACTTTGGGCAGCATGTATATTGAAGCTCAGGGCTGTGTTCCTGTGTTGCGGGAGAATTTGTATGGTATGTCTTGTTCTAGAACTTGTTGGCCCTTGGGCGGTGCTTGGTTTCAGGGTACGTATGGAGGCATTTGATGAGCTCCTATTGATTAATGTTCCCGGGAGTCAGAAGTTCTCTGATGTTCTCAGGCTTTGGACTTAAGCCTCCTGCTTCTGGTTTTCAGTATTATTTTTACAGTAGTCTAAAAACTTCTCCATCTATACATCACCATTGATAAAACATCTAGGTTAAAGATGAAAAGTTTCTCCACAGTGAGGGACACCCAGATAGGTTCACAGAGTCACATGGCAAGAGAAGAGGGAGGAGGGTTTTAGGTGACCCGAATGAGATGAGGTGGAATCAAAAGAGGAGAGAGCAAGCTAGCCAGTAATCACTTCCTTATGTGTGCTCCACAGTTTGGACCACTCAGAGATGTTCACGGAGTTATACAGAGAGGAGAAGAGGGTTGAAGGAGACAGAGGTGGCCAAGAGGATAAAAGGGGGGAATGAAAAGAAGAGAATGAAATGAAAAGAGAGACAGATCCAGCCGGTAATCAGTTCCCTAAGTGTTCTCCACCATCTGGAACACACAGAGATTCACAGAGTTGGGTAAAGAGAAGGTGGAGGGAGGAGACAGAGGTGACCTCGTGGAGAAAAAGGAGAGTTAAAAAGAAGAGAGAGCAGTCAAGCCAGTAATTTCTCTCTCAAGTAAAATTGGGTACTGAAGATTGGGTTTTTGAAGGTAAAAATTTGATAACAAATACAAGAAAGCAAAGATTAAAAATCTAGATTAGAGGTTGGATTTTCAAAAAATACAATATTAAAGAAAAGAATATAAAAAAAGAAGTCACAGGAATTATATATATATGTGTATATATATATATATATATGAAGTTTTCTTTAAAAATTGGGTCCTTTTTGAAAACTAATAGTAGATTATAAAAATAAAAATTAAAGGAGTAATAGGGCACTTAAAAATTTTAAAAAGTTAAAAGAAAAAGAAGAAAAAGAAAAGAAAAAGAAATAATCGTAAAAATAGTAAAGATATATCTAGGACTTTCTCTGGTGTTGATGTGGGCAGGTGGTGTCAGTTCATTTTCGGATAGTTCCTTGGTCTGGCTTATATTTCTCAAGATCTATAGGCCCCTTCCTATGTAGTCAGTACTAAGGACAGGGTTTTAATCTATTGCACGTGTCACTTCGAAGGCTGTTTCCTCTGTTTTAGCTTCTTCTGTTTGCTGGTCTCTTCAGTATCTGATTTCTGCCTGACACAAGGGGGGGCGGTGGTGGACACGTTTTTTAGGCTCCCTTGTTCAGTCACTCTGTGGGGAGAAAGGGACGCTGCAAACAAATAATACTGGCATGTGCTCTCAGTGTCTCAGCCACACTGGGCCTGTCCCCGCTCGCAGCGCACATAGCTCAGGCTCCAGGTTGCTCCACTGGGAACCGTCTGAGGCCGGCCCTGGGCTGTAGGCACCTCTGAGCTCTAAGCCACTCAGGTTCAGGCACTCAGGTAGTCCTCAGAGGTGCAGACTCAGCTGGGCCAGCGTTTTGGGCCCTTCCCAGGTCCGAGTAGCTCCGGTGTTTGACGAGCACGGTCATTGTGACTTGCCTCTCCTGTCCCTGCTGCTCAGTTTTCTGGGTATACAACTGGTGCACTTTTTCAGGTGGATGATGACTGTCCAGAACCCCAAGAAGTCTTAGTTAGCAAGAAGCCTGCTTGCAGTTTGGTAGATAATGTCTCTCTGGAGCTGTGTTTACCCCCTTCTGGCCCTTCCGGCTCTGGCTGCCTATCACTGAAGGGCGATGGTCTGCAACCAGCTAATTCTGTTCCCTCCTTTGTTCATGTGTGGTCCTGGCAGTGTCTTATGTTAGAGCTTTTTGCGTGATAGCTATCCCACAGTCTGGTTTGCTAACCCAAGTTAGTTTACTCTGTTACCTTTAGGGCATTCGGGCCCGATCCTTAAAAAGCAATGCAGCCCGTGCCTCTCTGCCCAGCCCCTGCTTGCTAATGGTGGATGCAGGTGTCTGCACTGCTTCTCCACTGGGGGAGTTACCTTTGGGCTCGTCATCTGTGGGTTTTAATTATTTATTCATTTTCCTCCCTGTTATGTTGCCCTCTGTGCTTCCAAGGTTCACCACAGACTCGGCAGTGAGAGTGTTTCCTGGTGTTTGGAAACTTCTCTTTTTAAGATTCCCTTCTGGGGACGGAGCTCCCTCCCTACCTATTTTGTCTCTTTTTTTTTTTTTTTTTGGTCTTTTATATTTTTTCCTACCTCTTTTCAAAGACAATGAGCTGCTTTTCTGGGTGCCTGATGTCCTCTGCTGGCATTCAGAAGTTGTTTTGTGGAATTTACTTCACATTTAAATGTTCTTTTGATGAATTTGTGAGGGTGAAAATGGTCTCCCCGTCCTATTCCTCCACCATCTTAGGACCATGCCCCCCCCCCCGCCCCCACAATGGGTCTTTTCCTTCTCTTCTGTTTCTAGCTAGAGAAGTTCCTTCAGCATTTGTTGTAAGGCTGGTTTGAGGATGCTGAATTTTCTTACCTTTACCTTTTATTTGTTTTTAAAGATTTTGATTTCAACATCAAATGTGAATAAAATCCTTGCTGAGTAGCATAATCTTGGCTGTGGGTGTTTCTCTTTCATCACTTTAGATTTATCCTATCACTCTCTTCTGGCCTACAGAGTTTCTGTTGAAAAATCAGTTATTAGCCTAATGTAGATTCCTTCATATGTTAGCTTTTACTTTGCTCTTGCATCTGTTAATATTTTTCCTTGTGTTTAATTTCTGTTAGTTTGATTAATATGTGTCTTGGTCCAATTCTCTTTGAGTTTCTCCTGTATGTGACACTCAGAGCTTCTCAGACTTCGGTGGCTATCTCCCCTCCCATGTTAAGGACGCTTTCAACTATAATCTCTTCCAATATTTCCTCATACTCTCTTTTTTCTTCTTTTTCTGGGAGTCCTATAATTTGAATGTTGATACATTTAATACTGTCCCAAAGTCTCTGAGACTATCCTCAATTCTTTTCATTATTTATTTTGCTTCTTAGTAGTTATTTCTATCATTTTATCTTCCAGCTCACTTACCTATTCTTCTACCTCAGAGATTCTGTTATTTATTCTTTCTAGAACACTTTTAATTTCAGTTTTTATATTGTTTGTCATGGTTTATTTATTCTTTATTTCATCTGGGTCTTTATTAAATGTGTTAATTGTTTCTTGTATTTTCTTCATTCTGTTTTTGATATTTTGAAAATATCAGTTTTGTAATTTTTTTCATGTAAGTTCCCTATTTCCTCTTATTTGTTAGATATTGTAGTTTTTTACCTTGCTCCTTCATTTGCAACATATTTTTTCATCCTTTCACTTTTTTTTTCTGATAGGTAGGACTATGCTCCTCTCTTCCTAGTTATTTGACCTGAAGTTTCAGCAGTAGACTTTGCAGGCATTTTGGTAGAGCTGGGTCTTGGCTTGAGATGTAGACCTCTGGGGAACCTCACTCTAATTACTGTTTCCTGGGGACTGAGGTTCTCTGTTGTTCCAGGAGTTCAGATTCAGCACACACTTCCTTCAGAAACTTCTGGGCTATGAACCAGGATATCACAAGCTGTGGCATGCAGGGAAAAAAAAAAAGAAAAAAATATATATATAATAGGAAAAATAAAGAGAGTGGAGAAAAGGAGAGAAAGAGAGAGAAAAGTAAAACAATCACAGAAAATAAATAGATTATCCCAGAAGGGTAAAACCAAACTCCAGTAGCAGAGAGAGAAGAAAAGTAAGAAAAATAAAAATAAGAGGAAACAGAGTAATAAATGAGATTAAAAAATAATAGAATAAGTTTAGAAAACAGAAACATTAGAAAAAAGAATATGTATAAAACAACCACTGGAGGGTAAAACTGAACTGCCACTTGCAAATAGTTTAAAAAAAAAAAAAAAAAGCTAGAAAAAACCTTTTGGTAGGGCTGTGAAAAGGCTTAAATCCTGGAGGTGGAGGATGGCTCCTCAAGGTTGGAGGGTTTGGCCTGGAGGGATGAAAGGCCTGGGAAAGAGAAGAGGGCCCTGGAGGGTGGGAGGTGTCCCCAGACAGCAGAGGGGAACCCTGGAGTGGGGGAGAACAGCCCAGTCCAGAGTGTAGATGGGTTCTCCAGAGGGATGAGGGTCCTATCCAGAGGGTGAGGCCCAAGAGAGAAGAGGAGACTGGAAGGCAGAGAGTGAAGGGGGGCCTGAGTGTGGCTCTGGAGGTTGGGTGTCAGGAGCCGCATTAGGCATTACTGACAAAATAGAGGCATGGCCCTAAACCCCCTCCCTTTGTTCTGTAGGCACAGACCCAGAATGAAGGAGTTAGGCTTTGTGATTTTGACTTGTTTTTTCCTTTCCTCGGCTGAGTTGACTGAAGAGAATATTAAGGTGCTTATTGTTTTTGAGAGGAGCATGAGAAGGCATAAAGCCTTCTGCAGCTGTGCTCAAAGAGTAATTCATAAAGTTAATCACTGACATTTGTTCAAGCACTTTTACAAAAAAAGTGTTCCAGGGTGAGCACACAGGCCACAGCTTGAGGCCATGGGAGGGATTGCTATCTGAAGCCCATTTGTGAGAAAAGTGTTTATGGCAAAGGAGTTTGCTGAATTTAGGGCTTAGGAATAATTAAAATAGTTAGAAGCTAAAGATTTAAGGATTACTGCAATGTTACAATATTCTACTATAGCTTATAGAAATTAGGGACTTTAGAGATATTATTAGCTAGGAGCCCTTTCTAAGAAATAGTGAGCTTAGGATACTAGGGGCAAACAGGACTTAGAAACATAAGAATTAAACTGAGGAATGTAGTATGCAGCTCAGACATTAGCATGAGTTACAGTGTATTCACAAGGACACATGAGAAAAAGTAGATAAGAGAGTCACTGAAGAAGGAACTCCTTTCGAGGGGCAACAATGATTTTTGGAGAAAATAAATCTGAGTCAATGGAAACTAAAAATATCAAACATCTGACCTAATACTTTTGTAAAAGTATAAAAGAGAATCATAAGGTTGAAATAAACAGGCAGTCCAAGAAAAATGAGAGGCTGCCTCAGTTTCTCACTGACACTGCTCACACCTTCAGATTGAAGCCCTGGCTGCTGGAGCTAGACTCCAGCAGGTGAGCTGGCCATGGAGGTGGATATGGTCCTGAAGGGTGGAGAGCTCAGCCTATGGACCTTAAGAGGCTGCCTAGGGCTAAGTGGGTGGGGGAACACTAGGCAGCTCCCTGTTCCTGTATCCCCCAGGAACCTCCCCACTCCCTCTCACATCCAGATGACCTGATCAGGGAGAGGGCTCCTGAGGAGCATAGAGCATCATGAAAGGTGGAGGGAAGAAGTCTCAGCCAGAAGGTAGAAAGGGTGCTGAGGCAAGAGGATGCCCCTTAGGGCAGAGGCCCTGGCCCTGGGGCCCCAGAAGGCTACCTGAAGCCAAGTTAAAGGGAAATCCAAGGGACTTTCCCAATGGACCCTCTGTCCCCCTTAGGGGTCCCTCTCCTTCTCAGACAAACAGACATTTTGTTCCAGGCACCTAATGAGGCCCAAATTATTGAAAGCAACGAGGTCACTCCAGGCACCCAAGTCACTCCCCATCTCTCAGCAGCCTCCCCACCACTGGTCCTCCCCCCTAGACTTTTTCACACTATCCCTGTACCTGATTGACCCTGGGGTTCCTCCTGTCTGCCTATCCACTGTAGATCCCCCACTAGTATCTGGTAGATATTCTAGGCCTGGAGAGACAAGGACTCACTGTTTTCCATCACTTCCATCTTGGCTGCAGCATCTTGGAAATGTTTATGGAAAAAAGTAATGCTCATTATGAATTCACAAGAATTAGGAGGACACCTGGGTCAAATATTGCAACAGCATTCCAAATACAGACAGAATGTGTGAGAATCCTAGAACAGGAAAAATAATGAATTATTTAATGAACCGAAATAAAATATTAAGTCAAGAGCAGAGACAACTGGATCTCATGTGGAAAACAGGGGTTTGATAAATAATATAAGGCTGTGAATCTACATTGAGGAATTTGGTCTCTATTCTAGAAAAGATGGGTAACTACCAACTACTTTAGTAGGAAATTTAGATGACTTGTGCTTTCAATGAAATAAAAAACAGACTCTATTAATGCATTTGGAAAGACAATTGGAAGTCTTTTGGGTCAGAGACTAAGGGAAGTTGTATTGGGTGTGGGTGACAGAGGCAGAGTCATCTACACAAAGTGTGTACTGGGATATATTAGAAAGGCAGACATCTTGGAAGATTGTTAGGATTATTTCAGGAGATATTATATGAATTCGAGACCAATAATCTCTCTAATAGAGCTAGTCATGTATGGATGTGAGAGTTGGACTGTGAAGAAGGCTGAGCACCAAAGAATTGATGCTTTTGAACTGTGTTGTTGGAGAAGACTCTTGAGAGTCCCTTGGACTGCAAAGAGATCCAACCAGTCCATTCGGAAAGAGATCAACCCTGGGATTTCTTTGGAAGGAATGATGCTAAAGCTGAAACTCCAGTACATTGGACTCCTCTTGAGAACAGTTGACTCATTGGAAAAGACTTTGATGCTGGAGGGATTGGGGGCAGGAGAAGAAGGGGACGACCGAGAATGAGATGGCTGGATGGCATCACTGACTCGATGGACGCGAGTCTGAGTGAACTCCAAGAGTTGGTGATAGACAGGGAGGCCTGGCTTGCTGCAATTCATGGGGTCACAAAGAGTCGGACACGACTGAGCAACTGAACTGAACTGAACTGAACTGAACAGAGCTACTATACTTTTAAAGGTAGCATCTTAGTCACTTAGTCATGTCTTAACACACTTTCACAGCTGATAAATGATGGAGTTAGGGTTAGAATCACTACAGATGCTATCTTAAAAAAAAAAAACACAACTAGGTCTATTAGAGAGATTATTACATATCTGTAGTGGGATTTGGGGGCTGAGTAAATAAATTATGAATTTGAAATCCCTCTTCAAGAAAATTAGAGATACTAAGGGAATATTTCATGCAAAGATGGGCTCAATAAAGGACATAAATGATATGGACCTAACAGAAGCAGAAGATATTAAGAAGAGATGGCAAGAACACACAGAAGAACTGTAGAAAAAAGATCTCCATGACCCGGATAATCATGATGGTGTGATCACTCATCTAGAGCAAGACATCATGGAATGTGAAGTCAGGTGGGCCTTAGAAAGCATCACTACAAACAAAGCTAGTGGAGGTGATGGAATTCCAGTTGAGCTATTTCAAATCCTAAAAGATGATGCTGTGAAAGTGCTGCATTCAATATACCAGCAAATTTGGAAAATTCAGCAGTGGCCCCAGGACGGGAAAAGGTCAGTTTTCATTCCAATCCCAAAGAAAGGCAATGCCAAATAATGCTCAAACTACTGCACAATTGCATTCATCTCACACGCTGGCAAAGTAATGCTCAAAATTCCCCAAGCCAGGCTTCAGCAATACGTGAACCATGAACTTCCTGATGTTCAAGTTGGTTTTAGAAGAGGCAGAGGAAAGAGAGATCAGATTGCCAACATCTGCTGGTTCATGGAAAAAGCAAGAGAATTCCAGAAAAACATCTATTTCTGCTTTATTGACTATGCCAAAGCCTTTGACTGTGTGGATCACAATAAACTGTGGAAAATTCTGAAAGAGATGGGAATACCAGACCACCTGACCTGCCGCTTGAGAGATATGTATGCAGGCCAGGAAGCAACAGTTAGAACTGGACATGGAACAACAGACTGGTTCCATATAGGAAAAGGAGTACGTCAAGGCTGTATATTGTCACCCTGCTTATTTAACTTCTATGCAGAGTACATCATGAGAAACGCTGGACTGGAAGAAACACAAGCTGGAATCAAGATTGCCAGGAGAAATATCAATAACCTCAGATATGCAGATGACACCACCCTTATGGCAGAAAGTGAAGAGGAACTAAAATGCCTCTTGATGAAAGTGAAAGAGGAGAGTGAAAAAGTTGGCTTAAAACTCAACATTCAGAAAACGAAGATAATGGCATCCGGTCCATCACTTCATGGGAAATAGATGGGGAAACAGTGTCAGATTTATTTTTTTAGGCTCCAAAATCACTGCAGATGGTGACTGCATCAATGAAATTAAAAGACCATTACTCTTTGGAAGAAAAGTTATGACCAACCTAGATAGCATATTCAAAAGCAGAGACATTACTTTACCAACTAAGGTCCATCTAGTCAAGGCTATGGTTTTTCCAGTAGTTATGTACGGATGTGAGAATTGGACTGTGAAGACAGCTGAGCGCCGAAGAATTGATGCTTTTGAACTGTGGTGTTGGAGAAGACTCTTGAGAGTCCCTTGGACTGCAAGGAGATCCAACCAGTCCATTCTGAAGGAGATCAGCCCTGGGACTTCTTTGGAAGGAATGATGCTAAAGCTGAAGCTCCAGTACCTTGGCCACCTCATGCGAAGAGTTGACTCATTGGAAAAGACTCTGATGCTGGGAGGGATTGGGGGCAGGAGGAGAAGGGGACGACAGAGGATGAGATGGCTGGATGGCATCACTGACTCGATTGACGCGAGTCTGAGTGAACTCCGGGAGTTGGTGATGGACAGTAAGGCCTGGCGTGCTGCAATTCATGGGGCCGCAAAGAGTCAGACACGACTGAACGACTGAACTGAACTGAATTGAACTGATGAAATGTTCAAGTGAAATTGTCAAGTAGGCAATTGAATGTGTGGGGCTGAAACCAAGAGAAAATTTTAAACTGGATCTATACTAATATCTACTACTATATGGGATTCACCAAATTCAAGCATTCTTCTAAATCTTTACATGTACTAATTATTTAATCTTTACAGCAACACTATGAGGAAAATATTATTGTTACTTTTAGTTTGCAGAAGAGGAAACTAAGTCAGGGAGATATGGAGAAACTTGCTTATTATTACAACAGTAGTTAAGTAGATATGGAGAAAGGAATTAGCACCAGGCTTGCAATCTCTACCCTTTCTTTACACCTCAAGAAAGAAAGGAAAGATCAAATTTCATTGCATATATGCTAATTAATGGCAGACTTCCTGGCAAGCACACTAGTCGTTTTTGCTGACTGGAGACCACTTATCTATGTAATACTCTTAGGAGATTTACCTGGCCTTCCTAGGTAAATGGTCTTCCTAGCCTGACTTAAACAACCTGAGATCTATGGTTGAGTGAACATGTTTCCATGGAAACTATACCATAAGCTATATCACTCTTTTGTATAAAATAAATGTCTTGTTATTCTTATTTGAGTAAGTAATGCAAACATGCACATCATTTAGATTTCAAAGAGATTTTTTACGTGTTTGTATATGGCATGTATGTCCTAATGTGATCAGAAAGAATGTGAGAGCTTGCTGTAGCAGTCTAAATTTCTCCTTAATTCTCTTATCCTTTGTGAATACTTGTATACATGAACATACCATGTAGGACTACCTTTATGAAAACCCACCAAATTTGAAAATTAGATCAAGGAGGATGAGCTGGCCAAAGAATCTGAACAGTAGTCATCAAAGAAATATGATAAAGCAACAGGAAAATATGATGTCACAGAAACCAGAAAATGAAACTGATATTTAACCAGTCTCTTAGCCTCATCCGATTGTTGACACTCTTCCTAACCCTGGTGTGATCTTGAAGATGAGGTTGGCTTATAGATGGTTAGGAGCAAAGATTAGTGTGGATAAGGGACAAGTATGAGGATCAATTTCAGGGAAGTATGTAGAGATCAGAGAAAAGGATTGGTCAGAGTTGGAATAAGGGAGGACATAGAAGTTTGACACTGCCCAAGTTGAATACGTATAAGCAGTTTATATGTGTACAGCAGCAGCTTAATTTAAAAAAGCTCTTCAATCATTTTAAGTATAATGTTTATTCATTTTGTAACAATTTCCTGATAGCCTGAATGATTTGCCTATCACATTCACTAATTACTTTACTAGCATTATGATGACCACACTTATTTTCTTTCCAATAATAATTTCAAAATACTAATGGATTTTATTTTACTTTCTCTTTGAAAATTTAAATGACAAACTACTGTTTCTTTGTAAGCTTCCTAATGTAGTAATTGTGTTTGATTGAATCTATGTTAGGTACTGAATTATAATGGAGAGGAAAAAAGTGTGTTAATAAAAATATCCCTTAAAATTAACTGTCAACTCTATAAGTACCTTCACATTACATATTTTTCCTATCGTTTCAGTAAAATAGAGTATCATAAATAAACTTAAAAATAGTGGTTTTAAGATAAATATCTAAGATTAAATAACCCAATCAAATATGGCAATATATTCTTCTGGTTTATAGATTTAACAGATTTATAAAAATTTTAAAATGACATAGAAATGAAAAGAATAAAAAAGAGAGATTATAATGGGTGAGTGTCAGAGATATGCCAGATTATCTGGTAATTAAAAAAGAACCATTTGATTTAATTATGTCAATATTTTACATTAGATAATTTTCTTAAAAATGACTGTATCAAAACAGCTAAATCAAAATAGCTATCACCAAATGGTCTATGGCAAACTCTTATAGCATACAATAGTAAATATTAAAGAAAGTTCTTGTGCTACACTAGTCCTTTTGTGATACCCTGAGAAACAAGAGTTCTATTTTCAAATTATTTTGAGAAATACTGCTTACTACCACTCTCTTGCACCCATTTTAAGTTTTGAGTGCACACTAATTAAGGTTATGAAAAATATTTTTGCAGTCTATTTAAATTAATCTGCACCAATATTTCCAAATTTAATTTGATCATGAGCTCTGAATAAGTGTGTTTGTAAAATGCTGATAAATGTTTTTAATTTTAATTTTGGTTTTCATTTCATTTATGTATTTTGTGAAATATAGTTAATTTATAATTTTATGTTAATTACTGCTACACAGCAAAGTGATTCAGTTATATGTATGTATAAATTCTTTTTAAAAATATTATTTTCCATTAGGGCTTATTATAGAATACTGAAAATAGTTCTCTTTGCAGGACCTTGTTGTTTGTTCATTTTACATATAAAAGTTTACATCTGCAAATCCAAACCTCCCGCTCTATCCCTCCCCCAAACTTTTCCCCTTGGCAACCATGAGTCTATTCTCTATTTTCATGATACTATTTCTGTTTCATATATAGGTTCATTTTATGTTTTAGATTCCACATACTAGTGATCAGTTCAGTTCGGTCACTCAGTCATGTCTGACTCTTTGAGACCCCATGAATTACAGCATGCCAGGCCTCCCTGTCCATCACCAACTCCCGGAGTTCACTCAAACTCACCTCCGTCAAGTTGATGATGCCATCCAGCCATCTCATCCTCCAGTCGTCCCCTTCTCCTCTTGCTCCCAATCCCTCCCAGCATCAGAGTCTTTTCCAATGAGTCAACTCTTCGCATGAGGTGGCCAAAGTACTGGAGCTTCAGCTTTAGCATCATTCCTTCCAAAGACCACCCACAGCTGATCACCTTTAAAATGAACTGGTTGGATCTCCTTGCAGTCCATGGGACTCTCACAAGTCTTCTCCAACACCACAGTTCAAAAGCATCAATTTTTCGGTGCTCAGCTTTCTTCACAGTCCTACTCTTACATCCATACATCACCACTGGAAAAACCACAGCCTTGACTAGACGGACCTTTGTTGGCAAAATAATGTCTCTGCTTTTGAATATGCTGTCTAGGTTGGTCATGCCTTTCCTTCCACGGAGTAAGCGTCTTTTAACTTCACGGCTGCAATCACCATCTGCAGTGATTTTGGAGCCCTCCAAAATAAAGTCTGACACTGTTTTCAGTATTGCCCCATCTATTTTCCATGAAGTGGTGGGACCAGTTCCCATGATCTTTGTTTTCTGAATGTTGAGCTTTAAGCTGACTTTTTCACTCTCCTCTTTCACTTTCATCGAGAGGCTTTTTAGTTCCTCTTCACTTTCTGCCATAAAGGTCATGTCATCTGTATATCCGAGGTTATTGATTTTTCTCCTGGCAATCTTGATCCCAGCTTATGCTTCTTCCAGCCCAGCGTTTCTCATGATGTACTCTGCATATATATTTGTGTTTTTCTTTCTGACTTATTTCACTTAGTGTGATAATCTCTAGTTGCATCAGTGTTACTGTTCTTTTTTATGGTTGAGTAGTAGTCCATTTTATATATGTACCATATCTTCTTTACCTGTCCATCTGTCCATTTGTCAATGGACATTAAGATTTTTTCCATATCTTTGCTATTGTGAATAGTGCTACTATGAATATAGGTGTGCATGTATCTTTTTGAATTACAGCTTTGTCTATATATATATGCCCAAGTGTCGGACTGTTGGATCATATGTTAGTTCTATTTTTATTTTTCTGAGAAACCTTCATTCTGCTTTCCACAGTGACTGAACCAACATACATTCCCACCAACAATGTTCCCTTTTCTTCACACTGTCTCTAGCATTTATTTGTAAGCTTTTTAACATGTTGCTGATATTTGCTCTTATTTACTTAACATTCATTTCTTCCAAAGCATTATGCTGGCTGAATTCCACCTCATCTCTGATTGGATTGTCAGCCACAAATTGGCATTTGTCATGACTGCTTGCCATCTACCTCTTCAAGTTTTAAATCATATTAAATCAACTGCTGACCTCCAACACCCCTAAAAGTTCAGGGTGAAAAGCATAAATGAGATATTTAGTGCTCCAGGAAGCTGCACACCAGGCTTCCCTGTCGATCACCAATCCCCGGAGCTTACTCAAACTCATATCCATTGAGTCTGTGATGCCATCCAATCATTTCATCCTCTGTCGTCCCCTTCTCATCCCATTTTCAATCTTTCACAGCATCAGGGTCTTTTCCAATGAGTCAGCTCTTCGCATCAGTTGGCCAAAGTACTGGAGTTTCAACTTTAGCATCAGTCCTTCCAATGAATATTCAGGACTGATATCATTTAGGATGGACTGGTTGGATCTCGTTGCAGTCCAAGGGACTCTCATCAAAAGTCTTCTCCAACATCGCAATTCATAAACGTCAATTATTTGCTGCTCAGCTTTCTTTATAGTTGAACTCTCATATCCATACATGACCATTGGAAAAACTATAACCTTGACTAGATGGACAGTTGTTTGCAAAGTAAGGTCTCTGTTTTTTAATATGCTGTCTAGGTTGGTCATAACTTTTCTTCCAAGGAGTAGCCAGCTTTTAATTTCATGTCTGATTTCACCATCTGCAGTGATTTTAGAGCCCAAGAAAATAAAGTCTGTCACTGTTACCCCATTTATTTGCCATAAAGTGATGGGACCAGATACCATGGTCCTAGTTTCACTCTCCTCTTTCAATTTTATCAAGAGGCTCTTTAGTTCTTCACTTTCTGCCATAAGGGTGGTGTTATTTGCTTATCTGGTTACTGGCAAACTTGAATCCAGCTTGTGCTTTATCCAGACCACCATTTCTCATGATGTTCTCTGCATATCAGTTAAATAAGCAGAGTGACAGTATACAGCCTTGACGTCCTCCTTTCACAATTTGGAACCACTCAATTGTTTCATGTCTGGTTCTAACTGTTGCTTCTTGACCTGCATACAGATTTCTCAGGAGGCAGATAAGGTGGTTTTGGCCAAAAACAGAAGCTTTTAGGGTTCAGTCCAACAACTATGTTTTAGCAAATCTACTGGTAGATGCTAAAGTTTGAAAATCTCTGTCTTAGGATGTTGGTTGTTATTTATACTTATCTTCTGATCTATATTTATATTTTCCTCCAGCTCTTCTTGCAAGCCTTGTTGGGTATCCAGTTGGTATCCATTCTCTAGAATTACAGTAAAAGCAAGCAAATTCAAATTCAGTGTTTCTTGTGGGTGAATATTTGGGAATAAACCACATTTTAAGTGCCATTCAAGGTGTACCAGAAACTTTATTAAAAATTTAGTCATTTGCTTATTTAAATTAATTTTATACAAAGAACTGAGAAATTTGCTGGGAGCCATCTTCTTAAATTTTGTCATGTTAAGACAATGATATAACCACTGACCTATAAAGGCAAGAAATAGATAGACAATACTATTCCTACTGGTTATTATAAATGTTTCTCCTTTGTTCTCATCCATTTTCAGGCACATTCTAATTTTGTGCTGATTATTAGCTTGAGTTCAGGCTTTTAACTAGTCACTCTTGACTAGTCTTGGCATTTGAAACTGGTCTCTCTGAAATTTGATTTCTGTATTGCTGATCCTCTCTGTGATGCCAGTTGTCTTGCTGTTCACACAGTTCACTGAACCCAAGGTAGGCAAGACTCAAGTTAAGAGGCTGGAAGAAAACTTGAGGAGCTATAGGAACTGCAGTCATGGTTATTCTTTGCTGGTTTTCATAGTAGCCATAACACAGACTCTCCCCTGGCTGATGCAGCAGCCATAGGAACAGCCATAACATAACTGTATAGTAACCATAATGTAGCCACAACATAACCTCATATAAAATAACCATGATGCAACACCAATGTGGCCCCAGTGCAGCAACAGCCAGGGCTTTTATAGTGAAGCTCATACAGGTGTACTATACAAAGTAGTCCACAACCAAGTGAGTACCTCATGATGTGTATTCACAGTGCCAAAAGCCATCTCAGCTGTTACACAATCATGCAGTCATTATTTACAGAACATGGGGTGAGTGGGTATGAAACTGTGAGGTGACAGAGCCTGACTGATGCCATCTTGTTAATTTCTCCACATTCCACCCCTTCAGAGTCTCTCGTCCCACAGATTATGTAGGTTCTGCCCTCTGTGGCATCCTCCTAGCACACCATGCCACCACTTGAACCCACATCCCACAACAACAATAGAGGCTACAACAACAGTTACATTCCCAGCACATAGCAAAATCCAATGCCAGATATCACCGAGAAATAATGTGCAGTCCTTGCCCTCATGGGGCTAGAAGAGCCACTCACTGCGTGTAGAATGCCTTTATCTTCCATGGCCAAGTCCAGTCCACCATCTCTCTTTATAAGTTTGCAGGAAAGCCTCCACAGGGCCAACTCTTCCCCTACCCCAGTATAGTTTTTATTAATGACCTGCCACAGGTGCAGGCCCTTCAAGGAGGGAATTTTTGTGGCATTCACAGTGCACCCACAAGATTCTAAATGTTTTTACACTGTTCTAAATCTACATCATAAGATATAGCCTAAATCTATATCACAGGGCACAGCCTTTATAGTACACTCTTCCAAATCTAGGACAGCCTAAACCTTAACCATTTTGCTACTATAGCCATCAACGTATGCACTAGGACAAGGAAACCTTTCCAGCTTACTGTAAACATGGTTGCATTCAGCACCAGTGCCAACTGCGGCCATCGCTCTCTGTGCATTAGCTAGAAACCAGTGAATAGCAAGTTCTAATGGGGCCTGCAGTCCCTGCTGGGGCTCTTCAAGTGGGCACCTTAGTCTGAGCCTTATTTAAAGCAGAAAAGGTCATCTAAAGGAACATCATTAGGCACCATGTAATCTTGTAACTGAACTGCCCTTATCTCTTTCTGCAGATACTTTACCAAACTTTGTAAACTGCTGCTCTGGTTTTAGTTACCTCCATAGCTTTAGGAATACAGCATTGGGCTGTTTATCAATTTTATTTCTGTCAACTCCCTCTGTGAGCAAATCGGTCCACATTTGCATCCATGTCAACTGTATGGGGCCTTTACCACCTTGGTATCCCTTTGGGGTATCCACACACCTGACAGCTTTTGCCTGCCACTGCCCCCTTTTCTCCAAAGCTAGCCACCATGGAGGTCACCTCATAGATGTGGCACCCTACATAGGGAGCAAGAATAGCAGTCAGGGAACCACAAGACAGAGAACGGGCATTCTTCAAAATGGGGTCTTGAATGTTGCTAGTAAAACAATCATCTGGACCCTAGGTATTTGAGTTAAACATTGACTGCTTTATGCCCAGTTTTCACACCACTTGGGTCAACTAAGCATAGGTATACCATTTACTCACAGTATCCTTGAGCTCACCCACATTTACCCACATGGTGAAGACGGCAGCGTTAATTCATCTCAAGAGGGTGTGCATTTGATTAGGTGCACATTGCATGAGTTGCCTAGCATTCTTCAACCTTTGCCTCAAAGAGGGGTGCGTGGTTATAGATACCATCCTTTCTGTTTCATCCCCAGCACATAGGATACTGTCCATCCTTATGTCCCGAAGTCACAAGAGCCATGCTGCCAATGTTTCCCCTAACTTTTGCTAAAACTACTTACCCAAGTCAACCAACTCTGCCTGAGTATATGGCAATACATCAGGAACTCAGTCACATTGATGGCCTTTTGAAGATGTTCCCCCTGGGCCATAGGCTGCTCACACTTCACTTTGTGTTGCACAATGGACCTCACAGCCAAACAGAAACCAACAGTCTCATAACATTCAACATCACCATCACTTCACTCACTTCATCACCTCACTGTCAGAGATGCTGTTTTCTTCAGGACCACTGGGTTCTTGATCTAATGACAATATACATTGATCTAGTGGTTCCAAGCATCTCTGCACATTGCACACTGAGGCAACATCATGGAGAGCACTACCCATATTCACTTTCAGGGCAGTCAGGAAAATCCACTCTACAGTGCCAGCTGCAGTCTATGTGCTGCCTTGTTTGGCAAATGGAAATTCACCACCTGCAACAACTTTTCAGGGCTATCCATTGTACCATCCACTGCCTCCCAGTTTTCCACCAAAGCCCACACTGAGAAGATCATAGCCACGTGTTACCACATGCTATATGGTGGCCAGTGGCTTCCTCCATCCAGTGGAACCTCAAGCTCTTCTACCTGCTGGGTATCCTGTTGACTACACCAATTGTACTGCTGATCCTGTTCATGATGCCAATTGTCTTGCTGCTCATACTGTTTGCTGAACCCAGGGTAGGCAAAGCTTGAGTTAAGAGGCAGGAAGAAGTTGCAAGGAGCCATAGGAATGGCAGACACATTTATGCTCTCCTGACTCAAACAGCAGCCATAACACAGCCTCTCTCCTGGGGTTATAGCCCATAACAATAGCCATAACATAACCATATCATAGCCATAATGTAGCCACTGCATATCTTCACATAACATAACCATGGTGCCACCCCAATGTAGTCTAAATGCAGCAGCAGTCAGGGCTTTCATGGTGAAGCTCCTATGGACGTACTGCACAAAGTAGCCTGAAACCAAAAGAGTACCTCATGATGCGGATGCACAGTACAGTAAGCAATTTCAACTGTTATACAACTGTGCAAAGTCATTGCTTACAGAAAATGGGGTGAAAGGACATGAGAGCATCAGGTGAGAAAGCCTGACTGGTATCATCTTGTTCATTTTCTCACAATCTCCTTCACATATTAGGTTCTGCCTTCCTCATTTGGAGAAACATCTGTTGGGAAAACCTGAGTATCAGTTGGGATGTATCTAGCTGCAAGAAAAATTATACCCCACACAGTGGTATCAGCAATAAATATATCTATTTTTATGATATAAGAATTAGCCCAAAGACAAGAAGTCAGAATCTAGACAGTTTCAGGGGTTTGGTTGAACAACTCAGTAGTGACATTCACTGTATGTAACCACTTGTCTTTCCTCATAATAACTAAATTACTGTGTCAACCCAAAATCCTCAATAGGTGATATTCCAAGTATTAGGAAATAAGGACAGAAAAGGGGGCTTGTTTGTGTACTCCTCTCAAGAGAAAATAAATTCCTGAAGTTTTTAAGGAAACTTCCTCTTATGTCACCTTAATCAGAACTGCGTCACATAGTCATCCCTGGCTTGGGGTAAACTGGAATATAGGGGACTGTGTTGTTGTTTTTAATCTTTACTTTATCTTGACTAATGAAAGGAAAGTATGGTCAAAGGGGTTTAAATGATGTTTATATCCTGCCTTATTTAGACCTTCAGCATCCCAGGCAACTTGCACAAGTCTTTAATAGGGTTTGGAGGGAGAATGATATTTCAATGGAAATAAGAAAAAAGGAAGGATGTACAATACAAGGAAATAGGTCAATCTGATATATTAAAAGTAATCAGGACATAAGGAATATTTGCAATTTCATTTTTAGTTTTAAAACTGCCAAGAGTATTTTCAAAAATCCCAAACATGTTATATTTATGTAGTGTTTTTAAGTCTATAGGTCACTCCAATCAGAGAAGGCAATGGCAACCCACTCCAGTATTCTTGCCTGGAAAATCCCATGGACAGAGGAGCCTGGTTAAGTTGCAGTCCATGGGGTCTCTAAGAGTCGGAGGTGACTGAGCGACTTCACTTTCACTTTTTACTTTCATGTATCAGAGAAGGAAATGGCAACACACTCCAGTGTTCTTGCCTGGAGAATCCCAGGGACAGGGGATCCTGATGGGCTGCTGTCTATGGAGTCACACAGAGTTGGACACGACTGAAGTGACTTAGTAGCAGCAGCAGCAAGTCACTCCAGTTTCATTTAAATAATTTTTACTGAATCTTAGTTGATTTACAATATTTTCTTGTTTATAGCAAAGTTATTCAATTATATGTATATATTATTTTCAGATTATTTTCCATTATAGGTAATTATAGGATATTTACTATAGTTCACTGTGCTATGCCATAAAGTTTTATTGCTTATCTATTTCATATATAGTCATATATAACTGTTAATACCAAGTTCTTAATTTATTTCCCCCTCCCTTTTCCCCTTTGGTAACTATAAGTTTGTTTTCTGTGTCTTTGTGTCTATTTCTCTTTTTCAAAATAAGTTCATTTGAATCATTTTTTTAAAAAAGATTCCATATATAAGTGATATATGACTTAGTATGATTATCTTTACACCCATTCTTGTTGTTGCAAATGCATTATTTCACAATTTTTAATGGCTGAGTAATATACCATTTTGCATGGTATCTTATTCATTTATTCATCTGTCAATGGATATAAGTTACCATGTCTCAGGTACTGTAGATAGTGCTGCTATGAACATTGGGGGTACATGTATCACTTTCAATTAGAATTTTCTCTGGATATTTGCCCAGGAGTAGGTTTGCTGGATCACATGGTAAACTCTATTTTTAGTTTTTCCAGGAACACTCATACTGTTCAGGATAGTGGCTGTACCAATTTACATTCCCAGCAATAGTTTAGAAAGATTTCTTTACTCCACATCCATTCTAGCATTTAATATTTGTAGATTTTGAAGATGGGCATACTGACTGGAGTGAGATGATATCTCATTGCAGTTTTGATATACATTTCTCTAATAATTAGTTATGCTAAACATATTTTCATGACTCCCATTTGTTTATTTTTTGTTTTTATTTAATCACTCTAGGACAGAGGTCCCCAACCTTTCTGGCACCAGGGACTGTTTTCATGGAAAATAATTTTTCCCTGAACAGGGTGGAGGAGGGAAAGTTCATTTGGTAATGCAAGGGATAGCTCAGGAGGTAATGCAAGTGATGGAGAGTGGCAAATGAAGCTTTGTTCACTCATCTGTCACTCACCTCCTGCTCTCTGGCCTGGTTAGGGATCCCCAATCAAGGAGACAGGTCAAAAAAAAAAAGAAAAAAAAGAATGCAAAACATTTTGTGATATATATTAGTGTTTTCTTCTTAAAGTTTTATACTATCTGGTTACATTTAGGTGTTTAATTAATTTTGAGTTTATTATTATATAAGGTGTTAGACAATGTTCTAATTTTACTTTTTAACATGAAGCTTCCCAGTCTACCCAGCATCTATTATTGATAAGATTGTCTTTTCTTTATTGGATATTCTTGTCTTCTTTGTTGAAGACTAATTAAACATAAGTGTACAGGTTTATTTCTGGGTTCTCTGTTCTGTTCCATTGACCCATATATCTATTTTTGTACCAGTGCCATGCTGTTTTGAATACTGTAGCTTTTTCATATTGTCTGAAGTCTGGGAGGGTTATGACTCCAGCTTTGTTCTTTTCCCTCAAGATTGCTTTGGCAATCCTGAGTCTTTTATGGTTCCATATAAATTTTAGGATTATTCATTCTAGTTCTTTGGATAATGTCATAGACAATTTGATAAGTATCACATTAAATCTAGATCGCATGTACACCCATGGTGGATTCATGTCAATGTATGGCAAAACCAATACAGTATTATAAAGTAAAATAAAGTAAAAAATAAAAAGTTAAAAAAAAAATAAAGCTATTACCCCAATTTAAAATACAATTAAATTAAAAAAATCTAGATTGCTTTTGCTGTTATAGCCATCTTAATAATGTTAATACTTCCAATTCAAGACCATGAAATATTTTTCCAATTAAAAAAGTTTTTTTTCTATTTATTTTATCAATGTTTTGTAGTTAATGTACAAGACCTCTTTCTTTGGTCAAGTTTATTATAAATGTTTTATTTTTCTGATGTGATTTTAAAAGGGCTAAAAAAATTTTATTTCTTCTATTTCATTGTTAGTGTAAAGAAATGCAACAGATTCCTGATATGTTAATCTAGTTTTCTGCTACTTTCCTGGAACTGCCCATCAGTTCTAGTATTTTTTTGTGTAGAGTCTCCAGAATTTTCTATACATAGTAGCATATCATCTGCATATAATGTCAATTTCACCTCTTCCTTTTCAATTTGGACATTTTTTTTTCCTTTTTATTCTTGCCTGATTGCTGTGGCTAGGACTTCCAATATTATGTTGAATATATGTGATGTGAGTTGGCATCCTTGTTCCAGATTTTAGTGGGAACACTTTTAGCTTTTCACCCTAGAGTATTATTTGGCTATGTATCTGCTATAAATAGTTTCATGATATTGAGGTATGTTCCTTCAAAACTAACTTTGGTCAGAATTTTTATCATAAATGGATGCTGACTTTTACCAAATGTTTTTCCTGTATTTATTGAGATGATTTTTTTTTTTTTTTGCCTTTCCTTGTGTTGATTAATTTGTGTATGTTGAACCATCTTTGCATCTTTGCGATCCTGGAATGAATCCAACGTGAATATGCTAAATGATAATGATCTTTTTTTATGTGTGGTTGGATTCTGTTTGCTAATATTTGGTTGAGAACATTTAATTCTGTATCCTGTATAGAATTACAGCTGTCCTATAATTTTCTTTTTCTGCTAGTGTCTTTGCCTGGTTTTGATATCGGTTAGGTGGTGATTTCATAAAACAACTTTGTGAGCGTTTCCTCTTCTTCAGTCTTTTGCACATGTTTGAGAAAAATTGGCATGCTGCTGCTACTGCTGCTAAGTCACTTCAGTCGTGTCCGACTCTGTGCAACTCCAGAGACGGCAGCCCACCAGGCTCCCCCGTCCCTGGGATTCTCCAGGAAAGAATACTAGGTTGGGTTACCATTTCCTTCTCCAATGCATGAAAGTGAAAAGTGAAAGTGAAGTCACTCAGTCGTGTCCGACTCTGTGCGACCCAATGGACTGCAGGCTACCAGGCTCCTCCGCCCATAGGATTTTTCAGGCAAGAGTGCTGGAGTGGGGTGCCATTGCCTTCTCCAGAATTGGCATATGTTCTTTGTATGTTTGATAGAATTTTCCAGTGATGCTGTCAAGTCCTGGGGATTCTTCTTTGCAAGTTATATGTTTTATTATTGTTACAGGTTATAGTCTTCTCAAAGCATCTATTTCTTCTTGATCCAGTTTTGGTGGAGTGCACTTTTGTAGAAACTTGTCCACTTCCTCTAGGTTGCTCAGTTCATTGGCGTATAATTACTCATGGTGTTCTCTTATGATTTTTCATATTTCTGTGGCATTGTTTGTAATTTCTCCTGTTTTGCTTCTTACTTTGCTTTCTTAGGTCTATGCTTTCTTTTTTTTAATTTTTATTTTTACTTTATTTTACTTTACAATACTGTATTGGTTTTGCCATACATTGACATGAATCTGCCACAGGTGTACATGAGTTCCCAAACATGAACCCCCCTCCCACCTCCCACACTATATCATCTCTCTGGATCATCCCCATGATAATTACCATCTTTCTTTCTTTTTCTTTTTTTTTAATTACCATCTTTCTAAATTCCATATATATCCATCTCATTAGAACTAATTCAAATATATTATTTTTAATGGTTGAGTAATACTCCAAGATCTATGCTTTCTTCTTAGAGAGCCTAGCCAGAAATTTGCATATTCTGTTTATCTTTATAAATCGTCAACTCTTGGTTTTATTGATTTTTTTTTTCTATTTTAAAAAATCTCTATTTCTTCTCTAATTTTTAATAGCTCCTTCTCTCTGCTACTTTTATATTGTGTTTCTTCTTTTTAATTCATTTAGGTGAAGCTTAGGTTATTTGATATTTCTCTTGTTTTTTGAGAAAGTTCTGTATTACTATGAACTTTCCTTTTAGGATTACTTTTTTCTTTCTTTCTTTTTTTTTTTTTTTAACTTTACAATACTGTATTGGTTTTGCCATGCATTGACATGAATCCACTCAGGGTGTACATGCGTTCCCAAACATGAACCCCCCTCCCACCTCCCTCCCCATAACATCTCTCTGGATCATCCCCGTGCACCAGCCCCAAGCGTCCTATATCCTGCATTGGACCTAGACTGGCGATTCGTTTCTTACATGATAGTATACATGTTTCAATGCCATTCTCCCAAACCATCACACCCTCTCCCTCTCCCTCAGAGTCCAAAAGTCCACTCTACACATCTGTGTCTCTTTTGGTGTCTCGCATACAGGGTCATCATTACCATCTTTCTAAATTCCATATAGATGTGTTAGTATACTGTATTGGTGTTTTTCTTTCTGGCTTACTTCACTCTGTATAATCGGCTCCAGTTTCATCCATCTCATTAGAACTGATTCCAAATGTATTCTTTTTAATGGCTGAGTAATACTCCATTGTGTATATGTATCACAGCTTTCTTATCCATTAATCTGCTGATGGACATCTAGGTTGTTTCCATGTCCCAGCTATTATAAACAATTCTGCAATGAACATTGGGGTACATGTGCCTCTTTCAATTCTGGTTTCCTCGCTGTGTCTGCCCAGCGGTGGGATTCCTGGGTCATAAGGTAGTTCTATTTGTAATTTTTAAAGGAATCTCCACACTGTTCTCCATAGTGGTTGTACTAGTTTGCATTCCCACCAACAGTGTAGGAGGGTTCCCTTTTCTCCACACTCTTTCCAGCAGACATTTGGATCGCAGACATTCTGACTGGTGTGAAGTGGTACCTCATTGTGGTTTTGATTTGCATTTCTCTAATAATGAGTGATGTTGAACATCTTTTCATGTGTTTGTTAGCCATCCGTATGTCTTCTTTGGAGAAATGTCTATTTAGCTCTTTGGCCCATTTTTTCATTGGGTCGTTTATTTTTTCTGGAATTGAGCTGAATCAGTTGCTTGCATAGTTTTGATATTGGTTGTTTGTCAGTTGTTTCATTTGCTATTATTTTCTCCCATTCAGAAGGCTGTATTTTCACCTTGGTTATATTTTCCTTTGTTGTGCAGAAGCTTTTAATTTTCCTTAGATCCCATTTGTTTATTTTTGCTTTTATTTCCAGAATTCTAGAGGGTGGATCATAGAAGATCCTGCTGTAATTTATGTCAGAGAGTGTTTTGCCTGTGTTATCCTCTAGGAGTTTTATAGTTTCTGGTCTAACATTTAGATCTTTAATCCATTTTGAGTTTATTTTTGTGTGCAGTGTTAGAAAGTGATCTAGTTTCATTCTTTTACAAGTGGTTGACCAGTTTTCCCAGCACCACTTGTTTAAGAGATTGTCTTTACTCCATTGTATATTCTTGCCTCCTTTGTCAAAGATAAGGTGTCCATATGTGTGTGGATTTATCTCTGGGCTTTCTATTTTGTTCCATTGATCTATATTTCTGTCTTTGTGCCAGTACCATACTGTCTTGATGACTGTGGCTTTGTAGTAGAGCCTGAAGTCAGGCAAGTTGATTCCTCCAGTTCCATTCTTCTTTCTCCAGATTGCTTTGGCTATTCGAGGTTTTTTTGTGTTTCCATACAAACCTTGAAATTATTTGTTCTAGTTCTATGAAAAATATCGCTGGTAGCTTGATAGGGATTGCATTGAATCTGTAGATTGCTTTGGGTAGTATCCTCATTTTCACTATATTGATTCTTCTGATCCATGAAAATGGCATATTTCTCCATCTATTAGTGTCCTCTTTGATTTCTTTCATCAATGTTTTAAAGTGTTCTATATATAGGTCTTTAGTTTCTTTAGGTAGACATGTTCCTAAGTATTTTATTCTTTTCGTTGCAATGGTGAATGGAATTGTTTCCTTAATTTCTTTTTCTACTTTCTCATTATTAGTGTATAGGAATGCAAGCGATTTCTGTGTGTTGATTTTATATCTTGCAACTTTACTATATTCATTGATAAGCTCTAGTAATTTTGTGGTGGAGTCTTTAGGGTTTTCTATGTAGAGGATCAATGCATCTGCAAACAGTGAGAGTTTTACTTCTTCTTTTCCAATTTGGATTCCTTTTATTTCTTTCTCTGCTCTGATTGCTCTGCCCAAAACTTCCAGAACTATGTTGAATAGTAGTGGTGAAAGTGGGCACCGTTGTCTTGTTCCTGACTTTAGGGGAAATGCTTTCAATTTTTCACCATTGAGGACAATGTTTGTTGTGGGTTTGTCATATATAGCTTTTATTATGTTGAGGTATGTTCCTTCTATTCCTGCTCTGGAGAGTTTTTATTATAAAAGGATGTTAAACTTTGTCAAAGGCCTTCTCTGCATCTATTGAGATAATCATATGGCTTTTATTTTTCAATTCGTTAATGTGGTGAATTATATTGATTGATTTGCAGATATTGAAGATTCCTTGCATCCCTGGGAAAAAGCCCACTTGGTCATGGTGCATGATCTTTGTAATGTGTTGTTAGATTCTGATTGCTAGTGTTTTGCTGAGGAATTTTGCATCTATGTTCATCAGTGATATTGGCCTGTAGTTTTCTTTTTTGTGGCATCTTTGTCAGGTTTTGGTATTAGGGTGATGGTGGCCTCATAGAATGAGTTTGGAAGTTTACCTTCCTCTGTAATTTTCTGGAGGAGTTTGAGTAGGATCGGTGTTAGCTCTTCTCGAAAATTTTGGTAGAATTCAGCTGTGAAGCCGTCTGGACCTGGGCTTTTGTTTGCTGGAAGAGTTCTGATTACAGTTTCAATTTCCCTGCTTGTGATGTGTGTGTTAAGATGTCCTGTTTCTTCCTGGTTCAGTTTTGGAAAGTTGTACTTTTCTAAGAATTTGTCCATTTCTTCCACATTATCCATTTTATTGGCATATAATTGCTGATAGTAGTCTCTTATGATCCTTTGTATTCCTGTGTTGTCTTTTGTGATCTCTCCATTTTCATTCTATTTTTATTGACTTGATTTTTCTCTCTTTGTTTATTGATGAGTCTGGCTAATGGTTTGTCAATTTTATTTATCCTTTCAAGGAACCAGTTTTTGGCTTTGTTGATTTTTGCTATGGTCTCTTTTGTTCCTTTAGCATTTGCCCTAATTTTTAAAATTTCTTAAAAAAAAATAAAAATAAATACATAATAAAATAAAATAAAATTTCTTCCCTTCTACTAACTCTGGGGTTCTCCATTTCTTCCTTTTCTAGTTGGTTTAGATATCGAGTTAGGTTATTTATTTGACTTTTTTCTTGTTTCTTGAGGTATGGCTCCATTGCTATGAATTTTCCTCTTAGCACTGCTTTTATAGTGTCCCACAGGTTTGGGGTTGTTGTGTTTTCATTTTCATTAGTTTCTATGCATATTTTGATTTCTTTTTTGATTTCTTCTGTGATTTGTTGGTTATTCAGAAATGTGTTGTTCAGCCTCCATATGTTGGAATTTTTAATAGTTTTTCTTCTGTAATTGAGATCTAATCAATGCATTATGGTCAGAAAAGATGCTTGGAATGATTTCAATTTTTTTTTTAATTTATCAAGGTTAGATTTATGGATGAGGATGTGATCTATCCTCGAGAAGGTTCCGTGAGCACTTGAAAATAAGGTGAAATTCATTGTTTTGGGGTGAAATGTCCTATAGATATCAATTAGATCTAACTGGTCTATTGTATCATTTAAAGTTTGCATTTCTTTGTTAATTTTCTGTTTAGTTGATCTGTCCATAGGTGTGAGTGGGGTATTAAAGTCTCCTACTATTATTGTGTTATTATTAATTACCCCTTTCATACTTGTTAGCATTTGTCTTACATATTGCAGTGCTTCTGTCTTGGGTGCATATATATTTATAATTGTTATATCTTCTTCTTGGATTGGTCCTTTGATCATTATGTAGTGTCCTTCTTTGTCTCTTTTCACAGCCTTTCTTTTAAAGTCTATTTTATCTGATAAGAGTATTGCCACTCCTGCTTTCTTTCCGTCTCTATTTGCATGGAATATCTTTTTCCAGCCCTTCACTTTCAGTCTGTATGTGTCCCTTGTTTTGAGGTGGATCTCTTGTAAACAACATATAGAGGGGTCTTATTTTTTATCCATTGAGCCAGTCTTTGCCTTTTGGTTGGGGCATTCACCCCATTTACGTTTAAGGTGATTATTGATAAGTATGATCACGTTACCATTTACTTTATTGTTTTGGGTTTGGGTTTATACACCCTTTTTGTGTTTCCTGTCTAGAGAATATCCTTTAGCATTTGTTGGAGAGCTGGTTTGGTGGTGCTGAATTCTCTCAGCTTTTGCTTGCCTGTAAAGCTTTAGATTTCTCCTTCGTATTTGAATGAGATCCTTGCTGGGTACAGTAATCTAGGCTGTAGGTTATTAATCTTACATCACTTTAAGTATGTCTTGCCATTCCCTTCTGGCCTGAAGAGTTTCTATTGAAAGGTCAGCTGTTATCCTTGTGGGATTCCCCTTGTGTGTTATTTGTTGTTTTTCCCTTGCTGCTTTTAATATTTGTTCTTTGTGTTTGATCTTTGTTAATTTGATTAATATGTGTCTTGGGGTGTTTCACCTTGGGCTTATCCTATTTGGAACTCTCTGTGTTTCTTGGACTTGGGTGAATATTTCCTTCCCCATTTTACGGAAGTTTTCAACTATTATCTCCTCAAGGATTTTCTCATGGTCTTTCTTTTTGTCTTCTTCTTCTGGGACTCCTGTAATTCGAATGTTGGAGCGTTTCATGTTGCCCTGGAGGTCTCTGAGACTGTCCTCATTTCTTTTAATTCGTTTTTCTTTTTTCCTCTCTGATTCACTTATTTCTACCATTCTATCTTCTATTTCACTAATTCTGTCTTCTGCCTCCATTATTCTGCTATTTTTTGCCTCCAGAGTGTTTCTGATCTCATTTATTGTGTTATTCATTATATATTGACTCTTTTTTATTTCTTCTAGGTCCTTGTTAAACCTTTCTTTCATCTTCTCAATCCT
This sequence comes from Ovis canadensis, assembly GCF_042477335.2. NCBI lineage: Eukaryota > Metazoa > Chordata > Mammalia > Artiodactyla > Bovidae > Ovis > Ovis canadensis. The sequence continues at coordinate 10,579,748 of NC_091255.1, forward strand.
TGTCTCCAGGCTATTTATTTGTGATTCCATTTTGATTTCAAGATTTTGGATCATTTTCACTATCAGTATTCGGAATTCTTTCTCAGGTAGATTCCCTATCTCTTCCTCTTTTGTTTGTTTTGCTGGGCATTTCTCCTGTTCCTTTACCTGCTGAGTATTCCTCTGTCTCTTCATCTTTGGTTATATTGCTTTCTATGTTCTCTGAATTTATGGAGTTCTTTTTATTATGGAGCTTCCTCACTGTGGGTGGGGTTGTATCAGTGGCTTGTCAAGGTTTCCTGGTTAGGGAGGCTTGTGTTGGAGTTCTGGTGGGTGGAGCTGGGTTTCTTCTCTCTGGAGTGCAATGGAGTGACCAGTAGTGGGTGATGAGATGTCAATGGTTTTGGAGTAACTTTGAGCTGCCTGTATATTGAAGCTAAAATGTGTGTTCCTGTGTTGCTGGAGAATTTGCGTGGTATGTCTTGCTCTGGAACTTGTTGGCCCTATGGTGGAGCTTGGTTTCAGTGTAGGTATGGAGGCATTTGATGAGCTCCTATTGCTTAATGTTCCCTGAATTCAGGAGTTCTCTGATGTTCTCAGGCTTTGGACTTAAGCCTCCTGCTTCAGGTTTTCAGTTTTATTTTTATAGTAGCCTCTAGACTTCTCCATCTATACAGCACCAATGATAAAACATCTAGGTTAAAGATGAAAAGTTTCTCCACATTGACAGACACCCAGAGAGGTTCACTGAGTTACATGGAGAAGAGAAGATGGAGGGGGTAGTTAGAGGTGACTGGAATGAAATGCAGTGGGATCAAAAAAGGAGAGAGCAAGCTAGCCAGTTATCACCTCCTTATGTGCACTTCACAGTCTGGACCACTCAGAGTTATAATTCACAGAGTTATACAGGGGAGAGAAGGAGGAAGTAGACAGCGGTGGCCAGGGGAATAAAAGAGGGAAATGAAAAGGAGAGAAACAAATCCATCCAGTAACCAGTTCCTTAGGTGTTCTCCACCGTCTGGAACACACAGAGATTCACAGAGTTGGATAGAGAAGAGAAGAGGGAGGGAAGAAACAGAGGCCACCTGGTGGAGAAAAAGGAGAGTCCAAAGGAGGAGAGAGTGGTCAAGCAAGTAATCTCACGCTCAGGTAAAATTGAGTAGTGAAGTTTGGGTTTTTAAATGTACAAAATCAACAACAAAAACCAAAAAGCAAAGATTAAAAATCTATAGTAGAGGTTGGATTTTCAAAATACAATATTAAAGAAAAGAAGAAGGAAAAAAGAAAAAAACAAAAAACAAGAAAACAAAGCCACAAGAATTATTTAAAAACACCAACAACAACCGCACAAAGGCTATATATGGTGTTTGCTTTAAAAAATAGAGTCTTCTTCTTCTTCTTCTTCTTTTTTTTTTTGAAAAGTAATAGTAGGTTATAGAAATAAAAATTAGAGGAGAAATAGAGGACTTAACAATTTTAAAAAGTTAGAAAAAAAAAGAAGAAGTAAAAGAAAAGAAGAAAAAACAACCGCACAACAGCATCAACATGTAAGAATTAAAGATATTAAAATTTAAAAAATAAAAAACTAAAAAAAAAAAAAAAAAAGAGAGAGAGAGAAAAAAAGAATTGATTGTAAAAATAGTGGAGATATATCTGGTCCTTTCTCTGGTGTTGTGGGCAGTGTGGGGTCACTTCCAAGGCGGTTCCCTCTGTTTAACTTCTGTTTGCTGGTCTCTTCACTGTCTGATTTCTGTCCTGACATGGCAGGGCAGTGGTGGACACTTTTTTTTTTTTTTTAGGCTCACTTGTTCAGTCACTCTGTGGGGAGGGAGGGATGCTGCAAACAAATAGCACTGTCTCTGCACGCAGTGTCTCAGCCCCACAGGGCCTGCCCCTGCTGGTGGCACACAAACCGCTCCAGCTCTACGATGCTCAGCTGGGAACCGTCTGAGGCCAGCCCTAGGGTGCGCACACCTCCCTGGTCTAAGCCACTCAGGTTCAGTGCTCAGGTAGCCCTCCGAGGCACAGATTTGGTTGGGACTGCGTTTTGTGCCCTTCCCAGAACCCAGTAGCTCAGGTGTTTGGCAAGCGTGGTCGCTGCGACTTGTCGCCTTTCCTGTCTCTGCTGCTCAGTTTTCTGGGTGTACCACTGGTGCCCCTTGTGAGGCAGATGGTGACTGTCCAGCACCCCCAGAAGTCTTAGCAAAGAAGCCTGCTTGCAGTTTGGTAGGTAAAGTCTCTCCGGGGCTGCGATTGCCCCTTTCTAGCCCTTACGACTCTGGCTGCCTGTCCCCGGCGGGGGATGGTCTGCAGCCGGCTATTTCTGTTCTGTCCTTTGTTCTGTGCTCGGTCCTGGCGGTGTCTTATGTTTGAGCTTTTTGCATGGTAGCTATCCCACAGTCTGGTTTGCTAGCCCAAGTTAGTTCGTTCTGGTTATGCATGGGGTGTTCCTGCCCAATTCTTACAAAGCACTGCAGCCCACGCCTCCCACGCCTCCCTGCCCTGCCCCCACTTGTCAGTGACGGATGCAGGCGTCTGTGCTGCTTTTCCACTGGGGGAGTTACTGTTGGGATCATAGCCTGTGGGTTTTAATTATTTATTTATTTTTCCTCCCTGTTATGTTGCCCTCTGTGCTTCCAAGGCTTGCCACAGACTCGGCAGGGAGAGTGTTTCCTGGTGTTTGGAAACCTCTCTTCTTAAAATTCCCTTCCCGGGTGGGCTTCCCTTCCCAGGACAGAGCTCCCTCCCCGCCTCTTTTCTCTTTTTTTCATCTTTTATATTTTTTCCTACCTGTTTTTGAAGGCAATGACCTGCTTTTCTGGGTGCCTGATGTCCTCTGCCAGCATTCAGAAGTTGTTTTGTGGAGTTTACTCAGTGATGAATTGTTCTTTTGAGGAATTTTTTAGGGAGAAAGTGGTATCCCCATCCTATTCCTCCGCCATCTTAGGACCACCCCCCTTAGGATTACTTTTGCTGCATCCTGTGGATTTTCAATGGTTGCATTTTCACTATAATTTTTTTTCACTATAATTTATCTAAAGATATTTTTAAATTTTCTTCTTTGATTTCATCATTTACTCACTTTCCCCACCCCCTATGTTTCTTTACGTGGTTGATTAGTATTTTCATGCCATTGGAAAAGCTGCTTTAAATAATTTCTACCCTCTCAGATTTATTGAGTCTTGTTTTGTGTCTTTGTATGTAATCTATCCTAGAAAATGTTTCATGTGCCCTTGAAAAGAACGTGCATTCTGTGTGTTTGAGGTTAGTGTCTTGAAAATATCTATTAATCCAGATTTTTCTACTCTGTTATTTAGAATCTCTCTTGACTTACTGATTTTCTGTCTGGAAGGTCTGTCCATTCATATCAATGGGCTGTTGAAATCTCCAACTATTAATGTATTTTTGTTAATTTCTCCCTTTGTGTCTGTTAGTATTTGTTTTCTGTATTTAAGTGCCAATTTATTAGGTGCATATACATTTAAGTGTGTAATGTCATTTTCTTTATCCTTTTATCATTATATATTGTCCTTCTTTGTATTTCTTTATGACTTTCATTTTAAAGTCCATATTGTCTGATATTCAATATTGCTATCCCTGCTTTTTTTTGTCATTTCTGTTTGAATGAAATATCTTTTTATATCTCCTTACTTTCAATCTATGTGTGTCCTTTGTCCTAAAGCAGATCTCTTCTAGGCATCATATTGCAGACTTGTTTTATTATCCAAAGGGTCACTTTGTGTCTTTTGATTAGAGAATTCAGTGCATTGACATTTAAGGCAATTACTGATAGGTGTATATTTATCGCCATCTTAAAAATTGTTTTCCAGGTGATTTTGTATTTCTTCTTTTTTTTCTAGTTTTTCTTTGTGGTTTGTTCATTTTCTTGTAACAAATGTGTTGCATTTATTTTAAGTTATCTTCCTTCTCATTTCTGCAAATCTATTGTATGTCTTTGACTTGTGGTTATCCCTTTTAAAGTAGGTTTACCCATTATTATATCCATTTGCTCTGGATTGACTGTTTTTAAATATCTATATACATTTTCTCACTCTTCCCCAAATTTTATAATTTTGACACACTATTTCGCATCTTAATGTTTGTCCATTTGCTCTTCATTGTAGTTATAATCACTTTCACACTTTTTTTTATTAATGCACTGTCTTCTTTAAATGATCTATAATATTTTTATATATTTGCTTTTCTATTGTGTTCTTCTCTTTCCCATAGTTTCTTGCTCTTTTCTATTTACAGAATATCTTTTAAATATTTCTTTTAAGGCATATTTAGTATCACTGTTTTCTTTTAACTTTTGCTTGTCTGAAAAATTCTTTGTCTCTCCTTCTATTCTAAATGATAATTTTGCTGGGTAGAGCATTGAAGGTTTTTCCCCTTTCACGACTTGGAATGTATCTCACCACACTCTTCTGGCCTGTAGCATTTCTATAGAGAAATCAGCTGATAGCCTTTTGGGGTCCCCTTGTTACTAAATCTGATTTTCTCTTGCTGTCTTTAGAATCCTCCTTTTAATTTTGCCATCTTAATTATAATATATCATTGTGTGGATATGTTTGGGTTCATCTGTTTTGGCTCCATTCTGCTTTTTTTTTTTTTAAATCTGGAGTACCTGTTACATTCTTTAGCTTTGGAAAGTTTTTGGCTATATTTTCCCTAATACAATTTTGGTCCTTTTTTCTCCTCTTTTGACATTATGCACAAATTGGCACGTTTTATTTTATTCCATAAGCCTCATATATTTCTTTCACGTTTTGTATTTCTGTATGCTGTTCTGATTGGGTGATTTCTATTATTCACTTTCAGGTCACTTTTTCATCCTGTATTTTAATTTTGTTTTAATATGTTGCCTTTTACTCTGTATTCATTTCAGCACTTGAGTTTTCTAATTCTTTTGGATCCTCTTTATAATTTCAAGTTCTTTGTTATAGTGATCTACCTTTCTTATATCCTTGAGTATTTTTATTGCCTCCCTTTTGAAGTTGAGGCCTAATAACTGGAGAGGGCTTCTTTATTTATGTATGCATTTATTTATTGACTGTGCTGGGTCTTTGTTGCTGCACATGAGCTGTAGCAAGTGGAGGCTACTTTCTAGCTTTGGTGTGAAGGTTTCGTTGTGGTGGCTTCTCTTGTTGCAAAGCATGGGCTCTAGTTACACAGGCTTCAGTACTTGTGGTGCACTGGTTTAGTTGCTCCAGAGCATATGGGATCTTCCTGGATTAGGGACTGAACTCGTGTCCTGATTCTGTGAGAATTGTCATACATGTAGTGCATTTTTATTGTTTGTGAAAAGAGGTGAGTATTCCACCATCTTGATCTCCAGTCTCCGCCTAATCTATTTACTTCTGATAATTTTGACAATCTGAAACTTAGATATCATTCTCATTTTATAAATGATTGAACAACATTTAAGAAAGTTTCTATTACATACCAGGACAGGGAGACATGGCATGCTGCAGTCCATGGGGTCTCAAAGAGTCAGACATAACTTAGCAACTGAAGAATAGCAACATAGCCTAAGCTAGACATCTAGCCTTTTGGATCTGAGCCTAGAAAAATCACTGTTATCAAATATAATTTTAAAACCAGACAAAACTATGTTCTTTTCAGTTGTAAAACATCACAAAACTTTTAGCAAAAGTATGGACTTTTGTTTCTGCAAGCTACTTTGCAATCACTTCTTTTTGTGTCCCAAGAAAAAAGAATCCCCTTAGCTCATTTCTCACAATATGTTAAATTTCTTGAATGGTAAAGGGATGGACAAGCTGTAAACTTAGAATTCCATGATACCAACTTTCAGAGACTTTAAATGTTGGTATGTGTCACTTATTTAACTTATATGCAGAGTACATCATGAGAAATGCTGGGCTGGAAGAGGAACTAAAAAGCCTCTTAATGAAAGTGAAAGAGGAGAGTTAAAAAGTTGGCTTAAAGCTCAACATTCAGAAAACGAAGATCATGGTATCTGGTCCCATCACTTCATGGGAAATAGATGGGGAAACAGTGGAAATAGCATCAGACTTTATTTTGGGGGGCTCCAAAATTACTGCAGATGGTGATTGCAGCCACGATATTAAAGACGCTTACTCCTTGGAAGGAAAGGTATGACCAACCTAGATAGCATATTTAAAAACAGAGACATTACTTTGCTAACAAAGGCCGGTCTAGCCAAGGCTACGGTTTTTCCAGTAGTCATGTATGGATGTGAAAGTTGGACTGTGAGGAAAGCTGAGAACCGAAGAACTGATGCTTTTGAACTGTGATTTTGAAGAAGACTCAGTTCCTTGGACTGCAAAGAGATCCAACCAGTCCATTCTAAAGGGGATCAGGTAATTATTGATAAGTATGATCCCGTTACCATTTACTTTATTGTTTTGGGTTCGGGTTTATACACCCTTTTCGTGTTTCCTGTCTAGAGGATATCCTTTAGAATTTGTTGGAGAGCTGGTTTGGTGGTGCTGAATTCTCTCAGCTTTTGCTTGTCTGTAAAGCTTTTGATTTCTCCTTCGTATTTGAATGAGATCCTTGCTGGGTACAGTAATCTGGGCTGTAGGTTATTGTCTTTCATCACTTTAAGTATGTCTTGCCATTCCCTCCTGGCCTGAAGAGTTTCTATTGAAAGATCAGCTGTTATCCTTATGGGAATCCCCTTGTGTGTCATTTGTTGTTTTTCCCTTGCTGCTTTTAATATTTGTTCTTTGTGTTTGATCTTTGTTAATTTGATTAATATGTGTCTTGGGGTGTTTCACCTTGGGTTTATCCTATTTGGAACTCTCTGTGTTTCTTGGACTTGGGTGATTATTTCCTTCCCCATTTTAGGAAGTTTTCAACTATTATCTCCTCAAGGATTTTCTCATGATCTTTCTTTCTGTCTTCTTCTTCTGGGACTCCTATAATTCGAATGTTGGAGCATTTCATATTGTCCTGGAGGTCTCTGAGATTGTCCTCGTTTCTTTTAATTAATTTTTCTTGTTTCCTCTCTGATTCATTTATTTCTACCATTCTATCTTCTATTTCACTAGAAGAGCTAACACCTATCCTCCTCAAACTCTTCCAGAAAATTGCAGAGGAAGGTAAACTTCCAAACTCATTCTATGAGGCCACCATCACCCTAATACCAAAACCTGACAAAGATGTCACAAAAAAAGAAAACTACAGGCCAATATCACTGATGAACATAGATGCAAAAATCCTCAACGAAATTCTAGCAATCAGAATCCAACAATACATTAAAAAGATCATACACCATGACCAAGTGGGCTTTATCCCAGGGATGCAAGGATTCTTCAATATCCGCAAATCAATCAATGTAATTCACCACACTAACAAATTGAAAAATAAAAACCATATGATTATCTCAATAGATGCAGAGAAGGCCTTTGAAAAAATTCAACATCCATTTTTGATAAAAACTCTCCAGAAAGCAGAAATAGAAGGAACGCACCTCAACATAATAAAAGCTATCTATGACAAACCCACAGCAAACATTATCCTCAATGGTGAAAAATTGAAAGCATTTCCCCTAAAGTCAGGAATAAGACAAGGGTGCCCACTTTCACCGCTACTATTCAACATAGTTCTGGAAGTTTTGGCCACAGCAATCAGAGCAGAAAAAGAAATAAAAGGAATCCAAATTGGAAAATCAGAAGTAAACCTCTCACTGTTTGCAGATGACATGATCCTCTACATGGAAAACCCTAAAGACTCCACCAGAAAATTACTAGAGCTAACCAATAAATATAGTAAAGTTGCAGGATATAAAATCAACACACAGAAATCCCTTGCATTCCTATACACGAATAATGAGAAAGTAGAAAAAGAAATTAAGGAAACAATTCGATTCACCATTGCAATGAAAAGAATAAAATACTTAGGAATATATCTACCTAAAGAAACTAAAGACCTATATATAAAAAACTACAAAACACTGATGAAAGAAATCAAAGAGGACACTAATAGATGGAGAAATATACCATGTTCATGGATCGGAAGAATCAATATAGTGAAAATGAGGATACTACCCAAAGCAATTTACAAATTCAATGCAATCCCTATCAAGTTATCAGCCACATTTTTCACAGAACTAGAACAAATAATTTCAAGATTTGTATGGAAATACAAAGAAAAGCTCGAATAGCCAAAGCAATCTGGAGAAAGAAGAATGGAACTGGAGGAATCAACTTGCCTGACTTCAGGCTCTACTACAAAGCCACAGTCATCAAGACAGTATGGTACTGGCACAAAGACAGACATATAGATCAATGGAACAAAATAGAAAGCCCAGAGATAAATTCACACACATATGGACACCTTATCTTTGACAAAGGAGGCAAGAATATACAATGGAGTAAAGACAATCTCTTTAACAAGTGGTGCTGGGAAAACTGGTCAACCACTTGTAAAAGATTGAAACTAGATCACTTCCTAACACCATACACAAAAATAAACTCAAAATGGATTAAAGATCTAAATGTAAGATCAGAAACTATAAAACTCCTAGAGGAGAACATAGGCAAAACACTCTCTGACATAAATCACAGCAGGATCCTCTATGATCCACCTCCCAGAATTCTGGAAATAAAAGCAAAAATAAACAAAAGGGATCTAATTAAAATTAAAAGCTTCTGCACAACAAAGGAAAATATAAGCAAGGTGAAAAGACAGCCTTCTGAATGGGAGAAAATAATAGCAAATGAAGCAACTGACAAACAACTAATCTCAAAAATATACAAGCAACTTATGCAGCTCAATTCCAGAAAAATAAACGACCCAATCAAAAAATGGGCCAAAGAACTAAATAGACATTTCTCCAAAGAAGACATATGGATGGCTAACAAACACATGAAAAGATGCTCAACATCACTCATTATTAGAGAAATGCAAATCAAAACCACAATGAGGTACCACTTCACACCAGTCAGAATGGCTACGATCCAAAAATCTGCAAGCAATAAATGCTGGAGAGGGTGTGGAGAAAAGGGAACCCTCCTACACTGTTGGTGGGAATGCAAACTAGTACAGCCACTATGGAGAACAGTGTGGAGATTCCTTAAAAAATTGCAAATAGAACTACCTTATGACCCAGCAATCCCACTTCTGGGCATACACACCGAGGAAACCAGAATTGAAAGAGACACATGTACCCCAATGTTCATCGCAGCACTGTTTATAATAGCCAGGACATGGAAACAACTAGATGTCCATCAGCAGATGAATGGATAAGAAAGCTGTGGTACATATACACAATGGAGTATTACTCAGCCATTAAAAAGAATTCATTTGAATCAGTTCTGATGAGATGGATGAAACTGGAGCCAATTATACAGAGTGAAGTAAGCCAGAAAGAAAAACACCAATACAGTATACTAACACATATATATGGAATTTAGGAAGATGGCAATGACGACCCTGTATGCAAGACAGGGAAAGAGACACAGATGTGTATAACGGACTTTTGGACTCAGAGGGAGAGGGAGATGGTGGGATGATTTGGGAGAATGGCATTCTAACATGTATACTATCATGTAAGAATTGAATTGCCAGTCTATGTCTGACGCAGGATGCAGCATGCTTGGGGCTGGTGCATGGGGATGACCCAGAGAGATGTTATGGGGAGAGAGGTGGGAGGGGGGTTCATGTTTGGAAACGCATGTAAGAATTAAAGATTTTAAAATTTAAAAAATAAAAAATAAATAAATAAATAAATAAACAAAACAAAACAAAACAAAAATAAAGGGGATCAGTCCTGGGTGTTCATTGGAAGGACTGGTGCTAAAGCTGAAACTCCAGTACTTTTGCCACCTCATGCGAAGAGTTGACTCTTTGGAAAAGAGTCTGATGCTTGGAGGGATTGAGGGCATTAGGAGAAGGGGACGACAGAGGATGAGATGGCTGGATGACATCACTGACTTGATGGATATGAGTTTGAGTAACTCCGGGAGTTGGTGATGGAGAGGGAGGCCTGGTGTGCTGATTCATGGGGTCACAAAGAGTCGGACACGACTGAGCAACTGAACTGAACTAAACTGAGAAGGGTTACAAAGCTTGATAAATGAGTGCCTCATAAACTGATTGCATATTTTTTAAAAAAATAATCATTTTAAAGTCTCATCTTCTCTTATCCTACACAAGAACAGACCATTTCTCAGTCGGTGGACAACTAATGATAACTAACTCAGTGTTTGGACTGAGAAGAAGTTACAAAGCACTTCCAAAAAGCCAAATTTGCACTGAAAGAAGGTCTTGGTCACTGTTTGGTGATCTGCCGTCCATTTGATCCACTACAGCTTTCTGAATCCCTGAAAAACGGTTACCTCTGAGAAGCATGCTCTGCAAACTGACGAGATACATTGAAAACTGCAATGCCTGCAGCCAACATTGGTCAACAAAAAGGGCCCAATTATGCAACATGACAATGCTCTGTTGCACGTCACCACCAACCAACTCTTCAAAAGTTGAATGAATTGGGCTATGAAGTTTTGCCTCGTCCACCATATTCCACCAGTTCTTTTGTCACTGCTCACCACTTCTTGAAGCATCTTGACAACATTTTTTCAGGGAAACTGCCTCCACAACCAGCAAGAGGTAAAGAATGCTTTCCAACGCTTTGCTTGTTGAATCCTGAAGCACAATTTGCATGCTACAGAAATTTATTTATTTATTGTTAACAAAAATGTTTTGATTACAGTGGTTCCTATTTTGATCAATGAAAACATGTTTGTGCCTAGTTATAATGATTTAAATTCCACAGTCTGAAACTGCAATGACATTTTCACCAACCTAATACATTTTGACAAGGAGTAATTTTAATATTCTTTGAAAATGAATCAAGAAAGTGTTATGCAATCAAGAGATGAGAAAGTATATGAATATGCATATTTGAATTAGTGTGAATAAAATAATAATGTGTTATTACCTTATTTTAAGCTCTATGTTAAGAACAGAATTCGCCTTAGAATGCAAGATAGTCTAAGTGGAAAGTACTCTAAATCACTATACTCTATAAGAATATGCCTGTACTAAATGTATGTTGTATATACATTTAGTATATAATGTATATGTATTTAGTATATAATATATATATGTCTGTGTTATAAATATATTATATATATATATTAGAAAGAAACCCAACCCCAATTAGCTATGAAAAGAGAAGTGGCTATAAATAAAACAGGAAAATCCAGTGATATGTTGGCTTCAATAATCACAGTGTTTAGAAGCACATTATTTAAAAGTAGTAGATTTTGCACTGTTTTCTCTTTATCTTTTGGTTGCACTTATTCCTGTGCCTTAAACTCTTTATCTTTTCAATGGTCCTACTGGTTAATTTCCCTATATTTTAGATCATTGTTATTGTCATTGTTATCAGGGAAATGATATATTAATATTGACCAGTTATATACCATGTACCATAAGGGTCCAGGGCCTGACCACTAGAACTGACAACCTTTTAATTTTTTAATATAAATTTATTTATTTTAATTGGAGGTTAATTACTTTACAATATTGTATTGGTTTTGCCATACATCAACAGAACTGACAATCTTAAGAAAACTGTAAGGAATTCCCCAGAAGAATGCTACAGAGGAAATAAATATATTTTTACTATATTCCATCATTTGTCTATAAAACTATAGACATCCTCTTCCCTTTCACATAATTTAAAAATGTCTATATTTACTATGAAATTAATCTTAAGATGCTCACCTTGTCCCTAACATGGACAATTCAAAGTCATATTTTTGTCTTTAGTTCCATGTTTAGAACCTCTGAATCTAGGGTAAACTTCTCTTGGTCAAATTCAAATTCAGATTATATTATTAAACCTATGTCTAATCTTAAATTCAGCTATCTCTAACATACTCAAAGTGCACTAAGTCAGGACAAATACAATCCAAACTCCCATATATTAATAGAAAGTGGGACATGAAACAATCACAGAGTCTGCCTTACCATTAGAGTAAGTTCCTTGGTCAATTTGACAATCAAAGATTCCATATACTAGAAGGAATTTCCATGTTTCTTGAAAGTATATGAGGATTACTCTTTGAGTAGCTTTGCTACTTTCTAATGTCATGGTTTTATAGTTTTGTGATTGTCATAGGCTGCTGAACAGTCCTGGGATATCTCTCAAAATAGCAGCCACTGAAAATTCCAATAACCGTCAGTCAGATGCTTAATGGGAATACTATGAGCTCATAACAAACAGTAAGTTGTTAGTTTAGTTTAGTTTGTTTTGTTTTTTTTTTTTTGAACACCACATTAAGGATATTTATGTTTAGCAATAGGTCTCAGTGTTCAGCCTGCTTGCCCAAATTTCAGTTGAAACTCATTTTTGTCAGTCTTGCATTCAGGTAAATTAAATGATAAACTGGAATGGTATAGCAAATGGATCTTGTTTTCAATGGAATCTGCTTCCCAATGAATATAATTTAAATAGGTGAAATAAATACTTTTCTTGTTCAGTGTATTGCATATTTGGGAAAAAAAGAAAACATGATTCATTCAGTCTTTCAAATTTTCACTTTTCCTGGGTCTCAATTTTAGATACGAGGGTGTCTTCAAAATGGCTAGATTAAGGGGTTCAATAAATGTCATTATGGCATTTATCAATTTACCAATTTCTTTTTGCAACTCTCCAAATTTCTGTATGTTGGCCTTTTGCTCTCTGACTTTAGATAGGATTCCTCAATGTGCCTGGAGAAGGTAACTACTTGGTTGTGTAATTTCATATATATTCAACTTATTAATTGAGTGAAAATTAATATTAACTGTCCCCACATTTGATAGATTGCTAGCAATCTATCAACTGCTTGACTTATTGGGTTATAGTCTCACTTCTTGGACCAATCACTTCAATTCAAGAGATAGGGCAGTAATATTGATCAAGTCTGAAGCATTCTGCTTTGCTAGAAATCACTATTTTATTGTACCCCTCACCTTTTTTCCTTTGGTGAGGGATGCAGAGCTAAATTATATACACAAGCCTCCTTTCCAGTTATGTGTGGACACGTGACCAAGTTCCGATCAATGGAATTTGAAACAGAAGCAAAGTCCCTCTCTTCTAAGGCTTATTCACATAAACCTAATATACAGCTCCTCTCTCTCTCTTTATCTATCATCTGACAAGAGACAGTTTTGAAAAACCAGAAGGAAGCTTTAATTCCTGAATAATAACTCAATAGGCCACTCACTAACCATGAATATCTGTATTAGATTTAATATGAGTTTGATTCAGAAGTTTGTACACTGTAGTAGCTATCAATGTTTATGGTAACATGCCTTTCTGTCTCATGTCAACTTCCTAAAAGCTTCATGAATTTGGGAAGATGTGGGTTTCCAAGGACAAGATGCCAGGCAGATTTTTAAAATATGTATAATACTATGAAATAAGTTGCACGTTTATAAATTTTCATATATATATATGTGTGTGCACACACACATATATATATATATGTATATCAATACATATATATTCACAGTGAGTGCTATGTATATACATGTGTATAGTAGGGTGTATAGATGTATCTATAGGCTTATAGATGGGTCTCTTAGATTATTTTTCAAGAAGAATTTGTTACCCAGTCAGTTGAGCAATGCAATCAGCAGACAGCCTCCAGTTGTCTGGGGTTTATTTCAGCTGTAGAGATACACTCCATCCAAAATCACATCCTTCCAGAAGCAGCCAAGGTTCAATAACTGTGCAAAGTGGGGGGTATAAAGTTCTACTCATTTTGGCCAGATAAAGGTCATGATTACACTCCAAATCTCTTTACCAGATTGGCAGAGGCTTTGTTGGGACTGAATAATAATTATGTCTGCTCTGCTTGTTCCCATTAACCCTCCTTTCTGTTCACAAATATTGATTCCTCATAAATATCTAGAATGTTATACTCTATCACTACTTGCTTTGAGAGAATTCAGTCTTCACCAGTGTGTGTGTGTGTGTTTAGATTCTTTATTTATGTGTATACATATATATATTCTAAAGCAAGTTCACCTAGATAAAAGTCCTGCTTCCATCACTTTCTAGGTGAAGATAGTAACAACTCATATCAAGTGGCTGTATTGAGTTGAAAATGGTTTAATTCATGAAAAATTATAACAATGGCTGGTACAGAACATGTACCAAAAATATTGGTGCTTTACAAGTTAGTTATATATGAATATGTGTCTGTTCAGAAAATTTTCAGGAATATATGCCTCTTGATTTATGCAGAACTTTTAACAAAATATAGTAATTATTGCTAAAAGCTGCCTGTTTGCCAAAACAAAATACTGACCCATTTTAACATATAATAGACTCTCTATGATTATTATTCCCTAATATAGCCATAACAACTCCAAACACAGTCCTTAGCTCTCTATTGATGCCATCTTTGCTGAAAATTATTTCTAAAAACCTTGTAGAAAGTTTTGTTTGAAAAGGAACTTCCACATGTTCACACCAGTTTATACTCCAACATGTAAGGCAACTTACCTTTACCATTCTAATACCCATAAACCAGGGTTCATTGTAACAGATGAATGCTGACTGATACTATCCTTTTGCCTTATTTTTTTTCTCCATTTCTCTGCTGGAGGGTTTCCTTTTTATCTTTGAAATGTCTGCAAAAAATAATGTCTAGCAAAATGAAGGTCTGACTTTCAAAAGTATTTTCTATTTTTTCATGTTTCTCTTTTGGCCAAAGTTAAGGTTCATTTTCTGATATTTTCAACAACCTGTGAACTATGAGCCTTATTTATTTATTTATTTTTAACTTTTTGAATGATTTTTAGTCACAGTAGCCAATCTCTGATTTCCCTATATCTTAAAGAGGGAGTGAAGTTATATTTTGCCTCCCCTTGACTGCATGGTCCTAGAGTGAGGTTTCTTTCATAGGGCAGGTAAAAGTTAGTCATATGAATATGTAATGGGATCGAAGGGTTGTTGCTGAACCATGAAAGATGCTGGGATGCTTGGCCTCTGGAAGAGAAAAATTCAATCCAATCCACGTTCAGTGACGAGGCTTGATCACTCAGAGCTTTTGTGTAATAAAGTTTTATTAAAGTATAAAAGAGATAGAGAAAGCTTCTGTCATAGACATCAGAAAGGGGCAGAAAGAGTGCACCTCTGCTAGTCTTTAGGGGGATGTTATATAGCTACTAGCAAGTTGTTAATCATAGAAAAGAGATGTCTCAAAACCCAGAGTGGCACTGGGACCCTCACCCACAACATGCATTTTGAGATAACATTGCACCAGGTGAGTCAACTCAGGCCATAAAACGATTGACATGAATCTTGAAGAGGGACAGGTTTCCTAGTAAATACATAGTTTAATTAACATAGATTAGGAGAACAATGTATGAGTGAAACATACAGGTTTGTCAAGTCTGTTCTTAGGCAAACCGACTTGAAGACTTGAATGTAGGGTAAACACATAGTTCATTAACATAGCATAAGGCAAACATTTCCGTAAGAAAAAAACCTCATTGGTTATTCCAGGGTTTGAGAAAAGTTAAGTTCAGGTGGAGCCACAGCAGCATAGAATTTTAAGAGAAACCTCCCTTTAAATTGATAAAGAAGGGGAAAAAAATCTAACACGTTTGATTCCTCCTGCCCTTCAGTTCAATTCAGTCACTCAGTCGTGTCTGACTCTTTGAGACCCCATGAATCGCAGCACGCCAGGCCTCCCTGTCCATCACCATCTCCCGGAGTTCACTCAGACTCACGTCCATCGAGTCAGTGATGCCATCCAGCCATCTCATCCTCGGTTGTCCCCTTCTCCTCCTGCCCCCAATCCCTCCCAGCATCAGAGTCTTTTCCAATGAGTCAACACTTTGCATGAGGTGCCCAAAGTACTGGAGCTTAAGCTTTAGCATCATTCCTTCCAAAGAAATCCCAGGGTTGATCTACTTCAGAATGGACTGGTTGGATCTCTTTAAGAGAGAGAAAAATGTCTGACACTTCCAGCCTATTTCCTCCCTTTGGAGACCCCTGGCCTTCCTGCCTGTTACCCTTTCAGCATGGGCATGAGGGAAGGTAAGAAAAGAGAAAACAATATATTTTTCAATATGTTTCTTTGTCTTTAACTTTTAAGGCATAAGGAAGAATTCTAAAAATCATACAGTTATATGAACCAGCATTTAAAGATCTCTCAGAAGAAAATGAGCAAAGCATTAGAAGAGGAACCTCATTTTAACTTTTCTGTAATCTTTGAAAAACAAAAAACACAGCATTTGCAGCTAGAAACTGTTTACAATACAAACCTCTTATTCAGATGATTATTACTAAACAGTAAACTGCATTCTATATTTTGCTAAAATTCAGTATGCTGTGAAGGAGCAAGCCCCCAAATCCTTAACTTTCTCCCCTCAACTCACATGTCTATTAAATTATTTTGACTTACTACTATGGAAGAACTATACAAAAAAGGTCTTCATGACCTGGATAACCATGATGGCATGATCACTCACCTAGAGTCACATATCCTGGAGTGTGAAGTTAAATGGGCAAATCTAGTGGAGGTGATGGGATTCCAGCTGAGATATTTAAAATCCTAAAAGATGATGCTGTGTAATTGCTGCACTAAATATGCCAGCAAATTTGGAAAACTGTGCAGTGGCCACAGGACTAAAAAAATCAGTTTTCATTCTAATGCCAAAGAAAGGCAAATGTCAAAGAATATTTAAACTACAGTACTATTGCGCTCATTACACATGCTAGCAAGGAAATGCTCAAAGCTTTTCAAGCTAGATTTCAACAGTGTATGACCAAGAACTTCCATATATACAAGCTGGATTTAGAAAAGTCAGAGGAATCAGAGATAAATTGACAGCATCCGTTGGATCATAGAAAAAAAAGGGAATTAAAAAAAAAAATCTACTTCTCCTTCACTGACTATGCTAAAGACTTTGACACTGTAGATCACAACAAACTGGGAAAAATTCTCAAAGAGATAGGAATACCAGACCACCTTACCTGTCTCCTGAAAACCTGTATGCAGGTCAAGAAGCAGCAGTTAGAACCAGACATGGAACAATGGACTGGTTCAAAATTGTGAAAGAATAACATTACGGTGGTATATTGTCACCCTTCTTATTTAATTTCCATGCAAAGTACATCATATGAAATACTTGGCTGGATGACTTCCAAACTGGAATCAAGAATTCTGGGAGAAATATCAACAATCTCAGATATACAGATGATATCATTTTAATGGCGTAAAATGAAGAGGAACTAAGAGGCTCTTGGTGAAGGTGAAAGAGAAGAGTTAAAAAGTTGGCTTAAAACTCAGAAAACTCAAAAACCAAAAAAACTAAGGTTATGGCATATGGTCTCATCCCTTCATGGTAAGTAGATGGGGAAGCAATCAAAACAGTGACAGACTTAATTTTCTTAGGCTCCAAAAACACTGTGGTTGGTGACTGCAGCCATGAAATTAAAAGATACTTGTTCCTTGGAAGAAAAGACATAACAAACCTAGACAGCATATTAATAAGCATAGACTTTGCTTTGCCAACAAAGGTCCATATAGTCAAACCTATGTTTTTTCTAGTAATCATGTATAGATGTGAGAGTTAGGCCATAAAGAAACCTGAGCGCTGAAGAATTGATGCTTTCCAATTCTGATGCTGGAGAAGATTCTTGAGAGTCCCTTTGAGACCAAGGAAATCAAACGAGTGAATTCTACAGGAGGTCAATCCTGAATATTCATTAGAGTAACTGATACTGTAGCCGAAGCTCCAATACTTTGGAAATCTGATGAGAAGAGCCAACTCATTGGGAAAGGCTGATGTCTGAAAACATTGAGAGCAGGAGGAGAAGGGGTGACAGAGGATAAGATGGTTGGATGGCATCCTGAACTCAGTGGACATGAGTTGAACAAACTCCAGGAGACACTGAAGGACAGGCAAGCCTGGCGTGCGGCAGTCCCTGGGGCTACAGAGTTGAACATGATTTAACGACTAACAACAATGACAACTCATGGATGATTCTGTTTTGTAGAGGCATAACAACATTTTCCAAATTTTTAGGACTTAAAAATAAAAGTGTTGTTCTAAATTATATTACACTTTTTCTATGGTTTCATTCTTTCATAATCAATAATTAGGTTTACTGGTTGTAGTGAAGATACTATATAAATTCTGTGAGATACTAGAGAACAGAGTTTATATTATATCCATCATCATTTTCCTAGCATGGGATTTAGAATAGGGAACTGCATTATTGTTGTTTTGAATACAAATATTGTGGAGTATTAAACTTGTCTTGATTGCAGTTATATAATTAAATGTACCTGCAAGGAGATCCAACCAGTCCATTCTAAAGGAGATCAGCCGTGGGTGTTCTTTGGAAGGAATGATGCTAAAGCTGAAACTCCAGTACTTTGGCCACCTCATGCGAAGACTTGACTCATTGGAAAAGACTCTGATGCTGGGAGGGATTGGGAGCAAGAGGAGAAGGGGACTACAGAGGATGGATGGATGGATGGCATCACCGACTCAATGGATGTGAGTCTGAGTGAACTCCGGGAGATGGTGATGGACAGGGAGGCCTGGTGTGCTGTGATTCATGAGGTCGCAAAGAGTGGCACACGACTGAGTGACTGAACTGAACTGAACAGAAAGTTGACGTTTCTGATAAGCTAATTAAAGGGTAATTTTGGAGATCAACTTGAATATCAGAACTAGTCTTATCTTCTACAGTATGCATTACACGAATGTATTAAAAAGGGAGCCATCAGCACAAAGAATAAGATCACCAATGTTACTATATGCTGTTAGTACTAATTTAAATAAGTAACCCTGGAATATATATGGTCTTTCTAATATACAAGCAAACTAGAAGAACACATAGTCACTTTTTTAATAATTTGCTTTTCAGTAAATTTCTTATATTAGTAACTAAAATTCATTTAAAATAGAAGCAAAAATGCTTTAAAATGTTATACATATATATTATGTATATATTATATATAAAATATATATACATGTATATATATACAATATATATATACATATACTATATATACAATATATATATTATATATATACATATACTATATATATACAATATATATACATGTATATATATTATATATAATATATACATAATATATATGTATAACATTTTAAAGCATTTTATATATTATATATATTTAATATACATTTATAAATATATTTATAAATTTATTTATTCATATTTATATTTTTATTTATATTTAATTTATATTTATATTATTATAAATTATATTTTCATAAAATTATAAATTATATTATAAATTATATTATTATTATAAATTATCCTTATAAACGATAATAGTTATAATTTTATAATATAATAAATTGTATTATAAATTATATTATTACTATTATAAATTATTACCATAAATAATTATTTTATATATATTTAATATATAATATACTTATAAATATATGTATTTATATTTATTTAATGTATATTTATCTTTATATAATATAAATATATATATTTATCATATATATATATAGAGAGAGCATCTACTGAATAATTCATATTGCATAATATCTCCGAGTAAAATGACATTTCAACTGTGGATATTACAAATTGACTCGAGTGATTATTTCAGCTATATAATTGACCAA
Source organism: Ovis canadensis (assembly GCF_042477335.2). Lineage (NCBI taxonomy): Eukaryota > Metazoa > Chordata > Mammalia > Artiodactyla > Bovidae > Ovis > Ovis canadensis. The sequence continues at coordinate 10,599,347 of NC_091255.1, forward strand.
CATCCCTTGTGTATATAAATAAGATATTTCCAAAAACCTGTGCTGTTTTGATATACAGATGGATAGCTTAGGTCAATCAAGTTATTCAAATTCTAAAGTTATTTTGCTATGGGATAACTTGCCATACAGAGTTTAAAGATATTTGGAAAAAAAAAAGTTATCTTGGGCTGATTTCTTTTCTTTACATTAAATCAAAAATTGTTAAAAAACCTGGGCAAACAATTTAATTTTTAAACAGATTTTATACACCAATTTATATAAAATTCATAAAACAATTCTTTCAGTGTTAAAAAAAAATTAATGTGGTAAACTGACTCAAATTCCATGAATTTAAACTGCACCTCTAAATCAAAAAATTCTGAAGATAACTTGCCATACAGAGTTTAGAGAGATTTGGAAGAAAAAAGTTATCTTGTGCTGATTTCTTTTTTTTATATATTAAATCAAAAATTATTAAAACACCTGGGCAAACAAATTAATTTTTAAACAGATTTATGCACCAATTTATATAAAATTAACAAAACAATTCTTTCAGTATTAAAAGAAATTAATGTGGTAAACTGACTCAAATTCCATGAATTTAAACTGCACCTCTATATCAAAAAATTCTAAAGATAACAATGACTTTAACCTTTCTTGAATTTCAGAAAGTAGTTTATTTATTCAGTTTTTCCATTCTATAAATTTTACTAATGCCAGATATTTACAAGTCACAGGGATACTATTAATAACAGCTGTAAGATGAATCAGCTACACATATTTTCCTCTAGGAGACATAGGTGAGAAAAAAGGAAGAGACATTTTAAAAATGTCTATTATAACCAGGTATAATGTCTTGTGTTTTCACATATATTGATTATTCATTTGATTCTCACCAAGATTGTGGTGAGGAAATATCTTTCTTATTTGGCAACTGTATAACTCATGAATTTGTACATGTGGTAACCATGGAACCAGAGTTCACTCTTAAAACTCTTTCTTTTCCCTTTGTGTGCTATATTGTGTTGCTTACAGTTAAAGAGAGAGGTAAATATATTATAAATGACAAAATACTAACTGTTAGAAGAGAAATACTAACAAAGTAATGTGAGGGTGTAACAGTTTTACATTTCACACTATATATAGTCTTTGGAGAGGAGGAAAGGAATTTGACATATAGCTTAGCATTTATCATAAATTTTAGCCTCCACGCCCCCATACTATTTACACAATTAATAACTGAGAAAACAAGCTAAAATGATCAGTAACTTTTTAAGCTTCACAAAAAAGTAAATGACAGGAAACGAATTTTATGCAAAGTTTTTTGTTTGTTTGATTTTTTTTTTTAATTTTTTTTGGCTCCTTAGGCTTTAAGTTTGATTGGTTGCAACTGAGTGACTGAACTGAACTGAATAAATCATTTAATATTACAAATTTGTAGAATACAGAGGAACTTGGGGTTTATACAATCTGTAGCATGAGTGTGCTCATTTGCTTACTCATATATGACCCTTTGAGACCCACGGACTGTAGCCAACCAGGCACCTCTACCCATGGAATTTCTAAGCAAGAATATTGGAGTTAGTTGTCATTTCCTATTCCAGGGCATCTTTCCTATTGAATAATTGAACTGCATTTCATGTGTCTCCTGCTTGACAGGCATATTCTTTACCACAACACTACCTAGGAAGCTCCAGTCTACAACATGAAAATAACACTTATATGATTAGAATAAGTACTATATTGTTTATTGTTCAGTCACTCAGTCGTGTACAGCTCTGCAACCCCATGGACTGGAGCACACCAGGCTTCCCTGTCCTTCACCATCTTCCAGAGCTTGCACAAGTACATGTCCATTGAATCAATAATGCCATCCAACCATCTCATTCTCTGCTATCCCCTCCTCCTGCTTCAGTCTTTCCCAGCAACAGGATCTTTTCTAATGAGTCAACTTTTCACACCAGGTGGCCAAAGCAATGGAGCTTCAGCTTCAGGAAAATTTCCCTCAGTGAATATTCAGGATTGATTTCCTTTAGAATTTACTGGTTTGATCTCCTTGTTGAACAAGGGACTATCAAGAGTCTTCTCCAACACTACAATTCAAAAGCATCAATTATTTGGTGCTCAGCCTTCTTTATGTTTTAACTCTCACATCCATACATGACTACTGGAAAAACTATAGCTTTGATAAAAATGAACCTTTGTTGGCAAAGTAATGTCTCTGCTTTTTAATATCTATCTAAGTTGGTCATAGTTTTTCTTCCAAGGAGAAAAAATATATATATTTTTAAATTTAATGGCTGTGGTCACAATTAGCAGTGATTTTGGAGCCCAAGAAAATAAAGTCTGTCACTGTTTTCATTGTTTCCCTATCTATTTGCTATGAAATGATGGGGCCTGATGACATGATCTTCATCTTCTTAATGTTGAGTTATGTCAGCTTTTCCACTCTCCTCTTTCACTTTCATCAAGAGGCTCTTTAGTGTCTCTTTGCTTTTTGCCATAAGTGATTGTATCCAAGTACTGCATTTCTGACTCTTTTGTTGACCATAATGGCTACTCCTTTTCTCCTAAGGGATTCCTGCCCGCAGTAGTAGATATAATGGTCATCTGAGTTAAATTCACACATTCCAGTCCATTTTAGTTCTCTGATTCCTAGAATGTCAATGTTCACTCTTGCCATCTCCTGTTTGACCACCTCCAATTTGCCTTGATTCATGGACCTGACATTCCAGGTTCCTATGCCATATTGCTCTTTATAGCATCGGACCTTGCTTCTATCACCAGTCACATCCACAATTGGGTATTGTTTTTGCACTGGCTCCATCCCTTCATTCTCTCTGGAGTTATTTCCCCATTGATCTCCAGTAGGATATTGGGCACCTACCAATCTGAGGAGTTCCTCTTTCAGTATCCTAACATTTTGCCTTTTCATACTATTCATGTGGTTCTCAAGGCAAGAATACTGAAGTGGTTTGCCTTCTCCAGTGGACCAATTGTGTCAGACATCTCCACCATGACCCTCTCATCTTGGGTGGCCCCACAGGATATGTCTTAGTTTCATTCAGTTAGACAAGGCTGTGGTCCTAGAGTGATTAGATTAAACTAGACTTCTGTGAGTATGGTTTCAGTGTGTGTGTGCCCTCTGATGCCCTCTTGCAACACCTACCATCTTGCTTGGGTTTCTCTTACATTGAACGTGGGTATCTCTTCATGGCTGCTCTAGCAAAGCACAGCCGCTGCTCCTTAACTTGGAAAAGGGTATCTCCAAACCGCCAACCCTCCTGACATTGAACATGGAGTAGCTCCTCTCGGCCCTGTTGCAGCCATGCAGCCACCACTGCTTGACATAGGATTGCTCCACTTGGCCGCCGTCCCTGAGGTCAGGAAGCAACAGTTAGAACTGGACATGGAACAACAGACTGGTTCCAAATAGGAAAAGGAGTACGTCAAGGCTGTATATTGTCACCCTGCTTATTTAACTTATATGCAGAGTACATCATGAGAAATGCTGGGTTGGAAGAAGCACAAGCTGGAATCAAGACTGCTGGGAGAAATATCAATAACCTCGGACATGCAGATGACACCACCCTTATGGCAGAAAGTGAAGAGGAACTAAAAAGCCTCTTGATGAAAGTGAAAGAGGAGAGTTAAAAAGTTGGCTTAAAGCTCAACATTCAGAAAACAAAGATCATGGCATTTGGTTCATCACTTCATGGGAAATAGATGGGGAAACAGTGGAAACAGTGTCAGACTTTATTTTGAGGGGCTCCAAAATCACTTCAGATGGTGATTGCAGCCATGAAATTAAAAGACACTTACTCCTTGGAAGGAAAGTTATGACCAACCTTGAGACCATATTGAAAAGCAGAGACATTACTTTGCCAACAAAGGTCCATCTAGTCAAGGCTATGGTTTTTCCAGTGGTCATGTATGGGTGTGAGTGTGAAGAAAGCTGAGTGCCGAAGAATTGATGCTTTTGAACTGTGGTGTTGGAGAAGACTCTTGAGAGTCCCTTGGACTGTAAGGAGAACCAACCAGTCCATTCTAAAGGAGATCAGTCCTGGGTGTTCTTTGGAAGAAATGATGCTAAAGCTGAAATTCCAATACTTTGGCCACCTCATGCGAAGAGTTGACTCATTGGAAAAGAGTCTGATGCTGGGAGGGATTGGAGGCAGGAGGAGAAGGGGACGACAGAGGATGAGATGGCTGGATGACATCACTGACTCAATGGACGTGAGTTTGAGTGCACTCCGGGAGTTGGTGATGTACAGGAAGTCCTAGCGTGCTGTGATTCATGGGGTTGCAAAGAGTCGGACATGACTGAGCGACTGACCTGAACTGAAAATGATTTTTAAAAAGGCCCTCCAAAAACTTTGTGTCTGTTCCTATGTCATAGAAAGCATTTATCACACTTTTTGGAAATTATGTTGTATACTGTACTTTTAGAAATGATAAGCTAAGTTGAGAACAAGGTTAGGTACTTTATTTCTGCATCCTTCTTCAAGCACAGATATTTTCCTCTTAATAGATGCTATGGCAAAGATTTTGGTTGCTTTAAACAGTGATCTTTTTCTTTGTAAAAGTCAAATCTGTTTAGTAAGCAATATACACAAGCCTATGAGATGAATTACTTTCCTTGTAGCTTAGTGGTAAAGAATGTATCTGTCAATGCAGGAGATGCAAGGGAAGAGGGTTGGATCCTCGGGTCAGGAAGATCCCCTGGAGAAGGAAATGTCAATCCATTCCAGTATTCTTGCCTGGGAAGTCCCAAGGGCAGGAGACTGGTGGGCTACAATCCACAGATTTGCAAGAATGGGACATGATTTAGCAACTAAAGAACAAGGGAGATGAATCATGAGTTTTCTATACCCATCATGATAACACTATATATTTTTCAAGGGAATTTCTGTAAGCAGTTTTCAGAAAACTTTTTCTATACAGGGCCAGAGAGTTAATAAATTTTTCTTCGATGATCATACAGGCTATGTCACAGCTACTTAGCTCTGCTATTTTAGTGGGAAAACAGCCACAGATTGCACGTAAATGAGTAAGCATGTCAGTAATTCAATGATACTTCATCTGCAAAAACAGGTGGGAACAAATTTGGACTAATTCTTAAAGTTGCAGACTGATGTAAATAATGTGCAAATGAAATTTTAAGTAATGAAACATAAACTAAAATCTATTAAAGGGTTTTCTAAAAAAATATTTTTGTTGACTAAACAAAGAGAAATTATCACAGAAAATATTTTTTCTCCTTCATACTTTAGGCAATAATGTGTGCATATATGGTGCCAGGAATGAGGGCACATCTTTTGTGACTCTGATTTCATAAGTGTGAGGATAAAAGTCAATTTTCTGAGAACAACAACAACAACAACAGATGGGAGGGAAGAATTAAAAGATCGTAAATATTTGATGTATGACTGAGATGGGAATACCAGACCACATGACCTGACTCCTGAGAAATCTGTATGCAGGTCAAGAAGCAACAGTTAGAACCAGACATGGAACAACAGACTGGCTCCAAACTGGGAAAGGAGTATGTCAACGCCTTATATTGTCACCCTGCTTATTTAATCTATGCAGAGTACATCATGAGAGACACTGGGCTGGATGAAGCACAAGGTGGAATCAAGATTGCCAGGGGAAAGATCAATAATTTCAGTTGGGCAGATGAGACCATCCTTATGGCAGAAAGTGAAGAGTAACTAAAGAGCCTTTTAATTAAAGAGAAAGAGGAGAGTGAAACAGTTGGTTTAAAACTCAACATTCAGAAAACTAAGATCATGGCATCTGGTCACATTGCTTCATGGCAAATGGAGAAACAATGAAGACAGCAAGATACTTTATTTTCTTGAGACCCAGAATCATTGAAGAAGGTGACTTCAGCCATGAAGTTAATAGATGCTTGCTCTTTGGAAGAAATACTATGACCAATCTAGAGAGCATATTTAAAAGCAGAGAAATTACTTTGCTGACAAAGTCTGTCCAGTCACAGCTAGGTTTTTCCAGTAGTCATGTATTGATCTGAAAGTGGGACTTTAAAGAAAGTTGAGTGCTGACGAATTGATGCTTTTGAACTGTGGTGTTGGAGAAGACTCCTGAGAGTCCCTTGGACAGCAAGGAGATCCAACCAGTGAATCCTAAATGAAATCGGTCCTGAATATTCATTGGAAGTACTGATATTGAAGATGAAACTCCAATACTTCGGCCAACTGATGCAAAGAACAGATTCACTTGAAAAGACTCTGATGCTGGGAAAGATTGAAGGCAGGGGCTGGGGATGACAGAGGATGAGATGGTTGGATGACATCACTTACTCAATGGACATGAGTTTGAGCAAGCTTCAGGACTTGGTGGTGGACAAAGAAGCCTGGAGTGCTGCAGTCATGGAATACCAAAGGGTCAGACATGACTAAACAACTGAACTGACTTATCAAAATGAAATTTTATCTGATCATAAAAAAGAATAAAATAATGTTGCTTTCAGCACCATGGATGCTATTTGAGTAATTTTCTTTACTGAAGTAAAGCTATTTTAAGCATCCTTACAGGGGAAAACTAAGAGGTGAGAAAATAAGATGCTTCTGCTTCAAACAAAGTAAAGAACAGCTAATATGTGAGTAAAGAATCTGCCTGAAATGCAGGAGACCTGGATTTGATTTTTGAATTGGATGGAGAAGGGAATGGCAACCTACTCCGGTATTCTTGTTTAGAGAATCCCATGGACAGAGGAGTCTGGCAGGCTACTGTCCATGGGTTCACAAGAGTTGGACCCGACTAGGTGACTAAACCACCACTGCCACCAATGTGAGAGAATGATTTGCAAATACAAAGCATGGAATTTGAAATTATTTACTGGACATTGTGTGCTTAGAACTCTGAAGAATATTTACAGTGAAGTAGCATTTGACATAATATTTTAAAATATATAGTATTTTTTTCAAAGAAGTCTTATTTTTTGTCTTTTCATGAAGATCAGTTAAAAATATATTTAGTCAAGAAGATCCCCTGGAGAAGGAAATGGCAAGCCACACCAATATTCTTGCTTGAGAAACCCTATGGGCAGAGGAGCCAGGAGGGCTACAGTCCATGGGGTCACAAAACAGTCAGACATGATTTTGGGACTAGGCAACAGCAAAATATGCCATAAAGATATATTTATCTAAGTAAAATAAAGCATAAAAGTTGGAAAATATGCTGTATAGAATTTATATGCAACAACTTTTGTTGTGTAACAATTTCAAGAGCCTGATCAAGAGTGAGGGGATATATGTATACTCATCGCTGATTCAGTGTTGTACAGTGGAAACCAATATAACATTGTGAAACAATTAAACATAAGTGATAATAAAAACACAAAGAACAATAACTGCTTTTTGTCACTTATTTTTTAATTAAAGGATATTTGTTGTACAGAATTCTGCGGTTTTCTGTCATACATCAACAAGAATTAGCCATAGGTATATCCAACAACTGTTCATGTAACACAAGATTTTATAGCCAACAATTCGGATTGAGTTTAGTTTGGCATTTCTTTTGGTCTGGCTTGGTCTGGCTCATCTTGGTTGGGCTTGTTTGTGCATCTGTTATCAAGATGGCTGATTTATGATGAACTTAACAACTGCAGCTCGAATGGCTGGATTTTGCTTTGTGTAGTCTGTCAACCTCCAGTAGGTAATGCTGATTCAATTTGTTTGATGGTTGCTAAATTCCAAGGTCATCAAGAGTAGAAATGGCAAATATTCTTGAGGGCCAAGCTCAAAACTGAAACAATTAGCACTGCTGGTACAGTCTAATGATCAGAATATGTCACAAAGGCAGCTCAGATATAACAGTGTAGCTGAATCCACATCTTGTTGGAAGAAGCTATTAAATATTGTGGCAAATTTTATTACCAAGCAAGGAATTAAGTTTTAGATTGTTAGCTATATTTTAGAATTTCAAAACTGTAAGTTTTATTTCATAGAATGTTTGGTTTTAAAAGGAATTGCTTTATCAAATCTAAGCAAGGGAGTTCCAGAAAAACATCTACTTTTTCTTCTTTGACCATGGTAGTCTTTGACTAAGAGATGGGAGTACGAGACCATATTACCCGTCTCTTGAGAAACCTATATACAGGTCAAGAAGCAACAGTTAGAACCAGACATGGAACAAGTGACTGTTTCAAAATTGGGAAAAGAGTACAAGAAGGCTGTATATAGTCACTCTGCTTAATTAAATTACATAAAGAGTACATCATGTGAAATGTTAGGTGGATGAATCACAAGCTTGAATCAAGCTTGCCAGGATAAATATCAACAATCTCATATATGCAGATGATACACTCTAACAGCAGAAAACGAAGAATTGAAAGAGCCTCCTCATAAGGGTAGAAGAGGAGAGAGAAGTACCTGGTTTAAAACACAATATTCAAAACACAAAGATCATGGCATCTGGTCACCACTTCATGGACAATAGATGGGAAAACAAGTGGAAGCAGTAATATATTGCATTATCTTGGCTCCAAAATCACTGTGGATTGTGACTGCTGCCATTAAACTGAAAGATGTTTGCTCCTTGGAAGAAAAACTATGACAAACTTAGACAGCATGTTAAAAAGTAGAGGCATTATTTAGCCAACAAATTTCTGTATAGTCAAATCTATGATTTTCCAGTAGTCATATATAGGTGTGAGAATTGGACCATAAAAAAGGCTGAGCACTGAAAAATTGAAGTTTCTGAACTGTGGTCTTGCAGAAGACTCCTGAGAGTCCCTTGGACTGCAAGGAGATCCAACTTGTTAATCCTAAAGGAAATCAATCCTGAGTATTCATCCAAAGAACTGATACTAAAGCTAAAGTCCCAATACTTTTCCCTCCTGATGTGAGGAGCCAACTCACTGGAAAAGACTCTGATGCTGGGAAAAACTAAAGGCAAAATGATAAGGAGATAGCAGAGGATGAGAACACTGGATAGCACCATCAACTCAATGAGCATGATTTTGAGCAAACTCCAAGAAATAGTGGACGATAGAGGAGACTGGCATGCTGCAGTCCATGGGGGTCACAAAAAGTCAGACATGACAGTGACTGAACATATTCTTGCTATGTGAACTTATTATAATTTAATTTATCATTATTTAAGGTATTTTAAATTGAACTATTTGTTGTTTAGTGCCAAAATTTCTAACTGAATCATGGGACACAAGTTTTCACTTATAAAATTGATTAATTCAAAGCAAGTTTAAATATAAATTGATATCTGTCCATAGTCTCTTCAATTTGTAAGATAGTGGATACTAAAAAAAAAAAGAAAAATAAAAAAAGAGACTAAAGGCACAAAAGAAATATCTCCATCAAAGAGACTGTACACAAGGAAAGGGGAAACACAATTAAACAAAAAGAAGATGCCATCTCCCTGTGGCAGGGTTCATCAATGAGAAGACAGTCCATAGAAGAAATGATGCCTGAGCTGATCACCATAAAATAAGAAGGTGTTTTTTGTTTTTTGTTTTTTGTTTTTTTTTTTAGGAAATTAAAGTGAAAGTCACTCAGTCCTGTCTAATTCTTTACAACCCCATGGAATAAAGCCAGCCAGGTTCCTCTGTCCATGTAATTCTCCAGCCAGAGTACTGGAGTGGGTAGCCAGTCCCTTCTCCAGGGGATCTTCCCAACACAGGGATTGAACCCAGGTACCCCACATTGAAGATGGATTCTTTACCATCCGAGATACCAGGAAAGACCAAGGAAGAGCAAAATAGGAAAGTGGGAAAGCATGAGAGGGACATTATAGACAAAGGGAAATTGTATATAAAGGCTTGGGTATATAAATGAGTATATTCTTTTTAGAGAACCACTAGTTCTACTTTTTATTAAACTCAGGAAGTGGAAGGTGATATGGAAGGAAAGAGTTGGAGTAATATGGGAAAGAGCAGAAAATTAAGATTGACTGGTGATTTGTAAATATTAAGTTTCAGCATCTCATGGAATGATTGCTTAAAGTATTGCTCATCCTTCACTCTTTTTATTTTTTGAAACAGATATCAGCTACTTCTCTAGATATTATACTTTCAATGAAAGTCATTCTAAACAGGAACTATTATTCATCAGAAATAATATCACAATCACCATTGCAGTTGTTTTTAATTGTCTTGGTGAATTGTTAATAAAATCTTATACTAAATTTTATAGTATATTTATTTTATGTTATATAGTGAGGTTTCAGTTTTAAAAAGGTCTATAGATATATAAGGTAAGTCAAAATGAATGAAGTATAAATGGTTATATGCTTATTTAATTGATTTAACATGGACTCAGTATATTCTGCAGTATCAGATTCACTCAGCTGTTTTTCTAACTAGTTTGCTAACAGACTGATTTCAATCTATTTCTTTTGAAATTACTTTTATTTTCCTCAAGCTAGTGTGTAGATACACTTGCTTTTCTCTGGGAGCAAATATTTTTAATAATATTATTAAGCTATTAGTGATTCTCCATTCATTTTCTTTAGTTAATTTTTTTCAGGAATTTTAAAACTTTGTTATATTTGTTAATGATTTATATAATAAAAATATACTTTTTTTTTAAATTGTCAGCTATTCTACATGAATTATCTGAAATTGCAAACAAGTACTGATGTAAAACATTATGTTCACAAATAATCGTGACACAAAGTATATATTAATATACAGTGTTTGAAATATGGGGTTCCCAAGTAGTGCAATGGCTAAGAAACTGCCTGTTTATGCAGGAGATGTGAGTTAAACCCCTTGCTGGGAAGAACCTCTGGAATAAGAAATGGCTCTCCACTCCAGCATTCTTCACTGGGCAATTCCATGGACAGAAGAGACTGGCAGGCTATATGAAAGAAAAGTGAGAGTTGTTCAGTTGTGTCCGACTCTTTGTGACCCCATGGGCTATATAGTCCATGGAATTCTCCAAGTCAGAATACTGGAGTGGGTAGCCTTTCCCTTCTCCAGGGGATCTTTCTAACCCAAAGATCTAACCCAAGTCCCCCTAATTGCATGTTGATTCTCTACCAGCTGAGCCATCAGGGAAGCCCAAGAATACTGGTTTGGGTAGCCTATCCCTTCTCCAGCAGATTTTCCCAACCCAGGATTGAGTTTGCAGAGAATCAAACACAACTGAGCAACTAAGTGCATACACACACAGACACACACACAACTTGAAATATAAACCAAGTCATGTAAATCACAGAAAGGAGACATTTAAGGTATAGCTGCATGATTATTTTAAATTAATTATGATATTCTTTTTAAGAATGTGTATGTAACCTCATAGAATTTGGAAAATATTACTATTAACTCAGTTTGCAATATCAAATAATACTATTTCATGGGGGAAATTGTATGTGAATGATGCTTTATATTTTATCTGTATTTTTACATAAATTCTGATGTATATCAATAGAAAATAAAATTTGTATATTAATATAGTGTGAATATTCATATTAGAAAGTCAAAACCAGAAAAGTTTTCTCACCAGCAAAATAAAAAAGTAATTTATATATATATATATTATTTAAATTCCAGATTATTGATGATAAAGACTGAATTGTGAAGATCATATTAGTTCCTGTTTACAAAATACTCAATGTGTATCAAGTAGTATAAGCAACGAATGATGCATACAGTTTTTCAAATATAAGAAAAAGTTCAAAAAGATCATGAGTAATATTTACTCCGAAAAACTGCTTGATGATAAAGCAGAGGGCAACATTGCACACAGATTAAAACAAATAAAAGCCAAAGTGTTTCTGTTGTTATTCAGTTACTCAGTCATGTACCACTCTTTTTGAACCCATGGACTGCAGCACTACAGGCTTCCCTGTCCTTCACCATCTCCTGGAACTTGCCCAAACTCATATCCACTGAGTTGGTGATGCCATCCATTCATCTTGTTTTCTGTCGTCCCTTTTTCCTCCTGCCTTCAGTCTTTCACGGCGTCAAGGGTGTTTTCTAATGAGTTGGCTCTTCCAATCAGGTGCGTGAAGGATGGGCGCCTCAGCTTAGTATCAATCCTACCAATGAATATTCAGGGTTGATTTATTTTAGGATTGATTGGTTTGATTTCCTTGCAGTCCAAGGGACTCTCAAGAGTCTTCTCCAATACCACAGTTCAAAAACATCAATTCCTCGGTGCTCAGCCTTCTTTATGGTCCAATTCTCATACCCATATGTGACTACTGGAAAAAACATAGTTTTGATTATACAGAAATTGTTGGTTAAACAATGTCTCTGCATTTTAATATGCTGTCTAGCTTAGTCATAGCTTTTCTTCCAAGGAGCAAGGGTCTTTCAGTTTCATGTCTGCAGTAACCATCTGTAGTGAATTTGGAGCCTAAGAAAATAAAATATTTTTAGGTTATCTATATAAGAATCATCCTGGTTGAAACTGCAGATTTTTAAATTGTGTAATGATGGAAAGATGTACCATTTTTTATATTCCTCCCTCCATTTTTTTTTAATTTATTAATTGACACTTGCAGATGTGTTAATCTCCTTTGCTCTGAATTGAAATCTCTGGGCTATCTTTTAATAATGATTTTTGCCTCCCATGGACGGAGGAGCTTGGTGGGCTACAATCAACGGGTCGCAAAGAGTCGGACACGACTGAGCGACTTCACTTTCACCTTCACTTTAGGTCTGGCACAAAATTTGCATTTTTTAAATCTACTTCATGGAAGAGGAGCATGTGAGTGTCTACATGCTTCGGAGAAGAAGGAAAACAGCCCCACACTCTGTTGTGGCTCAAACAATAGACACATGTCCAGTTAATATCTGAGATTTAACTGAAAATATGTAATTGTTTAATTTCATCTTTTAATCGCCAGAGATAGAAATAGCCTACCCTTATTTTGCTGGGTCCTATAATTCTGAATTCAGCCCTGTATTAGAACACAACTAAGTGTGTTCTAAAATGGAGCTTCCCTTGTGGCTCAGCTGGTAAAGAATCTGCCTGTACTGCTGGAGACCTGGGTTCGAGCCTAAGGTTGGGAAGACCCCTGGAGAAGGCAAAGGCTACCCACTCCAGTATTCTGGCCTAGATAATTCCGTGGACATCCATGGAGTTGCGGAGTGTCAGACACGATTGAGTAACTTTTACTTTTCCTTTCAAATGACATAATAGACAACACTGTTTCATGAACTTGTTAAGGATAAAATACCTATGTTTATTAGTTAGAAGAAGAAAAGGGAGAGAAGAACTAGCTATTTCAGCCATTATTCTTTGTGTTGCCCTCTATCTGCTTCCCTTAACAACAAATTTTCATCAAGACTCTTCTCTTTGTTCTGAGAAAATTCTTGATCACCTATCACAAGTCCTCTCCTACTCCAATAGCACTTTGTACAGATATCTATTTTTTTTATTCGCAATGGTATCACGTTTTATTTTGCTCTTTTTCTCCCCTCCTCCTCCCCATATGATGAGATTTCTGAGGCAGCAATTATAACCTGGTATTGAGTGTATGAATAGCATGCCATAAAATGTCATATAGTACATGTTGGCTACCTATGTAAAATGAATCGAACATCTCAGTGACTGCCACAAGTCTTAAGGCTTAGAAGCACCTTCTCTTGCAAAGGAACTCCCATTCATTCCTGCGGGATCGTTTATCTCTTCTTATATTTGAATATTGGGGATTACTGTAATGTTTTGGAAAGTATGAGCTCCTAAAATAAAAGTAGCTGCAAAATGCAATCTAGAATTTAGATTCCCTCCTTTCTCCCTAGGAAGTCAGAGTACTATTGAGAGACTTCCATCCATTTCTCATTCTTTCATTCTTGGATGGCCATCACCAACTATGACCCCAAAGAGCCACTGAGTATATCTACACTCTGAGAATTGATAGGAAGTTATAAGTTTAAGGAAGTACACTGGGCTGGAAATCAGAAAGCATCTGGATTGTGTTGTAACACTCGTATATATCAGTTCATAAGATCTTCAGGACAACGTTCCACACACATGGAATTGTAATCCCACATATTCACATTTCTCTTATTTCCTCATTTGTATGATTTTATATTATGGGTCAAAGAATTTGCTGTTAGTATGGTATCTAATATTCTCACTTCAGAAATTAGTAAATTAATCCTGGTGAGATCACAGTACATGAATTGTAAAGCAAATACATGGCAGATGATTTGAGTTGGTCCTGTTTATGAAGCCAGTGCTTATGTTACTGCCTAAGATATCTAATCTGTAAGCTTGAACATATGAAAGAAATTCTGTTCTATAAAAAGAAGGATGATTAGTTTATTTTGAAGGTACTGTTTTTCAAATTTTGCAGAAAAAGGATTGCCTTAGGATCTTTTTATTTTTTTTATTTTTTATTTTTTTTTTGTTTTTTGTTTGTTTTTTTTTTTTAGTTTTTTATTTTTAAATTTTAAAATCTTTAATTCTTACATACATTCCCAAACATGAACCCCCCTCCCACCTCCCTCCCCATAACATCTTTCTGGGTCATCCCCATGCACCAGCCCCAAGCATGCTGCATCCTGCGTCAGACATAGACTGGGGATTCAATTCACATGATAGTATACATGTTAGAATGTCATTCTCCCAAAAAACATAATTCTTATTCACTAGGTCTGGGGTACACACAGCACCTGAGGTTCTGTGTTTCTTGAAGATTCACAGGTGATGTTAAAATACGTGGTCCATAGACCAAATTTACTTTATGAAGATAGATTTTTCTAAGAATTCTTGATTCCAGGAAAAAAAATTATTTCCTACCTAATGATCCTCCAAGTCATATTCAGTTCAGTTCAGTTCAGATGCTCAGTCATGTCCGACTCTTTGCGACCCCATGAATCGCAGCACGCCAGGCCTCCCTGTCCATCACCAACTCCCGGAGTTCACTCAGACTCACGTCCATCGAGTCAATGATGCCATCCAGCCATTTCATCCTCCAGTCGTCCCCTTCTCCTCCTGCCCTCAATCCCTCCCAGCATCAAAGTCTTTTCCAATGAGTCAACTCTTTGCATGATGTGGCCAAAGTGCTGGAGTTTCAGCTTTAGCATCATTCCTTCCAAAGAAACCCCAAGGCTGATCTCCTTCAGAATGGACTGGTTGGATCTCCTTGCATTCCAAGGGACTCTCAAGAGTCTTCTCCAACACCACAGTTCAAAAGCATCAGTTCTTCGGTGCTCAGCCTTCTTCACAGTCCAAATCTCACATCCATACATGGCCACAGGAAAAACCATAGCCTTGACTAGATGGACCTTCGTCGGCAAAGTAATGTCTCTGCTTTTGAATATGCTATCAAGGTCGGTCATAACTTTTCTTCCAAAGAGTAAGCGTCTTTTATTTTCATGGCTGCAGTCACCATCTGCAGTGATTTTGGAGCCCCCCAAAATAAAGTCTGACACTGTTTTCACTGTTTCCCCATCCATTTCCCATGAAGTGATGGGATATTAGATATACCCTAATCCTAAAACAAACAAACAAAAGCAAACAGAAGAGTAAATTAAATCAGAAAGCATCTCAATGTGATTGTTGTATTGATGAGCAGTTTTGCATACTTGACAGCAACTGCTAATCGGTTGATGAGCTGTCATGCATGTTTCACAGCTCTCTGAATGAAGTTCAAAGACCATATTTCTGATACACCACTGGGGATGACTTTCCATCCATACTTAGTATTTCTCTGCTTTGCAATAATTATCCAGCTGCCAAGAACCTCTAGAATCTTTAAAGACAGGCACAAATAACTTGTCTTCCAAGGACTGATGATAACAGGCAATTGAGCTAATGCTATATAACAGAACGCAGTATAATAGTATAAATATGCCTTTCTAATTCAGATCTGGGTTCATTTGGTTTTGGGGTAATTGCTGACACCCTGGGCACATAATGATAGCTACTTTTGCACGTTTTCTGGAAAATTCAAGCTTCATGTGCTTTTCCCCATTAAAAAAAAAAATCAGTGATACCTATAAACAGAAAAGGAAAAGTGACATACAAAAATGAGAGTTGAAAAGAAGAATTGTGTTGATATCATAAGCTACTGGGCCAAATTCTCTGCTACAGCTATGTTAGAGTGGCCATTTAGTCAGGGTTGTAATTAAACACAAACTACTCTGAAAATCATGATTTGAAGTTAAATTATCTAATGTTATCAAGATGATTGCTTTAATTCAATATTTTAAATTTTGCATTAGATATTACTATAGCAATGCTTCATGGAAATAACATAAGAGAAAATGTTGATGCTGAAGCTATAAAATGCCCCATTGGATTTTTTCCTTTCCTGCATATATTCTTGGTATGCATTGGATAAATCATGAAATCGCTTCTTTGTGCATCATGATCAGTAACCTCACTGTTCTTGAAAGGCATCATGTTTGTAAATGTGGTATTTTTCAAAGTATCAACAATTTTAAAATGCTGCTATTCAAATTCATCTTTTATTTTTATCATGTTTCTCTTGCACAAGAGAAAATACTAATGGATGCCTTTTCGTTTCTCTCTTATATGAAAGACCAAGTAAATTATTATAGTTTATATGAAAACTGTGTGAAAGTTTTTGTGTGAAAGTTTACTTGCAAATTGTGTGAAAATACATTTCTCAGCTACTGCTTTTTCAATGTTGGAACATCTCAAGAGAGAATGAAAGGAATCAGTGCATATTTTTTTCTCCTCTACATCTTTAGTCATCCACGGTAGTACTTTCCTCAGATGGAAATCAGTCAGTATGTTATGTGGGAAGTAGGAGGCTGGAAGTTGAGAGAAGCCAATGAGAAGCCAAACAGAAGACAGTGAGAATGTGCTCCAGTTGCTAATGTATCATTGACATGAATTTTTTAAAAAATCCACTAACTAATAGTAAAAATTTGATGAGCTCATTTTACTATTCTTCCCTGTTGTGCCTATCTGGCTTATTCTGTTTGTTTAGAGAGTTTTCTTTTCCTCTGCTGTAAGAAAGTACTATGGCCAAGGGAAAATTATACGGGATCCACAACTTTTCTTTTCAAACATATTATATAAAAGACATATTCCCAGGCATTGACTCCTCAAATGGATTTTTAAAATGTGATTAGGAAATAAAAACTTCCTTGTGTACTGCATTTATCCCCAATTTTATTGGGATAGCGATCACTTTTTTAGAGAACAACAAAGGATATGATAAATAAGTCATTTGATAAAATGTATCACAAGTTACATTGCATACAAAGATGGGCACAATAAAAGACAGAAATGGTACAGAACTAATAGAAGCAGAAGATATTAAGTAGAGGTGTCAAGAAAGCACAGAACTATATCCAAAAGTTCTTAGTGCCCCACATAACCATGATGGTGTGATCACTCACCTAAAGCCACACATCCTGGAGTGAGAAGTCAACTGGGGCTTAGGAAGCATCACTATGGACAAAGCTAATGGTTGTAATTAAATTACAGCTGAGCTATTTCAAATCCTAAAAAGTGATGCTGTGAAAGTGTTGCACTCAATATGATAGCAAATTTTGAAAACTCAGCAGTGGCCATAGGACTGGAAAATGTCAGTTTTCATTCCAATCCCAAAGAAAGGCAATGCCAAAGAATGTTCAAACTACCACACAATTGCACTCATCTCACACACTAGCAAAGTAATGCTCAAAATTCTCCAAACTAGGCTTCAACAGCACATGAACCAAAATCTTCCAGATGTTCAAGTTGGGTTTAGAAAAGATGGAGGAAGCAGAAATCAAATTGCCAACATCCATTGGATCATAGAAAAAACAAGAGAATTCCAGAAAAAAATATTTACTTCTGCTTCATTGACTATGCCAACGCCTTTGACTGTGTGGACCACAAAAAACTGTGGAAAATTATTCAAAAAATCTGAATGCAAGACCACCTTATCTGTCTCCTGAGAAATATGTATGCATGTTAAGAAGCAGCAGTCAGAAGTGAACATGGAACAATAGACTAATTCCAAATTGGGAAGGGAATACATCAAGGCTGTATATTGTCACCCTGTTTGTTTAACTTAAATGCAGAGTACATCATGTGAAATGCCTGGCTGGGTTAGGCACAAGCTAGAATCAAGATTGTTGCGAGAAAGATCAATAACCTTAGATATGCAGATGACACCATCCTTATGGCAGAAAGCGAAGAGGAACTAAAGAGCCTCTTGATGAAAGTGAAAGAGAAGAGTGAAAAAGTTGGCTTAAAACTCAACATTCAGAAAATTAAGATCATGGTATCTGGTCCCATCACTTTATGGAAAATAAATGGGGAAACAATGGAAACAGTGACAGATTTTATTTTCTTGGGCTCCAAAATCACTGCTGATGGCGATTGCAGCAATGAAATTAAAAGGTGCTTGTTCCTTGGAAGAAAAACTCTGACCAACTTTAGTTCTATTCAGTTCAGTTGCTCAGTCGTGTTGGACTCTTTGCGACCCCGTGAATCACAGCACGCCAGGCCTCCATGTCCATCACCAACTCCCGAAGTTACACAAACTCATGTCCATTGAGCCGGTGATGCCATCTAGCCATTTCATCCTCTGTCACCCCCTTCTCCTGCCCCCAATCCCTCCCAGCATCACAGTCTTTTCCAGTGAGTCAACTCTTCGCATGAAGTGGCCAAAGTATTAGAGTTTCAGCTTTAGCATCAGTCCTTCCAATGAACACCCAGGACTGATCTCCTTTAGAATACACTGGTTGGATTTCCTTGAAGTCCAAGGGACTCCCACAAGTCTTCTCCAACACCACAGTTCAAAAGCATCAACTCTTTGGTGCTCAGCTTTATTCACAGCCCAACTCTCACGTCCATACATGACCACTGGAAAAAACAACTTAAGCAGCATATTGAAAAGGGGAGACTTACTTTACCAACAAAGGTCCATTTAGTCAAAGCTAAGCTTTTTTCAATAGTCATGTACAGATGTGAGAGTTCGACTGTAAAGAAAGCTGAGTACTAAATACTTGATGCTTTGAACTGTGTTATTGGAAAAGACCCTTGAGAGTCCCTTGGACTGCAAGGAGATCAAACTATTCAATCCTAAAAGAAATCAATCCTGAATATTCATTGGAAGGACAGATACTGAAGTTGAGGCTTCAATATTTCAGCCGCACAATGCAAATATCTGGCTCTTTAGAAAGGTCCTGGTGCTGGGAAATATAGAAGGCAGAAGGAGAAGGAAATGACAGAGGATGAGATGTTTGGGTGGCATCACTGACTCAATGGACATGAGTTTGAGTAAACTCTGGGGGTTGGTGAAGGACAGGGAAGACTGGCATGCTGCAGTCCATGGGGTCCCAAAGAGTCAGAGATGACTGAACAACTGAACTGAACTGATGTTAAGTTAGAAGACAAAAGTGTTAGAAGTTGAGAATTTAAGATGTTTTTAGAAATAGATTTTTTAATTTCCAACATGCATTTTCTAATATTAAATGGATAAGTTACAAAGAAATTATTAATAAAAATGATGAGGAACAAATATTTCTTTTCTCTTTCTCTTGGATTTATGAACCCTAAATTTAACAAAATACAGACTCACAGCAGTGCCTTGTAATATTTAATTAAAACAAATTGCAATATAATTACAAAGAGAGTTGAAGAATATCATTGTCAAATCTATATTCTGAATTATTTTGGAATCATGCCTAAATTTTTTTCTATTCTTATATATGGTAAAAAACGTTTTCCATATGAGTGTATGTGCTAGATTTTACTACAAATATTTAATCACAGTATATAAACTATTAAATGCATATCAGTTAAATGAAATCTAATCCAGAATTTTCCAAGACTCTTGAAGCACGATACTAGAATTTAAGAGTTCCATAGAAAATGGACATTATAGAGGGCTTAGTTGTAGTCCAAAGCTTTCTATTGCTTCCTCCAACTAATGGGAACAACAAAGAATCTGTGTTATATGGATTGGGCATAAGGATATATAGAACAAGGTGTGTGACTTTAGGAACATCAGGCTCCGCTTTAACCTCCATTTTGTTATCTATAGCCATCAAAAAATTCTTAATGTAGCTCTTTCTTATAAAAAAAGAATGATCCTTTGAAATCATACTGACAGAAACAAATGTTTGCCATGCTAAAATACTATCCCAGGGGGCTCACAAGTAAAGAATCCAACTACCAAAGCAGGAGATACAGAAGATACAAGGGCTCAATTCCTATGTCAGAATGATCCCTTGAAGGAGCAAATGACAACCCACTCCAGTATTCTTGTCTATAAAATCTCATGGACAAGGAGCCTGGCCGGTAACAACTCATGGACTTGCAAAGAGTCGAAATGACTGGGCAACTGAGCACAGAATACCGGAATGAGTTAAATCATTCTAAAATGTGAATTATTGGAATAAATCTTCCTAAGAATCCAAAAGATTTCTACTTCAAAAACTATACCTGTTGTGGATTCATGTCAATGTATGGCAAAACCAATTCAGTATCATAAAGCAAAAATGAAAATTGAATTAAAAAATAAAAAAATAAAATAAAATATTAAACCAACAATTGGGAACTGTAAAAAAAAATAAATAAAATAAAATTTAAAAAAACCTATAAGATGGTGGTGATCATGCACCTTGATCTATATGCGTTTGCTCTTGGATTGGAACACTCAATATTGTTAAAATGTCTGCACTATCCAAGGCAATCTATGGATTGATTGCAACTTCTATCAAATTTCAGTTAAATTTTTCACAGAACTAGAACAAAAACTTAAAATTTATTTGAAAACAAATGGATCCCCCCCAAAATGCAGAATTTAAATTGATGCAGACACTACACAGAACAGTCTGGAGGTTACTAAAATTATTAAAATAGAGTTATTATGTGATCCAGCAATCTCACCCCTGGACATATCCAGAGGAAATTATAATTCAAAAAGATACAGGCATCCTAAATCCAATGTAGCACTATTTACAGTTTCCAAGACATGGAGGCAACCTAAATGTCCACAGATGAATGGAGGAGGATGTGATTAAAAAAAAACAAAACAGAAAGAAATAATGCCATTTGCAGCAACACGGATGGACCTAGAGATTATAATACTAGAGTTAAGTCAGACAGAAAAAGACAGTTATCATATGATACAACTTATGAGGGATCTTTTCTTACTGTTCATAGGGTTCTCAAGGCAAGACTATTGAAGTGGTTTACCATTCCCTTCTCGATCACCAACTCGATGGACATGAATTTGAATAAGCACTGGAAGTTGGTGATGGACAGGGAAGCCTGGTGTGCTGCAGACCATGGGGTCGCAAAGAGTCAGGTGAACTGACTGATGTGGGATCTTAAAAAAAAAAAAAAAAAGATACAAGTGAAATTATTTACAAAACATAAATAGATTTACAGACATAGGAAACAAATACATAGTTACCTGAGGGGGAAAAGGAGGTTAAGAATAATCTAAGAAGTTAGGATTAACATATACACAAAACTAAATATGATATAGATAACCATTGAAATACATGGGAAAAGAATTGAAAAAGAATGAATATATGCATATGTGTAACTAAACCACTAACACAGGGGGCTATATTTGTTCTCTATTTTGGTTTGTTTTATTGTTCTGATTTTGTTATTTCTTTACTTGTTTTTCTTACTTTTTCTTTTATAATGTTTTATATTTAAATAAATCCATTTATTGTCTCCCTATTACTACAACATCTATTTCTGCTTTATTGACTATGAAAAAGCTTTTGACTGTCTGGATCACAATAAACTGTGGAAAATTCTTCAAGAGATGTGAATACCAGACCACCTGACCTGCCTCTTGAGAAATCTGTATGCAGGTCAGGAAGCAACAGTTAGAACTAGACATGGAACAACAGACTGGTTCCAAATAGGAAAAGGAGTATGTCAAGGCTGTGTATTGTCACCCTGCTTATTTGATTTATATGCAGAATACCTCATGAGAAATGCTAGACTGGAAGAAACACAAGGTGGAATCCAGATTGCCAGGAGAAATATGAATAACCACAGATATGCAGATGACACCACCCTTATGGCAGAAAGTGAAGAGCAACTAAAAAGCCTCTTGAGGAAAGTGAAAGAGGAGAGTTAAAAAGTTGGCTTAAAGCTCAACATTCAGAAAACGAAGATCATGGCATTTTGTTCCATCACTTCATGGGAAATAGATGGGGAAACAGTAGAAACAGTGTCAGACTTTATCTTTTGGGGCTCCAAAGTCACTGCCGATGGTGACTGCAGCCATGAAATTTAAAGACGCTTACTCCTTGGAAGAAAAGTTATGACCAACCTAGGTAGTATATTGAAAAGCAGAGGCATTACTTTGCCGACAAAGGTCTAGTCAAGGATATGGTTGTTCCTATGGTCATGTATGGATGTGAGAGTTGGACTGTGAATAAGGTTGAGCACTGAATAATTGATGCTCTTGAAATGTGGTGCTGGAGAAGACTTTTGTGAATCCCATGGACTGCAAGGAGATCCAACCAGTCCATTCTGAAGGAGATCAGCCCTGGGATTTCTTTGGAAGGAATGATGCTAAAGCTGAAACTCCAGTACTTTAGCCACCTCATGTGAAGAGTGGACTCATTGGAAAAGACTCTGATGCTGACAGCGATTGGGGGCAGGAGGAAAAGGAGACGACACAGGATGAGATGGCTGGATGGCATCATCGACTCGATGGACGTGAGTCTGAGTGAACTCTGGGAGTTGGTGATGGACAGGGAGGCCTGGCGTGCTGCAATTCATGGGGTCGCAAACAGTCGGACACGACTGAGCGACTGAACTGAACTGAACTGATTACTACATTTTTTGTAATACTGTGTTTGTTCCCATGTTTTTGGTTTTGCATTTTTGCTATCCTAGTTTTTAGAGTTTGCTTTCATTTGTGGGTTTTTTAAATTGGTTTGATTGCTCTCTTATATTTTGGTTCCTCTTTATTATTTCTTTTTATTTTTTTCTTTTTGTGAATGTGCCCACCATAAATGGGTAAAAGATCTAAACAGACTTCTCCAAAGAAGACATACAGATGGCCAACAACACATGAAGAGTTGCTTAATATCACTCATTAGTAGAGAAACACAAATCACAAATACAATGAGGTACCACCTCATACCAGTCAGAATGGCCATCATCAAAAAATCAACAAGCAATAAATGCTGGAGTGGATGTGGACAAAATTAAACCTTCCTACACTGTTGTTGGGATGGTAATCTTATATGGTTATTATGGAAAACAGTATGGGGATTCCTTATAAAACTAGGAGTGGATTTAATATATAACCCTGCAATCCCACTACTCAGCATATACCCTGAGAAAAATAAAATTCTAAAAGTGACATATACCCTAATGTTCATTACACCATTATTTATAATAGTCAGGACATGAAAGCAACCTAGATGTCCACTGACAGAATAACAGATAAAGATTCTGGTACATGGATACCATGGAGTATTACTCTGCCATAGAAAGGAATGAATTTGAGTAATTTATAGTGAAGTAGATGAAACTAGAACTTCTTTTACACAGTGAGATGAGTCAAAAGAGAAAAGCAAGTATCACATAATAATGCACATGTACAGACTTTAGAAAAGTGTTACTGAAGAATCCAGTACAGGACAGAATTATAGACAATGGGTGACAAGAGGGTAGGGTGAATTGAGAAAGTAGCATCAACATATATACACTATCATGTGTAAAATAGTAGCTAGTGAGAAGTTGCTGTAAAAAGCAGGAGCCCAGCCTTGCACACTCTGATGACAAAGAAGGGTGGGATGGACAGAGGGCAGGGAGGGTAAAGAGGGAGGTCATGTATGTATAATTATGGTTGAGCTGTGTTGTTGCATGTCAAAAACTAGCACAGCATTATAAAGAAATTTTCATGTTGATGTATGGCAAAACCAATACAATATTGTAAAGTAATTAGCCTCCAATTAAATAAATTTAAAAAATAAAAAAATAAAAACCTACAGAAAATTCATGGCGCTAATAAAAAAAAAGAAATTTTCCTCCAATTGAAGAATCTAGAAAAGAAAAATAATAAAAAAAAATAAATGTAAAAGAGAGGGAGAGAAACAGCAGCACAATAATAGTGGGGGACTTCACACCCAACTCACACAAATGGACACTTTATCCCGATAGAAATGACACATAAGACCAGATGAACCTGACATAGAACATTCGATCCAAAAGCAGCAGAGTACACTTTTTTCTCAACTGCACACAAAACATTCTCCAAAATAGATTACATCTTGAGTGATTAAGTAAGCTTGAGAAATTTAAGAAAACTGAAATTGTATTAAGCATTTCATAGTGACAACAATGCTATGTGATCAGATATGAATTACAGAAAAAAATATATGGAGGTTAGTCAATGCACATCTAAATAACGAAAGTCACTGAAGAAAAAAGAGGAATTAATAATATCTAGAAAAAAATGTTAACAAAAACACAGCATCCACAAACCTAAATAGGATGCAGTAAAAAAAGTGCTAAGGGGGAATTTTATATCATTAAAAGCCTACCTTAGAAACAAGACAAAAATCAAGTAAAGAAAAAACAAAATTAGTAGAAGGAAAGAAATCATAAAGATCATAACAGAAATAAATAAAAAATTTAAAAAGTGTAAACAAAATTGCCGAACCATTAGCCAAACTCATCAAGAAAAAGGGAGAAGACACAAATCAATAAAATTATAAATGAAAACTGACAAGTTAAAACAGACAACACAGAAATGCAAAGGATCATAAGAGACTTCTATGAGCAATAATGTGAAGACAAAATGGACAACCTGGAACAAATGGACAAATTATCAGAAAGTACAACTTTCTAAGACTAAACAAGAAAGACATAACGAGTATTAACAATCTAGTCACAAGCACTGAAATCAAAATTGTGATAAAAAGTCTTTCAACAAACGAAATTCCAGGGGCAAATGGCTTCACAGGTGGATTCTATCAAATGTTTAGAGAAGAGCTAACACTTATATTACTCAAACCCTTGCAAAAAATTGCTAAGAGATGAAAACACCCAAATTCATCCTATAAGGACATCACTCTGATACCAAAACCATATAAAGATATCACACACACACAAAGACAATTGAAGGCCAATATCACTGATGAACAAAGATGCAAAAATCCTCAACAAAATTCTAGCAAACAGAATTCAACAACACATTAAAAGTATCATACACTGTGATCAACTAGGGTTTATCCCAGAGATGCAATGATTTTTTAATATATGGAAATCTATCAACGTGATACACCATCTTAACAAATTGAAAGATAAAAACCATGTGATCATCTCAGTAGATGTAGAAAAACAATAACACCCATTTATATCAAAAGCTCTCAAGAAAATGGACAGAGAAGGAATTTACTTAAATAATGAAGGCTCCATATGAAAAAAAGAAAAAAAAAAACAGTAAACATTCTCAGTGTGTAAATCTAAAAGCAGTTTCTCTAAGGTCAGGAACAAGACAAGGGTGCCCAGACTCACCACTATTATTTAATATAGCTTTGAAGTCATAGCCATGGTTATCAGAGAAGAAAAACAAATAAAAGGAACCCAGATTGGAAAACACAGATAAAACTCTTACTGTTTGCAGATGACAGATATGAAACATAGAAAACTCTAAAGATGCCACCAGAAGAGTACTAGAGCTAATCAGTGAATTCAATAGCCACTGGATACAAATTTAATACACAGAAATGTCTGGCATTCCTATCTATTAACAATGAAAAATTAGAAAGGAAAATTAAGGGGAAAATCCCATTTACATTTGCAACAAAAATAATTAAATACCTAGGAATAAACCTGCTTAAAGAGGCAAAATACCTCTATGTAGAATACTATAAGACACTGTTGAAAGAAATTTAAAAAAAATCAGGAGAGATACATTATGTTTTTGAATTGGAAGAGTCAATATTTTGAAAATGAGTATACTACCCAAAGCAAGGGCTTCCCTAGTGGCTCAGCTGGTAAAGAATCTGCCTGCAAGGCAGGAGACTGTGTGTGACACTAGAGATGTGGGTTTGATCCCTGGGTCAAGAAGATCTCCTAGAGAAAGAAATGGCTGTCCACTAGGTATTCTTGCCTGGCAAATACCCTGGACAGAGGAGTCTAGGGGGCTATAGTCCATGGGGGTGCAAGAGTCAGACATGAGTGAGCTACTAAATCACCACAATCACCCAAAGCAAATTACAACTAGTGAACAAGAATAGCAATGAGCAAACAGAGGCTCCTGTCTTGATTGATCTGTTCATTCCTTCATTCCCTCTGCCAGCTCCTCCATACAATGCACTTCACCTGTAATCCCTGCCACAGAAAAATTACTATGTACATAATGATTTTCAGGCATGAAAGCTTCTAATTCTCACAACATTCCAGAGCCGTTATGACAATGGCATAATTTATAAAAAGGAAAATTAGCAAAGCTCCCACTCCAGTACTCTTGCCTGGGAAATCCCATTGTCGGAGGAGCCTGGTAGGTACAGTCCATGGGGTCGCTGAGAGTCGGACACGTCTGAGCGACTTCACTTTCACTTTTCACTTTCATGCATTGGAGAAGGAAATGGCAACCCACTCCAGTGTTCATGCCTGGAGAATCTCAGGAACAGAGGGGCCTGGCGGGCTTCCATCTGTGGGGTCAAACAGAGTCGGACACAACTGACGCAAATTAGCAGCAGCAGCAGCAGCAGCAGCAATAGCAGCAGCAGCAGCAGCAGCAGCAATAGCAGCAGCAGCAATACCAGCAGCAGCAAAGCTCTGTGCTTATCATCAGAAGCAAAGCATAGGTTCACAGCACATAGCAGAGATCTCTTGATTTCACTTTTTTAAATTGTTTGTAGATTTTAAATCTCTTCACCTAAAGATTTCAAAGTTGTGTGACCTGAAACTTTAAGTTAAAGCACAATTGCAACAAATTAGGTTTATTTGGGAATAGCTGAAATTCTGTGCCTAAGAATAATCAATAGTTATTTTCCCTCTCTTCATTCTGAATGCACATGATACCCGAAGGGAAAAAAGTCTGGGTTTATTTAAAATTGGTTTTAGTGTTTGCATGCCTTGTATTTAAGACATTAAAATAAGGAAACTAGATAGATGCCTGACAGCCAAGGCAATTGCTTCTGCCCATTACACATCAAGACCAAATTATTTTACATCTTCAAGCAGTTTTTCTTAATTGTTTCATACTTTACACAGTAAAATTAAATCCAAATAGTCACATTTTTGTTTTATTGGCAATGTATGGTTAGAATTATGTTGTTGATAATCTTTTCAGAAACCTTACATTTTACTATTGCTTTTCTCCCCTTCTTTCATTTGTTATTTTGTCACAGGGTCTTACCTAAATTAAAGTGTGCTTTATTCTACAGATATATATATAGGCTACCCCGGTGGCTCTAGTGTTAAAGAACCTGGCTTCTAATGCAGGAAATGTAAGAGACTTGGGTTTGATTCCTGGGCCGGGAAAATATCCTGGAGCAGGGCATGGCAACCCACTCCAGTATTCTTGCCTGGAAAATCTCATAGACAGAGGAGCCTGGCGGGCTACAGTCCCTAGGGTTGCACAGAGTCAGACATTACTGAAGTGATTTAGCACCCACCATATACATCTAACTATCTATCTATTCACAGCACCAGAAACCTGTTGAAAATTTCTCTGTACACATTTTGGCTAAAAATCCAAAGACAGCATAATAAACATGATCTTTTTGCATGAATATTATTTGAAGTCATGTATAGAGAGGAGGTTAAGAACAATGAAAGTTTTACTTAGCAAACTCAATCTTCCTTCCTCAGTCCAAGGTAAAAAAAAAAAAAAAAAGAATCTTTTCCAAGGGTATATGTTATGATATTAAAACAAATAAAGCATTGGTAACAGATACTGCAGACAGGTTATTTCATCTAGGTAACAAACCTACTGTCAAACTATCCCCTGACTCCCTTCTTTTTCTTCTTTCCTTCCCTTTTTTTTTTGTTCTCCTCATTTCTGTCTTCCACTTCTCCCTCTGCTATCTTCTCTTTCTTCTCCTCCTCCCTTTCTTTTCTCTCTTTTTTCTCTTGCCTTCAAATTTATAATTTTAAAGTGGCATGACATTACTGAATAACATACTCTTAGTTTTAAAGTGACTGGTAGTGTGCTAATGATAATTAGGCTAAGTGAGAATAAGTATTTAGGACTGCATAGGCACCAATTAGTCAAAGAAATTGTTTAATTAACTAGGCAGGACACATGAAAAGCAATTCAATTTCTACTTTTATGGACTTTTTCCCATATATTAAATAAACTAAGAAAGTATCTTCAGAGTTGTGATTAAAAATATATTTAATGGACTTGATACACAATTTTATAAAATTTTTATTTTTAAGTTTCCCATTTCTTTCTTTTTTTTTATTTATTATTATTTTTTTTTATTTTTTAATTTTAAAATCTTTAATTCTTACATGCGTTCCCAAACATGACCCCCCCTCCCACCTCCCTCCCCACAACATCTCTCTGGGTCATCCCCATGTACCAGCCCCAAGCATGCTGCACCCTACGTCAGACATGGACTGGCGATTCACTTCTTACATGATAGTATACAAGTTAGAATTCCCATTCTCCCAAATCATCCCACCCTCTCCCTCTCCCTCTGAGACCAAAAGTCCGTTATACCCATCTGTGTCTTTTTTCCTGACTTGCATACAGGGTCGTCATTGCCATCTTCCTAAATTCCATATATATGTGTTAGTATACTGTATTGGTGTTTTTCTTTCTGGCTTACTTCACTCTGTATAATTGGCTCCAGTTTCATCCATCTCATCAGAACTGATTCAAATGAATTCTTTTTAACGGCTGAGTAATACTCCATTGTGTATATGTACCACAGCTTTCTTATCCATTCATCTGCTGATGGACATCTAGGTATTTTTTCAAATAATGTTTTGAAATAAACAGCTTTTGCAACTTTAACTTCTTCTGTCTATATCAGCCTAATTAAGGTACATGTAGATGAAAGTAACAAAAGTATAATCAGTAGTCATTTAAACTATTTTTAGAGTTATTATAACGACTGATTTTTTTATATTCTTTTTCAAACAACGGAGTTTCTAATTATTTGCTGTTAAAAACTTTGAGGGAGGGCATAATTGAGTTGTCTGCTGATATATAATTGAAAATAGTTTTTGATAAAATTTGTTCTTTTGGGTTTTGACGGTTTATATTTAGAAGGGCTTTTAAACACTAATTGACACTACAAGTAAATCCCTTCTATTCCATCTTGTCCATATGAGTAATCTTTCTCTGCACAAAGATCTCAACAAAAACAACAACAAAAAAGAAGCATAAAATTAGTACTGAGCCTTGTCTCAAATTTGCAGTAAGTGCTTTTCTTCCACAGACACCAAAACAGTAGAAAAAATGACTTTTTTGGCTAAGGGATTACTTTATAATAAAAATTATATACTCTATGTCCCTAGAATAGTATGGACTTATCAAAGTCCCTAATATGCTTGTGTCATTTGGGTCAATTGTGTGTTAATTATTATTACTATGATGAGATTGACACACTGCCTACATGTGCTAAGGAGGCAGCTAATTATAATTGTTATGATGAAAAAAAAAGAAAAAAAATAATTGTTATAATGGCTTGATATAGAAGGGATTATTTAATGCTTAGAATCTTATAGACACAAGGCCTTTTAGTTTACTATTATGTAGCAGAAAAGCATAATAGTATAATTAATAAGTGTATTTGTGCTTAAGGATATTGCATTAGGATTCAATTTTATAAGGGAAGCAGAAGACAAATACAAGTTTAAGGAATATGAAGAGATATGTAACACTTTTGACTGCTACAATGAATCTTTCTCATATATATATATATTTTTAAATTTTTATTTTTACTTTATTTTACTTTACAATATTGTATTTGTTTTGCCATGCATTGACATGAATCCACCACGGTTGTACATGCATTCCCAAACATGAACCCCCCTCCCAACTCCCTCCTCATAACATCTCTCTGGGTCATCCTCATGCGGTTGGGATCAGGTTACTATGATGTTTTTATTCCATGGGCTACAGTAAAATAATACAATAAAATAAGCATTTTTCTTTTTGAAATGTCATTATTCACAATTTTGTATAATTCTACTGTAGTATTTGCAACTTTTTAAACTCATAATGAAACTATTTAAACTTTGATACATGATCAAAAATTATAGAGATAGATCTAGATATGGACTTCCCTGGTGGCTTAGTGGTAAAGAATCTGCCTGCAATGCAGGCGACATAGGTTTGATCCCTGGGTCAGGAAGATCCCCTGGAAGAGAGCATGGCAAACCACTCCAGTATTCTTGCCTGGAGAATCCCATGGACAGAGAGCCTGATGCATAGGGTTACAAAGAGCCACACTGAAGTGACTAAGTACACATGCATGCAGATATAAACTCACAGAGATATATCTCCATTGATCTTTGCTTTCTTCAAAATCCAGAGTTCTAAATAAGTGTGTCTATATACTCAATCATGTTCTTATTTAAAGGATTGCAGTGTACAACATTTCTTGAGGGATATATCTTAAAATGTTTAAGAACACTAGATTTGTCAGAATATTCATGGAGGGCATACTTTCTAAGGACAACTATTCTAATTATATGGTATATGTATCTTACATCTAGGTTATTTGCTAATCCTGGTCTCTAGTTCATAATATAATAATTTTTCAATAGAAAAGAGAGGGCTTTTCTGAGAAAGATGAGATGGTCAGGTTACCTATTATCTAAACTGTGATAGAAAAAGAAAATAATTGAAATATCCCTGAGTCATAATTTAAATAGTATCCTATTGGTCTGGTAGGGTGAAAACCGACCCTAAAATGTGTGTGTGTGTGGGGGGGGGGGGAAACACACACATATTTGCCAGATCAATAATTTCATAATAAGTTGTGGGGGCTTTATTAACTTTCTCTATGATCATATTCATAATACCATTAGTCTGAGGAACTCTCTATCTTATGTACTAGAAAAACTCAGGAAATAAGTGGGGATGTATTTGGAATTATCGTCTTTGTTTCATTCAAATCTACTGAGATATCTTTGCAATTACATCAAGGTTGAAATAGTTTTGGATTTACTATTTCTATCCACAAAGAACAACATTCAATAACTTCATTTTGCTCTTAGCCCATAAGCTAACTTCATTGAGCTAGGTATTTTGCGGGTTATTGATGTTCTTTATTATTAGCATAGCACAGTCACTAGGGAAGAGAACTGAAAAGATGGTCTGGGTCCCTCTGGGCCTATCATAGGGTGAATCCAAGGCTCTCTAAACTTTCAATCTACTAATACATTTGCAGCCTGATTATTGTCTTTCCATTTCTAGGATTCAAAAGTTAAGGCATTTTCCTTTCTCAGGGAAGAGTTACCCAGATCAATGGCCATAGAGAAATTTGAAATGATCTGAGATACAGAGGACTAAAACTAACTCACAACTAGAACTTAAGAGAAAGATCTGACTCTCCATCTATTACTGAAAAGGGCTGTCACTGCTCACAACTTACAAAATCAGTATTCACAAATTGTAGGAAGAAAAGATGCCTTTAAGTTTCTACTACTAACAATCTGGGGAAATGGTGGAATCAGAATCCTCCCAAAACTGCTTCTAAATATTTGTCTCAGCCATGAAACTTTCAGAGAAACAGAAGAGTAATTACAGTTAATTATTGACATAGAGGTTCATAGTCATTGTTGCTTTTCACTGTCTGCAAGCTTATGTGAAGGCTTATTGACTCCTTGTGATCTTCTAGATGAGAGCTTGTTCATACAGTGTGTTCAGATTGTGAAACAGGAAGTTAGAGAAGAGATCTTGTCATATATCAATTGCTTAGTATTCATTTCTACTTTTTTGATCTATGGAAAGAACCAGCAACTTAGGTAAGGTATTATGTAATTAAAAAAATAGGAGAGTGTGCTTGGACTGGAGATGAGTAGAGCATGAGCCGCCTGGGGTTTAATAGTTACAATATAGCTTTTCTAAAGTGACAAGATCACTGCAGATGGTGATTGCACCCATGAAATTAAAAGACACTTACTCCTTGGAAGGAAAGTTATGACCAACCTAGATAGCATATTCAAAAGCAGAGACATTACTTTGCCAACAAAGGTCTGTCTAGTCAAAGCTATGGTTTTTCCAGTGGTCATGTATGGATGTGAGTGAGAGTTGGAGTGTGAAGAAAACTGAGCACCGAATAATTGATGCTTTTGAACTGTCGTGCTGGAGAAGACTCTTGAGAGTCCCTTGGACTGCAAAGAGATCCAACCAGTCCATCCTAAAGGAGATCAGTCCTGGGTGTTCGTTGGAAGGACTGATGATAAAGCTGAAATTCCGATACTTTGGCCACCTCATGTGAAGAGTTGGAAAAGACCCTGATGGAGAGAGGGATTGGGGGCAGGAGGAGAAGAGGACGACAGAGAATGAGATGGCTGGATGGCATCACCGACTCGATGGGCATGAGTTTGTGTGAACTCTGGGAGTTGGTGATGAACAGGGAGGCCTGGGGTGCTGTGATCAGTGGGGTCGCATAGAGTCGGACACGACAGAGACTGAATTGAACTGAACTGAACTAAAAGTGACAAGAAAAGGAAGTTAGTGATGAGGACAGTTTCTGGTAAAGAGCTGCTTGTACAGCTTGGCAATTCAAGTGAATCTTTTGTTCTTGGAATATGTGAATTGTTGATTTTGCTCCTGATGAATCCTGGATTGATTAACAAGGGATGTTTTGATGTCAGACCATTCCATAAACCCTGATTTTTATGCTGTAGTGCTGTCTTTACAATGATTGTACTCAATTTGTTAATGGCATTTAACAGTTAGCACTTGGTAACAAAACCCTAAGAGTCATTCCACTCAATGTGAGATCAGAAATTACAAACATCTAATAAATATTCCAGGCCTACAGAGGGCCAACAGGAGAACCCTATTTTTTTTTTAAATGTCAATTATTTCACTTGATCAAGAGAAATGAATCTGGAAATAACCATGAGACAAGCTGAGATGCTAAGTATTTTTTAAGATCATATCCAGTTGTTGTTGTTGTTGTTTTTTGTTTTTTTTTTTTTTTACTCATCTGCAGTTATTGGATCCTTCACCTTGGGTCACCCAAAAAATTTCTGGTCATTTTTTTAATTTTAATTTTGTTGCAAGCTCAGAATGTGTTTTAATAACTAAAGAGGTCCCAAACAAATATGTGAAATGCAGAACATCTGGTGATTTCACACACAGCAATTCAGCTCAAATCCAAATTACTTCATTCTGCCTTTGATTTGTGTCCATAAAATCTGTGGCCATACATTTAACACAAATTACGAATAGGATATATTGATAAATTTCTCTCATTTAGTTTAAATGAAGTTTTTTCTTCTTCACTCTTAAGTTCATTCAACTATTCAGGTCATGTTGTGCTTTAATTACAATTACCTTTTGAAAAATAATGAGTGAGAGCAGACAGGAACAATTGTTAATATTCCTCTATTAAGTGTGAGTGATATTTCAGGGTCATTGGGTCATTCAGTGACTTGTAAAATTTTGTGGCTCCTTCTAGACTGTTTTCTTAACAACAGTTGGAGTATTACCCTTTCCTGATAAGTGTCGTAAAATATTCAAATGGATGCAGGCAACATAGGTTTAGTTATATATGTAATATAAAAGTGCAATGTTTCATAGTACCATTTTTGCTTATTCCCCATACATCATCCTCAGTGTGTGCAAGTGTCCAGTTAATTACATTATCAGTAAAAATTATTTTCTATTACCTCTGCTGTGAATTTCCTATCTGTGAATCTGTGTTAGCACTAGAAGTTGTCTCATCACTTCTACATCAAGTCAACCCAATAACCAATTACATATTCGTATATACCCCCAAACATCTGTTTTTAAAAATACAAGCAACAGAAAACTACTCTGAAACATGAACAAAAGTAATTTCTCATAGCATCCATGAAAAAGCCAAACTCAAACCTCAGAAGTGATCTCAACATGTAGTTGATCAGATGAGTGTATACAAATGTAGGTAGATTGTTTTCATTACATTCAGGTTTTCATAATTTTTGGTATCCTTAAGAATTCGAGGCTACTTTTTCAGTTTAATTTATACTTGGTTGGCTATATTTGTGATTTATCCTGGGGATAAAGGATTCATCCAATGTTTCCTTCCTCTAATTAATTTCTCTGCTGGCTACACCAAGGTTGATTCTCTGTTGAATTTCCTCTCATTTTTAAATTATTCTGGAAATCCTATGCAAAACAGTTTACTCTTTCTTTACTGTCTCTTTTTTAAGTCAATTAAGATTTCAAGGAGCTCGGGTGTGCATTTAGCTTTATTTTTATTTCATGTTCAAGAAAATCTCTGCCATTTACTCTGTCGGTGGGGTCCATTCTAACTTTGTATCAGACTTATGAATTTATTTAATTTGTATATTTCTTCTGTTATTTCAAAACAATATTATTAATGAGTGATAAATATATTATTTGTCTGCTATCTTAAATTAGATATTAAAACAAAAGATAGTTTCAAATTCCTGCCCAGTTTTTAAAGAATGAGATAACAATTTATAAACGTGCCCTTGTGGTTGATTGAACTCTTCTCCCATTTTAAAAATCCCAATTTTTTTTAACCTAACAGAACAGATATTAGATTATCATAAAGCAATGCAATTGAGGTAGTAAACTACTATTATCAGCCTCAGATAATTTTTTCTCAAGAAAACTCCCTTAATTTGTTGTTGCTTTTCAGTTAAGTCATGTCTGTCTTTGTGACCTCATGGACTATAGCATGCCAGGCTCAATTGTCCTTCACTCACTGTCTCTTGGAGTTTACTCAAACTCATGTCCATTGAGTTGGTGATGCTATTTAACCATCTCATCCCGTGCTAATCACTTCTACTTTAGGCTTCAATCTTTTCCTAACATCAGGGCTACTTCAGATGAGTTGGCTCTTCTCACCAGGTGGCCAAAGTATTGGAATTTCAGCTTCAGCATCAGACCTTCCAATGAATAGTCAGGGTTGATATCCTTTCGAGTTGACTAGTCTGATCTCTTTTCAGTCCAAGGAACTCTCAAAGGTTTCTCCAGCCCCACAAACTTAAAGCATCAGTTCTTCAGTGCTCAGCCTTCTTTAAGGTCCAACTCTCCCATTCCTACATGGCTACTGGAAAAGCCGTGTGTGTGTGTGTGTGATAGCTTTGACCATACAGACCTTTGTGGACACTGTGATGTTTCTGCTTTTTAAAATGCTGCCTAGATCTGTCGTTGATTTCCTTCCAAGGAGCAGGGGTCTTTGAATTTCATGGCTGTCATCACCATCCAAGCTTTTATGGTGGCTCCAATGATAAAGAATCCACCTGCAATGTGGGAGGCCTGGGCTCAATCCCTGGGTCAGGAAAATACCTGGGAAAGGCTACAGCCTCCCACTCCAGTACTCTTGCCTAGAGAATCCCATGGACAGAGGGGCCTGCAGTCCATAGATTTGTACAGTCTGACACGACTGAAGAGACTTAGTACAGCACAGCACAGCACAGTCACCATTCACAGGGATTTTGGAGCAGAAGAAAATAAAATCTGTCACTACTTCCACTTTTCCCCATTCTATTTGCCATGAAGTGATTGTACCAGATGTCATGATCTCAGTTTTTTTTAATGTTGAGTTTTAAGTCAACTTTTTCACTCTCCTCTTTCACCCTAATCAAGAGGCTCTTTATTCCCGACCCCCACTTTCTGCTTTTATATTGGTATTATCTGCATACCTGAGGCTGTTGATACTTTTTTCATCTTCATTACTTGTAACTAAAAATCTGGCCCATTTTCAGGAAAAAGGTAGTGTAAGTGTGCGGGTGTTTGAGAACTGTAAAAGGGGATACATCTAGTTGCTAAATTGTGTCTGACTCTTTGTGGTTGCATGGACTGTAGCCTGTCAGACTTCCCTGTTCAGGGAACTCCCCAGGCAATAATACTGAAGTGAGTAGCCATTCCTTTCTCTAGGGTATCTTCTCAAGCCAGCAATTGAATCCAAGCCTCCTGAATTACAGGCAGATTCTTTACTGTCTGAGCCACCAGGGGAACCTACGTGATGTGCCAGACAGCATCAAGTGTAAAAACAATGCTGAAATAATATTTGACACAACGTTATTTTTTTTAAAATTCTTTAAGATACAAGGAAGGTGGTTTTTAAGAGGGTTTATCAAAGAGAAACAAAGTAAAGTAATGAGATCTTCAAAACAGGCTGCTTTAAAGGAGAGAGAGAGAAATAAATATATATATATATATATATATATATATATATATATGATGTACTTATTGTAGAGAGATCACTTCCATAACTGAGTATGTTGAGGATGTTATTTTTGAGCAGAAAGTATGAGAGACAGTGAAAAAATGAAGACTGAGAATGAACAATTTGTTTAAGAGATTTTGAAAATGACTTCCATCAGAAAAATGACTGATGGAAGACATTAAGGCAGAGGAGGTTTTTTTTAAATATTTTAAGTAACTTTAAATGACATGTTCAGTTCAGTTCAGTTGCTCAATTGTGACAGACTCTTTGTGACCCCATGGACTGCAGCAAGCCAGGCTTCCCTGTCCATCACCAGCTCCCAGAGTCTTCTCAAAATCATGTCCATTGAGTAGGTGATTCCATCCAACAGTCTCATCCTCTATCGTCCCCTTTTCCTCCTGCCTTCAATCTTTCCCAGCATCAGGATCTTTTCAAATGAGTTAGCTCTTCTCATCAGGTGGACAAATTATTGGAGTTTCAGCTCAACATCAGTCCTTCCAGTGAACATTCAGGACTGATTTCCTTTAGGGTGAGCTGGTTGGATTTTCTTGCAGTCCAAGGGACTCTCAAGGGTCTTCTCCAACACCACAGTTCAAAAGCATCAATTCTCCTGTGCTCAGCTTTCCTTATAGTCCAACTCTCACATCCATACATGACTACTGGAAAAACCATAGCCTTGACTAGATGGATCTTTGTTGGCGAAGTAATGTCTCTGCTTTTTAATACACTGTCTAGGTTGATCATAACTTTTGTTCCAAGGAGTAAGGGTTTTTTTATTTCATGGCTGCAGTCACCATTTGCAGTGATTTTGTCCCACTGGTCCACTGGAGAAGAGAATGGCAATCCACTACAGTATTCCTCCCTTGAGAACCTCATGGACAGTATGAAAAGTTTCAAAAAAATATGAAACTGAAAGGTGAACTTTCCAGGTCAGTAGGTGCCCAATATGCTACTGGAGCTCAGTGGGGAAATAACTCCAGAAAGAAAGAAGAGACAGAGTCAAAGAAAGAACAACCAGTTACGGATGTGACTGGTGATAAAAGCAAGGTCCGATGTTGTAAAGAGCAATATTTCATTGCAACCTGGAATGTTAGGTCTATGAATCAAGGCAAGTTGAAAGTGATCAAACAAGAGATGGCAAGAGTGAACGTTGACATTTTTGGAATCAGCGAACTAAAATGGACTGGAACGGATGAATTTAACTCAGATTACCATTATACCTACTATTGTGAGCAATAATCCCTTTGAAGAAATGGAGGAGCCATCATAGTCAACAAGTGACATGTGCAAGAGGAGAAATTGCCAGAACAGTTAGAAATGTTTAGATTTGTTTTGTTGAACAGGGCTGGATAAACTTTAGAAATAATTATAAGATATCTCAGAGATAAATTAGTAGTAAGGAAACCAGCATCTCTGCCAATTGGCAAAAATTAACGAAAAACAGCTCTGGCTCTCTTCAGATCTTTATTGAAAGTTCTGTAAGATCATTATAGTAGTAATCTGATGTTACTAGCACAGAAAAAAGAGAGTAGGCAAGTAATTACTGAATTCTAAGTAGACCCCATGTACCGTACATAACAGGCTCTGCCATCTTCTGGAAAGTAGCATTTTGTATTGCCAAGGGTTATATGTCCTTTAAATTTTCTTCTGTATCTAAAATTTTATGATTTCCCACTTAACAGTAAACCTGTATGTTCTACATAAAATTATATTTTAAAAGTGTTCTGAAATAGTCACAGCTGTTAACTCATTAATTATTAGCGTCGGAATACTGGTTCACTTAAGAACACTACACTGCGTCCACATTTAACATAGCATGTGCTTGTATTTTTAGGTTAATTAGTGATTCAAAGTCTCAAGTTAAAGGAAAACAAATGCATGATTAGATTTCTACTTTGTTTTTTAGTTCTTCACTGTTTCCTTATAATTTTTCTATTTTATTTTTTAATAAAACACATTAAAAGTGACATTTTAAAACTCTAAAATTTAACTTGTATGTTTGAAAATCTTATTAAAAGTCACAAGACATTTTCTGTTAATTTACAACCCAACAAGTACATGGAGGGGCAAGAGGGGAAGCAATAGGGCTAGGGGGAAGATAACTGATATTACTTTGGTAAGCTACTAATATAACCTCATTCCTTTTGTCATTCTAGTTTTATGAACTATAAGATGTGTGTGCAATGTGATGATTTTATATATATTATATATATGTGCAAAATACATATACTACCATAAGATTATTTAAAACATCCCACACCTCACCTAATTGTCATTTGTTGTTGTTGTTGTTCTTGTTGGTGGTTCTAAGAACATAAGAACTCGACTCTCATAGAGACTTTCAAAGATATATTGTTGACTATAGTTACCATGGTGTGGATCCTCAGAATTTATTCCTCCATACAACTGAAAGTTTGTACCCTTTGAACAGTATCTTTCTATTTCTCTCACCTCTCATGACCCTGATATTCACCAATTAACATTCTGTTTCTATGATTCTGGTTCTTTTAGATTCTATATGTACGTGATATTACACAGCATTTTATCTTTCTCTGTCTGACATTTCACTTAGCATAAAGCTCTCAAGATTCGTTAATGATATCACCAATGGCAGGGTTTCTTTATTATTTATTGCTGAATAATATTACATTTTCACATATCCCCTATAAATTCATCCTTAGAGCAAAACTTAGGCTGTTTTCATGTCTTCGTTATTGTGAATAATGCTGGAATAAACACAGAAGTGCAGATATCTCTTTGCAATAGATTTTTTGTTCCCTTTGGATATATACCCAGAAGTGGGATTGAGAGATCATATATGTATTATTAGTTTTATATATTTTTTTTAGGAACTCTATACTGATTTCCATAGTGGCTATTAATTTACATTCCCACCAAAAGTGCACAAGAGTATACTTTTCTTCACATCTTTGTCAACGTTTGTCATTTCTAATATTTTTAATACACCACATTCTACCAGGTGTGAGATGTTATCTAATTATTGTTCTGATTTACATTTCCCTGATGATTATTGATGTTAAACATTTCTTTACATACTTGTTGGCTATTAGTATGCTTTCTTTGGAAAATAGTCTATTCAGTTTGCATGCCTATTTTAATCAATTGTTTGTTATTTTGTCATTGAGATGTAGAAGTTCCATAGGTATTTTGGATATCAAATTATCTGATATATGGTTTGCAGATATCATCTCCCATCCCAAAGATTGTCTTTTCATTTTGCTGTTTCACTTGTAGGGATAAGCTTTTAAGTTAGATGTAGTCCCACATTTATTTTTGATCTGTTGCTTGAAATTTTGGTGTTACAACAAGTAAGTCATTGCTAAGACTAATTTAAAATTTCCCTTCTGTTTTCTTCTAGGAGCTTTACAAGTTCAGGCTTTATGTTTCACTTATTATCTATCTAAAGTAAATTTTGTGTTGCTTAAGTTTGTAAAGTGGACTCCTGAGATCTCCAAATGTAGAGTGTTTTAGTATTTTGGGGATCAAATACTGTTGATCTTTGTGTGGAGATAGAAGAATACTGGGGTCTTTTGCTTTGTAATTTTGGTGATGTACTGATTATTCTGCTTAATCAGCATTATTAACTTTTCCCCTGAGAACTGCATAAAGAGGCTAAATACATATATTCTCAATTAATGATTTATTGATATGTTAAAGAAGCAATGAAGCTTCAACTATAAATTGATCTCAATTACTGGTGTGGATTCTCTTATCTACACTTT
The DNA here is from genome assembly GCF_042477335.2 of Ovis canadensis. Classification (NCBI taxonomy): domain Eukaryota; kingdom Metazoa; phylum Chordata; class Mammalia; order Artiodactyla; family Bovidae; genus Ovis; species Ovis canadensis. Next base: position 10,639,307 of record NC_091255.1, read on the forward strand.
ACTGGCCTTGAGTAAGGAAGTGAAGATGACAAGCATAGAAGGGGATTTTAGGAGAAAACAATAGCCACACTGGTTTTCTTTGCTTCCATCCATGGTAAGGGAAAAATGCATTTAGGTGGATTCCATATTATCTCTGAGACACTGAGAAGTTTATGTGGATGGTAGTTGCATCTGTAAATTTGCATTTTAAAGAATTTCCAGTTATTCTAACTGCTTCGTGTGTGTGTATGTGCATGTTTATATGTATTTGTATTGAATGACTGAATTAAATAAGGTAGTTTTGGTAAATACTGTTTAATAATGCATATGGAGTTACTTGGAATACTGTATATGGAGTTACTTCCAGTGAGATGGAAGTGTGCTGCTAAACTGACTTATAAGGATATATATTTTAGGTTGATCATGATTGATAAGTTATTCTTATAAAAATGACTGAGTTATGATAATGGGAAATACCAATATTAAATAATAGAACACTAAATATTGTGGTCTGGACGTATTTTAACAGAGGGAACTAACATTACCTTCATTAGGGTTACGTTCCTGTCTTGTGACTTTATTTTTATACAGCTATAAACCGAACAACCTTGGGAAGTAAATTATAGAATTATATTTTTATAAAATGATTTTTTTGAAGTAAAGATTATTTAAATATTTTTAAAATATTATTTTCCTTGTAAAGAAAGCTATACACTGTTTGAATTCTGAAATGATCAGTTCCAAACTTCACACTTTTTCATTATTCAAAGCTACTGATATTTGCATTAGCCAGGACTAGGAGTTTAATACACTAGTAATTGTAAAAGTGAAATCCACCACAATGCTGGTTCTAAATCATTACTTGGGCTGCTTTTCCTATTCAACTTGTTTATTTACAGGATAATAAAGGTATGAATCTGTTTATAAAAATTATTTAACTGAAACAGACACATTAAATGACATGTAAGTTGGAATGTTTTTACCTAAGTGGTGCCCTAATGCCAATTCTTAACTACATTTTGATATTGTTGATTTGTTAATAATTTTGAGAGCTTATAAATGCTAATTTCTCTCATGTGAGAGCAGCAATAATAGCATTTATTGGGTGTTTACTAGACACTTTTAAGTTATTTGTAGATATGCAATTATTTAATCATCATACTAACTCTGAGTTCACAACTTGAGGTGAATGAAGTACATTTCTAAAAGAATCTTAGCCAATGGAATTTTGCTCTTTGCCCTGAGCTCTCTCACCCTGGTATATGAAGTACTGCAGAACTGTTAGCATTATTGTGAATCACTGAGGTGAGATGCTAATTATTCTTATTCTTTAGGATGCCAGATCTGCATTAGCTTGGATGAGGGATGCATATTTACTGTAATTTTAGGGTTCTGATTGTGCTGTTATTTTTACTAATTATAAAATTATTAATGAACATATAAAATAACATGCATATTTATATAATAGCTATCATTCTTTGTTATTGATCTATAATACAACTTTCTATTAAGGGACAGTGTTTTTTAGTTAATGCCAAAGCCTTTTCTCTCTAATGTATTTTTGAGCCTTTATCCTTAGAAGTAACCCATACTCTTACGGGTATGCAAAGTCTCATTTACATATTTGTACTTTATTGCATATGTGTGTGTGAACCAAAAGAATAAACAGTTCAGCTCAGTAGCTCAGACGTTTCTGACTCTTTGTAACCCCATGAATCGCAGCAAGCCAGGCCTCCCTGTCCATCACCAAATCGTGGAGTTCACTCAGACTCACGTCCAATGAGTCAGTGATGTCATCCAGCCATCTCATCCTCTGTCGTCCTCTTCTTCTCCTGCCCCCAATCCCTCCCAGCATAAAACTTTACATAAATGATATTGGTATCATTTTGCTGTTTACTAGAGCTACATGGAACAAGAGAATGGATCCAAATAGGAAAAGGAGTACGGCAAGGCTGTATATTGTCACTCTGCTTATTTAACTTATATGCAGAGTACATCATGAGAAACACTGGGCTGGAATAAACACAAGCTGAAATCAAGATTGCTGGGAAAAATATCAGTAACGTCAGATATGCAGATGACACCACCCTTATGGCAGAAAGTGAAGAGGAATTGAAAAGCCTCCTGATGAAATTGAAAGAGGAGAGTGAAAAAGTTGGCTTAAAGCTCAACATTCAGAAAACTAAGGTCACGGCATCTGGTCCCATCACTTCATGGGAAATAGATGGGGAAACAGTAGAAAGAGTATCAAACTTTACATTTTTGGGCTCTAAAATCACTGCAGATGGTGATTGCAGCCATGAAAGTAAAAGACGCTTAGTCCTTGGAAAGAAAGTTATGACCAACCTAGATAGCATATTCAAAAGAAGAGGCATTACTTTGCCAACAAAGGTCCATCTAGTCAGTGCTATGGTTTTTCTAGTGATCATGTACAGATGCGAGATTTGGACTGTGAAGAAAGCTGAGTACCAAAGAACTGATGCTTTTAAACTGTGGTGTTGGAGAAGACTCTTGAGAGACCTTTGGACTGCAGAGATTCAACCAGTCCACCCTAAAGGAGATCAGTCCTGGGTGTTCTTTGGAAGGAATGATGCTAAAGCTGAAACTCCAATACTTTGGCCACCTCATGTGAAGGGTTGACTCATTGGAAAAGACTCTGATGCTGGGAGGGATTGGGGGCAGGAGGAGAAGGGGATGACAGAGGATGAGATGGCTAGATGGCATCACAGACTTGATGGACGTGAGTTTGCGTGAACTCCGTTAGTTGCTGATGGACAGGGAGGCCTGGTGTGCTGCAATTCATGGGGTTGCAAAGAGTCAGACAGGACTGTGTGACTGAACTGAACTGAACTGAGAGCTATATTTCTAATTTTGTTGTTTTTAATAAAGCTAATAATTTTTAATTGTAAAAAGGTGTTCTTTTATGAAAATATCATAATATACTTACTCCACTGCTGCAAATGTGATATTAATAATGCTTTGCCTTTATTTATTTTTATTTTTTAAATAAATTTATTTATTTTAATTGGAGGTTAATTACTTTACATTTTGTATTGGTTTTGCCATACATCAACATGTATACACCACAGGTATATACGTGTTAACCATCCTGATTACTGCAACAAATAGCCCTAGACATACGCTCAAAAACAGGAAGAAAATGAATTGTTTGAGCTTAGAAAGCCCATGTATTCCTTTGGTAGAGATTGCTCCATTGTTCTCCAAAGTGATATCATTATTGACAGAATATATAATCTCAATTTACACTTTTTATTGCTAATGCTTATAATAAGATATATTAATTCCTAACTATATCATGGTGATAAACTGTTAGAACATCATTTTAGTTTATACACTCCTGATTAAGGAAATCATTGAATATCTTTCCATCTGTTTCATAAAATTCAAGATTATTTCCAGGTGAGTTATCTATTATTTCTGTGACCACTTTCTTTCTACTGGATCATTTATGTTTTGATTTCTTTTTATATTCTGTTTACAAATCATTCATTATTGCATGTTTTGTTAGTATTGTCTCTCTCCATTATGTTTCTTGTGTTCTTATCTATCAGACAGTCACTCATTCCAGTATCTATGTAGTCTGTTATAAATCTTACTTGCTACTCTATTTATCTCTTACTAGATTCTTTTTTATGTGCGTAGATGACATATATTTATAATTTGCTCTTTCAGGATATTAATTTTTACTAATCTGGTTCAGTTCAGTCGCTCAGTCGTGTCCAACTCTTTGTGACCCCATGAATCGCAGCACGCCAGGCCTCCCTGTCCACCACCATCTCCCGGAGTTCACTCAGACTCACGTCCATAGAGTCCGTGATGCCATCCAGCCATCTCATCCTAGGTCGTCCCCTTCTCCTACTGCCCCCAATCCCTTCCAGCATCAGAGTCTTTTCCAATGAGTCAACCCTTCACATGAGGTGGCTAAAGTACTGGAGTTTCAGCTTTAGCATCATTCCCTCCAAAGAAATCCCAGGGCTGATCTCCTTCAGAATGGATTGGTTGGATCTCCTTGCAGTCCAAGGGACTCTCAAGAGTCTTCTCCAGCACCACAGTTCAAAAGCATCAATTGTTGGGCACTCAGCCTTCCTCACAGTCCAACTCTCACATCCATACATGATCACAGGAAAAACCAGAGCGTTGACTAGACGGACATTAGTCAGCAAAGTAATGTCTCTGCTTTTGAATATACTATCTAGGTTGGCCATAACTTTCTTCCAAGAAGTGAGTGTCTTAATTTCATGGCTGCAATCACCATCTGCAGTGATTTCGGAGCCCCCCAAAGTAAAGTCTGACACTGTTTCCACTGTTTCCCCATCTATTTCCCATGAAGTGATGGTACCAGATGCCATGATCTTCGTTTTCTGAAAGTTGAGCTTTAAGCCAACTTTTTCGATCTCCTCTTTCAGTTTCATCATTACTAATCTAAGCCTATCCATATTCTTTTTCAAGAGATGCAGGGTTATATTTTTGCTCTATAAAATTCTATATACATTTTAGGATTAATTTTTCAGGTTACATCAACTCTGGTAGGATTGTTATCTCAATAGTTTTATATTTATAGATTAATTTGAGGCTAAAAAAACCCTTTATGATATTAGCTTTTCCAACCCACAAAAGGATATGCCTCTCTGTATGAAGTAACTTTATCAAATCACTTAAAATATAATATAAATTCCAACAACACAAGAGAAGACTCTACACATGGACATCACCAGATTGTCAACACTGAAATCAGATTGATTGCATTCTTTGCAGCCAAAGATGAGGAAGCTCTATACAGTTGGCAAGAAGAAGACTGGGAGCTGACTGTGGCTCTCCTTATTGCCAAATTCAAACTGAAACAGAAGAAACTGTGGAAAACCACTAGACCATTCAGGTGTCATCTAAATCCAATCCCTTATGATTATGAGGTGGAAATGAGAAATAGATATAAAGGACTAGATTGGATAGACAGAGTGCCTGATGAACTATGGATGGAGGTTCATGACATTGTACAGGAGGCAGTGATCAAGACCGTCCCCAAGCAAAAGAAATACAAATAGGCAAAATGGCTGTCTGAGGAGGCCTTACAAACAGCTGTGAAAAGAAGAGAAGTGAAAAACAAAGGAGAAAAGGAAAAACATATCCATTTGAATGCACAGTTCCAAAGAATAGCAAGGAGAGATAAGAAAGACTTCTTCAGTGATCAGTGCAAAGGAATAGAGGAAAACAATAGAATGGGAAAGACTAGAGATCTCTTCAAGAAAATCAGAGATACCAAGGAAATATTTCATGCAAAGATGGGCTCAATAAAGGACAAAAATGGTGTGTACCTAATGGAAGCAGAATATTTTAAGAAAAGGTAGCAAGAATTCAAGGAAGAACTGTATAAGAAAGATCCTCATGATCCAGATAATCATGATGATGTGATCATTCACCAAATGCCACACATCCTGGAATGTGAAGTCAAGTGGGCATTAGGAAGCATCACTATGAACAAAGCTAGTGGAGTTGATGGAATTCCAGTTGAGCTATTTCAAATCCTACAAAATGATGCTGTGAAAGTGCTGTATTCAATATGTCAGCAAATTAAAAAAAAAAAATAGCAGTGGCCACAGGACTGGAAAAGGTCACTTTTCATTCTAATCCAAAGAAAGGCCATGCCAAAGAATGATTACACTACCACACAATTGAGCTCCTTTCATACGCTAGTAAAGTAATGCTCAAAATTCTCGAAGCCAGGCTTCAGCAATATGTGAACCGTGAACTTCCAGATGTTCAAGCTGGTTTTAGAAAAGGCAGAGGAACCGGAGACCAAATTGCCAACATCCACTGGGTCATGGAAAAAGCAAGAGAGTTCCAGAAAAACATCTATTTCTGCTTTATTGACTATGCCAAAGTTTTGACTGTGTGGATCACAATAAACTGTGGAAAAATCTGAAAGTTATGGGAATCCCAGACCACCTGACCTGCCTCTTGATAAATCTGTATGCAAGTCAGGAAGAAACAGTTAGAACTGGACATGGAACAACAGACTAGTTAAAATAGGAAAATGAGTACATCAAGGCTGCATATCATTATCATGCTCATTTAACTTATATGCAGTGTACATCATGAGAAACGCTGGGCTGAATGAAGCACAAGCTGGAATACCAGGAGAAATATCAGTTATTGATATACAACCTCAGATCAGAAGACACCACCATTTTGGCAGAAAGTGAAGAAAAACTAAAGAGCCTCTTGATGAAAGTGAAAGAGGAGAGTGAAAAAGTTGGCCTAAAGCTCAACATGCAGAAAACGAAGATCATGGCATCTGGTTTCATCACTTAATGGCAAATGGACAGGGGGCCAGTGGAAACAGTGGCTATTTTTTGGGGCTCCAAAATCACTGCAGATGATGATTGCAGTCATAAAATTAAAAGATGCTTACTCCTTGGAAGGAAAGTTATGACCAACCTAGACAGCTTATTAAAAAGCAGAGACCTTACTTTGTAAACAAAGGTCTGTCTAGTCAAAGCTATGGTTTTTCCAGTGGTCATATATGGATGTGAGAGTTGGACTATAAAGAAAGCTGAGCACTGAAGAATTGATACTTTTGAACTTTTGATGTTTTTGATGTGTTGGAGAAAATTTTTGAGAGTCCATTGGATTGCAAGTAGATCTGAAAGGAGATCAGTCCTGGGTGTTCATTAGAAGGACTAATGTTGAAGCTGAAACTCCAATAATTTGGCCATCTGATATGAAGAGCTGACTTATTTGAAAAGACCCTGATGCTGGGAAAGATTCAGGGCAGGAGGAGAAGGGGACGATAGAGGATGAGATGGTTGGATGGCATCACGGACTTGATGGACGTGAGTCTGAGTGAACTCCGGGAGATGGTGGTGGACAGGGAGGCCTGAAGTCCTGTGGTTCTTGGCATCACAAATAGTTGGACATGACTGAGTGACTGAACTCAACTGACTCAGGAATATGCCTGCAATGCTCAAGACCCGGGTTCGATTCCTAGGTTGTGAAGATCCCCTGGAGAAGGAAATAGCAACCCACTCCCATATTCTTGCCTAGAAATTCCCATGGACAGAAGAGCCTGGCGGGGTACAGTCCATGGATGGACATGATTTAGAGACTAAATAACCACCACATTATTTTCAAAACAAGAAAATATTTGTGAAATGGAGTGGCCCAGACAAAAGAGTAAGAAGACCTTGAGCTCATCTCCTCCATATGGATGAACGAAAATTACCATTATTAATAAAGCAACTGTTTATGAAAAGACCTGAAGATTAGCAGAAAAGATTTTTCCACCATGAAAAATTCAAAGAGGGAACAATGAAATGAGTAAGAGAGGTGAAGACAGATTACAGTCAAGACCCACATCCTTAGTTAGGTAACCTAAAAAGACAGTGAGTAATCACAATGACAAGCTACACACCAGGCCTCTGATTGTGACACATGCTCACACAAGGACACTGAAACATTCTCATGAGACCAGGAATTCATGACAATCTGGAGTGTCCACTGAGTAAATAAGATGTTCTTGGACATGAGATGCCACTGTGACACCTTGGCCTCTGCCATCCTCTGCTTATGCTAGCATTGGCTGATTCTTAATAAGTTCAGTCTTTGCAATATGCCTGCATTGAATTTGCTTTCAGACAAGATGGCAGAATAAAACATGAGCTCACCTGCTCCCATGAAAACACCCAAATAATAATTAACTGTTGAACAGCCATTGACATAAAATAATGGAATATGACACAAAAGATATAGTCATAAATTCTTTGGTGCTCTGCCTTCTTTATGGTCCAGCTTTCACAACTGTACATAACTACTGGAAAGATAATAACCTTGACTATAAGAACCTTTGTTGGTGAAGTAACATCTTTTCTTTTCAGCACACTAAGTTTATCATAGTTTTCCTACCAAGAAGCAATCATCTTCTAATATCAAGGCTGAAGTCACCATCTGCAGCGATTTTAGAGCCCAAGAAGAGGAAATCTTTCACTGTTTCCACATTTCCCCTTCTATTGGCCATGGAGTAATGGGGCTGGATGCCATGGTTTTAGTTTTATTAATATTTATTTTTAAGCAAGCTTTTTCACTCTCCTCCTTCACAAGGAGGTTCTTTAATTGCTTTCTGCCATTAGAGTGGTATTATCTGCATATCTGAGTTTATTGACCTTTCTCCTGGAAATCTTGATTCAAGCTCATAACTCACCCTGCTGGCATTTCTCATGATGGCCTCTGTATATAAGTTAAATAAACAGGGTGACAATAAACAGCCTTGTCATATTCCTTTGTCAACCCGAATGAATCAGTTGTTCCATATAAGGTTCTAACTGTTGCTTCTTGACCAGCATACAGGTTTTTCACAAGACAGGTAATATGGTCTGGTATTCCCATCTCTTTAAGAGTTTTCCACAGTTTGTTAAGATCCACACAAAAGGCTTTAAGGTAGTTAATGAAACAGAGGTAGATTTTTTTTTTTTTTTTTTCTGGAATTCGCTTGCTTTCTCTATGATCCAGTGAAAGTTTGCAATTTGATTTTTTTTTTTCCTCTGCATTTTCTAAACGAGTTTGGGCCTCTGGAAGTTCTCAGTTCATACTATGCTGACATCTAGCATGCAGGGTTTTGTACATAACTTAACTTGGAGATGACTTGGAGGTAACTTAATAGGAGATGAGTACAAATGTCCAGTGATTTAAACACTTTTTAGCACTTCCCTTCTTGGGAATTTGGATAAGGATTGGCCTTTCCCAGTGCTGTGGCCACTGCTGGGTTTTCCAAATTTGCTAACATATTGAGTGCAGCACTCTAGTAGCATTATCTTTTAGGAATTTAAATAGCCCTGCTTGAATTCCATCATCTCCGCTAGCTTTATTAACAGCAGTGCTTCATAAGGTTCACTTGACTTCACACTCTAAAATGCCTGACTCTGAGTGAAATGACCACACCATCGTGGTTATCCAGATCATTAAGTTTGTATGAGTGTGTGTTTGTGCATGCACATGTTTTAATAGAGTTGTGTATTCTTTCCATCTCTTCTTGATCTCTTCTGCTTCTATTATGTTTGAAGTTTCTGTGCTGTATTGTGCCAATCTTTGGATGAAATGTTCCTTTGATTGTTCCAGTTTTCTTAAATAAATCTCCAATCTTTCCCTTTCTGTCATTTTCCTCTATTTCTTTTCATTGTTCATTGAAGAAGGCCTTCTTGTCTCTCCTTGCTATTCTCTGGAACTCTGTGTTTAGTTGGGTGTATATTTCCCTTTCTCCATTGCTTTTTGATTCTATTCTTTCTTCAGGTATTTGTTAAGTCTCCTCAGAAAACAACTTTGCCTTCTTGAGTAATGCTGGGCTGGATGAATTACAAGCTGGAATCAAGACTGATGGGAGAAATATCAACAACCTCCAATACACAGATGATACCACTCTAATCGCAGAAAGGGAAGAGGAACTAAAGAACCTCTTGATGTGTGTGAAAAAGGAGAGTGAAAAAGCTGGCTTAAAAATAAATATTGAGAAACTAAGATCCTAGCATCTGGCCATATCATTTCATGGCAAACAGAAAAGGAAATTTTGAAAACAGTAACAGATTTCCTCTTGGGCTCTAAAATCACTTCAGGTGGTGACTGCAGCCATGAAATTAGAAGATAATTGCTTCTTGGCAAGAATACTGTAACAAATCTAGACAGCATGTTGAAAAGCAAAGACATCACTTTTCTGACAAAAGCACATATAGTCAAGTTTATTGTCTTTCCAGTAATCATGTATGGTTGTGAGAGCCAGACTATAAAGAAGACAGAGGCACGGAATTCTGGCCTTCTGTAGTTCACGGGGTCACAAACAGTTAGATACAACTTGTGGACTGAACAACAACAGCAGCAACAACAAAAATGTATTCTATATTTAAAGACAAAGAGGAAACCACAGTGTGATAGTAGATGGGGAGCTTTCATGACATAATCAAATTCCATACCTGTGGGACGGGTTGTCATGACCCATAAGCTGGAAAATTCTGATATCTCAAGGGTTCTCCCACAGGAGTGGGAGCTCTGAGACCCATCTCAAACTCTCCAGCTTGAGACCCTGGCATCAAGAAAAGACCCCAGAGAATTTGGATTTGAAGACCAGTGGCACCTAAGTGCAGGAGCTTCACAGGACTGGAGAAAATAGAGAGTCCTCTCTTGGAAAGTGCACAAGATATTTCACCTTCAGTGAACCTAGGGCAAAGCCGTTACTCCATAGAAGTCTAGATGAGACCTATCTGGATCTTGAAGACTATTTGGGAGGCTAAGGTCACCTGTAGGTCTCCTTGAGGTCAAGGCAACTTGTGGCAGATGCTCCCAGGAGTATTCATTGACATAAGCCATCTTGAAGTTTCCATTTTGGCATTGAGATCTGGCCCAACCAAACATCCTGAAGCTTTCAAAACTAGGATGCTTTAGGCCAAATAACCAACAAGGTAGGAACCTAGTTCTATCCACCAGCAGATAGGTTGTCAAAAGTATTGTTTAAACAAATTATACCAATAGATACACCTCTTGTTACAGCATTACCCATCAGAGGGACAAAATCCAACTTCACCCACCAATGGACAAGCACCAATCCCTTCCACCAGGAAGCATGCACAAGCCCCTGGACCAACTTCACCCACCACGGGGCAGACAACAAAAGTAAGAGGAACTACAATTTTTTAATTTGCAGAGTGGAGACCACAAACAGAAAGTTGGACAAAATGAGATTGTGGAGAAATATGTTCCAGTCAATCAGACATGATAAAAACTTCAGAAGAATAGCTAAGTGAAATGGAGATAGTCAGTTAACTTGATAAATAATTCAGAGTAATGGCAGTAATGCAGGCCAGGAAGTAGTGGCATAATAAATTTAAAGGGAAAAACTTAAAACCAATTATATTCTACCCACAAAGCTCTCATTCAATTTCAAAGGCGAAATCAAAAGCTTTAGAGGAAAAGAAAACTAAAAGAATTCAGCACCACCAGACCAGCTCTACAACAAATGCTAAAGGAACTGCTCTACAGGGAAAAGAGAAGGATACAACTAGTAACAAGAAAATTGTGACTTGGAAAGCTCACTAGTAAAAGCAAACATACAATAAAGGTAGAAAATAATCCACACAGAAACACGACATCAAAAGCTGAAATGAGGAGGGTAAAACTGTAGTATATATGAAGGCTTTTGAGATTAAGAGACTAGAAACTTAAAATGATTTTGTACAGATACAGACTTCTATATCAACACCTCATACAAACCACAAACCAAAAATCTACAATAGATACAAGAAAAAAAGAAAAGATAAAGCAACCCGAACACAATGCTAAATATAGTAATCAATCACAGGAGAATCAAAGAAAAAAGGAAGCAAAGAAAAAAGACTTACGAAACCTATTTGAAATGATTAGCAAAATTGCAATATGAAGAAACAATTTGATAATTACTTTCAAAGTAAATGGGTTTAAAGGAAAAGTGAAGTAAAGTCGCTCAGTTGGGTCCGACCCTTTGTGACTCCACGGACTGTAGCCTACCAGGCTCCTCTGTCCATGGGATTTTCCAGGCAATAGTACTGGAGTGGATTGCCATTTCCTTCTCCAGGTGATCTTCCCAACCCAGGGATCGAACCCGTGTCTCCCACATTGTAGACAGACGCTTTACCATCTGAGCCACCAGGGAAGTCAAATGGGTTTAAAACACCAACCAAAGCACACTGAACAATTGGATACGAAAACAAGATCTATATATATGCTATCTATAGAACTCATTTCAGATTTAAAGACACATAAGATAGAAAGTAAGGGGAAATAATCCATGCAAATGGAAATTAAAAGAAACCTGAAGTAGCAATACTCATATCAGACAAAAGAAACTTCAAAATAAAAACTGTCACAACAAAGAAGGACACTACATAATAATCAAAGGATCAATCCAAAAAGAAATAACAATTTTATTTATGTTTGCACCCAACATAGGAACACTTCAATATATAATACAATAGTTAACAGCAATAAAAGAAAAAAAAAAAAGAAATAATAGTGACACAATAATAGTGGGAGACTTTAACACTCCATGTACCTCAATGGACAGGTCGTCCAGGCAGAATATCAATAGGAAACAGAGGAATTAAATAATCCATTACACCCGATGAACTTACTGATATTTATAGAACATTTCATCCAAAAGCATCAGGACCACCATTCTTCTCAAGTTCACATGGAACATTCTCCAGGATAGATAACATGTTGGACCATAAAACAAACTTTGGTAAATTTAAGAAAACTGAAATTATATTTCGTATATTTTTCTGATCACTACACTATGAGGTTAGAAATTGACTACAAGAAACAGAATTGCAAAAGAATAAAGACATGGAAGCTAAACAATATGCTGTGAAACAATCTATGGATCACTAAACAAATCAAGCAGGAAAAGTTTTTAAGTGCAGAGATAAATAAAAAAGGAGTCCTGAAAACCTCGAACCTATGGGGCACAGCAAACCAGTTCTATAATGGAAAATGATAGAGATAAAATATTACCTCAGGAAACAAGAAAAATCTAGAGCAAACAATATAACATTACACCTATTGCAACTAGAGAAAACAGAAGAAATAAAACCCACATTTTGCAGAAGAAAAGAATCATATATAATAGAGAAGAAACAAACGAAATAAAGATGAAGAGAACAATAGCAATGTTCACTGAAACTAAAAGTTGATTCTTTGGAAACATAGACATAACTGATAAACCTTTACTCAGATTCAAGAGAAAAGAGAGAGAGAACCTAAATCAATAAAATTAGAAATGAGAAAATAAAATGTATTACTAACACCACAGGAATGCAAAAGACTATAAGAGACTACTAAAGGAACTATATGCCAATAAAATGGACAACGTAGAATAAATAAACAAATTCTTAGAAAAGTACAACATTCCAAGGTTGAACAAGGAAGAAAGAGAAAATATGAACAAACTAATCACAAGCACTAAAATTGAAACTGTGATTAAAAAGTCAAAGGTGATTTCACAGGAATATTCTGTCAAATATTCAGAGAGCAATGAATGCCTATCTTTCTTAAGATATTTTTAAAAAGTCCAAATAAACACTCTCAAACTCAATGTAGGAAGCCATCATCATCCTGTTACCAAAATCAAAGATACTATCAAAAAAGAAAACTACAGGCCAAAAACCCTGATGGACATAGACACCAAATCCTCAACAAAATACTATCAAACTGAATCCAAGACTATGTTAAAAGAACCATATACTGTGATCAAGTGGGATTTATCCCAGAGATGAAATGATTTTTCAATATCTGCAAATCAATCGATGTGATACATCACATTAAGTCACTGAAGAATAAATACCATATGATCGTCTCAGTAGATGCAGAAAAAGCTTTTGACAAAATTCAACACCCACTTATGATTAAACACTCCCCAGGAAATGGATGCAGAGGGAATCTACTTTAATATAGTAAAACCATATATGACAATCCCACCACTAACATCTTCCTCAACAGTTAAAAGCTTAAAATAATTCCTCTAAGATCAGGAACAGAACAATGATGCTCACTATCACTAATATTATTCAAAATAGTTTTGGAATTCCTAGACGTGGCAATCAGAAAAGAGAAAAATAAATAAAAGGAGCCCAAATTGGAAAAGAGGTGAGTCAAAGCCAAAGTGAAAGTCACTCAGTCATGTCCGACTCCTTGCAATCCCATGGACTATATGGTCCATTGAATTCTCTAGGACAGAATACTGGAGTGGGTAGCCTTTCCATTCTCTAGGGAATCTTCCCAACCCAGGGATCAAACCCAGGTCTCCTGAATGTGGAACTCCCATCAGCAGATTTGTCAGGCATGATTTATTTAAAGTAATGAAAGAGAATAACCTACAACCAAAAATACTCTACGCAGCAAGACTTTCCTTAAGATTTGACAGAGAAATCAAAAGCTTTCCAAGAAAGCAATAGTTAAGATAATTCAACACCACCAAACCAGCTTTACAATAAATTCTAAAGGAACTTCTCTAGGAAAGATACATAAGAGAAGGAAAAGACCTACATAAAAGAAGCCCAAAATAATTAACAGAATTAAAAAAAAATGAGTTCCAATTTGGACTCCTTTAATTTATTTTTTTTTCTTCTCTGATTGCCATGTGTAAGAATTCCAAAACTATTTGAATAAAAAATAATGATTGTAGACATCCTTGTTCTGTTCATGAACTTAGAGGAAATATTCTAAGTTTTAACTGTTGAGAATGATGTTGTGGTAAGTTTGTCATATATGGTCTTTAGTATGCTAAAGTAGCTCCCTTCTGCATACTTTTGGAATTCCTAGACAAGACAACCAGAGAAGAAAAACATAAATAAAAGGAGTCCAAATTGGCAAAAAAGTGAAATTGTCATTCTTTGCAGATGGCATTTCACTATACTTGGAAAATCCTAAAGTTGCCATCAAAAAACTCCTAGAGCTCATCAATGAACTCTGTAAAGTTGTAGGATACAAAAGGAATACACAAAAATATCTTACATTTCTATACACCAGCAATGAAACATCAGGAAGAGAAATTAGGAAAGAATTTCATTTACAATTGCATAAAAATAATATAATATCTAGGAATAGGAAGCAAATAATCTATACTATAGTCCTAAATTATAAGACACTGAACAAAGACATCAAAGATGACACAACCAGATGAAAAAAATATACCTTGTTCTTAGGGTGTAAGAATCAACATTATCAAAATAAATACATTACCTAAGGAAATCAACAAATTCAATGCAATCCCTATCAAATTACCAATGACATTTTCCACAGAATTAGGATATTTGCATGGAAACACAAAAAATCCCAAATAGCCAAAGCAATTTTGAGAATGAAAAGTAATGTTGAAAGACTCCCTAACTTTAGACTATACTACAAATCTACAGTCATGAAAACAGTTTGGTACTGGCACAGTAACAGAAATATACGTGAAATGGAGCAGCATAGAAAGCTCACAAGTAAAATCACCAAATTAATCTGTGGCAAAGGAGGCAAGAATGTACAATGTAGAAAAGACATTCTTTACAATAAATAAGTGCTAGGAATTCTGGCAGAGAAGGCAATGGCAACCCACACCAGTACTCTTGCCTGGAAAATCCCATGGGCAGAGCCTGGTAGGCTGCAGTAATGAGGTTGCAAAGAGTCAGACATGACTGAGCGACTTCACTTTCACTTTTCACTTTCACGCATTGGAGAAGGAAATGGCAACCCACTCCAGTGTTCTTGCCTGGAGAATCCCAGGGAGAGGGGAGCCTGGTGAGCTGCCTTCTATGGGGTCACACAGAGTCGGACAAGACTGAAGTGACTTAGCAGCAGCAGCAGCAGCAGGTTCTGGATAGCTACATGTTAAAGAATGAATGTAGACTATTCTCTAGCACCATACATAAAGATGAACTCAAAATGGAGTAAAGACCTAAATTAAAGACTGGATATATCAAACTCTTAGATAAAAACCTTATGCAGAACATTTATTTGTTTAAATCTCCATAATATCTTATGGATCCACTTCCTAGAGTCACTAAAAAAAAAAAACACAAAAAACATATGGGGCCTAATTAAACTCAAAAGTTTTTGCACGGCAAAGGAAACCATTAACAAAATGAAAACCAACCCATAGTATGGGGAAAATATTAGCAAATAAGGTGAATGATAAGGAATTAGTCTCCAAAGTATACAAACAGCTCATCCTGCTCAATCTCTCTCTCTCTCTTGCTCTCTCTCTCTCTCTCTCTCTCTCTTTCTCTCTCTCTCTCTCTCTCTCTCTCTCTATATATATATATATATATATATACATACACACATACATACAAACGCACATACAAAAATGGGCATAAGACCAGGTAGACATTTCTCCAAGGAAGACACATAGATGGCTAGCAAGTAGATGAAAGATGCTCAACATTGCTAATTATTAGGGAAATGCAAATAAAAGCACAATGAAAATGTCCATCATGAAAAAAAATATATATATCCACAAACAATAGATGGTAGAGAACTTGTGGCAAAAAGGAAACTCCCCAGCAACTTTGTTGGAAATGTAAATTGATACAAACACTGTAGAGAATAGTATGACATTTCCTTAGAAAATTAAGATTAGAAGTATCATATAATCCAATAATCCCACTTCAAGGCATAAATGCAGAGAGAGTCATAATTTGAAAAAATAAATGAACCCCAATATTCTTACAGTTCTATTTATAGTATCCAAGACATGGAACCAACTTTAATGTCTACTGAGAGAGAAATGGATAAATAAAATGTGGTATATCTATACATGCATGAGAATGCTCAGTTGTGTCTGACTATTTTGTGACACTATAGACTATAGCCCACCAGGCTACTCTGACCATGGGACTTTCTAGTCAAGAATAAAGGAGAAGGTTGCTGTTTCCTCTTTCAGGAATCTCCCCAGTCCAGGGATTGAATCCTCATTTCCTGTGTCTCCTGCACTGACAGGCAGATTCTTCAGACGTGGATCACCAGGGAAGCCTAACTATACAATTGAATATTAGCCATGAAAAATTGTGAATTAATGCAATTTGCAGCAACATGGAGGAACGTAGAGATGATCAACAAGTGATAATCAGACAGACGAAGACAAAAATGATCTTACATGTTTAATCTAAAATAGAACTTCCTGATGTTCAAGCTGGTTTTAGAAAAGGCAGAGGAACCAGAGATCAAATTGCCAACATCCTCTGGATCATGGAAAAAGCAAGAGAGTTCCAGAAAAACATCTATTTCTGCTTTATTGACTTTGCCAAAGCCTTTGACTGTGTGGATCACAATAAACTGTGGAAAATTCTGAAAGAGATGGGAATACCAGACGACCTGACCTGCTTCTTGAGAAATATGTATGCAGGTCAGGAAGCAACAGTTAGAATTGGACATGGAACAACAGACTGACTCCAAATAGGAAAAGGAGCACATCAAGGCTGTATATTGTCACCTTGCTTATTTAACTTATATGCAGAGTACATCATGAGAAACACTGAACTGGAAGAAGCACAAGCTGGAATCAAGATTCCCAGGAGAAATATCAATAACCTCAGATATGCAGATGATATCACCCTTATGGCAGAAAGTGAAGGGGAACTAAAAAGCCTCTTGATGAAAGTGAAAGAGGAGAGTGAAAAAGTTGGCTTAAAGCTCAGCATTCAAAAAATGAAGATCATGGCATCTGGTCCCATCACTTCATGGGAAATAGATGGGGAAACAGTGTCAGACTTTTTTTTTTGGGGGGGGGGGCTCCAAAATCACTGCAGATGGTGAGTGCAGCCATGAAATTGAAAGACACTTACTCCTTGTAAGAAAAGTTATGACCAACCTAGACAGCATATTGAAAACCAGAGACATCATTTTGCTGACTAAGGTCCGTCTAGTCAAGGCTATGGTTTTTCCTATGGTCATGTATGGATGTGAGAGTTGGACTGTGAAGAAGGCTGAGCGCCGAAGAATTGATGCGCTTGAACTGTGGTGTTGGAGAAGACTCTTGAGAGTCCCTTGGACTGCAAGGAGATCCAACCAGTCCATTCTGAAGGAAATCATCCTTGGTATTTCTTTGGAAAGAATGATGCTAAAGCTGAAACTCCAGTACTTTGGCCACCTCATGCAAAGAGTTGACTCATTGAAAAAGACTCTGATTTTTGAACGATTGGGGGCAGGAGGAGAAAGGGTCGACAGAGGATGAGATGGCTGGATGACATCACTGATTCAATGGACATGAATCTGATTGAACTGTGGGAGTTGGTGATGGATATGGATACCTGGTGTGCTGCCATTCATGGGGTCTCAAAGAGTCGGACACCACTGAGTGACTGAAATGAACTGAACTGAACTGAACTGAATGATACAAATGAACTTATTTACAAAGCTGATACAGACTCACACACTATGTAACAAACTTGGGTTACCAATGGGAAAAAGTGTGGTGAAGGGATAAAATAGGGCTTGCAATTAACATATACATGCTACTATATACAAAATAGATAATCAACAAAAACTTACTGTATAGCACAGTAATTCTAATTTTATATTTGGGGAAATAATCTGAAAAAGAATGGATATATGTGTATTTGTAAGTGAATCCCTTCACTGTATACCTGAAATTAACGTTATATCATAACAACTATGCACCAATATGAAATAAAAACTAAATTTCAAAAACACATTTCAATGTTCCTCTCCAAGAAGCAATGAGTTTGAGCCTCATATTGGGGTCCCCAGCTTGGGGATTCTACACCAGAAAAAAACACATTTAACATCACTTTGAAGGTCAGTGGGACTTACATATAGGAGAATCAGAGAATGTAGGAAACAGTTTTTGCTCTTAAAGGGCACATGGAAAATAACACATTGTCCAAAACTCAGCTGAGAGACAATAATATGAAATGGCCCTGGGTCAGATCACTTGCTGATTTTGGAAAGACTCCCAGATAGCTCAGTTGGTAAAGAATCTGCCTGCAATGTGGGAGACCTGGATTTGATCCCTGGGTTGGGAAGATTTTCTGGAGAAGGGAAAGGTTACCCACTCCAGTATTCTGGCCTAGAGAATTTCATGGACTGTAGAGTACATGGGGTTGCAAAGGGTCAGACACAACTGACAGACTTTCACTTTCAGGGAGAGTGGAGGAGCTGAGACTCCCTTTTGGAACACATATGTTTATGACAGCATTTGGGGAAGCTTGTTCTACCACAAGGACATCAGTACTATTAAGAGTCATTTGGAGTTTCCATGCTAGCTTATAAAAACCTAACAGAGGCTCACTTACATAAAAGCTTATCACTACCAATCTCGGGATGGAATTCCAGTTGAGCTATTTCAAATCCTGAAAGATGATGCTGTGAAAGTGCTACATTTAATACGCCAGCAAATTTGGAAAACTCAGCAGTGGACACAGGATTGGAAAAAGTCAGTTTTCATTCCAACTCCAAAGAAAGGCAATGCCAAAATACTCAAACTACTGCACAATTGCACTCATCTCACATGCTAGTTAAGTAATGCTCAAAATTCTCCAAGCCAAGGTTCAGCAATACGTGAACCATGAACTTCCTAATGTTCAAGCTGGTTTTAGAAAAGGCAGAGGAACCAGAGATTGCCAACATCTGCTGGATCATAGAAAAAGGAAGAGAGTTCCAGAAAAACATATATTTTTGCTTTTTGACTATGCCAAAGCCTTTGACTGTGGGGATCACAGTAAACTGTGGAAAATTCTTCAAGAGATGGGAATACTGGACCACCTACCTGCCTCTTGAGAAATCAGTATGCAGGTCAGGAAGCAACAGTTAGAACTGGACATGGAACAACAGACTGGTTTCAAATAGGAAACAGAATATGTCAAGGCTGCATATTGACACCCTGCTTATTTAACTTATATGCAGTGTACATCATGAGAAACACTGGACTGGAAGAAACAAAAACTGAAATCAAGATTGCCAGGAGAAATATAAAAAACCTCAGATATGCAGATGACACCACCCTTATGGCAGAACGTAAAGAGGAACTAAAAAGCCTCTTGATGAAAGTGAAAGAAGAGAGTGAAAAAGTTGGCTTAAAGCTCAACATTCAGAAAATGAAGATCATGGCATCCGGTCCCATCACTTCACTGGAAATAGATGGGGAAACAGTGGAAACAGTGTCAGACTTTATTTTGGGGGGCTCCAAAATCACTGCAGATGGTGAGTACAGCCATGAAGTTAAAAGACACTTACTCCTTGGAAAAAAAGTTATGACCAACCTATATAGCATATTGAAAAGCAGAGACATTATTTTGCCGACTAAAGTCCGTCTAGTCAAGGCTATGGTTTTTCCAGCAGTCATGTATGGATGTGAGAGTTGGACTGTGAAGAAAACTGAGCACTGAAGAATTGATGCTTTTGAACTGTGGTGTTGGAGAAGACTCTTGAGAGTCCCTTGGACTGCAAGGAGATCCAACTAGTCCATTCTGATGGAAATCAACCCTGGGATTTCTTTGGAAGGAATGATGCTAAAGCTGAAACTCCAGTACTTTGGCCACCTCATGCGAAGAGTTGACTCATTGGAAAAGACTCTGATGCTGGGAGGGATTGGGGACAGGAGGAGAAGAGGACGACAGAGGATGAGATGGCTGGATGGCATCACTGACTTGATGGACGTGAGTCTGAGTAATCTCCGGAAATTGGTGATGGACAGTGAGGCCTGGTGTGCTGCGATTCATGGGGTCACAAAGAGTTGGACATCACTGAATGACTGAAATGAACTGAACTGAACCAATCTTGTGAACACCAGCCTCCACAGCAAGAAATCACATTACTTGGCCCAAACTACCAGTGGGCTAGCATTAGACCTGGAACTCCCTCAGTTTTGATCCAGCCCCACCCATCAGTGATTGGTTGTCTTCACATAGGATAGGGCCTGGCAACCAGCTAAGTTGAGGGTCAACCCAACTTATCATGTGTGACAATAATTGATCTCACCATAGAATAGCCTACTCAGCTCCTCCAGGTGTCATATAGCTACTACTAGGTCATATAGCTCTGCTCATCAGAGATGGGTGTGCTGCTGGGCCACACAAAAGATCACTTCTCCAAGACTGGGAAACCTAACTGACCACCCTAATACATACAAATAAACACAATGAATTGTGCAAAATAAGATGAAAGAGGGGTATATAATTTTAAATGTTTGTTTATTCTATGTTTGGCAATGTTGGCTTTAGTTGCAGTGCTTCGGCTCAGCAGCTGTGATATTCAGGCTTAGTTGCCCCATGGCATATGTGATTTCATTTCCTTGACCAGATATTGAACCTGTGTCCCCTGCATTGGAAGGTGGAATCTTAACAACTGGACCATCAGGGAAGTCCTGAGGAATATTTTTAAATGAAAGAATAAGGTAAAACCTCAGAAAAGCAACGTGGAATCATGGAGACGAGCAATCTGCCTGAAACAGAATTCAAGGTGATAATCATAAAAATGCTCTGTGAGCTCAGGAGAAGAATGGCTTAACACAGTGAGAAGTGTAACAAAGGGAAAATATTTCAAAAATCAACCAAAGCTGAAGAATAAAATAACTCTAATAAAAAAATACAAAGAAACCAATAGTGGATAATATAGTGCAGAACACATCTGTTAACTGGAAGAAAGACTAATGGAAATCACTCAAACTGAAATAAACACACAAAAACATATTTAAGAATAAGAACAGTTTAAAAGACTTCTGGGGCAACATCAAGCATACTAAACTTCATAGTATAGGAGTCTCAGACTGAGAAAGAGAAAAAGAAATAGGCAGATAAATTATTTTAAGTGATAATACCTGAAAATATTACTAATGTAGCAACAGAAATAGACATCTGGGTCCAGAAATAACATAGAGAAAAATGACAAGAACATAAACATGTTCAAAAGACACATTTGAATTAAAATGGGAAAAGAGAAAGAGAAAGCCAGAAGTGAAAATCAGCTAGTTTTACAAAATGGATATCTAATAAGACTGTTACTTAATTATTCAGTAGAAACTTAGTACACCAGAAGGGAATGGAATAATATATTTAAGGTGATGAAAGGAGAGAAATACTTTATTCTACAAAGCTATCATTCAGATTTGAAGGAGGGATGAAAAGTTTTACAGGAAAGCAAAAGCTAACAAAGTTCAGCACTCTTACATCAACCCTTGGCTCTGAAGTAAAGTTTTGCCAAAGCAAAAACAACACCTAGTTGTGGATGTGACTGGCAATGGAAGCAAAGTCCAATGCTGTAAAGAGCAATTTTGAGTAGGAACCTGGAATATCAGTATATGAATCAAAGCAAATTGGAAGTGGTCAAACCGGAGATGGCAAGAGTGAACTTCAACATTTAAGGATTCAGTGAACTAAAACGGAGTGAAATAGGTGAATTTAACTCAGATGACCATTATATCTGTGACTGTGGGCAAGAGTCTTTTAGAAGAAATGGAGTAGCCATCATAGTCAACAGAAGAGTCTGAAATGCAGTACTTGGATGCAGTCTCAAAAACGAGAGAATGATCTCTGTTTCCAAGACAAAACATTCAGTATCACAGAAATCCAAATCTATGCCCCAACCAGTAATGCTGAAGAAGGTGAAGGTGAACGGTTCTATGAAGACCTACAAAACCTTCTAAAGCTAACACCCCCCCCCCCCAAAAAAAGGTGTCCTTTTCATCATAGGAGACTGGAATGAAAAAGCAGGAAGTCAAGAGCTACCTGGAGTAACAGACAAATTTGGCCTTGGAGAACAAAATGAAAGAGGTCAAAGGCTAACAGAGTTTTACCAAGAGAACATGATGGTCATAGAAAACACCCTCTTCCAACAACACAAGAGAAGACTCTATACAGTGACATCACCAGATAGTAAACCCCCAAATCAGATTGATTATAATCTTTTCAGCAAAAGGTGGTTCTATACAGTTAGCAAAAACAAGACTGGGAGCTGACTGTGGCTCAGATGATGAACTCCTTATTGCCAAATGCAGACTGAAATGAAAGAAAGTGGGAAAACCACTAAACCATTCAGGTATAACCTAAATCATATCCCTGATGATTATACAGTGGAAGTGACAAATAGATTCAGGGGATTAGATCTGATAGAGTGCCTGAAAAACTATGGTTATAGGTTCATGCCATTGTACCAAAGTCAGGGAATAAGACCGTCCCCAAGAAAAAGAAATGCAGAAAGGCAAAATGCTTGTCTGAGGAGGCCTTACACATATCTGAGAAAAGAAGAGAAGTGAAAGTCAAAGAAGAAAAGGAAAGATATACCCATTTGAATGCAGAGTTCCAAAGAATAGCAAGGAGAGATAAGGAAACGTTTCTCAGCAATCAATGCAAAGAAAAAGAGGGAAACAATGGAATAGGAAACATTCGAGATCTTCTCAAGAAACTTAGAGATACCAAGGGAAAATTCCATTCAAAGATGGACACAAAAAAGTATAGAAATGGAACAGACTGAACAGAGGCAAAATATATTAGGAAGAGGTGGTAAGAATACACAGAAGAACCATACAAAGAAGATCTTCATGACCCAGGTAACCAAGATGGTGTCATCACTCACCGAGAACCAGACATTCTGGAATGAAAACTCGAGTGGGTCTTAGGAAGCATCACAGCAAACAAAGCTAGAGGAGGTGATAGAGTTCCAGTTGAGCTATTTCAAGTCCTAGAAGATGGTGCTGTGAAAGTGCTGCACTAAATATGCCAGCAAATTTGGAAAACTCAGCCCTGATCACAGGAATGGAAAAGGTGAATCTGCATCCCAATACGAAAGAAAGGTAATGCCAAAGAATGTTCAAACTACTGCACAATTGCACTCATCTCACATGCTAGCAAAGTACTGCTCAAAATTCTCCAAGCCAGGCTTTAAAAATACCTGAACCATGAAATTCCATATGTTCAAGCTGAATTTATAAAAGGCAGATGAATCAGAGATCAAATAACCAACATCTGTTGGATCATTGAAAAAGCAAGAGAGTTCCAGAAAAATAGCACTTCTGTTTTACTGACTACACCAAACCTTTGACCGTGTGGATCACAAGAAAACTGTGAAAAATTCTTGAAGAGATAGGAATACCAGACAATCTGATCTGCTTTCTGAGAAATCTGTATGCTGGTCAAGAAGAAACAGCTAGAACTGGACATGGAAAAACAGACTTATTCCAAATGGGGAAAGGAGTATGTCAAGGCTGTATATTGTCACTCTGCTTATTTAACTCTTATGCAGAGTACATCATGAGAAATGCCAGGCTTGATGAAACACAGCTAGAATCAAGACTGCAGGGAGAAATACCAATAACTTCAGATATGCAGATGAAACCACCCTTATGGCAGAAAGCAAAGAAGAACTAAAGAGTCTCTTGATGAAAATGAAAGAGGAGAGTAAAAAATTGTCTTAAAACCCAACATTCAGAAAACTAAGATCATGGCATCTGGTCCCATCACTTCATGACAAATACATGTGTAAACAACGGAAACAGTGAGAAAATTTATTTTGGGGAGGCTCAAAAGTCACTGTAGATGGTGACTGAAGCCATGAAACTAAAAGACTCTTGCTCCTTGAAACAAAAACTATGCCCAACCTAGACAACATATTAAAATCACAGACTTTACTTTGCCAACAAAGGACCATCTAGGCAAAGCTACGTTTTTTCCTGTAGTTATGTATGGATGGAAGCGAAGGACTATAAAGAAATATGAGCACTGAAGAACTGATGCTTTTGAACTGTTATGTTGGAGAGGTTTCTTTAAAGTCTGCACTACAAGGAGATCTAATCAGTCCATCCAAAAGGAGATCGGTCCTGGGTGTTCATTGAAAGGACTGATGGTGAAGTTGAAACGCTAATACATTAGCCATCTGATGTGAAGAATTGACTAACTGGAAAAGCATCTGATGCTGGGAACAAATAAAGGAGGAGGGAGAAGGGGATGACAGAGAATGAGATGGTTGGGGAGCATCACCGCCTCAATGGACTTGAGTTTAAGAAAGCTCTGGGAGTTTGTGATGGACAGGGAAGCCTGGCATGCTGCAGTCCATAGAGTCGCAAATATTCGAACAGGACTGAGCAGCTGAACTGACTGACACTAACCTTATAATACATATTAAAGGACTTCGCTAAAGAAAATAGAAAAGGACATAAATAGTCATAAATATATTAAAAAATAAATCATATTTCTAAAGGCAAATAGGCAGTAAAAGTTGTGTGTGTATTTGTCACTCAGTTGTGTCTGACTCTCTGTGACCCTATGGACTGCAGCCCACCAGGATCCTCTGTGCATGGAATGCTCCAGGCAAAAATACTGGAATGGGGTGCCATTTCCTTCTCCAATGTGAATTTTAGTAGTAATAGTTTAGTTGCTAAGTTGTGTCTGACCCTTGCGACCCCACAGACTGTAGCCTGACACATTCCTCTGTCCATGGGATTCTCCAGGCAAGAATACTGGAGTGGGTTGCCATTTTCTTCTCCAGTAAAGGTTGTAGATCAACAATATATAAAGCTAGGAGAACAAACTAGTAATATCATCTATATTGACAATAAGTTGTTAAGGATACACAAAATGAAGCATGTAAAATCAAAAATATTAATGTTGAATGGTTAGGAAAATGGGCTTCCCTGATAGCTCAGTTGGTAAAGAATCCACCTGCAATACAGGACATCCCTGTTCGATTCCAGGATTGGTAAGAGCCCCCAGAGAATGAAAAGGCTACACTCCAGTATTCTTGGGGGTGTCCCTTGTGGCTCAGCTCATAAAGAATCTGACTGCAATGCGGGACATGTGGGTTCAATCCCTGAGTTGGGAAGATTCCCCTGGAGAAGTGATAGACTATATCTGTGAAAATTTGTTTAACTTAAGAGATTACCAACTTAAAATTATAGCATATTTGTTCATAGCTAAATTATGTATGCAGATATTGATATATATAAGCCTCATGACAAGCAAAACCAAAAAAATCTATAAAAATAATACACACGCAAAAAGAAAAAAAAAAAGCAGGCGAATCCAAATGAAACATTAATGAAGAAATCACAAGGAAAAATCATAAAAACAAGAAGAAAGGAAGAAAAAATAACTACAAAAACAACCTCCATAAAAATGACAAAATGACAAAACAATGTCAGACTTTATTTTTTTGGGCTCCAAAATCACCACAGATGGTGACTGCAGCCATGAAATTAAAAGACGCTTACTCCTTGGAAGAAAAGTTATGACCAACCTAGCTAGCATATTCAAAAGCAGGGACATTACTTTGCCGACTAAGGTCTGTCTAGTCAAGGCTATGGTTTTTCCTGTGGTTATGTATGGATGTGAGAGTTGGACTGTGAAGAAGGCTGAGCGCTGAATAATTGATGCGTTTGAACTGTGGTGTTGGAGAAGACTCTTGAGAGTCCCTTGGACTGCAAGGAAATCCAACCAGTCCATTCTGATGGAGATCAACCCTGGGATTTCTTTGGAGGGAATGATGGTGAAGCTGAAACTCCAGTACTTTGGCCACCTCATGAGAAGAGTTGACTCATTGGAAAAGACTCTGATGCTGGGAGGGATTGTGGGCAGTAGGAGAAGGGGATGACTGAGGATGAGACGGCTGGATGGCATCATGGACTCGATGGACATGAGTCTGAGTGAACTCCAGAAGATGGTGATGAACAGGGAGGCCTGGCGAGCTGCGATTCATGGGGTCGCAAAGAGTCAGACACGACTGAGCGACTGAACTGAACTGAAATTCCTATCAGTAAGTAATGTTAATCAACTAAACATTCCCATCAATAGACATAAAGTGGTTGAATATTTAAAAATTGTATAAATATAACTCAAATTATATGTTCAGTTCAGTTCACTTCAGTTGCTCAGTCGTGACTGACTCTTTGCGACCCCATGAATCACAGCACGCCAGGCTTCCCTGTCCATCACCAACTCCCAGAGTCCACCCAAACCCATGTCCATTGAGTCGGTGATGCCATCCAACCATCTCATCCTCTGTCATCCCCTTCTCCTCCTGCCCTCAGTCTTTCCCAGCATCAGGGTCTTTTCCAATGAGTCAGCACTTCAGATTATATGGCCAAAGTATTGGAATTTCAGCTTCAACATCAGTCCTTCCAATGAACACCCAGGTCTGATCTCCTTTCAGATGGACTAGTTGGATCTCCTTGCAGTCCAAGAAATTCTCAAGAGTCTTCTCCAACACCACAGTTCAAAACCATCAGTTCTTCGGCACTCAGTTTTCTTTATAGTCCAACTCTCACATCCATACATGACCACTGGAAAAACGCTAGCCTTGACTAGAAGGACCTCAAAACAAGGGACACATACAGACTGAAAGTGAAGGGCTGGAAAAAGATATACCACGCAAATAGAGACCAAAAGAAAGCAGGAGTGGCAATACTCATATCCGATAAAATAGACTTTAAAACAAAGGCTGTGAAAAGAGACAAGGCCACTACATAATGATTAAAGGATCAATCCAAGAAGAAGATATAACAATTATAAATATATATGCACCAATATAGGAGCACCACAATATGTAAGACAAATGCTAACAAGTATGAAAGGGGAAATCAACAATAAAACAATAATAGTGGGAGACTTTAATACCCCACTCACACCTATGGACAGATCAACTAAACAGAAAACCAACAAAGAAACGCAATCTTTAAATGATACATGAGGCCACTTAGATTTAATTGATATCTATAGGACATTTCACCCCAAAACAATGAATTTCACCATTTTTTCAAGTGCTCATGGAACCTTCTCCAGGATAGATCACATCCTGGGCCATAAATCTAAACTTGATAAATTCAAAAAAATTGAAATCACTCCAAGCATCTTTTCTGACCATAATGCATTAAGATTAGATCTCAATTACAGGAGAAAAACTATTAAAAATTCCAACATATAGAGGTTGAACAACGCACTTCTGAATAACAAACACATCACGGAAGAAATCAAAAAAGAAATAAAAATATGCATAGAAACTAATGAAAATGAAAACACAACAACCCAAAACTTGTGGGACACTATAAAAGCAGTGCTAAGAGGAAAATTCATAGCAATACAGGCATACCTCAAGAAACAAGAAAAAAGTCAAATAAATAACCTAACTCTACACCTAAACCAACTAGAAAAGGAAGAATTGGAGAACCCCAGAGTTAGTAGAAGGAAAAAAATCTTAAAAATTAGGGCAGAAATAAATGCAAAAGAAACAAAAGAGATCATAGCAAAAATCAACAAAGTCAAAAGCTGGCTCTTTGAAAGGATAAATAAAAGTGACAAACCATTATCCAGACTCATCATGAAGCAAAGAGAGAAAAATCAAATCAAGAAAATTAGAAATGAAAATGGAGATATCACAACAGACAACACAGAAATACAAAGGATCATAAGAGACAACTATCAGCAGTTATATGCCAATAAAATGGACAACGTGGAAGAAATGGACAAATTCTTAGAAAAGTACAATTTTCCAAAACTGAACCAGGAAGAAATAGAAAATCTTAACAGACCCATCACAAGCACGGACATTGAAACTGTAATCAGAAGTCTTCCAGCAAACAAAAGCCCACATCCAGATGGCTTCACAGCTGAATTATACCAAAAATTTAGAGGAGAGCTAACACCTATCCTACTCAAACTCTTCCAGAAAATTGCATAGGAAGGTAAACTTCCAAACTCATTCTATGAGGCCACCATTACCCTAATACCAAAACCTGACAAAGATACTACAAAAAAATAAAACTACAGGCCAATATCACTGATGAACATAGATGCAAAAATCCTCAGCAAAATTCTAGCAATCAGAATGCAACAACACATTAAAAAGATCATACACTATGACCAAGTAGGCTTTATCCCAGGGATGCAAGGATTCTTCAATATCAGCAAATTAACCAACGTAATTCACCACATTAACAAATTGAAAAATAAAAGTCATACGATTATCTCAATAGATGCAGAGAAGGCCTTTGACAAAATTCAACATCGATTTATGATAAAAACTCTCCAGAAAGCAGGAATAGAAGGAACACACCTCAACATAATAAAAGCTATATATGACAAACCCACAGCAAACATTATCCTCAATGGTGAAAAATTGAAAGCATTTCCCCTAAAGTCAGGAACAAGACAAGGGTGCCCACTTTCACCGCTACTATTCAACATAGTTCTGGAAGTTTTGGCCACAGCAATCAGAGCAGAAAAATAAATAAAAGGAATCCAAATTGGAAAAGAAGAAGTAAAATTTCCACTGTTTGCAGATGACATGATCCTTTACATAGAAAACCCTAAAGACTCCACCAGACAATTACTAGAGCTAATCAATGAATATAGTAAATTTGCAGGATATAAAATCAACATACGGAAATACCTTGCATTCCTATACACTAATAATGAGAAAGTAGAAAAATAAATTAAGGAAACAATTCCATTCACCATTGCAATGAAAAGAATAAAATAATTAGGAATATATCTGCCTAAAGAAACTAAAGACCTATATATAGAAAACTATAAAACACTGATGAAAGAAATAAAAGAGGACACTAATAGATGGAGAAATATACCATGTTCATGGATCAGAAGAATCAATAGAGTGAAAATGAGGATACTACCCAAAGCAATTTACAAATTCAATGCAATCCCTATCAAGCTACCAGCAATATTTTTCACAGAATTAGCACAAATAATTTCAAGATTTGTATGGAAATGCAAAAAAACCTCGAATAGCCAAAGCAATCTGGAGAAAGAAGAATGGAACTGGAGGAATCAACTTGCCTGACTTCAGGCTCTACTACAAAGCCACAGTCATCAAGACACTATGGTATTGGCACAAAGATGGAAATATAGATCAATGGAACAAAATAGAAATCCCAGAGATAAATCCACACACATATGGACACCTTATCTTTGACAAAGGAGGCAAGAATATACAATGGAGTAAAGACAATCTCTTTAACAAGTGGTGCTGGGAAAACTGGTCAACCACTTGTAAAAGAATGAAACTAGATCACTTTCTAACACTGCACACGAAAATAAACTCAAAATGGATTCAAGATCTAAATGTAAGACCAAAAACTGTAAAACTCCTAGAGGAGAACATAGGCAAAACACTCTCCGGCATAAATCACAGCAGGATCCTCTGTGATCCACCCCCCAGAATTCTGGAAATAAAAGCAAAAATAAACAAATGGGATCTAATTAAAATTAAAAGCTTCTGCACAACAAAGGAAACTATAAGCAAGGTGAAAAGACAGCCTTCTGAATGGGAGAAAATAATAGCAAATGAAGCCACTGACAAACAACTAATCACAAAAATATACAAGCAACTTATGCAGCTCAATTCCAGAAAAATAAACGACCCAATCAAAAAATGGTCCAAAGAACGAAATAGACATTTCTCCAAAGAAGACATATGGATGGCTAATAAACACATGAAAAGATGCTCAATATCACTCATTATTAGAGAAATGCAAATCAAAACCACAATGAGGTGCCACTTCACACCAGTCAGAATGGCTGCGATCCAAAAATCTGCAAGCAATAAATGCTGGAGAGGGTGTGGAGAAAAGGGAACCCTCCTACACTGTTGGTGGGAATGCAAACTAATACAGCCACTATGGAGAACAGTGTGGAGATTCCTTAAAAAATTGCAGATAGAACTACCTTATGACCCAGCAATCCCGCTGCTGGGCATACACACCGAGGAAACCAGAATTGAAAGAGACACATGTACCCCAATGTTCATCGCAGCACTGTTTATAATAGCCAGGACATGGAAACAACCTAGATGTCCATCAGCAGATGAATGGATAAGAAAGCTGTGGTACATATACACAATGGAGTATTACTCAGCCATTAAAAAGAATTCATTTGAATCCGTTCTAATGAGATGGATGAAACTGGAGCTGATTATACAGAGTGAAGTAAGCCAGAAAGAAAAACACCAATACAGTATACTAACACATATATACGGAATTTAGAAAGATGGCAATGAGGACCCTGTATGCATGACTGCAAAAAAGACACAGATGTGTATAACGGATTTTTGGACTCAGAGGGAGAGGGAGAGGATGGGATGATTTGGGAGAATGGCATTGTAACATATATACTATCATGTAAGAATCGAATCGCCAGTCTATGTCTGACGCAGGATACAGCATGCTTGGGGCTGGTGCACGGGGATGACCCAGAGAGATGTTATAGGGAGGGAAGTGGGAGGGGGGGTTCATGTTTGGGAACTAATGTACACCTGTGGTGGATTCATGTCAATGTATGGCAAAACCAATACAGTATTGTAAAGTAAAATAAAGTAAAAATAAAAATAAAAAAAATGATACTTAAGATCAGATGAAATTCATAGGAACACATAGCACTTTCTCTTGTGGCTCAGCTGGTAAAGGATCTGCAATGCAGGAGACATGGATTCAATTCCTGGGTTGGAAAGTTCCTCTGAAGAAGGGATAGGTTACCCGTTCCAGGATTCTTGGGTTTCCCTGTGTTTCAGAAAGTTAAAAAAAAAAATCCACCTGCAATGTGGGAGATCTGGTTTCAATCCCTGGGTTGGGAAGATTCCTTAGAGGAGGGCATGGCCACCCACTTCAGTATTAATTTGCAAATCCCTTGGATCATTGAAAAAGTAAGTGAATTCCAGAAAAAAAAAATGTGCTTCTGATTTATTGACTAAAGTATTTGACTGTGTGGGTCACATCAAACTGGAAAATTCTTCAAAAGATTGTAATATCAGACCACCTTACCTGCCTCCTAAGCAATCTGTATGCAAGTCAAGAAGCAGCAGTTAGAACTGGACATAGAACAATGCACTGGTTCCAAATTGGGAAAGGAGTACATCAGGCTTTATTGTCATCCTGCTTATTTAAATTATATGCAGTGTACATCATGTGATATGCTGAGCTGGATGAAGCACAAGCTTGAATCAAGATTTCTGGGAGAAATATAAATAACCACAAATATGCAGATAACACCACACTTATGGCAGAAAGTGAAGAGGAACTAAAAAGCGTCTTCAGGAAAGTGAAAGAGGAGGGTGAAAAAGCTGGTTTAAAACTCAACATTTAAAAAAAAAAAAAAGAAAAAAGAATATCATGGCATCCTGTCCCATCACTTCATGGCATATAGATGGGGAAACAATGGAAACAGTGAGCGATTTTATTTTCTTGGGCTACCAAATCACTGCTGATGGTGACTGCAGCCATCAAATTAAAAGATGCTTGCTCCTTGGAAGAAAAGCTATGATAAGTCTAGATGTTGTATTAAAAAGCAGAGACATTATTTTGCCTACAAACGTCTATATAGTCAAAGTTATGGGTTTGTTTTTTTTCCCCCCGCAGTGGTCGTGTATGGATGTGAGAGTTGGACCATAAAAAAAGCTGAGCACTATAGAATTGATCCTTTTGAACTGTGGTGTTAGAGAAGACTCTTGAGAGTCCATTGGACTGCAAGGAGATCAAAGTAGCTAATCCTAAAGGAAATCAAACCTAAATATTCATTGGAAGGACTGATGCTGAAACTCCAAGACTTTGGCCACCTGATGGGAAAAGCTGATTAATTGGAAAAGACCTTGATACTGGGAAGGGTTGAAGGCAGCAGGAGAAGTGGATGATAGAGGACAAGATGGTTGGATGGGATCACTGACTCAATGGACATGAGTTTGGGCAAGTTCCACAGATGGCGAAGGATGGGGAAGCCTGGTGTGCTATGGGCTATAAAGGCAGA
Source organism: Ovis canadensis (assembly GCF_042477335.2). Taxonomy (NCBI): domain Eukaryota; kingdom Metazoa; phylum Chordata; class Mammalia; order Artiodactyla; family Bovidae; genus Ovis; species Ovis canadensis. The sequence goes on from NC_091255.1 coordinate 10,671,556, forward strand.
AGGAATCGGTCATGACTGAGCAACCGAACAGTGACGAAAAGATATAACAGCTGACAAGAGAGACTTGTACTTTTGGCAATGATTCTAGTTGACAGGGATATATGACCTGGTAGACAGTTTAGAATATAATAATCAAAGTCACATAAATTTGAAATCATTCAGAATTTCAAATTCTGGCTGATACCTATTGGAAGTTCTTTTTCACCAACAAAGTTTCTGTGATTTGTTTTATAAAGAACCATTCACGATTACATTTTGCATCTGCTTGAGATGAACCCTGAGGTAGTAAACTCTAAAACTCAGGCAGCCAACATTCAAATGTTTTAAAACAATAATAATAGTGGGTTTTTTCCAAGTTGAAAAATTTTACAAATTTAATATGATGCAGTATTCAACTTACAATATTAATTAGCTTATAGTGCTATCATGTTTTTAAGTCTATGTTTTTATACAACCATCAAAATAATTTAAACTAAAACCAAAGTATTAAAAACTTGATCAGAAATTTGTATATAATGTATTCTGATTTATAAAATGATCAAAGAATCAAGCAGTATACATACAAAATGAAAAAAAAAAGCACAAAGGCTTGAAAAGATGCATTTTCACTAAAACTAATCAAACACATTTGTTCTTTGGAATTCTATAATTCACTTGTCCTCTTGTACTTCTCAATAGGGTTCTCTTATTTTCTTTTATTTAATCCCACATTTAGCTCTCAATTTTCCCAATCACTCCTTTTTTGATTGTGTATTTCAACTTCAGAAGAAGACAGTTTCAGAATTTTTTAATTCTATCTTCTAAACAGATTTATCAGTTGAATTTAGAGTCAGCGAAAACTGAATTCTGGCTACAGTTAGCCCCTTGATGCAGGTAGATTACAATGAAGCATGAAATTTGAATTAGATAGAACTGGGTTTAGGTGGTATCCTGTGATATACTAGCTGTGTGACATTGGCAAGTAATTTGAAATTTTAGATATTGAGCTTTGTTGTTGATAAATAGGATGATAATACTGATCAAAAGTGTTATGGGAAGGATTCAAAGGAGACAATGCTGTGTGCTCAATAGTGTCCAACTCTTTGAGACTCCATTTGCTATAGCCTGTGAGGCTCCTCTCCTGGAGTGGGTTGCCATTTCCTCCCTCAGGGGATCTTCTGTACCCAGAGGTTGAACTTGCATATCCTTAGTCTCCAGTATTACAGGTGGATTTTTTACCTCTCAGCCATCTGGGAAGTCCAAAGGAGACAGTACATGTAAAATAAGCAAGGTGAAAAGACAGCCTTCAGAATGGGAAAAAATAATAGCAAATGCAGCAACTGACAAACAACTAATCTCAAAAATATACAAGCAACTCCTGCAGTTCAATTCCAGAAAAATAAATGATCCAGTCAAAAAATGGGCAAAAGAACTAAATCTTTGGAGAAACAAAGAAGACATGCAGATGGCTAACACACACATGAAAAGATGCTCATCACTCATTATCAGAGAAATGCAAATCAAAACCACAATGAGCTACCATTTCACACCAGTCAGAATGGCTGTGATCCAAAAGTCTACAAGCAATAAATGCTGGAGAGGGTTTGGAGAAAAGGGAACCCTCTTACACTCTTTGTGGGAATGCAAACTAGTACAGCCACTATGGAGAACAGTATCGAGAGTCCTTTAAAAACTGGAAATAGGACTGCCATATGATCCAGCAATTCCACTGATGGGCATACACACCAAGGAAACCAGAATTGAAAGAGACACATGTACCCCAATATTCATCACAGCACTGTTTATAATAGCCAGGACATGGAAGCAACCTAGATGTCCATCAGCAGATGAATGGATAAGAAAGCTGTAGTACATATACACAATGCAGTATTACTCAGCCATTAAAAATAATACATTTGAATTAGTTCTAATGAGGTGGATGAAACTGGAGCCAATTATACAGAGTGAAGTAAGCCAGAAAGAAAAACACCAATACCGTATACTAACACATATATATGGAATTTAGAAAGATGGTAACAATAACCCAGTATGCAAGACAGCAAAAGAGACACAGATGTATAGCACAGTCTTTGGACTCTGTGGGAGAGGGAGAGGGAGAAGGAGAGGGTGGGATGATTTGGGAGAATGGCATTGAAACATATATCATATATGAAACGAATCGCCAGTCCAGGTTCGATACATGATACTGGATGCTTGGGGTTGGTGCACTGAGACGACCCAGAGGGATGGTACAGGGAGGGAGAAGGGAGAGGCGTTTAGGATGGGGAACACATGTATACCTGTGGCAGATTCTTGTTGATGTATGGCAAAACCAATACAGTATTGTAAAATAATTAACCTCCAATTAAAATAAATATATATTAAAAATTAAAAAATAAAATAATTAAAAAAAATGTCTTACACAATGCCACAGTATGTTCATGTTCATGTTCATGCTCAGTCTATTACATGACTACTTGCAGCAACCTTTCTATTGTTAAAAATTTTCATTCATAAGCAACATTTGCATTGTTCAATTCTATTGTATTCAAATTCTAGTGAACAATGAACTTAGGAAGGAATTCCTTTTAAATATAGACTTATTTTCATTTTTAGTTTGGAAATACTAAAGTACACAATGTTTCTGGGGCTTGCCAGGTGGTTTAGTGGTAAATAACCTGCCCACCAATGCAGGAGATATGGATTCAGCCTGGGTCTGGAAGATCCCCTGGGGAAGGAAATGGCAATCTACTCCAATATTTTTGCCTGGGAAATCTCATGGACAGAGGAGCCTGGTGGACTAGAGTACATGGTGTCATGAAAGAGCCCAACACGACTTAGTGACTAAACAACAGCAACAACAAAATGTCTCTAGAATGGTTAAATTTAGTAGAAAGTCAAATAATAAAATTTAATATTCCATCAAATCCATTTGAACTTTGAAAAAGCATGTATTAGAAATGAAGATGTAAAAAAAAAAAGAGAGAAGCAGGCATTGCTTGTGGAAGCATAAAGATGGGTTTTGGCTATCACTGAATAAACATATGTGTGAAAATAGCAAGATCTCTTTGGCTTCACCATAGTGTCAATGAGCAGGAGTAGAGAGATATATTTGCAGGTTGTCTAATGGATGCATAATTGACTAACTGATGGAGTAAATGATTATTAAATACTTAAGTGCCTCAAATAGTCAAGATTCTGATATTGCCCCATCCTCATATCATGTCTCAGGCACCGCCCACCAATAAAACCCAGTGAGTCAGGTCCTAATTAATTCTTTAAAAACCTGAAGCTTAGGAAGGGCTTAGTTTCTGCCTATACCGTAAAATTAGAAATTAAAGGGACTGAGATTCAACTAGGTATTCTGATTTTCACTGTAAATTGCTGCTCTCTTTACTAAGATAGCAATGAAAAGTAATGAATTTGGATATGATCAGTTCAGTTCAGTTCAGCTCACTCTTTCAGTCAAGGCCAACTCTGCAACTCTATGGACTGGAGCACACCAGACTTTCCTGTCCATTGCCAATTCCTGGAGTTTGCTCAATTCATGTTCACCGAGTCAGTGATGCCATCCAAAAATTTTATCCTCTGTCATCCCCTTCTCTTCCTGCCTTTACTCTTTCCCAACATCAGAGTCTTTACCAATAAGTCAGCTCGAATTCAGAGAACAAAGTATTGGAGCTTCAACTTTAACATCAGTCCTTCCAAAGAACATTCAGGACTGATTTCTTTTAGGATTAACTGTTTGGATCTCCTTGAAGTCCAGGGGAATCTCAAGAGCCTTCTCCAACATTACAGTTCAAAAGTGTCAACTCTACAGTCGCACATCCATACATGACTACTGGAAAAACCATAGCTTTACTAGATGTATATTTTTTGGCAATGTAATGTCTCTTCTTTTTAATACACTGTCTAGGTTTGTCATAGCTTTTCTTCTTAGGAGTAAGCATCTTTTTTTTTTTTTAATTTTATTTATTTATTTATTTATTTATTTTTTAAATTTTAAAATCTTTAATTCTTACATGCATTCTCAAACATGAACCCCCCTCCCACCTCCCTCCCCATAACATCTTTCTGGGTCATCCCCATGCACCAGCCCCAAGCAAGCTGCATCCTGCGTCAGACATAGACTGGCGATTCAATTCACATGATAGTATACATGTTAGAATGTCATTCTCCCAAATCATCCCACCCTCTCCCTCTCCCTCTGAGTCCAAAAGTCCATTATACACATCTGTGTCTCTTTCCCTGTCTTGCATACAGGGTCGTCATTGCCATCTTCCTAAATTCCATATATATGTGTTAGTATACTGTATTGGTGTTTTTCTTTCTGGCTTACTTCACTCTGTATAATCGGCTCCAGTTTCATCCATCTCAACAGAACTGATTCAAATGAATTCTTTTTAACGGCTGAGTAATACTCCATTGTGTATATGTACCACAGCTTTCTTATCCATTCATCTGCTGATGGACATCTAGGTTGTTTCCATGTCCTGGCTATTATAAACAGTGCTGCGATGAACATTGGGGTACATGCATCTTTTAATTTCATAGCTGCAGTCATCATCATTGTGATTTTGGAGCCCAAGAAAATAAAATCCATTCTTTCTCCATCCATCTGCCATGAAGTGATGGGACAGGATGCCATCATCTTGGTTTTTTGAATGCTGAGTTTTAAGCCAACTTTCTCACTCTCCTCTTGAACTTTAATCAAGCAGCTCTTTAGTTTCTCTTTGGTTTCTACTGTAATATTGGTGTAATCTGCATATCTGAGGTTATCAATGCTTCTATCAGCAATCTTCATTCCAGCTTGTGCTAAATCCAGCCCACCATTTTGCATGATGTACTCTGCATATAAGTTAAATAAGCAGGGTGACACTATACAACCTCGATGTCCTCGTTTCCCCTAGTCTGTTGTCCTACGCCTGGTTCTAACTGTTGCTTCATGATGTGCATACAGATTTCTCAGGAGGCAAATAACGTGGTCTGGCATTCCCGTCACTTGAAGAACTTTCCACAGCTGATTGTGATTCATATAGTCAAAGGCTTTGGCATAGTCAATAAAGCAGACATAGATGTTTTTCTGGAACTCTCTTGCTTTTTCTATGATCCAATGGATGTTGGCTATTTTATCTCTGGATCCTCTGCCTTTTCAAAATATAGCTTGAACAACTGAAAGTTCTTGATCAATGTACCATTGAAGCCTAGCTTGGAGAAGTTTGAACATTATTAGTGTGTTAGATGAATGTAATTGTGCAGTAGTTTGAAAATGCGTTGTCATTGCCCTCCTTTGGGATTGCAATGAAAACTGAAACTTTTCAATCCTATGGCCACTGCTGAGTTTTCTACATTTGCTGGTATATTGAATGCAGCACTTTTACAGCATTATCTTTTAGGATTTGAAATAACTCAACTAGAATTCCATCAACTCCATTAGCTTTGTTCCTTCTGGTGTTTCCTAAGGCCCACTTGACTTGCTGTTCTTTGGAACTCTGCATTCAAATGGGTATATCTTTCCTTTTCTCCTTTGCCTTTCACTTATCTTCTTTCCTCAGATGTTTGTAAGACCTCTTCAGACTATCATTTTGCCTTTTTGCATTTCTTTTTCTTGGGGATGGTTTTGACCACTGTCTCCTCTACAGTGTCACAAATCTCCATCCATAGGTCTTCTGGCACTCTGTCTGTTATATCTAATCCCTTGAATCTGTCACTTTCCCTGTATAGTTGTAAGGGATTTGATTTAGGGCATACCTGAATGGTCTAGTGGTTTTCTCTCCTTTTTTCATTTAAGTCTGAATTTTGTAATAATATGTTTAAGATCTGACCCACAGTCACCTCTCAGTCTTGCTTTTGATGATTTTATAGAGCTTCTCCATTCTCAACTGCAAATAATATAATCAATCTGATTTTCATATTGACAATCTCATGATGTCCATATGTAGAGTTATATCTTGTGTTGTTGGAAGAGGGTGTTGGCTATGACCATTGTATTCTCTTGGCAAAACTGTTAGCTTTTTTGCTGCTTCATTTTGTACTCCAAGTCCAAGCTTGCCTGTTACTCCAGGTAACTCTTGATTTTCTTGTTTTGTATTCTGGTCCCCTATGATAAAAAGGCATCCTATTTTTGCATTCCATTTTTCTAGGATTAAAAAAAAAAAAGCATCATTTTTTGTGTTCATTCTAGAAGTTCTTGTACTTCTTCATAGAACCATTCAGTTTCAACTTCTTCAGCATTACTGGCTTGGGCATAAGCTTAAATTTATTTGATATTGAATGACTTGCCTTGAAAACGAATAGAGATCATTTTGTGGTTCTTGAGATTGCACTGAATTTTGGACTCTTTTTTTTTTTTTTTTTTTTTATGAGGGGTATTCCATTTCTTCCAAGGGATTCTTTCCCATAGTAGTAGATATACTGGCCATCTGAATTACATTCACTCATTCCAGTCCATTTGAATTCACTGATTCCTAAAATGTTGATATTCACTCTTGCCATTTCCTGTTTGACCACTTCTAATTTACCTTGATTCATGGACCTAACATTCCAGTGCCCTATTTAATAGTGTTCTTTACAGCATTGGACTTTACTTCTATCACCAGTTATATCCACAACTGTGCGGGTTTTTTTTTTTTTTTCCACTTTTGCTTCATCTCTTCATTCTTTCTGTTCTCCTTCTTCTCCAGTAACATATTAGGCACCTAACAACCTGGGAAGTTCATCTTTCAGTGTCATATATTTTTGCCTTTTCATACTGTTTATGGGGTGCTAAATACAAGAATACTGAAGAGGTTTGGACTTGCCTTCTGCTGTGGATCATGTTTTGTCAGTACTCTCCACCATGACCCATTCTTCTTGGGTGGCCTTACATGGCATGGCTCATAGTTTCATTGAATTATGCAAGGCTGTGATCAATGTAATCAGGTTGATTAGTTTCCTGTGCTTGTGGTATTCACTGTCTTCCCTCTGATGGATAAGGACAAGAGGCTTGTGGAAGCTTTCTGATGAGAGTGACTGGCTATGGGGAATCTTGTTCTGATGGGTGGCGCCATGCTCAGTAAATCTTTTTTTTTTTTTAATTTTTTTTTTTTTAAATTTTCCCCTCCCTCTCCAACCGCCTTTCCTGCCCTTTCGAAGCTCTCGCAGCCCTCATGACCGAGCCTGGGGGGGATGGGCTCAGTAAATCTTTAATCCAACTTTCTGTTGATAGGTGGGGCTGTGTTCACCTTTTGTTGTTTAGCTTGAGGCCAGACTATCATAGGGATAAAGGCAGTGATGTGATTTCCTTCTCCAGAGGATCTTCCTGACCCAGAGATCGAACCCGGGTCTCCCACATTGCAGGCAGATGCTTTACCATCTGGCAGTCCTTTTTAACCTCCTTCAAAAGGACTTACGTCAGCACTGTTGTTTTCAATGCGCCTGACCAGGTGACAGGCCACTGTTGGCCTTTGTCTCTGAGAGAGCCTCCTGGACACTCACAGGCAAGTCTGACTCAATGTATTTTGGGGTCACTGCTCCTTTCTCCTGGGTCCTTGTGGACACAAGCTTCGGTTTGTGCCCTCCAAGAGTCTGTTTTCCCAGTACTGTGGAAGTTCTATGATCAAATTACACTGGCCACCTAAGTCAAATTTCCTTTGGGTTCTCAGTCCTTTTGCCAGATCCCCAGATTGGGAAATTTTTCGTGGGTCCTAGAACTTACACAACTTTGATAAAACTGTTCTCCATTTTGTGGGTTGTGTGCCTCATGGCTCTATGATGTGGCTGATGGTGACCTCCTTCAAGAGGATTTATGCCACATGCAGTGCCTCCAGGCAAGAACCATGCTCTCTTCCAGGGAATCTTCCCACTCCAGCTATCAAAGCCAGGTCTCCAGCATTGTAGGAAGATTCTTTATTGACTGACTGAGTTATGAGGGAAGTCCAAAAATACTGGATTGGGTCCAATACAGCATCATGGATTTCCTCCCTATTTTTATTTCCATTTACAAATAAAGAAACAGAGGTATTTATGGGTTAATTAACCTGCAAAAGTTTACTTTTCTAAGTGCTGCTCAATCTCTGTCTGACCCTTTGTGACCCTATGTACTTTAGCCTGCCAGGCTCCTCTGTCGCTGGGATTTCGCATATAAGATGCCATATTTCAAAAAGAAACCAGCACAATATTGTAAAGCAACTATACCCCAATAAAAATATTGTAAAAATAAGTTTTGTTTGAAGAAATAAAAAAAAAGCTAGAAGTAGTCATAAAAATAGACAATTTAAGATAGATTCAATTCATGAAAAAATCATAATTAGACATAGAAAACCAACCTGAGATTTTCATGGTAAAATATTTATTTTTCTCTTGCTCAATGGCATTTTCTCCTCTAGGTGTATGTTCAGTTTAGTTTAGTCACTCAGTGTGTCTGACTCTTTGTGACCCCATGGATCGCAGCACGCCAGGCCTCACTGTCCATCACCAATTCCTGCAGTTCACACAGACTCATGTCCATCGAGTCAGTGATGCCATCCAGCCATCTCATCCTCTGTCATCCCCTTCTCCTCCTGCCCCCAATCCCTCCCAGCATCAGAGTCTTTGCCAATGAGTCAACCCTTCGTATGAGGTGGCCAAAGTACTGGAGTTTCACTTCAGCATCATTCCCTCCAAAGAAACCCCAGGGCTGATCTTCTTCAGAATGGACTGGTTGGATCTCCTTGCAGTCCAAGGGACTCTCAAGAGTCTTCTCCAACACCACAGTTCAAAAGCATCAATTCTTTGGTGCTCAGCTTTCTTCACAGTCCAACTCTCACACACATACATGACCACTAAATAAACCATAGCCTTGACTAGATGGACCTTTGTTGGCAAAATAATGTCTCTGCTTTTCAACATGCTATCTAGGTTGGTCATAACTTTTCTTCCAAGGAGTAGTTCAGTTCAGTCGCTCAGTTGTGTCTGACTCTTTGTGACCCCATGAATCGTAGCCCACCAGGCCTCCCTGTCCGTCACCATCTCCTAGAGTTCACTCAGACTCATGTCCATCGAGTCAGTGATGCCATCCAGCCATCTCATCCTCGGTCATCCCCTGCTCCTCCTGCCCCCAATCCCTCCCAGCATCAGAGTCTTTGCCAATGAGTCAACCCTTCGCATGAGGTGGCCAAAGTACTGGAGCTTCAGCTTCACCATCATTCCCTCCAAAGAAATCCCAGTGTTGATCTCCTTCAGAATGGACTGGTTGGCTCTCCTAGCAGTCCAAGGGACTCTCAAGAGTCTTCTCCAACACCACAGTTCAAAAGCATCAATTCTTCGGTGCTCAGCCTTCTTCACAGTCCAACTCTCACATCCATACATGACCACAGGAAAAACCATAGCCTTGACTAGATGGACCTTAGTCAGCAAAGTCATGTCTCTGCTTTTGAATATACTATCTAGGTTGGTCATAACTTTTCTTCCAAGGAGTAAGCGTGTTTTAATTTCATGGCTGCAGTCACCATCTGCAGTGATTTTGGAGCCCCCCAAAATAAAGTCTGACACTGTTTCCACTGTTTCCCCATCTATTTCCCATGAAGTGATGGGACTGGGTGCCATGATCTTGGTTTTCTGAATGTTGAGCTTCAAGCCAACTTTTTCACTTTCCTCTTTCACTTTCATCAAGAAGCTTTTTAGCTCCTCTTCACTTTCTGCCATAAGGGTGGTGTCATCTGCATATCTGAGGTTATTGATATTTCTCCCGGCAATCTTGATTCCAGCTTGTGTTTCTTCCAGTCCAGCGTTTCTCATGATGTACTCTGCATAGAAGTTAAATAAGCAGGGTGACAATATACAGCCTTGATGTACTCCTTTTCCTATTTGGAACCAGTCTGTTGTTCCATGTCCAGTTCTAACTGTTTCTTCCTGACCTGCATACAGATTTCTCAAGAGGCATGTTAGGTGGTCTGTTATTCCCATCTCTTTCAGAATTTCCCAGTTTATTGTGATCCACACAGACAAAGACTTTGGCGTAGTCAATAAATCAGAAATATATGTTTTTCTTTAACTGTCTTGCTTTTCCCATGATCCAGCAGATGTTGGCAATTTGATCTCTGGTTCCTCTGCCTTTTCTAAAACCAGCTTGAACATCAGGGAGTTCACGATTCACGTATTGCTGAAGCTTGGCTTGGAGAATTTTGAGCATTACTTTATTAGCATGTGAGATGAGTGCAATTGTGTGGTAGTTTGAGTGTCTTTTAATTTCATGACCTCAGTGACCCTCTGCAGTTATTTTGAAGCCCATAAAAATAAAGTCTGACACTGTTTCCACTGTTTGTTAGCATAAATTATTATAATGTAATCAGTAAATATACTTTCTTTAATCAAGATACATTTTCTTAAAGAAGAGCAAAGTTTGCTATATCCTGCATCAATAAAAAGTAAAAAAATAAAATAAGAAAAGAGCACGTTTGGTTGAACTGAGTTCTTTAATTTTTATCTTATTCAATGTGAGCATGTTCCTGCAATGTTCTAAAATATATTCACAGAAGCTAATGTTGCCAGATTCCCTCTGAGAGAAAAGCAAACAAAAAATTTCATGATCAAATAGATTTGGACTACAGTGCTTAGCATCTTTCTTACTCTATTGTAGATTCACAGTGCACAGCAGCAGAGCAAAAGTTGACAAATCCTGTATTAATGTAACATGTTTAATTCAATATTGTTTAAATAATTTTGATCATTAATTTCTTCATTTTTTCCTTTTTTAACTGTAATTACTGTAATACCACAGATAATGTTTTACAGGAAAAATTTTAGAAATTCAAGGTTAGCAAGCTAATCATGCAATATTCATTACTCTGATCTATTTTTAACTAGTTGTAAACAAAAAGATACATAAATTCTTAGAGATGGGAGTAGCAGGCCACCTTACATCTGTCCTGTGAAGCTTGTATTTAGGAAAAGAAGCAACAGTTAGAACTGGGCATGAAACCACTTGTTCAAAATTGGGACAGACATATGTCAAAGCTGTATATTGTCACCTTGCTTATTTATCTTATGTGTAGAGTGCAAAATGCTGGGCTAGATGAATCACAAGCTGCAATCCAAATTGCCAGGAGAAATATCAATAACTTCAGATATGCAGGTGATAATACTAAAGTATTAAAATGACAGAGAATGAAGGGAAACTGAAAAGCCTCTTGATGAAGGGGAAAGAGAAAAGTGAAAAAAAATGGCTTAAAAATCAGCACACAGAAAACTAAGATCATGCCATCCAGCGTCATTACTTCATGGCAAGTAGATGGGGAAAAAGTGAAACAGTGACAGACTTTATTTTCTTGGACTCTAAAATCACTGCAGGTAGTGATTGCAACTATGGGAAAAAAAAAAAAAAAAGCTTCCTCCTTAGAAGGAAAACTTGACAAACCTAAACATTATGTTAAAAATCAGAGACATCACTTTGCCAACAAATGTCCATATAGTCAAAACTATGGTTTTTCCAGTAGTCATCATCAGATGTGGAAGCTGGACCATAAAAAAGATTGAACACTAAAGAACTGATGCTTTCAAACTATAGTGCTGCAGAAAACCCTTGAAGTCCCTTAGATAGCAAGGAGATTCAAACTGTCAATCCTAAAAGAAATTAACCCTGATTATTCTTGGGAAGGACTCATGCTGAGGCTGAAGATCGAGGATTTTGATCACCTGATTGCAGAGTTGACTCATTGGGAAAGATTCTGATGCTAGGAAAGATTGAGGGCATGAGGAGAAATGGTCGAGGGTGAAATGATTGAATGGCATCATTGAATCAATGGATATAAGCTTGAACAAATTTTGAGAGATAGTGAAGGACAGGGAAGCCTGGCTATGCTTCATTCTGTAGGGTTTCAAAAAGTTGGACAAAACTGAGCCATTGAACAAAAACAACAAAAAGTTGGTGAAAGACTCATGATGTTACACGTACTTTGATATTAAGATGCTGGCATAGCATAGCATTGCAAGCCAATACTTCAATACCACTGGGGTCTCATTAAATGCAATCATGGGTACCAGTGAATTGAAGTTGCTCAGTTGTGTCCAACTCTTTGTGACCCCATGGACCATAACCTACCAGGCTCCTCTGTCCATGAGATTTTCCAGGCAAGAGTAACTGGAGTGCGTTGCCATTTCCTTCTCCTGGGATCTTCCTAACTCAGAGATGGAACCCAGGTCTCCCACGCTGTGGACAGACGCTTTATCGTCTGAGCCATGAGAGAAGCCATCAAGATGCTAACTATACCTAAATTGCTTAGGGGGTTTTCAGAGAGATAATATATTAATATTATATACAAAAAAAGGACTGGATTCTTAAGAATATATAATTGAAATAACATATCCAAGGACATATGTCTTTAATTTGTGAGGTTTCATTTAGGGTCTTATTTTCACACTTCTAATAATGCTGTCTCTGCTTCTTATGGGCTGTGACTGTTGTGCTGACATAAAGGAAAGTTGATTGTGGAAAATGTTGTCCTATAGGAAAATGTCATCATTTTACCCTTTTAAATGAAGCTCATTTTGAAACTGATTATTCTTACTCTAAAGTATTTATGTTGATAATTATATTAAAACCAGGGGTCTTAATTATTAAAGAGAAGTGAGATTTAGTCACATTATAAACTACAAAGTTTGACATTAGAGTTTTCTTTTTCCTTGTTCATTTTACTAATGTATAGCTAGATTATAGATTTTCATTTCAATGACTTTTATCATTATGACTGGTAACAGTCATCTGGAGTAGGCTTGTTTAGAAGAATTTGTTTATCACCCCTAATATTTAAAGACAATTCAGGACATTTCATCACACTAGGATGTTTTAAAAATAGAAAGAAGCACTGCCTTTGCTCTCCAAGAGGCTATAATCTATTATTCAAGATGTTTTCAAAATTTTTGAAGAGAAAGCCACACAGAACCTGAAAAGTTAGTCGCTCAGTCATGTCCAACCCTTTGTGACCTCATGGACTGTAGCCCTCCAGTCCCTTCTGTCCATGGAATTATCCAGGCAATAATATTGAGTGGTTTCCATTCCTTTTCCAGAAACATGTAGTAGTAAGACATAAAACCAATGCTTTGGAAAGATAAAATTAAGGAGCAACAAAAATGGTTAGAAAAAAGGAAACCAGGTGGGAGAATGTAGCAATAATACAGGAGCATGAATGGGAATGGGGAGAATATTTCAGGAGATTTTGTTTAAGACAGAATATTCTGAACTTACTGACTGAATATGTAGGGAAAGGGAGAGGGCAGAACCAGAGATAAAGCTGTGGTTTACCAGCTCAAGTGGCTCATCAGATGAAGTACCTTTTAAAGGAATAAGGAAGTCAGAGGAGGACAAGTGCAGTTGACTCTTAAACAGTGGAAGTGGGGAAGGGAGTTAGGGGCTTCACGCTTTCAGAGGTGAAAAGGAGCAGATAACTTAACAGTCAGCATCCATGATTTCACAACTGCAGACTCAAACAACTAAGGATCATGTAGTAATATAGTATTTATTTTTAAAACAGGCATATAAGAGGACTCCTGCAGTTCAAACCTGCCATTGTTCAAGGGTCATTATAGAGAGTATGCAAGGTTATCCATTCTATTTTGGACCAAGAATGTTGCTGGAATTTGGAGAAAATTGATAATAGGTACCCTGACCATATAGCACAGAGTTTATGATTAGAGCCAAACAAAAATGTAGGATTTGACCAAAGAGGATAGTTCAAGTCATTACAGAAAACAAGAAGTCATGACACATTTCCCAAAAATAAGAGAAAGGAGAGTAATAGTACATCTTTATGGTTAAGAGAAGAAAAATACCTTAGAGGAAGAAAGGTTCCACAGGGAGTGAAGTATCGTTGGCAAATGCTACTGAAATGGAAAGATGAGGACTGAGATAACAGCATTTCTAATAAGAGTAAGAGGTACCTTAAGTAGTGGAGTGAGAAGTCAAATTCAAAAGGGTTAAGCAGTGAGTGATGGTAAGAAACTGAAGTAAATTCAAAATTGTTCGCATCCCTCTCATCTTTTCTCCTCCCTGAAACACTGGTTAAGTTTGTAATCACAGGCCTTGTTCCTTTTATTGGCGTTCCGTGGCCCTCCCGATAGTGATCTGAATAATTAATTTTTTTCTTAAATAAGTGCCCTTAGCAGTCTTATGTTAAAATCTGTTTGTTGGTCTCTTCTGCACTGTCAGCACCCAGTACTGGCGCCCGCCGCGCCCCTGGCCTGGATGTGGGAGGCGAAGGCAGTGAGCATTTCCTGGGCGGTGAGGTGTGTGCTGTGCATAATCAAATGACTCCTGTCTCTGAACAGCACGGCCAAGTAGAAGGAAATATATACGACAAATTCCATGCATGCAAACTAATTTTTGCTATTCTTTTCTTTAAGTATATTCACCTTCTATTTTTCTATTGATAATATTTCTAAACCTAGTAAAATAATTGAGCATGTCAAATCATGATCTATACTTAGACTTATCCTTGAAGACATATGTATGTAATTTTCACAAAGGAAATATGGTAACAATTTTATATAATTGATGATAAGTGTTTCAAATAATTTATTTTGTGCATTTAAATTTTTCTACAAGTGAATGTTAGATATATAGTAGAATCCTTTTTTAAGATAGATTATTAAAGAAATTTAGTTATAGTGATGTGGTTTGTATAGAAATCAGCTAGAGAGTTTCTTAATCATACAGATTTCCAGAGATTCTGATTCACTAGATCTGAGATGAATCTCAGGAATGTACATTTTTAACAATATCATCACATGATTATGACACTTTAAAAATAAGTTCTAATGAGACAAATTATTTACTGTTTCTGAATTTTTCTTCTAATCTCAAGCAGACCAATAAGATACTTGGAAGTTGGGTGAAAATAGAAAATTTGTTCATCTGAATCTTTGTGTAATTATAATAATCAAAGAGGGACAAAAGAATACAGATCAGAAAGATCAGATGAGAATTCAGTTGAACGAGTGACATAAAGGTAAAATTATGAATGGACCCCAATGTATGAGCATATTGAATGCTCTAAAATTTGTAAAGCAGGTGAATCTGGAAAATTTAGAAAACCAAGTTACAAATGAAAGACTATCTATTTCCATGCTGTCGAAATGAAAATTTCTTAAATGTCTTCTAAAGGAAATCCAACAGCCAAAAGAAATGTGTGTTATAACTCAATTGTTTTTGTGTCAGTGGCACTGACATGCAACCTCATCCCAATAGTAAATTATAGTGAGGGGTGATGCTTTATTAGTGAGTTTTCATGAAGGAAAATGTTGAGCAAACACTATTATAGACTAAAAAAAATAGTTACTTAGTACTTTAATAATACTTTAAATGGATGGATATTTTAACTAATATTGAGTACTTTTTTTAAGGGAAATATTCTAGTAAAGTTCTAATATAAGCAAGAAAAGACACATTTTCATGTATAGTCAACATTTAACAGTCATAAGAGGGCTTTGATGAACAGACAACAAGTACATTGCTACCTTATTTTGTCCAGGTTAAACCTCAGAAATATACTTTTAAATAGTTTGCAACATTTATTATTGATTTATTTTCCTCAACTAGTAGGCAACTGCAAGTTAGATTGGAAAACATGTCTTTCTGGACATTTTTATTTGTAGAGTTGTAATATTTATCACACTATAAATTCCTCTGAATATATATATATATATATATCACTTTTTTTGTACTTTTTTCACTCTCTCTATACATTTTATAAATGTATACAATTATTCTCTATGTATATTATTTCTTTTCATTTAAATACATTTAAAAATGTTTACTAAAATCCCATGGACGGAGGAGCCTGGTGGACTGCAGTTCATGGGGTCGCTAAGAGTCGGACACGACTGAGTGACTTCACTTTCACTTTTTCCTTACCACTTTCATGCATTGGAGAAGGAAATGGCAATCCACTCCAGTGTTCTTGCCTGGAGAATCCCAGGGACGGGCGAGCTTGGTGGGCTGCCGTATATGGGGTCACACAGAGTCGGACACGACTGAAGCGACTTAGCAGCAGCAGCAGCAGCAGCAGCAGCAGCAGCAGCAGCAGCAGCAGCAGCAGCAGCAGCAGCAGCAGCAGCAACAGCAGGGTTTCCCTGATAGCTCAGTTGGTATAGAATCCGCCTTCAATGCAGGAGATCCTGGTTTGATTCCTGGGTCGGGAAGATCTGTTGGAAAAGGGATAGCCTACCCACTCCAGTATTCTTGGACTTCCCTTGTGGCTCAGTTGGTAAAGAATTCCCTGCAATGCAGAAAGCCTTGGTTTAGTCCTTTGGCCATGATGATTCACTGGAGGAGGGAATGGCAATCCATTTCAATATCCTTGCCTGGAGAATTCCATGGGCAGAGAAGCCATGGCAGGCTACAGTCTATGGTGTCACACAGAGTTGGACACGACACGACTGAGTGACTAAGACTTTCACTTTCATCAACCTAGAGGAAACCATCAATCTAAACTTGACTACTACCAAAACTAACAGAATATGTGAAAAGAAATGAATACTCATCAAATTTCTTTTATTTTTTCTGTTAATTTCTTTCATTCTTTTATATTTTATTTTTAAAATTTTTAACCATTTATTAATTATTATTATTATTTTACTTTACAATATTGTATTGGTTTTGCCATACATCAACATGAATCCACCACAGGTGTACATGTGTTGCCCATCCTGAAGCCCCCTCCCACCTCCCTCCCTGTACCATCCCTCTGGGTCATCCCAGTGCACCAGCTCCAAGAATCATGTATTATTGGGCTGTGTCATGCAGTTTAAGAGATCATAGCTCCCCAACCAAGGATTTAACCATCATCCTTAGTGGTGAAAGTGCAGGGTCTAACCACTTGTCTACCAGGGAATTCCCTCATCTGATTTCTATTATGTGCCAGGAACTGTGCAAGGGATGCTACTAATCATCCTGCAGTTCATAGGACTGTTTTCAAATCCTAAGTTAATGGCATTGATGAGTTTACTTAACTCCTCTGAATCAGAGTTACCTATCATACAGTGTTATTCTGTAAGATGCAATTAGATAACAGTTATCATATCACTTTCTGAATGTCTTCATTATGGAGTGAATTGTCCTCTCCTGGGGGAAAACAGTGATTTGAAAGACTCACTCAGATTTAAGTAATTCCTTCCAGAGAGTTTTATTTTAAAAGGTAACTACATATGCCCTCCGCAAGCCAGTCCTATCCAGTGAAAATTGAAATGGAAACATATGCCTAAGATACAACTTTGTCATGCAAGAGGATCTGTTTGATGTCACCATCTATCTTGCAATAGTACTTCAAACATTGGGACATAGTTCACAAAGCCGTAAAATATGGTATAGAAAACAAGATTTCATGGGCGTATTTATTGTTGTTGCTCAGTCACTCAGTCATGTGCGACTCTGCAACCCCATGGACTGCAGCATGTCAGGCTTCCCTGTATCACCTCTCCCAGAGCTTGCTCAAACTCATGCCCATTGACTCAGTGATACAATCCAACCATCTCATCCTCTGTTGTCCCCTTCTCCTCTTGACTTCAATCTTTCCCAGCATCAGAGTCTTTTCCAATGAAATGGTTGTTAGTTTGCATCAGATGGCCAAAGTATTGGATTTTCAGCTTCAGCTTCAGTCCTCCCAATGAATATTCAGGGTTGATTTTCTTTGGGATTGACTGGTTTGATCTTGCATTCCAAGGGATTCTGAAGAGTCTTCTCCAGCATGACAGTTTGGAAGCATCAATTCTTCAGCCCTCAGCCTTCTTTATAGTTCAGCTGTCACATCTATATATGACTACTGGAAAAACCACAGCTTTGACTGTATGGACATTTGTTGGCAAAGTGATATCTCTGCTTTTTAATACACTGTCTAGATTTGTCATAGCTATTCTTCCAAGGAGCAAACATCCTTTAATTTTGTGGCTGTAGTAACAGTCTGCAGATTTCGGAGCCCAGGAAAATAAAATCTGTCATGTTTCAACTTTTTCCTCATTTAATTTCCATGAAATGATGGGACTGGATGCCATGATCTTTGGTTTTTGAATATTGAGTTATAAGCCAGCATTTAACTCTTCTCTTTTACCTTCATCAAGGTTATTTAGTTCCTCCTTGCTTTCTGTCATTAAAGTGGTGTCATATATATTCATATATATATATATACATATAGTTGTTGATAGTTCCCCTGGCAATCTTGATTCCAGCTTGTGATTCACCAAGCCCAAAATTATGCATGATGTACTCTGCATATAAGTTAAATAAGCAGGGTGACAATATACAGCTTGATGTACTCCTTTCCCAGTTTTGAACCAGTCCATTGTGCCATGTCCAGTTCTAGCCATTGCTTTTTTTCCTGCATACAGGCTTCTCAGGAGACAAGTAAGGTAGTCTGGCTTTCTCAACTCTTAGAGAATTTTCCACAATTTGTTATGATAGACATTTTCAAATGCATTAGTGCAGTCAATGAAGCATAAGTGGATGTTTATTTTGGAATACCTTTGCTTTTTCTATGATCCAAAAATGTTGGTAATTTGTAATTTGTTCTCTGGTTCCTCTGCCTCTTCTAAATCAAGCTTGAGTCTGAGAGATCTTGGCTCACCTCCTGCTGAAGCCTAGCCTGAAGGATTTTTGGCATAATTTTGCTAGCATGTGAAATTAGTGCAATTGCACAGTAGTTGGAACTTTGCTTTTCTTTAAGATAGGAAGTAAAACTGCCCTTTTCCAGTCCTGTGTCCACTATTGGTTTTCCGGGTTTGCTGGCATACTGGGTACAACACTTTAACAGAATCATCTTTTAGGACGTGAAATAGCTGACATACCATTACCTCCACTAGCTTTGTTCATAGCAATGCTTCCTAAGGCCTCCTTGACTTTACACTTCAGGATATCTGGTTCGAGGTGAATAAATACATCATCATCATCCAGGTCATTAAGAAATTTTCATACAGTTTTTCTGTGTATTCTTTTCATTTTAAAAAATATCTTCTGCTTCTGTTAGGTCCATGCCATTTTTGTTTTTTATTGTGCCCTTCTTTGCAGAAAATCTTCCCTTGCTGTCTCCCATTTTCTTGAAGAGATTTTTAGTCTTTCCCATTCTATTGTCTTCCTCTATTCCTTTTTATAGTTCACTTAAGAAAGCTTTCTTATCTTTCTTTGCTATTCTCTGGAACTCTATAGTCAGTGGAGTATATTTTCCCTTTCTCCTTTGCCTTTCACTTGTCTTTTTTTGTCGGTTATTTGTGTAGCCTACTCAACACCTTTTTCTTCTTATATTTCTTTTTCTTGGAGATGGTTTTTAGTACAGTGTTATAAACCTCTGTCCATAGTTCTTCAGGCACTCTAGCAGATCTGATTCCTTGAATCTATTTGTCACTTCCACTGCATAATCATAAGGAAGTTTATTTATGTCATATTTGAATGGACTAGTGGTTTTCCCTATTTTCTTCAATTTAACCCTGAATTTTCTTAAGAAGCTGATGATCTGAGCCAAAGTCAGCTCCTGGTCCTCTTTATGCTGAGTGTATAGAGCCTGTCCATCTTCGGCTGCAAATAATGTAATTAATTTGTTTTCCATGTTGACCATCTGATGATGTCCATACATAGAGTTGTCTCGTGTTGTTGGAAAAGGGTGTTTGCTATGACTAATGTATTCTCTTGGCAAATTAGTATTTACCCTGCTTTATTTTGTACTTCAAGGACAAACTTGATTATTACTCCAGGTAAATCTTGACTTCCCATTTTAGTATTCCAATCCCTGATGATGAATATAACACCTTTTTTAGGTGTTAGTTTTAGAAGGTCTTGTAGGTCTTCATAGAACCGTTCAACTTCAACTTCTTTTGCATTTTCATTTGGGGTATAGACTCGAATAACGTGATGTTGAATGGTTTACTCCAGACACAATCTGAAAACATTCTGTCATTTTTGAGACTGCAGCTAAGTATTGCATTCTGGACTCTTTTTTTGATTATGAGGACTACTCCATTTTTTCTAAGGATTCTTGCCCACAGTAGAAGATATAATGGTCACATGAATTTCACTCATTCCCATCCATTTTAATTTGCTGATTTGTAAAATGCTGATGTTCACTCTTGCTATATTCCACTGACCACGTTCAATTTACCTTGATTCATGGACTTAACATTCCAGGTTCCTAAGTAATATTGTTCTTACAGCATTTGACTTTACTTTCTCCATCACACACATCCACAACAGAGTGACATTTCCCTTTAATTGCAGCCTCCTCATTCAATCTCTGGAGCTATTTATCCACTTTTCCCAGTAACATATTGGACACCTACCAACCTAGGGGCCTTATCTTCCTGTGTCATATATTTTTATATTTTCATGTGTAAAACCTATTTAGAACCCATAAGGAGTTCTACAGGCAAGAACGCTGAAGTGGTCTACAGTCCCCTTCTCCAGTGGAGCTAGTTTTTTCAGGCAGGACTAGCAGGAACATGCTCTTTAGCTGCTCCATGCAGCTGGACAACAAGCCCAGCACCCCAGTTGCCACTTCTGGCCTTCACTATGCATGTAAACCTTACCCACTGCTGGGTGTCAGTCAATGAACCGCCTAGGGTCTGGGACAAAGGACCTGATGGAGTTACCAGAAAGGGGGTCCAGGGAAGGTGTGAGGTGAATTTGAAGGACACCCATGAACAGTGGACTCCCTGGCCTCACTGCTGCCACTGGCCCCCTGGTGCTGTTTTGCTGCCAGCTTAGCTCTGGCCCCCGCCTTTCCTTTCCTCAGGCTCCTTGATGTTATTGTCCAGGCCTGTTGAGGCCAGCCACAGAGTGAAAGGATTTATAAAGCCAGTATTATCAACAACAACAAAAAATGGCAAATCATTCCTAGTATCCCCATACAGCAGGGGAGATAAATTCTAAGACCAGAGTATTCTTTTGGTCATGCTGTGGGTTAGTTGTATCAGGAAAGGAATACCTCTGGTTATATGTAGCTCTATTTTCTCATAGAATTAGAGTTAAAGCAACTTTGCCAGTGAAGAAAAAAAAATGGCTATCTGGCATCAGATGCCACTTTTTTGCACCAAGTGTGTAATAAAGCTAGTATTCCAAATTCAGGAGGCTTTTGGGCCTGGAGACTATTGAATCTCTCTCATCCTGAGAAATTGATTGGTCCTATGAGAAGTTTGATAAAATTGTGTCCCCCTACAGTCAAATGAGTGGGGCTGTTCAAATCTCTGATCCAGTTAAGATGAAGGCTCCAATCAAGATGAAGGAATAGCAGGGCACAGAACTCATCCATTCCCACAAATACATCAAGAATACATGTACATTTGCAACAATTCTCACAGAACTCTTACTGATCACTAGCAGAAGTCCTCAAACATCTAAAAGGACAAGAAAAATCTCCATATAACTGGATAGGATAAAAAGAAATAAAAAAGGAAATAAGACGAGACCTCTGCCCTTGGAAGGAACCTGAAGGAGAGGAGAAGTTTCTGCACCCTGGGAAGCCCCATCATTGGCAAAACAATCAGCTGGGTAAGAAAAAAGGAGATTCACAGGCTCAGGGGAGTGTGCAAAAATCAGTTTGTGGTAAGCAGGATAAAGACCTACACAGATGGTCCATGCTACTGTTCTGTGTAATCCAACCTAGGACACACATCCTCTGGTACAGGCAGGGTCTGGGTGCTGGAATACAGAGTTTAGAGGACAGATCAGGGAAGAGGATTGCTCTTGGCTGTGTGAAGACAACTTAAAGTGACTGAGTGTGGGGTGCCATGACCAGGAATGGTTGCATAGGAAACCCTGGCTGCCCCAGAAATGAAGTGACATTTTTAAATTGATATGTGAAGAAAAAGTTGAGAGCAACATTATAGCATCTTTGCTCATGTGCTGGCCTGTTTCCATAGGTTACAGGTCTGCCTGGGCAGGTTCATATAGTCTGGCTGGCACCTGGACAGTTGCCCATGCACAGAGATGAAGCTTGAAAACACCCTGTGGGCCATGTGATTTAGGAAGTTAGAGATTAAATCTCTTCCCATGGATGTGAAAATGGTATATTTATACCTCCACTGTAGCTTTGCAAATTCACTGCCTGCAAAACATTTGAATGGACAATGGGTGCTCCTGTGATTGAGATGTATCTGGTCCTAGCAGCTGTGGTCTTTCTGGCATGTACACATGGGATTGGGCCAGGCCAGGGTCTGAGCTGCCTCCATAGGTTACAAAAAGGGTTCAAATGTGTGACTATTTTAGTCCTGGAACCTGACTTTGGTGAATGTTCACTGGTGGCCTTATGAAAACAACACCTGAAAGACACCAGGGGCAGTTGTCAGTATATTCAGAATTGAGATGGGGTTAAAGGGAGTGCCAAAAAGAATGTATTTTTTAAGCCCTCACAACAGGCAAAAAATGATGCAACAGAGTACACTGACAGGTAAACAGCTCTGGCAGAGGAATAATCGTGACTCCTCTCCCAATCCTGCCTACCTTGTGCCATAGCACAGGAATGGATCTGGGACTTTCTACTCCAACAACTGGGGGAGTAGGCAGACGCTGCCCCTGACAGGGCATTAACAACCACAGGGCAAAGCGGTGCCCCCATTCAATATCTAATGCAGGCTCTGGCCATTACATCAGCCACACCTACTATCAAGGGGATAATGGCCAGCATACACTGAGGAAAGAGGCAGCAGATATCCGTACTAAACATAGCCATCACACCAAAAAATATTAAACCCACACAGACTCTACAGGGATATGCCTACATAAAAATACTCCCCAAAGACCACCATGGATAATTATTTCTCCTAATCTCATAAATCAAGAGAAATACAAGTAAAATGTCTAAGTGGAGGACCCCCTCTAAATTAAATGATCAAGAATATTTCCCTGAAAGAACAAACAATGAAACATACCACTTTATTCTAGTAGACACTGAATTAAAAAAGGAGATAATTAAAATACTGAAGGAATTTTAAAAAGCTGTTTATAGAAATGTAGATAACTTTAACAAGAAACTAAAAACTATAAGAAGGAGCTAAGAAAAATAAGAGAATGGATTTGAAAAGACGAAAGCTAAAACCTATGGACATCAGAATGAAAAGTGCAGAAGAATGAATAAGTGATTTGGGTGACAGAATAATGAAAATCTCTCAATTAGAAGAGTAGACAGAAACCCAAGTAAATAAAATGAAAGCAATATAGGAGACCAATGAGATAATATAAAGCATGGCCCTCTACATATAATGTGGATTCTAGAAGGAGAGAAACAGTAATAAAAATGTATTTGAACAAATTATGGCTAAAAATCTCAAGTCTAAAGGAGGAAACAGATATCCAGATACAGGAAGCAGAGGGTCTCAAACAAGATAAACTCCAAAAGACCCACATCAAGACATTTTATAATTAGGATGACAAAAGTTAAGGATAGAGAAAGCATTCTAAACACAGTGAGAGAAAAACCAAAGAGTTAATTAGAAGGGAATCCCCAATAGGCTATAAGCTACAGGAAAGCTACAGGCCAGAAGGGAGTAGCTAGATATATTCAAATTCCTGAAATTGAAAAAAAAAAAAAAACTGTAAAAATGGATACTCTACCTAGAAAGATTACTAATTAAAATAAAAGGAGATATGAATTTTTCAGATAATAAAATCTAGGAGAGTACAGTAATAATAAACCTATCCTAAAAAATATTGAAATATTTTATCTAAATAGAGAAAAAATAATCTATAGGAAAGAGAAAATCATAATTGGAAAAAAGCACATAAATAAGCCATGATTACTGTAAAAAATAGATTCTAAAAAAAAAAACTCTGTCCAATTTATGATAACTACAATGAACAGCAAAATAACACACAGGAAGATACAAAACAGGACATCAAAATGATAAAATGTGGGAAGGAGGTAAGAAAAATATGTTTTTTTTTTTTTTCTATAATGTGTTTTAGCTTAAATCACTACCAATTTAAAGCAAGTTCCCACAACACAAGAGAAGATTCAAAACATGAACATCATCATATGGTAAATACTGAAATCAGATTGATTATATTCTTTGGAGCCAATGATGGAGAAACTCTAAACAGTAAGCAAAAACAATACCAGGAGCTGACTGTGGCCCAGAACATCTTACTGCCAAATTCAGACTGAAATGGAAGAAAGTAGAAAAACCACTAGGCCATTCAATTATGACCTAAAGGAAATCCTTTCAACAATAGACTGGAAGTGAGAAATAGGTTCCAGGGATTAGATCTGATAGACATAGTGCCTGAAGAACTATGGATGGAGGTTTGTGACATTGTATAGGAAGCAGTGATCAAGATCAACCAAGGACAATAAATGCAAAAAGGCAAAATGGTTGTCTGAGAAGCCCTTACAAAGAGCTATGAAAAGAAGAGAAGTGAAAGTCAAAGGAGAAAAGGAAAATATATACCTATTTGAATACAGAGTTCCAAAGAATACCAAAGAGAGATAAGAAAGCCTTCCTCAGTGATCAATGCAAAGAAACAGATTAAACAATAGAATGAGAAAGACTAGAGATCCCTTCAAGAAAATTAGAGATACAAAGGGAAACTTCGATGCAAAGATGGGCACAATAAAGGACAGAAATGGTATGGATTTAACAGAAACAGAAGAGCTTAAGAAGAGGTGGCAAGAATACCCAGAAGAACTATACAAAAAAAGATCTTCATGACCCAGGTAACCATGATGGTGTAATCATTCACCAAGAGCCAGATATCCTGGAACTTGGAGTCAAGTGGGCCTTAGGAAGCTTCAGTGTGAACAAAGCTAGTGGAGGTGATGGAATTCCAGTTCAACTATTTGAAATCCTAAAGGATGATGCAGTGAAAGTGCTGCACTCAATATGCCAGCAAATTTGGAAAACTCAGCAGTGGCCGCAGGACTGGAAAAGGTCAGTTTTCCTTCCAATCCCAAAGAAAAGCAATGCCAAAGAATGTTCAAACTGCTGCACAATTGCACTCATCTCACATACTAGCAGAGAAATGCTAAAAGTTCTCCAAGCTAGGCTTCAACAGTAGGTGAACTGTGAACTCCCACATGTTCAAGCTGGGTTTAGAAAAGGCAGAGAAACCAGAGATCAAATTGTCAACATCCATTGGATCACTGAAAAAACAAGAGACTTGCAGGAAAAAAATAAAAAAATAAATAAAAACACCTCTCTTTCTGTTTTATTGAATACATCAAAGCCTTTGACTGTATGGATAACAACAAATTATGGAAAATTCTTATAAGGATGGGATATCAGAACACCTTAACTGCCGTCTGAGAAATCTGTATGCAGGTAAAGAAGCAACAGTTAGAACTGGACATGGAACAACAGACTGGTTCCAAACAGGAAAAGGAGTACGTCAATGCTGTATATTGTCACCCTGCTTATTTAACTTCTATGCAGAGTACATCATGAGAAACGCTGGACTGGATGAAGCACAAGATGGAATCACGATTGCCAGGAGAAATATCAATAACCTCAGATATGCAGATGAAACCACCCGTATCAGTTCAGTTCAGTCACTCATTCATGTCCAACTCAATGTGACCCCAAGAATCAGCAAGCCAGACCTCCCTGTTCATCACCAACTCCCGAAGTTCACTCAAACTCATATTCATCGAGTCAGTGATGCCATCCCTTCATCTCATCCTCTGTTATCCCCTTCTCCTCCTGCCCCCAATCCTTCCCAGCATCAGAGTCTTTTCCAATGAGTCAACTCTTCGCATGAGGTAGCCAAAGTATTGGAGTTTCAGCTTCAGGATCAGTCCTTCCAATGAACACCCAGGATTGATCTCCTTTAGAATGGACTGGTTGGATCTCATTGTAGTCCAAGGGACTCTCAAGAGTCTTCTCCAACACCACAGTTCAAAACCATCAGTTCTTTGGTGCTCAGCTTTCTTCACAGTCCAATTTTCACATCCATACATGACCACTGGAAAAACCATTGCCTTGACTAGATGGACCTTTGTTGGCAAAGTAATATCCTGGCTTTTCAATATGTTATCTAAGTTGGTCATAACTTTCCTTCCAAGGAGTAAGTGTCCTTTAATTTCATGGCTGCAATCACCATCTGCAGTGATTTTGGAGCCCAAAATGGTTAACTCTGACACTGTTTCCATTGTTTCCCCATCTATTTCCCATGAAGTTCTAAACAGCTTCTTGATGAAAGTGAAAGAGGAGATTGAAAAAGTTGGCTTAAAGCCCAACATTCAGAAGACTAAGATCATGGCATCTGGTCTCATCACTTCATGGCAAATACTTGTGGGAACAGTGACAGACTTTATCTTTGGGTTACATAATCATTGTGGATGCTGACTGCAGCCATGAAATTAAAAGATGCTTGCTCCTTGGTAGAGAATTTATGACCAACCATAAACAACTTATTAAAAAGCAAAGACTTTTTTTTTTTTTTTTTGCCAACAAGGGTCCATCTAGTCAAAGCTATACTTTTTCCAGTAATCATGTATGGATATGAAATTTGGACTATAAAGAAAGCTGAGCACTGAAGAATTGATGCTTTTGAACTGTGGTGTTGGAGAAAACTCTTTACAGTCCCTTAGACAGCAAAGAGATCAAACCAGTCCATCCCAAAGGAAATCAGTCCTGAATATTCATTGGAAGGACTGATGTTGAAGCTGAAACTCCAATACTCTGGCCATATGATGCAAACTGATTCATCTGAAAAGACCCTGATGCTGGGGGAGATTATAGGCCAGAAGAAAAGGGAAGAATAGAGTATGAGCTGGTTGGATGGCATCACCAACTCAATCGACATGAGTTTGAGTAAACTCCAGGGGTTGGTGATGGACAGGGAGCCTGGCATGCTTCAGTCCTTGGGGTCACAAAGAGTCAAACATGACTGAGCCACTGAACTGAACTGAGACATGAGAAGAGGTTAAGATATATGAAAAAGAGATCAACCATAAATTAAAAAAAAAAATACAAACGATTCACAGAAAAACAAAAGATAGTATAAGCATAATGCAAATGAATGTTATCAAGCCACAAAAGGAGAAAGAAACACCCCCCAAAAAATAAGACAAAGAAGAAATATAAAATCATATGGAAAACAAGATTTTTAATGATAATACTTACTATCCTTACTATCAGTGATTGCCTTGCATGTCAATGGACTGAATACTCCAATCAATAGACACAGAGTGGCAGCTTGGATTAAAATAGCAACAACAAATCTACAATATGCTTCCTACAATATTCCCCTTTACATCAAAGGACACATTTATATTGAAATTGAGTAGATGAAAAAAAAAATTTCATACAAACAGAAATGACAAGATAGCAGGAATCCTGATACTCACATCAGACAAAATAGAATTTGCAACAAATGCTATAACAAAAATAAAAAGTACACTATATAATGATAAAAGGATCAATACAATGAGAAGATATTATGTTCATCAACAAACATGCACCAACATAGGAACATTCAACTATATGAAACAAATACAAACAGATATAAAGGGGGGACTTCACAAAATAATAATAATAATAATGGTAGGAAAATTAACACCCCACTCACAACAGTGGACAGATCTACAAGATAGTAAATCAATACGGTAACAGAAATACTAAAGTATACAACAGAATAGTTAAATTTAATTGATATTTTCAAGACATTAGATCTAGAGAGATCAGAATACAAATTCTTCTCAAGCATACTTAGAGTATTTTTTAGGATTAACTACATACTAGGACATTAAATAAGACTCCACAAATTTAGTAGTACAGAAGTTATTTTAAGTATCCTTTCTGTCTACAAAAACATAAAACTAGAAGCCAACACAGTAAAAGAAAAGGAAAACATTTTGTGAGGATGCTAGAGGACATGCTACTGAAAAACAAAAACAAAGGTTATGTGGCAAAATCAAAGCAGAAATTTAAAAATATATTGAGGCAAAGGTCAATGAAAACATAATGATAGAAGATCTATGGAATGCAGCAAAATCAGTTCTCAGGTGGAAGTATGTAGTGATAGAGGCCTTTATTAAGAAACAAGAAGAATCTTAAATAAACAACATAATCCATCATTTAAAAACTTAAAAAATAGAACTAACAAATGGAAAGTTAGCCCAGAGAAAGGTGATAAACATAAAATAGGTAAAAAGAAAAAAATAATAAAACCAAGAATTTATTTTGTAAAGAAGTAAACAAAATTGAGAAACCTGACAGATTAAGAAATACAAGCAGAAAAATCACAACTGATAATACAGTGATACAAAGTACCATAAAATAATACTATGAACAATTATATGCAAACAAACATGACAATCTTGAAGAAATGGACAATTATTTACAAACATACAGCCCACCAACACTGAATCAAGGAGAAACACGTAATTTGAGTAGACCAATGACTAGAAAGTAACTAGAATTTCTAAAAAAAAAAAAAAAAATTCATGAAGAAAATTAGAGATACCAAGGGAATATTTCATGCAAAGATGAGCACAATAAAGTACAGGAATGCTATGGACATAACAGAAGCAGAAGATATTAAAAAGAGGTGGCCAGAATACACAGAACTATACTAAACATATCTCATGACCCAGATAACCAATATAGTGTGATCACTCACCTACAATCAGACATCTTGGAATGCAAAGTCAAGTGGCCTCTAGGAAGCATCACTACAAAGAAAGCTAGTTGGAGATGATGGAATCCCTGTTGAGCTATTTCAAATCCTAAAAGATGATGCTGTGAAAGTGCTGTATTCAATATAACAGCAAAACTGAAAAAACTCAGCAGTGGCCACAGGACTGGAAAATGTCAGTTTTCACTCCAATCCCAAAGAAGAGCAATGCCAAAGAACGTTCAAACTGCCACACAATTGCACTCATCTCTCACGCTAGGAAAGTAACGCTCAAGCTTCTCCGAGCCAGGCTGAAAGTATGTGAGCAGTAAAGTTCCAGATGGTCAAACTGGATTTTAAAAAGGCAGAGGAACCACAGATCAAATTGTCAACATCAAAGCATAATGACAAAGCTGTATATTGTCACACTGCTTATTTAACTTACATGCAGAGTACATCATGAGAAATTCTAGGCTGGATGAAGCATAAGCAGGAATCAAGATTGCTGGGAGTAGTATCAATAACTTCAGATATGCAGATGACACCACCCTTATGGTAGAAAGCAAAGAATTAAAGTCTTTTTCTGAAAGTGAAAGAGGAGAGTGAAAAAGGTGGCTTACAACTCAACATTCAAAAAATTAAGGTCATGGGATCTGGTCCCATCACTTCATGACATATAGATGGGGAAACAATAGAAAGAGCGACAGACTTTTTCTTTCTTTCTTTCTTTTTTTTTTTTTTTATTTGAGGGGTGGCTCCAAAATCACTGCAGATGGTGGCTGCAGCCGTGAAATTAAAAGACCCTTGCTCCTTTGAAGAAAAGCTATGATCAAATCAGATAGCATATTAAAAATTAGAGACATTACTTTGCCAACAGACGCCCATCTAGTCAAAGCTATAGTATTTCCAGTAGTCATGTATGGATGTGAGAATTGGACTATAAAGAAAGCTGAGTGACAAAGAATTGATGCTTTTGAATTTTGGTGTTGGAGAAGACTCTTGAGAGTCCCTTGGGCTGCAACGAGGTCCAACCAGTCATTCTAAAGGAAATCAGTCCTGAATATTCATTGGAAGGACTGTTGTAGAAGCTGCAACTCCAATACTTTGGCCACCTGATGCGAAGAACTGACTCATTTGAAAAGACCCTGATGCTGGGAAAGATTGAAAGTGGGAGAAGGGGACAACAGAGGATGAGATAGTTGGATGGCACTGTGAATGTGATGGACATGAGTTTGACTAAGCTCTGGGAGTTAGTGAGGGACAGGGAAGCCTGGTGTGCTGCACTCCTTGGAATTGCAAACAGCGGGGCACAACTGAGCAACTGAACTGAACTGACTGAATCATATCAGAATGGACTAGGGCCATAGGCCCACAGATAGTTAACACTATACTAAATCATCCCTTACCTATTACTTTAAGACAATTGAGAGAATTCTTGGGCATTATGGGTATTGCTGCATGTTGGTTTTCGGGTTATTTGAAATTGCCCAGCCTGAATAAAAATTTATAGCTGAAACTCAGCAAGCCCAAACAGACAAGGCATTTTCATCTACAGAGACTCAAATGTCTTTTAAGTTTCTTCACACTGCTCTTCTGCTATCTCCTGCTTTAAACTTGCCCACAGAATCAGAATGTAGTTTGTTGCTTAAAAAAATGCTATGGCTATATTGCTTAACGGTAATTGCTACTATTGTTTTGCTAATGACTTAAGCTCACAAGTTTATTAATGGACAGAATCTTACTGTACCGACTTCTCATGATGTAAATGGTGTAAATGGGATGTTAAACTCTAAAGTCCAGAGTGACGTCTCGATCTATAAAGCTGCTGTAACTCAAGTTTTGTCAAAAGTTCTAGGAACAGAATGTCACTTACACTGTTCCTGGAGACTGCAATATTCTGGAAAGTTAAGTTCAGTTCAGTCACTCATTCGTGTCCGAGTTTTTGCAGCCCCATGAATCACAGCACGTCAGGCCTCCCTGTCCATCACCAAATCCCGGAGTTCACTCAGACTCACGTCCATAGAGTCAGTGATGCCATCCAGCTATCTCATCCTTTGTTGTCCCCTTATCCTCCTTCCTCCAATCCCTCCCAGCATTAGAGTCTTTTCCAATGAGTCAACTCTTCTCATGATGTGGCCAAAGTACTGGAGATTCAGCTTTAGCATCATTCCCTATATAGAAATCCCAGGGCTGATCTCCTTCAGAATGGACTGGTTGCATCTCCCTGCAGTCCAACAGACTCTCAAGAGTCTTCTCCAACACCACAGTTCAAAAGCATCAATTCTTTGGTGCTCAGCCTTCTTCACAGTCCAACTCTCACATCCATACATGACTACTGGAAAAACTATAGCCTTGACTGGACATCTAGAACCAGACATCCTGGAATGTGAAGTCAAGTAGGCCTTAGAAAGCATCACTATGAACAAAGCTAGTTGAGGTGATGAAATTCCAGTTGAGCTACTTCAAATCCTGAAAGATGATGCTGTGAAAGTGCTGCACTCAATATGCCAGCAAATTTGGAAAACTCAACAGTGGCCACAGTGAAAAGGTCAGTTTTCACTCCAATCCCAAAGAAAGGCAATGCCAAATAATGCTCAAACTATTGCAAAATTGTACTCATCGCACATGCTAGTAAAGTAATGCTCAAAATTCTCCCAGCCAGGCTTCAGCAATACTTGAACTGTGAACTTCCTGATGTTCAAGCTGGTTTTAGAAAAGGCAGAGGAACCAGAGATCAAATTGCCAACATGTGCTGGATCATGGAAAAAGCAAGAGAGTTCCAGAAAAACATTCATTTATGCTTTATTGACTATGCCACAGCCTTTGATTGTGTGGATCACAATAAACTGGAAAATTCTGAAAGATGGGAATACTAGACCACTTGACCTACTTCTTGAGAAATCTGTATGCAGGTCAGAAAGCGACAGTTTGAACTGGACATGGAACAACAGACTCTTTCCAAATAGGAAAAGGAGTATGTCAAGGCTGTATATTGTCACCCTGCTTATTTAACTTCTATGCAGAGTACATCATGAGAAATGCTGGACTGGAAGAAACAAAAGCTGGAATCAAGATTGCCAGGAGAAATATTAATAACCTCAGGTATGCAGATGACACCACCCTTATGGCAGAAAGTGAAGAGGAACTATAAATCCTCTTGATGAAAAAGAAAGTGGACAGCAAAAAATTTGGCTTAAAGC
The DNA here is from genome assembly GCF_042477335.2 of Ovis canadensis. NCBI lineage: Eukaryota > Metazoa > Chordata > Mammalia > Artiodactyla > Bovidae > Ovis > Ovis canadensis. Next base: position 10,703,272 of record NC_091255.1, read on the forward strand.
TCAACATTCAGAAAATGAAGATCATGGCATCCAGTCCCATCACTTCATGAAAAATAGATGGGGAAACAGTGGAAACAGTGTCAGACTTTATTTTTGAGGTTCCAAAATCACTGCAGATGGTGACTGCAGCCATGAAATTAAAAGATGCTTACTCCTTGGAAGAAAAGTTATGACCAACCTAGATAGCATATTCAAAAGCAGAGACATTACTTTGCCTAGAACCGAGATTACTCTACCCAGCAATTATCTCATTTCATTTGAAGGAGAAATTAAATCTTTACAGATAAACAGAAGTTAAGAGTATTCAGCACCACTAAACTAGCTTTACAAAAATTGTTAAAAGGGTTTCTCTAGACAGGAAACACAAGGGAAATGACCTACAAAAACAAACTTAAAATAATAAAGTAAATGGTAATAGGATTATATATATATATATATATATATATAATTATTTATATATATATATAAAATAATTACCTAAATATAAATTAATTAAATGTTCCAACCAAAAGACACAAATTCTCTAAATGGATACAAAAACAGGACCTCTATACATGTTGTCTACAAGATATCCACTTCAGGCCTAGGGACACATGCAGACTCAAAGTGAGAAGCTGGAAAAAGATATTCAAAGCAAATGGAAATCCAAAGAAAGCAAGAGTAGCAATACTCATACTAGATAAAATCAATTTTAAAATAAAGACCTTTATAAGAGACAAGGGATGACACTACATAATGATCAAGGAATCAATCCAAGCAAAATGTATAATAATTATAAATAAATATGCCCCCAAAGTAAGAGCACCTCAATACATAAGGCTAATGCTAACAACTATTCAAGGGGAAATCTACAGTAACACAATAATAGTGGGACACTTTAATACACCACTCACAGCAATGGACAAGCCATTCAGATAGAAAATCAATAAGGGAATGCAAGCTATAAATGGTACATTGGATCACATGAACCTAGTTTATAGGTACAGGATATCTCATTTTTAAAAAGTGTAGATTTCTTCGTTTTCTCAAGTGCACATGGAACATTCTTGAAGATATATCACATCTTGAATCATATATCAAGCATTGATAAATTAAAAAATAAATAAATAAAAATCATTTCAAACATCCTTTCTCACCACCAGGATGAGATGTTTGGATGGCATCACCTACATGATCAACATGAGTTTGAATAGGCTTTCTGGGAGTTGGTGATGGATAGGGAAGCCTGGCATGTTGCAGTCCATGGGGTAGCAAAGAGTCAGACACAATTGAGCAACTGAACTTAACTGAATGTCTCATCACAAAGCTATCAGAATTGAAATCAACTGCTCATGAAAAAACAACATAAAAAACACAAACTCATGGAGGCTACAAAATGGTTATGCTTCTGAATAACCAAGAGGTCACTGAATAAATTAAAGAAGGGGAAAAAAAAAAAAACTAGAAACAAATAGCAATGAAAATATGACTACTCAAAAGCCTATGGAAAACAGTAAAAGCAGTGCTAAGAGGGAATTTTATAGCTATACTAGCTTACCTCAAGAAACATTAGAAAAACCAAGTAAATAACCTAAACTTTCACCTAAAGTAACTACAAAAGAAGAAGAAAATAACCTCAAAGATACTAGAAATAAAGAGTTCATAATGATCAGAGTGGAAATAAATGAAAAATAAATGAAGCAAACAATATAAAATGTCATTAAGATTAAATCTGATTATTTGAGAAGATAAAAAATTGGCAAACCGTCAGCCAGACTCATCAAGAAAAATGGAGAAAATGCAAATTAACTGTAGACATGTAAAAGGGATGTTACAACAGACCATACAGAAATACAAATCATTATAAGAGACTATTATGTGTAACTATATGCCAGTAAAATGAACAACCTGGAAGGCATGGACTAATTCTGTGCAAAGTGTAACCTTCCAAAACAGAACCATGAAGAAATAGAAAATCTGAGCAGACTGACCACAAGCATAGAAATCAAAACTATGATTAAAAATATTCCAACAAATAAAAGCCCTGGGCCAGATGGCTTCACAGGCGAATTCTACCAAAATCTTAGAGGAAAACTAACACCTATCCTGCTCAAACACTTCCAGAAAATTGCTGAGGAAGGAAAACTACCTGACTCATTTTACAAGGCCAGCTGATACCAAACCAGACAAAGATATCACAAATAAATGAAATTACAGGTCAGTATCACAGTTGAATATAGGTGCAAAATCTTCAACAAAATATGAGTAAACAGAATCCAACAACACATTGAAAGGATTATACATCATGGCCAACTGACTTTTATCTCAGGGATGAAAGGATTCTTTGATATATTCAAATCAACCCATGTGATACACCATATTAACCTGAAAAATAAAGAAAACATATGATCATATATGGAATTAAGAATGATGATACTGACTGTCCTGCATGCTGGGCAACAAAGGAGACAAATGCATAAAGAACAGACTATTGTACTCAATGGGAGGAGACGGTGGGATGATTTGAGAGAATAGTATTGAAGCATATACATTACCATATGCAAAATAGATAGTCGGTAGGAGTTTGGTGCATGATGCAGCATCCAAAACTGGTGCTCTGTGACAACCTGGATGAATGTGGTGGTGGTGGTGGGGGGGGACTCATGAGGGATGGGGTATGTGTTTGTCTGAACAATTTATGTTGATGTATGACGGAAACCATTACAATATTGTAAAGTAATTATCTTCCAACTGAAATAAATGAATAAAACAGATTTTAAAAATAATATGATCATCTCAATAGATGTGGAGAAAACTTTTGAAAAAATTTCACACCTCTTCATGAAGTAAGCCTAGAAAAACCTACCTCAACATAATAAAGGCTGTATATGAGAAAACTGAAAATAAAATTCCTAACTGTGAAAAACTGAACTATTTCTTCTAAGATTAGTTAACAAGGCAAGAGTGGTCACTCCACAATTACTGAACATAGTTTTGGAAATCATAGCCATGGCAATCAGAGAAGAAGAAATAAATGGTATTCATACTGATTAAGAACAAGTAAAGCTCTCACTGTTTTCAGATGACATGATACTATGCATGTAAAACCCTAAAGATGTCACCAGAAAATTAGTAGAGCTAATCAATGAATTTAGTAAAGACACAGGATATAAAATTAATACACAGAAAAAATATTACTTGCATTTCTATATACTAACAGTGTAAACTCAAAAAGAGAAATTTAAGAAACAATCTCATTCATCATTAGAACAAAATGAATAAAATGCCTAGGAATAAACCTACTTACACAGATGAAAGTTCTGTATGCAGAAAACTATAAGACACTCATGAAAGAAATCAAAGACAAAACAAACAGATGGAGAGATACACCATGTTTTTGAGTTGGAAGAATCATAATGTGAATATGACTATACTATCGAAAGTAATCTACAGATTCAATGCAATCCCTGTCAAATTACGAATGATATTTTTCTCAGATCTAGAATAAAAAAAAAAATTAACAATTTGTATGGAAACACAATAGATCCCCATTAACCAAAGCAACCTTGAGAAAGAAAAATGTAGCTGAAGGAATCAGCCTTCTTTAATTCAAACTGCAATATAAATCTGCAGTCATCAAGATACTATGGTTCTGGCATAAAAACAGAAATATACCAATGGAACAATGGAACAAGATAGAAACCCACACACCTATGGTAACTTTATCTTTGACAAAGGAGTCAAGAATATACATTGGAGAAATCCTTTTTAATAAGTGTTGCTGGGAAAACTGGACATATAAAAGAATGAAACTAGAACACTTTCTTACACCATGTACAAAAATAAACTTAAAATGAATTAAAGACTTAAATGTAAGGACAGAAACTATAAAATCAGCAGAAAACTCTTTGACAGAAATCAAAGCAAGATCTTCTTTCACTCACCTAGTAGAGTAATACAAATAAGAACAAAAATAAGTAAATTAAAAACTAAATTTAAAAGCTTTTGCACAACAAAAGAAATAATAAACAGAATGAAGAGACAACTTTCAGAATGGGACAAAATAATTTCAAATGAAGCAATTGATGAAGTAGTAGTTTCCAAAATATATAAGCAGCACATGCAGCTCAAAATCATAGGGGGGAAAAAAAAGCGATTAAATACAGGAAGAATACCTAGACATTTCTCCAAAGACGACCTGCAGATGGCAAATAAACAAATGAAAAGATGCTTAACATCACTAATTATTAGAGAAATGCAAATAAATCTACAATAAAGTATCATTCATACCAGTCAGAATAGACATCATCAAAAATCTACAATGAATGTTGGAGAGGATGGAGATAAGGGAACGCTCTTGCTGTAGATGGGAATGTAAACTGATACAGCCTCTATGGAGAACATTATGGAGATTCCTTATAAATCTAGGAATAAATATACTGTATGACCCACAATTTCACTACTGGAAATATGCCTCCATAAAGTTACAAGTCTAAAAGACATGTACCCCATTGTTTACTCCAGCATTATTTTTAATACCCAGCACATGGAAGCAAAACGCATGCCCAGCTACAGATGAATGGATAAAGAAGCTGGGGTACGTATAAATAATGGAATAATACTTAGCCATAAACAATGAATTTGTCAGTTGTAGTGAAGATTATGAGTCTAGTGTCTGTTATACAGAGTTAAGAGAGAAAGAAAAAAAATCAAATATCATATATTTGCACATATATATGAAAACTAGAAAAACGATGTTGAATAATCCATTTTCAGGGAAGGAATGTAGATACAGATGTAGAAAATGGCTTGTGGACACTGTGGGGGAAGGAGAAGGTGGACAAATGGAGAAATTAGCATGAATATATATATATATAATATTATTATATATAATAATAATAATAATATAATTATAATATTATATTTATATATATATATATATATATATATATATATTCAACTTAGTCTCACAGTAATGTTCGACTCCTTGTGATTTCATCAACTGCAGAACGCCAGGCTTCCCTGTTCTAAACCAGCTCCCAGAGCTTGCTCAAACTCATGTCCATCGAGTCAGGGATGTCATCCAGCCATCTCATCCTCTGTTGTCACCTTCTCTTCCCGCCTTCAATCTTTCCTAGCATCAGGATCTTTTCTAAGGAGTCAATTATTCACATCAGTTGGCCAAAGTATTGGAGTTTCAGCTTCAGCATCAGTCCTTCCAATGGATACTCAGGACTGTTTCCTTTAGGATTGAGTGGTTGGATCTCTTTGCAGGCCAAGGGACTCTCAAGAGTCTTCTCCAACACCACAGTTCAAAAACATCAATTGTTCGGTGCTCAGCTTATTTACAGTCCAACTCTTACATCAATACATGATTATGGGAAAAACCATCATTTTCCCTAGATGGACCTTTGTCAATAAAGTAATGTCTTTGCTTTTTAATATGCTGTGTAGGTTGCTTAGAGTTTTCTTTCCAAGGAGCAAGCATCTTTTAATTTTATGACTGCAATCACCATCTGCAGTGATTCTGGAGCTTAATAAAATAAACTGTGCCACATTTCCATTGCTTTTATAGCTATTTTCCATGAAGTGATGGGACCAGATGCCCTGATCTTAGTTTTTGTATCTTGAGTTGTAAGCCAGGTTTTTTAAGCTCCTCTTTCACTTTCATCAAGAGGAGCTTTAGTTCATCTTCAGTTTCTGCCATAAAGGTGGTGTTATCTGCATGTCTGAGGTTTTGATATTTCTCCTTGCAATCTGGACTCCAGCTTCTGCTTCATCCAGCCCAGAATTTCACATGATGTACTATGCATTTAAGTTAAAAAAGCAGGGTGATAATATACAGCCTTGACATACTCCTTTCACAATTTTGAACCACTCTGTTCCATGTCTGGTTCTAACGGTTGCTTCTTGACCTGCATACAGGTTTATCAGGAGCGAGATCAGGTGGTCTGATATTCTCCTCTCTTTAAGAATTCTCCATTTTGTTGTGACCTATAATGTCAAGGGCTTTGGTGGAATCAATAAAGGAGATGCAGATATTTTCTGTAACTTTTTGCTTTTTTGTTGGAAATTTAATTTCTGCCTTTTCTGAAGAGTGGAGAAATTACTCCAAAAACAATGATGAGACAGAGCCAAAGAGAAAATGACGCCCAGTTGTGGATGTGCCTGGTGGTGGAAGTAAAGTCTGGTTCTGTAAAGAACAATTTGCACAGGATCCTGTAAAGTTAGGTTCATGAATCAAGGTAAGTTAGAAGTGGTCAAATAAGAGATGCAAGAGTGAACATGGACATTTTAGGAATCAGTGTACAAAAAATGGACTGGAGTAGGTGAATTTAATTCAGAAGACCATTATATCCACTACCAAGGGCAAGAATCCCTTAAAAGAGATGGAGCAGCTCTGATAGTCAAAAAAAAAAAAAAAAGAGTTCAAAATGCAGTACTTGGGTGCAATCTCAAAAACGATAGAATGATCTCTGTTCGTTTCCAAGACAAACCATTCAATATCACAGTAATCCAAGTCTAGCAGTAAGCTGAAATTGAATGGTTCTTTGGAGTCCTACAAGACTTTCTGGAACTAACATCCAAAAAAGATATCCTTTCATCATAAGAGACTGGAATGATACAGTCAGCAAAAATGAGACCAGGAGGTGACTGTGGCTCAGATCATGAACTCCTTATTGCCAAATCGAGACTTAAATCAAACAAAGTAGGGAAAAGCACTCGGTCATTCAGGTATGATCTATATCAAATCCCTTACTATTATACAGTGGAAGTGACAAACAGATTCAGGGTATTAGATCTGATAGATAGAATACCTGTTGAACTATGGACGAAGGTTCATGACATTGTACAGGAGGCATGGATCAAGACCATCCCCAAGAAAAAGAAATGGAAAAAGGCAAAATGGTTGTGGTGGAGGTCTTATAAATAACAGAGAAAAAGAGAAGGGAAAGGAAAAGGAAGAAAGGAAAGATATACGCATTAGAATGCAGAGTTCTGAAGAAGAGCAGAGACAGATAAGAAAGCCTTCCTCAGTGATCAGTACAAAGCAATAGAGGAAAACAATAGAATGGCAAAGACTAGAGATCTCCTCAAGAAAATCAGAGATACCTAGGGAACATTTCATGCAAAGATAGACACAATAAAGGACAGAAATGGTATAGACCTAAAGAAGCATAAGCCATTAAGAAGAGGTGGCAAAAATACACAGAAGAATTACGCAAAAAAGATCTTCACGACCCAGATAATCATGATGGTGTGATCACTCACCTAGAGCCAGACATCCTGGAATGCAAAGTCAAGTGGACCTTAGGAACCATCACTATGAACAAAGCCAGTGGAAGTGATGAAATTCCAATTGTGCTATTTCAAATCACAAAAGATGATGCTGCGAAAATGCTGCACTCAATATGTCAGCAAATTTGGAAAATGCAGCAGTGGCCAAAAGACTAGAAAAGTCAGTTTTCATTTCAGTTCCAAAGAAGGGTGATGCCAATGAATTTTCAAAGTACTGTACAATTGCCATCATCTCACAAGCTAGCTAAAGAATACTCAAAGTTCTCCAAGCCAGACTTCAACAGTACGTGAAATGTTCTAGATGCTCTAGGCTGATTTAGAAAAGGCAGAGGAAAAAGAGATCAAATTGACAACATCTATTGGATCACCAAAACCCACAGAATTCCAGAAAATCCATCCACTTTGGGTTTACTGATTACATCAAAGCCTTTGACTGTGTAGATCACAAGGAACTGTGGAAAATTCTACAACAAATGAGAATACCAGACCATTTTACCTGCCTACTGAGAGATCGGTTTGCAGGTCAAGAATTGACAATTAGAACCAGACGTGGAAAAGTGGACTAGTTCCAAGTTGGGAAAGGAATACATCAAGGTGGTATATTGTCACCCTGCCTATTTACTTCATATGCAGAATATATTATACAAAATGCCAGGCTGGATATAGGACAAGCTGGGATCAAGATTTCCGGGAGAAATATCAATAATTTCAGATATGCAGATGAGACCTCCCTTATGGCAAAAAGTGATGAAAGTGAAAGAGGAGAATGAAAAAACTGGCTTACAAGTCAAGATTTAGAAAGCTAAGATCAAGGCATTTGGTCCCATCTCTTCTTGGAAAATAGATGGAGAAACAATGGAAACAGTGAGAAGCTTTATTTTCTTGGGCTCCAAAATCACTGCAGATGGTGACTGCAGCCATGAAATTAAAAGACGCTTACTCCTTGGAAGAAAAGCTATGACCAACCTAGACAGCATATTAAAATCAGAGACATTACACTGCTGACAAAGATCCTTTTAGTCAAAACTATGGTTTTGCCAGTAGTCATGTATTGATGTGAGATATAGACTATAAAGAGATAAGGACCAATGAATTGATGCTTTTGAACTGCTGAGTTGGAGAAGACTCCTGTGAGTCCCTTGGACTGCAGATCAAAGCAGCCAATCATAAAGAAAATCAGTCCTGAATATTCATTGGGAAGACTGATGCTGTACCTGAAACTCCAAGGCTTAGGCCACCTGATGCGAAGAACTGACTCCTTAGGAAAGACCCTTGTGCTTGGAAGATTGAAGGCAGGAAGAGAAGAGAGTGACAGAGAATGAGACGGTTGGATGGCATTCCCAACTCGATGGACATGAGTTTAGCAAGTTCCATGATTTGGTGATGCATTGGGAGGACTGGCCTGTTGCAGTCCACAATGTTGCAGTGTTGGACACAACTGAGTGGCTGAATGGTACTGGACTGAAGTCTGCCAAGCTCCTCTGTCTGTGGGAATTCTCCAGGCAAGAATAGTGAAGTGGGTTGCCATGCCTTTATCCAGGGGATTTTCCCAACCCAAAGATCAAATCAGGATTTTTTGCATTGCAGGCAGATTCTTTATCAGCTAAGCTATCAGCGAAGCCCCTAATTTAGCTGCACACACCCTAATAAAAATCATATACAATTTTAATGCCATTGAAAATTATGCACAATGCTTATGGGAATTGACAGTTAACTGTATGTGTAGGACTCTTTTAATTTATTTCTAGTTTGAATTACTGTTGTTTAAAAGGGAATGCTGCTTTATATTCATAATGGAACATTTCTTTCCATAAACGAAAATGTTTGAAGCATTTGCAAAGTTACTTTTCCCAAAAATACTAAGAAAAGTATTGTGATTTCAAGGTTAAAATCATTTATTTCTATGGAGAGTATACATAAGTGAAAGCATTACAAAACTCCCATTGTGGATGAAGATCATGATAACATTGCTACATCAAATAAAAGGAAAATATAAATTGAAATTATTTAGCCTAAATTTGATTGTCCCCATTGTGAGAATCTACTTATTTCTGCAATAGAATCTGTATGGCACAAATATCCATTTGCCACCTAGTAGATTTAATTATATTTGTGTGTGTGTATATATATAGTTAGTATTTTAAATTATATATATGTGTGTGTATGTGTATATATATATTAATTATGTGTGTGTGTGTGTGTGTGTGTTGATTTTAGTATTAATTTGGGATAATAATTTACAGTTGATGTCCAAAATATCTCTTTTAGGCATATATTCTTTGGAAAGAAAGTATTATCACCTGTATTTATTCTCTTGCATCAATTTCTTCCTCTGCTATTGCAAACATTAAAGGAAAATATGTGGGCAGTGTAACTATCACAGATAATTCTTCCCAGAAAAACTGCACATTGAATTTGAAATAAGCTAAGGAATGTACTTAGGCAATTTTTAAAACTTGCATATCTCTACTACTGAACTTCAGAACATATGAAATAAGTTGAACTGTAAATATTTCTAGTGAAATTTGGAAAGCATCTTATTTATTACAGCTATTATATCCTAAGCTACCATCTTGAGTTCTTTCATGTAAAATGAACATAGAGCAGTGAATGAGAATCTTGCTTATGGTGGGTTAAATTAAATTCCGCATTCTTTTTAGTATGTCTGCACCACATTTGTATCATTTCTCATCTTTTTTTTAAAAAACTTAGCTTTCTTGCAACCTTATTAGAAAGCATATGTATCTATTGCTTTGAGTATCCACCATTGTTTCTTTTGTAGAGAAATCTTTATCTTATTCTAGACCCTTGAAGTGATGTGGCAATTCTGTTGAAAAACTACAGGGGAAGTTGTTTTGAGAATTCAGCTTTATGTTTTCAACATAACAACAACTACAGCAAAATGGTAATTATGTGAGGTAAATAATATGTTTAAGAATATGCCAAATAATGTTCAAAATAACACGCAATTGCACTCATGTTACACACAAGCAAAGTAACGCTCAAAACTCTCCAAGCCAGGCTGCAACAATATGTGAACCCTGAACTTCTGGATGTTCAAGCTGGATTTCGAAAAGGCAGAGGGACCAGAGACAAATTGCCAACATCATCTGGATCATCAAAAAAGCAAGAGAGTTCCAGAAATAAAACATCTACTTCTGCTTTATTGACTACACCAAAGCCTTTGACTGTGTGGATCAAAACAAACTGTGGAAAATTCTTAAAGAGACAGGAATACCAGACCACTTTACCTGCCTCCTGAGAAATCTGTATGTAGGCTAAGAATCAACGTTTAGTACCAGACATGAAACAACAGACTGGTTCCAAATCGGGAAAGGAGTACATCAAGGCTGTGTATTGTCATCTCAATTATTTAACTTATATGCAGAGTACATCATGTGAAAAAGGCCATGCTGGATGAAGAACAATCTGGAATCAAGATTGCTGGGAGAAATATTGATAATCAGATGTGCAGATGACACCAACCTTATGGCAGAAAGTGAAGAGGAACTAAAGAATTTCTTGATTAAAGTGAAAGAGGAGAGTGAAAAAGGTGGCTTAATATTCAACATTCACAAAACTAAGTTCATGGCATCCAGTCCTGTCACTTTATGGCAAATGTATGGGGAAACAATGGAAACATTGAGAGACGTTATATTCTTGGGTTCCAATATCACTTCAGATGGTGACTGGAGCCATGATAGTAAAAGATATAAAAGTAAAAGTAATCTATGATGACCAAACTAGACAGCATATTAAAAATAAGATACATTACTTTGCCAACAGAGGTCCATCTAGTCAAAGCTGTTTTTTTCCCAGTGGTCATGTATGGATGTGAGAATTCGACTATAAAGAAAGCTGATGCTTTTGATCTTGTGGTGTTGGAGAAGACTCTTGAGAGTCCCTTGGACTGCAAGCAGATCCAATCAGCCTATCCTAAAGGAAATCAATGCTGAATATTCATTGGAAGGACTGACGCTGAAGCTGAAACTCCAATACTTTGGACACCTGATACAAAGAACTGACTCATTGGAAAAGACTCTGATGCTGAGAAAGATTGAAGGAGGGAGGAGAAGGAGGCAACAGAGGATGAGATGGTTGGATGGCATCACTGACTCAATGGACATGAGTTTTAGCAAGCTCTGGGAGTTTGTGATGCACAGGAAAGGCTGGTGTCCTGCAGTCCTTGGGATTGCAAAGAGTCAAACACGATTGAGTTACTGTACTGAAAGAATATTCTAGTTAAACTGATTTTTGTAAAAGAAAATAAGGAAATAAAAAAATTTTCTCAGTGTCAACATACCTCAAACCATCACATTGTGCACCTTAAACTTACAATGTTATTCATAAATTATATCCCTAAAAAGCTGGAAATGGGTCAGATTTAAAAAAAAAAAAGATGTAATTTTAATACCCCATTTCCTTTATGGTAATTCTTCTAAGCAAGATTATAATTTTTTTTTCATTTACCTTCTCACGTGACCCTAGTATATTATTACTTCATAAATATTAATAAAAGAAAAATTATCATAAATACAGAGTTAAACAACTGAATCATAAAGGAGACTACGTTATTTCTTCCCTTCAATAACAAAGCTCTACTGCCTAGACAGAAAGTTCAGTTCAGTTCAGTCGCTCAGTTGTGTCTGACTCTTGCGACCCCATGGACTGCAGCACGCCAGCCCTCCCTGTCTATCATCAACTCCCGGAGTTTACCCAAACTCATGTCCATCGAGTTGGTGATGTCATCCAATTATCTCACCCTCCATTGTCCCCTTCTCCTCCTGCCTTCAATCTTTCCCACTATCAGGGTTTTTTCAAACATGTCAGTTCTCGCATCAGGTGGCCAAAGTATCGGAGTCTTAACTTCAACATCAGTGCTTCCAATTAATATTCAGGACTGATTTCCTTTAGGATGGACTGGTTAGAGCTACTTAAAGTCCAAGGGACTATCAACAGTCTCTAACCCAACAGTTCAAAAGCATCAATTCTTTCTCTTTCAGCTTGCTTTATAGTCCAACTCTCACATCCATGCATGACTACTGGAAAAAACATAGCTTTGTCTAGATGGACCTTTGTTGGCAAAATAATGTCTCTGCTTTTTAGTATGCTGTCTAGGTTGGTCATAGCTTTTCTTCCAAGGAGCAAGGGTCTTTTAATTTTATGGCTGCAGTTACCATCTACAGTGATTTTGGAGCCCCAAAAAATAAAGTCTGTCACTGTTTCCACTGTTTCTCCATCTCTTTACCATGAAGTGATGGGACCAGATGCCATGACCTTTGTTTTCTGAATGTTGAGCTTTAAGCCAACTTTTTCACTCTCCACTTTCACTTTCATCAAGAGACCCTTTAGTTCTTCACTTTCTGCAATAAGGGGGGGTGTCATCAGCATATCTGGGGTTATTGATATTTCATATTGCATAGACAGAAAAGTAGGCAGCAGTTTTCTTAATTTCTTACTTGCAGGCACATTTTATTATTATTAATTCTTAATCGGAGGAGTACCTGGAATAGTTCTGGTGGAGGGATGATTTTTTTTTTCCTTTAAGTGAAAGATCTTACTTTGAGCCCCAAACTGAGGTGCAATTTAGCGATAATATATACACTGAATTATGCTTCTTCTTCAAGAGAGCGTCAGTGTGGACTTCTACATCAAAAGATTTAAGTTAAGCAAAACAAAATCTGTCCTCTTCTGGAAAATAAATGATGTAGAAAAAAAAAACCCTCTCCTTTTCTGGAATTAGTGACAGGCAGACATTATATTTTTGGGCTCCAAAATCACTGCTATGACCAACCCTGACAGCATATTAAAAAGCAGAGACATTACTTTTGCAACAAAAGTCCATCTAGTCAAAGCTCTGTTTTTTCCAGTAGTCATGTATGGATGTGAGAGTTCGACTCTAAAGAAAGCTGAGAGCAGAACAACTGATGCTTTTGAACTATTGGGCTGGAGAAGACTCTTGAGAGTCCTTTGGACCGCAAAAAGATCCAACCAGTCCTGAATGCTCATTAGAAGTATTGTTTCTGAAGCTGAAACTCCAATACTTTGGCCAACTGATATGAAGAACTGACTCATTTGAAAAGACCCTGATGCTGGAAAAGATTGAAGGTAGGAAGAGAAGGGGACAACAGAGGATAAGATGGTTGGATTGCATCACTGACTCAATGGACATGAGTTTGAGTATTCTCTGGGAATTGGTGATGGGCAGGAGGCCTGGTGTGCTGCAGTCTGTGGTGTTGCAAAGAGTTGGATATGATTGAGTGATGGAAGTGAACTAAACTTTTTAGAACAACTACAAATTAAAAATAAAAAATCTAGTTTGCAGTTGTTGATTTGCTACAAGAAGAAGAAAGAAAAAAAATTTAAATTATCAGACTTTTTAAGTATGTAAGAGAACTATCAGGACAGTGAAATGTATAGAAGTTTTAGAAAACATTTCTGGAATCTAGAGAACAGTAAAGTTTCAGGTTAATGTCAAAATGGTAGAAAATAAATCTCAGGACTGGTAGATGAACTTAATAAAGTAACAGAAAGTAAATCAACATTTATCAAGTTAATTATCAATTAATGAATCTTCTGATTAAGAGTCATATGCCAGATAAAGCAATGTGTCAGACATGTCAAATTCAGAGCAGTAGGGGTGTTAAAATCACAATAAAAGTGCCTCCACTGCACACAAAGAAGCAAATGAGTAAATGATGCACTGTGAAAGGGCTTGGACTTCATAATGTGATATTTATAATAATTAATTCTCCATGGTATAATTGCTATTTTTTTCTACCCTTATTCTTGTGAAGAATTTAATAGAGTACAAAGTGGTAAGTTATTCTTGTTACTAAGGACAAGGCTTTATTATTATTATTATTATTATTATTATTATTATTATTATTATTATTACATTTTGCCTTATTTTGTGAGTGTGACTAGTCCCTGCAGGTAGTGAAAATGGAAACTAAAACCTTACCACACCCAGATTCTATCTAAAATAAAATCAATTGGAACTTCAGAATAACTCATTAGAAAATAAGCACATACAGCTGTACATGAATTTATTGATTTGATTTTTTGTTTCTTATAAACTTCTGTAAAGAGCTAGAGAGTACAATCTAAATTTAGTAAAGTGTTGGATGGCTTAAATGAGCCATGTAAAGCAGGCCAGATAGAAGTAAAAGTCCACTTATAAATGCAAAACCTACAGACACGTGGAGGCTAAACTATATGCTACTAAATGATTAATTGATAATTGAAAAGTCAAAGAAGAAATGAAATACCTGAAGATAAGTGAAAAATAAAACACAATAATTTAAAATCTTTTTTTTTAAACAAAAGATTTCTAAGAGATAAGTTTACAGCACTAAAAGGCTGCTTCAGGAAAAAAAAAATCTCAAATAAGCAATTTAATGCTACACCTAAAGAAACAAGGAAAAGAAGAACAAACAGAATTCAAAATTAGTTGAAGAAAATGAATCATAAAGATCAGAGCAGAAATAAATGAATCTAAATACAAAACAGAAATACAGAATATAAAAAATTGCAAATAGATGGGGAAACAATGGACACAGCAAAGTACTTTATTTTCTTGGGATCAAAAATCACTGCAGACAGTGATTGCAGCCTTGAAATTAAGAGACACTTGCTCCTTGGAAGAAAAGTTATAACAAACCTAGACAGCATATTAAAAAGCAGAGATATTATTTTGCTAACAAATGTTTGTTAGTCAAAGCTGATTTTCCCAATAGTCATGTGTGAATGTTAGTATTGAAGCATAGAGATGGTTGAGCACTGAAGAACTGATGCTTTCAATCTGTGGGATTGGAGAAGACTCTTGAGAGTCACTTGACTGCAAAGAGATCAAAGCAGTCAATCCTAGGTGAATCGGCCCTGAACATTCATGGGAAGGAATGAAGCTGAAAGCCTAGTATTTTGGCCACCTAATGCAAAGAGCCAACTCATTGGAAAAGATCTTGATGCTGTGGAAGATACAAGGCAGGAGGAGAAGGGGATGGCAGAGTACGAGATGATTGGATGGCATCACTGATTCAATGGACATGAGTTTGAGCAAGCTACAGGAGATGATGGACAGGGAAGCCTGGCATGCTGCAGTCCATGAGGTCGCAGTCAGACACAGCTGAGAGACTGAAAAAAAGCAACAAATAATACTGATGAACATAGATGCAAATATTCCCTACAAAATATTAGCAAACTGAATTTGATAATACATTAAAATATTCATATTACAAGAAAGACCAAGTGGGATTTAGCCCAAAAATATAAGCAGTCAATCAACTTGATAATCTGTTAACAAATTGAAGTATAAAATCAAATGATAATATCAATAGATGAAGAAAAAGTTTTTGACAAAACTCATTGTTAAGCGCTGAAGAATTGATGCCTTTGAACTGTGATGTTGGAGAAGATTCTTGAGAGTCCCTTGGATTGCAAGGAGATCCAACCAGTCCATTCTGAAGGAGATCAGCCCTGGAATTTCTTTGGAAGGAATGATGCTAAAGCTGAAACTCCAGTACTTTGGCCACCTCATGCGAAGAGTTGACTCATTGAAAAAGACTGTGATGCTGGGAGGGATTGGGGGCAGGAGGATAAGGGGACGACAGAGGATGAGATGGCTGGATGGCATCACTGACTCTATCGACGTGAGTCTGGGTGGACTCTGGGAATTGGTGATGGACAGGTAGGCCTGATGTTCTGCGATTCATGGGGTTACAAAGAAGCTGACACAACTGAGCAACTGAACTGAACTGAATGTTAATTGACATTAAAAACATACGAGGGCATATGAAGGACAGAGAGGATGTTTATATGGACATAAAGAGAGTGAGAGAGTTATACATAAGGCAAACATTACTGCAAAAAGAAATGAGCAATGCAAGTCAAACTGGGGAGAACACCAACTTCAGTCTTCAACATCTGATGAGAACTGTAAGTTTTTAAGAAAAGATCTCTATCCTTTTTTGAAACATACCTGTTCTCCGAAAGGAAACATGGAAAGCCCAGAAGGTAATCCAGTCTCTCCTACGAATACTGATTCAAACAATATTCAATATAGCCTTAGATTAAACAATCATTCAAGCATATCTGAACACCGGAAATTTAAAAATGAGGGGGAAAACTCACAATATAATCAATTTGAGGGATCTGTGAGCAGGGGGTCATTATTCTTCCACCAACAGCTATTTTCTCCCCATGCCAAAGTGTGTAATGTTGATAATAACAGAGGAGATATAATCCAACCATCATTGTTGAATACATCCCATGGTATGGTTAATATGGAAGAACTTTTGATGTATAATAAAATGAGTCAACCCTTAAAAAAAAAAAAAAAAAAAAAAAAAAAAAAAACTCTAAATACAGTGAGTATAAGAAGGAACATATCTCACCACAATAAAGATCATTATAGTAAGTCCACAGTGAATGTAATACTCAACAGTGAAAACCTTGAATGTGTTTGCTCTAAGATGAGTAAAAAGACAATTACACCCACTCTTGTCACTTTTATTTAACATAGTATTAGAAGTCCTAGTCACAGCATTCAGACAAGAAAATAATAATAATAGTAAAAATAATCCAAATTGGAAAGGAAGAATAAGATTGGTCCTGAACAAAGAAGAATTGATGCTTTTGAACTGCGGTGTTGGAGAAGACTCTTGAGAGTCCCTTGGACTGCAAAGAAATCTAAGCAGTCCATCCTAAAGGAGGTCAGTTCTGGGTGTTCATTGGAAGGATATATGTTGAAGCTGAAACTCCAATATTTTTGTCACCTGATGAGAAGAGTTGACTCATTTAAAAAGACCCTGATGTTGGGAAATGTTGAAGGCAGAAGGAGCAGGAGACGACAGAGGATGAGATGGCTAAAACGAGTTGGAGATGGACAGGGAAGCCTCACGTGCTGCCGTTACCGGGATTGCAGAGAATTGGACACTACTGAATGACTGAACTAATCTGATACATGGAAAATTCTATAGATAACACCAGGAAAAAAAAAAATATATATATATATATAACTCATAATGAATTTGGAAATGTTAGAAGATACAAAATTAATACACAGAATCTGTTGCATTTCTAAACACTGACAACAAAAGTTCAGGGAAGAAACTAAGGACATAATTTCCTTTACAATTGCTTTAAAAGAATGAAATTTCTTGGGATATATCTAACTAAGGAGATAAGACATATAGTCAGAGAACTATAAGACACTGATGAAAGAAACTGTAGATGACATAAGCAGATGGGAAGACATAACATGTTCATGAATTAGAACACTCAATATTGTTAAAGTGTCCACACTACCCCCCAAAAATTCTACAGATTCAATGCAATCCCAATTAAAATATCAATGTCATTTCTCACAGAACTAGAATAAACAATTCTATTGTGTGTGTGTGTGTGTGTGTGTGTGTGGAAACAAGAAACACCTGAATGGAAGAACACAAAAGCTTTACAGATAAACATAAAGGAAGATTAGTACCACTAAACCAACTTTACAAAAAAACGTTAAAGGAACTTCTCAAGAGAGGAAACACAAGTGAGAGAAAGGCCTACAAAAACAACCCTGAAGCAATAAAGTAAATGGTAATATGATCATATATATCAATAATAAACTAAATGTAAATGGATTAAATACTCCAAACAAAAGACACAGATTGGCTGAATGGATAGAAAAACAAGACCCCTAAACAATGACCCCTGTCTACAAGAGACCCACTTCAGGGCTAGGGAAACACATAGACTGAAGGTGAAAAGCTGGAAAAAAAATTCCATGCAAATGGAAAAAAATGAAAACAGGAGTAGCAATATTCACGTAAGATATAATAGACTTTAAAATAAAAACCATTGCAAACAAAAGGAAGAACACTATATAATGATCAACCCAAGAAGAAGATATAGCAGTTATAAATATACATGCATTCAACATAGGAACACCACAGTACATAAGGCAAATCTAGGTCCATAAATAAAGGCAACTTGGAAGTAGTCAAACAGGAGATGGAAAGAGAGAACGTCGATATTCTAGGAATCAGCAAATTAAAATGGACTGGAATGAGTGAATTTAACTCAGATGAACATTATACCTACCACTGTGGGCAGGAATCCCTTAGCAGAAACGGAGTAGCCATCATGGTCAACAAAAGAGTAAGAAATGTAGTACTTGGATGCAATCTCAAAAATGACAGAATGATCTTTGTTCATTTCCAAGGCAAACCATTCAATATCATAGTAATGCAAGTCTATGCCCCAACCAGTAATGCTGAAGAAGTTGAAGTTGAAAAGTTCTGTGAAGACCTACAAGATCTGTTTGAACTAACACCCAGAAAATATTTCCTTTACATTATAGGGGACTGGAATGCACACGTAGGAAGTCAAGAAACACCTGGGGCAACAGGGAAATTTGTCCTTGGAATACAAAATGAAGCAGGGCAAATGCTAATAGAATTTTGCCAAGAGAACACACTGGTCATAGCAAACACCCTCTTCCAACAACACAAGAGAAGACTCTACACATGGACATCATCAGATGGTCAACACCAAAGTCAGATTGATTATATTCTTTGCAGCCAAAGATGGAGACGCTCTATACAGTCAGCAAAAACAAGACCCAGAGCTGACTATGGCTCAGACCATGAACTCCTTATTGCCAAATTCAGACTTAAATTGAAGAAAGTAGGGAAAACAACTAGACCATTCAGGTAGGAACCAAATCAAATTCCTTATGATTATAGATTGGAAGTGAGAAATAGATTTAAAGGACTAGATCTGATAGAGTACCTGAAGAACTACAGACAGAGGTTCGCGACACTGTACAGGAGATAGGGATCAAGACCATACCCATGGAAAAGAAATGAAAAAAAAAAAAGCGAAATGGCTGTCTGGAGAGGAATTTCAATTAGCTGTGAAAAGAAGAGAAGTGAAAAGCAAAGGAGAAAAGGAAAGATATAAGTATCTGAATACAGAGTTCCAAAGAATAGCAAGGAGAGATAAGAAAGCCTTCCTCAGCGATCAGTGCAAAGAAATAGAGGAAAACAACAGAATGGGAATAACTAGAGATCTCTTCAAGAAAATTAGAGATACCAAAGGAATAGTTCATGCAAAGATGGGCACAGTTAAGGACAGAAATGATATGGACCTAACAGAAGCAGAAAATATTAAGAAGAGGTGGTAAGAATACACAGAAGAACTGTACAAAAAGGATCTACACGACCAAGATAATCATGATGGTGTGGTCACTCACCTAGAGACAAACATCCTGGAATGTGAAGTCAAGTGGGCCTTAGTAGGCCTCACTATGAACGAAGCTAGTGGAGGTGATGGAATTCCAGTAGAGCTATCTCAAATCCTGAAATGTGATGCTATGAAAGTGCAACACTCAATATACCAGCAAATTTGGAAAACTCAGCATTGGCCATAGGACTGGAAAATGTCAGTTTTCATTCCAATCCCAAAGAAAGGCAATGCCAAAGAATGCTCAACTACCACACAATAGTCCTCATCTCACACGCTAGCAAAACAAAGCTCAAAATTCTCCAAGCCAGGCTTCAGCAATACATGAACCATGAACATCCAGATGTTCAAGAAGGTTTTAGAAAAGGCAGAGGAACCAGAGATCAAATTGCCAACATCTGCTGGCTCATGGAAAAAGCAAGAGAGTTCCAGAAAAACATCTATTTCTGCTTTATTGACTATGCCAAAGACTTCGATTGTGTGGATCACAATTAACTGTGGAAATTTCTGAGAGAGATGGGAAAACCAGACCACCTGACCTGCCTCTTGAGAAATCTCTATGTAGGTCAGTAAGCAACAGTTAGAACTGGACATGGAACAACAGACTTGTTCCAAATAAGAAAAGGAGTACATCAAAGCTTTGTATTGTCACCCTGCTAATTTAATTTATATGCAGAGTACATCATGAGAAAAGCTGGGCTGGAAGAAGCACAAACTGGAATCAAGATTGCCGGGAGAAATATCAATGACCTCAGATATAGAGATCACACCACCCTTATGGCAGAAAGTGAAGAAGAGCTAAAAAGCCTCTTGATGAAAGTGAAAGAAGAGAGTGAAAAAGTTGGCTTAAAGCTCAACATTCAGAAAATGAAGATCATGGCATCTGGTGCCCTCACTTCATGGGAAATAGATGGGGAAACAGTGGAAACAGTGTTAGACTTTATTTTTGGGGGCTCCAAAATCACTGCAGATGGTGACTGCAGCCATGAAATTAAAAGACGCTTACTCCTTTGAAGGAAAGTTATGACCAACCTAGATAGCATATTGAAAAGCAGAGACATTACTTTGTCAACAAAGGTCCGTCTAGTCAAGGCTATGGTTTTTCCAGTTGTCATATATGGATGTGAGAGTTGGACTGTGAAGAAAGCTGAATGGCGAAGAATTGATGTTTTTGAACTGTGGTGTTGAAGAAGACTCTTGTGAGTCCCTTGGACTGAAAGGAGATCCAACCAGTCCATTCTAAAAGAGATCAGCCCTGGGTGTTCTTTGGAAAGAATGATGCTAAAGCTGAAACTCCAATACTTTGGCCACCTCATGGAAAGAGTTAACTCATTGGAAAAGACTCTGATGCTGGGAGGGATTGGGGGCAGGAGGAGAAGGGGACAACATAGTATGAGATGGCTGGATGGCCTCACCGACTCGATGGACATGAGTCTGGGTGAACTCTGGGAGTTGGTAATGGACAGGGAGGCCTGGCGTGCTGGGATTCATGGGGTCACAAGAGTCGGACACAACTGAGCGACTGAAGTAAACTAAACTGAAACAATACAAAATGAGGAATCAACAATAACACAAGAATAGTTGTAGACTTTAGAACTCAAATCACACCAGTGGCCAGATCATCCAGACAGAAGATTAAAAGAAACACAAGCCTGAAATGACAGACAGTGGACCAGATGGATCGAATCCATGTCTACAGGACATTACGTCTAATGTAGTAGAATTATGTTTTGTTAATTGCACATGGAACATTCTACAGGGTAAATTATATCTTGGAAACCTTAATAAATTTTAAATTTTATCAAATATTTTTTTCAGAGCAAAAGCTATAAGATTAGATGTCAATTACAGGAAAAAGAATATTAAAAACAGAAATACAGGGAGGCTAAACAATATGGTTCTAAATAACCAAGAGGACAGTGAAGAATTCAAAGAATAAGTTAAACAACTAGAAAAATTGTAAGTGAAAACATAGAAACTCTAAACCTAGGGCATATAGTAAAAGCAGTACAAAGAGGTAAATTTGTAGTAAAATAAGCTTACCTAAAGAAATCAGAAAAACTTAAAAAAAATGAATACAATGTTGCAAAGTAATTAACCTCCAATTAAAATAAATAAATTTATATTGAAAAGAAAAACATTACATAAACACCTTTACCTAAAATATCAAGAAAATAAGAATAACGAGAAAGCCCCAAAGTTAGTAGGAAAGAAATCATAAAGATTAGAGCAAAATAAGTGAAAAACAAATGAAGAAAAGAATAACAGGTGAGCAAGATTAAAATCTGGTTTTTTGAAAAAAGAAATAAAATTAATGAACAACTGGCCAGACTCACCAAGAAAAAAGAAATATGTCTCAAATCAATGAAATTAGAAATGTAAAAGAGACATTACGAATGACAATGCAACATTACAAAGGATCATAAAAGACACTATGAGCAACTATATGCGAATAAAAAAGACACCATTGGATAAATGGATTACGTCTTAGAAAACCACAACTTTCTAAGACTGAACCAGGAAGAAATAGAAAGTATGAACAGACTAATCACAAGCACCAAATTGAAAATGTAATAAAAATATTTCAACAACAACAAAAAAGTCCATGGCCAGATGGCTTCACAGGTGAATTCCATTAAACATTTAGAGAAGAGCTAACACTTATCTTGCTCCAATCTTCCAAAAAACTGTGGAAGAAAACCCCCAAACTCATTCTACAAAACTAACCTCACCCTGACACCCAAAACAGAAAAAGATAACACATCAAAAAATAAAATTGCAGGCCAATAACACTGATGAATACAGATGCAAAAATCCTCAACAAGATGCTAGCAAACAGAAATCAGCAATATATTAAAAGTGTCCACACCATAATCAAGTGGTGTTTGTTCCAATGATGCAAAGATTCTTCAATATGCACAAGTCAATCAATGTGATACATAATATTAATAAATTGAAAGATAAATCCATATAATCATCTCAATCAGTCAGTTCAGTTCAGTCACTCAGTCGTGTCTGACTCTTTGTGACGCCATTAATCACAGCAGACTAGGCCTCCCTGTACATCACCAACTCCCGGAGTTCATTCAAACTCATGTCCATCAAGTCGGTGAGGCCATCCAGCCATCTCACCCTCTGTAGTTCCCTTCTCCTCCTGCCCCCAATCCCTCCCAGCATCAGGGTCTTTTCCAATGAGTCAACTCTTCATATGAGGTGGCCAAAGTACTCGAGTTTCAGCTTTAGCATCATTCCTTCCAAAGCACACCCAGGGCTGATCTCCTTTAGAATGGACTGGTTGGATCTCCTTGCAGTCCAACGGACTTTCAAAAGTCTTCTCCAACACCACAGCTGAAAAGCATCAATTCTTCGGTGCTCAGCTTTCTTCATAGTCCAACTCTCATATCCATACATGACCACTGGAAAAACCATAGCCTTGATTAGATGAACCTTTATTGGCAGAGTAATGTCTCTGCTTTTCAATATGCTCTCTAGGTTAGCCATAACTTTCCTTCCAAGGAGTAGGAGTCTTTTAATTTTATGGCTGCAGTCACCATCTCCAAGTGATTTTGGAGCCCCAAAAAATAAAGTCTGACACTGTTTCCCCATTTATTTCCCATGAAGTGAGGGAACCAAATGCCATGATCTTCGTTTTCTGAATGTTGAGCTTTTTCAGTCCCCTCTTTCATGTTCATCAAGAGGGTTTTTAGTTCCTCTTCACTTTCTGCTATAAGGGTTGTGTTATCTCTATATCTGAGGTCATTGATATTTCTCCCGGCAATCTTGATTCCAGCTTGTGCTTCTTCCAGCCCAGCGTTTCTCATGATATACTCTGCATAAATGGGCAGAGTGCATAAATGAGCAAGGTGACAATATATAGCCTTGACATCCTCCTTTTCCCATTTGGAACCAGTCTGTTTTTCCATGTCCAGTTCTAACTGTTACTTCCTGACCTGCATATTGGTTTCTCAAGAGGCAGGTTAGGTGGTCTGGTATTCCCATCTCTTTCAGAATTTTCCACAGTTTATTGTGATCCACACAATCAAAGTCTTTGGCATAGTCAATGAAGCAGAAATATATATTTTCCTGGAACTCTCTTGCTTTTTCCATGATCCAGCAGATGTTGGCAAATTGATCTCTGGTTCCTCTGCCTTTTCTAAAGCCAGCATCTCAATAGATATAGAGAAATATTTCAACAGAATTCAACACCCATTTATGCTAAAAACTGTCCATAAAATCAGCATAGGGAAAAATTACCTCACCATAGAAAATGCCATATATGACAAAACCACAGCAAGCATTATTCTCAATTATGAAAAAGTGAAAATATTTCTTCTAAGATCAGGAAGAAGGTAAGAGTGCCCACTCTCACCACTATTATTCAGCATAGTTCTGGAAGTTTTAACCACAGCCATCATAGAAGAAAAAATAAAATGTATCTAGTTAGGAAAAGAAGTAAAACTCCCACTCTTTGCAGGTAACATGATACTATACAGAGAAAACCCAAAATATGCTACCAGAAAATTACAATAATGAATCAATTAATTTAGGAAATTACCAAGATATGAAATGAATACACATACGTTCCTTGTATTGCTATAAACTAAGAATTAAAACTCAGGAATAGAAGTTAAGGAAACAATCCCTTTAACCATTGCAACAAAAAGGAAAAAAAAAAAAAAAAACAACCTAGGAATTAACCTACCTAAAGAGAAAGCATAGCTGTCTACAGAAACATATGACACTGCTGAAATGCAAAGATGCAACAAAGAGTGAAAGATATAACATGCTCCAGGATTGCAAGAATCAATATGGTGAAAATAGCAATACCAAAAGCAACCTATGGGTTCGATGAAATCTCTATCAAGTTGCAAATTGTAGTTCTCACAGAACTATTATAAAATATTTTATAATTTGTATGGAAACAGAAAAGACCCTAAATAGCCAAAGTAATCTTGACAAAGAAAAATGGAGCTAGAGGAATTAAGCTTCCTGACTTCAGACTATCCTACAAGGTTACAGTAATACAGACTAATGGAGCAATATAGAAAGCCCAGGGAATGGAAGCAACCTAGATGTCCATCAACAGAGGAATGGATAAGAAAACTGTGGTACATATACACAATGGAGTATTACTCAGCCATTACAAATAATACATTTGAATCAGTTCTAATGAGATGGATGAAACTGGAGTCTATTATACAGAGTGAAGTAAGTCAGAAAGAAAAACACCAATACAGTATATTAACTCTTATATATGGACTTTAGAAAGATGGTAACTATAACCCTGCATGCAAGAAAGCAAAAGAGACACAGATGAAGAGAACAGTCTTTTGGACTCTGAGGGAGAGGGAGAGGGTGGGATGATTTGGGAGAATGACATTGAAACATGTATAATATCATATATGAAATGAATCGCCAGTACAGGTTCAATGCATGATACTGGATGCTTGGGGCTGGTGCACTGGGATGACCCAGAGGGATGGTATGGGGAGGTAGGAGGGAGGGGGGTTCAGGACGGAGAACAGGTGTATACCTGTGGTGGATTCATGTTGGTGTATGGCAAAACCAATACAATATTGTAAAGTAATTAACCTCCAATTAAAATAAATAAATTTATACTAAAAAATAAAAATAAAATAAAAAGCAGAGACATTACTTTACCAACAAAAGTCCATTGAGTCAAAGCTATGGTTTTTCCAGTAGTTATGTATGGATGTGAGAGTTGGAATATAAAGAGAGCTGAGCACCAAAGAACTGATGCTTTTGAACTGTGGTGTTAGAGAAGACTCTTGAGAGTCCCTTGGACTGCAAGGAGATCAAACCAGTCAATCTTAAAGGAAATCAATCCTGAATATTCATTGGAAGGACTGATGCTGAAGCTAAAACTCCAGTACTTTGGCCATCTGATGTGAAGAACTGACTCATTTGAAAAGACACTGATGCTGAGCAAGATTGAAGGCAGGAGGAGAAGGGGATGACAGAGGATGAGATGGTTGGATGGCATCACTAATATGATGGAAATAAATTTGAGTAGGCTCCATGAGATGGTGAATGACAGGGAAACCTGGCATGCTGCAGTCCATGCAACCTCAAAGAGTCGGACATGACTGAAAGACTGAACTGAACTGACCACATGTTTTAACTTATGCTAAGTAACTATTAATTAATATTGTCTATATTAATTTTTTAATTATATGGCACTGAGAAGCAATGATATCGAGAAAGAATATCACTCCATATCTAAACACATACATTTGATTCATAGAATGTTTGAATTATTGTTATAGGAGACTATGTTCTTTGTACAGGTAAACTATGACTTCGTTTATCTTACAGCTTTATGGCTTGCTACTATTTTATTTTTTTATTTTTATTTTTTATTTTATTTTTTTAAATTTTAAAATCTTTAATTCTTACATGCGTTCCCAAACATGACCCCCCCTCCCACCTCCCTCCCCACAACATCTCTCTGGGTCATCCCCATGCACCAGCCCCAAGCATGCTGCACCCTACGTCAGACATGGACTGGCGATTCAATTCTACTATTTTATTTCCCTCAAGTAATCAAAAAATTAAGCTTATTGTGAATATTTAATAGACTCTGCTGGATCTGGTAACAAACCGTCTACTATATGTTAGGATGAGCAACACTTAGTAGGATCATAAATAATTTGAATGTATAATAATGCTTGTTAACCCAGATCTTTAATATATTAGATTACTTTTTTTAAATTCTAAAGATGTCAAGTGTAATAAGAATAAAATTTCTTTTGGTCAATAAATAGTATGTGCATGCATGAAAAAAAATGGACAATATCTAAACAGACTTTTCTCTGAAGAAGACCAATAGATGGTAAATAAACACAAGAAAAAATGCTTAACATCATTCATTATTAGAATAATGCAAATCAAATTTACAATGCGGTATCACCTCATGTCAATCAGCATGGCCATTATTTAAAATTAAAAAAAATTAATTAAAACAAATCTACAAGCAATAAATTTTAGATAGGATGTAATGAAAAGCGAACCTTGCTGCACTGGTTGGAAATGTAAATTGATGCAAAAACTATGGAGAACAGTATGGGCATTTCTTAAAAGACTAGGAATAAATTTACTATATTACCCAGTAATCTCACTACTGTGTGTATATACTGAGAAAGTCAGAATTCAAGAAGATGCATGTGCTCCAATGATCGTTGTTCATTGCAGTATTATTTACAATAAGCAGGATTTAGAAGCAACTGAGCTGTCCAGTGATAAATGAAGGAATAAGAAAATATGGTACACATATATAACAGAATATCACTCAGACATAAAAATGAACAAATTTGATTCAGTTGTAGTTAGATAAATGAATCTAGAGTCTGTTAAAAAAGTGAAGTAAAAGTCAGAAAGAAAAAAAATGCCATATATAATGGATATACATACATATATATATATGTATATAATCTAGAAAAATAGAACTGATAAACCTATTTTCAGGGAAGGAATGGAGACGTGGATGTAGAGAATAAACTTGTGGATGCAGCAGGGGATGGAGATGGTGAAACAAATTGAGAAAGTAGCATTGACATATATACACTGTCCTGTGCTTAGTCACTCAGTAGTGTCCTACTCTTTGTAACCCCATGGACTGTAGTAGCCCACCAGGCTCCTCTATCCATGGCGGTTCTCCATGCAAGAATACTGAAGTGGATTGCCATACCTTTCTCCAGGGGATCTTCTCAACCCAGGTCTTCTGCATTGCAGGAGATTTCTTTACCATTTTAGCCACCAGGTAAGCCCAAGAACACAGGAGTGGATAACTCATCCTTTTTCCAGGGGAACTCCCTGACCCAGAAACCAAACTAGGGTCTCTTGCATTGCAGGTGGATTCTTTACCAGCTGAGTTATCCAAGAATGTGTGAAATAGCTAGCTAGTGATAAGCTGCTATAAAGCATAGGTAGCTGAGCCTGGTGTTCTTTTATGACCTAAAGGGGTGGGATGGGCAAGGGGAGGGCAGCTAACAAAACAAGAGCCGTTTATATAATCACTGCTGATTTGCATTTTTGTATGGCAGAACCTACACAACATTGTAGGGCAATTATCTTCCAATTAATTTTTAATTAATTAAAATAAAGAGAGAAAGAGCATCTAAGAGACTATTACAGACAAGAGGAACCTAAGGAAATAGGATGTTAAAGTGTAATGTGGGATCCTACATGGGGTCTAGGAACAGAGAAGGGATATTAGGAAGAAACTTTAAAAAGACTGAATGAACTGTAGACTGCTATTAATAGAAACATACTATTACTGTTTTTAGAAAAGTCTAGCTAAAAATAGTCACTAAAGATAATTTTGAATATGGTAGTTTAACTTCAAGTCCTTATGTTGAAATATTTGAGAGGCCCAGATATTTATAAATAATTTAAAATAATTGTATGAAGTGTTTTATACCAGGAGTTCTAAAACTCCAATCCTTAGATCAGTGCCAAATAATGATGAATTGTTCATCCCTTTGTAATAAAATTGTTAAAGCAAGATAAATGTGATCATCTTTTCAATAAGTTAAAATATGCAATTAAAAGGACTTACCTTTATTCTGAGAAAAATAGAATGCACAGAGAATCTGAGTGGACATTTTTTTTTCCAAGAAAGTTGTACAGATGGCCAAAAGGCATATGAAAAGTCGTGCCATATACAGTCTGCAACTTCATCAAAGATGAAGAAAATGCAAATGAAAACCACAGTGAGAGAACTATATAAGCTGGCAATTCTGTTCCGAATATTTATCTGAATAAAACAAAAACACTAATTAGGAAAGATATATGCACACATATGTTCATTGCTGAAATAAACAAATCAGTTCTGAGTATTTATTGGACGGACTGATGCTGAAGCTGAAACACCAATACTTTAGCCACTTGATGCGAATAACTTACTCCTTGAAAAAGGCCATGATGCTGGGAAAGATTGAAAGCAAGAGGAGAAGGGGACGATATAGGATGAGATGATTGTATGGCATCACTGACTCAATGGACATGAGTTTGAACAAGCTCTGGGAGTTGGTGACGGATAGGGAAGCCTGGCAGGCTGCAGTGCATGGGGTCCCAAATAGTCGGATAAGACTGAGTGACTGAAATGTTCATTGCAGCATTATTTATAATAACTGAGATATGGAAGAGGTGCACATCAATAGATGAATGGATATATATGTGAACATATTTATATGCATGTGTGCTAAGCCATTTCAGTCGTGTCTGACTCTTTGTGACCATATGGACTGGAGCCCACCAGTCCCCTCTGTCCATGGGGATTCTCCAGGCAAGAAAATTAGAGTGGGTTGCTATGCCCTCCTTTACTTGAGCTCACCTTCTCTCACAAGCACAACAAAACTACAACTAACTGATGAACAATAAATAAAAAAAGAACCATCAATTTAAAAAGGTTAGAACATACCAACAAGGATATTCTACATTTAAAGACTTTAAAAAGAAACAGCAATGAGGATGGAGGAGCTGCTGCTGCTGCTGCTAAGTCGCTTCAGTCGTGTCAGACTCTGCGACCCCATAGATGGCAGCCCACCCGGCTCCCCTGTCCCTGGGATTCTCCAGGCAAGAACACTGGAGCGGGTTGCCATTTCCTTCTCCAATGCATCAAATTGAAAAGTGAAAGTGAAATAGCTCAGTCACGTCCTCTTAGTGACCCCATGGACAGCAGCCTACCAGGTACCTCCGCCTATGGGGTTTTCCAGGCAAGAGTACTGCAGTGGGTTGAAGGAGGAGCACAATCACTGTATAATCAAAACTGAAAACACCTCACGTGGGCAAGTCATAAACTGGATAATAATTAATCATTAAGTTTTCCCACAGGGGAGAGATGTCTGAGCCCCATATCATTCTCCCCTGCTGGAACCATAAGATCATGAGAGGAGGCCACTAGAGCATGGCTTTTAAGACCAACAGGGTTTCATTATATAAGGTCCACAGAACTTGAGGAACAAAGACTATACTCTTGGAAGGTACACATAAAATCTCATGTGCATTGGGACCTAGGGAAAAGAACTGATTTCATAGGAGCCTGGACCAGACCTAGATGTGGTTTTTGGAGGGTGTCCTCTGGAAATGGGGGCAACAGCGGCTCACTGTGGGGACTAAGGCAATGGTGGCAAAGATAGTAAGGAATATTTATCAGCATAAGCTCTACTGGAGGCTGATGTTTGGTATCAAACGCTGGCACCAGTCAACAACTTGTAGGCTCCAGTTCTTGGATGACTCAGGGCAAATGACAAATAAAGTGATAGCATAGTCCCACCCATCAGCAGAGAGGCTGCTGAAAAGACTTCCTGAGCCCAGAGCTGCCTCTAGACACACCACACCACTTGAAATGGCCCTGGCCACCAAAGGCACAGACCCAGTTTCACCCACCAGTGGACAGACTCCAGAAGCAACAAAGCTACCAACCCACAGCCTAAGGAACTGAATCAATAAGCGCAGGAAACAATTTACCATGGGAACACTGGTCCCTGGTCCCTGTGTCACAAGGAGAGAGTGTGCTGCTTGGATATATCCTCCAGAAGGCTACTTCTCCAAAGTTGAGAAACATAACTAACTTTCCACATACATAATAATACAAATACAATTTTAGACAAAATTAGACTGTGGAGGAATATGTTCCAGACAAAAGAACAAGATAAAAACCTCAAAAGAACAGCTATGTGAAATGGAGGGAAGCAATCTACCTGAGAAATCTTCAGAGTACTGATCATAAACATGATTCAAGGTCTCAGGAAACAAATGGATGCACAAAGAGAAAAGATACAAGAGGTTTTTTTTGTTGTTGTTTTTTGGGGTTTTTTGGGGTTTTTTTTTTTTTACAAAGAGTTAAAAAATATAAATAATAACCAGAGTTGAATGATACAATATTGAAATTTTAAAAATACCCTGGAAGGAAAAAATAACAAAATAAAGGAGGTAGAAGAATGGATGTGTGTGTGAAGTCACTCAGTCGTGTCCAAATCTTTGCGACCCCATGGACTGTAGCCCGCCAGGCTCCTCTGTCATGGGATTCTCCAGGCAAGAATACTGGAGTGGGTTGCCATTTCCTTCTCCAGGGGATCTTTCCAACCCAGGGATCAAACCCAGGTCTCATGCATTGCAGGCAGACACTTTATCCTCTGAGCCATGGATAAGTGAGCTGAAAAAAGGATAGAGGTCACTCTTGCAGAAGAGAACAAAGAAAAAATAAAGAGAAATAAGAACTGATAAAGAGACCTCTACAACAACATTAAACAGTTGCATTATAGTAGCCCAAAAAGGAGAAGAGTGAGATAAAGGGCTTAAGGAAGTATATGAAGAGATGAGAGCTGAAATCTCCCTAAGATGGGGAAGAAGACAGACACCCAAGTCCAGGAAATGCATAGTCCCATATAGATTAACCAAGGAGGAACACATCAAGACACATAGTTGTCAAATTGACAAAAGCTTAAAATAAAGAGAAAATAATAAAAGCAGCAGGTGAAAGCAGCAACTAAATTACAAAGGAGTCCTCATAAAGTTATCAGCTGATTTTTCAACAGAAATTCAAGTACAGAAGGGAGTGGCATGATATGTTTGATGTGGTGAAAAGGAAGAACCTATATGCAAGAATACTCTTCCCAGCATGCTCTTCTTGATGTTTGACAGAGAGACAAACAAAATTAAAATAATTCAATAACAACATACTATCTTTACAAAAATGCTACAGGAACTTCTCTAGGCAGAATAGAAAAGGACACAGGCAGAAACAAGAAAATTATGGAATAAACAACTTCACCAGTAAAGGAAAACAAGCAGCACAAGTAGGAAATTATCCACACACAAATATGATACAAAAGCAGTAATCATGAGAATGTACAATGCAGGACATTTGAAATGCATTTGAAATGAACTGATAAGCAACTTAAAGCAATCAGATATACTTATAAACTGCTATATCAAAATCTCATTGAACTGTACAGCAAAATTGTCCAATAGGTATACATATAAAAAGAAGTAATCCAACCACAACACCAAATATTGACATTGAACCACAAGAACAGAAAGCAAAAGGAAGAAAAAGGAAATCCAAAACAAGTAATAATATTGTGAGTGTGACTGTGAAAGTCACTTAGTTTTGTAAAGACTCTTCATGATCCCATGTGCTACACAGTCCATGGAGGTTTCCAGGCCAGAATACTGGAGTGTGTAGCCTTTTCTTTTGCTATGGGATCTTCCCAACCCAGGGATTGAACCAAGTCTTCCTCATTGGAGGTGGATTCTCTACCAGCTGAGCCACAAAGGAAACCCAACAATATTGTAATAAAAACTAATCAATAAATACCTTAAAAGTAAATGGGTTACAACCAATGCAAATATACTAACTGAATGGATATATAAGGTATATATATACTGTCTACAAGAGACCCATTTCAAATCTAGGGACACATGCAGACGAAAGTGAGGAGATAGAAAAAGACATTTCATGGAAATTGAAATAGAAAGAAAGCTGAAGTAGCCATACTAGTATCAGACAAAAGAGACTTCAGAATAAACATTTACAAGAATCAAAGAGACTTCAAAATAAAGACTTATAAGAGTCAAAGAAGGACAACACACAATGAAGAAAGGATCAGTTGAAAAAGACAATATAGCAATTGTAAATAGATATGCATCCAACATAGGAGCACCTTTCTATATAAGGCAAATTTTAACAAACCTAGAAAGAGAAATTGACAGAAATGTAATAATAGTGGAACTTTAACACCTCATATTACATCAGTGGACAAATCATCCAGAAAAAAAAAATCAAGTAGGAATCAAAAGTCTTAAGTTATACATTACACCAGATGGACTTAATTGATATTTATAGGGCTGCCTGGGAAATCCCATGGTCAGAGGAGCATGGTGGGTTAGAGTCCATGGGATCACAAGAGTCAGACATGACTTGGCAAATAACCACCATCATAGGGCATTCCATTTGAAAGAAACAGAATAGAGAATCTATCAAGTGCACATAGAATAATATCAAGAATAGATCACATGCTGGGCCACAAAACAGGCCTTGGTCTATTTAAGAAAATGGAAATCAAACCAGGCATTGTTTTTCTAACCACATCAATATGAGATTAAAAATTAAATATATTTAAAAAATTCAAATAATACAAACATGGAGTCTAAACAATATGCTGCCAAACGAACAATGGATCTTTAAAGAAATCAAAGAGGAAATTAAAAATATATAGAGAGACAAATGAAAATGAAAACAAAAAAATCAAAATTTTTAAGAGCAAAATTAGTTGTAAGATAGCAATTTATAGCAATACAATATTGTTTCAGCAAACAATAATAATCTAAAATAATCAACCTAATCTTTACACCTATAATAACTAAAAACAACAGAACAAACAGAACCCCAATTTAGTGGAAGAAATAAAAAAGATCACAAGAGAAATAAGTGAAATAGAGACGAGGAAACAGTATAAAATAGCAATGAAAATAAGAGATGTTTTTGTGAAAAGATATAAAAACTGATAAACCTTCAGTCAGAATCACCAAGAAAAAGAGAGGGCCCAAATTAAGAAAAGTAGAAATGAGAAGTTGCAGCTGACAGCATAGAAATACAAAGGATCATAATAGACTGATGTAATTAAATATACGCCAATAAATGGACAATCTAGAAGTAAACAAATTCTTAGAAAAGTGCCATCTTCCAAGACTGAATCAGGAAGAAAGAGAAAACATGAACAAATCTATTATAAGTAATGAAATTGAAACTGTGATTAAAAAGCATTCAAACAACAAATGTCCAGAACCAGATGGTATCACAGAAAAATTATATCAAACATTTAGAAAAGAATTCACACCTATCTTTCTTAAACTTTTCTTAAAAAGAAAATGTAGAGGAAGGAACACTCCCAAATTCATTCTGTGAAGCCACCATCAAACTTTTGTCCATTGATTCAGTGATGCCATCCAACCATCTTATCCTTTGTCGTCCCCTTCTCCACTTGCCCTCAATCTTTCCCAGCATCAGGGTCTTTTCAATGAGTCAGCTCTTTGCTTTATGTGGTCAAAGTACTGGACCTTCAGCTTCAGCATCAATCCTTCCAAAATATATTCAGGGTTGATTTCCTTTAGGATTGACTGGTTTGATCTTCTTGTTGTCCAATGGACTCTCAAGAGTCTTCTCCAGCACTGCAATTTAAAAGCACTGATTATTCAATGCTCAGCCTCCTTTATTGTCCAACCATCACATCTGTTCATGACTACTGGAAAAACCATAGCTTTGACTCTATGGACCTTCGTCAGCAAAGAGATAACTATGCATTTTAAAATACTACCTACATTTGTTATATTTCCCAGGTGGCGCTAGCCATAAAGAACCTGCATGCCAGTGCAGGAGATATAAGAGACACAGGTTCAATCTCTTGGTCCAGAAGATCCTCTGGAGAAGGGCATGGCAACTCACTCCAGTATTCTTGCCTGGAGAATCCCACTGAACAGAAGAGCCTGGTGGGGTACAGTTCCGAGGGTCACATAGTGTCGGACACGACTGAAGCATTTCTTCTAAGGAGAAAAATGTCTTAATTCCATGGCTACAGCCAACATCTTCAGTGATTTTTGAATCTGAAAAAAATAAGATTTGTCCACTTTCCCCCCATATATTTGCCATGAAGTGAATCAACCAGATGTCATGATCTCAATTTTTTGAAAGTTGATTTCACCCTCATCAGGAGGCTCTTTAGTTCCTCTTCACTTTCTGCCATTTGAGTGGTATCAGTTGCATATCTGAGGTTTTTTATATTTCTCCTGGCAATCTTGATTCCAGCTTTGATTCAGCCAGCCTGGCATTTTGCATGATGTACTCTGAGTATAAGCTAAATAAACAAGATGATGATATACACAGCTTCAATGTACTCCTTTCCCAATTTTGAACTAGCTCATTGTTCCATCTAATGGTTGTTTCTTGACCTGCATACAGATATGTCAGGAGTGGCCTGTAAGTAAGGTGGCCTGATATTATTCCCATCTATTTTAGAGTTTCCCATAGTTTGTTATGAACCACACAGTCAAAGATGTTCACTTAGTCTATGAAACAGAATAGATGTTTTCCTGGAATTCCTTTGCCTTTTCTGTGACCAAATGGATGTTGGAAATTTGATCTCCGGTTCCTCTGCCTTATCTAAACACAAGTTGTACATATCGAAGCTCTCAGTTCATGTACTCTTGAAGCCTAGTTTAAAGGATATCAAGCATTACCCTGCTAGCATGTTAAATAAGCACAATTATATGGTAGTTTGAACATTCTTTGGCACTGCCTTTCTTTGGAATTGGAATGAAAACTGACCTTTTCCAGTTTGGAGGCCACTGCTGAGTTTTCCAAATGTGTTGCATGAGCACAGCACTTTAACAGCATCATCTTTTAGGATTTTGAGTACCTCAGCTGGAATTCCATCACCTCCACTAGCTTTGCTCGTAGTCATGCTTCCTAGGGCCCACTTGACTCACAAACCAGGAAGTCTGACTCTAGTTCAGTGACCACACCATAATACTCCCAGATTAAAATATAGGCTGAACACCCTCTGACCTTAATTGTAACAACATGTTTTTGGATCTGTCTCCTAGAGTAATGGAAATAAAAGTAAAATGAACAAGGAGATCTAATTAATCTTAAATAATTGTATATAACAAAGTAAAACATATGCAAAATCAAAATACAAATTATAGAATGGAATGAAACATTTACACACAATGCAGCCAACAGGGATTAACCTCCAAAATATACAAACATCAAATCAAACATTCCAATCAAAAACTGGGCAGAAGACCTAAATTGATATTTCTCCAGTGAAGACATATAGATGGCCAACAGGCTCATGTAAGAGCTCAACATTGCTAATCATTAGAGAACTTCAAAACAAAAATACAATGAGGTATTACTTCATGCTTGTCATCATGGTCGTTATCCAAGTCTATTAATAATCATCGGCAGACTGTAGAGAAAAGGAACTGTTTAATATTGTTGTTGGGAATGCAAATTAGTACAGCCACTTTGGAGAACAGTGTGGAACTTCCTTAGGAATCTAAAAATAGAATTACCATACGATCTTGTAATCCCGCTCCTGAAAATATAACCAAACACAGTTTGAAAATATACATGCACAATAATTATACATATAAAACTGTAATTTGAAAACATACATACATAGCATAATTTGAAAATATACATACAAAATTATAATTTGAAAATATCCATGCACCCCCAGTGTTCTTTTTTACCACACTATTTATGATACCCAAGAAAATGAAGATACCTAAATTTTCATTGACAGATGAATTATTAAAGATGTGACATATGTATGTATATAGATTATATGTATATATATCCATATATATTTCTGTACAGATATATTATGTGTACGGATATTTATGTGAGTCTGCATGAGTGCAGTTCACTTCGGTTCAGTCTCAGTCGTGTCTGACTCTCTGCAACCCCATGACCCACAGTATGCCAGGCCTCCCTGTCCATCATCAACTCCTGGAGTTCACCCAAACCCATGTCCATTGAGTCGGTGATGCCATCCAAACATTCTTATCCTCTTTTTTCCCTTTCTGTTCCTTCCATCAATCTTGCCCAGTATCACAGTCTTTTCTATGGAGCCAGTTCTTCAATCAGGTGGCCAAAGTAATAGAATTTCAGTTTCAGCATCCAATTAATATTTAACTTAATATTAAGTATTTCAGAATTCAATTTAATATTCTAATAAACATTCAGGATTGAACTCCTTTAGGATTGACTGTTTTGATCTCCTTTTTGTCCAAGGAACTCTCAAGAGTCTTCTCCAACATCACAGTTGAAAAGCAACAATTCTTTGCCGTTCAGCCTTCTTTATGGTCCAACTCTCACATCCATATACGAATCCTGGAAAAACCATAGTGTTGAACATATAGACCTTTGTTGGCAAAGAAATGTCTCTGCTTTTTAATATGCTGCCTAGATTTGTCATAGTTTTTCTTCCAAGGAACAAACATCTTTTAATTTCATAACTGCAGTAACCATTTGCAGTGATTTTGTAACCCAAGAAAATACTCTTTTTTCCCATTGTTTCCCCATCTATTTGCCATGAAGTGATGGAACCAGATGCCATGATCTTCATTTTTGGAATGTTGAATTTTAAGCCAGATTTTTCAATCTCCTTTTTCACCTTCATCAAGAGACTCTTTAGTTTCCCTCCACTTTCTGTCATAAGGGTAGTATCATCTGCATATCTAACATTATTGTTATTTCTCCCAGCAATCTTGATTCCAGGTTGTTTATCGTCCAGCCCTGCATTTCACAAGATGTACCCTGTATATAAGCTAAATAAGCAGAGTGACAATATACAAACTTGACTCACTCCTTTCCTGATTTGGAAGCAGTCTATTGTTCTATGTCCAGATCTAGATGTTACTTCTTGACCTGCATACAGGTTTCACAGATGGCAGGGAAGATGGTCTGGTATTCCCAAGTTGAAGAATTTTCCAGTTTGTTCTGATCCACATAGTCAAAAGTTTTGGAGTAGTCAATAAAACAGAAGTAGGTGCATTTTTCTTGAACTCTCTTGCTTTTTCTGTGATCCAATGGATGTTGGCAATTTGATCTTTGGTTCCTCTGGCATTTCTAAAACCAGTTTGAACATCTGAAAAGTCTCAATTCATGTACTGTTGAAGCCTGGCTTGGAGAATTTTGAGCATAACTTTGTGACCATGTGAAATGAGTGTGTAAATGTGTGACAGTTTGAACATTCTTTGACATTGCCCTCCTTTGGGATTGAAATGAAAACTCCTAGTTCTGTGGCCACTGTTGAAATTTCCATATTTACTGGCATACTGAGTGCAGCACTTTAACAGCATCACCTTTTAAAATTTGAAATAGCTCAACTGGAATTCCATCACCTCCATTAGCTTTGTTTGTAGTGATGTTTCCCGTGGACCACTTGACTTTGCACTCTCGGATGTCTGGCTGTAGGTGTGTGATCACACCACTGTGGTGTCCTGGGTGATTAACATCAGTTTTAAATAGTTTCTATGTCTATTCTTCTTACCTTGTCTTACAATCTTTTACTTCTTTTAGGTCCATAAAAGTTTTATTACTTTATTGTGCACATCATTGCCTGAAATATTCCCCAAGTATCTCTAATTTTCTTGAAGAGATCTTTAGTCTTCCCCATTCTATTGTTTTCCTCTGTTGCTTTTCGTTGTTCACTGAGGAAGGCTTCTCATCTCTCCTTGCTATTCTTTGGAACTCTGCTTTCAGGTAGGTATATCTTTCCTTTTCTCCTTAGCCTTTCTCCTGCTTCATTTTTTACTCCAAGGCCATACTTTCTTGTATTACAGGTATCTCCTGACTTCCTACTTTTGCACTTCAGTCCCCTATGATGAATAGGTTACTTTTTTTGTGTGGATGTTTGTTGGTTCTAGAAGGTCTTGTAGGTCTTCATAGAACTGTTCAACTTCAGCTTCTTTAGTATTTTGGTTGGGTCATAGACTTGTATTACTCTCATATTGAGTTGCTTGCCTTGGAAACGAAGAGAGATTGTTCTGTCAATCATTGATTGATCATTCTGATCAATCTGTTTTTGAGATTGCACCCAAGCACTACAGTTAAGAATCTTTTGCTGTCTTCTGTAAGGAGAGCTCCATTAATTTCTTCTAAGGGATTCTTGCCCACAATAGTGGATATAATGTTCATTGGAATTAAATTCACTCCTTCCAGTTCATTGTAGTTCACTGATTCCTAAAATGTCTATGTTCACTTGTGTCATCTACTGTTTGATCACTTCCAATTTACCTTGATTCATGGACCTAGCATTTCAAGTTCCTTTACAGTATTCTTTATAACATTGGACTTTACTTTCACCACCAGACATATCCACAACTGGGCATTGTTTTCACTCTGACTCAGCCTCTTCATTCCTTCTGGATCTATTTGTGTCTATTTCTCCATTCTTCTCCAGTAGCACATTGGGCACCTAACGACCTGGGGGAGGGGTTCATCTTTCAATGTCATATCTTTTTGAATTTTCATGCTGTTCATGGGTTCTCAAGGCATGAATGCTGAAGTCATTTTCCATTCCTTCCTCCACTGCACCACATTTTGTCAGAACACTCCACCATGAGCTGTCTATTTTTCGTGGCCCTACATTGCCTAGTTCATAATTTTATTGAGTTAGATAATGCTGGATCCATGTGATCATTCAGGTGCCTGAATTGAGGTAAACTGGACAATATCAAGCAAGAGATGGCAAGAGTGAGTATGGACATTTTAGGAATTAGTAACCTGAAATGGATGAGCAAAGGCAAATTTAATTCATATGACCATTATATCTTCTACTATGGGCAAGAATCCCTTACAAAAAGTGGAGTAGCTCTAGTAATCAACAAAAGAGTCTGAAATGTCTTATGTGGGTGCAGTCTCAAAAATGACAGAATGATCTTGGCTTGTTTCCAAGGCAATCCATTCAACATTACAGTACCAAATCTATATCCCAAGCACTAATGCCAAAGAAGATGAAGTTAAATGATTCTATGAAGATACTCAAGAACTTCTATAAGTAATGCAAAGGAAAAAAAAAAAGTTCTTTCATCATAGGGTATTGGAATGTAAAGGTAGGAAGTCAAGAGATATCTGGAGTAACAGGCAAGTTTGGCCTTGGAGAACAAAATGAAGCAAGGCAAAGGATAACAGAATTTTGCCAACAGAAGACATTGGTCATAGCAAACATTCTCTTCTAACAACACACGAGATGTCTCTACACATGGACATCACCATATGCTCAATATCGAAATCTGATTGCTTATATTCTTTGCAGCTGAAGGTGGAGAATTTCTATACAGGCATTAAAAAAAAAAAAAAAAAAGAGGCTTGGATCGGACTGTGGCTTCAATCATCATCTCCTTATTGTCAAATTCAGGCTCAAAGAAAGCAATGAAAACAACTAGACCATTCAGATAAGACTTAATTAAAATTCCTTATAATTCTACAATGAAGATGACAAATAGATTTAAGAGATTAGATCTGGTAGAGAGAGTGGCAGAGAAATCATGGATTGAGGCTCATATCATTTTACAGAAGGTAATGGTCAAAACCATCCACAAAAAAAAGAAATTCAAGAAGGCAAAGTGGGTGTCGAAGGAGGCCTTACATATAGCTTGGAAAATAAGAGAAGCAAAAGCAAAGGAGAAAGGGAACGAAATACACATTAAATGCAGAGTTCTACAGAATTTCAAGAAGAGAGAAAAAAAGCCTTGTTAAGTGAACAGTGCAATAAATAGAGGAAAACAATACAATGAAAAAGGCTAGAGATGTCTTTAAGAAAATTGGAGAATCCAAGGGAACATTTTATGAAAGAATAAGCACAATAAACGACAGAAATGGCATGGACCTAAAAGAAGCAGAATAAGAGGTGGCAAGAATACTGAAGAATTATATATATTAAAAAAAAGAAGAAGAAAGAAAGAAAGAAAAAACTAAATGACCCAGAAAACTACAATGATGTAAAGCCAGACATCCTAAAGTGTGAAATTAAGCAGCCCTTATGAAGCATTACTATAAAAAAGTTAACGGAGGTGGTAGAATTCCAACTGAGATTTTTAAAATCTTAAATGATAATGCTGTTGAAGCACTGCACTCAATATGCCAGAAAATTCGGAAAGCTCAGCAGTGGACACAGGACTGGAAAAGTTCAGTTTTCATTCCAGTCCCCCCAAAAAAACAATACCAGTGAATGTTCAAACGACAATTGTTCTTGGTTCAAATACTAGCAAGGTAATGCTAAAAATCTTTCAAGCTAGGCTTCAACAGTATGTGAAGCAAGAACTTGCAGATGTACAAGCTGGATTTTGAAAAGGCATAGGAACCAAAAATCAAATTTCCAGAATTCATTGGATCATATAGAAAGCAAGAGAATTACTATATATATATATATATATATATATATATATATATATATATATATATATATATATATTCTTCATTGACTACACTAAAGCCTTTGATTCTAAATCACAACAGACTTTGGAAATTTCTTCCTAAGAAACCTGCATGCAGGACAAGAAGCAACAGTTAGAACTGGACATGGAACATGGACTGGTTCAAAATCAGGAAAGGATTAATCAAGACTGCATATCATCATCCTGCTTACTTAACTTCTATGTTGAGTACTCATGAAATATGCCAGGCTGGAATCAAGATTGCTGGGAGAAATATGAACAACCTCTGATACGCAAATAATACCATAATAATGGTAGAAAATGCAGGTAAACTAAAAAGCCTTTTGATGAAGGCGTAAAAGGAGAGTGAAAAAGCTGGCCTAAATCTCAACATTCAAAAACTAAGGTCATGGCATCCAGTCGCAGGTTCCATCACTTCATGGCAAATAGATGGGGAAAAGTTTGAAATACAGACTTTATTTTATTCTGCTCTAGTATCACTGTGGATGGTGACTGCAGCCATGAAATTAGAAGATGTTTGCTCCTTAGGAGAAAAGCTATGAAAACCCTAGACATCGTATTGAAAAGCAGAAACTTCACTTTGTCAACAAAACTCCTTTTAGGCAAAACTATGGTTTTTCCAGTAGTCATGTACCGATGTGAGAAATGGACCATAGAGAAAACTGAGAACTAAAGAACTGATGCTTGCAAGCTGTGGTGCAGAGAAGATTCTTGAGAGTCCTTTGGACAGCAAGGAGATCAAACCAATCAATCCTAAAAGGAATCAACCCTAAATATTCATTGGAATGACTGATGCTAAACCTGAAGCTCCAGTACTTTAGCCACTTGATGCGAAAAGCTGATTCACTGGAAAAGACCTGATGTTGAGAAATTGAAAACAAGAGGCCAAGGGAACAACAGAGGATGAGATGGTTGTATCGTGTCACTGACTCAATGGACTTGAGTTTGAGCAAAGTCTGGGAGATAGTGAAGGACAGGGAAGTCTTAGGTGCCACAGTTCATAGGGTCACAAAGAGCTGGACATGACTTAGTGACTGAACAATAGCAATGCATATTCCAATTAGAAATCCTTTGTGTTCCCATGTAAAACCTACTTAAAATACTGTCTTTAGCCTAATAGCCTACTTAAAATATAGGCTGGATGTAGCTGGGACCTTGTTGCCTATGTAGGGAAAACCCAGGTGCTGCAAAGAGGCTGTAAAACTTTTGTAGCTTTTAAGCACCGCCCCCCCCCAAACCTCTCTAGGCACCTGCTCTTTTAGGCCCATGAAACTTTCATTATATCTTCTGCATTATTTGCCCCTTTTCCAATACTGAAGAAATCCTGTTTTAATTCGAATTTCAGTTGGACATATTTAATAAAAGTTTCTGTAAAGGCCTATTTTTCTTCATTTTGTTCTTTCCAAATATTTGTTTAGTCTCTCATCTCTAAATGTTTAAACATTTAGAATTTAAGGGTTAGAGCCTACCAGACTTTTTTTTTTTTTCATTTATATTGTGACTACCATTTTCCAAGATAAAGAATATCTGAAAAGGACTCAAATTGGGGAAGGGAGAAAGAATGGAATATTATCTAGCATATAAATTACATCATTCGACTACATAAAACAATTAAACATCATTAAGAATCATCTTTCCATTTGTTAAATGCAAAGTAATCATTCAAAAGTATTCCAAAGTCCAGAACCACAGAAGTTTTCATGCTGTACCTAAAGGCTAGGCAGCTATGTGTTACCTGGCTAGTCAGAAATCATTCTTCCCTTGCTCATCCTCTTCCCTACTTCTTCCCTTTACACTTCCCTCCTTTATTTGATATTCTCTCCCTTACAGTCTGTATGCAAAATAGTAACAAAAAGTACAATTTAAATAAGGTATAAATTCTAACAAAAACTTCTAAATCCCCCAACTTTTTTGGGGGAAAATAATGCAAAAATTCATTCTGTTTATGTTCCATATATAACATATGTGAAACATGTATGGATAGAGTATTGAGCCAGAGTTTATAATATTTAAAATTCCAAGGAATTTTTTCAGATAACGTGAAGAGCCTTATTTTATGGAAGAGGAAACAAAGCCTGTGAAACTAAATATATTGGGCACTTTTATTCCAGCCCTTCACCTATTAAGTGGCATAGCATTTCATCCTAACTTTTGAGGGAATACTGTGCTCTCTTTCACTAACATACAGTTTCTTAATTTTGTGTAACATTTCATATCACTGAAAACATTTTGAAAGTTTCTCCAAGACCACAGCTGTCAAACCTAACAGCCAGGACTAAGTCTTCTCACAGTCTCCAGAATATTTGCTTTTCCAAATGGAGACAACTTGATGTTTTTCTTACAGCCCTGTTGTCCATATATAGAGTGGTTTCCAAATCTATGCTATCACCTCTCCCTTTAAGGGAGTCGGTATTATGTTATATTGAAGGGTGTGTTCAGTTCAGTTCAGTCACTCAGTCATGTCCGACTCTGCGATCTCATGAATCGAAGCATGCCAGGCCTCCCTGTCCATCACCATCTCCCGGAGTTCACTCAGAGTTGCGTCCATCGAGTCAGTGATGCCATCCAGCCATCTCATCCTCGGTTGTCCCCTTCTCCTCCTGCCACCAATCCCTCCCAGCATCAGAGTCTTTTCCAATGAGTCAACACTTTGCATGAGGTGGCCAAAGTACTGGAGCTTCAGCTTTAGCATCATTCCTTCCAAAGAAATCCCAGGGTTGATCTCCTTCAGAATAGACTGGTTGAATCTCCTTGCAGTCAAAGGGACTCTCAAGAGTCTTCTCCAACATCACAGTTCAAAGCATCAATTCTTTGGCTCTCAGCCTTCTTCACAGTCCAACTCTCACATCCATACATGACCACAGGAAAAACCATAGCCTTGACTAGATGGACCTTAGTCGGCAAAGTCATGTCTGTGCTTTTGAATATACTATCTAGGTTGGTCATAACTTTTCTTCCAAGGAGTAAGCGTCTTTTAATTTCATGGCTGCAGTCACCATCTGCAGTGATTTTGGAGCCCCCAAAAATAAAGTCTGACACTGTTTCCCCATCTATTTCCCATGAAGTGATGGGACCGGATGCCATGATCTTCGTTTTCTGAATGTTGAGTTTTAAGCCCATTTTTTCACTCTCCTCTTTCACTTTCATCAAGAGGCTTTTTAGCTCCTCTTCACTTTCTGCCATTAGGGTGGTGTCATCTGTATATCTGAGGTTATTGATATTTCTCCCGGCAATCTTGATTCCAGCTTGTGTTTCTTCCAGCCCAGCATTTCTCATGATGTACTCGGCATAGAAGTTAAATAAGCAGGTGACAATATACAGCCTTGACATACTCCTTTTCCTATTTGCAACCAGTCTGTTGTTCCATGTCCAGTTCTAACTGTTGCTTCCTGACCTGTATACAGATTTCTCAAGAGGCAGTTAGGTGGTCTGGTATTCCCACATGGTTTGCAGGAATTATCCGGCAAACAGGAAAGATGTAAATACATGATTGGCAGACAGTCAAGATCAATAATGAAACTGAATCATTTCATTTTTACATACCTGACATTACTACTTCTCACACTCCTTTCAGCATTCTGTTGACTTCCTTATGTCATTTGGCTCTAAATTAAAATGTATGGGAAGAAATGAGGAGTCATTTTGCTACAAGTTCAATGGATATTTTATTCCTTTGACAAGTCCTGATTTGTTTTCCAACACTATTACATATGTTTTATTTTATTTTCTGTCAATTTTCTCACATTAAATAAGCTAAAATCTCTCTTTTTTTTCCTACATCTAATTACTGATTTTGCTCTAAAAGTGGATTCTCTATTCCATTATCAGTCCTGATCAATTCAGATCATTGTGCATAAGAAATTTTCCCCTTTTCTTACCATGCAAAATATATTTGTTTTTATATCATGT
This sequence comes from Ovis canadensis, assembly GCF_042477335.2. Taxonomy (NCBI): domain Eukaryota; kingdom Metazoa; phylum Chordata; class Mammalia; order Artiodactyla; family Bovidae; genus Ovis; species Ovis canadensis. Next base: position 10,747,690 of record NC_091255.1, read on the forward strand.
TACTCTATGTTTTTTGCATAACATTTATTTATATCTTCAGAAATTATTTTGAAAGTTGTTCATTTGCTTTAAAATGTCAGGTCATGAAGATAGCAGAGGAATAGAATGTGGAGACCACTTTCTCCCCCACAAATTCAGTGAAAGAACATTTGAACGGTGAGCAAATTCCACAAAACAACTTCTGAATGCTGGTGGAGGACATCAGGCACCCAGAAAGGCAGCCCATTGTGTTTGAAAGGAGATAGGACAAAATATAAAAGATGAAAAGAGAGACAAAAGAGGTATGGATGGAGATCATCCCAGGAAGGGAGCCTTAAAAGAAAGTTTCCAAACACCAGAAAACACTCTCACCAGTGGGTCTATGGGGAATCTGGGAATCTCAGAGGACAACATAACCGGGAGGAAAAATAAATAAATAATCAAAATCTACAGATTATGTGCCTAATGGCAACTCCCAGCATTCGCAGCCACCACCAGCAAGCGGAGGCTGAACAGAAAGGTGTGGGCTGCATTGCATAGAGTAAGAACTGAGCCGAATGCCCTGAGAGAAATCTGAGGGACTTAACATGAGCTAGCAGCCCAAACTGTGTGATATCCAGAGAGAGAGAGAAAGAAAGAAAAAAAGAGAGAGAGAGAAATAACTATCCTGCGAAAAGCCCTAACCTGAGACACTGCCAGGCCAGCTCACAGAACAAAGGACTGAGCACACCAGAGGAGAGCTAGCAGGCTGTGGACCGGCTGATCCCCCGCTGGAGACAAGCAGGCGGGGGGTAGGCAGAGCCAGAAAGGGGCAATTGCGGCCCCAGAGAGGCATCATCCTCTATCAAACTGCAAACAGACTCTACTGCTAACCAAGAGTTCTTGGAATTCTGAACGGTTGACATCCACCCAGACGGTCAAAGCCAGAGATCAGCTCCCCAGAAGAGACACACAGCACACCTGAGAAGGCATGCCCCACCCAGAAAACCGAGTGGCTGGGATAGGGGAGGTGATAAGGTGCACCACCCTGGGGTGACTATGCTCACTAAGCACCTAGTCACCTGAGCTGCTCGGACCTGGGAAGGGCACAAAACACAGGCCCAACTGACCTGCGACTTTGGAGAGTACTTGAGAACCTGAACCTGAACCTGAGTGGCTTAGACCTGGGAAGTGCACACAACCCAAGGCCAGCCTCAGACAGTTCCCAGCAGAGCAACCTAGAGCCTGAGAAGTGTAGATTGGGAAAGCACACATGCCGTGAGTGGGGGCAAACCCAGAGCAGCTGAAACACTGTGAGCAGCCCCAGACACACCAGTGATATTTGTTTGCATTGTTCCTCACTCCCCCCAGCACGACTGAACAAGCGAGCCTAAATAAGTGACCACCTTCACCCCTTCTCTCAGGACAGAAATTAAGCACTGAAGAGACCAACAAACCGAAGATGCTAAAATAAGCAGAGGGAACCACTTTGGAAGTGACAGGTGAAACAGATTAAAACCCTGTAGTTAGCACTGACTTCATTGGAAGGGGCCTATAGATCTTGAGAAGTATAAGCCAAATCAAGAAACGATTTGAATCTGAACTGATCCCACACTGTCCACAACAGCTCCAGAGAAATTCCTAGATATATTTTTACTATTATCAGTTTTTCAGTTAAAAAATATTAAGTCCTCTATTAATCCTTTAATTTTCATTTTTATAATCTACTGCTGCTGCTACTGCTGTTAAGTCACTTCAGTCGTGTCTGACTCTCTGTAACCCCAAGGACTGCAGCCTACCAGGCTCCTCTGTCCATGGGATTTTCCAGGCAAGAGTACTGGAGTGGGTGCCATCGCCTTCTCCATTATAATCTACTATTACCTTGTAAAAAAAGATTATATTTTTAAAGCAAACTTCATATATATATTTTATAATTTTTGTGACTTTTTAAAAAAATATTGTACTTTTGAGAGTCTAACCTCTACTCTAGATTTTTAATCCTTGCTTTTTGGTATTTGTTATTGATTTTGTGCCTTTAAGAACCCAATCTTTAATGCCCATTTTTACTTGGGAGTGTGATTACTAGCTTGATTTCTCTCTCCCCCTTTTTGATTTTCCTTCTTCTCCACAGGTTGCCTCTATCCCCTCCCTCCTCCTTTGCTTCTCTACTCAACTCTGTGAATCTCTTTGTGTGTTCTGGGCTGTGAAGAACACTTAGGGAACTGAATACTTGCTGGATCTGTCTCTCTCCTTTTGATCCCCCCTTTTCCCCTCCTGACAACCACTGTTGCCTTCCTCCCTCTTCTCTTCTCTGTGTAACTCCATGAACATCTCTGAGGGGTCCAGACTGTGGAGAGCACATAAGGAAGTGATTACTGGCTAGCTTGCTTGCTCCCTTTTGATTCCCCCTCTTCTCCTCCTTGTCACGTCTATCTCCCTCCTCCCTCTTCTCTTCTCCATGTAACTCTGTGAACCTCTCCAGGTGTCCCTCACTGTGGAGAAACTTTTCATCTTTAACCTAGATTTTGTTAGCATCAGTGCTGTATAGATGGAGAAGGTTTGAGGAAACTGTAAGAATAAGACTGAAAACCAGAGGTAGGAGGCTTAAGTTCAAATCCTGAATACACCAGAGAATGCCTGACTCCAGGGAACATTAATTGATAAGAGCTTATCCAAAAGCCTCCATACCTACACTGAAAACAAGCACTACCCAAGAGCCAACAAGTTCCAGAGCAAGACATGCCATGTAAATTTTCCAGCAACACAGGAACATAGCCCTGAGCTTCAATATACAGGCTGCCCAAAGTCACGCCAAACCCACACACATCTCAAAACTCACTACTGGACACTTCATTGCACTGCAGAGAGAAGAAATCTGGCTCCACCCACCAGAACAGTGACACAAGCTTATCTAACAAGGAAACTTTGGCAAGCCAACTGTCCAACCCCACCTACAGTGAGGAACCTCCACAATAAAGAGGAACCACAAACTGCCAGAATACAGAAAGGCCACCCCAAACACAGCAATCTAAACAAGATGAAAAGTCAGAGAAATACTCAGCAGGTAAAGGAACAGGATAAATGCCCACTAAAGCAAACAAAAGAGGAAGACATAGGGAGTCAGCCTGAAAAATAATTCAGAATAGTGATAGTGAAAATGATCCAAAATCTTGAAAGCAAAATGAAGTTACAGACAAATAGCCTAGAGACAATGATTGAGAAGATGCAAGAAATGTCATCAAAAGCACTCTGAAGGGAACCAACAGTAGAATAATGGAGGCAGAAGATAGGATAAGGAGGGTAGAAGACAGAATGATAGAAATAAATGAAGCAGAGAGGAAAAAAAGAAAGAAAAAGAATTAAATTAAATGAGAACAACCTCAGAGACTCCTGGGACAATGTTAAATGCCCTGACATTCGAATCATAGGAGTCCCAGAAGAAGAAGACAAAAGGAAGGACCGTGAGAAAATACTTGAGGAGATAAGAGTTGAAAACTTCCCTAAAATGGGGAACGAAATAGTCACCAAAGTCCAAGAAACCCAGAGAGTCCCAAACATGACATAGTCAAGGCTAAACACCCCGAGACACATATTAATCAAGTTAACAAAGATCAAGCACAAAGAGCAAATATTAAAAGCAGCAAGGGAAAAACATCAAATAACACACAAGGGGATTCCCATAAGGATAACAGCTGATCTTTCAAAAAAAACTCTTCAGGCCAGAAGACAATGGCATGACATACTTAAAGTGATAAAAGAGAAAAACCTACAACCCAGATTGCTGTACCCAGCAAGGATCTCATTCAAACATGAAAGAGAAATCAAAAGCTTTACAGACAAGCAAAAGCTGAGAGAATTCAGCATCACCAAACCAGCTCTCCAACAAATGCTATAGGATATTCTCTAGACAGGAAACACAGAAAGGGTGTATAAACTTGAACTCAAAACAACAAAGTAAATGGCAATGTGATCATACTTATCAATAATTACCTTAAATGTAAATTAACTGAATGCCCCAACCAAAAGACAAAGTCTGGTTGAATGGATTAAAAAAAACAAGACAGCTATATATGATGTCTACCAGAGACCCACCTCAAAAGAAGAGACACATACAGACTGAAAGTTAAGAGCTGAGAAAAGATATTCCACGGAAAGAGAGACAAAAAGAAAGCAGGAGGCAATACTCATATCAGATAAAACAGACTTTAAAACAAAGGCTGTGAAAAGAGACAAAGAACACTACATAATGATCAAAGGATCAATCCAAGAAGATATAAATTACAATTGTTGGGTATATATGAACCCAATATCACTTCATGGGAAATAGATGGGGTAATAGTGGAAACAGTGTTGGACTATTTTGGGGGGCTCCAAAATCACTGCAGATGGTAATTGCAGCCATGAAATTAAAAGAAACTCCTTGGAAGGAAAGTTATGACCAACCTAGTTAGCATATTAGAAAGCAGAGACATTACTTTGCCGACTAAGGTCCATCTAGTCAAGGCTATGGTTTTTCCAGTGGTCATGTATGGATGTGAAAATTGGACTGTGAAGAAAGCTGAATGGCAAAGAATTAATGCTTTTGAACTGTGGTGTTGGAAAAGGCTCTTGAGAGTCCCTTGGACTGTAAGGAGATCCAATCGGTCCATCCTAAAGGAGACCAGTCCTGGGTATTCACTGGAAGACTGATGCTGAAGCTGAAAATTCAATACTTTGTCACCTCATGTGAAGAGTTGACTCATTGGATAATCTCTGGGAGTTGGTGATGGACAGGGAGGCCTGGTGTTCTTCAATTCATGGGGTCGCAAAGAATTGGACCCGACTGAGCAACTGAACTGAACTGAACTGAACACAGGAGCACCACAATATGTAAAGCAAATGCTAACAAGTATGAAAGGGGAAATTAACAATAGCATAATAATAGTAGGAGACTTTAATACCCCACTCACACCTATGGATAGATCAACTAAACAGAAAATTAACAAGGAAACACACACTTTAAATGATACAATAGACCAGTTAGACCTACTTGATATCTATAGGACATTTCACCCCAAAAGAATGAATTTCACCTTTTCCTCAAGTGCATAAGTAACCTTCTCCAGGATAAAGTACATCCTGGGCCATAAATCTAGCCTTGGTAAATTTAAAAAAAAAAAAAAAAGAAAAGAAATCATTTCAAGCATCTTTTCTGGCCACAATTCAGTAAGATTAGATGCCAATTACAGGATAAAAACTATTAAAAATTCAAACATATGGAGGCTGAACAACACTCTGCTGAATAACCAACAAATCACAGAAGGAATCAAAAAAGAAATCAAAATATGCATAGAAACGAATGAAAAATGAAAATATAACAACCCAAACCTATGTGACACTGTAAAAGCAATGCTAAAAGGCAGGTTCAGAGCAATACAGACTTACCTCAAGCAACAAGAAAAAAGCCGAATAAATAACCTAACTCTACACCTATAGCAACTAGAAAAGGAAGAAATGAAAAACCCCAGGGTTAGTAGAAGGAAAAGAAATCTTAAAAATTAGGGCAGAAATAAATGCAAAAGAAACAAAAAAGGCCATAGCAAAAATCAACAAATCTAAAATTTGGTTCTTTGGGAAGATAAATAAAACTGACAAACCGTTAGCCAGACTCATCAAGAAACACAGGGAGAAAATCAAATCAACAAAATTAGAAATGAAAATGGAGAGATCACAACAGACAACACAGAAATGCAAAGGATCATAAGAGACTACTATCAGCAACTATATGCCAATAAAATGGACAACTTGGAAGAAATGGACAAATTCTTAGAAAAGTACAATTTCCCAAAAGTGAACCAGGAAGAAATAGAAAACCTTAACAGACCCATCACAAGCACAGAAATTGAAACTGTAATAAAAAAAATCTTCCAGCAAGCAAAAGCCCAGGACCAGACGGCTTCACAGCTGAATTCAACCAAAAATTTAGAGAAGAACCAACACCTGTCCTATGCAAACTCTTCCAGAAAATTGCAGAAAAAGTAAACTTCAAAACTCATTCTATGAGGCCATGATAACCCTTATACCAAAACCAGACAAAGATGCCCCCCCCCAAAAAAAAAAGAAAACTACAGGCCAATAACACTGATGAACATAGATGAAAAAATCCTTAACAAAATTCTAGCAAACAGAATCAAATAACATATCAGAAAGACCATACATCATGACCAAGTGGGCTTTATCCCAGGGATGCGAGGATTCTCCAGTATCCACAAATCAATCAATGTAATACACCATCCTAACAAATTGAAAGATAAAAACCATAGGATTATCTCAGTAGATGTAGAGAAAGCCTTTGACGAAATTCAACATCCATTTTAAAACCCCTCCAGAAAGCAAGAATAGAAGGAACATACCTCAACATAATAAAAGCTGTATATGGCAAACCCACAAGCAAACATTATCCTCAGTGGTGAAGAATTGAAAGCATTTCCCCTAAAGTCAGGAACAAGACAAGGGTGACTATTCTCACCACTGCTATTCAACATAGCTTTGAAGATTTGGCCACAGAAATAAGAGCAGAAAAAGAAATAAAAGGAATCCAGATTGGAACAGAAGAAGTAAAACTCTCACTGTATGCAGATTACATGATTACTAGAGCTAATCAATGAATATAGAAAAGTTGTAGGATATAAAATCAACACACAGAAATCCCTTGCATTCCTATACCCTAACAATGAGAAAACAGAAAGAGAAATTAAGGAAACAATTCCATTCACCACTGCAACAAAAAGAATAAGATACTTAGGAAATATCTACCTAAAAAAACAAAAGACATATATATATATATATATATATATATATATATATATATATATATATATATAAAACTACAAAACACTGATGAAAGAAATCAAAGAGGACACATATAGAAGCAGAAATATACCGTGTTCATGGATTGGATGAATCAATATAGTGAAAATGAGTATATTACCCAAAGCAATCTATAGATTCAATACAATTCCTACGAAGCTACCAATGGTATTTTTCAGAGAACTAGAACAAATAATTTCACAATTTGTATGGAGATACAAAAAACCTCGATTAGCCAAAGCAATCTTGAGCAAGAAGAATGGAACTGGAGGAATCAATCTGCCAGATTTCAGGCTCTACTACAAAGCCACAGTCATCAAGATGGTACGGTACTGGCACAATGACAGAAATATAGATCAATGGAACAAAACAGAAAGCTCAGCGATAAATCCACATACCTATGGACACCTTATCTTTGACAAACGAGGGAAGAATATGCAATGGAATAAAGACAATCTCTTTAACAAGTGGTGCTGGGAAAACTGGTCAACCACTTGTAAAAGAATGAAACTAGATCGCTTTCTAACACCATATACAAAAATTAACTCAAAATGGATTAAAGATTTAAACGTAAGACCAGAAACTATAAAACTCCTGAAGGAAAACATAGGCAAAACACTCTCCAACATAAATCACAGCGGGATCCTCTATGACCCACCTCCCAGGTAATAGAAATAAAGGAAAAAATAAACAAATGGGACCTAATTAAATTTAAAACCTTTTGCACAATGACGGAAACCAGAAGCAAGGTGAAAAGACCAAATTCAGAATGGGAGAAAATAATAGCAAACAAAACAATTGACAAAGAATTAATCTCAAATTATACAAGCAACTCCTGCAGCTCAATTCCAGAGAAAAAAAGAGGGTGGGGGGGCAAAGATCTAAACCGACATTTCTCCAAAGAAGACATACAAATGGCTAACAAACACATGAAAAGATGCTCAACATAACTCATTATCAGAGAAATGCAAATCAAAAACAATGAGGTACATTTCACACCAGTCAGAATGGCTACTATCCAAAAGTCTACAAGGAATAAATGCTGGAGAGGGTGTGGAGAAAAGGGAACCCTCCTACACTGTTGGTGGAAATGCAAACAAGTATAGCCACTATGGAGAACAGTGTGGAGATTCCTTAAAAAACTGAAAGAACTGCCATATGACCCAACAATCTCACTGCTGGGCATACACACCAAGGAAGCCAGAATTGAAAGAGACACATGTACCTCGATGTTCATCACAGCACTGTTTATAATAGCCAGGACATGGAAGCAACCTAGATGTCTATCAGCAGACGAATTGATAAGAAAGCTGTGGCACATATACACAATGGAATATTACTCACTCATTAAAAAGAATACATTTGAATCAGTTCTAATGAGGTGGATGAAACTGGAGCCTATTATACAGTAAGCCAGAAAGAAAAACACCAATACAGTATACTAATGCATATTTATGGAATTTAGAAAGATAATAATGATAACCCTATATGCCTGATAGCAAAAGAGACATAGATATATAGAACAGTCTTTTGGACTCTGCGGGAGAGGGCAAGGGTGGGTGAATTTGGAGAACTGTATTGAAACATGTATATTATCATATGTGAAATGGATCACCAGTCCAGGTTTGATGCATGGGACAGGGTGCTTGGGGCTGGTGCACTGGGGTGACCCAGAGGGATGGGATGGGTAGGGAGGTTGGAGGGGGTTTCAGGATGGGGAACACATGTACAACCATGGTGGATTCATGTCAGTATATGGCAAAACCACTACAATATTGTAATTATCCTCTAATTAAAATGAATACATTAAAAAAAAAACCCTGCCATTACCTTGAGTTACTTTTTATAATTAAAGTAAAACAAAAATAATAATAATAAAAAGAGATCACCGTACTATCCATATTTATAATCTGAGAATTAAAAGAAAACTCAACTTTTGAAAAATAAATAAATAAATAAACATTAAAAGTCAGGTCACATGACAATTTCAGTTTCTTATTTTAATGTGTGATTTTGCTTACTTACTGAACACATGTTAGTTCCCCAGACATCATAGGCAGTGCTGAGGGTAAAATAATAACAATCATTATTAATTAAAATGAAATTTAAAATAATGAGCATTATTATAAGAATATATTTTTCAGTTGTCTTTTAAAAAATGCATTTGTTTTTATTTGAAAGCTAATTGCTTTAAAATTTTGTGTTGCTTTTTGCCATCTATCAGCATGAATCAGGCAGAGATATGCATGCATGTGTCCTCTACCCCTTGGGCCTCCCTCCCACCCAGTCACTCCACCCCACCTCTGGAGGTTGTCAGAGAGCACTGGGTTGAGCTCCCTGCATCATACAGAAAATTCCCACTGGCTACCTATTTTACATATGGTAATGCATATGTTTCAGTGCTACTCTTGCAATTTGTCTCACCTTCTCCTTCCCTTGCTCTGTCCACGAATCTGTTTTATATGTCTTCGTGTCTGTTGCTGCCCTGCAAATAAGTTCATTAGTGCTATTTTTCAACATTCCATATATATGCGTTAATATTCAATATTTGTTTTTTGCTTTCTGATTTACTTGTCTGTAAAGCAGGCTCTAGGTTTGTCCACCTCAGTAGAACTGACTCAAATTCATTCTCTAGGGCTGAGTTACATTCCATTGCATAAATGTACCATAACTTCTTTATCCATTCATCTGTCAAGGGACATCTAGGTCGCTTCGTGTCCTGGCTGTCGTAAATGGTTTTCTCTAGGCATGTGCCCAGTAATGGGATTTCTGAGTCATATGGTAGTTTTATTCCTACTTTATAAAGAAGTCTCCATACTATTCTCCACACCCCCCCCCCAGCATTTATTTTTTGTAGACTTTTTGATGATGGCCATTCTGATTTGTGTGAAGTGATACCTCATTGTAGCTTGAGTTTGAATTTCTCTGATTATAAATGATATTGAACATCTATTCAGGTGTTTATTAGTCATACATATGTCTTTTTTGGAGAAATGTCTGTTTAAATCTTCTGTCCATTTTTTGATTGGGTTGTTTGTTTTTTTCTGATGTTGAGTTGCCTGAGCTGTATGTATCTTGCTGTGATTTTTGTCACAATGAGATCTGCCTATGTTTTCCTTTATCAGTTTTAGAGTCTCTGGTATAATATATAGGTATTTAATTCATTTTGAGTTTATCTTTGTGTATGGCATTAGGTAGGATTCTAATATCATTCTTTTATACTTAGCTTTCTAGCTTTTGCCAGCATCATTTATTGAAGAGACTACATTTTCTCCATGGTGAACTTTTTACTCCTTTGACAAAGATAAAGTGCCCATAGTATGTTCATGGGTTTATCTCTGGGTTTTCTATCGTGTTCTATTGGTCTATATTTCTGTTTCTGTGCTAGTACCATATTGACTTGTTGACTGTAGCTTTAGAGTGTAGTCTGAAAACAATGTATATTAAGTTGTCACCACAAACACTCCACAGCATAGGTACTCCCAATTGTTTCTTTTTTCAGGTGAGAAGCTAAAGCAAAGAAGAATTTAATGACAACTATATCTAGGAAGTGTCAGAGCTAGGTTTCAAAGCCTCTTAATCACTACACTTTTTTGTAGGTAGTGTTATTATCATCGTGTATTTTGACTTACTATCTAGAAAGAAAATAAAAATCAAAGTCCACCATGAGAATACACTTAAACACTCATTTATCTACAAAGTTTACCTACAAGTTACCTAGAAAGCTGCATCCATCTTTCCCAGCACCTACTTTACTAGTTATGACAAAAGAAAGCCCCAAGAGTATTTGGTGGTTACCTCCAAACTACAGCTCTTTTAAAATGACACAACAACCATTTTGTGGATAGATTCCTATACTGAAAGACAAAAATAAGAGTAATAAACTTAGTTTTTAGTTTTGCCTTGAAGTTGGTAGCTTATTTTCCTTCTAATGACACATGCTTTTACATGTTCCTCCTGCTCCATATCTCAGATACAATACTAGACTTGGCAATATTGATTATGACTTTGTTACCTGTCCTAGAAAACATTTTAGTATTTTTAAATTGCCCTCGAAGTAGTTTCCTTCTGGAGTCCTTCAAGCCCTATTAGAGAATTACTTCATGACAGGAGAAATTTTGTCTCTCTTTCACCACTATCTTCTAGTGCTTTTCTCAGGATGAGAAGTCAGTAAGTGTTTTTTTGAAATTCATTAAAGAAAATTGCCTCCAATTATGGTTAGTGGCTCACAAAATAACCATCAAAAATTTCCTAGTGCATACATTATTATCAAAAGGCAAAAAGATAGGACACTGAAAGATGAACTCCCCAGGATGGTAGGTGCCCAATATGCTATTGGAGATCAGTGGAGAAATAACTCCAGAAAGAATGAAGAGAAGGAGCCAAAGCAAAAACAACACCCAGTTGTGGATGTGACAGGTGATAGAAGCAAGGTCCAATGCTGTAAAGAGCAAAATTGCATAGGAACCTGGGAGGTTAGATCCATGAATTAAGGTAAATTGGAAGTGGTCAAACCGGAGATGGCAAGAGTGAACACTGACATTTTAGGAATCAGGGAACTAAAATGGGCTGGAATGGGTGAATTTAACTCAGACGATCATTATATCTACTGCTGTGGGCAATAATTTCTTAGAAGAAATGGAGTAGCCATCATAGTCAACAAAACAGTCTGAAATGCAGTAATTTGATGCAATCTCAAAAACGACAGAATAATCTCTGTTCATTTCCAGGCACACCACTCAATATCATGGTAATTTAAGTCTATGCATGACCAGTAATACTGAAGAAGTTTAAGTTGAATGGATCTATGAAGACCTACAAGACCTTTTAGAACTAACACCCAAAGAAGATATAATTTTCATTATAGGAGACTGGAATGCAAATGTAGGAAGTCAAGAACTATCAGGAGTAACAGGGAAATTTGGCCTTGGAGCACAGAATGAAGTAGGGTAAATGCTAATAGAGTTTTGCCAAGAGAACACATTGGTCATAGCAAACACCCTCTTTCAACAACACAAGAGAGGAGTCTACACATGGACATCACCAGATGTCAGGCTGATTATGTTCTTTACAACCAAAGATGGAGAAACTCTATGAATTTGAAAAAAAAAAAAAAAGACCAGGAGCTGACTGTGGCTCAGTTCATGAACTCTTTATTGCCAAATTTAGACTTAAATTGAAGAAAATTGGTAAAACCAATAGACTATTAAAGTATGACCTAAATCAAAGCCCTTACAATTAAACACTGGAAGTGAGAAATAGATTTAAGGAAGTAGATCTGATAGACAGAGTGCTTGAAGAACTATGGACAAAGGTTCGTGACATTGTACAGGAAACAGGAATCAAGAATATCCCCAGGAAAAAGAAATGCAAATAGGCAAAATGGTTGTCTGAGGAGGACTTACAAATAGCTGATAAAAGAAGAGTAGTGAAAAGAAAATGAGAAAAGGAAAGATATACCCATTTCAATGCAGAGTTCCAAAGAATAACAAAGAGAGATAAGAAAGTCTTCCTGAGTGATAAGTGCAAAGCAATAGAAGAAAAAAATAGAATGGGAACGACTAGAGATCTCTTCAAGAAAATTAGAGATACCGAGGGAACAATTTATACAAAGATAGGCTCAATAAAGGACAGAAAATGTATGGACCTAACAGAAGCAGAAGATACTAAGAAGAGGTGGCAAGAATATATGGGAAAACTGTACAAAAAAGATCTTCAGGACCCAGATAATCACGATGGTGTGACAACTCACCTAGAGCCAGACATCCTAGAATGTGAAGTCAAGTGGGCCTTAGGAAGCATCATTATGAACAAAGCGAGTGGAGGTGATAGAATTCCAGTTGAACTGTTTCAAAACTTAATATATGATGCTGTGAAAGTGCTGCACTCAATATGCCAGCATATTCGGAAAACTTAGCAGTGGCCATGGGACTGCAAAAGGTCAGCTTTCATTCCAACCCTGAAGAAAGGCAAAGTGCAATAATGATGAAACTACCACTTAATCGCTCTCATCTCACAAGTTAATAAAGTAAAGCTCAAAATTCTCCAAGCCAGGATTCAACAATATGGCAACCATGAACTCCCAGATGTTCAAGGTGGTTTTAGAAAAGGCAGAGGAACCAGAGATCAATTGCCAACATCCGATGGATCATCAATAAAACAACATAGTTCCAGAAATCATCTACTTCTACTTTATTAACTATGCCAAAGCCTTTGAGTATGTGAATCACAACAGTCTGTGGAAAATTCTGAAAGAGATGGGAATAGCAGACCATCTGACCTCCCTCTTGAGAGACCTGTATGCAAGTCAGGAAGCAACAGTTAAAACTGGACATGGAACAACAGACTGGTTCCAAATAGGAAAAGGAGTACGTCAAGACTGTATATTGTCACCCTGCTTATTTAACTTATATGCAGAGTACATCATGAAAAACGCTGGGCTGGATGAAGCAGAAGGTGGAATCAAGATTGCCGGGACGAATAACAATAACCTCATGCAGATGACAGCACCCTTATGGCAGAAGATGGAGAAGAAGAAAAAAAGCCTCTTGATGAAAGTGAAAGAGGAGAGAGTGAAAAAGTTAGCTTAAAGCTCAACATTCAGAAAATTAAGATCATGGCATCCGGTCCCATCACTTCATGGCAAATAGATGGGGAAACAGTGGAAACAGTGTCAGACTATTTATTTTGGGCTCCAAAATCACTGGAGATGGTGACTGCAGCCATAAAATTAAAACTCTTACTGCTTGGAAGGAAAGTTATGACCAATCTAGATAGCATATTGAAAAGCAGAGACATTACTTTGCCAACAAAGATCTGTATAGTCAAGGCTATGGTTTTTCCAGTGGTCATGTATGGATGCGACAGTTGGACTGTGAAGAAAGCTGAGTGCCAAAGAATTGATGCTTTTGAACTGTGATGTTGGAAAAGACTCTTGAAAGTCCCTTGGACTGCAAGGAGATCCAACCAGTCTATTCTGAAGGAGATTATCCCTGAGATTTCTTTGGAAGGACTGATGCTAAAGCTGAAACTCTAATACTTTGGCCACCTCATGCGAAGAGTTGACTTGTTGAAAAATACTCTTATGCTGGGAGGGATTGGAGGCAGGAGGAAGAGGGAATGACAGAGGATGAGATGGCTGGATGGCATCACCGACTTAATGGACATGAATTTGAGTGAACTCCAAGAGATGGTGATGGACAGGGAGGCCTGGTGTTTCATGGTGTCACAAAGAGTTAGACATGACTGAGTGACTGAACTGAACTGATTATGAAATAAGACTTACATATGTGTGTAACTAAAGTGAGAACAGAAAACGTTACTGGTGAACATGGAGGTTATGTAATTACAAAGCAAACTTAGTTCTTTAAATATTGTGAAGACCTGGATTTCTATAGTATTCAAAGGCTTAATATAGACAACATAAAGCACAGTAAATTATTTTGCTATGACATGAAATCTTTGCTGTCCAGGAATCCTAGATACAAAGTAGAGAAAAACTTTGTTTATGATTTCTTATTAAGAGAAAACTAATTTTTTTTAAACTTTGTCTTTTTGACATAGAGAAAGCAAATTTCAAAATATTCTCCAGTGTACAGTTGATTTTGAAACATTTAAAAAACCTGAAATGAAGCTATTTCTATCTCAACCAGGTTGAGCACAAATAGAATTACTTTCCCAAGTTTTCATTTTCACAAAGTTAGCGTTTTTTTTTTTTTAATTTCATTCATATTTTTCCCATGCTTTATTCTCTTTCTCATTCTGGATCAATCATTTCTTTACCTAATTTTCATACACAGTCACCTTTCACTTTTATTATGCCCAAGAAGTTTTAATTGCTTATACTGAATAGAATTAACACTTATGACCCTTTATTCATAGTGGAAATTATGAAGGCAGCATTTGTGGACTGTCCATTATACCAACATTCTGTGGACTGGCAAATTTATAAACACATTTCATAGTTTCTGCTAGTATAAACTTCTTTTTAATAAAGACTTGAGTGTGACCCTGTGGCACATGTTTACTAATACACCTAAAAATCTTTTGTTCCTTTGTAAACAAACAAACAAACAAAAAAGTAGGTAAACTTGTGTTCAATAATTCGTATTTGAGTACTTTATCTTATTTGAAAATGATCTAGGTATTCATGAATATGTACCATTTAACTTAGTGTGGCCTTGACATTTCACAGTGCTGAAAAAGTTTGGGAAAATATTTTTAATTAAATATACCATAAAATTATTGTTGTAAAGTTTATAAAATTTAGTCATGTATCTGTTAAGTTTACTTGTTAACAATCATCTTTAGATTACTCATGAGAATTGAAATACCCATTAGACAATTAACTATCATCTTTAGTTAGCTTTCTTGCTGATAAACTCTGAAATAAAGAAAATATAAGCTTATATGACTTAAAACTTGGTAGATTGACATTTGTGTACATGAAGTATATTTTACTGAATATATTTAAATATATACTTGTTCTAAATAACCAACAGACTTAAACTAGGTTTATTTACTGGATATTATCTTCAGATCAGTTCAGTAGCTTGGTGGTGTTCAACTCTTGGCGACCCCATGGACTACAGCATGCCAGGCCTCCCTGCTCATCACCCACACCTGGCGTTTACTCAGATTCATGCTCATTGAGCCTGTGATGCCATCCAATCATCTCATCCTCTGTCATCTCCTTCTCTTCCAACTTTCAATATTTCCCAGCTTCAGGGTCTTTTCAAATGAGTCAGTTCTTCACATCAGGTGACTACAGTATTTGGAGTTTCAGCTTCATCATTAGTCCCTCCAATGAATATTCAGAACTGATTTCCTTTAGGATGGACTGGTGGGATCTCCTTCCAGTCCAAGGGGCTCTCAAGAATCTTCTCCAACACCACAGTTCAAAACATCAATTATTTGGTGATCAGCTTTCTTTATGCTCCAACTCTCACATCCATACATGACTACTGGAAAGAACATAGATTTGATTAGACATACTTTTGCTGGTAAATTAATGTCTCTGCTTTTTGATATGCTGTCTTGGTGATTAAAACTTTCCTTCCAAAGAGTAAGTGTCTTTTAACATCATGGCTACAATCACTATCTGCAGCGATTTTGGAGCCCCCATAAAATAAAGTCTGTCACTGTTTCCATTGTTTCCCCATCTATTTGCCATAAAGTGATGGGACCAGAAGACATGAGCTTAGTTTTCTGAATGTTGAATTTTAAGCCAAATTTTTCACTCTCCTCTTTCACTGTCATCAAGAGGTTCTTTAGTTGATCTTCAATTTCTGCCATAAATGTGATGTCATCTACATATCTGAGATTATTGATATTTCTCCTGGCAATCTTGATTCTAGGTTGTACTTCATCCAGCCCAGAGTTTCTCATGATGCATTCTGTGTATAAGTTAAATAAGCAGGGTGACAATATAGAGCCTTGATGTACTCTTTTTCCTATTTGGAAACAGTTTGTTGTTCCATGTCCAGTTCTAACTGTTGTTTCCTGATCTGCATACAGGTTTCTCAAGGGTTAGTTCAAGTGGTCTGGTATTCCCATCTCTATAAGAATTTTCCACAGTTTATTGTGACCCACACAGTCAGAGGTTTTGGCTTACTCAATAAAGCAGAAGTAGTTGTTTTTCTGGAACTCTCTTATTTTCTTGATGATCCAACAGTTGTTGGCAATTTCCTCTCTGGTTCCTCTGCCTTTTCTAAAACCAGCTTGAACATCTGGAAGTTCATGGTTCACATACTGTCGAAGCTTGGCTTGGAGGATTTTGAGCATTACTTTACCAGCA
This sequence comes from Ovis canadensis, assembly GCF_042477335.2. Lineage (NCBI taxonomy): Eukaryota > Metazoa > Chordata > Mammalia > Artiodactyla > Bovidae > Ovis > Ovis canadensis. The sequence continues at coordinate 10,764,293 of NC_091255.1, forward strand.
TGTAAGATGAGTGCAATGTGTGGTACTTTGAGCATTTTTTGACATTGTCTTTCTTTGGGATTGGAATGAAAACTGACCTTTTCTAGTCCTGTGGCCACTGCTGAGTTTTTCAAATATGCTGGCATGTTGAGTGGAGAACTTTCACAGTATCATGTTTTAGGATTTGAACTAGCTCAACTGAAGTTCCATCACCTCCACCAGCTTTGTTCGTAGTGATGCGTCCTAAGGCCCACGTGACTTCATGGTCCAGGATGTTTGGCTCTAGGTGAATGATCACACAATCATGGTTTTCTGGGTCATGAAGATCTTTTTTGTATAGTTCTGTGTATCATTGTTACCTCTTCTTAATAGCTTCTGTTAGTTCCATACCATTTCTGTCCTTAACTGTGCCCATCTTTGCATGAAATATTACCTTGGTATTTCTTTTTTTCTTGAAGAGATCTCTAAATTTTCCCATTCTATTGTCTTCCTTTTTTTCTTTCTTTTTTTTTCTTTTCTTTTTTTTTTCAGATCCATGTATCCTTTATTCCATGACCAACCACTGTGTTGCATCCAGGCAACACTACACAAACAGGCAGTCAACTGCAACCAAGCTGTACAACAATCAGAGGCTTTCTTATCTCTCCTTTCTATTCTTTGAAACTCTGCATTCAAATGGGTATATCCTTCCTTTTCTCCTTTGCCTTTCACTTCTCTTCTTTTCACAACTATTTATAAGGCCTCCTCAGACAACCATTTTGCCTTTTTACATTTATTTTTCTTGAGAATGGTCTTGTTCTCTTCCTCCTGTACAATGTCAGGAACCTTTGTCATTAGTTCTTCATACCCTCTGTCTATCAGATCTAATCCCTTGAATCTATTTCTCACATCTGCTGTATAATTAAGGGATTTGATTTAGATCATACCTGAATGGTCTAGTGGTTTTACCTACTTTCTTCAACTTAACTCTGAATTTGGCAATAATGAGTTCATGATCTGAGCCACAGTCTTGTTTTTGCTGACTATATAGAGCTCCTTCGTCTTTGGCTGCAGAATATAATCAGTCTGATTCCAGTATTGACCGTCTGGTGATGTCTATGTGTAGAGTCTTCTTTTGTGTTGTTGGACGACAGTATTCCTTATGACCCATGTGTTCTCTTGGCAAAATTCTATTGGCCTTTGCCCTGCCTCATTATCTTAGATTACATGAACTTGGAAAACACTTTAATTATGTTATATATTCCTGAAAGTATACCTATTTTATACAAATGTTTGACATTTTAAAAGCAATTAGATAAAGCTCTTTACAAATTGACTTTGATTATACATTGGACCTAGAAAAAGCACACATTTATTATATATTAATACATACATACATGGACATCCAGAAACATAAAGACAAACATAAAGACAAATTTGAGACAATTTGTCTCAAAATTTTATCCACTAGACAGGTACAATTAAGTTCTATTAAAAAGTACTTTTATTTCCTACATCTAGATCTGTTGCAATATCTACAAGTGTTTTGAGATGAACAGGGAAAATTTGCAGATTGTAAAAAGGATAGGTGTACTTTGAATTGTTTCTAGAACTACATCTCTGTTCTCTTAAAGAGTAGGTTTGTGAAACAACTATTTTTATTATTATTACTATTATTATTATTATTATTAAAAGAATTTCATTATAACCTGAATAGCAAAAGACAAGCAAATTTTCAGTTTGTGTCTTTGTATCAGAAAGATCTTCGAAAGTAAATCAAAAGACTGGTATAGTTAAAGTCTTTAGAATATTTTAGTAAATCTTTTTACAAAGTTTTCAGAATGTTTTTACATCCCTCTGGATTCATAGTTTCATTATTAGCTTAGGTTGAATGAAAAGTTCTGATCAGTCTTTGACTATAAGCTTCCAATTTGATCAACTTCTGACCATTGAGCTAATTTTTAAAAAAATCCTTTCAAGTATTCTGTTAGGTTTCAGCCTGGACAAACAAAGTATATTCCCAGCAGTTTTGAACAACTCCATGAATAAAAGAGTTATCCCCATAGAGGCTGCAAAACATACTACTCTTCCAAGATATAGAGGAACTCCCAAAGATAAATCAACAGATGCTTGGGGGTGGTGCATGGGGATGATCCAGAGAGATGATATGGGGTGGGAGGTGGGAGGGGTGTTCATGTTTGGGAACTCATGTACACCCCTGATGGATTCATGTCAATGTATAGCAAAACCGATACAGTATTGTAAAGTAAAATAAAGTAAAAATAAAAATTAAAAAAAATACAATCCTCTAGGCTAATGATAGGGAGCATTTCCCACCAAATAGCAAGTCCTCTTATAAAGATACTAATGCTAAAATAATGTGGTATTGTGAAAAAATAAACGAATAGATAAATGGAATTAAAAATAAATAAACAAAAAGACTTTGTTAATTCTCCTGAGTTGGCAACAGTGGTAGGACCCTAGCCACAAATGAACACTAACTCACATTTCTGTACAGTTATATCAAGGAACAAATGGGGTGCACCCCATATTTCTGTCTGGCCAGAGTTTGGAGGTTCACAACTTGCCAAGCCAAGTTATCAGGATTCAGAATCATATGGCGAAAAAAAAAAAAAGGCAATAACTGTCCCTTGGAGAGAAAGGATGGACAATCAATGGGTACCTAAAAAAAAAAAAAAAATCAAGTCAACATTCAAAGATCTAATTCTTAGAAATGATTTTTTGCCTGTCAATCTAGATTTTGAAATAAAAGGGCAACATGAAAGGGGCAAAAAGAAAAGGGCAACATGGAAGAAGTGCAACCCTTCTTTCTTAAATAGGCATCACAGATACGTATCTGAGAGAACTGACTTTGCTGAGAATGCCTTTCTGGCCTCTGCCAGTTTTCCCAGAATCCCATCTACAGGTTCTGGAGTCAGTGTTAGTGTCCCAGTGGGTCTCATTCTGTTCACCAAACACCTTTATAAGAGGAAACATAATTTTCCTTCTACCCTTTATGATGAATTCTAGACTAAGACCCCTTTTTCTCATAGCATCTCATAAATGGATATGTTTACCTGAGGATAAAATTTCTCCGTTCTGAGCACAGTGATTCAAGATTATTTTTGGTACATTTAGCCTGATTCTTTAGTCTTAAAATTTTATTTATCTAAGGTTTTACACTGGATTCAGTACAAATTAAGTTAGACCCAGCTAAATTTTGGGAAGTCTTCAGACTCAGCCCAGAAAAGGAAATGCTGAAATAAAGTCTGAAACCTCATAATATAAAAGCTGAAGAGCTAGTATCCAATAATGAATATCTCTAGGAAGATAGCACTAGAATTCAAGGGACTCAACAGGTACTCACTATTGATTGGTTTTTGCTCTTGGAAGCCTTGAGGGGGTCTCATTTAGTTACCTCTTCTGGCCACAAAACTGTTAAAAGATAAACTGAGGCATATTACAAATTACAATAGTTTATTAGAGCAAAAATTATATCAAGCAACAGACAGTCTAATAGAAAGGAGCTTGGAGGAGCTGTACAAAATGAAATATTTTATAAGTAAGAAGTGAGTAGGAACAAAGAAGTTATATTAGGAAAAAAGTAAATTGATTATTATCAGGTTGCTTTCTATTAGAATTGGCAAGGATCTGTCAGACAGATTACCTAACTAGTGTTGATCAGCCAATTTCTTGCTAACTTATTAACACTTAATTTCTCTGAGAGCCAAAAATGTGATTGTCTCAGCTTGGAGATGTGGAGCTTACGTGACTCCATTTTGGGCCTATTATCTTGTTTTTAATGATAGATATGCTTGTAGAAATGGTGTAGCCATCATAGTAAACAAAAGTGTCAGAAATGCAGTACTTGGATGCAAGTACTTGGATGCAATCTCAAAAATGACAGGATAAACTCTGTTCCTTTCTAAGGTAAACCATTGAATATCATAGTAATCAAAGTCTGTGCCCCAAAAGTAATGATGAAGCAGATGAAGTCTAATGGTTCTATGAAGACCTACAAGATCTTGTAGAACTAACACCCAAAAAAGATGTCTTTTTCATTATAGGGGACTGGAATGCAGAAGTACAAAATCAAGAGATTTATGGAGTAATGGGGAAATTTTGCCTTGGAGTACAAAATGAAACAGGGGAAAGTGTAACACAGTTTTGCCAAGAGAACACACTGGTCATAGCAAACATCCTTCTCCAACAACACAAGAGAAGTCTACATATGAACATCATAGATGGTCCATACAAAAATCAGATTGATTGTATTTTTTTTTTTTTTTTTGCAGCCAAAGATGGAGAAGCTCTATACAGTCAGCAAAAACAAGACCGGGAACTGACTGTGGTTCAGGTCATGAACCCCTATTTTCAGTTTCAGATGTAAATTGATGAAAGCAGGGAAAAGAGCTAGAAATTCAGGTATGACCTAAATCAAATCCCTTACGATTATACAGCAGTGTGAGAAATAGATTCAAGGGATTAGATCTGATAGATTGTGTGAAGAACTAATGGCAAAGGTTCCTGACATTGTACAGAAGGCAGGGAACAAGACTATCCTCTAGAAAAAGAAATGAAAAAAGGCAAAATGGTTGTCTGAGGAGGACTTACATATAGCTGAGAAAAGAAGAGAAGCTAAAGGCAAAGGAGAAAAGGGAAGATATACCCATTTGAATGCAGAGTTCCAAATAATAGAGAGCAGAGATAAGAAAGCCTTCCTCAGCGATCAATGCAAAGAAACAGAATTTAAAAAATAGAATAGGAAAAACTAGAGATACCTTCAAGAAAATTAAATATAACAAGGAAGCATTTCATTCAAAGATGGGCATAATAAAAGGCAAATGTCTTATGGACCTAACAGAAGTAGAAAATATTGACAATAGGTGGCAAGGATACACAGAATAACTTCATCTTCTGTGAATATGATTTTCATGATCCAAAAGACCACAATGGTGTGATTACTGCCTAGAGCCAGACATCCTGGAATGTGAAGTCAAGTGGGCCTTAGGAAGCATCACTACCAACAAAGTTAGTGGAGGTGAAGGAATTCCACTTGAGCCATTTCAAATCCTATTTGATGATTCTGTAAAAGTGCTGCACTCAATAGGCCAGCAAATTTGAGAAAGTTAGCAGTGGCCATAGGACTGGAAAAGGTCAATTTTCCTTCCAATCCCAAAGAAAGTTAATGCTTTAAATTGCTCAAACTATTGCACAATTTCATTCATCTTACACACTAGTGTAGTAATGCTCAAAATTCTCCAAGACAGACTTCAACAGTACATGAACCATGAACTTCCAGATGTTCAATCTGGATTTGAAAAAGGCAGAGAAACCAGAGATCAAATTGTCAACATCTACTGGATCATGGACAAAGCAAGAGAGTTCCAGAAAAAAAGTATAATTTTCCTTTATTGACTATGCTAAAACCTTTGACAGTGTGGATCACAACAAACTGGAAAATTCTTAAAGAGATGCAAATACCAGACCACCTGACCCTACTCCTGAGAAATCTGTATGCAGGTGAGGAAGTAACAGTTAGAGCTGGACATGGAAAAACAGACTGTTTCCAAATCGGGAAAGGAGTATTTCAAGGATTTATATTGTCACCCTGTTTATATAACTTATATTCAGATAACATCATGAAAAATGCTGAGTTGTATGAAGCATAAGCTTGAATCAACATTGCTGGAAGAAATATCAACAACCTCAGAAATGCAGATGACATCACCCTTATGGTAGAAAGTGAAGAGGAACTAAAGAGCCTCTTGATGAAAGTGAAAAAGGAGAGTGAAAAAGTTGGCTTTAAACTCAGCACTCAGAAAATTAAGATCATGGCATATGATCCCAACACTTGAGGCAAATAGATAGGGAAACAATGGGAACTGTAAGAGGCTTTATATTTCTGGGCTCCAAAATCACTGCAGATGATGACTACAGTCAAGAATTAAAAGATGCTTGCTCCTTGGAAGAAAAGCTATGACCAATCTAGACAGTATATTAAAAAGCAGAGATATTACTTTGCTAACAAAGGCCTGTGTAGTCGAAGTTATGTTTTTTCCAGTAGCCATGTTTGGATGTAAAAGAGTTGGAGTATAAAAAAAAAAAGATGAATGTTGATGAATTGATTCTTTTGAAGTGTGGTGTTGGACAGGCTGTTGAGAGTCTCTTGGACTGCAAGGAGATCCAACCAGTCCTTCCTAAAGGAAATCAGTCCTGAATATTCATTGGAAGTACTGATGTTGAAGCTGAAACTACAGTAGTTTGGCCACCTGATGTGAAGAACTGATTCATTGGAAAAGCCACTGATGCTGGGAAAGATTGAAGGTGGGAGGAGAAGGGAATGAAAGAGGATGAGATGGCTGGATGGCATCACTGACTCTATGGACATTAGTTTGAGTGAGCTCAGGAACTGGAGATTGACCAGGAGGCCTAGTGTGCTGCAGTCCACAGGGTCACAAATAGTCTCACTTGGCTAAGCGGCTGAACTGAACTGATACTTTTGTTTTTAGTGTATTGAGGAAGCAAGGAGCTCATGTTCTCATCAGTTCAGTTCAGTTCAGTTCAGTAACTCAGTCATGTCTGACTCTTTGCGACCCATGAATTGCAGCACGCCAGGCCTCCCTGTCCATCACCAACTCCCGGAGTTCACTCAGACTCAATGTCCATCGAGTCAGTGATGCCATCCAGCCATCTCATCCTCTGTTGTCCCCTTTTCCTCCTGCCCACAATCCCTCCAAGCATCAGAATCTTTGCCAATGAGTCAACCCTTCGTATGAGGTGGCCAAAGTACTGGAGTTTCACCTTTAGCATCATTCATTCCAAAGAACACCCAGGGTTGATCTCCTTCAGAATGGACTGTTTGGATCTCTTTGCAGTCCAAGGGATACTCAAGAGTCTTCTGCAACACCACAGTTCAAAAGCATCAATTCTTCAGCGCTCAGCTTTCTTCACAGTCCAACTTTCACATCCATACATGACCACTGGAAAAACCATAGTCTTGGCTAGATGGACCTTTGTTGGCAAAGTAACGTCTCTGCTTTTCAATATGCTATCTAGATTAGCCATAACTTTCCTTCCAAAGAGTAAGCGTCTTTTAATTTCTTGGCTGCAGTCACCATCTGCAGTGATTTTGGAGCCTCCAAAAATAAAGTCTGACACTGTTTCCACTGTTTTCCCATCTATTTCCCATGAAATGACGGGACCAGATGCCATGATCTTTGCTTTCTGAATGTTGAGCTTTAAACCAACTTTTTCACTTTCCTCTTTCACTTTCATCGGGTGGCTCTTTAGTTCCTTTTCACTTTCTGCCATAAGGGTGGTGTCATCTGCATATCTGAGGTTATTAACATTTCTCCCGGCAATCTTGATTCCAGTTTGTGCTTCATCCAGCCCAGCGTTTCTCATGATGTACTCTGCATAGAAGTGAAGTAAGCAGGGTGACAATATACAGCCTTGACATACTCCTTTTCCCATTTGGAACCAGTCGGTTTTTCCATGTCCAGTTCTAACTGTTGCTTCCTGACCTGCATATAGGTTTCTCAAGAGGCAGGTCAGGTGGTCTGGGATTCCCATCTCTCTCAGAATTTTCCACAGTTTATTGTGATCCACAGAGTCAAAGGCTTTGGCGTAGTCAAGAAAGCAAAAATAGATGCTTTTCTGGAACTTTCTTGCTTTTTTGATGTTTCAGCAGATTTTGGCAATTTGATCTCTGGTTCCTCTGCCTTTTCTAAAACCAGCTTGAACATCTGAAAGTTCATGGTTCACGTATTGCTGAAGCCTGGCTTGGAGAATTTTGACATTACTTTACTAGCATGTGAGATGAGTGCAATTGTGTGGTAGTTTGAGCGTTCTTTGGCATTGCCTTTCTTTGGGATTGGAATGAAAACTGACCTTTTCCAGTCTGTGGCCACTGCTGAGTTTTCCAAAGTTGCTGGCATAGTGAGTGCAGCACGTTCACAGCATCATCTTTCAGGATTTGAATTAGCTCATCTGGAATTCCATCACCTCCACTAGCTTTGTTTGTAGTGATGCTTTATAAGACGCACTTGCCTTCATATTGCAGGATGTCTGGCTTTGGTCCCATCACTTTATGCCAAATACATGGCGAAACCATAAAAATGGTGAGGGACTTAATTTTAGAAGGCTCCAAAATTACTGCAGACGGTGACTGTAGCCTTGAAACTAAAGATGCTTGCTCCTTGGCAGAAAAGCTATGACCAACCTAGACAGCATATTATAAAGCAGAGACTTTACCAGCAAAGGTCCATCTACTCAAAGCTACGGTTTTTCCAGTAGTCATGTATGGATGTGAGAGCTGGACTATAAAGAAAGCTGAATCCCGAATATTTAATGCTTTTCACCTGTGGTGTTAGAGAAGACTCTTGAGACTCCCTGGACTGCAAGGAGATGCAATAAGTCAATCATAAAGGAAATCAGTCCTGAATATTCAGTGGAAGGACTGATGCTGAAGCTGAAACTCTAATACTTTGGCCACCTGATGCGAATGACTCATTGGAAAAGACCTCGATGCTGGGAAAGATTGAAAGTGGGAGGAGAAAGGGATGACAGAGGATGAGATGGCTGGATGGCATCACTGAGTCAATGGACATAAATTTGAGCAGGCTCCAGGAGTTGGTGATGGACAGGGAAGCCTGGCTTTCCCCATGTGGTCCATGGTGTTACAAACTGTAGACACAACTGAGGGACTGAAATGAACTGAACTGAAATACACAAAAAGAAGCATAATATAACTCACTGGAAAGTTTAAGACTTTGGCCCACCACTTCAACCACATGTCCTTCCATCCTAAAAAACAGAGAGGGGCCCCAGAACTCTAGAGAATTTGATTCACTTTCCTAAGTGTTTTTTAATGGTGAATTGCAGTACTAATACACTATTTGTATTTTACTTCCTTTATTGCTTCTCAATTCTCAAATACCTATTCTATTATTAATAACAATCTATATAGATGGGGAAACAGAGGATGATATGGTTAGATAAGCATCACTGCCTCAATGAACATCATTTTGAGCAAACTTCAGGAGACAGTAGAGGAAAGAAGAGTGTGATAGGCTATTGTTCATGGGGCCACAAAGAGCTGGACACAACTGAGTCACTGAACAACAACAAAACTAGTGGCAATGGCAGAGCCTGGTGAAAGAGAATAAAGTAAACAGAGCCAAAGGCCAACTAAGATCCTGCTCTAGCCTTCATTAGCTGTGTGACACTGAGGATATTAATTTACTTCTGTAAGCTTCAGGTTTATCATCTAGAAAATAATGAGAAGTATTTAGAATCACATCATAGAATTTATGTGAACATTAAACATGATGATGAACATAAAATACTTACCACAGTATATGGAAATAGTAAATTCACAACAAAATAAGTATTGTAAGTCCCAGATTGGTATATCAGTAGATAAACCTTCCTAGACTTGAGCCCTAACCACACTATTTTCTTCACTTTTCCCATCTGTTAAATTAGAATTATAAAGTCGACAAATTAAGATTTTTAGGTGAAATGCTTAGTCTGACACCCAAGATTTCAGAATTCATAGGGTTAGGGATGGAAAAGATGAGACATTCTTAAGTATTTTTCTTTGCTGCTGCTGTTGCTGCTGCTGCTGCTGCTGCGTCGCTTAAGTCGTGTCCAACTCTGTGAGACCACAGAGACGGCAGCCCGCCAGGCTCCCCCATCCATGGGATTCTCCAGGCAAGAACACTGGAGTGGGTTACCATTTCCTTCTGCAATGCATGAAAGTGAAAAGTGAAAGTGAAATTGTTCAGTCGTGTTCGACTCCTAGCGACCCCATGGACTGCAGCCTACCAGACCCCTCCATCCATGGGATTTTCCAGGCCAGAGTACTGGAGTGGGGTGCCATTGCCTTCTCCAATATTTTTCTTTAACCATACTTAATAAATTCAACTTACATTATCCTGTCAAAGATACAATCAATTTTATTTTTTTGGTAACTCTAGAATTAAAGTCTTACTAGTAACATGGTTCCTTATTGTTTAATAGCTAAATCTGCATGCTATTCTTTGGATTACAAAAGAGCTGAGACTTACTACTTGGGCCCCAGTCAGAGAAATACAGTAGAGACTTTCAGTGGGGAAAGAGATAGTTGAGGAAACTTGTGCATATTCTTTTCTCAACTGAGTTGACTTTGTAATTAATTCCAAAATCAATTTTGAATCAATAATTGTTTGGCACTTTATATTAGTTGTTAAAATTATGAGAAAAGGTAGAAAGAAAAGCACATGACTTAGAAATTGCTTTTGGCTACACCAAAGGCCTTCTTCCCAGGTGACCCAGTTAGTAAATAATCTGCCTGCAATGCAGAAGACCCAAGTTCAATTCCTGGGTGGGGAAGATCCCCTAGAGATGGAGATGGCAATACATTCCAATATTTCTGCCTGGGAAGTTCCATGGAGAGAGGAGCCTTGTGGGCTATAGTTCATGGGGTCGCAAAGATTCAGACATGACTTTGTGACTACATCATACCAAAGGTACACTGAAAGCTAAAAGTTGGACACTGTGACTGCTAAAATGATACAGTGCTTTGAAGAAACACAAAGGATTGGGGTAAGTTCACTTGCAGGTTGCATGATATGAGCTGGTAAGCCCTGACAGTTACTGATCCCTTCCTTGTGTTTATTTTCTCCTATTTCTCAGCATTTCAGTTCATAATATTGTCTCTTGCGTATATCCTTAAAATCTTGGGGGGGGGGAAGGAAAGGGTATTTTAGAAAGACTCCCAGGTTTTCAAGATATAGTGAGGTAGATTTGTCTTTCAAAATTTCCTTCACACTCTCAGCCATTTATCACAAAATATTCCAGCACATGCCTCTAAAGCAGAATAAAGATCCAGCTCTCTTTCAGAAGAGCTACTTTGTTTGCATATTCAGGCACCATATTGATTTTAATCTTAACAATTTTGCAAAATCCTAACAGTGTTGTAGTTTGTATACCAGATCTTAATCTAACAGATGTGTTTCAGATCAGAGGGATCATGAGAAGTTGGAGGGAATTCCACAGCAACAGTAACTGCATATTAGATCACAAAAACTGTTCCTCATGACGTCTATATTTGTATGTAAAGATTCAGGCCTGACTGGCTGATGAAAAATATAGAAAAAATATGATAAATATTTAAAATAAATATATATATGACAGGTATAAACTAAATATTCAAATTAGTAAAATTTTTCTGCACTTTATATACTATATATGCATTTTATCTATAAACAGTAAATTATTTATTTATATATGTGTGTCTATCCAAACACACAAACTAACATATATATGGGATATAAACATACATATATATTTACATACTTTAGTGGAAGAATTGTGGAAAATTGCTTGTTATGTTGTTTTAAATCTACTCTTATCTTTCTTTTCCTTCCCTTCCAAGCAAGTAAAATTATGATTATGGTAAGCAAAGTTTAAAAAGCAACATTTAATCTCAAAAAATGTAAGCAAAGACTTAAGCAAACAAACGAAGTCTTTTAGAATTTTTTGAAAGGACAGTAATTTATTATGTTATTTAGAAAACATTATACAGTATCTGACACTTAGTATGTGTTAATTCTCATCAATGAGTGAGTAAATTAGTTAATGAATGAAAATGATATTTAAAGAATTATTGGATCCAAGCATCTATGCTTCATTTTACTGCACTCACAAACATATAAACATGTTTTGTCTTTCTATTTCTGGGGGAGGACACTTAGATTCAATACTATGCATCAGGTTTCATGGGCTAATTGTATTGTGAGGAACACTTTAATTGAAAGCCAAACAACATAAGCACTTCACTAAGGACATATCAAACAAGCTCACATTCATGAACATCACAAAGAAAAATGTGTTTCACGGCTTATGACCAACCAGTGATTTTATCATTTTGCAGACTATGCTGACCACTTATTCTATACTGAACAGTAGATGGAATATACTAAAGCTAATGAGTGTTTTTTAAGACTGTATGCAAATTTTGTCCTTTAAGTGTTCATAGTGGATCATGATCTTGAGAACTAAGAGGATTAAATATGTATGTATATTAATTTTTACATTTGCCACCATATTTAAAAATTTTTCAATCACAAAATTTCCATTAGACAAACAAAAAATTACTGAGTTAAACAAAAGAAAATACTGAGACACATTTAATGAGAAAAGCTTATTGAGTTAAACAAGTCCCTTTTTGCAAAATTCAGGCCAAGATTGAAGAAAGTAGGGAAAACCGCTAGGCCATTTAGGTACAACCTAAATCATCCCTTATGACTGATATCCCTCAAGACCTAAATAATATCCCCTTATACAGAGGAGATGACAAACATATTGAAGGGACTGATCTGGTAAGCAGAGTGCCTGAAGAAATATGGACAGAGGTTCATAACTGTACATGAGGTAGTGATCAAAATCTTTTCAAAGAAGAAATTCAAGAAGGCAATGTAGTTATCTGAGCAGGATTTATAAATAGTTGAGGAAAGAAGTGAAAAGCAAGCAAGAAAGGAAAAGCTAGTTCCAGAGATGAGAGATTTAAGAAGGCCTTCTTAAATGAATAATTCAAAGAAAAAGAGGAAAACAGTAGAATAAGAAAAACTAGAGATGTCTTCAAGGGAATTGAAGATCCCAGGGGAACATTTCATACAAGGATGGGTATGATACAGAGCAGAAATGATATGGACCTAACAGAAGCAGAAGAGATTGAAAAGAGGAGGCAAGAATACACAGAATAACTGTACAAATAAAAGATCTTTTGACTAAGATAGACATGATGGTGTAGTCAATCAACTAAAGTTATACATCCTGGTGTGTGAAGTCAAGGGGCCTAAGGAAGCATTACTACAAACACAGCAAGTGGAGGTGATGGAATTCCAGCTGAGCTGTTTAAAATCCTAGAAGATTTAAAATCTTAATAGCTATTTAAATCCTGTTAAAGTTCTATGCTCTGTATGTCAACTAATTTGGAAAGCTCAGCAGTGGCCACAGGATTGCAAAAGGTCAGCTTTAATTCCAATCTGAAAGAAGGGCAATACAAAAAAATGTTGAAACTGCCACACAATTGTGTTCATTTCTCATGTTAGGAAGGTTATATTCAAAATCTTTCAAGCTAGCCTTCGGCAGTATATGACCCAAGAATTTTCAGATATACCAGCTGGATTTAGAAAGGACAGAGGGACCAGAGATCAAATTTCCAACATCCATTGGATCATAGAGAAACCAAGAGAATTTATATATATATATATATATATATATATATATATATATATATATATATATATATATATATATATATTTCTCCTTCATTGACTATGCTAAAGACTTTTTGTGGATCACAACATATCATGGAAAATTCTTAGAGATGGGGATACCAGACTACCTTACCTGCCTTCTGAGAAACCTCAAGAAGCAACAATTAGAACTGGACATGGAACAACAGACTGGTTCCAAAATGGGGAAAGAGTACATCAAGGCTGCATATTGTCACCTGCTTATTTAGCTTATATGTAGAGTACATCTTCACAACCAAGGGATTGTGCAAAATTCCAGGCTAGATGAAGCAAAACAAGGAATAAAAATTGTCAGGAGAAATATCAATAACCTCAGATATGCAGATGACACCACCCTTATGGCAGAAAGTGAAGAAGAACTAACTAAAGAGCCCCTTGATGAAAGTGAAAGAGGGGAGTGAAAAAGTTGGGTTTAAATTCAACATTCAAAAAACTAAGATTATGGCATCTGGTCCCATCACTTCATGGCAAATATATGGGGAAACTGGAAACAGTGGCTGAATTTTATTTTTGAGGGCTCCAAAATCACTGCAGATGGTGATTGCAGTCTTGAAATTATAAGACACTTACTCCTTGGAAGAAAAGCTATGACCAACCTAGACAGCATATTAAAAAGCAGAGACATTATTTGCTGACAAAGGTCAATTTGGTCAAACCTGTTTTTTCCTGTAGTCATGTATGGATGTGAGAGTTGGACTAGAAAGAAAGCTGAACGCTGAAGACGGATGCTTTTGAACTGTGGTGTTGGAGAAGACTCTTGAGTCCCCTGGACTGCAAGGAGATCAAACCAGTCAATTCCAAAGAAAAGCAACCCTTGGTTTTCATTGGAAGCACTGAAGCTAAATTGAAACTCCAATACTTTGGCCACCTGATGCAAAGAAATGCGTCATTGGAAAAGATCCTGTTGCTGGGGAAGATTGAAGGAGTAGGGGACAACAAAGGATGAGATGGTTGGATGGCATCAGCGACTTGATGGACATAAGTTGAGCAAGCACAAGGAGTTGGTGATGGACAGGGAAGCCTGGCCTACTACAATCCATGGTGTCATAGAGTTGGACATGACTGACTGACTGAACTTACTGACTGACTGCTCCTTGGAAGAAAAGCTTTGACAAATCTAGGCAATGTATTAAAAGGCAGAGACATCAGTTTGCTGACAAGGGTCTGTTTACTCAAAGCTATGATTTTCCCATGGTCATGTATGGATGTCTACATTTGACCATAAAGAAGGCTGTGCCCCAAAGAATTGATGTTTTTTAATTATGGGTTTGGGGTCCCTTGGACAGCAAGGAGATCAAATCAGTCAATCTTAAAGGAATTCAACCCAGAATATTCATTGGAAAGACTGATGCTGAACCTTCAATACTTTGACTACCTGATGCAAAGAGCTGTCTCATTGGAAAATATCTTGATGCTGGGAAAGACTTAAGGCAAAAAGAGAGGAGGGTTGCAGAGAATGAGATGATTGGATGACATCACTGACTCAATGGACACTACTTTCAGCGAACTGTGGGATATAGTGAAGAACAGGGGAACCTGACATGCTGCAGTCCATAGGGTTGAAAAGAGCTGGAGATGACTTTAGCAAGTGAGCAGCAACAAAGAGAAAATTAGTACAATAGAAATATCAATGAAATTTTTGCTGGGAATGATGTCATTAAGTAGTGTTCTAAAATTTGTTCAGGAAATATATTTAAGAATATCAAACATAAACCAATAAGATGATGAGTAATGAAAAGTCTTGGGAGATATTGAATTGTAAAGTAAAATCATAATCTCACTTTAAATATAAATATAAATTATTTTAAAGTCATGACTCCATCAATAGGGCACAGGAGGCAAATAGCTTCACAAATTTATATGCATCTTATTTGGTATGTTGTTGTTATTCAGTCACTCAGTCATATCTGAATCTGTGCAACCTCATGGACTGCAGCATGCCTGGCTTCCCTGTCCTTCGTGATCTCCTGGAGTTTGCTCAAACTCATGTCCATTGAATCAGTGATGCCATCCAACCATTTCATCCTCTGTCATCCCCTTCTCCTGCCTTCAATCTTTCCAGCAGCATCAGGGTCTTTTACAATGAGTTGATTCTTCACACCAAGTGGCCAAACTACTGGAGCTTCAGTTTCACCATTGGTCCTTCCAATGTATAGTCAGGGTTGATTTCCTTTAGGATTGACTAGCTTGATCTCCTTCCTGTTCAAGGGACACTTACGAATCTTTTCCAGCCTCACAGCTCAAAAGCATCAATTTTTCAGTGTTCAGACTTCTTTTTGTTTTGATTCTCACACCCATACATGACTATTGGAAATATCATCACTTTGACTGCAGGCCTTCATTGGCAAATTGATGTCACTCTTTTTAATATGTTGTCTATGTTTGTCATGTTTTTTTCTTCCAGGGAGGAAACATCTTTTAATTTCATAGCTTCAATCACCATCTGCAGTTATTTTGGAGCCAAATAAAACAAAATCTGTCACTGTTTCCATTATTTCCCCATCTATGTGCCACGAAGTGATGGAACCATAGGCCATGATCTCAATTTTTGAATGTTGAGTTTGAAGCCAGATTTTTCACTCTCCTCTTTGAGCTTGATCAAGAGGTTCTTTAGTTCCTCTTCACTTTCTGCCATTAGGATGGTGTCATCTATGTATCTGAGGTTATTAATATTTCTCCCAGCAATTTTAATTCCAGCTTAAGCTTCATCCAGCCTGGGAGTTTGAATGATGTACTCTGCATATTAATTAAATGAGCAAGATTATAATATACAGTCTTGACATAGAACCCCCAAAGATTATTCTGTTATTGCTGAAAACAGCACATTGTTCTAGTTTTACATTTCCTGAAAGAAACCATATCTTAGTCCTACCATAATAAAATATAATAGAACCGTTAATGCTTTCAATAGTTAAAGTTTAATCTTCACACAATTATGCAATTTAAGAATCAACATGCTCATGTATTTTCAGATAAGATAAATGAGTTTCAGAAATTTTCATGAGCCCGCCTGCTGTGGTAAATTCTCTCATCAGCATCATTTCACTCACTCAGTCATCTCCAATTCTTTGAGACCCCATGGACTTTAGGACAACAGGCTTTCCCTGTCCATCACCGATTCCTGGAGTTTACTCAAACTCATGTCCATTGAGTTGGAGATGCCATCCAACCATCTTATCCTCTGTCACCTCCTTCATCTATGCCTTCAATGCTTCCCAAAATCACAGACTTTTCCAATGAGCCAGATCTTTAAATCAGATGGCCAGTGTACTGGAGTTTCAGCTTCAACATAAGTCCTTCCAATGAATATTAAGGACTGATTTCATTTAGGATTGACTGCTTGGGTCTGCTTGCAGTCCAAGGGACTCTCAAGAGTTTTTGAACACCAGTTCAAAAACATCAATTCTTTGGTGCTCAGCTTTATTTATAGTCCAATTCTTACATCTATACATGACTCCTGGGAAAAGCATAGCTTTGATTAGATGGGCCTTTGTTGGCAAAATAATGTCTCTGCTTTTTAACATGCTGTCTAAGTTGGTCATAGCTTTTCCTCCAAGGAGCAAGCACCTTTTAATCTCATGGCTTCAGTTACCACCTGCAGTAAAATAAAGTCTATCACTGTTTCCATAGTTTCCCCATTTATTTGCCATAAAGTGATGAGACTGGATACCATGGCCTTAGTTTTCTGAATGCTAAGCTTTAAGTCTGCTTTTTTACTCTACTCTTGCAATTTATCAAGAGGCTCTTTAGTTCTTCTTTGCTTTCTGTCATAAAGGTGGTATCATCTGCATATCTGAGTTTATTGATATTTCTCCCGGCAATCTTGATTCCAGCTTGTGCTTCATCTAGCCTGGCATTCTGCATGATATACTCTGCATATGACTTAAATAAGCAGGATGACAATATACAGCCTTGATGTCCTCCCTTGCCAATTTAGAACCAGTCTGTTGTTCCATGTCCAGTTCGAACTGTTGCTTCTTGACCTGCATACAGATTTCTCAGGAAGTATGTCAAGTGGTCTGGTATTCCCATCTCTTTAAGAATTTTCCACAGTTTGTTGTGATCCACACAGTCGAAATCTTTGTCATATTCAATAAAGCAGAAGCAGATTTTTTTTTTTTTCTGGAACTCTCTCACTTTTTCTATGATTGAACAGATATTGGCAATTTGATCTCTGATTTCCCTGCCTTTTCCAAATTTAGCTTGAAAATCAGGAATTTCATGGTTCATGTACTGCTGAAGCCTGGCTTGGAGGATTTTGAGCATAACTTTGCCAGCATGTGAAATTAGTATAATTGTGCAGTAGTTTGAACATACTTTGGCATTGCCTTTCTTTCAGATTGAAATGACAACAGATCTTTTCCAGTCTTGTGGCTGCTGCTGAGATCTTCAAATTTGATAGCATATTGAGTGCAGCACTTTCACAACATCATCTTTTAGGGTTTGAAATAGCTCAACTGGAATTCCACCCCCCTCACTACCTTTGTTCCATTCCCCCCCCCCCACTACCTTTGTTCATAGTGAGGCTTCCTAGGGCCCTCTTGACTTTGCATTCCAGGATGACTGGCTCTAGGTGAGTGACCACACCATCGTGGTTATCTGGGTCATAAAGATCTTTTTTGTATAGTTCTTCTGTGCATTCTTGCCACCTCTTCTTAATGTCTTCTGCTTCCGTTAGGCCCATACAATTTATGTCCTTAATTGAGGCCATCTTTGCATGAAATGTTCCCATGGTATCTCTAATTTTCTTGAAGAGATCTCTAGCCTTTCCCATTCTATTGTTTTCCTCTATTTCTTTGCACTGATCACTGAGGAAGTTTATCTTATCTCTCCTTGCTATTTTTTGGAACTCTGCATTCAAAATGGGCATATCTTCCCTTTTCTCCTTTGCCTTTAGTTTCTCTTCTTTTTTCAGCAATTTGTAAGTCCTCCTCAGACAGCCATTTTGCCTTTTTACATTAGTCAGCATTCAAGTAGTCACATGCGGCAATCACATATGTTTCTTCATTTATTTATTTCTTCCTAAGGCTGAGTACCGAAGAATTGATGCTTTTGAACTGTGGTGCTGGAGAAGACTCTTGAGAGTCCCTTGGATTGCAAGGAGATCCAACCAGTCAATTCTAAAGCAGATCAGTCCTGGGTGTTCATTGGAAGGACTGATGTTGAAGCTGAAATTCCAATACTTTGGCCACCTGATGTGAAGAGCTGACTCATTGGAAAAGACCCTCATGCTGGGAAAGACTAAGGGCAGGAGGAGAAGGGGATGACAGAGGATGAGATGATTGGATGGTATCACCGACTTAATGGACATGGGTTTGGGTGGACTGGGAGTTGGTGATGGACAGGGAGGCCTGGCGTGCTGTGGTTCATGGGGTCACAAAGAGTCAGACACGACTGAGAAACTGAAATGAACTAAACTGAACTGAAGCCATGAAAACATTGACAGTAAGAAAGAAGCTATACTGTTTCTTTTGGGGAAACATAGAACAATTAACAAACTATTGAATTTCAATTTTAAAAGTGTTGCACTGTATCTTTGAATTAGAATGTAGAGACCTAAGAGCAGAATTCCCCAAATGAGCCTTTCCACTAGTAGCTACTTTGAATTCTTTGCTTCTGTTTACTTACAGAAGGCATTTCTCAGTCAATAACTGTCTTTCTAAAGTTGTTCTTTCTAAGTGGAGACACTTAAGATGAATATAATAGCCTGATGGGTGAAAATCATAAAATGAAATATTCAAGGCCATGTACATTTTGCTACATTAAATTAAAAACACACTTCTACTGTAATGCCCCATTAAATAAAAAAGAATGCAAGAAGAATGTAAACAATATTTTTATTAAATAATAGATTATTTTATTGGTTTTATGATGTCCATATGATGAACAGATGTTTATTTTTATAAATTTGCATTAAAAAAGAAAACATTGCATAAATCTTGCCTAAAATACTAGATAGAAGTAAGCATTATTTTCATGATTAATGCTTTATTGAAGTCTTCAAAAATTTTTCAAAAATCTGAGATCATACTATGTATGCTCTTTTGGAGTCTGATTTATCCCAGCACCAGTGAATTTTCCAATGATTCAGCTGTTCACATTAGATAACCAAAATCCTTTCCCTGATGCTGGGAAAGATTGAGGGTGGAAGAAGAAGAGGGTGTCAGAGGATGAGATGGATGGATAGCATCACCAATGCAATGGACATAAATTTTGGCAAACTTCAGGAGATAGTGAGGGACAGAGAGGTCTGGCATTTGGCAGTCCATGGTATCTCATAGAGTTGAACACAACCTGGGTGGCTGAATAAAAAAAGTTTTGGTTTTTAATTGCTAATATAAATTGAGATTTTTTTTCTTTTTGTTATATATTCTTCTAAAGAATTATTTCTAATATTTGTCTATTAAGGTACTCTATGTATAATGTAATTTAACCACTTCCTTCTAATTAGTTATTGTGACAACTAATATTTCATGAAATATAATGAAATTAAAACTGTAGTAAACAAGTTTTTGATAAATGATAGACGAGGAATTCATTGCCAAAACTGTTGAAGTCCTGTTTTGAAAGACTTGTGACATATTTTGTCAAATACACAATATCTTCCAGACCTTATAAAGTAATGTTCATTGCATGTGTGTGTTAGCCTATATAGCCTTTCCAGTACTAGATACTTTCATTAAAATAGCTTTGAAAAAGGTGACAGCTGAAAATTCTACTTAATGTCTGAATACATTATATTCACTTAACATTGAACCTGATTATTATGTGCATATGTATATAAAATCACATCTAATCCCTTGACAAACAGTTAAAAAAAAGGAAGAGACATCACTTTTCCAATAAAGGGCCATACAGTCAAAGCTATGGTCTTTCCAGGAGTTATGTAGAAATGTAAGAGTTGGGCCATAAAAAAAGCTGAGCACTAAAGAATTTAGGCTTTTGATGCTGGAGAAGATTTTTGAGAGTCCCTTGAACAGCGAGGAGATACAATCCATGCATCCTTTTTTTTTTTTTTCACATATACTGCTTCAAAAAGCCGCTGCTACCCCACGTTCAAGGTCAGGAGCAGAGGCCATGTGGAGATACCCCACGTGCAAGGTAAGAGAACCCCAGAAAGACAGTAGGCACTGAGAGAGGGCATCAGAGGGCAGACAGACTGAAACCACAATCATAGAAACCTAACAACAACAACAAAAACAATCTGATCATATGGACCACAACCTTGTTTAACTCAATGAAATTAAGGCATGCCATGTAGGGCCACCCAAGAGGGACAGGTGATGGTGGAGAGTTCTGAGAAAGTGTGATCAACTGGAGTAAAGAATGACAAACCACTTCAGTATTCTTGCCTTGAGAACCCCATAAACAGTATGAAAAAGCAAAAAGATAGGACATTGAAAGATGAACTTCCCAGGTCAGTAGGTGCCCAATATGTTACTGGAGATCAATAGAGAAATAACTTCAGAAAGAGTGAAAGGACAGAGCCAAAGAAAAAACAACGCCCAGTTGTGGATGTGACTGGTAATGGATGCAAGGTTCAATGCTGTAAAGAACAATATTGCATAGGAATCTGGAATGTTAGGTCCATGAATCAAGGCAAATTGGAAATGGTCAAACAGGAGATGGCAAGAGTGAATGTCAAAATTGTAGGAATCAGCAAACTAAAATGGACAGGAATTTAACTCAGATGACCATTATATCTACTATTGTGAGAAAGAATCCTTTAGAAGAAATGGAGTAGCCATCACAGTCAACAAAAGAGTCCAAAATTCAGTACTTGGATGCAATCTCAAAAAAGACAGAATGATTTCTGGTCATTTCCAAGGCAAAACATGCAATATCACAGTAATCTAAGTCTATGCCCTGACCAGTAATGATGAAGAAGCTGAAATTGAACAGTTCTATGAAGACCTACAAGACCTTTTAGAAATAATATCCAAAAAAGATTTCCTTTTCATTATATGGGACTAGAAAGAAAAAAGGAACTCAAGAAACCCCTGGGAATAACAGGCAGATTTGCCTTGGGGACAGAATAAAGCAGGGCAAAGGCTCATGGAGTTTTGCCAAGAGAACACACTGGTCATAGCAAACACCTTCTTCCACCACAAGAGAAGACTGTACAGATGGACATCACCAGATGGCCAACACTAAAATCAGATAGATTACATTTTTTGCAGCCAAAGTTGGAGAAGCTGTATACAGTCAGCACAAACAAGACCAGGAGATGACTGTGGCTCAGATCATGAACTCCTTATTACCAAATTCAGACTTAAATTGAAGAAAGTGGGGAAAACCATTAGACGATTCAGGTATGACCTAAATTAAATCCCTTACGATTATACAGTGGAAGTGAGAAATATCTTTAAGGGACTAGATCTGAGAGACAGAGTGCCTGGTGAACTATGGACAAAGGTTTGGGACATTATATAGGTGACAGGAAGGAAGACCATCCCCAAGAAAAATAAATACAAAATAGTAAAATGCTATCTGAGGAGGCCTTACAAATAGCTGTGAAAGAAGAGCAGCCAAAATCATTGGAGAAAAGGAAAGATATACCCATTTGAATGAACAGTTCCAAAGAATAGCAAGGAGAGATAAGAAAGCCTTTCTCAGTGATCAATGCAAAGAAATAGAGGAAAACAATAGAATGGGGAAGGCTAGAGATCTGTTCAAGAACATTAGTGATACCAAGGGAATACTTCTTACAAAGATGTGCTCAATTAAGGACAGAAATGGTATAGACCTAACAGAAGCAGAAGATATTAAGAAGAGGTGGCAAGAATACACAGAAGAACTATAGAAAAAAAAGACCTTTATGACCCAGATAATCACGATGGTGTGATAACTCACCTAGAGCCAGACATCCTGGAATGTGAAGTCAAGTGGGCCTTAGGAAGCATCACCACAAACAAAGCTAGAGGAGGTGATGGAATTCCAGTGGAGCTATTCCAAATCCTAAAAGATGATGCTGTGAAAGTGCTACACTAAATATGCCAACAAATTTGGAAAACTCAGCAGTGGCCACAGGACTGGAAAAGGTCAGTTTTCATTTCGATCCCAAAGAAAGGCAATGCCAAAGAATGCTCAAAGTACTGCACAATTGCACTCATCTCACACGATAGCAAAGCAGTGATCAAAACTCTCCAAGCGAGGTGTCAATTATACATGAATCATGAACTTCCAATTATGCAATCTGGTTTTAGAAAAGGCAGAGGAACCAGAGATCAAATTGCCAAGCATCTGCTGAATTATCAAAAAAGCAAGAGAGTTACAGGAAAACATCTATTTCTGCTTTATTGACTATGCCAAAGCCTTTGACTGTGTGGATCACAATAAACTGTGGAAAATTCTGAAAGAGATGGGAATCCCAGACCACCTGACCTGCCTCTTGAGAAACCTGTATGCAGGTCAGGAAGCAACAGTTCAAACTGGACATGGAACAACAGACTGGTTCCAACTTGGAAAAGGAATACTTCAAGGCTGTATATTGTCACCAGGCTTATTTAACTTATATGCAAAGTACATAATGAGAAACACTGGGCTGGATTAAACACAAGCTGGAATCAAGCTCGCCAGGAGAGATACAAAAACCTCAGATATGCAGATGACATCACACTTATGCCAGAAAGTGAAGAACTAAAGAGCTTCTTGATGAAAGTGAAAGAGGAGAGTTAAAAAGTTGGCTTAAAGCTCAACATTCAGAAAACTAAGATCATGGCATCTGGTCCCATCACTTCATGAAAAATAGATAGGGAAACAATGGAAACAGCGGCTGACTTTTTTTTTTTTTAAATTCCAAAATCACTGCAGATTGTGACTGCAGCCATGAAAATAAAGACATTTACTCCTTGGGAGGAAAGTTGTGACCAACTTAGACAGCAGATTAAAAAGCAGAGAGATTACTTTGCCAACAATGGTCCATCTAGTCAAGGCTATGATTTTTCCAGTAGTCATGTATGCATGTGAGAAATGGACTATAAAGAAAGCTGAGCATCAAAGAATTGATTCTATTGAACTGTGTTGCTGGGGAAGACTCTTGAGAATCTCTTAGACTGCAAGGAGATCCAATCCATTCAATCCCAAAGGAGATCAGTCCTGGGTGTTCATTTTAATGACTCATGTTCAAACTGAAACTGCAATATTCTAGCCACCTCATGTGAAGAGCTGACTCATTTGAAAAGACCCAAATGCTAGGGATGATTGTGGGTAGGAGGAGAAGGGGACAACAGAGGATGAGATGGTTAGATGGCATCACCGACTCAATGGACATGAATTTGGGTTACCTCTGGAAGTTGGTGATGGACAGGGAGGCCTGGCGTGCTGCAGTCCATGAGGTTTCAAAGAGTCGGACATGACTGAGCGACTGAACTGAACTGAAAAAGCTGCTCATATATTAGAACAAATGCTCCTTGGATTGTCTTTATAATGCAAAATGACTTTATTTTTAAATTTACTTTTCTGTATTAATGCATAACTTTTTTCCTTGTTTTAACTCATTTTTTAAAATTATAATACATAAATATGCAGAAACACACTTACATACACAGAAAATAAACAATATTGCAATTTAATGTCTATGTTATTATCTGAGAGTTGTCCATAACATTCCTTATTATTATTTTTTGTCTGTAAAATATGTAGTGATGTCACCTCAATTATTTCCATAATTGATAACTTGTGTTTCTCTCTTTATTTTTTTACCTGGTATATTTGTCTTTGATGTTTCATCAATTTTATTGATCTTATCAAAGATTTAGGTTTGGTTTCAAAAAGCAAGCGCTAGAGGAAATATTAATGGATAGATAATAAATGTAATATAATACCAGACCACCTGACCTGCCTCTTGAGAAACCTGTATGCAAGTCAGGAAGCAACAGTTAGAACTGGGCATGGCACAACAGACTAGTTTCAGATAGGAAAAGGAGTACGTCAAGGCTGTATATTATCACCCTGCTTATTTCACTTCTATGCAGAGTACATCATGAGAAATGCTGGACTGGAAGAAACACAAGCTAGAATCAAGATTGCCGGGAGAAATATCAATAACCTCAGATATGCAGATGACACCACCCTTATGGCAGAAAGTGAAGAGGAACTAAAAAGCTTCTTGATGAAAGTGAAAGAGGAGAGTGACAAAGTTGCCTTAAAGCTCAACATTCAGAAAACGAATATCACGGCATTAGGTCCCATCACTTAATGGGAAATAGATGGGGAAACAGTGTCAGACTTTATTTTGGGGGGCTCCAAAATCACTGCAGATGGTGATTGCAGCCATGAAATTAAAAGACGCTTACTCCTTGGAAGAAAAGTTATGACCAACCTAGAAAGCATATTCAAAAGCAGAGACATTACTTTGCCGACTAAGGTCTGTCTAGTCAAGACACTGGTTTCTCCTGTGGTCATGTATGGATGTGAGATTTGGACTGTGAAGAAGGCTGAGCACTGTAGAATTGATGCTTTTGAACTGTGGTGTTGGAGAAGACTCTTGAGAGTCCCTTGGACTGCAAGGGGATCCAACCAGTCCATTCTGTAGGAGATCAGCCCTGGGATTTCTTTGGAAGGAATGATGCTAAAGCTGAAACTCCAGTACTTTGGCCACCTCATGTGAAAAGTTGACTTATTGGGAAAGACTGTGATGCTGGGAGGGATTAGGGGCAGGAAGATAAGGGGACGACAGAGGATGAGATGGCTGGATGGCATCACTGACTAGATGGACGTGAATCTGGGTGAACTCCTGGAGATGGTGGTGGACAGGGAGGCCTGGTGCTGCGATTCGTGGGGTCGCAAGGAGTCAGACATAACTGAGCTTAACTGAAGCACACACACACACACAACTGCACGACATACAAAATAATAGCACATTTCTATAAAAAATTATGTAGGTTTATTTATTTCTAAGAGTTTTATTGTACCATAATTCATGTACCATACCACAGAATGCATCCATTCAAAGTGTACAATTCAATGTTTTTTGTTTGTTTGTTTTTTATTTCACAGATATATGTAATCATCACCACAATCAATTTTGTTTTCTTTTGTATTTTTTTAAATTAAAGTATAGGTGTTTTACACTGCTGTATCAGTTTCCGTTATACAGCAAAATAAATCAACTATATATATACATTTATCCCCTCTTTTCTTAAATTTCCTTCCCATTTTCACCACAAAACACTGAGTTCCCTGTCCTATAAAGAAAGTTCCCATTAGTTATCTATTTTATACATGAAAGTGAAAGTGAGAGTGTTTTTTGTTCTGTTGTGTCTGACTCTTTGTGACCCCATGGACTGTAGCCTGTCAGGCTCCTCTGTCTCAGAATTCTTCAGGCAAGAATACTAGAATGAGTTGCCATTTATTTCTCCAGGGAATATTCCAAACCCAGGGATCAAACCTGGGACTCCAGCATTGCAGGCAGATTCTTTACCATTTGAGCCACTAGAGCAGCCCATTTTATACATAATACTGCCTATATGTCAACTCAAATCTCCTGATTTCTCCCTTTCCCTCTTAACCATATATTTGTTCTGTATACATCTCTATTTCTATTTTGCAAGTAAAATCACCTATACAATTTTTTCTAGATTCCACATATATGTTTTAATATATGCCATATTTGTTTTTTTCTCTATTTGGATTCACTTTATATGTCAGTCTCTAGGTCCATCCACATCTCTGCTAAAGACACAATGTTTATTGCCTTTAATGCTGAGTAATATTCCATTGTATATATGTACTACATCTTCTGTATCCATTCTTCTTTTGATAGACATTTAGGTTGCTTCCATGTTCTGGTTATTGTGAATATTACTTCCATGAACAGTTGGCTGCATGCAGCTTTTTAAATTATAATTTTCTCTGAGTATATGTCCAGGAGCGGGATTGCTGTGTTATATGGTAGCTCTATTTTTAGCTTTTTAAGGCACAGCCACACTGTTCTCCATAGTGGCTGTATCAATTTACATTCCCATCAAAGGTGTAAGATAATTCCATTTTCTCCCCACCCTCTCTAGCATTTATTGTTTGTTAGATATTTTGATGATGGCCATTCTGAGAATGTAACTTTATACCTTATTGTAACTTTGATTTGAATTTCTCAAATAATTGGAAATGTTGATATTTCTTCATATGTTTGATGGCCATCTGTATGTCTGCTTTAGTGAAATATCTCTTTAGGTCTTCACCCTTTGTTTGATTCGGTTGCTCTTTTTGATATTGAGCTGCATGCATTTTGGAGATTAATCTCTTGTCAATTGCTTTGTTTTCAAATATTTTCTCCCATTCTGAAGGTTGTTTTTTAATCTTGTTTGTGGATTTATTTGGTGTGCAAAAGCTATTCAGTTTAATTAGGTCTCATTTGTCTATTTTTTCAATTTTTATTTTTACTTTATTTTACTTTACAATACTGTATTGGTTTTGCCATACATTGACATGAATCCACCATGGGTGTACATGTGATCCCAAACATGAACCCCCCTCCCACCTCCCTCCCAACAACATCCCTCTGGGTCATCCCCGTGCACCAGCACCAAGCATGCTGTATCCTGAATCGGACATAGACTGGTGATTTTACTTTCATTACTTTAGGAAGTGAATCAAAAAAGTCTTTGTGTTGTGTATGTCAGAGTGTTTTACCTATGCTTTTCTCTAAAAGTTTTATAGTGTCCTGATTTACATTTAGACATTTAATTAATTGTGTGTGTGTGTGTGTATGTGTGTGTGGTGTTATGGAGTGTTCTAATTTTGTTATTTTATATGTAGCTGTCCAGTTTTCACAACACATTTGTTGAAGAGGTTGTCTTTTCTCCCTTTCTCCTTTCTCATTGATTAGGTGACCTTGGGTGGGTGGGTTTGTTTATGGACTTTCTGTCCTATGCTGTTAATCTGTTGTTGTTGTTGTTGTTGTTTTCTCTCTCTCCCTCTCTTTTTCTATTTTTGTGCTAGTACCATACAGTCTCACTTACTGCAGCTTTGTAGTATCATCTGAAATCAAGGAGCCTGATTCATCCAGCCTGTGCCTTTCTTTCTCAAGATAGTTTTGGCTATTTGGGGTCTTTTGTGTTTCCATACAAATTGTAAATTGTTTTATTCTAATTCTGTGAAAAAATGTCATTGCTAATTTGATAGGATTGCATTAAAACTATGGGTTGCTTTGGATATTATAGTCATTTCACATCATTGATCCTTCTAATCCCAGGATATGATATATCATTTCGTCTGTATCATCTTTGATTAATTTCATCACTATCTTATAGCTTTCTTTCAACTGGTATCTTGCCTTGTTTTTAAAAGAAATGACTGATGGAAAAGCAAGGCAGGGGTAGCAGGCGTGTGAGTATTGACCACAAGGGTGGTGGAGACAAAGCAGGCCACAAGAAGGAGCACAGGCAGTCCAGTTGAGCCATGAATGTCACTGCTGGGAAGATCACTGGGAGCTGGGTAGCCAGTCAGTAGCTCTGCATCTTGGAAGAAACATAATCTTGCTCAAGAGTGTGGGGTCATCCTACCTATGTCTGTAGAAGAATATCAAGTAGAGCAGCTATATTCCATGGCTGGGGCCAGTGGAAATGAAATGGGTGATGGTGAAAATGTGAAGGTCTTGGCAAACACCACCTATGAAAAGAACAGTGAGAAAGGCCACTACACACACACACACACACACACACAATGTCTACCACTTACAGAGAAAATTGTCCATATTTGTTCAAATGCTGGTCCAAGAAGGAACCCTGAATATATTTGAAAAAGCATGGCATGATAACTCTTATTGCAGACCTGTTAATATAAGTGAGTACATGAAAGAAGGCTTTTTGATTAAAATTGAAACCTGGCAAAAACCAGATCTTGGCACCCAGGAGAATGTACATTAACTGGAGACTCAGGCATGGAAACATGTGGAAGCCATTATATAGACATTGTAGATAGAAAAAAAGTACTTAGTAAACATTACAAAGCAGAAGAAGACTCAGAATAATTTAAATATTTCAAAACAGGCCAGGGACTATTGAGTCCTAATTGGAAGCAAGAACTTATAAATCAGAGAGATATTCCATACTTGTGTGCATACAAACTGGACATTGTAAAGTTCAAGTGGTGGGTGATGCTTGCAGAATAAAGTGGAAAAACTTAATAAAAAGCAAACATGGCATCTGTTTACAACAAACAGACATCTGTTTGGTCTGCTCAATAAGTGGGTTGACCTGACTGTGGACAACATTCAAATGATGGAAGAAAGGAAGAGACAGCTAGGTGAGATGAGAGAGAACGATCCAGTGAAAGGAATGATGGCAGATGACTAAATCCATCCCTCCTATTTCTGTACCTTTTGCAAGACAGAGGTTAACAGGAAGGCACAGCAGCTCCACCCTCCCAAATGACAGAGCATGCAGAATCAGCCTTTCTGTGCCCATCCTCCAGGCAACTTTAAATCCCTTACTGTAGCTAATTCCAAATGCCACTTAATATTGTGAACAACTAAGCCATCTAGTATTATGAAACCCCTGTCTGAAAGCCTGAACTTCTGAGATACATGCCTACATTAACAGTTCCTCCCTTTTCAACCACCGTGTTCTCAACACATGTATGTGTCCACCTCTTTATTTCCAAGTGACATATTTATTTAATGTGATGACTTTTTAAAATTAATTTAATTGGCCAATAAGTATTTTACAGCTTTGGGATGGTTTTTGCCATGAATCAGCCACAGGTACACATATGTTCCCTCATCCTGAAACCCCCTCCCACCTCCCTCCCAATCCTATCCCTCTGGGTTGCCTCAGAGCACTAGCTTTGGGGACCCTGCTTCATGCATCGAACTTGCACTGGCCATCTGTTTTACATATGATAATATACATGTTTCAATGTTTTTCTCTCAAGTCATCCCACCCTCACCTTACCCCGCTGAGTTCAAAATATGTTTTTATTGTATGTGTCTTTTTTGGTGCCCTGCATTTAGAATCATTGCCACCATCATTCTAAATTACATATATATGTGTTCATATACAGTATTTGTCTTTCTCTTTCTGACTTACTTCACTCTGTGTAATAGGCTCCAGTTTCATCCCCTTTATTAGAACTGACTCAAGTGCATTCCTTTTATAGCTGAGTAATATTCATTTTGTACGTGAATCACAACTTCTTTGCCCATTCATCTCCTGATGGACATCTAGGTTTCTTCCATATCCTCGCTATTGTAAACAGTGATACAATGAACATTGGGGTACAAGTGTCTCTTTCAATTATGGTTTCTTTGGAATATAAGCCCAGCAGTGGGATTTCTTAGCTGAATGGCAGTTCTATTCCCAATTTTTTCAGGGAATTTTTTCAGGGAAACAGTATTCCACACTGTTTTCCATAGTGGCTGTTCCAGTTTGCATTCCCACCAACAGCATAAGAAGGTTCCCTTTTCTTCTCATGCTCTCCAGCATTTATTATTCACAGAATTTTTGATGATGGCCACTCTGACAGGCATATGCTGATAACTCAAAGTGGTTTTGATTTGCATTTATCTAATAATGAGTCATGTTGAGCAACTTTTCATGTGTTTTTTTTGGCATCTGTACGTCTTCTTTGGAGAAATGTCCGTTTAGGTCTTTTCCCCACTTTTTGATTGGGTTGTTCATTTTTCTGGTATTGAGCTGCATGAGCTGCTTGTGTATTTTGGAGGTTAATTCCTTGTCAATTGTTTTGTTTGCTATTTTTTCTCCCATTCTGTGGGGTGTCTTTTCACTTTGTTTATAGTTTCTTTCATTGTGCAGAAGCTTTTAAATTTAATCAGGTCCCATTTGTTTATTTTTGTTTTTATTTCCATTACTCTGGGAGGTGGGTCATAGAGGATCTTGGTTCATTTACATCAGAAAGTGTTTTGCCTATGTTTTCCTCTAAGAGTTTTACAGTATTTGGATTTAAATTTAGCTCTTTAATCCATTTTCAGTTTATTTTTGTGCATGGAATTATAAAGTGTTCTAGTTTCATTCTTTCATATGGAGTTGACCATTTTTCCTGGTACCACATGCTGAAGAGACTGTCTTATCCACTGTATATTTTTGCCTGCTTTGTCAAAGATAAGGAGTCCACTGGTGTGTGGATTTATTACTGGACTTTATATTTTGTTCCACTGATCTATCTTTTTGTTTTTGTACCAGTACCATATTGTCTTAATGACTGTAACTTTATAGTGTAGTCTGAAGTCAAGAAGGTGGATTCTTCCACTTCTATTCTTCTTTCTCAATATTGCTTTGACTATTTGGGATCTTTTGTGTTTCCATACAAATTGTGATTTTTTTTTCTAGTTCTGTGAAAAATATCATTGTTAATTTAATAGAGACTGTGTTGAATCACAGAGAAGGCAATGGCACCCCACTCCAGTATTCTTGCCTGGAAAATCCCATGGATGGAGGAGCCTGGTAGGCTGTAGTCCATGGGGTCACGAAGAGTCCAACATGACTGAACAACTTCACTTTTACTTTCCACTTTCATGCATTGGAGAAGGAAATGGCAACCCACTCCAGTGTTCTTGCCTGGAGAATCCCAGGGAAGGGGGAGCCTGGTGGGCTGCCGTATATGTGGTCACAGAGTCAGACGCGACTGAAGTGACTTAGCAGCAGCAGCAGCAGTAGTGTTGAATCAAAAGATTGTTTTGGGCAGCATACTTGTTTTCACTACATAGATTATTCCAATCCAAGGACACAGTATATTTCTCCATTTGTGTCATCTTTGATTTCTTTTATCAGTGTTTTACAATTTTATATATATATATATATATATATATATATATATATATATATATATATGTAAAATATAGGTATTTTGTTTCTGTAGGTAAATTTATCCCCAAGTATTTTATTCTTATTATTGCTATGGTAAATGGGAATATTTCTTTAATTTCTCTTCCTGATTTTTCACTGTTAGTATATAGGAATGCAAGGGATTTATTTGTATTAATTTTATATCCTGAGATTTTACTGCATTCATTGATTAGCTCTAGTAATTTTCTGGTGGTATCTTTAGCATGTTCTATGTAGAAGAACATGTCATCTGCAAAAGTGAGAGTTTTACTTCTTTTCCAATCTGAGTTCTTTTATTTCTTTTTCTTCTCTGATTGCTGTGGCTAGGACTTTTAAAAATATGTTGAATAATAGTGGTGAGAGTGGACACCCTTGTCTTATTGTTGATTTTAGAAGAAATGCTTTGTTTTTCGCCATTGAGGATGATATTTGTTGTGCATTTGTTGTATATGGCTTTTATTATATTGATATATGTTCTTTATATGCCTACTTACTGGAGAACTTTTATCAAAAATGATGTTGAATTTTATTAAAGGCTCTCTTTTCATCTATTGAAATAATCATGAGGTTTCCCCTATCAATTTATTAATATGGTACATCATATGGATTGTTTTGCAAATTTTGAGAATCACTGCATCCCTGAAAAAGTCCACTTGCTTATGATGCATAACATTTTTAATATGTCGTTGGCTTCTGTTTGCTAGAAATTTTGTTGATGATGTGTGCTGTTAGAGTGATGTTAGAGTGCAGTTTTCTTTCTTTTGTAGCATCTTTGTCTGGTTTTGGTATCACTATGACTGAGAATGAGTTTGGGAGTGTTTTTTTATCCTCTGCAATTTCCTGAAACAGCTTGAGTAGGATATGTGTTAACTATTCTCTAAATTTTGGGTAGAATTTCCTGTGAAGCAATCTGGTCCTGGCCTTTTGTTTGTTGGAGATTTGTTATTACTGTTTCAATTTCCATGCTTGAGATTGATCTGTTCAAATTTTCTATTTCTTTGTGGTTCAGTTTTGGAAGGTTACACTTTTCTAAGAATTTGCCTATTTCCTCCAAGTTGTCCATTTTATTGCCATATAGTTGCTCACAGTAGTCCCTTAAGATCATTTGCATTTATGTGTTATCTGTTGTAATTTCTCCATTTCTATTTTTATTTATTTATTTATTTTAATTTTTATTTTTATTTTACCTTACAATATGTATTGGTTTTGCCATACATTGACATGAATCCACCACGGGTGTACATGCGATCCCAAACATGAACCCCCCCTCCCACCTCCCTCCCCATACCATCCCTCTGGGTCATCCCCTTGCACCAGCCCCAAGCATGCTGTATCCTGCATCGGACATAGACTGGTGATTCGATTCTTACATGATAGTATACATGTTAGAATGCCATTCTCCCAAATCATCCTACCCTCTCCCTCTCCCTCTGAGTCCAAAAGACCACTATACACATCTGTGTCTTTTTTGCTGTTTTGCATACAGGGTCATCATTGCCATCTTTCTAAATTCCATATATATGTGTTTGTATACTGTATTGGTGTTTTTCTTTCTGGCTTACTTCACTGTGTATAATCGGCTCCAGTTTCATCTATCTCATCAGAACTGATTCAAATGCATTCTTTTTAAAGGCTGAGTAATACTCCATTGTTTATATGTACCACAGCTTTCTTATCCTTTTTTTTTTTTTTAGTTTTTTATTTTTTAAATTTTAAAATCTTTAATTCTTACATGCATTCCCAAACATGAACCCCCCTCCCACCTCCCTCCCCAGAACATCTCTCTGGGTCATCCCCATGCACCAGCCCCAAGCATGCTGCATCCTGCGTCAGACATAGGCTGGCGATTCAATTCACATGATAGTATACATGTTAGAATGTCATTCTCCCAAATCATCCCACCCTCTCCCTCTCCCTCTGAGTCCAAAAGTCCGTTATACACATCTGTGTCTCTTTCCCTGTCTTGCATACAGGGTCGTCATTGCCATCTTCCTAAATTCCATATATATGTGTTAGTATACCGTATTGGTGTTTTTCTTTCTGGCTTACTTCACTCTGTATAATCGGCTCCAGTTTCATCCATCTCATCAGAACTGATTCAAATGAATTCTTTTTAACGGCTGAGTAATACTCCATTGTGTATATGTACCACAGCTTTCTTATCCATTCATCTGCTGATGGACATCTAGGTTGTTTCCATGTCCTGGCTATTATAAACAGTGCTGCGATGAACATTGGGGTACATGTGTCTCTTTCAATTCTGGTTTCCTCGGTGTGTATGCCCAGAAGTGGGATTGCTGGGTCATAAGGTAGTTCTATTTGCAATTTTTTAAGGAATCTCCACACTGTTCTCCATAGTGGCTGTACTAGTTTGCATTCCCACCAACAGTGTAGGAGGGTTCCCTTTTCTCCACACCCTCTCCAGCTGCTGATGGACATCTAGGTTGTTTCCATGTCCTGGCTATTATAAGCAGTGTTGCGATGAACATTGGGGTACATGTGTCTCAATTCTGGTTTCCTCGGTGTGCATGCCCAGCAGTGGGATTGCTGGGTCATATGGCAGTTCTATTTGCAAATTTTTAAGGAATCTCCACACTGTTCTCCATAGTGGCTGTACTAGTTTGCATTCCCACCAACAGTGTAGGAGGGTTCCCTTTTCTCCACACCCTCTCCAGCATTTATTGCTTGTAGATTTTTGGATAGCAGCCATTCTGACTGGTGTGAAGTGGTACCTCACTGTGGTTTTGATTTGCATTTCTCTAATAATGAATGATGTTGAGCATCTTTTCATGTGTTTGTTAGCCATCCGTATGTCTTCTTGGGAGAAATGTCTATTTAGTTCTTTGGCCCATTTTTTGATAGGGTCATTTATTTTTCTGGAATTGAGCTGCCTAAATTGCTTGTATATTTTTGAGATTAGTTGTTTGTCAGTTGTTTCATTTGCTATAATTTTCTCCCATTCAGAAGGCTGTCTTTTCATCTTGCTTATATTTTCCTTTGTTGTGCAGAATCTTTTAATTTTAATTAGATCCCATTTATTTATTTTTGCTTTTATTTCCAGAATTCTGGGAGGTGGGTCATAGAGAATCCTGCTGTGGTTTATGTCGGAGAGTGTTTTGCCTATGTTCTCCTCTAGGAGTTTTATAGTTTCTGGTCTTACATTTAGATCTTTAATCCATTTTGAGTTTATTTTCGTGTGCAGTGTTAGAAAGTGATCTAGTTTCTTTCTTTTACAAGTGGTTGACCAGTTTTCCCAGCACCATTTGTTAAAGAGATTTTCTTTTCTCCATTGTATATTCTTGCTTCCTTTGTCAAAGATAAGGTGTCCATATGTGTGTGGATTTATCTCTGGTCTTTCTATTTTGTTCCATTGATCTATATTTCTGTCTTTGTGCCAGTACCATACTGCCTTGAAGACTGTGGCTTTGTAGTAGAGCCTAAAGTCAGGCTGATTGATTCCTCCAGTTCCATTCTTCTTTCTCAAGATTGCTTTGGCTAGTGGAGGTTTTTTGTATTTCCATAAAAATCTTGAAATTGTTTATTCTAATTCTGTGAAAAATATTTCTGGTAGTTGGATAGGGATTGCATTGAATTTGTAAATTGCTTTTGGTAGTATACTCATTTTCACTATATTGATTCTTCCAATCCATAAACATGGTATATTTCTCCATCTATTAGTGTCCTCTTTGATTTCTTTCATCAGTGTTTTATAGTTTTCTATATATAGGTCTTTAGTTTCTTTAGGTAGATATATTCCTATTTTATTCTTTTCATTGCAATGGTCAATGGAATTATTTCCTTAATTTCTTTTTCTACATTCTCATTATTAGTGTATACGATGCAAGGGATTTCTGTGTGTTGATTTTATATCCTGCAACTTTATTATGTTCATTGATTAGTTCTACTAAATTTCTGATGAAGTCTTTAGGGTTTTCTATGTAGAGGATCATGTCATCTGCAAGCAGTGAGAGTTTTACTTCTGATTTTCCAATTTGGATTCCATTTATTTATTTATTTATTTATTTATTTATTTATTTATTTTCTGCTCTGATTGCTGTGACCAAAACTTCCAGAACTATGTTTAATAGTAGCAGTGAAAGTGGGCACCCTTGTCTTGTTCCTGACTTTAGGGGAAATGCTTTCAATTTTTCGCCATTGAGGATAATGTTTGTTGTGGGTTTGTCATATATAGTTTTTTTTATTATGTTGAGGTGTGTTCCTTCTATTCCTGCTTTCTGGAGAGTTTTTATCATAAATGGATGTTGAATTTTGTCAAAGGCCTTCTCTGCATCTATTGAGATAATCATATGGTTTTTATTTTTCAATTTGTTAATGTGGTGAATTACATTGATTGATTTGCGGATATTGAAGAATCCTTGCATCCCTAAGATAAAGCCCACTTGGTCATAGTGTATGATCTTTTTAATGTGTTGTTGGATTCTGATTGCTAGAATTTTGTTGAGGATTTTTGCATCTATGTTCATCAGTGATATTGGCCTGTAGTTGTCTTTTTTTGTAGTATCTTTGTTAGGTTTTGATATTAGGATGATGGTGGACTCATAGAATGAGTTTGGAAGTTTACCTTCCTTTGCAATTTTCTGGAAGAGTTTGAGTAGGATAGGTGTTAGCTCTCCTCTAAATTTTTGGTAGAATTCAGCTGTGAAGCCGTCTGGACCTTGGCTTTTGTTTGCTGGAAGATTTCTGATTACAGTTTCAATTTCCGTGCTTGTGATGAGTCTGTTAAGATTTCCTATTTCTTCCTGGTTCAGTTTTGGAAAGTTGTACTTTTCTAAGAATTTGTCCATTTCTCCCACGTTGTCCATTTTATTGGCATATAATTGCTGATAGTAGTCTCTTATGACCCTTTGTATTTCTGTGTTGTCTGTTGTGATCTCTCCATTTTCATTTCTAATTTTATTGATTTGATTTTATCCCTTTTTGTGTTTCCTGTCTAGAGAATATCCTTTAGCATTTGTTGGAGAGCTGGTTTGGTGGTGCTGAATTCTCTTAGCTTTTGCTTGTCTATAAAGCTTTTGATTTATCCTTCGTATTTGAATGAGATCCTTGCTGGGTACAGTAATCTGGGCTGTAAGTTATTTTCTTTCATCACTTTAAGTATGTCTTGCCATTCCCTCCTGGCCTGAAGAGTTTCTATTGAAAGATCAGCTGTTATCCTTATGAGAATCCCCTTGTGTGTTATTTGTTGTTCTTCCCTTGTTGCTTTTAATATTTGTTCTTTGTGTTTGATCTTTGTTAATTTGATTAATATGTGTCTTGGTGTGTTTCGCCTTGGGTTTATCCTATTTGGTACTCTCTGTGTTTCTTGGACTTGGGTGATTACTTCCTTCCCCATTTAAAGGAAGTTTTCAACTATTATCTCCTCAAGGATTTTCTCATGGTCTTTCTTTTTGTCTTCTTCTTCTGGGACTCCTATAATTCGAATGTTGGAGCGTTTCATATTGTCCTGGAGGTCTCTGAGATTGTCCTCATTTCTTTTAATTCGTTTTTCTTTTTTCCCCTCTGATTCATTTATTTCTACCATTCTATCTTCTATTTCACTAATCCTATCTTCTGTCTCTGTTATTCTACTATTTGTTGCCTCCAGTGTGTTTCTGATCTCATTTGTTGTGTTATTGTTTATATATTGACTCTTTTTTTATTTCTTCTAGTTCCTTGTTAAACCTTTCTTGCATCATCTCAATCCTCGTCTCTAGGC
Source organism: Ovis canadensis (assembly GCF_042477335.2). Taxonomy (NCBI): domain Eukaryota; kingdom Metazoa; phylum Chordata; class Mammalia; order Artiodactyla; family Bovidae; genus Ovis; species Ovis canadensis. The sequence continues at coordinate 10,801,057 of NC_091255.1, forward strand.
TATTTATCTGTGATTCCATTTTGATTTCAAGATGTTGGATCATTTTCACCATGAATATTCAGAATTCTTTCTCAGGTAGATTCCCTCTCTCTTCCTCTTTTGTTTGGTTTGTTGGGCATTTCTCCTGTTCCTTTACCTGCTGAGTATTCCTCTGTCTCTTCGTCTTGGTTATATTGCTGCATTTGGGGTGGCCTTTTTATATTCTGGTAACTGGTGGAGTTCTCTTTATTATGGAGCTTCCTCACTGTGGGTGGGGTTGTATCAGTGGTTTGTCAAAGTTTCCTGGTTAACGAGGTTTGTGTTGGAGTTCTGGTGGGTGGAGTTGGGTTTCTTCTCTCTGGAGTACAGTGGAGTGACCAGTAATGGGTTATGAGACGTCAATGGTTCTGGAGTAGCTTTGAGCTGCCTGTATATTGAAGCTCAGGGGTGTGTTCTTGGGTTGCTGGAAAATTTGCGTGGTATGTCTTGCTCTGAAACTTATTGGCCCTTGGGTGGAGCTTGGTTTCAGTGTAGGTATGGAGGTGTTTGATGAGCTCCTATTGCTTAATGATCCCTGAATTCAGGAGTTCTCTGATGTTCTCAGGCTTTGGACTTAAGCCTCCTGCTTCTGGTTTTCAGTTTTATTTTTACAGTAGCCTCTAGACTTCTGCATCTATAGAGCACCAATGATAAAACATCTAGGTTAAAGATGAAAAGTTTCTCCACATTGAGGGACACCCAGAGAGGTTCACTGAGTTACATGGAGAAGAGAAGATGGAGGGGGTAGTTAGCGGTGACTGGAATGAGATGCGGTGAGATCAAAAGAGGAGAGAACAAGCTAGCCAGTAGTCACTTCCTTATGTGTGCTTATAGTCTGGACCACTCAGAGGTATTTATGGAGTAATACAGGGAAGAGGAGAGGGAGGAAGTAGACAGAGGTGGCCAGGAGGATAAGAGTGAGGAATGAAAAGGAGAGAGACAAATCCTACCAGTAACCAGTTCCTTAGGTGTTCTCCACCATCTGGAACACACAGAGATTCACAGAGTTGGATAGAGAAGAGATGGGGGAGGAAAGAGACAGAAGCCACCTGGTGGAGAAAAAGGAGAGTCCAAAGGAGGAGAGAGTGGTCAAGCCAGTAGTCTTGCTCTCAGGTAAAATTGGGTAGTGAAGTTTGGGGTTTTAAATGTACAAAATTGACAACAGAAACCAAAAAGCAAAGATTAAAAATCTAAAGTAGAGGTTGAATTTTCAAAAATACAATATTAAAGAAAAGAAGCAGAAGGAGAAAAGAAAAAAAGAAAAAAAGAAAAAAAAGCCACAAGAATTATTAAAAAACACCAACAACAACCACACAAAGACTATATATGTTGTTTGCCTTAAAAAAATAGTCTTTTTTTTGAAAAGTAATAGTAGGTTATAGAAATAAAAATTAGAGGAGAAATAGAAGACTTAACAATTAAAAAAAAGTTAGAAAAAAAGAAAAAAAAAAGAGGGAAAAAAAAAGGAATGATTTTATAAATAGTAAAGATATAACTGGCCCTTCTCTGATGTTGTGGGCTGTGTGGGGTCACTTCCAAAGCGGTTCCCTCTGTTTAACTTCTTCTGTTTGCTGGTTTTTTAGGCTCACTAGTTCAGTCGCGCTGTGGGGAGCGGGGGGGGATGCTGCAAACAAATAGCACTGTCGTGTGCACACAGTGTCTCAGCCCTACTGGACCTGTCCATTCTCATGGCACACAAACCGCTCTGGTTCTACGATGCTCGGCCGGGAACCATCTGAGGCTGGCTCTAGGCTGCATGCACCTCCCCAGTCTAAGCCGCTCAGATTTGGCGCTCAGGTAGCCCTCAGAGGCACAGATTTGGTTGGGACTGCGTTTTTTGCCCTTCCGGGTCCGAGCAGCTCAGGAGTTTGGGGAGCATGGTAGCTGCAACTTGTCGCCTTTTCTGTCTCTGCTGCTCGGTTTTCTGGGTGTACCACTGGTGCCCCTTGTGAGGCAGATGGTGACTGTCCAGCACACCCAGAAGTCTTAGCAAAGAAGCCTGTTTGTAGTTTGGTAGGTAAAGTCTCTCCGGGTCTGCAATTGCCCCTTTCCAGCCCTTACGGCTATGGCTGCCTGTCCCCGGTGGGGGATGGTCTGCAGCCGGCTATTTCTGTTCCATTCTTTGTTCTGTGTGTGGTCCTGGTGGTGTCTTATGTTCGAGCTTTTCACGTGGTAGCTATCCCACAGTCTGGTTTGCTGTTGTTGAAGACAATGGTCTGCTTTTCTGGTTGCCTGATATCCTCTGCCACCATTCAGAAGTTGTTTTGTGGAGTTTGCTCAGCGTTGAAATGTTCTTTTGAGGAATTTTTGAGGGAGAAAGTGGTCTTCCCGTCCTATTCCTCTGCCATCTTAGGACCACCCCCTCTATTTTTAATTTTATTGATTTGTGGTGTTTTCTTTCCCCCTCCTTTTTTTTAACTTGATGGGTCTGGGTAGCTATTGGTCTATGTTGTTTATCTTCTCAAAGAACCAGCTTTTAGTTGTATTGACCATTGCCTTGGTCTTCATTTCTTTTTCATTTATTTTTGCACTCATGTTTATGGTTTCTTCCCTTGTACTAATTTTGTTGTTGTTGTTTTCTAATGTAAGGTTAAGTCTTTTATTTGATGTTTCTCTTCTTTCTTGACATAGAATTACATTGTTATGAACTTTCCTCTTTGCACTGCTTTTACTTAATCCAATAGGTTTTAGGTTGTTGTTTCTTATTATCATTGGTTTCTATGCATATTTAGACTTCCTTTTTTATTTCTTCAGTGATTTGTTGGTTATTGAGAAGCATGTTGCTTAGCCTTCATTTGTCTTTTTTATGGTTTATTTCCTGTTACTAAATATCTAATCTTACACCATTATAATCAGAAAAGATGCTTACAATGATTTCTTTTTTTTTTTTTTTTTTTTTACCAAGGCTGGATTTGTGGCCCAGGATTGGCCACATCCTGGAGAATGTACAGAGTGCACTTGAGAAGAAAAAATGTAAAATACATTGTTTTTGTATGAAATGCCTTGTAGATATCAATTAGGTTTAACTAGATCAATGTATCTTTTAAAGCTTATGTTTGCTTGTTAATTTTCTGTTTGGATATGTCCCATTGGTGTGAGTGGAGTGTTAAAATCCCCCACCATTATCATGTTACTGTCATTTTCCCCTTTAATAGTTGTTAGCATTTGCCTTATCTATTGAGGTACTCCTATATTGGGGATATATATATATACATATATATATATGTATATATATATATATTTATAATTGTTTATCTTCTTAGATTGATCCTTTGGTCATTATGTATTGTCCTTCTTTGTCTCTTATAGAAATCTTTATTTTAAGTCTATTTTATCTGAGATGAGAGTATTGCTATTCCCATTTTCTTCTATTTTCCATTTGTATGAAATACCTTTTTCCAGGCCCTTACTTTCAGTCTGAATGTGTCCCTTGGTTTGAGGTGGGTCTCTTGTAGGCAGCATAAATAAAGGTCTTGTTTTTGTATCCATTTGGTTAGTCTTTGTTTTTTGTTTGGATCATTTATGTTTAAGATAATTATTGGTAGGTATGATCCTGTTAACATTTATTGTTTTGGGTTAATTTTTATAAAACTTTTCTGTGTTTCATGTCTATAGAAGATCCTTTAGTGTTTCTTGAAGACCTGGTTTAGTGGAGCTGGATCCTATTAGCTTTTGCTTGTCTGTAAAGCTTTTGATTTCTCCTTTTAATCTGAATGAGATCCTTGCTGGATACAGTAATCTTGGTTTTAGGTTTTCTCCTTTCTTCCCTTTAACTATACACTGCCATTCCTTTCTGGCCTGCAGAGTTTCTGTTGAAAGATCAGCTGTTATCCTTATGGGGATTCACTTGTATTTTATTTGTTGCTTTTCACTTGCTGCTTTTAATATTTGTGTGTGTGTGTGTGTGTGTGTGTGTGTGTGTGTGTGTGTGTGTTCAGTTTCTGTTAGTTTGATTAACATGTGTCTTGGTTTGTTTCTCCTTGGGTTTTTCCTGTATGAGATTATCTGGGCTTCTTAGATTTGGGTGGTTACTTCCTTCACCATTTTAAGGAAATTTTTGACTATCTCCTCATGCTTTCTCATGCTCATTCTTTTTGTCTTCTTCTTCTGAAATGCCTATGATTTGAATGTTGGGGCACTTAATATTGTCCCAGAGGTTTCTTATGCTGCTCTTTTTTCTTTTTATTATTTTTTTCACTTTTCTTTTTATTATTATTTTTATTTTTTTTCAGTCTCCTCCATTTATTTCCATCTTCTATCTTCCAGCTCACTTATTTTTCTTCTACCTCAGTTACTCTACTTTTGATTCCCTCCAAAGGGTTTTTAATCTCAGTTATTGCATTGTTCATTACAGACTGATTTTTCTTTCTTTCTTCTATGTCCTTGTTGAACATTTGTTGCATCTTCTCAATCTTGTCTCTAGCCTATTCAGAGCCAGGAACACTCAAAGAGCTTCACAGAGTTATACAGATAAAGGAAGACAGAAGAGGGAGAGAGGCAACCAGGAGCAGAAAAGGGAGAGTCAGAAAGGAAGGGAGTGATTAAGCTGGTAATCAAACCACTAAGTGAAAATGGATACATAAAATCAGACTCAATGGTACAAAATTAAACACAAAAGATCAAAAATTAAAAATCTAGAATAAAAATTAGGCTCTCAAAAGTACAATATAAAAAATCAAATACACACAAAAAATACAGAATTTATTTTTTAAAAAAGGCTTTTTTTTTTAGAAAGGTAAAAGTAAGCTTTGAAAAATAAAAGTTAAATAAGTAATAAAGAACCATATTAGGATAATAGGAGTGGAAAAAAGAAGAGGGGAAGAAAGGAAAGACACAGAGAAAAGAACAAATAAGAAAAATCAAAGGAATTTTTTAAAATTTTTACATTAAAAAATTAAACAATAATAATAATAAATACAAATATATCTATGAATTTCTCTGGAGCAACTGTGGGCCCTGTGGTACCAGTTCAGTGTCAGATATTCCCCTGTTCTGGCTTGTACTTGTTCTCAAAGTCTGCAGTTGCCCCTCAAATGCACAGTCTCAGCCTAACTGCAGGATTGTATTTTGTTGGACTGCCACTTCTGGGGCAGTCCTCACTTCTTTCCTTTCCTTAGGTTGCTCTCCTCTGCTTGTATTTTCAGTGTCTGATCTCTGCCCTGACACGAGGGGACAGAAGTGGACACCTATTTGGACTTACTTGCTCAGTTCTGTTGTGGAGAGGGAGGAACACCGCAAATAATGCTGGCATGTGTGTTGAGTGCTGGCAGTAGTTGGACCACAAAAGAGTTTCCACTGCCTAAGGCATTGTGCACCTCAAAGGCTCCCAGGTGGGCCACGAGGGCACAGTCCCGCATGGGCCGTGTGTCCCCTCAGGGGAGCTGATCTTGGTCTGTGACATTCTCAGTAGATATGAACTGTCCCAGATCCCAGGAGGACATGGTTAGCAATAAAAGCCCTCTCATATCTTGGGAGAAGATGCAGTCTCTGGGGCCAAGACTGCAGCAGCCCCTTGTCTTCCACCTCTGGCTGTTGCACACCTGCCTTTCTGACTCTATGGAGAGCCATAAAAGACAGATAGCTTGCTCTCCTTTGGTATTCACTAGGGTGCAAACCTTTGTTCTGTGAGCACACCAATGATCACAGTGCAGCATTAGAGCCTTTCTGCAGGAAAGGCCTATTATTTTGCTTTGTCTCTCTGGCATTCTTGTGGCTTGGATTTTCCCCATTTTGTCTGAACTATGTCACATCAGTTCTCTCAGAGTGTCCTCACGGCATTCAACCCCCAGTCCTCTCCCTTAGGACTGATGATGCAGCCTGCAACTCTGTACCTAGCCTCCACTCACTAAGGGTGGATGCAAGTGTATGAGCCACTTCTCAGCTGATAATTGCTATTTGACATGATTTCTGTTATATATATATATATATATATATATATATATATATATATATATATGCCCTCTCTGATTACAAAGCTCCCCACTCATCCACCTGTGAGAGGATTTGGTATAGTGTGGAAACCTCCCCTCTCACAACTCCTTCCCTAGGACAGGTCCACTCGCCAATCCTTTGTCTCCCTTTTCATCTTTACTCTTTGTTCTACCTTATTTAGAAGAGATCGGTTTGCCTTTTGGGGTGTTTGGCATCCTCTGCAAGCATGTATATGCTCTTTTCTGGAAGTTGTACTGCATGATGTTTTGATGTATTTTGGGGGCAGAAAGTGGTCTTCCCATCCTAGTCTTCTACCATCTTACGGCATTCCTATACTTAACTTTCTTAAGTAAACTATATGATGTCTCTTTTCCTCAGTCTCCTCAGTTTTGAAAAAGGAATGATAATATCAATGTTACATCATAAAAGTAACTGTTTTGTTAAGGGAGTTAATATATATAAAATAGTTAGAACTGTGCTTGAAACAAAATAAACACTCTTCAGATAATATCTATAACTTGGATGATGGATGATGTATACTTCTAAGTTGTATTTTATATTTTTAATCTTTAATATTATGTATATATAATGTAATCACAAAAATAACTAGCTGAGCTTTATTTATCAAAATTTCTGAATTTTGTTTTTTTTTTCATTTCCAATTCAGTGTGTAGAAGGCCAAACCTAGAGATTTCCCTTTCTAAATTTAGCTCCAATGGTAAGAGGATTTAGAAATTTTGTACTCAAGTTGACAGAATTGCTGAATACTCCTTCTCTATTTGTGTGGTATGCTTACTTTTCCACCAGCAACTGTTATATTATCAAACAGAACTGAACTTTTATAGATTCACTTATGTTGATTATTTTCCTAGTTTATACATATCAAAACTATTGAAAAAAACTAAGGAATCAAATTCAAATTGCTTGGGTTTAATACATTTTAGCTTCCCCAGTGGTTCAGGAGTAAAGAATCCACCTCTGATGCACGAGGTGAAGGAGATGCATGTTCTATCCCTGGGTCAGGGAGCTCCCCTGGAGAAGGGAATGGCAATCCACTCTAGTATTCTTGCCTGGAAAATCCCATGGACAGAAGAGCCTGGAGGGATCTGCAATTCATAGGGTCACAAAGAGTCAGACACGACGGAAATGATTGAAATGACATGCATGACAAGTACATTTTGACCATGATTTGTAAAATATTTAATAACTCAAGCGCAACTTTACTTATAGAGTGAAATACACTATCATGCATAAATATTTCATGCCTACAAATTATAAAACAATATGCATATTTAATGAATAGGCCACCTTCACTTCTAGTGTTGTCATTACTTAATGCTTTTCCTTGACAACCATCATCCATGTTAATGTGAAACTCCTCAACTTTTAACGAGGATATTCCTAAGAACCATTTTAATTGCAAATGGGAAAAATGCAACTCAAAATGACTTAAAATAGGAATCTATCATGTTAGGTAGCTTACAATTACAGAGTTAGTTTTTATTTCAGCCACACCTGAATCCAGTGTTTCAAACAATTTATCAATGAGCAAGAAATTTTCCTTTTGAAAAATTTTGCTATACATTTCTATATATTTTTATGTCCATAGGCAGGCTACCTCAAATAGTTACAAGATAATTCTTAGAAGTTTATGCTGATATTCTATTAGTTTCAACTCCAGTGAACAAAGATTTATTTTTCCAAATGATAGCTCCCTCTTATTGGCCATGATTGGTCTTTGAGTCACATACATATTACTAAATAATTATTGCGGACAAGATTAAAGGGAATATATTGAGTGGATAAGTCTAGGGCACCATCCAACCCTGGAACTGGATTACATTCAATCTATGCACCTTTTAAAGACAGAGAGTAGCTAAGGGATGCTTCTGCATGGAAATTAGGGTGTGGTTATGAAGAAACAGCAATAAATAGAGTACATAAAAATATTAAAAGTTCTATAGTAAGATAATAAATTGTATGTGCACACTATCTATGGGTGCAAATATACATATCCATACACATATATTTCTAGATAGAGAGGTAGGTAGATAAGTTTTTACACATATACTAATTGGACTGAACTTGTTAGTTAGAACACAACCTTATGCTTTTCCTATTAGTGCCTTTAGACATGGACTATTGAGTCTTGTTCTTGTCTCTCAACATTTTTGGAGGATCTCATAACTTCTCAGATATAAGAATAGTCTCACTTTTAGATTTTTAAAATCCAGTCTAAAATACACTAGATCATCACTTCTGTTTTGCATCCAATTCAGTGATTTTTACACCTCCTTAGCTCAGGCCTGAGGGTTGGTTGTCTGCAGTGAGAAAACAAGTTAAAGTTACTCCACTTCTTCCCACCTCTTCTGTGTAGTTTCATTAGAATTTGAGAGACAATTGAGGAGACAAGATTAAAGATACATTTAGTAGTCAGACATATCTTGGCTATCATGCCTTCTGTTAATCTCATTAACATTAATGAGATTAATTTGTTAATCTCTGTTGACTATTCCATAAGGGCCAGAAAGATTCTAAAGAGACTTTATCCCCAAGCATACTGCATCCTTCCCTAATAAGAGGGGCACTTTTGCCTGATCCCTTTTAACCCTTGCAAAGCCAACACCGCAGTTCTTGCATACTGCAGGGATCAACTCTAGTTTTCCTCTGCTGGAGTTACCTTACTCTGTAAAGCAACCTTCCTATAGGAATCCTCTTTGAGAGATCTCACACAGTTACTTCCTCAGTATCTTCTTGGTCTGTGGAAAATATTGTAAATTCCTGCTCTGCAAAAATTTCTTGGCTGTTTTTCCACTGCTCTCCCCACTTCTTGTCTTACCTCACTCTGTGTTTACTCCAGCCAGTCTCTGAATTTAACCTTTTCTAGATAAGAAGCAGCTGTCTCATGCACCTTTCTGTCCAGAATGTCTCCAAATCTGGGAGATATATGTTACCTTGTCCAAGTAGCAATAAGCTGTGCTTCACTTCCTTAGTGCCACGAGAATTTATAATGGTCTGGTTTTGGAATAAGAGGTTGGTATATTTCTTGCATCCATTTCCATCCCTATCAATATTTCTTTGGGAATCATTGACTAGAGGTGGTAGTGAGAAATATTTCTGCCCCCAAGTGTAGGGAAGAAAAGGTGACACAGATTTTCATCTCCTATGCATTTTCCTACTTGAACGAATTTCTCTCCAAAATTTTCATTGTATTCTTTCTTATTTTATTCTTTTGGAAAAATGACACAACCAGTGGTCAAAAGACTTCTTTTATTTGATTCTAGTAAATCTTGTCTAAATATGTCCAGCATTTTTATTTAGAAATGGGAGGAAGAGGCATTTATTTTTAGTCATTTTCAGCTTGGGGGCTTCAGAGGAAATTTTAAACAACAAGAAAATACTATTTCACATTGCAATACTTATATGATATGTTTCACATTTTTTAATACAAGAGAAATGCAAAAATATTCACATCATAATAGCATTTTGAGGGCAAGCACTGTTAGTCCTTTCTATAGATGAGTATGAATCACAGAGAGAATTATTGCTTTACTCGAACTCTTTCACTGGAAACAGGGTCAAAGCCATGGTTTACTCCATTTCTTTTTTTTTTTTTTTCCTCTTTTTTTTTTTCTTCTCACATTTCTAACTCGTATTTTCCTCCATTAAAACATTTTCAATATCCTTTATGTATGACCTTAATGGCAATGTGTGTGTGATGTGAATACTACCTATATGTTTGTTTCTAACAACTTAATCTTTAAATGATTTGATGTCTGGTGTGTGTATGCGTTTATGCAACTAATTTGCTTTGTGTTAACTTTTTACCCTACTGTTCAGAAAACTGTGACTAAAACCACAGTACACTTAGTACATATTTAATGGAGATTCTGTAGACAATCACTAAAATTTAAATTTAGTTGTAACTGTTTTTTGTTTGTTTGTTTGTTTGTTTTTACTTTTGTATAATACACACATGTGCACGCACAGACACACACATTTGGCTTAGCTGCTAAGCATATGGGATCTTATTGATAGTTACTTGGACATGGATCTAACCTATGCCCTCTTCAGTGTAAGCACAGTGTCTTAATCAGGGAAGTCCGCAGTTCTTATATTTTTAATCAGACTTGGTTTATAATGGTGGTAAGTGAAGAACTCCATAATTAAAAGACATGTCTGGCGGGAGCCAAGGCCCCCCCCCCCAAAAAAAAAAAAAAAAAAAAAACACCTGTTGCCAATTTTATATGGATTGTGCTTTTCTATTTTAAAGTAAAAACAACTGGAAGCTACCATGCCCAACACAATACAGAGCAGAAACCCATCTTACCCCTCTCCTAAGAAATCTGTACATAGTGCCCTGAAGTCAGCAGAGGCCAGACTGACCATGCAAGTCAGCATTCTGGAAGGTTTCAGAGTCAGGGTGCCAAGGGCTGACAAAATATGCCAGGGGACATCTTTCATTTGAAAGCGTGGTGGAAACACTCCTGTCACAACAAGGATCTATAAGTCACAGGTACATTCACAAACCATAGCTTGTGTTCCCATAAACTTGATATTTCAGATTTTTGACTATACCTGTTAATGGAACAATTGTCAAGCAGAAGTGGAAGTTTCTAAATTTACTCTTTTTGTCCTTTGGTCTGAAGCATCAGTTCTATATAAGCTAAGAAATCTATAACTGGCTGCTTTCTACCACTGGCTTTATATTGGGGCCTGTACTGAAATTTCTGTTATTATATATCTCTGGCTGGATTTATCTCAGGAAAATTTAGAACCGTCTTATGCATGGATCACTGTTTTCTCAATTAAAGGGTGATATGACTCTGGGAAACACTGGAAAGTTTTGGACAGTAACTGTGTCCTCTGAGCCATGGACACACATAGACACAAACATACATATATAATTTAAGTGTATTAATAATAATCAGAATAAGAGGGGACACAATGTTAAGAAACACAATAGAATGAGTAGTTACATAAGTATGGTTTACACTGAGGACAGAAGAATGAAATAAAAGAAATATGTGTTAGTAAAGGAGGTAAATAGAATGGGAAAGACTAGAGATCTCTTTAAGAAAATCAGAGATATAAAGGGTACATTTCATGTAAAGATGGACTCAATAAAGGACAGAAATGGTAGGAACCCAACAGAAGCAGAAGATATTAAGAAGAGGTGGTAAGAATACACAGAAGAACTGCACAAAAATGATCTTCACGACCTAGGTAATCACTCACCTAGAGCCAGACATCCTGGAATGTGAAGTCAAGTGGGCCTTAGAAAGCATCACGATGAACAAAGCTAATGGAGGTGATGGAATTCCAATTGAGCTATTTCAAATCCTGAAAGATGACACTGTGAAATTGCTGCACTCAATATGCCAGCAAGTTTGGAAAACTCAGCAGTGGCCGCAGGACTGGAAAAGTTCAGTTTTCATTTCAATCTCAAAGAAAGGCAAAGCTAAATAAAGATTGTTCAAACTACTGCACAATTGCACTCATCTCACACGCTAGGAAATTAATGCTCAAAATTCTCCAAGCCAGACTTCAACATGAACTTCCAGATGTTCAAGCTGGTTTTAGAAAAGGCAGAGGAAGCAGAGGTCAAATTGCCAACTTCCGAAGGATCATGGAAAAAGCAAGAGAGTTCCAGAAAAACGTATAGTTTTGTTTTATTGACTATGCCAAAGCCTTTAATTGTGTGGATCACAGTAAACTGTATAAAATTCTGAAAAAGATGGGAATACCAGACCACCTGAACTGCCTCTTGAGAAACCTGTATGCAGGTCAGGAAGCAGCAGTTAGAACTGGACATGGAACAACAGACTGGTTCCAAACAGGAAAAGGAGAAGGTCAAGGCTATATATTGTCACCCTGCTTATTTGACTTATATGTAGAGTACATCATGGAAAACACTGGGCTAGAGGAAGCATAAGCTGGAATCAAGATTTCTGGGAGAAATATCAAAAACCTCAGATATGCAGATGTCACTATCCTTATGGCAGAAAGCGAAGAGGAACTAAAGAAAAAGGAGAGTGAAAAAGTTGGCTTAAAGCTCAATATTCAGAAAACTAAAATCATGGCATCTGGTCCCATCATTTCATGGCAGATAGATGGGGAAACAGTGGCTGACTTTATTTTTCTGTGCTCCAAAATCACTCCAGATGGTGACTGCAGCCATGAAATTAAAAGATGCTTACTTTTTAGAAGGAAAGTTATGACCAACCTAGACAGCATATTAAAAAGCAGAGACATTACTTTGCCAACAAAGGTCTGTCTGTTCAAGGCTATGGTTTTTCCAGTGGTCACGTATGGATGTGGGAATTGGACTATAAAGAAAATTGAGTGGCGAAGAATTGATGCTTTTGAACTGTGCTGTTGGAGAAGACTCTTGAGAGTCCCTTGGACTACATGGAAATCCAACCAGTCCATCCTAAAGGAGATTAGTCCTGGGTGTTCATTGGAAAGACTGATGTTGAGTCTGAAACTCCAATACTTTGGCCACCTGATACGAAGAGCTGACTCATTGGAAAAGACCCTGATTCTGGGAAAGATTGAGGGCAGGAGGAGAAGGGGATGACAAAGGAAGAGATGGTTGGATGGCATCATCGGCTTGATGGACATGGGTTCGAGTGGACTTCGGGAGTTGGTGATAGATAGGGAGGCCTTGCGTGCTGCGGTTCCTGGGGTTGCAGAGTCAGACATGACTGAGTGACTGAACTGAACTGAAGGAATTAAAAACTGAGTTAAGTGAGTATGGGAGGAAATTGGAGGAAACAAAGATAGGTTGAAATTGATGAGAGAGTCTAAAGCAATTTGCCAGAGTAACCTGATGCCTCACAGAGAGAATTTATTATGTGCATCTAAGGTTGTGTGGCAAAGTACTAGGGTGGTAGTTTGAGAAATCCCACTATAAAACTAAACTCCATAGTTCTGACCCCGTAAAACATCTCTAAATTTTTATGGAATAACATATAAGATTACAAGATTGTCAATATATTTGTGACTCTGTTGACAACTTGGTTGTCATAACTGATAACATTTGTGGCAGTGGTCTCAAAGTCTTTTGAAGACATATGGCTATCCTTAATTTTTTTTTGAATAGTTGTCTCTAATATACGATGCATATATTTTTAAATTATTTTTAAACTATTAGTATAATAAAATGCACAAATTGTATATGTTAAAGGATAAAATGGCTTCCCTGATGGCTCTGCTGGTAAAGGCCTGCAATGTAGGGGACCTGGTTCGATCCCTGGGTTGGAAATATCCCTTGGATAAGGGAAAGACTAACCACTTCCATATTCTGGCTTGGAGAATTACATGGACTGTATAGTCCATAGGGTCATAAAGAGATGGAAACAACTGAGCGACTTTCACTCACTCACTCAGAGGATAAAATAAATCTGTCAATTTATTTCAATTTTTTCTTAAACATTTTTGTGTCATCCTTCTCAATCCACTTTGAAAACCACTGAACATTTTCCTCAATTCCCATTGAAATAATTTCCAGACCAATTATCTCTGACATCCATTTGGGTGAAACCATTGATTTTTCCCTTTATTATATGTGATAATAATGATGTGAGCAGTTTTAAAACACATTATCCCTGTTCCTATACATAAATATATTAGCTAGCCTTTTCAGCCTAGCATAAGGAATAATAATAGATTTAAGCATGTCAAATCTGGAATTTCCACAGGATATCTCACATTTGCTTATCCAATAGTACCTCCTTTAATTCGCATTTCAAGAAGAACCTCACTTTAAAATTAACTCTATTGATTGGAGACACATAGATATTGCCCTTGCTATTCAAACTGACTCTTGTTCTCTCTCCTTTGTCTTCCCACACTGCATCAAAACCTTCTGGCCCCTGTAAAAATTTACAGGTGAATAGGACCCCTGTCCTATTTCATATCATGCAGTAAAGAACTCCAATAAAATAGGTTTGCCTAGCATTTCAGTTCCAAATACTAGTGCAACCTTTTGTTGCATAGCTATTTGGTGATATGTTGAAGTTGTGTGCAGCCATAATCGAGTTTATATTATATATATATATATATATATATATATATATATATATATATATATATACATATATACATACATATATATATATACACACACACACACATACATATATATATATGATTTAGTTTTCATACTTTGTTTAAATTAAATGCTGTCTCTGATCACTGCATCATTAAACTGGTCACTCTGCTTTTATTTTCAAAGCTGTTCATTATATATATATATTTTTTTTTTTTCTTACCTGGATTTCTGTATGAACACTATACATCACATTTTTCCTTATTACGGTCACACTTTGGGATGCTGTGGAGTAAATTACTAGGTACCCAACTGCATAATTATTTTATTTTACTATATTTTACTTACTCAGTTGTATCTTCAAAAAGTTTTAATCTTGGTTTGATTGATGGGTCTTTAACACGTTTGTCACCATTTGCTTTTTTTTTTTCTTGTATCTTGTAAATTACTGCAAAGAGTTATCTTTTTTTTTTTTTCATTTAGTCTTAAAATAGCCCTAAAGGATTTTTATTTAAATACACATTTTAAAACTGTGAACACAGAGGTTTACAGAATTATGCTACTTGCTTAATATGTGAGTAAGGCAGTATGGGGAGGGAGAGAGTTAGTCTGATATTCAAATTGAGATCAGACTGACTTAATTGACCACTATTTTAATTCTTTGCCATCAGTTCAGTTCAGTCGCTCAGTCGTGTCTGACTCTTTGCAACCCCATGAATCACAGCACACTAGGCCTCCCTGTCCATCACCAACTCCCAGAGTTCACTCAGACTCACGTCCATAGAGTGAGTGACGCCATCCAGACATCTCATCCTCTCTCGTCCCTTATCTTCCTGCCCCCAATCCCTCCAAGCATCAGCGTCTTTTCCAATGAGTCAGCTCTTCTTATCAAGTAGCCAAAGTACTGGTGTTTCAGCTTTAGCATCATTCCTTCCAAATAAATCCCAGGGCTGATCTCCTTCATAATGGACTGGTTGGATCTCCTTGCAGTCCAAGGGACTTTCAAGAGTCTTCTCCAACACCACAGTTCAAAAGCATCAATTCTTCAGCGCTCAGCCTTCTTCACAGTCCAGCTCTCACATCCATACATGACCACTGGAAAAACCATAGCCTTGACTAGACGAACCTTAGTCAGCAAAGTAATGTCTTTGCCACAGTAGCTCTAAGTAGATTGATTTTTTTTTCATATTTGATACTCTACTTTACTTTTAATTGCTGGGTATGATCCCGATAAAATTCCATTGAAAATATACCATAAATATTAAATTAGTCAATTAATAAAACTAAGATATAAATATTAGTGTTTTTGGGTGTCAGTACCTTCTTGGATAATGATTTTCAGCTGATATCCTAGCACTGGGCAGTATCCAGAAAATGAGTCATCTACTTGTTCTACTACTATTAATACACACACATATGTGTTGCACATGCATACATGTACACACATACTCCAGAAAAATTAACGAGTCCCAGAGTAGAAATAACTATGCTTATCAGCCACAAAGTATTTACAATATAGTAGAGAGAAAAGATCCATAGAGTTGTTTGAAAGTCATCAGAGGATAATGCCTTCTAAATTGGCATGTTGTTGGACATTTATCAGAGGTAGTGAGAAATATGCTGATTAAATTATTAACAATGCAAAGATTACACACAGAAGACCTAGTTCCAATACTCAAGGGACCTATTTCTTCATTTAATGCCAGTACAATGCTATGCTCACTTTATGACTGATAACAGTTTTTTAGGTTATCATTTTGTTTCAACATTAAAACCCTAGTTATCATCCTATTAAGAGATTTGTAATTTGTTGCATACATCTTGTTTGCCCAGGAAAACCCTCATTTGACTGAGGGCAATGGAACATTTTTCCATTTCTTTTTTTTCTTCACAATGATGGGCAAAAAAGTTATGCGTGAAGTAGATTGTAACCAAATTTCATTTGAGTTGTTGAAATAAATTTCAGTAGTATTTTTGGAAGGTTTAGGGGACAGAATTTTCAGAGGATGTTGTAACATTTTGTAAGATCACAGAGTCACATCATCTCTTTTAGTTTGAATTGTATTTATAATATTGATACACAAAATGCTTTCAAAAATCCATGTAGATGAATTGACTGCATCAGATATTGTTTAAACAGGAACATTTTGAGTAAAATTGGGCGCCATTAAAAATTACACCAAGAAAACAAGCCAAACCTATTACTGTTGTATCCCAGCTAGGTGGATGGGCATACTACTTCTAATTCATAAATTCTAAACTTTTGTAATTTTCCACTTTATTCGTGATGGATTATAGTGAACAGTTTTAATGAACATTTTTGAAAGCTTCTTTTGAAATACACTACCTTTTGTACTTGTTTCAAAAGTTTTTATGAAAAGACCACATCAATTTTTTTAACAGAGCTAGTTTTAGGCCTTTTGGCCTAGTTGTGGCCTAAGTCACAACTGAGAAGTTAAAGATTATATTCTTTGGATCAAAATACATTTATATGCCTGTATAAGTGTTTGCAGGATCCCACACTGGTACCAAAATCAATGAATGTTTAAGTCCGTTATATAAAATGGCTTAGTATTTGCATACAACCTATGCACATCCTCCCATATACCTTATCATCTCTAGCTCACTTATAATACCAAATACATTGTGAAGAAGTGAAAGTCACTCAGTTGTGACCAACTCTTTTCGATCCCATGTACTATAAAGTCCATAGAATTCTCCAGGCTAGAATACTGGAGTGGGTAGCTGTTCCCATCTCCAGGGAATCTTCCCAGCACAGAGATTGAACCCTGCCTGCATTGTAGGCACATTCTTTATCATCTGTGCCATTGCAATGTAAATAGTTGCCAATGTGTGGCAAATTTCAAATTTTGCTTTTTGGAGCTTCCTAGAGTTTTTTTTTCAAATATTTTCAATCTACAGTTGGCTGAATCCATAGATCCTACAGATACTGAGGTCAGGCTGTAGTAAAAAGGAAGTGCAAATCTAGCTAATAGACACAAGGAACTCACACCAAGTGCTCTGTGACAACCTAGAGGCATGAGATAGGGTGGGAACTGGGAGGGAGGTTCAATAGGGAGGAGATACATGTATACCTATGGCTGATTTATGTTGATATATGGAAGAAACTAAGAGAATATTATAAAAAATTATCCTCCAATTAAAAAAAATACATTTTTTAGAAACAAAATAAAGCAAATTTGAAGGAGGTAACTAACATGTAAAATGCCTCACTTTTTATTGAAAAGGTAACTTCTAAGAACTAGCTTTTGTATGAAACAGACTTCAAAGAGAATTTTGTAAGACAAAACTTCATAAAATAAAAATCCCCCAAACATTGATTGTGCAGAAGTGATGTATATTTCTGTTTTTTTGTTTGTGTGTTTCAGCCTTCATACTTTATTATTATTATTTTTTTACAGTTGGCAGAAAGGTTATTTTATTTACTTTTTAACCATTTATCATTTATTTATTATTATTATTATTATTTACTTTATCATATTGTATTGGTTTTGCCATACATCAGCATGAATCCACCATGGATATACATGTGTTCCCCATCCTGAACACCCCCCCTACCTGTATAATATCATATAAGAAATGAATCACCAGTCCAGGTTCGATGTAGAATACAGGATGCTTCGGGCTGGTGCACTGAGAAGTGATGTATATTTCTTATAAAAATTTATGGTAGGATAATTTTATTCTTTATTATAACTTTAAGGGTGCTGAACTTCTCATTGTTGGTGCTGTAATTTCACGAGCAAGAAGGAATATCAGTCAACAAAAATTTAACAACAGTATAGCAAGCCTTGGGGTCTCAAAGAGTCCTAAATGACTGAGCGACTGAGCAACAACAGCAGTATAAATTATATATGACAGCAAAAGTGAGTATTGCAGAGAAGTTATAGAATAATGAACCTGATTACAGAATACTAAAAATGTTAAACATCCTGAGTATGTACCAGTTGAGGTACATTAACTAAGAAATGTATTTCATTACATTATTATTTAAAAGCTTACCATCTTACATTTTGAGAATGATTTTTGAAAAGTCAGTGGGTCATATCTGTGGAATTCATTCAGTAAATCTAATCAAAATGCTCATAAGTGTATTATATATAATAAAATAATCAATGCCACATAAAGATCTAGTAAATAATAAGGATTTCAAAGGAAGTAATACTATAGTTTGGCAGCTTCTAAGGTGGCACTAGTGGTAAAAAATCTGCCTGCCAATGCAGGAGACATAAGAGATGGGTTTGATCTCTGGGTGGAGAATACCCCTTAGAGGAGGATGTGGAGAGGGAGCAAATAAGCCAAGATGGCATGTTTGGTCTCTCTCACATTTTGTAAATCATAACTATGTAACAGCCGAGACAATTTTTAGTACTGCACATGCGTGTCACAAGGTGCTCTCTTGGTTATGGGCTATTTTGTGCACTAGGCCTTTGTGGGCTCCACCCAAGGATGCAGCAGCATTACTGCTGTGTCAGGGCTCTGTCTGCTGGGTTAGCCATGAAAGGAGAGAATATAGTGTGTCTACTGTCATGGTTGCTGTGTCAGCCAGGAGGGAGTAAATGGGTCTGCAGTTCCTTCGGCTCCTCAAGTCCCCTTCCAGTTTCTTAGCACATGCCTTGCTTACCCTGGATTCAGCAAACAGTGTGAACAATGTGAACAGCGAGACAAGTGACACTGTGAACAGGATCAGTGAGACACAGGGCAAGGCAAGCCACCCACGTATTCTTGCCTGGAGAATCCCATGGACAGAGAAGCCTGGCGGGCTTTGGCCCATAGTAACACAACGAGTCGGACTCGACTGAAGCGACTTAGCATACATATACACAATACTATAGGTTAGTGTTCACTTATAGCTATAAAGGATGAGGGACATCTAGGTTGCTTCCATGTTCTAGCTATTGTATTAGTGTTTCAATGAACATCGGGATACATGTTTCTTTTTCAATTTTGGTTTCCTCAGGGTGTATGCCTAGGAGTGGGAATACTGGGTCTTATGGTGGCTTCATTCCTAGTTTTATCAGGAATCTCCATACCATCTTCCATAGTGGCTGTATTAATTTATAATAGTGCACCAATAGTGCAAAAGTATTCCCTTTTCTCCACACCCTCTCCAGCATTTATTGTTTGTAGATGTTTTGTAGATGACTATTCTGACTAGTGTGAGGTGGTATCTCATTGTAGTTTTGATTTGCCTTTCTCTAATAATGAGAGATATTGAGCATCTTTTCAGGTGTTTCTTAGTCGTCTGTATGTCTTCTTTGGAGAAATGTCTGTTTAGGTCTTTCTCCCACTTTTTAATTGGGTTGTTTGTTTTTCTGATATTGAGTTGTATTAGCTGCTTGTATATTTTGGAAATTAATCCATTGTCATTTGTTTCCTTTGCTATTGTTTTCTCCCATTCTAAATATTGTATTTTCACCTTGTTTATAGGTGAAAAGTCCTAAATATAAGACTGGAAACTATAAAACTCTGGAGGAAAACATAAGCAGAACATTTGATGACATAAATCAAAGCAAGATCTTCAATGATCCACCTCGTAGAGTAATGGAAATAAAAACAAAAATAAACAAATGGGACCTACTTAAACTTAAAATATTTTGCACAGGAAAGGAAAAATAAATCTTTTTTTAAAGAAAACTGATTTGAGAAACCTGATTTTTCAATATTTTTGAGAAATCTAAGGAGATTTCTGAAGTCTTTATTTCAGCTCCTACTTCCTGATCCATTAGTCCTTGTGCTCTAACTTAGGTAGGAGAGAATAAATCAGGCTTCTCACACAACTAATTAGAGAGGATTTTGACAGTACATATAGCAATCGGCTAAAAACTTTTAGAAATAAACGTTCTTACAAAGTACTATACTCAGCATCACAATCGAACATAATATCTAATTGCAGTAATTAACACAGCCCTTGTTTAAACTTTTTTCCTCTTTATTCTAAATAGATACTCCCTCTTACCTTTGTTTTACATTGTGTGCATATTTTATCATATATTTTCTACTGTATCTTTTTCAGAGAATGTGGTGAGACATATATTTTAAGATAAAGAATTTGTCAGCCTACATCAAATAATAAAGAATGGTTTCTACAAGATTCAGAAATAAACTGTGAACGCCAAGATTTTGCTTTAGTGCTTAGAAATATTTAAATGAAAATTCTACTCAAATTACAGTTGGGAAAGAACTGCAGCCAGTGTCTTGTGATTTAATAGCTATAGTTTTGCTTTTGCAAATGGATATGCTTATCTTTTTCAAATTCCAGGGTACACTTCAGTAATTCCTTTCTAAATCACTTTAATAATCATTACTTATTAATGCAGTTGTTATCTGCATGGTTCCAGCATATTTAAGAATTTGTCTTGAAAATTGTATACTCATAGGTTAATCTCTCGAGTGAGGTGGTTATATGTTAAATGTGATTTACAAGTGGAGAAAAAGTGGCACAGATACTTAATTTGACCTAATAATGGTCAGGACGTGGCAGAACTGGGAAAAGTTCATGGCCCTTGTTCAGTGTTTACACTGCTCAGCAATACCTACTGTAAGGTCCAATAAAAACGTTGCATTCATATTTTTTAAAATTGTTTCCTACATTTTGTTACCAAATAAAAATTATTATGAAAATGTGAACACCCATGGCAGATTCAAGTCAATGTATGGCAAAACCAATACAAGATTGTAAAGTAAAATAAATAAATAAATAAATAAATATTAAAAATAAAATTAAAAAAAAAAACAAAAATTAAAAATGTGCATTAAGTGATAACAAGCTTCTTGAAACTAGTGATATTAATGAAAAGAAACACCTTATACCTGTGTAGATTTTATAACTCCTTAGCCAATTTCAACATATATTAACATTTTAATATCTTAAATTTTGTTTATTGATTTGGACAAAAAGTGTTTTTCATTAAAAAAAAAAATTCCCATAAGATAATTTGTGTGTGTGTATGTGACTGTGTGTGTTAATTGCTAAACCAAGTTCAACTCACCAGGCTCCTCTGTCTATAGAAATCTCTAGGCAAGAATACTGGAGTTGGTTGCTATTCCGTTCCCTAGGGGAACTTCACAACTCAAACCCGCGTCTTCCCATGTTGCAGGCAGATTCTTTACCATATTGGGCTTTAAAAGCCCAAGATGGCCTTAGTAGTGCTTATTTGTCTTTGATTTCACTAGAAACAACTATGTTAGATTTTATTGTGACAGCTGTCATATAAGCATGTATTTTAAAAGAAACTTCTAAAAGCTGATGGGTTTTGTGTAGTAATTTTAATATCAAAGTTGCAACAAAAAACATTTTGGCATATTATGCTTTATTATTTCAAGAAGTGCAAAAACACAACTGAAACATAGAGGAAAAAAAAATAGTTTGCACAGTGTGTGGAGAAAAAGCTGTTGCAGAATATGTCAAAAGTGATCTGCAAAGTTTCATACTGGAGATTTCTTGCTGCATGTTTTTCCATGGTCCTGTAGACCAGTTGAAGTTGATAGCAATCATATTAAGTCATTAACTGAGAACAGTCAACTTTAAACGATACCAGAGATAGCAAACACACTCAAAATATCTACATCAAACACTGAAAATCCTTTTCATCAGCTTGGTTATGTTTATTGCTTTGATCTTTGGGTTCCATATAAGGTAAGCGAAAAAAACCTTCTTAACCATATTTCCACATTTCATTTTCTACTCGAACATTTTAAAAAATCCATTTTTAAAATAAACAGTGATAGACAATGAAAAATGGATACTGTGCACTAATGTGGAATGGAAGAGACCATAGAGCAAGAAAAATGAACAACCACCAACTACACCAAAGGTTGGTTCTTCATCCAAAGAAAGTAAGGTTGTGTATATGATGGGGTTGGAAGGTAGTCCTCTATTATGGGCTTCCTTCTGGAAAACCAAATGACCAATTCCAAAGAGTACTACTCCCAATCAGATCAACTGAAAGCAGCACTTGTTGAAAATCATCCAGAATTAATCAACAGAAAACACATAATATTCCATCAGGATAACACAAGACTGTACGTTTCTTTGATTACCAGGCAATAAATGTTATAGCTTTCCTGGAAAAGATCTGATTCATGCTGCTTTCACCAGACACTGTATTTATGGGTGTTCATTTATTTCAGTCTTTACAAGATTGTCTTAATTGAAAAAAATCTAAATCCCCTCAAAGACTGTAAGAGATATCCAGAACAATCCTCTGCTCCAGTAAGACAAAAAGTTTTGAGAAGGTGGAAAAAGTTTTGGGCAGGTGCCTAAAAAATGGCAGAAAGTTAGTGGAACAAAATTGAATACTTTGTTCAATACAGTCCTTAGTGAAAATGAAAACTGTGCCTTTTACTTTTACTTCAGAAACAGATGGAACATTTTTGCCAACCCAATATTTAACTATTTTGTATGTATAACATATATACAGAGAAATCGTATACACACACAGACAAGTACATGCTGTTCAATGATTTATTACAATGTCTAACATCATATGGGCTTCCCCAGTGACTCAGTGGGTAAAGAATCTGCCTGAAATCCAGGAGACACAGGAGATGTGGGTTCAAGAAGATCACCTGCAGTAGGAAATGGCAACCCATATCAGTATTCTTGCCTGAAAAACCCAATGGACAGAGTAACCTGTCAGGCTACAGTCCAAAGGGTCACAAAGAGTTAGAAACGACTAAAGCAACTATGCACACACGAACGTTACCATCATATGGGGCAAAATTAGAATGCTTCTTTGACCCTGGGGCCTCTCTCATAACGTTCCCTGTTACTAAACCTTTCCTTTCCTCCAAAGAGAGATCCAGACCTGATGTACACAGTGATGATTTTCTTGTACTGGTTTGGTTTTACTACAAAAGTCTGAAGCTCTACATGCTATAGATATGCCTATTTCCTAAGTTTTATATAAAGAAAATTATACAACAGTCTTTTCTGTCTGGCTTCCTTCATTTATATTTGTGAAATTCATGCATGTTGTTCATTTATATAGCTACATAAAATTGTTATAAAATATAACACAATTTATATACATTCTAGTATGAAAAGATCTGCAGGATATTT
The DNA here is from genome assembly GCF_042477335.2 of Ovis canadensis. Classification (NCBI taxonomy): domain Eukaryota; kingdom Metazoa; phylum Chordata; class Mammalia; order Artiodactyla; family Bovidae; genus Ovis; species Ovis canadensis. The sequence goes on from NC_091255.1 coordinate 10,824,144, forward strand.
CCAGTACAGGGATTTTATGAATAATGCATCAATTAATATTTTGTTCATTTATTTTATGCACATATGTATGCTTTTACATTGAAAAATACTGAGTAGCAGATCTACTGGGTCTGTGGATATGAGTTTATTCAACATTGGTAGATAATACAAAATTATTTGTCAAAGAAATGGTGTGAATTTATACTGCTCCTAGAATTTTAAGGGTTATCATTCTGTTACAGCCTAACAAACGTGTATTATATTCTTATTTTTAGGCATTCTGATAACTGAGCAGTGGTATCTCAGTGGGCTTTTAATTCCCAGTTTCTGTGTTTTTCTGGGGAGATTAAATACATATGTATTGGCTAATTATTCCCTGATGCTGGGAGAGATTGAGAGCAGGAGGAGAAGGGGATGACAGAGGATGAGATGCCTGGATGGCATCATCAACTCGATGGACACGGGTTTGGGTGGACTCCGGGAGCTGGTGATGGACAGGGAGGCCTGGTGCGCTGCAGTTCATGGGGTCCCAGAGTCGAATACGACTGAGCGACTGAACTGAACTGAACTGGTAGCTTAGCTGGTAAAAATCCACCTGCAATGCAGGAGACCCTGGTTCAATTCCTGAGCTGGGAAGATCCCCTGGAGAAGGAACAGCTACTCAGTATTTTGGCCTAGAAAACAGTTGAATGTGACTGTGTGACTTTCACTTTCTTTACAAAATTAAAAGAAAAACTTTAATATGGTCCAAATATTTTTATTTAGTGCTTTTTATTTTATTCTGTTTAATAGGTTCTTTCCCCTCTCCGAAGTATTAAAATATTATTCTGTATTAATTTCTAAGTACTTAATTTTTCTTCTTTTATGATTTTATTTACTGTAATCCTAGAGGGTGATAGTGGTAAAGAATCCACCTGCAAATTTAGGAGACTTAAGAGATGTGTGTCTCATCTCTGGATCAGGAAGATACCCTGGAGGAGAGTATGGCTACCCAATCCAGTATTCTTGTCTGGAGAATCCCACAGACAGAGGAACCTGGCAGGCTACAATCCAGATCATAAATTTTCCAGCATGATTGAAGTGATTTAGCATGCTATCCAAAATTAAATTTTGCATACATTGTGAAACAGGAGTCATTTTTTCCCCATATGGATTTAGGGGAATCCCCTAAATTTATGGGGATCCCCATATGGATTTATTGAGCCCAGCACAATATCTTCAGTAAAATGGACCTTCCCAACTCTTTTGTTTTGGGTAAGACATTTTAATCATGTACCAAGCAGACATATGTGCCTAGGTATTTATTCCTGGCTCTTCATTTTCTTGGTTTGATTGGTTTTTCTATTCTTGAACAATCCTTCATTAATTTAGTTCCTGCAATTAAAACAAACAAACAAACAAAAAACGCTTGATATTTGTTAGAGCAAACATTCTTATCTTATCCTTGTTTTTTTTTCTAAATATATTTTGCCACCCTTAAACTATTGTGTTTCTATAAATTTGCAAATCAGTTTGTCAATTGTCAAAACAAAAAGTTAATTTTTAAAGTTAACTTTTGTTTTAATTTTTAATAAATTTTCTATTTAAGTATGACATAAGTAGAAATATGAACAAACTGTTCAATAATATTCAATTTTACCTTTTAATATTTTAAGTTAACAATCTAGATTTAAAAATAGACTATTACTGGCATACCAGAAGATCCCTTTATGCCCTATTAATTTCTTCTGTGGTTGGACTGTCTATTTTCTTGAGAGTAACTATCTGATATGCCTAGGTGTTGGTTTTGGTCTCGCTTGTTTGAAGTTTTCTTTAATTTTTAAATTTATTTTTAATTGGGGGAAATTGCTTTACAATGCCATGTTCTTTTCTGCTGTACAACACACATCACAATAATTTTATATATATATATGTATGTATGCATGTATCATCTCCCTTTTGAGCCTCCCTCCCCTCTGTCAGTCCCATCTGTTTTGCTTACATTTAGACTGTCACTGTTTAGTTACTGTTTACTGAGCTTTTAAAAGCTTTTCCATTTTCTTTTTCTCCTGTCCCCATGAGGTCCCAGCTATGTATATATCTTTATGTCTCTTTCTATTTTCTTCTCTGTGTCCCAATCTATATTTTCTCTACTAACCTTTCTTTAGTTCAATAATCCATTTTTCTTCTATGACTAGGCTAGTTTTAAAAAATAATTCATTGCATGCATTTAAGTTTTTCAAGTTTGACTGTTTTTCCTCAAATAAAATCATTCATATATACTCTATTTTCTTAAATAGTTTATAGTTTAAAAAATACATTTCTATCTGGTAATTCCAGAATCTAGATCACTTATTTGTTCTTTCTTTCTCTCTCTCTTTTTTTTTTAACTAATATTTTATTTCATTCTTTCTTGACATACCTGGATAACTATTGAGTATGGGCTATTGTTGAGGGTTAGGTGGCTATAATTTTTTTCAAGGAGGAATTTAAAAAAATTTGGTTAGCAGATATTGTGGAAATTAGACTGTGGCAAATAGTTTTCTCTTAGTCCTAAAATAAACCTTTTCCTCCTGTTTAACTCCTGAATTTTCAGTGAAAGCCTGATCTGTTAACAAGATTGCTCTGTCTTGTTTTCTCAGGATCTCCAATTTTATCTCCTGAGACTCCTAAACTTTCTAATCACCTCTTTAGCTGCCCAGCTATTTCTGTCCTCTTGGTCTGTCCTAAATTTGCACAGCTATGCTTGGTCAAATATCTCAAATGGACATTATTCTTCTCTCCAAGATCTTGGTTCAGAAGCTCTGAACTCTTAACTTCTGTATCCTCAAACCAGTGCACCTGTAGCAAGCTCTGCACTGATGAGTTTTGCTTGTCCTCTATTTCTTGTGCTGTGAAACAGAAAATGCCCATCTTGGCCCTCTCAAACCTTTGATCTCTTGGTTTCCCTTCTAAATCTTTATTTATTTATTTTGTTTTCAGTTTTCAAAGCTACTTTTAGTTGAAGAGTCAGTATGACTATTCTGTCAAGACCAAAAGCGGAGTCTTCTCATCTAAACTCTAGACCGTATCATGACCCTCATCTCAAGAAATGTAGTAGCTTTGAAATTAATTTTTTTTTAATTTTCTAATTCTTTTGACTCCTTCCTGTTCTGTATGCTCCATCCCGTAAGTATACAGGTGGACCTAATCCCACCAATTGTAAACATATGTCCTTCCTTTAACTCTCCAAGATCAGCCACATCATTTTGACTCCCATTTCACTTCCTTACCTCCCATTCATTCCTCAGAGAAGTTCATTTTGGTTTCAAATACCTTCGTTCTATTGAATATACTATGCCTAATATTACCAATTACCTCCTTGTTGCTAAATAACTATTTTTTTTACTCTTTTTTCTTTTTGACTACTTACCAGCTTCTGACAGTCAGCTACTTCATCTCAAAATATTGCTATTCTTTGTATGTTGCTTCTTCTAGTACTATTTTCAACTGTATGTCTTACATCTGTGTAGGATTTTTTTTTCAATTTCTTTAAAAAGCTCTAATCTAGTCTTCTAATCTCATGTTTAAAATTTGCTTTTATTATTAAATATTCTATCTATATAAAATATATTATTCATTTGTTATCTTTGTCTCTCTTATTAGTAGCAGTGTTGATTGACATTCTGATGTATGTAATTATTTCCCTGTCAATTTTTCTGTATATATATGTATTGTTACAAACATATTGAAAGTTTGAATACTTTCAGTTTTATATTGATGGCAGTATCTATTCTTTCATTTTCCCCCAATAATACTGTCTTTCACTTATATGTTACTGAAATTCCACACATTATTAATTTTCTTGTAGATAAACTCTTGATTTTTTTCCCCTTTTACAAACAATGCTGATTGAATGTTCTTATACATGTCTTTTGGTACACATGCATGCACATTTGATTAGGTATATACTTAGACCTGGGCTTCTCTAGTTGCTCAGAGGTAAAGAATCCATTTGTCAGTGCAGGAGACATGGGTTTGAACTTTGAGTTGGGAAGATCCCCTGGAGAAGGAAATGGCAATGCACTCCAGTATTCTTGCAAGGGAAATCTCATGGACAGAGGAATCTGATGGGTTACAGTCCATCGAGTCAAAAAAAAAAAAAAAAAAAAAGGGCATAACTTAGTGGCTAGACCGCAACAACAAATACTTAGAACTGTAATTGGGAAATTGTATGACATAAATAATTTAAACTTTAGAATATAATTCTAAATTTAATATTTAAATTACTCTTATTACTCCTAGAAATTCTTATGTGTAAAAATTATTGTTGTTCCATTGTTCTACGTTCTTACGATACTTGGTATGATCTGACATTTTGATCTCTGTCAATCCATGGTTGCTCTTCTTATGTCTTAAATGCAAGTATTTTTTAACAGTTACTTAAAAAAAATCACTCCCACTTCATTCAGAAGTGATAAAATCCTCTCCCATTTGCCACTTATATTTTTTGGTTTAAAATGCATGTTTCATCACGGACTTCCCTGCTCTAAGTTTTATATTCATTTATAATTGTTTTCTGACACTTTTACTTAAATATACCGCAATCAATAAAAATTTATTTTGCCCAAAACTAAGTCATCTACCTTACTAGAATTGTTCCTATGATCCTTAACTCAATAAACTGTGCCACCAAACACCAAGTCACCTAAGTAAAAAAATATGAGCATGATCTTGAATTTCTTCTCTCACTAATCAACTACATACCCTCAGTCTCCAAGTCCCATTTGTTTTCTCTATAACTGATTTCTCTAATCCATCTACTTCTTTATGTTCCTGTTAAAAATTGTGTATTTCCAGATATAAATAACACCAGACATCAGATAGTCATAATAAGATATGGTGCAAGAGAACAATCTAGTGGAGGGTGTGCCTTACTTTACCTTCTAGTGTGTGTGTGGGGGGGGGGAACAATATATATATATATATATACACTATAAACTTGAAAGAGCTGGAGTAACTTTCAGAAAATTAGTTATGTAAATAAAATTTGGCTTTATTAATTTTATGACAAAAAATATCAATGGATTCAAAAGGATAACAACTTTGAAATAAACAGTGACATTATTTGGTGCAATACAACCCAATTATGGTATCTTAGTTGTAACATTTACATCCAGCTCATTTGATGTCATTTTGCCCTCACTATTTTGTTTGCACTGTAGAACTTACACAGTGTTGTAATCTTAAGTTTGTGTGTTCCCTACTCTCCTTTGGTAGTTCAATATTTTGACTATTTTTATGTATTTACTTGACCTGGAAAAATGTGATTAATTATAAATTTATTTCAAAACAAAATTATTTTTCCTTGCATTTTTGTGTCAAGCTCTCAGTAATTATGTCTTTCTAAAAGCCTAAAACCACTGGTACCTATCTTCTTGCTCCCTCACTTCAGTATTTTTCATTGTCTCTCATGTCATACGCTCCAAAAAAAATGTCCAAATACAATTTATCTTCCCATATATGTTAATTTTGAGAGAGGAAATATAGTAATCATAAAAAGACATCCATGTCTTTGTATCAATGAATAATTTATAGTGGGTTTTAACAATAAATTATTCATTGACATTCAATTTATACATCAATCTTGCTGAGTTTGTTATATGTGTATGTTAGTCGCTTAGTCGTGTCTGACTCTGCAAGCCCATGGACTGTAGTCTTCCAGGCTCCTTTGTCCATTTGATTCTCCAGGCAAGAATACCGAAGTTTTTTGCCATTCCCTTCTCCAGAGGATTTTCCCAACCCAGGGATTGAATCCAGGTCTCCTGCATTGTAGGCAGATTTTTTACTGTCTGAGCCACCAGGGAAGCCCCTATATATAAATAAACTATAAATAGATAGATAGATAGATAGATAGATAGATAGATAGATAGATAGATAGATATGTATATATATATGACTATGTATCAATATAACAATGTGTATTATTATATATGAATAATACACAGATATATACACCCCTGAGAGATCCACTCATTCATCCTTGTTACGCTAACTGTATTATTTAGGGCATGAACACTAGTTGCTTAACAAATAAATCCTAAAATCATAGTGGCTAAATCAAACTGAAGCTAAATTCCTGGTTACATAAAATATAATAAAATGTTCAACAGAATGCAAATCACCTCTAAGTAATAGTTCTAATCTCACTAAAGCTTTCAATGATTTACATTACATCAAATGAATTCATTTGGAAGATAAAAAAAAATGAGAGTGTGAAAGATTGCATTCAAGAGTTTTCATTTTAATTTATGTATTGATGGGCTGAGAATATAAATGACAGATATCAACTCCATCATTATTAAATCGGCAAATATTATCTGGTATACAGAGTCATGTATGAACATAAGTGTCTCACCATAAAGAAGACTGAACACTGAAGAAGTGATGCTTTCAAACTGTGGTACTGGAGAAGATTCTTGAGTCCCTTGGACAACAAGGAAAACAAACCAGTCAACTCTAATGGAAGTTAATCCTGAATATTCATTGGAAGGACTGATGCTAAAGCTGAAGCTCCAGTAATTTGTCTACCTGGTGCAAAGAGATGACTCATTGAAAAAGACTCCGATGGTGGGAAAGATTGATGACAGTAGAAGAAGTGGGCAACAACCAGTGAAATGGTTGGATGGCATCACAAAGTCAATGGACATGAGTTTGAGCACACTCTGGGAGACAATAAAGGAAGCCTGTCATGCTGCAGTCCATGGGGTTGCAAAGAACTGGACATGACTTAGCAACTGAACAACAACAAAAAATCTGGTTTCCACCAATAACACTCTCTGCCACAATAGAAAACTACTGGATTAATCCCTTAAGTGTGTTAAATAATCCACTCCTTTCATTCCCTACTTTTTAAATCATAATTTCTGCTTATACATGCACATATTCACAATCTTTGGGAATTTGGTACAAACTTTGTACCTTCTAAACTTTTTTTTTTTTTTTTTAAAGAAGAGATCACACTGCTCAGTGGAGATGAGCTGCTTCCTACATCTTGCACATTATATTATATGTTGCTGGCCTCAGAGTAGGCACTTACTAGTTGATTGTAAAGATGTATTTTAAAGATTGCTTTATGATATGTACTATTTCTCTGAGTTGTTCATTCAGACAATATTTTGTATATAGTTGTTGTTCAGTGTCTAATTTGTATCTAACTGTTTGTGACCTCCTGAACTCCAGGCTTCTCTGTCCTTCACTATCTCCCTGAGTTTAATCAAACTTAAGTCCATAGCATCTCCTCTTTTGTTGCCCACTTCTCCACTTGCCCTCAACCTTTCCCAGCATCAGGGTCTTTTCCAGTGATTTGGCCTTTTGCATAACGTGGCTAAAGTATTGGACCTTCAGCATCAGTCTTTCCAAAGAATATTCAAGATTGATTTCCTTTAGGATGGACTGTTTTGATCTCCTTGTTGTCCGAGGGATGCTCAACAGTCTTTTCCAGCACCACAATTTGAAAGCATCAGTTCTTCAATGCTCAGCCTTCTTTATGTTCCAACTCTCAAACTCATATATGCCTACTGGAAAACCATAGTTTTGACTATACAGATCGTTCTCAGCAAAGTGTTGTCTCTGCTTTTTAATATGCTAATATGATGTCTAGGTTTGTCATAGCTTTCCTTCCAAGGAGTAAGCATCTTTTAATTTCATGGCATCAGTCACTTCTCACAGTGATTTTGGAGCCCCAGAAAATAAATTTTTTCACTGTTTCCACTTTTTCCCCCATCTATCTACCATGAAATGATGGAATTTGGTCCCATGATCTTATTTTTTTTTTAATGTTAAGCTTTAAACCTGCTGTTTCAACCTCCTCTTTCACATTCATCCAGAGGCTTTTTAGTTCATCTTCACTTTTTTGCCAATATAGATTTATTATCATTGAAAAAGAAAGAGAGTACCAGAAAAGACATCTACTTCTGCTTTATTGACTATGCTAAAGCCTTTGACTATGTGGATCACAATAAACTGCTGAAAATTCTTAAAGAGATGGGAATACCAGACCACCTGACCTGCCTCTTGAGAAATCGGTATGCATGTCAGGAAGCAACAGTTAGAACTGGACATGGAACAACAGACTGGTTCCAAATAGGAAAAGGAGTATGTCAAGGCTGTATATTGTCACCCTGCTTATTTAACTTCTATGCAGAGTACATCATGAAGAAAGCTGGACTGGAAGAAACACAAGCTGGAATCAAGATTGCCGGGAGAAATATCAATAACCTCAGATAAGCAGATGACATCACCCTTATGGCAGAAAGTGAAGAGGATCTAAAGAGTCTCTTGATGAAAGTGAAAGAGGAAAGTGACAAAGTTGGCTTAAAGCGCAACATTCAGAAAACGAAGATCATGGCATCTGGCCTCATCACTTCACGGCAAATATATAGGGAAACAATGGAAACATTGACAGACTTTATTTGGGGCGGGGGGCTCCAAAATCACAGCAGATGGTGACTGGAGCCATGAAATTAAAAGATGCTTGCCCCTTGGGAGAAAAGTAATGACCAACCTAGACAGTATATTAAAAAGCAAAAACGTTACTTTTCCAGCAAATTTCCATCTAGTCAATGCTATGGTATTTCCAGTAGTCATGTATGGATGAGAGAGTTTGACTATAATGAAAGCTGAGCACTGAAGAACTGATGCTTTTGAACTGTGGTGTTGGAGGAGACTCTTGAGAGTCCCTTGGACTCCAGAGAGATCCAACAAGTCCATCCTAAAGGAAATCTCTCCTGAATATTAATCAGAGGGACAGATTCTGAAGCTGAAGCTCGAATACTTTGGCCACCTGATGAGAAGAACTGCCTTATTGGAAAATACCCCAATTCAGGGAAAGATTGAAGGTGGGAGGCAAAGGGGACAACAGAGGATGAGATGGTTGGATGGCATCACCGACTCAACGGACATGAGTTTGAGTAAACTTTGGGAATTAGTGATGGACACGGAAGCCTGGGGTACTGCATTCCATGGGGTCTGAAAGAGTCAGACAAGACTGAGTGGCTGAACTAACTGACTAATCTGCTTACCTGAGGTTGTTTATATTTCTCCTGTCAATCTTTATTCTACCTTGTCATTCATCCAGTCCAGAAGTTTGCATAATATATTCTGCATATAAGTTTAATAAACAGGGTGATAATATACAACCTTGTTGTACTCCTTTCCCAATTTTAAGATAGTCAGTTGTTCCATGTAAGATTCTAACTGTTGTTTCTAGACCCATATAGAGATTTCTCAGGAGACAGGTAAGGTGCTCTCATATTCACATCTCTTGAACAATTTTTCACACACTTTGTTGTGATCCACACAGCCAAAGGTTTTAACATAGTCAATGAAGCAGAAGTAGATTTTTTTTTCAGGAGTCCCCTTGCTTTCTATGATACAATGAATGTAGAAACCATAACTGAAGGTGACACTTGTACCGCAATGTTCATTGCAGCAGTATTTACCATAGGTAAGACACGGAAGGAGCCTAGATATCCATGGACAGATGAATGGATAAGGACGTGTGGTACGTGGACACAATGGAATATTGCTAAGCTATAAAAAGGAGTGCATTAGAGTCAGTTCCAATGAGGTGGATGAACCTATGGCCTATTATACAGAGAGAACCAAGCCAAAAAGAGAAATACAAATATTATATATTAACACATTTACATGGAATTTAGAAAGATACTACTAATGATCCTACATGCAAGTCAGGAAAGGAGACATAAAGAACAGACTTTTGGACACAATGGGTGATAGAGAGGGTGAAATGGTTTGAGAAAATAGCATTGAAACATATACATTACCATAAATGAAATAGATAGCCAGTAGGAGTTTGATGTTCAGCATAGGAAACCCAAAGCTTGTGCTCTGTGACAACCTAGAAGGATGGGGTGCAGTGGGAGGTGGGGTTGGGGATCAATAGGGAGGGGACACATGTATATCTATGGCTGACTCACGTTGATGTATGGCAAAAAGAATCACAATATGGTAATTTACTTATTCTCTAATTTAAAAATAAATAAAGTAATAAATAAATAAATAAAACAGCCAGGACATGGAAGCAAGATAGATGATCATCAACAGATAAATGAATAAAAAGACTAATTACTTTGCACTATCTACTATCTTCCAACTTTTATTCACCTCTATCTCATATTTTCATATCTATATGCTATATTGTAATTATCTCATTTGAATCTTTTAATTTGCTCTTTAATTTATCTATGCATTTTCTTTTATTTCATTGATTAGATTTTACATCTAAAATTTCAGTGTGTTTCTACTTAAAAGTCTGCCTATACTTATTTCATAAAATGTTATTCTTTCAGCATTTTAAGCATATTTATGTTACAATCCCTTTCTGATTATTCAACTATTACCAATTCTGGTGCTATTTTATGTGTGAACTCTTTCTTATAATAGTATGTTTTCTCATATGGTGTGCAATTATTTTATATCCATGTTCCACTTAGCTTGAGTCTTTTATTGTGTATATTTTGAATTTTCAAAATATTTAAATAGAATTATTTCTCTTTAGCTTCATTGAAGTAACTAAAGAATTTTAATTGTCTTACCAGATTTTTTCCCCCCTTAGGTATTATAACTTTGGATTCCCACCTTACATACATCTATGCCTGTGGTTTTAATATGTATTTCTACACCTCAAAGCTCAGAAACAAGAAAAACGCTCATAACTGCTGAGTAATGGAAAAAAAATGATTGTTTGGATCATGAAGATAAGCAGTATTTTTTGGCTCAGAATAAATACCAGAAGAATTTTTAGTTTCTTCTGTAACTTTTATTCATAATTGGATGCTGAGAATCTCTTAATGGTTTAAACACTTTATGGATCCCTATGTTGTGAGCCTTACCTACCACTTTGATGTAAATTGTTTACTTCAAGCATCTGGGTGAATTGTCTTTCTTTGGTCTGACTTGGGTGTAAGTTGTAAATATTTTATCAATCAATTTTTGTGTACATGTATATAGTTGATAGGATGAACCATTTGAGGACAGTCTGTCATGTTGCTAGAATAAAATCGTTAGTTTTAGAGAAGAAATGATTTGGTTATGATTACACACACATGCTCAGTTGCTTCAGTCATGCCTGATTCTTTTCAGTTCCATGGACTGCAGCCTGCCAGCCTCCTCTGTCCATTGGATTCTCCAGGGAAATAATTACTGGCATGTCCTCCTCCAGGGAATCTTCCCAACCCAGAGGTCAAACCCATGTCTCTTACATTTCCTCCATTGACAGGTGAGTTTTTTTACCATTAGTGCCACCTGGGAAGCCCCAAGACCAGTAATGAGCATAGAATGTATAAGCATGGATGACTCACACACACAAAAAAAAATCCTCTTTATTTCTAGGTGAACAAATCAAAGTATGCAACTTTTAAACTGTGATTTGTGTGTGTGTGTGTGTACACATTATGTGACATACAGACCCTTTCTATTCTTCTTGGATTGGATATTTGGAGACATTATTCCAATATTTTGCAAGAAGATCCAAAGCTGCTAGAAAGGACATTTTATATTATTACTCTGAAATTTGGAGAACAGCTGGATTCCTTGAAAGAAAGGTAAATCCATCTAAATGTGTCCTTAATTAAATTATTTTCCATTTTCCTCCTAATAGACTACCACCTACTTTTGAGCATTAGAACTCCTTCAACAAACATGCTTACTACAAGGAAAAATATGAACTTCCTTGAGTCTATGAGCACATACCTAGTTTGAAGGTTGGTAATTCCTATTGGAAAAATATCTGAAGTGTGACAAAGTGATAAGCTTGATTTTTAACAAGTACTCAATACTATATATATTATAAATGATTTTGGTTAGACTCTCTGCCTCTACATATGAATGCAGAACTTTAGCAACTGCCTGTGTCTTCTCAGAAGGTTCCAAAAGGTTACCATGAGTGGTTTGCAAGTTCTATCTTGCAAGCGAATGACCTCTTCTCTTTCATTCCTTGGCTCCCCAAGTAATGAACCCTTTAGGTTCATTCCCCTTCATTCTTTTACCCACTTTAGATCCCATCATGTCTCCAACCCAGCAGACATTCTCTCATTGCGCTGAACCCGCTGTGTTTTTCTAACGTTTTTACTGCCCACAAAATGTACTTTTTGTGCACTTTCCTGCTATCTGCAATGTGACACTTAGTTCTTTAGTTTGCTGACAAGTTTCTGTAAAATAAGGAAAAATGCTTTTTATTTCTTTATAATTTACTCAAAAATGTAATGACAATCTAGAGTTATTGTTCCCCCATGTTTTACAACAGCTACAGGAAACCACCAATGTAGTTTTCCCTATTTCTATGTGATTCAGACATTTGTTAGTTGCAGATTGGGTCAAAATAAATCAAATTTCCTTAGTCTTTCTTTAAAGAGATTTGTATCAGCCCAGTTCTGCTCCACAGCTTCAGCATGCATGACAATGACCACAACATAGAATATATCCTAATCATATCCTAAAGAGAAAAAGAGCATAAGTAAAATATAAAAACAACAAAATGATATTATCCAAACAATAATCATGTTTAAATATTATTATTATACCAGCATTAAGAATTCAAGAAAAATACCATGGTTTTGTATGATATAAAATTAGAGGAAGCTAGGAAACAGTGGCGGAGAAGGCAGTGGCATCCCACTCCAGTACTCTTGCCTGGAAAACCCCATGGACGGATGAGCCTGGTGGGCTGTAGTCCATGGGGTCGCTAAGAGTCTGACATGACTGAGCGACTTCACTTTCACTTTTCACTTTGATGCATTGGAGAAGGAAATGGCAACCCACTCAAGTGTTCTTGCCTGGAGAATCCCAGGGACGGGGGACCCTGGTCGGCTGCCATCTATGGGTTCGCACAGAGTAGGACATGACTGAGGCGACTTAGCAGCAGGAAACAGTGTCAGACTTTATTTTGGGGGGCTCCAAAATCACTGCATATGGTGACCACAGCCATGAAATTAAAAGACGCTTACTCCTTGGAAGAAAAGTTATGATCAACCTAGATAGCATATTGAAAAGCAGAGACTTGCTTTGCCAAAAAGATCCGTCTAGTCAAGGCTATGGTTTTTCCAGTGGTCATGTATGGATGTGAGAGTTGGACTGTGAAGAAAGCTGAGCGCCAAAGAATTGATGCTTTTGAACTATGGTGTAGGAGAAAACTTTGAGAGTCCCTTGGACTGCAAGGAGATTCAACCAGTCCATTCTGAAGGAGATCAGCCCTGAGATTTCTTTTGAGGGAATAATGTTGAAGCGGAAACTCCAGTGCTTTGGCCACCTCATGCGAAGAGTTGACTCATTGGAAAAGGCTTTGAGGTTTAGAGGGATTGGGGGCAGGAGAAGAAGGGAACGACAGAGGATGAGATGGCTGAATGGCATCACTGACTTGATGGACGTGAGTCTGAGTGAATTCTGGGAGTTGGTGATGGACAGGGAGGCCTGGCATGCTGCGATTCATGGGGTCGCAAAAAGTCAGACATGACTGAGCAACTGAACTGAACTGAACTGAGATGATGGTAACTAATATATTATTCTTCACAAATCTCGTGTAAACTAAAGCTATTTCGAATATACAAATTTCCTTTTAAAAAAATAGTTTCATTCTATTAAAAAACATCAAGTGAATGTATACTCATCTGTCTTTCCTAGACCAGTTTTCAAGAAATAGTTAGCACATTTCTAGGGAAGGAAAAATATACCCTTCTCCTAAGGAAAATTTATTGTTTTATGGATAGTTTCTTCTAAGAGAATGACTCTTTGTTAACTCAAACTTCAAGAGTCATAACTTGTTGGGAGGACCTTATCACACGTCTAGTGTCTCAGAGCTTGAGCTTAAGCAACCAGTAACATATTTGGGTAAAGAAACTTTCTGATGAAATTAGCACAGATAGCCTGATTTACAATTGTGCCATGCTTTTGAATTCTAAACCAGATAATCACCAGAGACTGACTTTCATGAATTATCTCATTCTGATTTAAAAACTGTCAGTCCTATTTCCATTTTTTTAAGGAATTTCTGTTCTCCATAGTGGCTGTACTAGTTTGCATTCCCACCAAAAGTGTAAGAGGGTTCTCTTTTCTCCGCACCCTTTCCAGCATTTATTGCTTGTAGACTTTTGGATAGCAGCATTCTGACTGGCGTGAAATGGTATGTCATTGTGGTTTTGATTTGCATTTCTCTGATAATCAGTGATGTTGAGCATCTTTTCACATGTTTGTTAGCCATCTGTATGTCTTCTTTGGATAAATATCTGTTTAGTTCTTTGGCACATTTTTTTATTGGGTCGTTTATTTTTCTGGAATTGAGCTGCAGGAGTTGCTTGTATATTTTTGAGACTAGTTGTTTATCAGTTGCTTCATTTGCTATTATTTTCACCCATTCTGAAGGCTGTCTTTACACCTTGCTTATAGTTTCCTTTGTTGTGCAGAAGCTTTTAAGTTTAATTAGGTCCCATTTGTTTATTTTTGCTTTTATTTCCAATATTCTGGGAGGTGGGTCATAGAGGATCCTGCTGTGAAACCCAGCAATCCCACTATTGGGCATACAAACTGAGGAAATCAGAATTGAAAGAAACATGTTTATTCCAATGTTCATCGCATCACTGTTTATAATAGTCAGGACATGGAAGCAACCTAGATGTCCATCAGCAGATGAATGGATAAGAAAGTTGTGGTACATATACACAATTGAGTATTACTCAGCCATTAAAAAGAATACATTTGAATCAGTTCTAATGAGGTGGATGAAACTGGAGCCTATTATACAGAGTGAAGTATGCCAGAAAGAAAATACCAATTCCGTATACTAACCTATATATATGGAATTTAGAAAGATGGTAACAGTAACCCTGTATGCAAAACAGCAAAAGAGACACAGATGTATAGAGCAGTCTTTTGGACTCTGTGGGAGAGGGAGAGGGTGGGATGATTTGGGAGAATGTCATTGAAACCTATATCATATATGAAACAAATCGCCAGTCCAGGTTTGATGCAGGATATAGGATACTTTGGGCTGGTGCACTGGGACGACCCAGAAGGATGGTAGGGGGTGGGAGGGGTTTCAAGATGGGGAACACCTGTACACCTGTGGCAGATTCATGTTGATATATGGCAAAAACAATACAATATAGTAAGTAATTAGCCTCCGATTAAAATAAATAAATTTATATAAAAATAGATTTTTAAATTCAAACAATATTGATCAGTAAAATATAAATTAAGCATTTACTATGTACAAAGCAATATCTTATGTGTTCAAATACACAAAGTAGTATCTCTGTAGTCCTAGATTCTAGGAAATTTATATTTAAATGTAGCAATGAATTTATTCTTCTAAGGAATTTCAATGAACCATCAATAAAACTGCAAAATTAAAAAAAAAAAAAACTGTCAGTCCTTTATAAAATAGAATAATTCAACAGTCAACATTGAATTGAAAATGTAAGGAAAAGAACCCTCAGAGGACAGAAAGTGTTGATAAATTCTTATAACATATTCCAGAGCCCATCAAAATACAAACTAGGCAGACTGTCAAGCTTCAATAGAAAATCTGATACCAGAAACTAATATCAACAAAAGTGATTTTCAACTTCTCCTGTCCTGGCTATTAAAGTAGAAGTCTAGTGATGATGATGTTTTCTCTGCCTTCTGTTCCTACAAAATCTGAGGCATTTTCAAAGACACAGTTGTGTGGCCTGAGGACTCATCTTTCTCCTTCCTTGCCATACCCTAAACTAAACAAAAAAAAAAAAAAAAAAAAAAAAAGAAGTAGGTATGTGTATATTATAGTATGTATAGTATTTCACCACACCTCCTTTAGCTAAAATGGGATATTTTTCCCCCACTCTAAAGGTCTATTCACTGAAAGAGTAAATGTCATATCCTTTTGACTTTATTTTCCATTAAAGTCAATTATTCTATGTTTAGTTTCTTCTCCAAATTGCGGAAGCAGATTAATGATGCAATTATCTTTGTGTTTAAGTAACTGATAGCAAGTCTCAGAGACATATTGATTTTCCAACCCTTCTAAATAAATACCCCTCCTCACCAATCTCAAGTAAATAGCCACCTTCTGCCCTAGAAAGTTAATAACACTGTGTTCTCTTAATCAATAATTGAGGAAGGTCACCTTGGTATTCACTGATCCAGACTTCTCTTGCTAAAATAGCTTTCTATTCATTATTCCTCTATTCCCTTCATCTTTATCAGATTATACAAACCTCACACATTCCACCCCATCATGTAAGAACCATCAAGGTATCCTTTCCTTCCCTATTTTTATCTCTCCATTCAGAAATTGCACACTGAGTGACTGAATTGAACTGAACTGAACAAAATATATAACTAATTCTCTCACACCAAATTGTAAATATATCTAATAATTAGGCTTAATCCATCATGTAAGTGAGGCCCTCTTTTAGATTAAATGAAGGTCATTAACCAAACGGAATACTAGGAGAAGAGGAATATAGTGACATTATTTAGGAGAACGCAAAATATGATTGGGCTACTCATTAAACTTAAGGTGATACTTTTCTGTAAGGACAAGAAACTTTAAAAGAAAAAAGGATAAAATAAAAAATAATTTCTATTCACTTTATTTCAAATGCCAAACACTGAGTATGAGATATGGACAGACAAGAGAGATGGTCCCCGAACTTAAAAAACAAAGTTGCTATTTTTCATCTTCAGCCATTCACCTGTTGAGAAAACACTACTACTGCACTTAGCAAATTAATATATATAATGGATATACTAAATATAAATTGATATATAAAATAGATATAATTATATATGGATATAATTATATTATATTATATAAATTATATTATATTATAATATAATTATTACATAATATATTATATTACTGTTATATTAATTTTATCCATATAAATATATTAAAATCTGTATGCATCTCAGGTAGCAACAGTTAGAACTGGACATGGAACAACAGACTGGTTCCAAATAGGAAAAGGAGTGCATCACGGCTATATATTGTCACCTGCTTATTTCACTTCTATGTAGAGTACATCATGAGAAACGCTGGACTGGAAGAAACACAAGCTGGAATCAAGATTGCCAAGAGAAATATCAATAAACTCAGATATGCAGATGACATCACCCTTATGACAGAAAGTGAAGAGGAATTTAAAAACCTCTTGATGAAAGTGAAAGAGGAGAGTGACAAAGTTGGCTTAAAGCTCAACATTCAGAAAACAAAGATCATGGCATCTGGTCCCAACACTTCATGGCAAATAGATGGGGAAACAGTGGAAACAGTGTCAGACTTTATTTTTGGGGGCTCCAAAATCACTGCAGATGGTGACTGCAGCCATGAAATTAAAAGACGTTTACTCCTTGGAAGAAAAGTAATGACCAACCTAGATAGTATATTCAAAAGCAGAGACATTACTTTACTGACTAAGGTCGGTCTAGTCAAGGCTTTGGTTTTTCCTGTGGTCATGTATGGATGTGAGAGTTGGACTGTGAAGAAGACTGAGCACTGAAGTATTGTTGCTTTTGAACTGTGGCGTTGGAGAAGACTCCTTGGACTGCAAGGAGATCCAGCCAGTCCATTCTGAAGGAGATCAACCCTGGGATTTCTTTGGAAGTAATGATGCTAAAGCTGAAACTCCAGTTCTTTGGCCACCTCATGTGAAAAGTTGACTCATTGGAAAAGACTCTGATGCTGGGAGGGATTGGGGGCAGGAGGAGAAGGGGACGACATAGTATGAGATGGCTGGATGGCATCACTGACTCGATGGACGTGAGTCTGAGTGAACTTCAAGAGACGGTTATGGACAGGGAGGCCTAGTGTGCTGCGATTCATGGGTTTGCAAAGAGTTGGACACGACTGGGCGATTGAACTGAACTGAATATTTTAATATTTATATATTAGATATATAATAAATATAATTATATATCTGGTAAACATATGTAATTATATATGCAATTGTAATTAATTATGCAAGATAATATATAATACAATATATATTTATCTTATATAAATTATTTATATTTATATTTTATTACATATATTATTATATGTCTTATATATTATACATGCTATATTAATATATACTATTATGATATACTTATGAAATATTAATATATATTATATAGGATTATATTAGTATATTATTTATTTTTATATAACATTAGAGTATATATAATTATAACATATATTATATAATATATTCACATAGTAATATAATATAAAATTATAATATATTTTATATTGTATATAATGTGTATATTTATATTTAGACATGTATATAACTATAGTATTTATATTTATATATGTATTTTTAAATTTCTTTATATTTTTATATATGATAAATATATGTATATTTATATTACTTTATAAATTATATAATATATTCATATTATTTAAATTATGTGTATAATATATGTGTAGAACTATATATATTTTATATGATTTATGCAATTATAATTCATATTATTATTATATAATTATATATAATATATATAAATTATATATAGTTATAATTAGATGTAATCAAATATATTTTACCAGTATTCTTGCCTGGAAAATCCCATGGATGGAGGAGCCTGGTAGGCTGTAGCTCGTGGGGTCGCTGAGGGTCACACATGACTGAACGACCTCACTTTCACTTTTCACTTTCATGCATTGCAGAAGGAAATGGCAACCCATTCCAGTGTTCTTGCCTGGAGAATCCCAGGGATGGGGGAGCCTGGTGGGCTGCCGTCTATGGGGTCACACAGAGTCGGACACAACTGAAGTGACTTAGCAGCAGCAGATATATATTATATAATATATATTATATTATATATTGTGGGCTTCTCCAGTGGCCTAGACTGTAAAGCATCTGCTTGCAATTTGCACAACCAGGGTTGGATCCCTGTGTGGGGAAGATCCCCTGGAGGAGGAAATGGCAACTCACTCCAGTACTCTTGCCTGGAAAATTTCCAAGGACTGGGGGGCCTAGTAGGCGTCAGTACATGCGAGTCACAAAGAGTCAGACACGACTGAGCAACTTCACTTTCTTTCCATATTATATATATTATATAGTAATTTATTATTAACATATTAATTATAATTGTGATTATATATCATTATATAGAATATATTATATTATATAGCAATATATTCTTTCATATAATATAATAATATATTGTGCAATATAACAGTATACATTTTATTTAATACATATTTTATATCATATTAATATCATATATATTAATATATCTGTAAATTATATGTAATGTATACATTATTTGTATTATTATGATATATCATTATATAGAATATATGATAATTAAATATTACATTATGTATAATTATATTATAATATGTACAGCAAATACAAATAGATATATATAATAGATATAATAAAAATTGCTTGCATGTGCATAGTGCTTTAGAGTTTTAAAGAACTGTAATAGTTATAGTAATAGCAGAGGTACTGCTGTCAATAAAGCTGGTGAATGGAAGGAATTTCAGGAGCTGCTGCTGCTAAGTCACTTCAGTTGTGTCTGACTCTGTATGACCCCATAGATGGCAGCCCACCAGTCTCCGCCGCCCCTGGGAGTCTCCAAGCAAGAACACTGGAGTGGGTTGCCATTTCCTTCTCCAATGCATGAAAGTGAAAACTGAAAGTGAAGTCACTGAGTCGTGCCCAACTCTCAGTGACCCCATGGACTGCAGCTTACCCAACTCCTCCATCCATGGGATTTTCCAGGCAAGAGTCCTGGAGTGGGGTGCCATAGCCTTCTCCGAATTTCAGGAAAGCTACTCAAAACTCTAAAAGATGATGCTATCAAACTGTTCCATTCAATATGTCAGCAAATCTGGAAGGTCTAGTAGTGGTCGCAGAAGTGGAAAACATCAGTCCTCACCGCAGTTCCCAAGAAGGGCCGTACTAAAGAATGTTCAAACCATCAGATAAGTGTACTTATCTCCCATGCTTGTAAGGTCATGCTGTGGATTATAACAAACTGTGAAAACCTCTTAAAGAATTGGGAATAGTATGCCATCTTACCTGTTTCCTGAGAAACCTGAGAAACCTGTATGCTGGCTAACAAGCAACAGTTAGATTCCTGTATGGAACAATTGATTGGTTCAGGATGGAAAAAGGAGTACAACGGGGCTCTCTAATGTCACTCTGCTTATTTAATCTAATCTAAGCAAATCATAAGATGCGCCAGACTAGATAAATTACAAGCTAAAATCAAGATAGGCAAGAGAAGCATCAAAAACCTCAGATATGCAGATGATACCACTCTAATGGCAGAAAGTGAAGAGAAACTAAAGAACGTCTAAAGAGAGTGAAGGAAGACAGTTAAAAAGTCAGCTTAAAATTAAATACTAAAAACAAACCAACAAACAAACCACTAAGATTGTGGCACCTGGCCCCATTACTTCATGGCAAATAGAAGGGGAAAAAGTGAAATCAGTGACAGATTTCTTCTTCTTGGGCACTAAAATCCCTGTGGATGGTCACATCTGCCATGAAATCAGACAACTGTTTCTCAGCAGGAAAGCTATGACAAACCTAGACAGTGTTTTGAAAAGCAGAGACATCACTTTGCTGACAAAGATCCATATAGTCAAGGCTATGGCCTTCATAAGAAGTACTGATGCTGAAGCTGATGCTCCAATACTTTGGCTACCTGATGTGAAGAATTGACTCGTTAGAAAAGACCCTGATGCTGGAAAAGATTGAAGGTGGGAGGAGAAGAGGGTGACAGATGATGAGATGGTTGGATGGCATCGATGACTCAATGGATATGAGTTTAAGCAAACTCCAGGAGATGGTGAAGGACAGGGAATCCTGGTGTGCTGCAGTCCATGGGGTCCCAAAGAGTTGGACATGACTGAGGTACAACAAATGGTCTTCCCAGTGGTCATAAATTGTTGTGAGCATTAGGCCATAAAGAAGGCAGAGTGACAAAGAATTTATGCCTTCAAAGTATAGTGCTGAAGAAGACTCCTGAGAGTCCCTTGAACAGCAAGATCAAATCAGTAAATCTTAAAGGAAATCAACCCTGAATATTCATTGGTAGGACTGATGCTGAAGTTGAAGCTCCAGTATTTCAGTCACCTGATGTGAACAGCTGACATTGGAATAATCCCTGATGCTGGGAAAGATTGAGTGTAGAAGCAGAAGAGGGCATCAGAGGATGAGATGGCTGGATGGCATCACTGATACAATGAACATGAGCTTGGGAAAACTTTGAGTAACAGGAAGGCCTAGTGTACTGCAGTCCATGTGCTGCAGTCACACTGAGTTAGGTATGACTGGGTGACTGAACAGCAACAACACTGGCTATTATCTTACTTAGACTACATAAGGACTACATAGCACTTATGCAGATTTACATCCCTCCTTTTATAGATGAGAACATTGAGTTAAAACTCAAGCCTTTGTTTCAATGATATATTTTTCAATCTCTTAGAAGAAAAATCATACTGACCACCTTCATTTTCTGTCAAACTCTTTAGATATTGTCAAAGATGATAGTATTTCTTCTTCCAAGTTTCTTATTGTCTAATGGAAAGAGATATTACAGACATTATTCATCTTTCCTTTCCAATATGTTTGATATTAAAGCAGAGCAACCTATTTCCACCTGATGACAGCTTCCCATATTTTTCAATAGTTTCATGTAAGGTGTTTGGTACTTTTCAACACAGCTGGGTTTTTGTTGTAGTTGTTGTTGTTATTCTTAATTAATTTTTTTTTCCCTAAGAAACTGAGGAAGAGACAATTTTTACAGACAAGAAAAATAAAAGAAATGAGTTCCTGAGTGTGTCCTCCTATAAAAAATGTTATATTAGTGATTAGAGATTAGTGGACAGGTAAACTAGGTATTGCTATGAAGTCTCAGGAGTATGAATCATCAATAAAAGAGTAAAGACACAAGATGAGTATGACTTGCAGCCTTTGAAGCTTATGAGTCAATACAAGGTAAGTTAAACAAGATCATAAGGACCAAAAATCAGGTGGCTCAAAAGTAGGAAAAAAGTATTCTCAAGAAAATTTCAGAAGCAGTTTTTTTTTTTTTTTTAAACCGGTGCCATATGAGTTGGCTTGGTTTAAGGACTTTTGCAACTTCTTTATAGCAATGAAACATAGGAAACTATTTGGAATAATCTTGATCTACCGTATTCAAAATGAGTATCATTCTGTGATCACTTAGCATCATTGGTAGGGGTCCCCAAGTGGCTCATTGATAAAGAATCCACCTGCAATGCAGGACCTTCAGGAGACACAGGTTTGATCCCAGGGTTGGGAAGATCTTCTGGAGGAGGGCATGGAAACCCACTCCAGTATTCTTGCCTGGACAAACCCTTGGGTAGAAGAGTCTGGAAGGCTATAGTCTAAAGAATTTCAAAAAGTTGGATATGATTGAAGTGACTTAGCAGACACCCATAGTTTCACTGGCATTATCTGAGAGCTTGTTAGCAATGTAGAATGTCAGGGCCAAGGTAAATCCTGAATGACTCACAATCTACAATTTATCAAGATGCCCAGTTACTTCCTATTGACATCAAACTTTTGTTGACACTTCAGTGACAATATACTTTATATTAACACAAATATATGGAATTTAGAAAGACAGTACTGATGACACTACATGCAGGGCAACAAAAGAGACACAGACATAAAGAACACATTTTTGGACTCAGTGGGAGAAGTCAAGGGCAGGATTATTTAAGAGAATACCATTGAAACATATACATTACCATATGTAAAATAGATGACCTTTGCAAGTTCTACATATGAAGCAGGGCACCCAAAACTAGTGCTCTGGGACAACCCAGAGGGATAGGGAGGGAAGGGAGGTGGGAGGGGGCTTCAGGATGTTGGGGGCATATGTGTATCTGTGGCTGATTCATGTTGATGTATGGCAAAAACCATCACACTATTGTAATTATACTTCAATTAAAATGAATAAATAAATTAAAAAAATGTTGCTCTGTCTTCAGTCTATTCTTGATCAAGGGAGAATTTGGTCTTCTAAAACTCCATAGGAAACTGTTAGTACCTTTGGTTTTGGAAATGTTTTGCAGTGAGAATTTCTTTTTGTTATTTAGGGAATTTGGACATAACCCAGTAGATAGAGCTTCCCTGGTGGGTCAGTGGTAAAGAACCCACCTGCCAATGCAGGAGGCTCAGGTTTGATCCCAAGGTCAGGAAGATCCCTTGGAGAAGGAAATGGCAACCCATTCCAGCATTCTTGCCTGGGAAATCCTATGGACATAGGAGCCTGGCAGGCTACAGTCTATGGGGCTGGTAAGAGTTGGACACAACTTAGTGATTAAACAGCAGCGGCAGCTATTAGAGAAACAGCTGCAATAATAACTCAGTCCTGAATGTGTGAAAAGTTGAGGGTTTTGAGTTAATAATGTCCTCTAAGCAATGTCCTTAAATCTTCTTAAAGAGATGTTCCTGTTGAAACCACCCAAGGATAAATTTATCTTCTATATCTCTGTAGTCCAGAATCTGTTGTTTGCATGACTGATTCAAGCTCACCGAAGCCATCATTCTTCCTGTCATTCTCCAATATATTTACACCAACTCACTCATTATTTAAAAAACAGCTAGCACACAGATGCTGAGCCTGATCAAAATGTTACAGATATTTCAATATTTCAGACACCAAATCTCTGCCTTACCCTATTTTGTTTCCCCAAAGTCATTAAGATTATATTTTTACATAGAATAAATTTACTAAGGTTAACTTTCCAATCTCAATACTTCCCACTGGAAGCTCCATCAATAAGAAATTTTGTTGTTTAGTTTCTCAGTTGTGTCTGAATCTTTTGCAACACTATGGATCATAGTCCACCAGGCTCCTCTGTCCATGGGATTTCCCAGGTAAGAATACTGGAGTGAGTTGTCATTTCCCTCTCCATTAATAAGAACAGACCTCTTAATTAAAATTTCAAATATGAATTTTACTGATTCATGTGGGAACAAATCATTTTAGATGGAAAACTCTTGGTTAATATTGTTTTTCTTAGAATACATGAAAATTATATCCATTGTCTCCTTCCTACTGACTTTTATATAGTGCACTTGGAGGAGAAAGCAAGTGAAACCTATTATGAAATTCCAGTTTCTAGCAAAAGGTCTTAGACCATAAGCTAAAACAGATCTATAATAAGTACAATGTATCAGTTGTGCAGTAATTTGGGCAGGTTCTATCTTGAAGAAGTATTGAATGTGGCAAAACTATTCTGAATTTCTTCCTTGTCTTATATCAACACTCTAATTTAATCATACCTTAATTTAAGATAATTTGAAATGTTGAGCAGGGATTGGGATACTCTGTAATCTTTAATGACCCCTCTGTAATGATTATTTTTATTTAACAATCTTTAGTAATCTTTAATGATTAAACAGACGAATAATCAAGAGGACTTAATGCATAGTTGTGGTCTTATTTGTAGTTCATTCATTCATTAACTAAACAAACATTTGTTCACTGCTTTGTGGAAAAATGAAAGAGAAATAGCCCTTCCATTTGAGGAACTTACAGTTTGCCAGGAGAATTAGAGAGATAATCATTAAGTTCTAAGACAATTATTGATAAAAGTCAGAAAAGGCAAATAGAGAGGGTGACAATGAAGATACACAAAAAGTATTCACTTGGACATGATCAGGTAATCATATTTAGGGAAAAGGAGTACCAGGAGTTCAATTTAATCTGATTTTCTGAGATAGTGGTATTTACTTTTTGTCTCTTCATTTGTTTAGTAAACAAAAAAATTGTTTGTAGATATAAAAACTGTTGGATTTTAATGGTGCATGAGTGTTCAGTCACATCTGACTCTTTGCAACCTCAAGGACTATACCCTGCTAGGCTTACATTGTCCATTGTATTTTCTAAGGAAGGATACAGGAGTGGGCTGCCATTTCCTATTCCAGGGAATCTTCCCAACCTAGGGATCCATATCCATATATCTTGCATTGGCAGACTGATTTTTTACTACCGCGTCACCTAGGGCTTCCCTAGATTTTAGTTCAGTTCAGTCGCTCAGTCGTGTCCGACTCTTTGTCACCCCATGAACCACAGCACTCCAGGCCTCCTTGTCTATCACCAGCTCCAGGAGTTCACTCAGACTCACGTCCATCAAGTCAGTGATGATGTCATCCAGCCATTTCATCCTCTGTCATCCCCTTCCCCTCCTGCCCCCAACCCCTCCCAGCCTCAGAGTCTTTTCCAATGAGTCAACACTTTGCATGAGGTGGCCAAAGTACTGGAGTTTCAGCCTTGGCATCATTCCTTCCAAAGAAATTCCAGGGCTGATTTCCTTCAGAATGGACTGGCTAGATCTCTTTTCAGTCCAAGGGACTCTCAAGAGTCTTCTCCAGCACCACAGTTCAAAAGCATCAATCCTTCAGCACTCAGCCTTCTTCACAGTCCAACTCTCACATCCATACATTACCACTAGAAAAACCATAGCCTTGATTAGATGGACCTCTCCTGGCAAAGTAATGTCTCTGCTTTTCAATATGCTATCTAGGTAAGTCATAACTTTACTTCCAAGGAGTAAGCGTCTTTTAATTTCATGGCTGCAGTCACCATCTGCAGTGATTATGGAGCCCCAAAAAATAAAGTCTGACACTGTTTCCACTGTTTCCCCATCTATTTCCCAT
This sequence comes from Ovis canadensis, assembly GCF_042477335.2. NCBI lineage: Eukaryota > Metazoa > Chordata > Mammalia > Artiodactyla > Bovidae > Ovis > Ovis canadensis. Next base: position 10,849,784 of record NC_091255.1, read on the forward strand.
GAAGTGATGGGACCAGATGCCATGATGTTTGTTTTCTGAATGTTGAGCTTTAAGCCAACTTTTTCACTCTCCACTTTCACTTTCATCAAGAGGCTTTTTAGTTCTTCTTCATTTTCTGCCATAAGGGTGGTGTCATTTGAATATCTGAGGTTATTGATATTTCTCCCGGCAATCTTGATTCCGGCTTGTGTTTCTTCCATCCCAGCGTTTCTCATGATGTACTCTGCATAAAAGTTAAATAAGCAGGGTGATAATATACAGCCTTGACGTACTCCTTTTCCTATTTGGAACCAGTCTGGAACCAGTCCAGTTCTACTTGTTGGTACCTGTTGCATATAGGTTTCTCAAGAGGCAGGTCAGGTGGTCTGGTATTCCCATCTCTTTCAGAATAGACTAGATCTGATAGATAGTGTGCCTGATGAACTATGGATGGAGGTTCGTGACATTGTATAGGAGACAGGGATCAAGGTCATTCCCATGGAAAAGAAATGCAAAAAAGCAAAATGGCTGTCTGAGGAGGCCTTACAATTAGCTGTGAAAAGAAGACAAGTGAAAAGCAAAGCAGAAAAGGAAAGATACAAGCATCTGAATGCAGAGTTCCAAAGAAGAGATAAGAAAGCCTTCCTCAGTGATCAATGCAAAGAAATAGAGGAAAACAACAGAATGGGAAAGACTAGAGATCTCTTCAAGAAAATTAGAGACACCAAGGAAACATTTCACGCAAAGACTGGCTCGATAAAGGACAGAAATATTATGAACTTAACAGAAGCAGAAGATATTAAGAAGAGGTGGCAAGAATACATGGAAGAATTGTACAAAAAACATCTTAACGACCTAGATAATCATGATGATGTGATCACTCATCTAGAGCCAGACATCCTTGAATTTGAAATCAAGTGGGCTTTAGAAAGCATCACTATGAGCAAAGCTAGTGGAGGTGATGGAATTCCAGTTGAGTTATTTCAAATCCTGAAAGATGATGCTTTGAAAGTGCTGCACTCAATATGCCAGCAAATTTGGGAAATTCAGCAGTGACCACAGGATTGGAAAAGGTCAGTTTTCATTTCAATTCCAAAGAAAGACAATGCCAAAGAATGCTCAAACTACCACACAATCACACTCATCTCACACGCTAGTAAAGTAATGCTCAAAATTCTACAAGCCAGGCTTCAGCAATACGTGAACCATGAACTTCCTGATGTTCAAGCTGGTTTTAGAAAAGGCAGAGGAACCAGAGATCAAATTGCCAACCCCCGCTGGATCTCTGAAAAAAAAAAACAAGAGAGTTCCAGAAAAACATCTATTTCTGCTTTATTGACTATGCCAAAGCCTTTGGCTGTGTGGATCACAATAAACTGTGGAAAATTCTGAAAGATTTTATTTAGGCAGGGTTAAATCATGATTTTGCCATCTATGGGCTATGCAAACTTGGATAAACTCATTATGCTTTGAAGTTCAGGTTCCTTATATACTAAATATATAGAATAATACACATCCAAAACATAATTTTAATAAATAATATGAAATATCAAGAACAGATATTTGGTACACATAGCAACAATAGCAATAACAATAATACTAATAGTTATTAACCTTTATTCAGAGCTGAAGTTAAGTCAGGCACTTAGCAAATAATTTTATATGCATGATCTTTAGTCCATATGAAAACTCTATTAGGTACTACTATTAATTTCTTTTTTAACACGGCTTATAAAGATTATTTTACTTGTCCAAAATTAAATACCATAACAATAATGGGTAATACATATTGAGTACTTATTGTTTGACATTGCTTTAAGCCATTATACATGTCAATTCATTTATTTCTCTGTATGAGAGACAGTGCATTGTTTTTCTCATTTTTACAAGTGTCATGAGCTGTATTGTGTCTCTCCTCAAAATCCAGGTATCCAAGCTCTAAATGCCAGTATCATAGAATGTGACTGCATTTGGAGATAGAACTATTAAAATGAAGCCCCTAGAGTGATCACTAAGGCAACATGAATTATATCCTTTCAGAAGAGGAAATTTGGATACAAAGAGAAATAAAAGGGGCACACAGAAAAATATGCCATGTGAGGACATAAATGTCAGAGCAGACAGATAGCTAGATGTGAACTGAGAAAGGAGGGCCTGGCCCAATGGCAGAAAACTATACCTCTCCCTTGAACAAGAGGATTATTGGGCAAAGAAAAAGAAAAGCAAGAATCTCCAGACTGACAGGAAACCAAACATTTTGTGATGACAAGCATCTGGGAGAAAGGCAAAAATGATGGGAAGAGGTGGGAATCTTGGACATCCGAATGTAATCTTTTGCTATTTTTTTTCCTTCATTATGATAAAATTAGCCTTGTGGTAAGAAGCCCCCATCATGCCCTCACACCATTACCCTGTTGATCAAGATTAAACAAGGGCAAAAATCCCTCCTCCTCTTGTGAAGGAAGAGCTAGAATGAAAATCATGGAATACAACCCCAAACGCCTCCCTCTTAAATGAATATTCCACCCATTCATTTTTATGACTGGTATAGTCAATTTGCCACAGAAACTCAGGACAACTGTTCACCTGAGTCTTCCTACTCTCCCTTTGAGAGAGTACAATAGGTTATTAAGTACCTCCCCCTACCCCACCATGGCTTGCCTATAAATTCTTTCTGTGATGAGACAAAAACCTGCTTTCTGGTAACACAGTGAGAAGGAAGCCATTTGCCAGAAGAGAGGCATTAGAAGATACCAAATCTGATGACAATTTGACTTTGGATGTTCAGACTTCAGAATTATAAGAAGATAAATTTCTGTTGTTTAAGCCAACCACTCTCTGGTATTTTCTTATGGCATCCCTAGTAAAAAATAGCAGTACAATAGGTGATTAAACAACGATGCAAAGAAGATAAGTATGCATATCTACAATGTTAGTATGCAGAGCCACTGAGCTTCAAACCCTAGCAGTCTTGTGTCAGAATTCATTCATTTCCTTAATCTCTTCACAATAAAGCCTCTTGTGACAGATGTGGAAAACTGAGGTAGCCAGTGGCTGTCTCATTTTGCATATCCATACAACAGTAGAGTTAGGATTAAAACCCAGGTCTTTCTTATTTCCTCTTACTTAACTTGAAAAAATTTTCTTGATTTCTCAGATAGCCAGTTATGTAAAAGCTGCTTTTCATTTAATTTCATATTTCCTATAAATGAGTGTGAGGAAATACCAATTTTGATGCCTGTACACAGGCTACTAAGTTAATCCCATGGTTAAAAGATGGTAAAACTTTACAAAGGAGCTCTGAAGTCACTTCAGGCATTAGATTCATGTTCTGCATCAACTTTTAACTGCCCGTGGTAAGCCATATATCATACGACTCCTTATAGTATCAATTTAAGCACATATTTTGTTTGTCATGCATGTGTTGAAAGGCTTTCAGTGCCTTCAATAGCTACCAGAAGAAACATTACAATAGCTGCCCTAAATTATTAAACATTTATCAGGAGGCTAACTTTTTATACATTTCAGTTAGTGTCAGAAGGATTAGAAGCATCACTCTGGATTGATTATCACTTACACAATGAATTAAGTCAGATCTTTGTCTGTGCTGGTACAAAATCAATATATCTAGACCACATATAGGAACATTTGTCCACATCCTAAGGATTAGGAAAAATAAACATTGCAGACACCAGGTTAAAATCTCCATTTCAAAATTCTTCCTGTATGTTATAGAATGCTCCTTTAATATTTAATGCAATCAGTAATACTGAACATTATTAAATCAGACATAACATTCTTCAATGGAGGAATCTGATCATATAGTGAAGTGAAAGTATCTCAGTCATGTCTGACTCTTTGCAACCACATGAACTACACAGGCCATGGAATTCTCCAGACCAGAATACTGGGATGGATAACAGTTCCCTTCTCCAGGGGATCATCCCAACCGAGGGATTGAACCCAGGTGTCTCACGTTGCAGGCAGATTCAATACCATCTGAGTCACCAGGCAAGCCTAAGAATACTGGAATGGGTACACTATCCCTTCTCCAGCAGATCTTCCAGACCCAGGAATTGAAACAATGCAGGGTCTTCTGCACTGCAGGTAGATTCTTTACCAGCTGAAAACTATCTGGGAAATGTGTGTATATATATACACACACATATATTTCTGATCATATAGCTTAACATAATGCCACTAAGATTAAACATTTTGACGGATATCATATTATACATGCTTAAGTTTGCTGTGTTGTAACTCATCTAACATTTGAACATCTTAGCTTACACAGAGTAGGTTTTAATTGAATATCAGTTCAGTTCAGTCACTCAATCATGTTCGACTCTTTGGGACCCCACTGCTGGGTCCAGCCCCGGTGGATCCAGGGTAATTTGAAGGGTGGACAGAGTAGGCGAGGAAAAACTTACTCATTTAGAAATATAAAAAGAGATTAAGAGGAAATAGTATAGTAGGAAAATTAGTGGAGAAAAGATGATGAATAACTTGGTTTATGCAGAAAACTAATAAAAATTCAGGACAAGAGGTTGCACCATCTATGTTAGGCCTCCGGTGCCCATTTGAATAGTGGAAGGTGCCCCGCCTTGGGCTCCCTCTCTCGTTGGTCTTAGAAGCCAGGGCAAGTAAGTAGATTAGGTGAGCCTCCGTGCTCCAGATGGGAATTCAGCCTGAAAAGGAGAGGGAGGGAGAGGGAGAAAGAGAGAGAGAGAGATTTGACACGGGAGAAATCAGTCTTTCCAGTGACTGGCCCATCCTTTATTGTTCAGGAACGCTTTTATACTTTTGGTTGTACATAGAGATCAATGGATAATACAAAATTATGCAGCGTCAGCAGCCCTGACTCTTATTGAGACCAGGCTTTCTCTCTGCATACCTAGTTGTATACACAAGTCTTAGGTGATTTACATCATCTTCTGACCAGAAGGCCAATTAACGTTTCATGGCCCTTTTCTGATAAGGGTCTGTCAGCCAGAGAACATATTTGCCTTAATAGTTTTCTTCTTCCCAAAGTCTGGTGCCACTCTCAGAAAGCACTAAATAAAGTTACATTCTTACATAGCAAGGACACAACAATTTATAACAATGAAAGAAGTACAGTGATTTATAACAAAGAGAAAAGCAATTAACTCAAAAGTCTAGTGTTGCTAACATCAAAACTACCATATTCCGTATTCTATATCCCAATTACATTGATTAATATCCTTCAGGTGTCTAAAAGATAAAGAATATGGAGGCCTGGCAGCAGTCATTGACTCAACAGTGAACACCTCTACCAATATAATTCTTAGCTCTTTAAACAAGTCTCTGCATCTTTAAGATGTTTTAAGCTTCATGCCTCTCATGTTTGAGGGGGCTGTTAACAATTAAAAAGTTGTAAAATTCCGGGCAGACCGGTCAGGTAAGTTAGAAAGCCATCAAAGGGGTTTAAACCGAGACATTCTTTTTATATGCAGGAGACTTTTAAATGGAGCTCTGAGTTAACTCTTTCCAGAGAAAGGTGGTTGGGGATAAGCCCCTGTTATGTCAGAATAGTGGAAAGCATACTACAATAAGGCAGACAGACTCTGGTTTTTGGGGGGTAGATGTTCAGGGAAACCCAGGGGGGAACACCTGAAGCCATATCATGCCTTTGCATATGTCTGGCTTCCTTCCTTGTGACCTTTGTCATGGGCAGGATTCCTCACGGTGACTCCCAGCACCCCATGAATCGCAGGACGCAAGGCCTCCCTGTCCATCACCAACTCCCATAGTTCACTCAAACTAACATCTATCGAGTCAGTGATGCTATCCAGCCATCTCATCCTCTATTGTCCCCTTCTCCTCCTGCCCCCAATCGCTCCCAGCCTCAGAGTCTTTTCCAATGAGTCAACTTTTTGCATGAGGTGGCCGAAGTACTGGACTTTCAGCCTTAGCATCATTCTTTCCAAAGAAATCCAAGGGCTGATCTTCAGAATGGACTGATTGAATCTCCTTGCAGTTCAAGGGACTTTAAAGAGTCTTCTCTAACACCACAGTTCAAAAGCATCAAATTTTGACACTCAGTTTTCTTTATAGTGCAACTCTCACATCCATACATGATCACTGGAAAAACCATAGCCTTGACTAGACGGACCTTTGTTGGCAAAGTAATGTCTCAGCTTTTCATTATGTTATCTAGGTTGGTCATAACTTTTCTTCCAAGGAGTAAGCGTCTTTTAATTTCATGGCTGCAATCACTATCTGCAGTGATTTTGAAGCCCCCAAAAATAAAGTCTGACACTGTTTCCATTGTTTTCCCATCTATTTTCCATGAAGTGATGGGACCGGATGCCATGCTCTTCGTTTTCTGAATGTTGAGCTTTAAGCCAACGTTTCCACTTTCCACTTTCACTTTCATCAAGAGGATTTTTAGTTCCTTTTCACTTTCTGCCATAAAGAGTGGTGACATCTGCATGTCTCAGGTTATTGATATTTCTCTTGGCAATCTTGATTCCAGCTTGTGGTTCTTCCAGTTCAGCGTATCTCAGGATGTACTCTGCATATAAGTTATATAAGCAGAGTGACAATATACAGCCTTGAAGTACTCCTTTTCCTATTTGCAACCAGTCTGTTGTTTCATGTCCAGTTCTACCTGTTGCTTCCTGACCTGCATATAGGTTTCTCAAGAGGCAGTCATGTGGTCTGGTATTCCCATCTCTCAGAATTTTCCACAGTTTATTGAGGTCCACACAGTCAAAGACTTTGGCATACTCAATAAAGCAGAAATAGATGTTTTTCTGGAACTCTCTTGCTTTTTTGATGATTCAGCAGATGTTGGCAATTTGATCTCTGGTTCCTCTGCCTTTTCTAAAACTAGCTTGAACATCAGGAAGTTCACAGTTCACGTATTACTGAAGCCTGGCTTGTAGAATTTTGAGCATTACTTTACTAGCGTGTGAGAGGAGTGCAATTGTGTGGTAGTTTGAGCATTCTTTGGCATTGCCTTTCTTTGGGATTGGAATGAAAACTGACCTTTTCCAGTCCTCTGGCCACTGCTGAGTTTCCCAAATTTGCTGGCATATTGAGTGCAGCACTTTCAAAGCATCATCTTTCAGGATTTGAAATAATTCAACTGGAATTCCATCACCTCCACTAACTTTGTTCGTAGTGATGCTTTCTAATGTCCACTTGACTTGACATTCCAGGATGTCTGGCTCTAAGTGAGTGATCATACCATCGTGATTATCTTCGTCATGAAGATCTTTTTTGTACAGTTCTTCTGTGTATTCTTGCCATCTCTTGTTAATATCCTCTGCTTCTGTTAGTTCCATACCATTTCTGTCCTTTATCGAGCCAATCTTTGAATGAAATGTTCCCTTGGTGTCTCTAATTTTTTTGAAGAGATCTCTAGTTATTCCCATTCTGTTGTTTTCCTCTATTTCTTTGCATTGATCACTGAGGAAGGCTTTCTTATCTCTTCTTGCTCTTCTTTGGAACTCTGCATTCAGATGCTTGTATCTTTCCTTTTCTCCTTTGCTTTTGACTTCTCTTCTTTTCACAGCTATTTGTAAGGCCTCCTCAGGCCTTATTTAAAAATGAGCAAGATAAGCAAAAGGACATTTACTTATTATTTATATTATATCATTCTTCAGTACCATTTTGGATTCTATTTTAATAAAATTGTATAATATTAACAGCATTTAATACTAGTTATTGTATATTAATTATGAAAAATTGCTGCTTAACTATGAATGATGCCAGGATTTTCGGCATCTGAAGGAGAGGAATTCACTCCAGGGTCATTGATGAGGTTTGATCCCTCAGAGCTTTGGTGTAAAAAAAAAAAAAAAAAGTATAAAAGAGATAGAGAAAGATTCTGATATAGACTTCAGAAGTGGGCAGGAAGAGTGCCCCCCTGCTAGGTCAGTTCAACGTTTGAGAAAAGTTTAGTTCAGGCGGAACCAGGTGTCATTATGGCAACACAGAAGTTTAAAAGAACCTCCTTTTAAATTTGTATAGAGAAGGGAAAGAAAGCTAACACCTGTAGTTTGTTTCCTCCTGATGCTTAAGAGAGAGATAACAAATGTCTGGCACTTGCAGCCTATTTCCTCCGTTTGGAGACCCCTAGCCTTCCTGCCTGTTATGTTCTTAATTATGTACTCACGCCATTTTTAGAAACATGAATATATATAATTGGGCTTCCCAGGTGGGACTAGTAGTAAACAACCTGACTACCAATGCAGCAGATTCAAGGAATATGGATTCCATCCCTAGGTCAGAAAATAACCTGGAGAAGGGAATGACAACCTGCTCCAGTATTTTTGCCTGGGAATCCCACGCACAGAGAAGCCTGGAAGGCTACAATTCTTGGTGTTACAAAGAGTTTGATATGACTGAGCACTCACAATTATCTATATATCTATATCTATATATGTATATGTGTATGTATATATATATATAATATTTCATACAATTCTCATAGAAATCCTATATGGTAGGGAATATTATCTCAGCTTTGAAGATGAAGATAAATGCACTACATTTATATAATTTATATATAGAAGAGCCAGGGCTTGCACCTAGTCTTAATTCTAGAGAACATATACTTAGCTTATACCTATTGAATGGACATTACTCATCCATTCACTTATCTGCCCATTCAATAATTTGTAAATTCCTTAATCATTTATTGAGTACTGAGTGTGTGCTAAACACCATGGTAGGAATTCAGTTCAGTTTGTCAGTCAGGTCTGACTATTTGTTACCCCATGGACTGCAGCACGACAGGCTTCCCTGTCCAACACCAACTCCTAAAGTTTGCTCAAAATCATGTCCTTTGAGTCAGTGATGTCATCAAACCATCTCATCCTCTATTGTCCCTTTCTCCTCCTTCCTTCAATCTTTCCAGTATCAGGGTCTTTTCCAAAGAGTCACTTATTTGCACCAGGTGGCCAACGTATTGGAGTTTCAGCTTAGGCATCAGTCCTTCCAATGAATAATCAGGACTGATTTCCTTTAGGATTGACTGCTTTGAGCTCCTTGTTTCCAAGAGAAATTTAAGAGTTTTCTCCAACAACAAAGTTCAAAAGCATCAGTTCTTGAGTGCTCAGCTTTCTTTATAGTCCAACACTCACATCCATGCATGCTGTTGTTACTGTTGCTGCTAAGTCGCTTCAGTCGTGTCCGACTCTGTGCAACCCCGCAGACGGCAGCCCACCAGACTTTCCCATCCCTGGGATTCTCCAGGCAAGAACACTGGAGTGGGTTGCCATTTCCTTCTCCATCCATACATGGCTATTGGAAAACCCATAGCTTTGACTAGACGGACCTTTGTCAGCAAAGTAATGTCTCTGCTTTTTAATATGCTGTCTAGGTTGGTCATAGCTTTTCTTCCAGGGGCAAGTGTCTTTTAATTTCAAGGCTGCAGTCACCATCTGTAGCAGTGTTGGAGCCCAAGAAAATAAAGTCCATCACTGTTTCCATTGTTTACCCATGTATTTGCCATGAAGTGATGGGACCAGATGCCATGATCTTAGTTTTCTGAATGCTGAGTTTTAAGCCAACTTTTTCACCCTCCACTTTTACTTTCATCAAGAGGCTCTTTAGTTCTTCTATTTCTACCATAAGAGTGGTGTCATCTGCATATCTGAGGTTATTGATATTTCTCCTGGCAATCTTGCTTGCAATTTGTGCTTCATCAAGCCCAGCATTTCACATATAACTCTGCATATAGGTTAAATAAGTAGGGTAACAATATACAGCCTTGATGTATTTTTTTTCCCAATTTGGAACCAATTTGTTGTTCCTTGTCAAGTTCTAACTGTGGCTTCTTGACCTGCATATAGATTTCTCTAGAGGCAGGTCTCTTGAAGAATTTTCCACAGTTTGTTGTGATTCACACACATAATCCAAAATTTGACATAGTCAATAAAGCAGTAGATGCTTCTTCCAGAACTTTCTTGTTTTTTTTTTTTTTTTTGATGATCCAATGCATGTTGGCAATTTAATCTCTGGTTACTCTGCCTTTTCCAAATACACCTTGGACATCTGGAAATTCACTGTTCATGTACTTTTGAAGTTTGGCCTGAAGAATTTTGAGCATTACTTTACTAGCATGTGGGATGAATGCAACTGTGTGGTAGTTAGAACATTCTTTGGCATGGTCTTTCTTTGGGATTGGAATGAAAACAGACCTTTTATAGTCCTGTGGCCACTGCTGAGTTTTCCAAATTTGTTGGCATAATGAGTGCAGCACTTTAACACCATCATCTTTTAGGATGTGAAATAACTTAACTGGCATTCCATCACATCCACTAGCTTTGTTCATAATGATGCTTCCTTAGGGCCCACTTGAATTGCAGGATATCTGGCTCTAGGTGAGTTATCACAGTATCACATTTATCTGGGTCATAGAGATCCTTTGGTATAATTCTTCTGTGTATTCTTGCCACCACTTTTTAATATTTTCTGCTTCTGTTTGATGCATACCATTTCTGATCTTTATCGTGCCTGTCTTTGCATGAAATATTTCCTTTTATCACTAATTTTCCTGAAGAGATCTCTAGTCTTTCCCATTATATTGTTTTCCCCTATTTCTTTGGACTGATCACTGAGGAAGGCTTTCTTATCCCTCCTTTCTATTCTTTGTAACTCTGCATTCAAATGGGTATATTTTTCCTTTTCTCCTTTGTCTTTCACTTATCTTCTTTTCACAGCTATTTGTAAGGCCTCCTCAGACACCTATTTTCTCTCCCCACCCCCCTTTAGGGATGGTCTTTATCTCTGCCTTCTTTACAATATCATGAACCTCTGTCCATAATTCATCTGATACTCTGTCTATCAGATCTAATCCCTTGAATCTATTTCTCACTTCCACTGTATAATCATAAGGGATTTAATTTAGGTCATACTTGAATGGTATAGGGGTTTTCCCTATTTTCTTCTATTCAAGTCTGAATTTTGCAATAAAGTTTTCATGATCTGAGCCATAATCTTGTTTTTGCTGATTGTATAGAGCTTCTCCATCTTTTGCTGCAAAGAATATAATCAGTCTGATTTTAGTTTTGACCACCTGATGATGCCCATGTGTAGAGCCTTCTCTTGTGTTGTTTGAAGTGGATGTTTGCTATGACCAGTGAATTCTCTTGGCAGAACTCTGTTAGTCTTCTCCCTGTTTCATTTTGTACTCCAAGGCCAAATTTACCTGTTACTCCAGATGTCTCTTGACTTCCTACTTTTGCATTCCAGTCCCCTATAATGAAAAGGACATATTTTTGGGATGTTTATTCTAGAACGTCTTGTAGGTCTTCATAGAATCATTCAGTTTCAGCTTCTTCTGCATTACGGCTTGGGACATATTTTTTGCTAACTAAATCTCTCCAAATATTAATGATATAATATAGAATCGTCTTTTTACAAATGAGGAAAGTAATTGTTTGTGATATTATCAGATTAAGAAATAGTTTAACAACAAGTATATATTGAGCATCTAATATGTTTCAGTGTCTGCTTGGGTGATTGGAGTATAGAAATAAAAATAAGAATACCTTTTCCATCATTATTCTTAAATACATTTGAGAAAGTGGACCTAAGAAACATAATTTTAGAACAACTACAGAAACCAGCATATCAATGAAACTTTTACATTTTAATTAACAAAGGGTTTCATACAAATTCTTCAGTGTTCATTGCTTCTTTTTATTAAAAAATCTATTTCTGCCTACACACTTCTATAATTATAACAACATTCTCCATTTCTACTCTGAAATGTAATATGAAGAAGAAATTAGAAGAAAACAATTTATAATAAAATAATAAACATTCAAAATGAAAAATGTCTAGAAGGAACTACATATTTTCCATAGTTACTCAGGGACAGGGTGTCTGTGTATTGGAAGATGATCATAAAAAGAACCTTGTTCTAGTTTGGTTTCTGAGTAACAACTTCAATTATCTTATTGAAAAATAATCCACCAAAAGTGATTCAGAAATACTTTTTATGTTTGCTGTTGTAAAGTACCAGCCAAGATTAATCCATTACCTGGGAAGGACTTTCCAAATATTTGTTCTTGGCCATTATTAGAGCATAGTTTATTTTAGACTTCTCTCCATTGAGGAGTATAGCTTAAAAGGGGCTTTAGAAACTATTTCTGTTGTTGATGTGGGAATTCTTGATTTTTCAATCTGATGATTTATAAAACAGCTCTTATTTAGATGAAGTTTGTATTTCTTGCTAAACCACAGTCTCCTTTTGAGTACCATGCATATTGGTGTTATAAGCAGAAGAAACCTTCAGTAGCATGTTCCTTATGAATCCTGCAGCAGAGACTATCTGAATGCTACTTTCCTGACTTCTGCTTCCCAAACACCAAAAATATATAAGCCCACAACAACAGGCTTCAGTTGTTCAGTTGCTCAGTTTTGTCTGTTTTTGATCCCATGAACTGCAGCTTGCCAGGTTTCCCCTTCACCATCTCCTGGAGCTTGCTCAGACACATGTCCATTGAGACAGTGGTGCTGTCTCCTCCTCTATCATTCCCTTATCCTCCAGCCCTCAGTCTTTCTCAGTGTCAAGATCTTTGCTAATCAGTCACCTCTCCCCATCAGGTGGCCAAAGTACTGGAGCTTCAGCTTCAGCATCAGTCTTTCCAATGGATATTCAGGTTTGATTTCCTTTAGGACTGATTGCTTTGATCACCTTGCAGTCCAAGGGACTCTCAAGAGTCTTCTCCAACACCACAGTTCAAAAGCATCAATTCTTCAATGCTCATCCTTTTTTATTGTCCAGCTCTCATAACCATATATGACTACTGGAAAAAACATAGCTTTTACTATACAGACCTTTGTTGAAAAAGTGATGTCTCTGTTTTAATCTGCTGTCTAGGATTGTCATAGCTTTTCTTCCAAGGAACAAGTGTCTTTTAATTCTATGGCTGCAATCACCATATGCAGTGATTTTGGAGCCTAAGAAAATAAAGTCTGTCATTGTTCCCATTGTTTCCGTATCTACTTGACATGATGTAACAGGATCGAATGCCATGTTGTTCATTAGTTTTAAGCCAGTTTTTCACTCTCCTCTTTCACCTTCAACAAGAAACTCCTTAATTATTCTCTGCTTTCTGCTTTAAGGGCGGTGTCATCTGTCTATCTGAGGTTATTGATACTTCTCCCAGCAATCTTGATTCCAACTTGTGCTTCATCCAGCTTGGCATTTCATGTGATGTACTCTGCATATAAGTTAAATAAGCAGGGTGACAGTATACAGCCTTAATGTACTCCATTCCCAATTTTGAGCTAGTCCATTTTTCCATGTCTGGTTCTAACTATTGCTTCTTGACCTGCATACAGGTTTCACAGAAGGCAGGAATGGTGGTCTGGATTCCCATCTCTTGAAGAATTTTCCAGTTTGTTGTGATATACACAATCAAAGGCTTTAGCATAGTCAAGGAAGCAGAAGCAGATGTTTTTCTGGAATTCTCCAGCTTTTTTCTATGATCCAACAATGTTGGCAATTTGGTCTTTGGTCCCTCTGCCTTTTCTAAATCCAGCTTGTACACCTGGAAGTTCTCAATTCATGTACTGTTGAAACCTAGCTTGATGCATTTTCGCACTACTTTGCTAATATGTGAAGTATAAGCCCATAATTACTTGAAATAAACCTCCTACTATTCTAAGCCCTTAAAGGGATTTAGTAAGGTAATTACCAAGCCATAGCTGATCTTCATTATAAATGACACTTAAGATCCTCCTGGGCTCAATTAATATCCAAGTGAAAAAAATAGTCTTCAGGGAGAAAATGACATGTGACTTGAGTCAGGGAAGTTAAACAGGCAATAATCAAGTAGAAAAATAAATTATGTCGGGAGGTGCTGCTGCTAAGTCGCTTCAGTCGTGTCCGACTCTGTGTGAACTCATAGATGGCAGCCCATTAGGTTCCTCTGTCCCTGTGATTCTCCAGGCAAGAAGACTGGAGTGGGTTGCCATTTCCTTCTCCAATTCATGAAAGTGAAAAGCGAAAATAAAGTAGCTCAGTCATGTCCGACTTCTAGCGACACCATGGACTGCAGCCTAACAGGCTCCTCTGTCCATGGGATCTTCCAGGCAAGAGTACTGGAGTGGGGTGCCATTGCCTTCTCTGATGTTGGGAGGTGAGGGAATGGTATTTTTAAAAGGCAGAGAGTGAAGAAGGGAAGCAATCTTTCTTGTGATCCTTGTAAGAATTCCATTCTTTAGAATTCCACGATCATAACTTAATCTAATTCTAATTACTTTCCAAAGGCCCTATCTTCTCATATTATCGCATTAATGGGTTGAGTGTCAATATATGAATTTTAGGGAAACATGAACATTCAGTCCATGACACCTATCAATATTTTAGTGGCTTAAAATAAAACACAGTTGAGAGAAACAATCAGAAAACCATCGTAACTAACCATCCACAAGTGATATTTGTAAACTTCTAGAAGAGTGGATCAGTGATTATTAAAGCTTCACTTTAAAATAGAAGGAAGAGAATATGATAAACATCTCATTTATTTTGAAATGATCAAAGCAATGTGTTCATAAAATGTGGCCAAGTTAGATTGTGATGGGTCCACATGAGTTACACTCATTAAATGAATCAAAATACTGAGAAATGATAATAATAATAGATGACATTTACCTCCTTTATTCCTGGTATAACCTTGTAGGAGCCATAGCTGTTAAACAACTTTGCTATTGACCCTTGGTTTGGAAAATAGCAAATGTGACAAAATTTTTGCACAGCCACATTTTAATGACATTCCTAATCATATTTTAATATATTATAGACTATTTTATATATTATAGACTATTTTTATATATTACAGACTTTTTTATATCTATTAATTTGCTAAAGTACTTAATTCATTTAAATTTATTTTCTTTAATTATAGTTCTGTCTGACTCTTTGTGACCCCATGGACTTTAGCTTATGTGGCTCCTCTGTCCATGGAATTCTCAAAACCAGAATACTGGAGTGGGTAGCTGTTTCTGTCTCCAGGAGATCTTCCCAATCCAGGGATCAAACCCAGGTCTCCTTCTTTGCAGGTAGATTTTTTGCAATCTGAGCCACCAGGGAAGACCATTTTTTTATATCTATTAATTAATTTGACATAGTACTAAATTTATTTTCCAGAATTATAACAAAAGCAACATTCATGCTTTATTTGGTATCTACTCTTTGCTTGACACACATTTTCTTATTCCCTCTCACACAACATCACCGTTCCCCAAAACTCATACACAATGAGATCACCTTTATTCATATTTTATACAAATAAGGAAATGAGGCTGGAGAAAGGCTAACAGTTTTGCCAACAGAACAAAACTGTTGGGTCATAGCAAACACCCTCTTCCAACAACACAAGAAACGACTCTACACATGTATGTCACCAGATGGTCAATACCAAAATGAAATTAACTATATTCATTGCAACCAAATATGAAGAAGCTGTATACAGTCAGTCAGCAAAAACATGACTGGGAGCTGACTATACACCTTATTTCAAAATTCAGACTTAAATTGAAGAAAGTAGGCAAAACTACTAGGCCATTAGGTATGACCTAAATAAAATCTCTTATGATTATACAGTGGAAGAGAAACATAAATTCAAGGGATTAAATCTGATAAACATTGTGCCTGAAGAACTATGGATAGAGGTTTGTAACACTGTACAGGAAATGATGATTGAAACCATCCCCAAGAAAAAGAAATTAAAAACGCAAAATGGTTATCTGAGGAGGCCATACAAAAAGCTGAAAAAAGATGAATGAAAGGCAAAGGAGAAAAAGAAAGATATACCCATCTGAATACAGAGTACCAAAGAAAAGCAAGGAGAGATAAGAAAGCTTTCTTAAATGATGAGTGCAAAGAAATTAAGGAAAACAGTAGAATAGGAAAGACTGGATATCTCTTTAAGATAATTAGAAACACCAAAGAAACATTTCATGCAATGATGGACACACTAAATGACAGAATGGTATAGACCTAACAGAAGTGCGAGATAGGGGGCAAGAATACAGAAAAGAACTCTACAGAAAATATCTTAATGGCCCTGATAACCATGATGGTGTGATTCCTCACCTATAGCCTATAGTGTGAATTCAAGAAGGTCTTATAGAGCATTACTATGAAAGAAGCTATTGGAAGTGATGGAATTCCAGCTGAACTACTTTAAATCCTAAAGGATGATGCTGTAAAGTGCTGTATTTGAAATTACAGTAAATCTGGAAAACTCAGCAGAGGCCACTGAACTCAAAAGGGTCAGTTTTCATTCTAATTCCAAATAAGGGTACTGCCAAATAATATTCAAACTACCACAAAATTGCACTCATTTCACAAGCTAGAAGGTAATTCTCAAAATCCTTCAAGCGAGGCTTCAACAATATATGAACCAAGAATTTCCAGATATATAAGATGGGCTTTGAAAAAGCAGAGGAACCAGAGATTAAATTGCCCACATACTTTGGAGTATAGAAAAAGCACGGGGATTTCAGAAAAACATCTACTTCTCTTTTATTGACTACTCTAAAGCCTTTTACTGTGTCTTTCACAACAACTGTGGAAAATTATTCAAGAGTTGGGAGTACCAGACCACCTTACCCACCCTCTGACAAACCTTTTTGAAGGTCAAGAAGCAATATTTAAAATCAGACATGGAATAACAAACTGGTTCAAAATTGGGAAATGAGTATATCAACGCTGTATACTGTCATCCAGCATATTTAACATATATGCAGAGTACATCATATGAAATGCCAAGATGGATGAAACCCAAGCTGGAATCAAGGTTGCCAGAAAAAATATCAATAATCTCTCAGATATGCAGATAACACCACCATAATGGCAGAAAGTAAAGATGAACTAAACAGCTTCTTGATGAAGGTGAAAGAAGAGAATGAAAAAACTGACTTAAAACTCAATATTTTGCCATCTTCCTAAATTCCATATATATGTGTTAGTATACTGTATTGGTGTTTTTCTTTCTGGCTTACTTCACTCTGTATAATCGGCTCCAGTTTCATCCATCTCATCAGAACTGATTCAAATGAATTCTTTTTAACGGCTGAGTAATACTCCATTGTGTATATGTACCACAGCTTTCTTATCCATTCATCTGCTGATGGACATCTAGGTTGTTTCCATGTCCTGGCTATTATAAACAGTGCTGCGATGAACATTGGGGTACATGTGTCTCTTTCAATTCTGGTTTCCTCGGTGTGTATGCCCAGCAGTGGCATTGCTGGGCCATAAGGTAGTTCTATTTGCAATTTTTTAAGGAATCTCCACACTGTTCTCCATAGTGGCTGTACTAGTTTGCATTCCCACCAACAGTGTAGGAGGGTTCCCTTTTCTCCACACCCTCTCCAGCATTTATTGCTTGCAGATTTTTGGATCGCAGCCATTCTGACTGGTGTGAAGTGGTACCTCATTGTGGTTTTGACTTGCATTTCTCTAATAGGGAAAGAGACACAAATGTGTATAACGGACTTTTGGACTCAGAGGGAGAGGGAGAGGGTGGGATGATTTGGGAGAATGACATTCTAACATGTATACTATCATGTGAATTGAATCGCCAGTCTATGTCTGACGCAGGATGCAGAATGCTTGGGGCTGGTGCATGGGGATGACCCAGAAAGATGTTATGGGGAGAGAGATGGGAGGGAGGTTCATGTTTGGGAATGCATGTAAGAATTAAAGATTTTAAAATTAAAAAAAAAGTAAATAAGGTACAAAATGTAAAAAAAAAAATAAAAATAAAAAATAAAAATAAAAAAAAAATTATGAACCCAGGGTGAAAAAAAAAAAAAAAACTCAATATTTTAAAAAACCAAAATTATGTCATCTTGTCCCATCACTTCATGGCACATAGATGGGGAAGAAAGGGAAAAGTGACAGGCTTTTTTCCTGGGCTCCAAAATCACTGTGGTTTATGACAGTAGCCATGAATTTAAAGATGTTTGCTCCTTGGAAGAAAAGCTGTGACAAACCTAGACATTGTATTTAAAAGTACAGACATCACTTTGCTGACAAAGGTCCATATAGTCAAAGCTATGATTTTTCCACTAGTTATGTTCAGATGTGACCATAAAGAAGGCTGAGTGCAGAAGAACTGATGCTATCAAACTGGTGCTGGAGAAGACTCATGAGAGTCCCTTAGACAGCAAGGAGTTCAAACCAGTGGATCTAAAACAAAATCAACTCTGAATTGGAAGTAGCTTCCCTGGTAGCTCAGAGGTTAAAGCGTCTGCCTGGAATGCTGGAGACCTGGGTTCGATCCCTGGGTCGGAAAGATCCCCTGGAGAAGGAAATGGCAACCCACTCCAGTACTCTTGCCTGGAGAATCCCATGGAGGGAGGAGCCTAGTAGGCTTCAGTCCATGGGGTCAAAGAGTCGGACACGACTGAGCAACTTCACTTTCACTTTCAGTGTTGAAGCTAAAGCTCCAATACTTCGGCCACGGGTGGGGAGACACAGCTCACTGAAAAAAGACCCCAATGCTGGGAAAGACTGACGGCAGGAGAAGGACAGAGTATGAGTTTGATTGCATGGTATCATTGGTTCAATGGACTTGAGTTTGAGCAAACTCTTGAAGATAATGAAGGACAAGGACGCCTAGTGTGCTATAGTCAATGGAGTCACAAACAGTCAGACAGGACTGAGTGACTGAACAACACCAACAAATAAGGAAGCAAAATTCAGAGAATCTGGCCTAAATTTACACCAATAATATTCTCCAGGACTGCTGCCTAGATGCAAGTCATTTTTAGTTGTTGTTTTTATATTTATACTGTGCTATACCAGAGAGTTGAAAGGATATAAAAGTTGGTCATCTACTGTATTTTGTAATCAATTTTATAATTGGCATTTAAATATTTATTTTTTATTCTAAGCTTAACATCTAAGAAATCTCTAGTTCTTTCCCTTATTATTAATTGTTAGTAAATGATTTAATCTCTCCTCACTGACTAGACCCCACATTCACAAATTAAAGTGCTGTTTAATTGATTACACATTTGTTTCTAGAAGTGGCTGGTAGTCACATCTCCAGTGATCTAAGACTTCTAAGATGTTTTCACAATGTTTTATTCCCCATTGGTAAGGATCTGGACTGCTAGTGCATTGTCTTTGTCAGTAACTTGCTACATAAATAAATCATTTATTTTTGTTCCCTCCAGCCAGCAAGCATACTTATGACATGGAATTCTATAGGCAGGCTCTTGCTTCATCATTAAATTTTCATATAAAAGCTCCAGTGAACTCCTGCCAAGAGGAAACCCATCTTTATTTTTCTACTTGTAAAAATTTGATACTCTCAGAGGCAGGCTTGGGAGTTTGAGTCAGAAAACTTACTCACATAATATATTTACGCTAGAGGCAGATTGTGAATGTTGAGATTCAATAGTAATTATGTCCAGTGAATTACTCTATCTACTAAAAAAATAGGAAGTGATCTTTTCAAATATTCACCCTAGTAATAAATGTTTTGAAACGTCTATTTTGTTTCGTTGACAGGCATATCCCTTCTCTAACTTCTGGCCCTTTCTCCTCTTCTGGAATTTTTCTTCATCAGTTATTTTCTCCTTTTATTCACTCATTAAACATCTATTTGTAGAGATTCTGTTATATTCTATTTCTTGTGCTAGTCCCTGGAGAAGTAAAGTGAGAGTTAGATACAACTCCCACCTTTGGAGAGATAAAAGTGAGGGTCTCACCTGGAAAAGGGAAACAATACAAAGGTGAATGCATATACTCATTGCAGCTTATATAAGATTCAGAAAATGAAAAGTGAAAATAATTAGGTGTGAGATTAAACTCTTCCCCCCAAACACTCACGATCTATACTATTTCCTCTTGTATTAGCCACGTAAGAAATATATATGCCACTTTCCTGGTCTCTACATTTTAGTTTGTCAAGGATAGGGGTGGTGAGAATATGCAAACAGCAATGAATCTGAATGTACTTTATATGTTGACCTAGCATCCTATTAAATACCTGCTTCCCATACAAAGAATCATATCAAATTTTCTTAAATTATGAAAGTTTATGTTTTAAAAAAAGAATATAAAAATTTTTATTTTGTCTCTGTGTGTGGGGAGTACCTACAAGAACAACAAGGTTATGTCCTGAGTACTGTTCCTTAAATAATAAAGTCCTTCTATCTCCTCCAATTTCAATTTATTAAATAAAAGACATTTTTATTCGGTTCCACTCTCAGCCTTTCTGAATATGTTTTCTCTAGGACCCTCTGCTAGTTTGCTTCCTAAAAATGTCCTGGATATATCCAATTTTCTGTCCTTTCCTTTGTTTCTTTACTTTCCCATTCAGTATCTGTTTGGTGATGCCTGCAATGTGTGGCAAGCACAGTTTTAAATGCTGGAGACAGAGCAGAGAAACAGACTAACGAATAACTTTTTAGAGAAGAGGAGAAGGATAATGAACAAATAGAAAGGAAAAATGTGCAGTGATAGAAAAGTGTTAAGCAGAGAATTAATGTAGAGCCTGTAAACAGAATAATCTGATGACTACTACCACTTAAGTAGTTAAGGGGAGTTATATCTGACTTGGTGATATATAATCTAAGATCAGAATGACAGAAAGGAGCCAACCATGACATGAGAAGGGAAGAGCATTATGGGCAGAAGGAAGAGCCAGTGCAAAGACACAAAGAAATGTTCTAGAAGTAGAAAGATCATTCCTGTAGCAGGAGTATAATGGATTTAGCAGGGGTTGAAACAAGATGTGCTCAGAGGGTGTGATAAGTGTGATGATATACAGAGATTCATAAGCTATGTTAAAGATTTTGGGCTCTAATGGCTTTATTCCAAATTAAAAATAAGAAGCTACTGAAGACTTTTAATCAGAAGGATAGTAACAGTGATTTATGTTCTAGATCATTGCCTCTCTAACTTATTGTGCATACCGATTCCCTAAAAGCTTTGCTAAATAAACATTTTCTAGTTCAGTAAATCTGGGGTGGAGACTAAGATTCTGCATATCTAACTAACTCTCATGTAATACTGATGCTTCTGGTTCAGTCAGTCTTTAGAATAATGGAGTTCTGGAAGATCACTGAATGTCATTGGAGGATACATTTCAGGGAGATGAGAATAAGCAGAAAGAACAGTTCAGAGGCTCTTCTTACAGTGTTTCTGATGAGACATTTTGGAGACTTGGACAGTCTTGTTGCTAGTAGAGATGGAGAAAGTAGTTGCTTTCAGAATATATTGTGAAAGTGGAATTCACACAGATTGTGGATGGCTAGATGTAGAATGGAGAAGGGGGAAAATTAAAAATTAATGAAAACTTTTAGAATCTTGTCCCCAACCTTATCTCACATTTAGAATAGGATTTAGGTAGGGAATTAAAAAATATATATATATTTTATCACTTATCATAAATGCAAAATATACAAAAGGAAGATTTTATTATTAAAAGGTGGATAACTTCACAGAAAAACAGTGTCAACAAATAAAACAACTTATTGGAAATTAGGTTTCTCAAAATCTCTAAAAATTCCATATGTACATAAAAAGAAATGATGCTCAAAGGAGAAAGTATTGTGGCAGAAGCTACAGAAAAGTCATATAGCAATGTCAGTTGAGCTCTGGATATTTAAATCTATGTGTTAATTTTGAACTGTCAGCTTCATAGAATTAAATACAAGAAATATTGTTCAGATGTAAAGCAATCAATCAAAACTGGATTTTTATTGCCTATGTGCTGTAAAAAAGTTTGGCTTCCCCATTGCATTGGCAAATGGGATTTTTAAGATGGGAATTTTTTTTTCCCCAAATTTAAAAATGGTTAAATTATAAGAAAATACTACAATATATCCAGACAGTTATATGCTTGTAGGTTTGTAGCGCTTAAGGTCAGGGGTCCAGAATTTTCTCCCCAAAGTATGTTAAAAGAGTATTAGCTAACTCTGTTGCTTTTTACTTCATAAGCAGCGCTACATAGAATATGAAAAGTATTCTTGAAAAATAGAAATAGAAAACTGTGACTCTAATCAAGGACTTGGGGAATTTTGTGCGGTAGTTTGAGCATTTTTTTTGGCATTGCCTTTCTTTGGGATTATAATGAAAACTGAACGCTTCCAGTCCTGTGGCCACTGCTGAGTTTTCCAAATTTTCTGGCATATTGAGTGCAGCACTTTCACAGCAACATCTTTCAGGGTTTAAAATAGCTCAACTGAAATTCCACCACTTCCACTAGCTTTGTTCGTAGTGATGCTTTCTGAGGCCCACTTGACTTCCCATTCCAGAATGTCTGGCTCTAGGTGAGTGATCACATCATGGTGATTATCTTGGTTGTGAAGGTCTTTTTTGTATAGTTCTTCTGTGTATTCTTGCCACCTTTTTTTTTTAAATTTTATTTATTATTATTATTTTTATTTTACTTTACAATGCTGTATTGGTTTTGCCATACATTGACATGAATCTGCCACAGGTGTACATGAGTTACCAATCCTGAACCCCCCTCCCACCACTCTTCCCATATCATCTCTGGATCATCCCAACACACCAGCCCCAAGCATCCTGTATCCTGTATCGAACCTAGACTGATGATTTGTGTCTTACATGATAGTATACATGTTTCAATGCCATTCTCCCAAATCATCCCACCCTCCCCCTCTCCCACGGAGTCCAAAAGTCTGTTCTATGCATCTGTGTCTCTTTTGCTGTCCCGCATACAGGTTTATCATTACCATCTTTCTAAATTCCATATATATATGTGTTAGTATACTGTATTGGTGTTTTTCTTTCTGGCTTACTTCACTCTGTATAACCGGCTTCAGTTTCATCCACCTCATTAAGACGGATTCAAATGTATTCTTTTTAATGGCTGAGTAATACTCCGTTGTGTATATGTACCACAGCTTTCTTATCTATTCATCTGCTGATCAACATCTAGGTTGTTTCCATGTCCTGGCTATTATAAACAGTGCTGCGATGAACATTGGGGTACATGTGTCTCTTTCAGTTCTGGTTTCCTCGATGTGTATGCCCAACAGTGGGATTGTTGGGTCATAAGGCAGTTCAATTTCCAGTTTTTTAAGGAATCGTCACACTGTTCTCCATAATGGCTGAACTAGTTTGCATTCCTACCAACAGTGCAAAAGCGTTCCCTTTTCTCAAGACCACAATGAGATACCATTTCACACCAGTCAGAATGGCTGTGACCCAAAAGTCCACCTCTTCTTAATATCTTTTGCTTCTGTTATATCCATACCATTTCTGTCGTTTATCGAGCCTATCTTTGCATGAAACGTTCCCTTGGTATCTCTAATTTTCTTGAACAGATATCTAGTCTTTCTCATTCTGTTGTTTTCCTCTATTCTTTACATTGATCACTGAGGAAGGCTTTCTTATCTCTTCTTTTTATTCCTTAGAACTCTGCATTCAGATGCTTATATTTTTCCTTTTCTCCTTTGCTTTTCACTTCTCTTCTTTTCACAGCTATTTGTAACTCTTCCTCAAACAGCCATTTCGCTTTATTGCATTTCTTTTCCATGGGGATGGTCTTTCTCCCTGACTCCTGTACAATGCCACGAACCTCATTCCATAGTTCATCAAGCACTCTATCTATCAGATATAGTCCCTTAAATCTATTTCTCACTTTCACTGTATAATCATAAGGGATTTGATTTAGATCATACCTGAATCGTCTAGTGGTTTTCCCTACTTTCTTCAATTTAAGTCTGAATTTGGCAATAAGGAGTTCATGATCTGAGCCACAGTCAGCTCCTGGTCTTGTTTTTGTTGACTGTATAGAGTTTCTCCTTTGGCTGCAAAGAATATAATCAATCTGATTTCTGTGTTGACCATCTGGTGATGTCCATGTGTAGAGTCTTCTCTTGTGTTGTTGGAAGAGGGTGTTTGCTATGGCCAGTGTATTTTCTTGGCAAAAATCTATTAGTCCTTGCCCTGCTTCATTCCATATTCTTTGAAAGGAATGATGCTAAAGCTGAAACTCCAGTACTTTGCCCACCTCATGTGAAGAGTTGACTCATTGGAAAAGACTGTGATGCTGGGAGGGATTAGGGGCAGGAGGAGAAGGGGACGACAGAGGATGAGATGTCTGGATGGCATCACTGAATTGATGGACGTGACTCTGAGTGAACTCCGGGAGATGGTGATGGACAGGGAGGCCTGGCATGCTATGATTCATGGGGCTGCAAACAGTCTAAACAGAAAATCTGCTAACAAGAAAGGCCATGGTAATTTGACGTCAGATCTTACCTAACAAGAAGAGATAAATTGACAGAGAAACTCCATCATATGATTAATTTAGTAAAAACATTATAATTTTAGGAACACTCTAGGAGTCAAAGATTCATCCCAATTATCTGAAGCTGGTATGGCTGGAGGATGCTTGATTTATGGAGAGTTATTGTCTAAAAACTCACACCAGCAATTGGAACATGATAGTAGACTATGTCATAAGTAAAGGAAACATTTCAGAGAAAGGAATAAAGAGTAGAAGAGATACAGATGTGTATTTCTGGAGTGAGAGTGGAGAAAATAGTTAATCTATAGAACTGTTTATTGAAGGTGATTGAAAAATTACAGGATAAAAAATTTTATCCTTTTTCTTAGCTAAATGTAAATCATTATTGCTAATTCATAGATAAAACTTCTTTGGAAGATACGCAAGCCAAGTTCTGTTCAATTAAAAAAAAAAGAAAAAAAAGAACCTCTGGGTTTGGCAAAATGTTTTATAGTTTGCAAAGTAAAGGCAACTTTTCCTGATAGGCAGTTGTTCTCTTGACAGCTTAAGACCTTATTACTTTTTACTGTATTGTATTTTTTTTTTTTTGCCTTTTCAAACAAACAAAAGGCAAAAAGATACAATATAATAAAAAGGAACTGTGATGTTGGAGAAGACTCTAGGCAGTCCATTGGACTGCAAAGATATCAAACTAGTCAATCCTAAAGGAAATCATTTCTGAATATTCTTTGGAAGGACTGATGCTGAAGCTGAAACTCCAATATTTTGGCCACCTGATATGAAAAGCCCACTCATTAGGAAAGACCCTGATACTGGAAAGATTGAAAGCAGGAGGAGAAGGGGACAACAGAGGATGAAATGGTTGGATGGCATCACTGACTCAATGGATATGAGTTTGGGTGTACTCTGGGAGTTGGTGATGGACAGGGAGGCCTGGCATGCTACAGTCCATGGGGTCACAAAGTTCATGGGGTTGGACTGAGCGATTGAACAACATATTGTATCTTAAGGCAGAATCTTACACCACTGGCATTTCAACACTGTTACCTTGGCACAGTTTAATAGATCCTCAAACAACTTTGAATGAATAAATGAATGAGTGAATCAATTAAAGCATTTTTAAGTCATCACCTCATTTGATAGCATCACAGAGATTTTTAGCTTAACATTTAAAGAGGAAAAAATCAAATCAACTCTTCAGATTAAGAATGTTAGTTTAAGCGACTTGTGAATTTTAAGTTGTGAAGAAAGGGCTAGATGACAATTGCTTTGATTCAAAATATTTTCCTCTTTCCATTTTTACTCTGAGATTTTCTGGGACAACAACTGGCTAGGCTTTCAGTTTACTGTCAGGGGAGGAGTGAGCCAGTCACCTGATTATTTTGAACATTCCAGAATTCTACAGTCTCCTTCCTGGGAATGTGTTCTACTTCCTTAGAGCCCTATAACTCGTCAACTTCCCAAGCTATTTGATAATTTCATGATGTCTCTTTCAGAAGATGCCAGTAAAAGGATTGTCATTTTCAGCATTGATGATCTTAAAGCAAAGGGAGGAGAAAAAGACATTTGTCAATGGAGAGTATGCATTTTGATCCAGGCATTTTACATATGCTATCTGTGTAATATGCTTTAATTACCTTTATATGAAATACTCATGTATACACATACACACACACACACAATAAAAATCCCTCACCACTGTTCAGAATACTTATAAAATATGATGTATGATGTAGAAATATCTACCTATGGTCACTTCAACCCCACTAGACCTCCATTTCAGTCTAGATTCTTCTAAACTTCAGATAGAGTACCCTCCATTAATCTCTGTTTCTGTTTCTTTATATTCTCAGCTAAAACAACATAGAAGAATGTTATACATAACACATTTTTCCACTTAATTATACGTCCTTTACACCTGTGTGGATTTTTTTGTTTGTTTAATTCAGCCTTGGAGAGAACATATGATTATACTGAACACATAATATACCCAAAATATAATATTAAAGATCAGTCATCTCAAAATATTGCCCAAGACCACAGAATAAATAGTAGAGTCAGAGTATAGACTCAATTATACCATATTCTACAGTCCTTGAAGCATTGAGTCTCTCTCAGAGAAGAAAGAACAACCTCACCTGCCACCTTCATTGTTTCACAGTCTGCTGATTAGCATCATATATACTAAACCTGTCTAGTGTTTGGAATACTCCATCAAACTTTTGGGTCTTCCTAAATTCCACTTATTATTGACCCCCTTCAAAAGCTGAAGTTGTGAACATTCAGAGGCAGCTCAGGACTAGTCAGAATTGACACAATCTCCAATATAGCCATAGTGATGTTGGAGAGATACTTGTGGCCCTGTTGTTGGCATCTGGGCAATTCCAGAACTAACCATTGTTCACTTGGTGCTGGGTTAGCACTATGGCAATAACATCTGAAATACATCATATGCTTTACTTCTATGTAACAATTCTAGGGTTGAACTGTTCGTGTGGACTCTTCCGATCAATCAATTATTGACTGCACCCCATCCCAGATAATCTCTTCCTCTGTTTTCCTCTCTGCTTTGAGTTTATTACTCTGGAATTCTTTGTTTTAGATATCTGTTTCTGACTTCTACTTTGTCTCAATCCTTTATTCTCTGCCTAAGTGACTCTCCAAGGCTTACCCTAACCAGCTGGACTCTTAGCTTCCAGTGTGCTGGGTTTTAGCTTTCCTGTAGTTCTAGTCAAGATGTATTTTGCTGCAAGCCTTGACCTTGCAATAATCAGAGCAGAAAGGTTAACCTTATGCCATGCCTCTCATATTGACCCTAGGTATTCCCAATAGAAGAGGGAAAGTAAATTTTTTTTTTTCTGATTTTTGCTGAGTGAGTTGAGTTGGGAATTGAAGTTGTGAAAGTTTAACAGGTGTGTTCTTATTTACCATCTCTAAAGATCCCCATACTTTCCAGCTCCATTTGTTCTTTTTTTCTTTTTCAACTGCTGGGTTACTCAGTGAATATATCAAACTTTACTTGGTTACAGTAGTTGGTCTGAAATACACTTAAATATAAATGCATTAAAGTTAGGGAGAGGGGGAAAAAAACATAAAAAAGGCAAGTTACAAAAATGGTGGAAGGGGAAGGAAAAGAAACTGAAAAAGTTGAATCTACATTTCCTGGCTGAGAAAAAAAGCCACTTGATGTGTCATGAAGTGCTAATTCTTTATTAGGAAGAAACAGACAATTCATATTTGAAATAGGCTATACTTTGATTTGATTTTCATTCTGAATAATAGACACCCTAGTAGGTATACAGAAGTCATTTAGAACAAAAATAATGAAAATATTTTCAATAGTTTTATCCCTCTTTCCCCTCAAAATAAAAATACTCCTACTTTCCATGTATGATAAATATTTTTTTCACATTGAAACTCTATACATTTTTAGAAAATGCTTCGAATATTGTTTTGTAAAACAGTTACAGAAAACAATTCCAGAAAGCATCTACTTCTGCCCCATTGGCTATAAAGTCTTTGCTATGTGAGTCACAACAAACTGTGGAAAAGTTTTCAAGAGATAAAAATACCAAACTACGTTATCTACATCCTAAGAAACCTGTATCAGGTCAAGAAGAAATAGAAATGGGCGTAGAAAAATGGACTGGTTTCAAACTGGGAAAGGAGTACATCAAGGCTGCATTTTGTCACCCTGCTTATTCAACTTCTATGCAGAGTACATCATGTGAAATGCCAGGCTGTCTGAAGCACAAGCTGGAACCAAGATTGGAGAGAGAAATATCAATAACTTCAGATATGCAGATGACACCAACCTTATGACAGAAAGTGAAGAGGAACCAAATAATCTTTTAAAGAAAGTAAAAAGTAAAAGAGGCAAGTGCAAAAGCTGGGTTAAAATTCAAAATTAAAAACAACAACAACAACAACTTAGATTATGGTATCTGGTTCCATCACTTCATAGCAAATAGTTGTGAAAACAGTTGAAACACTGACAGACTTTATTTTCCTGGACTCCAAAATCACTGGATGGTACTGCAGTCATGAAATTAAAAGATGCTTGCTCCCAGAAGAAAAGCTATGACCAAAATAGACAGAATATTAAAAAGCAGAGACATTATTTGTCAACAAAGGTCTGTCTATCAAAGTTCTGGCTTTTCCAGTAGTCAGATATGGATGTGAAAGTTAGACCATAAAGAAGGCTGAATTCTGAAAAATTGATTCCTCTTCTTTTAATTTAATTCAAATTTACTTATTTTAATTGGAGGCTAATTACTTTACAATATTGTATTGGTTTTACCAGCAGTTCAGTTCAGTCTCTCAGTTGTGTCTGACTCTTTGTGACACCATAAATCGCAGCCCGCCAGGCCTCCCTGTCCATCACCATCTCCCGGGGTTCACTCAGACTCACGTCCATCGAGTCAGTGATGCCATCCAGCCATCTAATTCTCAGTTGTCCCTTTCTCCTACTGCCCCCAATCCCTCCCAGCATCAAAGTCTTTTCCTATGAATCAACTCTTCACATGAGGTGGCCAAAGTACTGGAGTTTCAGCTTTAGCATCATTCCTTCCAAAGAAATCACAGGGCTGATTTCCTTAAAAATGGATGGGTTGGATCTCCTTGCAGTTCAAGGGACTCTCAAGAGTCTTCTCCAACACCACAGTTCAAAAGCAACAATTCTTTGGTGCTCAGCCTTCTTCACAGTCCAACTCTCACATCCATACATGACCACAGGAAAAAACAGAGTCTTGACTAGACAGATCTTAGTCATCAAAGTAATGTCTCTGCTTTTGAATATGCTATCTAGGTTGGTCATAACTTTTCTTCCAAGGAGGGAGTGTCTTTTAATTTCATGGCTGCAGTCACCATCTGCAGTGATTTTGGAGCCCCAAAAAATAAAGTCTGACACTGTTTCCACTGTTTCCCCATCTATTTCCCATGAAGTGATGGGACCAAATCCCATGATCTTTGTTTTCTGAAAGTTGAGCTTTAAGCCAACGTTTTCACTCTCCACTTTCACTTTCATCAAGAGGCTTTTTAGCTCCTCTTCACTTTCTGCCATAAGGGTGGTGTCATTTGCAAATCTGAGGTTATTGAGATGTCTCCCAGCAATCTTGATTCCACCTTGTGTCTCTTCCAGTCCAGTGTTTCTCATGATGCACTCTGCATAAAAGTTAAATAAACAGGGTGACAATATACAGCCTTGACGTACTCCTTTTCCTATTTGGAACCAGTCTGTTGTTCCATGTCCAGTTCTAACTGTTGCTTCATGACCTGCATACAAATTTCTCAAGAGGCAGGTCAGATGGTCTGGTATTCCCATCACATTCAGAATTTTCCACAGTTTATTGTGATCCACACAGTTAAAGGCTTTGGCATAGTCAATAAAGCACAAATAGATGTTTTTCTGGAACTCTCTTGCTTTTTCGATGATCCAGCAGATGTTAGCAGTTTGATGTCTGATTCCTCTGCCTTTTCTAAAACCAGCTTGAACATCAGGAAGTTCACGGTTCACATATTGCTAAAGCCTGGCTTGAAAAAATTTTGAGCATTACTTTACTAGCATGTGAGATGAGTGTAGTTGTGTATAGCTTGAGCATTCTTTGGCATTGCCTTTCTTTGGGATTGGAATAAAAACTGACCTTTTCCAGTCCTGTGGCCACTGCTGAGTTTTCCAAATTTGCTGGCATATTGAGTGCAGAACTTTCACAGCATCATCTTTCAGTATTTGAAAAAGCTCCACTGGAATTCCATCACCTCCACTAGCTTTGACTGTAATGGTGCTTTCTAAGGCCCATTTAACTTCACATTCCAGGATGTCTGGCTCTAGGTGATTGATCACACCATCGTGATTATCCGGGTTGTGAAGATCTTTTTGTACCATTCTTCTGTGTATTCTTGCCACCTCTTCTTAATATCTTCTGCTTCTGTTAGGTCCATACCATTTCTGTTCTTTATCGAGCCAGCCTTGGCATGAAATGTTCCCTTGGTATCTCTAATTTTCTTGAACAGATCTCTAGTCTTTCCCATTCTGTTCTTTTCCTCTATTTCTTTGCACTGATTGCTGAAGGCTTTCTTATCTCTTCTTGCTGTTCTTTGGAACTCTGCATTCAGATGCTTATATCTTTCCTTTTCTTCTTGGTTTTTCGCTTCTCTTCTTTTCACAGCTATTTGTAAGGCCTCCCCAGACAGCCATTTTGCTTTTTTGCATTACTTTTCCATGGGGATGATCTTGATCTCTGTCTCCTGTTCAATGTCACAAACCTCATTCCATAGTTCATCAGGCACTCTATCTATCAGATCTAGGGCCTTAGATCTGCTTCTCACTTTCACTGTATAATCATAAGGGATTTGATTTAAGTCATACCTGAGTGGTCTAGCAGTTTTCCCTACTTGCTTTAATTCTGAATTTGGCAATAACGAGTTCATGATCTGAGCCACAGTCAGCTCCTGGTCTTGTTTTTGTTGATTGTATAGAGCTTCTCCATATTTGGCTGCAAAGAATATAATCAATCTGATTTCAGTGTTGACCATCTGGTGATGTCATGTGTAGAGTCTTCTCTTGTGTTGTTCGAAGAGGGTGTCTGCTATGACCATTGCATTTTCTTGGCAAAACTCTACTAGTCTTTGCCCTGCTTCATTCCGCATTCCAAGGCCAAATTTTCCTGTTACTCCAGGTGTTTCTTGACTTCCTACTTTTGCATTCCAGTCCCCTATAATGAAAAGGACATCTTTTTTGGGTGTTAGTTCTAAAAGATCTTGTAGGTCTTAAAATCATTCAACTTCAGCTTCTTCAGCGTTACTGTTTGGGACATAGACTAGGATAACTGTGATATTGAATGGTTTGCATTGGAAATGAACAGAGATCATTCTGTCATTTTTGAGACTGCATCCAAGTACTGCATTTCGGACTCTTTTGTTGACCATGAGGGCTACTCCATTTCTTCTGAGGGATTCCTGCCCGCAGTAGTAGACATAATGGTCATCTGAGCTAAATTCACCCATTCCAGTCCATTTTAGTTCGCTGATTCCTAGAATGTCGACATTCACTCTTGCCATATTTTATTTGACCACTTTCAATTTGTCTTGATTCATGGACCTGACATTCCAGGTTCCTATGCAATATTTCTCTTTACAGCATCGTACCTTGCTCTATCACCAGTCACATCTACAACTGGGTATTGTTTTTGCTTTGGCTCCATCCCTTCATTCTTTCCAGAGTTATTTCTCCGCTGATCTCCAGTAACCTGTTGAGCACCTACTGATCTGAGGAGTCCCTCTTTCAGTATCCTGTCATGTTGCCTTTCCATAGTGTTCACGGGGTTCTCAAGGCAAGAATACTGAAGTGGCTTGCCCTTCCCTTGTCCAGTGGAACACATTCTGTGAGACATCTCCAACATGACCAGTCCGTCTTGGGTTGCCCTGTCGGCATGGCTTAGTTTCATTGAGTTAGACAAGGCTGCCGTCCTAGTGTGATTAGATTGGCTAGTTTTCTGGGAGTATGGTTTCAAGTGTCTGCCTTCTGATGTCCTCTTGCAACACCTATATCTTACTTGGGTTTCTCTTGCCTTAGACGTGGGTATCTCTTCACGGCTGCTCCAGCAAAGTGAAGCCACTACTACTTACATTAGATGAAGGGTATCTCCTCACTGTCTCCCTTCCTGCCCTTCAACATGGGATAGCTCCTCTAGGCCCTCCTGCACCCACACAGCCATGGGTCCTTGGACATGGGGTTTCTCCCAGCCACCTTCCCTGGCCTTGGGCGCAGGGTGGTTCCTCCCAGCCGCACCTGGCCTCGGACGAGGGGTAGCTCCTCCCGGCCACTGCCCCGACCTCGGACGCAGGGTAGCTCCTCTTGGCTGTTCCTTCGTTGTGGCACACCTGGCGCTCTTGGCTGCTGCCCGTGACCTCCCATACAGCAACATTAATCCGCCATGAGTGTACATGTGTACCCAATTCTGAACCCCTTCCCTCCTCCCTCCCCATACCATCTCTCTGAGCTGCGGATTTGGAGAAAGATTAAGGCAGGAGAAGGGTTGACAGAGGACGAGATGGTTTGATGTCATCACCAACTCAGTGGACATAAATTTGAGCAAGCTCCAGGAGATGGTGAAGGACAGGGAAGCTTGGTGTGCTGCAGTCCATGAGGTCACAAAGAGTTGGACAGGACTGAATGACTGAACAACAAAGAGTTGGACACGACTGAATGACTGAACAACAGCTTTCTTGTGTCCAAAGTACCAGTCCCTTGAAGATGAAGCTCAGAAGTCTCAATTACTAATACTGTATTTTCTTATTGCTATAGAATGGCTGGAA
Organism: Ovis canadensis; assembly: GCF_042477335.2. Taxonomy (NCBI): domain Eukaryota; kingdom Metazoa; phylum Chordata; class Mammalia; order Artiodactyla; family Bovidae; genus Ovis; species Ovis canadensis. Next base: position 10,882,315 of record NC_091255.1, read on the forward strand.
TTCTACCATTATGACTCCAGCTTCAAGGCCTGCTCTTGTAACTCAGTTTCACCTCAAATAATTGTCACTGTTCATCTTTTCTACATCCACCAAATTAAGAATATGTATTTGCAGTTCATATTTCATGGATTAATTTGATTCTATACTTGTTCTTCTCACTGACATTAATGGATATCATTATTTTTATCTCCATAGATTTTCAAAGAGAAAGACATAATGATAACTCCCTTGGGGGTACAGTCAGTTAAGAGTAGTTCATTCCAGATGGTTTTCAGCATCATATTTCTTTATATACACTCATGCAGTTAGTTCTTCCAGGACATTTTGATACCTTTAGAAGAGCACCCAGGTTCTCCCTCTTTCTCCATACAGCATTCTCTAATCCCAGTTTTTAACATTCATTTAACCCAGTGTAGGGCCTAGCCTTCTGGCCCTGACTCTTTCCATGTGGTAATATTTAACTCAGAAACCTTCTTTACTTTGCCTTGCATATGGATCCTGGCTGGACAAACCTGAGTCCTTCAGAAAGACTTGCAGGTAGACCAGAGAAGGGTTTGTATCCTCTCTTTTCTTTCATTTCCTATGACATTTCCTCATCATTCTCTCAGGAAACTTCAAACTTTACATATTAATAGTTTATATTTTTGAATGAAAAGAAGTACTATCTCACTACTCAGCACAGAGACCCACATATTCATTAGTTTATGTCTAAATAAGACACAGACATAAACCTCAAGAAGGTCGTGGTCTTGTAGGGAAAATAACTATTCAAATAGGTATTTATAAAAGATCATAATGCCATGGAGAGATGTGGCAATAACATGACAATACTTTGAAAGCCTGTGGAAACGATATTGCTTGAAATAAACATGGCAAAGCACAAGTTTAAGTTGATTATCTCTATCTGTTTTGGACCAATCCAGACTGTCTAGAATAAGCACAGAGTGTGAAGTCAGAAAGTTCTTACTCTTTCAAATTGAATCTGAAAATAATATGTCCACACTCCCATATTTGCAGATACTTCCAAATTGAAATTATACCACCTCCATGAAAATTAAAGTCATCACAGGTCAAGACCTTGTCTCAGAAATTTTTGTTGAGAAGTTGCTCAGAACAGAATAATATTAGATCCTGAATTTTCCTTTATAAAGGAAAAAAAAATATGACTCAATAAAAATCTTCCCTAAAGAACAGAATTACTGTATTTCAGCAACAATCTGTTATTTTGCTGTTATTTTGAGTTTATTAAAATTCAAGGGATAATAAATTCTACACTCCTCCCATATTTCTCTGTTGTGTTTACTATGCAATTTATGTTACCTAGCCTGAAAAAATATTTTGTTTGAACCCATATGATAGCCTTTGAATGATGAGGGTATTTTTAGCTTTTAAAAATCAATGTTCAAATTTCCCAATACATTTCAAAAACTAAACAAACAAACAAAAACAACAACGACATACAGTACCATCGTTAAGCATTTTTATGCCAAAAAGTAAATTCAATTAAACCCAAATGAAGTATAAGATGAAGAGAAAGAGGAAGTGGTAGAGAAGACCAATAATAATCCTCACTTTATAGTTGAAAATTTGAAAAGTTTTGGGTATAAATTACATGATTTTCTCAGTGTTTGCAAGCAACAGCTAGAGTTATATCCATAAATGAACCAAGTTTTTTTTTTTTTTTTTTCTGTTTCCAGGCTTATTGTTTTATTTAGGATTTCCAGGATCTCATTTCTATATGTAGATACTGTCCCAAGCACTTTTCACATATGAAATCCTCATATCTAGAGTATGAGGTGATACGATCAAAATCTCCATTTCACAGTTGAGGAAAATGAGGAACAGAGTATCTCTACTTGGCAGAATAAAGATTCAAATCTATGCTGCCTAGTATAGCAGTCCACCTCTTAGCCACTATACTATATTGTTTCTTCTCACTGTGTTAGATGTTTCAACCATGCCTATGTTCTAGAACATATGGGATACTTTAAAAATTTCTGGCCTCAATTCAGATAAGTTAAAATCGAGAATCTGTGGAGTTAGACAAACACATGTAAATATTTTCAAAGCTCTACTCTTGATTTTAATGGACAGCCAAATTTGAGAACCTCTGTGTTCGAGGGAACTTCAGCAGAAAACATTGCACAAAAATAAAGAAGTGTGTAATTAGATGATCCAGGGTTAGTCCTTTTACCTAATAGGAAAGTAGTTATGAAGGGCAGGCTGCTGCGAGCCGGTGCACTTAAGCGCGCATGACTGTGAGCCGGTGCACTTAAGTGTGGCGAGGGGAGCTACCCTGCATCCGAGATCAGGGGCAGCGGCCTAGAGTGTCAGGTTGCAACGGCTCAGGAACCGTCTAGAGGAGCTACCCTGGGTCCGAGGTCAGTGGTGGCCAGGAGGAGCTCCCCTGCATCTGAGGTCAGGGGCAGCAGCTGGGAGGAGACACCCCGTGTTGGAGGTCAGGGGCGGTGGCTGAGAGGAGCTACCCCATGGCCAAGGTCAGTGGTGCCCAGGAGGAGACACCCCACGTCCAAAGTCAGGGGCTGCCTGGAGAGGACACCTCGCACCCGAGGCCAGGGAGGGTGACCCTGAGGAGCCACCCTGAGCCAGAGGCCAAGGGCAGGAGCTGGGAGGAGCCCCCCACACCCGAGGCCAGGGCTGGCGACAGGGAGGAGCAACCTGAGGAGCTGTGGCTGCACAGGCACAAGAGGGCATAGAGGAGTTATCCCACGTTGAAGGTCAGGAACAGCAGCGGTAAGGAGATACCCCTTGTTCAAGGTAAGGAGCAGCGGCTGTGCCTTGCTGGAGCAGCCGTGAAGAGATACCCTACGCTCAAGGTAAGAGAAACCCAAGTAAGATGGTAGGTGTTGCAAGAGGGCATCAGAGGGCAGACACACTGAAAGACACACCATACTCAAAGAAAACTAGTCAATCTAATCACACTAGGACCACAGTCTTGTCTAATTCAATGAAACTAAGCCATGCCCGCGGGGCAACCCAAAACGTGGGGGTCATGGTGAAGAGGTCTGGCAGAATGTGTTCCACTGGACAAGCGAATGGCAAGCCACTTCAGTATTCTTGCCTTGAGAAACCCATGAACACTATGAAAAGGCAACATGATAGGATACCAAAAGAGGAACTCCCCAGGTCATTAGATGCCCAATATGCTACTGGAGATCAGTGGAGAAATAACTCCAGAAAGAATGAAGGGATGGAGCCAAAGCAAAAACAGTACCCAGTCGTGGATGTGACTGGTGATAGAAGCAAGATCCAATGCTGTAAAAAGCAATATTGCATAGGAACCTGGAATGTCAGGTCCATGAATCAAGACAAATTGGAAGTGGTCAAACAAGAGGTGGCAAGGGTGAACGTCAGCATTTTAGGAATCAGTGAACTAAAATGGACTGGAATGGGTGAATTTAACTCAGATGACCATTATATCTACTACTGCAGGCAGGAATCCCTCAGAAGAAATGGAGTAGCCATCATAGTCAACAAAAGAGTTCAAAATGCGGTACTTCGATGCAATCTCAAAAAAGACAGAATGATCTCTGTTCGTCTCCAAGGCAAATCATTCAATATCACAGTTATCCAAGTCTATGTTCCAACCAGTAACGCTGAAGAAACTGAAGTTGAACAATTTTATGAAGGCCTATAAGACCTTTTAGAACTGATACCCAAAAAAGATGTCCTTTTCTTTATAGAGGCCTGGATGCAAAACTAAGAAGTCAAGAAACACCTGGAGTAACAGGAAAATTTGGCCTTGGAATGCGGAATGAAGCAGGGTAAAGACTATTAGAGTCTTCCCAAGAAAATGCAATGGTCATAGCAAACACCCTTTTCCAACAACACAAGAGAACACTCAACACATGGATATCACCAGATAGTCAACACCAAAATCAGATTGATTATATTCTTTGCAGCCAAAGGAGAAACTCTATACAGTCAACAAAAACAAGACCAGGAGTTGACTATGGCTCAAATCCTGAACTCCTTATTGCCAAATTCAGACTCAAATTGAAGAAAGTAGGGAAAACCGCTAGACCATTCAGGTAGGACTGAAATCAATCCCTTATGATTATACAGTGTAAGTTGGAAATAGATTTCAGGGCCTAGATCTGATAGATAGAGTGCCTGAAGAACTATGGAATGAGGTTTCTTGACATTGTACAGGAGACAGGGATCAAGACCATCCCCGTGGAAAAGAAATGAAAAAAAGCAAAATGGCTGTCTGGGGAGGCCTTACAAATAGCTGTGAAAACTGTCTTTTCACCTTGCTTATATTTTCCTTTGTTGTGCAGAAGCTTTTAATTTTAATTAGATCCCATTTGTTTATTTTTGCTTTTATTTCCAGAATTTTGGGAGGTGGATCATGCAGGATCCTGCTGTGATGTAAAACAACCTAGATGTCCATCAGCAGATGAATGGATAAGAAAGCTGTGGTACATATACACGATGGAGTATTACTCAGCCGTTAAAAGAATACATTTGAATTAGTTCTGATGAGATGGATGAAACTGGAGCTGATTATACTGAGTGAAGTAAGCCAGAAAGAAAAACACCAATACAGTATACTAACACATATATACGGAATTTAGAAAGATGGCAATGGCGACCCTGTATGCAAGACAGCAAAAAGACACAGATGTGTATAGCAGACTTTTGGACTCAGAGGGAGAGGCAGAGGGTGGGATGATTTGGGGGAATGGCATTGAAACATGTATACTATCATGTAAGAATCGAATCACCAGTCTATGTCCGATGCAGGATACAGCATGCTTGGGGCTGGTGCACGGGGATGACCCAGAGGGATGTTGTGGGGAGGGAAGTGGGAGGGGGGTTCATGTTTGGGAACGCATGTACACCCTTGGTGGATTCATGTCAATGTATGGCAAAACCAATACAGTATTGTAAAGTAAAAGAAAGTTAAAAAAAAAAAAGAGCTGTGAAAAGAAGAGAGGCAAAAAGCAAAGGAGAAAAGGAAAGATATAAGCTTCTGAATGCAGAGTTCTAAAGAATAGCAAGAAGAGATAAGAAAGCCTTCTTCAGCGATCAATGCAAAGAAATAGAGGAAAAGAACAGAATGGGAAAGACTAGAGATTTGTTCAAGAAAATTAGAGATACCAAGGGAACATTTCATGCCAAGATTGGCTCGATAAAGGACAGAAATAGTATGGATCTAACAGAAACAGAAGATATTAAGAAGAGGTGGCAAGAATACACAGAAGAACTGTACAAAAAAGATCTTCATGACCCAGATAATCATGATGATGTGATCACTAATCTAGAGCCATACATCTTGGAACATAAAGTCAAGTGGGCCTTAGAAAGCATCACTGTGAACAAAGTTAGTAGAGGTGATGGAATTCCAGTTGAGCTGTTTCAAATCCTGAAAGATAATGCTGTGAACGTCCTGCACTCAATACGCCAGCAAGTTTGGAAAACTCAGCAGTGGCCACAGGACTGGAAAAGGTCAGTTTTCATTCCAATTCCAAAGAAAGTCAATGCAAAAGAAGGCTTAAACTATCACACAATTGCACTCATCTCACATGCTAGTAAAGTAATGCTCAAAATTTTTTCAAGCCAGGCTTCAGCAATATGTGAACTGTGAACACCCTGATGTTCAAGCTGGTTTTAGAAAAGGTAGAGGAACCAGAAATCAAATTGCCAACATCCACTGGATCATGGAAAAAGTAAGAGAGTTCCAGAAAAGCATCTATTTCTGCTTTATTGACTATGCCAAAGCCTTTGACTGTGTGGATCACAATAAACTGTGGAAAATTCTGAGAGAGATGGGAATACCAGACCATTTAACGTGCCTCTTGAGAAATCTGTATGCAGGTCAGGAAGCAACAGGTAGAACTGGACATGGAACAACAGACTGGTTCCAAATAGGAAAATGAGTTCCTCAAGGCTGTATATTGTCACCCTGCTTATTTAACTTGTATGCAGAGTACATCATGAGAAATGCTGGACTGGAAGAAACACAAGGTGGAATCAAGATTGCCAGAAGAAATATCAATAACCTCAGATATGCAGATCACACTACCCTTATGGCAGAAAGTGAAGAGGAGTTAAAAAGCCTCTTGATGAAACTGAAAGAAGAGTGTGAAAATGTTGGCTTAAAGCTCAACATTCAGAAAACGAAGATCATGGCATCCAGTCCCAAAACTTCATGGGAAATAGATGGGAAAACAGTCGAAACAGTGTCAGACTTTATTTTTTGAGGCTCCAAAATCACAGCAGATGGTGACTGTAGCCATGAAATTAAAAGACACTTACTCCTTGGAAGAAAAGTTATGACCAACCTAGATAGCATATTGAAAAGCAGAGACATTGCTTTGCTGACTAAGGTCCGTCTAGTCAAGTCTCTGGTTTTTCATGTGGTCATGTATGGATGTGAGAGTTGGAGTATGAAGAAGGCTGAGCCTGAAGAAGTGATGCTTTTGAACTGTGGTGTTGGAGAAGACTCTTGAGAGTCCCTTGGACTGCAAGGAGGTGCAACCAGTCCCTTCTGAAGGAGATCAACCCTGGGATTTCTTTGGAAGGAATGATGCTAAAGCTGAAACTCCAGTAATTTGGCCACCTCATGCGAAGAGTTGACTCATTGGAAAAGACTGTGATGTTGGGAGGGATTATGGGCAGGAGGAGAAGGGGTGACAGAGGATGAGCTGGCTGGATGGCATCACGGACTCGATGGACGTGCGTCTGAGTGAACTCCGTGAGATGGTGATGGACAAGGAGGCCTGGCGTGCTGCAATTCATGGGGTCGCAAAGAGTCGGACATGACTGAGCGACTGAACTGAGCTGAACTGCATGACTAGACTCTCTCCTAAGAACTTTGATTTTTTTTTAAGGTATAATATCTAATAGCCTTATTTAAAGGTGGAAGAAATCAATATTTTGAAGAATCATAAATAACTAACAGGATTATAGACTACTAGTGGCACGAAAAGATAAAGGGCTCTTCATTGAATTTAAAAATCAATTGTCCTGTGTACTCAGTCTACTGGAGTCTTACCACAAAAGAAAGGAGAAGAAGAAAATTTGAAAAGTAGGAGGAAAGCTTTGGGCAACATAACATAGAGGAAACTGCATAGTTTTCAAATCTTGAAACTTCTGATGTCTAGCTGAGCTTCTGGCTAAGTTACTCAAATGTTATGGTTTTCAATTTCTTTAGTGTGGGATGCCATCATTTACTTTCACAATTAATCTGGGGATTAAAGTAGTAATAAGAGTTGGCACTTCTATATACTATACATGTTCTGTAAGTAATCTATTATCTTGACTAATATTAATAACAAGTCCATCAAGTAGATATTTTAATGTGCATATATATATATATATATATTACAGAAAAGAAACAGAAACAAAGAGAGGTTGCACATAAATAATGAAACCGATTTAAATTTAGTCAGTCATTTTGACTTTTAAAAAGCAAATATAATAATGTGAACCATGTCATGTTTTAAAAGCATGTTATAATTTTTTTTTTTAATTTAAAGCATGTTATAGTAAAATAATTTAAAAGCATGTTTTAAAAAACAACACATAAGCTCAGCTTAGTGTTCTCCTTCTCTGGGATCTTTTCCTTAAAGTCTTTAGTTTGAATAATGACTGTTATGATTTCTCTTGGCATCATTTCTACCTTTGTGTCTGTTCTTAATTAACTCTTGATTATATTACTAAACAAGTCTAGGTTGGGTCTCTGCTCATTACAGGTATTGAGGAACCCAGATGATAGGTGCTACATCTGTATTTGAGCCCTTGCAGTCAACATGTCAAAAAGAAACAGGTATGATCAGGTATGATCTATCATACCTGGTTCTTTAAACTTCTAACTGGAAGCAACTAAAGTCACTTTCAGTCACAATTCATTGACTGAGCAACTCAAATGATCTTAACTAATTTCAAAGGTAATGGGAAAGTGTTACCTTACAATGTGGTTAAAAGGTAAGAAATGCTCCTGTGAAATTTGAGAAGAGTCCTGATAACTACAATTGCAACAGCATTTTTCCATGTTGTATTATAATGTATTATCTACATCTTGACCGAATTATTCTCTTAATATTCTCAGTGTGTCTATCACCCTATATAGACACATTCGAAAAATACTTGTTGCCTTAGTGAATGAACAGGTCCTCATTTTTTGTTTGTTTGTTTGTTTAAACCAATTTATACTTTTAAATTGCTTATACTGAAAGCAATATTTGTGAACAGTTATTATTTCATTATTGGCTCATGTCTAAACATATCTTGCTTGATTGACTATATGGTTCAGTTCAGTCAGTTCATTGCTCAGTCGTGTCCAACTACTTGCGACCCCCTGAATCACAGCACGCCAGGCCTCACTGTCCATCATCAACTCCTGGAGTTTACTCAAACTCATGTCGATCGAGTTGGTGATGGACTCCTCCTCTGTCATCCCCTTTCCTCCTGCCTCCAATCCCTCCCACCATCAGAGTCTTCCAATGAGTTCACTCTTTGCATGAGGTGGCCAAAATACTGGAGTTTCAGCTTTAGCATCAGTCCTTCCAATGAACACCCAGGACTGACCTTTAGAATGGACTGGTTGGATCTCCTTGTAGACCAAGGGACTCTCAAGAGTCTTCTCCAACACCACAGTTCAAAACCATCAATTCTTCGGCGCTCAGCTTTCTTCACAGTCTAACTTTCACATCCATAGATGACCATTAGAAAAACCATAGCCTTGACTAGATGGACCTTTGTTGGCAAAGTAATGTCTCTCCTTTTGAATATGCTATCTAGGTTGGTCATAACTTTCCTTACAAGGAGTATGTGTCTTTTAATTTCATGGCTGACTATATGGTTATGAATCCATAAATTTTCAAAGCAGACCATATTTAGTTCAGTTTTCCCACAGAAGAAGGGGAAACTCAGCATTCATTCCCTTTTATGTACCTGTCAGGTATTTACTGGAAAGAAATAAGCTAGTTCTGTCTGTTGGAGCAGTTTGTCTGTGATTTACGTGTAGAAGAGTCAATTTCTTTAGCTTTTTTCACATAGATATTCACTGTAAAATTCACATTTCAGAAGGTTTTTCTAAGGTGGTTGTTCATTCAAAATAAGGATTTATCCTTCTTGAAAATGGTTTACCTAATTTTAATCCAAAGAATAACGCTAATAGAGATCAATTTTTCCTAAGATATTATATAAGCATACACATACACACACACACACACACACACACAAACTCACAATTTCATTATGTTAAAAGGGAATTTCCTTTTTTCTTTTCTTCTTCAGAGTTACATTTATTTTTGCATCTCACTATTTTAACGTTTTAGGAAGTTTATGGAACTTACACTAAGCACTCTTGTCACAGATAACTGATCTAGTATGTAACATCTTGTCAAGCATAAATAATATAAATTTGTATATTCACATTGCAAGTCAAATCTGTAACCCACATTTAGAAACACATGACACAGTTGCATTCTAAGATGTTTTAGTATTTACAAACATATTAGCATGACCCCATTGATGCAGCACTAAATTCTGCTATTGTTGCTGTTCAGTCTCTTAAGTCATCTCCCAATCTAACCACAGGGACTGTAGCATGCCAGGCTTCTCTGTCCTCCACTATCTCTGGGAGTTTGTTTAAATCCATGCCCATAGAGTCGGTGATGCCTTCCAACCATCTAATCCTCTGCCAACCTCTTCTGCTTTTGTCTTCAATCTCTCCCAGAATTAGAATCTTTTCCAATGAGTTTGCTCTTTGCATCAGGTGGCCAAAGTATTGAAACTTCAGTTTCAACATTAGTCCTTCCAAGGAATATTCAGGCCCAATTTCATTTAGGATTGATTGGTTTCAACTCCTTGCAGTCGAAGGGATGCTCAAGAGTCTTTTCCAACACCACAGTTCAAAAGCATCAGTTCTTTGGCTTCCAGCTCTCATGGTCCAACTCTGAAACACATGCATGACTACTAAAAAAAAACAAAAAACAAAAACAAAACAAAACAAAAAAACATGGCTTTGATTATATGGACCTTTGTTGGGAAATTATATATAGTCCAATGAATATTTAGGTTTAATTTTCTATAGGATTCAGTCGTTTGATCTTGCAGTCCAAGGGACTCTCAGCAGTCTTCTCCAGCACCATATTTCAAAAGCATTGATTATTTGGTACTCAGCCTTCTTGATGGTCCAACTCTCAGATCCATACATGACTACTGGAAAAAACACAGCTTCAATATATGAACCTTTGTCAGCAAAGTAATATCTCTGCTTTTTAATATGTTGTCTAGGTTTGTTATAGCTTTCTTTTTGTTGTTCTTGTTGTCAGAGCTGATTTCTTTTTTATTTTTATTTATTTTATTTTATTTATTTGTTACTTTTTTTTTGTTTTTACTTTACAATACTGTATTGGTTTTGCCATACATTGACATGAATCCGCCATGGGTATACATGAATTCCCAATCCTGAACCCCCTTCCCACAACCCTCCCCATATCATCTCTCTGGGTCATCCCGTTCCAAAGAGTAAGTGTCTTTTAATTTAATCGCTTCTGTCACAATCTTCAGCCCAAGAAAATCTTGGAGACCAAGAAAATAAAATCTGCTACTACTTCCATTTTTTCCCATTCTATTTGCCATGAAGTGATGGGACCAGATGCTATGATCTTCACTTTTTGAATGTTGAGTTTTAAGCCAGCTTTTTAATGCTCCTCTTCCACCCTCATCAAGAGGCTCTTTAGATTCTCTTCACTTTCTGCCACTAGAATGATGCCAATTGCATATCTGAAGTTGTTTATATTTCCCCTGGCAATCTTAATTCTAGTTTTTGATTTTCGCAGTCTGGCCATCATTTTGTATGATGTATTCTGCATAGAAGTTAATTAAGCAGAGTAACAATATACAGCCTTGACCTACTCTATTCCCAATTTGCTCCAGTCAGGTTTCCCATGTCTGGTTTTAACTTTTGCTTCAGTTCAATTCAGTTCAGTCCCTCAGTTGTGTCCGACTCTTTGCGACCCCATGAATCACAGCAGACCAGGTCTCCCTGTCCATCACCAACTCCCAGAGTTCACTCAGACTCACGTCCATCGAGTCAGTGATGCCGTCCAGCCATATCATCCTCTGTCGTCCCCTTCTCCTCCTGCTCCCAATCCCTCCCAGCATTAGAGTCTTTTCCAATGAGTCAACTGTTCACATGAGGTGGCCAAAGTATTGGAGTTTCAGCTTTAGCATCATTCCTTCCAAAGAAATCCCAGGGTTGATCTCCTTCAGAATGGACTGGTTGGATCTCTATACCTTAAAAAAATAATAAATAAATAGAATTACTGCTCATGGTTTTCAGTACTTGCTCTTGTCGTCCAGAACAAAATCTTCTGAACTAAACTTCCCTGGTGGCTTAGACGGTAAAGTGTCTGTCTACAATGTGGGACACCTGGGTTCGATCCCTGGATCGGGAAGATCCCCTGGAGAAGGAAATGGCAATCCACTCCAGTACTATTGCTTGGAAAATCCCATGGACAGAGGAGCCTGGTAGGCTACAGTCCATGGGGTCGCAAAGAGTCGGATACCACTGAGCGACTTCACACACAGTGTGTTCAACAGCTCTCATTATGGTCCTTTCAAAATGCAACTCAGTGAAATTACCATCAAATCTATTCTGTGCTTGAAATATTTATTCAGAATGAAAAGTATTTCTTGTTTTCCAGTCAGTGCGACTTTTATGCTCTTGTCCTAGGGACTTTGTATCTGTGTTTCCTCTTCATAGGATACTCTTCTCTTTATCAAATGATTAGTGCCCTCTCTTTCTAAAATATATTTGCTCAAAACTCACATTTCATGAGCCAATGTCTCACATAATATTATCTGATACTGTAATATCATGACATTTTCTATCATTTTATTCAGCTTTCATTTTATTCTTAACATCTATTATCATCTGATATGATAGTATACAGTAATTTGTATACATATGCATTTAAATATAAAAATAAAACTATTACTTGCTTTTATTTACTAATATAAAGATTACATAAGACAAGAATTTTTAATTTTTTTCATATGTCTCTAGAAGACAACCAAGGACAACATAATCTTTGAATAAAAATCATGTTGAATTCTTTAATGAGGGCTTGAATAAACTCTTACAGAGCAGATGGGTCAGGATGTTCTTCTCAAGGTATTTCTCTTGGTTCTTTGTACTGTAACTCCTTGTATTTATGTCATAAATTGCCACTTAAGTCAAGGAGTAAGGTTAAAAATGTACCAGGGATATAATTTTATCACCAGTCTTCCCTTGATCAAGAGCCTTCCTATGCAAAAGAAATCAGTAGCCTGCCTTCTTTTCTCCCTTTCTTCCTTTCCATTAATTCACTATGGGAATTAAATGTCACGTGAATTTCTGATCAGTGGTGGTTTAAGCGATTCTGTTGGGAATATTCTTTTGCATTTAGTGCTGGAACACTCTGAGTTTTTACTATAGTGTACACATGGGTAGTAGCCTAGAATATTGCTACCTTAGTACTGTGATATGCCTTATATAGCATGAAGTTCATCAGTAATTTTGAAACTGTGATGGAAGCCAGTGGGTCAAGCTTTGGTTTTTTGTAAGATCTTGATCAAGCAAATGGGAGAATTATCAGACGGAAGATGAGTATGTGTGTGTGTGCGGGGGGGAATTTACTGACATAGCTTGTGCATGGTTTTTCTGTAACTTATTGTATTTTAAGATAGCATGAAGGAATCTGTCGGGACAGAATGTAAGTTTTGGAGAGTACTACAGGATTTTGAGTTGTGAAGCTTTTAATCTGTATGATTTGGAAGACACAAGCTCTGCTCCAGTCAGCATAATCAGTAACTTAAATACAAGTCTTGTGGTAACAACAGTATGAAGTTATGAAATCGTAGTCTCTGGCCTTCAGTTGGAACACCAGTTCTTCTTCTGGAATGATCAAGGATATAGGACATCCATTAGTGACTATATGAAGTGACTTTCAGCCTTGACCTGCTACCATAGCATTCTATCAAGAATGACCACCTTAATCATTGAATTGTATCTGATTTCATTGAGTTGGCCTCATTTCCTAAACTGGTGTGCTCCGTGGGAAGCAAACTTCCCTCTTTCAGGAAACTAGGTTATAAGGATCCATCTTGGACAACTTAATCCTTATACTTCAGTTTAATCACTTTTGTTCTTTCTTTCCCTCTCTTTCTCTCTCTTTTTTTTTTCTTTTTTTAACTAGCTGAGAGTATTGAGAAGGCTTATCCAGATATGAATATTGAGAGAGGTTTTGGAATATTGAGAGAGGTTTCATAATCTCATAATCAGTCATATTGTTCAGCCTGTGCTTTGTGGTATCATAGTCTCTAAACATACTGGACTGGTCTCCACCCTGTTTTTAACTTTCTGATCTTCGGATCTTTGTGTTGTCACTACCACATGTAAATATGAAGTACGCTATGTGTGAGGCACTCTTTTCAGTGTTTTATAGTTATTGGCTCACTCATATCTTATAACAAAACTATGGTATAAGTACACTCTTCATTCTTACTTGACAAAGTCTTACTTGAGAAAACAGAAACAGTAACTGAAGCAAATCCCCCATGGTCCTACAACTAATAAGTTCAAAAGTTGAACTGATTATTTCTAACCTTAGTATCTGGTTTGCTATTTTATTGATACTTCATTGATTAGTTCTATGTCTAAACAATTCAAATATAATTTAATTTTAAATATTTTATCAAAAGTCCGTTATACACATCAGGGTGGGATGATTTGGGAGAATGACATTCTAACATGTATACTATCATGTGAATTGAATCGCCAGTCTATGTCTGACGCAGGATGCAGCATGCTTGGGGCTGGTGCATGGGGATGACCCAGAAAGATGTTATGGGGAGGGAGGTGGGAGGGGGGTTCATGTTTGGGAATGCATGTAAGAATTAAAGATTTTAAAATTTAAAAAATAAAAAACTAAAATTAAAAAAAAAATCAGTATCAAATTGTAAGTGTTTCCCTGTCATTAATTTTTTTTTTAAATGTGATATAACTGAAAAAGCATTCAGGCCGATTCAAAGCAATTTGAAGGACTAGTGTACCCAAAGACTACTGATGAATGATGAATAATCTGTGATATCTACAAAGGAAATCTTTGTGGGCAAGCCTCGGGGCTCTGTTGTTGACTTTTGCTCCTTAAACAAGTTTATCTTCCACTTGAATGAAGACATGGCACACTTGTGGATGACAAAGCAGTGGGGCTATTAGAAGACATAAATGTAAAATATCTTGGCAGGCTTGGAATATGGCCTGAAGCCAAAAAGACAAATTTAGTTTGATAAATGAAAAGTTCAGTACCTAGAGGAGAAATATATATGAACATTTTTAGGATGAGAGAGATGTGGTTCTACAGTTGGGAAATGACCCAGGAGACAACCACTATGTCAGTCATCAGTGTGAGCAGACTTCCAGAAAGATCCACAGAAATTTAAGCGGCACTGACAGAAGTACAACATTCAGGTTGACTGAAATAGAATGCCTGAAATAGACAAGAAAGTCTGAAAACAGCAAAGCCTGATATGAGTATACAGTAATAAAAAGTGGAAGAACAGAGACCCATTGTTCTCTAATCTGCTCAAACCACATTTGCAGCATTGGTTCCACTGCTGGGCACACACTTGGAGGAACTTGAGCTACTGGACTGTGTTCAGAAGATGGTGACAAGAGCAATGAAAAATCTCCAAGCCTTGCCAGATCGGGTGGAGACGATTTGCCAGGGGGAAAAAAGGCAGTCACTAAACAAATTTATTTTTATCAATTGGAATATAATTTTTGTACAATAAAGTATATCCCTTTAAAGTGTAAAAAAAAAAAAATAAAACAAATAAATAAATATTTTATCCACTTTTTAAAATGGTACGTTTTCTACAAAGTTCATCAGAGTCAGTTATGATTCTTATCTTAAATCTCCCATCCAAATTTGATTTGTAAATTTACAAATGGATTCTCAGATTCAGAAGAAAAAAAAATCTCTTGGCTAGGAATTTTAAAATTATGTTAAATATTAGTGGTAAGAGTGGACATCCTTACCTTGTTCCTGATTGTAGAGGAAATACTTTCAGTTTTTCACCATTGAGTGTAATGTTTGTTGTGGGTTTGTTGTACATGGCCTTTATTATGTTGAAGCATATTCCTTCTATACTTGGTTTCTGGAGTGATGTTATCATAAATGGATGTTGAGTTGTGTCAAAAACTTTCCCTGCATATATTGAAATGATTGTATGAATTTTATCTTTCAATTTTTACTACAATTAATGTGTATTACATTGATTTTCATATATGAAAGAATATTTGCCTTCCTAGGATAAATCCCACTTGATCATAGCGTATGTTCCTTTGAATGTGTTCTTTGATTCTGTTTGCTAGAATTTTGTAAAGGATTTTTGCACCTATATTCGTCAATGACATTGGCCTGCAATTTTCTTTCTGGTTTTGCTATCAGAGTGATTGTTCCCTCATAGAATGAGTTTGGAAGTTTTCCTTCCTCTGCAATTTTATGAAAGAATTTGAGCAGGATAGGTATTAGTACTTCTCTAAACTATTGGTAGAATATACTTGTGAAGCCATCTATTCCTTGGCTTTTATTTGTTGGATGATTTTTTTTTTTAGTTTTTTTTATTTTTTAAATTTTAAAATCTTTAATTCTTGCATGCATTCCCAAACATGAACCCCCCTCCCACCTCCCTCCCCATAACATCTTTCTGGGTCATCCCCATGCACCAGCCCCAAGCATGCTGCATCCTGCGTCAGACATAGACTGGCGATTCAATTCACATGATAGTATACATGTTAGAATGTCATTCTCCCAAATCATCCCACCCTCTCCCTCTCCCTCTGAGTCCAAAAGTCCGTTATACACATCTGTGTCTCTTTCCCTGTCTTGCATACAGGGTCGTCATTGCCATCTTCCTAAATTCCATATATATGTGTTAGTATACTGTATTGGATGATTTTTGATTATAGTTTCTTTTTCAGTGGTTGTGTTTGATCTGTTCATATTTTCAATTTATTCTTGGTTCAGTTTTGGAAAGTTATAGTTTTCTAAAAATTTGTCCATTTCTTTCAGGTTGTCTGTTTTATTGGCATATATTTGATTGTAGTAGTCTCCTTTGATCCTAGTGTATGGTGATACCTCATTGTCATTTTGATTTGCATTTCTCTTTGTATTTCTGTGTGTCTGTCGTAACTTCTCTCTCTCTCTCTCTCTCTCTCTCTCTCTCTCTCTCTCTCTCTCTCTCTCTTTTAATTTCTAATTGTACTGGTTTGAGCCTTCTACTTTTTTTTCTCAAATAATTAGGTTGCAATTTTATTGATCTTTACCCTCATCTCCTTCATTTCCTTTTCATTTATTTTTGCTCTGATCTTTACGATTTTTCTTTCCTACTAACTTTGGATGTTTTTGTTCTTCTTTTTCTAGTTTACTTAGGTATAAGGTTAAAGCTTGTGTTTCCTTATGAATTTTCTGTCTGAATGATCTGTCCATTGATGTGAGTAGGGTATTAAGTCCCTTGCTATTATTGTGCTACTATCAATTTCCCCTTCAATGGTTATTAGTATTTGCCTTATGTATTGAGATGCTACTAAGCTGAATGTCTATTATTAAGAGCTATATCTTCTTTAATCGATTCCTTGGACATATATAGTATATTTCCTTGTCTTTTGTAATGGTCTTTAAAGTCTATTTTATCTGATATGATTATTGCTACTACCACTTTCTTTTGATTTCCTTTTGCATGAGATATCTTTTTCCAGCCCCTCACTGTTAGTCTGTATGTGGATGTGAAGTGGATCTGTTGTAGATAGTATACATGAGTGTCTTGTTTTTGTATCCATATAACCAATCTGTATCTTTTGGTTGGGACATTTAGTCCATTTTCATTTATGATAATTATTGATATGCATGATCCTATTACCATTTACTTCATTTTTTAAAGTTTTCTTTTTGTAGGCTTTTTCTTTTTCTTGTGTTTCCTGTTTAGAAAATTTCCTTTAGCATTTGTTGTAAAGCTGGTTTGGTGATGCTGAATTCTCTCACTTTTTGCTTATCAGTGAAGCTTTTGATTTCTCTTTCAAATCTGAATGAAATCCCTGCTAGATAGAGTAGTATTGTTTTTATTTTTTCCCCATTCATCAGTTTAAGAATATCCTGCTATTCCCTTCTGGCCTGCAGAATTTCTGTTTAAAGATCAGCTGTTAGCCTTATTGGGATCTTCTTGTATGTTATTTGTTGCTTTTCTCTTGCTGTTTTCATTTGTTGTGTTTAATTTTTGTTAATGTGATTAACATATATCTTACCATGTTTCTCCTTGGGTTTGTCCTCTATGGGACTCTAGGGCTTCCTGTATTTGGGTGGAAATTTACTTTACTATGTTTGGTAAGTTTAGACTATAATTTCCTCAAATATTCCCTATTGCTTTTTTTAATTTGCTTTTTTCTTCTAGTTCCTTTCAGTCCCTCAGTCATGTCCTACTCTTTGCGACCCCATGCGTCTCAGCACGCCAGGCTTCCCTGTCCATCACCAACTCCCGGAGTTCACTCATATTCATGTCCATTGAGTCTGTGATACCATCCAGCCATTTCATCCTATTGTCCCGTTCTTCTACTGACCCCAAACCCTCCCAGTATCACAGTCTTTTCCAATGAGTCAACACTTCGCATGAGGTGGCCAAAGTAATAGAGTTTCAGCTTTAGCATCATTCCTTCCAAAGAACACCCAGGACTGATCTCCTTCAGAATGGACTGGTTGGAACTCCTTGCAGTCCAAGGGACTTTCAAGAGTCTTCTCCAATACTACAGTTCAAAAGCATAAATTCTTCGGTGCTCAGCCTTATTCACAGTCCAACTCTGACATCCATATGTGACCACAGGAAAAACCATAGCTTTGACTAGACGGACCTTAGTCGATAAAGTAATGATTCTGCTTTTGAATATGCTATCTAGGTCGGTCATAACTTTTCCTCCAAGGAGTGTCTTTTAATTTCATGGCTGCAATCACCATCTGCAGTGATTTTTCTTCAAAGGCCCCTCTACTTAGAATGTTGATGTGCTTATTGTTGTCCCAGAGGTATCTGAGGCTGTCTTCATTTCTTCTTATTACTTTTTGCCAGAGTCCAGCTCCAGCAGTCAGGGATTCAACCTGAAGAGGTGAATTGTGTCACCAAATGAGACAGGCTCTCAGTTTTCTTCGACTGCCTATTTATTTCAAGTTTAAGACTCTCTTTCATACTTTTACAAAAACATTAGATCAGAGGTTTTACATATTCAGTTCCCCCTCTCCCACATTTATTATCTCCATAAATCACTGTTGCTCTTCAGAGTTCCTGCTGCAGTGATTCTCTCGGAATCAGCTTTATCATCTATTATCTACCTCCTCTAACATGTCCGATAGTTAACTAGTGATTACATTGTAATTCATGCTACATTCCTCAGTTTATACCCCACACCCAAGGTAAGATTAACCCAAGTACGATGGTAAGTGTTGCAAGAGGGCATCAGAGGGCAGACACACTGAACCGTACTCATAGAAAACTAGTCAATTTAATCACCGTAGGACCACCACCTTGCCTACCTCAATGAACCTAAGCCATGCCCACAGGGCAACCCAAGATGGGCAGGTCATGGTGGAGAGGTCTGACAGAATGTGGTCCACTGGAGAAGGAAATGGCAAACCACTTCAGTATTCTTGCCTTGAGAACCCCATGAACAGTATGAAAAGGCAAAATGATAGGATACTGAAAGAGGAACTACCCAGGTTAGTAGGTGCCCAATATGCTACTGGAGATCAGTGGAGAAATAACTCCAGAAAGAATGAAGGGATGGAGCCAAAGCAAAAACAATATGCAGCTGTAGATGTGACTGGTGATAGAAGCAACGTTCAATGCTGTAAAGAGCAATATTGCATAGGAACCTGGAATGTCAGGTCTATGAATCAAGGCAAATTGGAAGTGGATAAACAAGTGATGGCAAGAGTGAACGTCAACATTCTAGGAATCAGCAAACTAAAATGGACTAGAATCAGTCAAGTTATCTCAGATGACCATTCTATCTACTACTGAGGGCAGGAATCCCTCAGAAGAAATGGAGTAGCCATCATGGTCAACAAAAGAGTCCAAAATGCAGTATTTGATTGCAGTCTAAAAAATGACAGAATGATCTGTTTGTCTCCAAGGCAAACCATTCAATATCACAGTTATCCAAGTCTTTGCCCCAACCAGTAACACTGAAGAAGCTGAAGTTGAATGATTCTATGAAGACCAACAAGACCTTTTAGAACTAAAACCCACAAAAGATGTCCTTTTCATTATAAGGGACTGGAATGCAAATGTAGGAAATCAAGAAACACCTGGAGTAATAGGTAAATTTGGCCTTGGAATGCGGAATGAAGCAGGGCAAAGACTAATAGAGTTTTGACAAAAAAATTCACTGGTCATAGCAAACATCCTCTTCCAACAACACAGGAGAAGACTCTACACAGGGACATCACCAGATGGTCAACACCAAAATCAGATTGATTATATTCTTTGCAGTGAAAGATGGAGAAGCTCTATGCAGTCAACAAAAACAAGACCAGGAGCTGACTGTGGCTCAGATCATGAACTTCTTATGATCAAATTCAGACTTAAATTGAAGAAAGTAGGGAAAACCGCTAGACGATTCAGGTATGACTTAAATCAAATCCCTTATGATTATACAATGGAAGTGAGAAATAGATTTAAGGGATTAGATCTAATAGATAGAGTTCCTGATGAACTATGGAATGAGGTTCATGACATTTGTACAGGAGACAGTAATCAAGACCATCCCCGTGGAAAAGAAATGCAAAAAAGCAAAATGGCTGTCTAGGGAGGCCTTACAAATAGCTGTGAAAAGAAGAGAAATGAAAAGCAAAGGAGAAAAGGAAAGATATAAGCATCTGAATGCAGAATTCCAAAGAATAGCAAGTAGAGATAAGAAAGCCTTCTTCAGTGGTCAATGCAAGAAATAGAGGAAAAGAACAGATTGGGAAAGACTAGAGATCTCTTCAAAAAAATTAGAGATATCAATGGAATATTTCATGCAAAGAGAGGCTCGATAAAGGACAGAAATTGTATGGACCTAACAGAAGCAGAAGATATTAAGAAGAGGTGGCAAAAATACACGGAAAAACTGTACAAAAAAGATCTTCAAGACCTGGATAATCAAGATGGTGTGATCACTCATCTAGAGCCAGATATTCTGGAATGTGATGTCAAATGGGCCTTAGAAAGCATCGCTACAAACAAAGCTAGTCGAGATTATGGCATTTCAGTTGAGCTACTTCAAATTCTGAAAGATGATGCTGTGAAAGTGCTGCACTCAATATGCCAGCAAATTTGGAAGCGTCATCAGTGGCCACAGGACTGGAAGAGGTCAGTTTTCATTCTAATCCCAAAGAAAGGCAATGCTAAAGAATGCTCAAACTACCACAAAATTCCACTCATCTCACATGCTAGTAAAGTAATGCTCAAAATTCTCCAAGCTAGCCTTCAGCAATATGTGAACCGTGAACTTCCTGATGTTCAAGCTGGTTTTAGAAAAGGCAGAGGAAACAGAGATCACATTGCCAACATCCACTGGATCATGGCAAAAGCAAGAGAGTTCCAGAAAAACATATATTTCTGCTTTATTGACTATGCCAAAGCCTTTGACTGTGTGGATCACAAGAAACTGTGGAAAATCCTGAGAGAGATTGGAATACCAGACCACCTGACCTGCCTCTTAAGGAATCTGTATGCAGGTCATGAAGCAACAGCTCAAAGTAGACGTGGAACAATAGACTGGTTCCAATTAGGAAAAGGAGTATGTCAAGGCTGTATATTGTCACCCTGCTTATTTAACTTCTATGCAGAGTACATCATGAGAAACGCTGGACTGGAAGAAACACAAGCTGGAGTCAAGATTTCCGGGAGAAATATCAATAACTTCGGATATGCAGATGACACCACCCTTGTGGCAGAAAGTGAAGAGGAACTACAAAGCCTCTTGATGAAAATGAATGAGGAGAGTGACAAATTTGGCTTAAAGCTCAACATTCAGAAAACGAAGATCATGGCATCCGGTCCCATCCCTTCATGGGAAACAGATGGGGAAACAGTGGAAACAATGTCAGACTTTATTTTGGGGGGCTCCAAAATCACTGCAGATGGTGATGGCAGCCATGAAATTAAAAGACACTTACTCCTTGGAAGAAAAGTTATGACGAACCTACATAGCATATTCAAAAGCAGAATCATTACTTTGCCAACTAAGGTCCGTCTAGTCAAGGTTACGGTTTTTCCTGTGGTCATGTGTGGATGTGAGAGTTGGACTGTGAAGAAGGCAGAGCACCGAAGAATTGATGCTTTTGAACTGTGGTGTTGGAGAAGACTCTTGAGAGTCCTTTGGACTGCAAGGAGATCCAACCTGTCCATTCTGAAGGAGATCAGCCCTGGGATTTCTTTGGAAGGAATGATGCTAAAGCTGAAACTCCAGTACTTTGGCCACCTCATGAGAAGAGTTGACTCATTGGAAAAGACTCTGATATGTGAGGGATTGGGGGCAGGAGGAAATAGGATGATAGAAGTTGAGATGCCTGGATGGTATCACTGACTCGATGGACGTGAATATGAGTGAACTCCGGGAGTTGGTGGTGGACAGGGAGGCCTGGTGTGCTGTGATTCATGGAGTTGCAAAGAGTCAGACATGACTGAGCGACTGAATTGAACTTCCTAAATCCTGTTTGCCCCTAACATCCTGAGCTCACTATCTCTTAACAAGGCTTCTAGCTATAGTGTCTCTAAAATTTCCTAATTTTTATATGCTATAGGAAAATATGCTAACTTAACAACATTCCTTAAATCTTTAACTTCTAACTTTTTAAATTATTTCTAAGCCCTAAATTCAGTAATCTCCTTTGCCATAAACATTTTCCTCACAAATAAGCTTCAGATAGCAGTCCCTCCCATAGGCTCAAGCTGTGGCCTATGTGCTTATCCTGGAACACTCTTTTGTAAAAGTCCTTAAACAAATGTGAGTGATTAAATTTATGAATTATTCTCTGAGCACAGCTGCAGAAGCCTTTGTGGCTTCCTATGCTCCTCTCAAGAACAATAAGCACCTTAATATTCTTTTTCATCAACTCAGCTGAGGAGAGGAAAAAACAAGTCAGAATTGCAAGGCCTAATTCCTTCATCCTGGGACCATGCCTGTGGAATGAGGAGAGATGTCTGGGGCCATGCCTCCATTTTGTCAGAAATGTCTGACGCGGCTCCCGACAACTTTTTCTTTATTCTTCTCTGTTTCAGCTGTTTCCACCATTCTACCTTCCAGCTCACTTATCCATTTTTTGCCTCAGTTTTTCTTCTATTGGTTCTCTCCAATGTATTTTTAGTCTCAGTTATTGTATTGCTTATTGTTAATTGTCTATTCTTCAATTCTTCTGGCCCTGTTAACTTTTATACATATATATAAGATATACATATATATCTTCTTAATCTGTGCTTCTGGTCTGTTTATCTGTTCCTCCACTGTATTTCCAAGATTTTGGATCATCTTTACTATCATCAATCTGAATTATTTTTCAGGTAGATTGCTTATTTTGTCTTCATGAGTTTTCACCATGTTCCTTCATCTCTGCCTGTTTCTGTCTTTTCATATTGTTTAATTTGATGTGTTTGGGGTATCCTTTCTGCAAATGGGAAGGTCATAATGCCTCTTAATTGTTGAGTCTGTCCCCATGTGGAGATTTGACCAGTGCCTTGTGAAGGTTTCGTGCTTAGGGTGACTTGTGTGCGGGTTCTGGCAAATGGAGCTGGATCTTGTCCCTTTGAAGGGCAGTGCTTTGTCCAGTAGTGTGTTTGGGAGTGTCTGTGGGTTTGGTGTGGCTTCAGTTAGTCTTTATGCTAGTGGACAGGGTTGTGTTCCTGTTTTGCTAAAGGTTTGAAGTGAGGCATTTGGCACTGGGGCTTGCTGGACTTTGGATGGGGCTTGGTCTTAGTGTTGAGATGGAGGCAGTTGGGAGAGCACTCGCTGATTAATATTTCATGAGGCTGGGATTTCTCTGATGGCACAATGTCCTGAACTCGTGTTTCCCACCTCAGGGTTTCAGACCTGACCCCTTTCTATAGAACCAAAACTTCACAGGCCTTACAGCCCAGAAGAAAAAACTGCAAGATGAATAGTGAAAGCAACACTCAACAGTCAAGATCACCCAAAGAAACTCACACATTTGGAAAGGGAAAAGAAATGAGAAAAAGAGGGAAAAGGATAAAAACAGGACTCAAAAAAGAAGAGAGAAATAAAGCCAATAAGCAAATCCCTAAGTGCAAATGAATACTAAAAACTAAATGAGCAAAAATACAAAGTCAAAAACATGGAAAAAAATGCAATATAACTAGATGATACTGGAAAATAGGAAATAACATAAAATGAATTTATTTTAAAATAAGATGTTTAAAATGGGAAAAGTACGTTATAAAAATAAAAATTAAATGGAATTTAGTATAGAAAGAACAATATGAAAAAGAAAAGAGGAAAAAATACATATTGAAGTAAAATAAGAATGACCTTGTGATTCTTTCTTTTTTCCTCTCCACACAGTTTTCTCCAATCAATCTGCATAGTCAGAAAGTTCTTTGATATTTCTAGGAAGGTCTCTGGTCCTGTTATGGGCAGTGTGGACTCAGTTCAGATTCAAATCTTGCCTTGTTCTAGCTTGTGCTTACTTCCATGGTCCACAGTTGCCCCTAAAGCTGACAATCTCAGGCTAATTGTTGGATTTAGTACACTGCATCTACGGCTGCAGGGAGATTTTTGTCCTCTCATTTGCTCACTATTACTCTGTTTTGGTTTTGCAACCACCTCTGCTTGAAGGTTACCTTCCAGTGTGTCCCCTCCACCCAGATAAAAGAGGATGCAAGTAGCCACTTACCAGGGCTCACTTGATCAGTTAGGCTGGGGAGAAGGAGGGTCATGGCGGACATAGTTGGTGTGGGTGAGGAGTACTGCTGTGGCCAGGACCTGTAGGAGGTCATTACAGTCTGAGGTGGATCATGCATCTCCCCAGAGATATTGACCTTGGGTTTGGGACTCTCAGTAGAGTAGAGTAGAGTAGCCTGAGCCTAAGCATCCAGAGCCTGTTCTCCACAGCATGGGCATGTAAGCTCCTTCTTGACAAGAAAGTGCTGTTTGGCAATGATTCCTGTGGTGAATTCTCTCTGTTTGGCTTTCTAAGCACCTATTGCTGCTACGCTCCCCACTGAGATTGTGAAGCTTCCCATTGTCTCTGCCCAGGAGATATTTTCCTAGTGTAAAGAAACTTTCCCTCTTTCACAACTCTCCCCTCAGGATGCAGGTTCCCATTTGAAATCCTTTTCTGTCCCTCTCTCTCTTTTTTCTTTTTTTTAAATTTTTAATCTCTATGTTTTGCCCTATATCATTCTGAGGAGATTGGCTTGCTTTGTGGAAGTCTGGGGTCTTCTGTCAGCATTCAGAACATGTTCTGTAGAAGTTGTTCCATATGCAGAGGAATTTTTGATGTATTTGTTGGCAGGGAAGGTGATTTCATCATCTCATTCCTCTACCATCTTAAGTTCTCTCCTCATGACTTCATTTTATACCTTAATGGAGTGAACTGTACTTTTCACATTTTCCTGGGAAAGAAACCCATGGTATATTGGTGTTGCAAGCACAAGGAAAACATGACAGTGAAGCACTGGATGGAACAAGACTTTACTTGGGCAGGCCCCTTTCTTTTCTTCCTCTCTGGATCTTTCTCTCCTTTAATGAACCATTTGTCCTAGCCAATGTAATTCATTTCAGCTGGCCAGCTGATTTTCACCTCTGCCTTATCTCTTTCCTCTGATCTTAGTATTGTTTTACATCAGAGTGTGATACCTCCAGATTTATTCTGTATCAAGATTGGTTGAGCTTATTTGAGGACTTCTGGGTTTCCATTCAAATTTTACTATTATTTTTTATAGTTCTTTGAAAAAAAGTCATTAGTATTTTGACAGAGATTGTAATGAATCTGAAGATTTCCTTGAGTAGTGTGATTATTTTAACAATACTAAATTTTCCAATGTATGAGCAAGGTATATATTTCCTTCTTTGTGTGTATGTGTGTGTGTGTTGTCTTCAATTTATTTCAGTCATGTCTTATAGATTTTTAAGTACAAGTCTTTCACTTCCTTGGTTAGCTTTATTCCTTGGTATTTTAATGCCAACAAAGGTTTTTTTAGTCAAGGCTATGGTTTTTCCAGTGTTCATGTATGGATGCGAGAGTTGGACTGTGAAGAAAGCTGAGCGACGAAGAATTGATGCTTTTGGTACTGTGGTGTTGGAGAAGCCTCTTGAAAGTCCCTTGGACTGCAAGGAGATCCAACCAGTCCATTCTGAAGGAGATTAACCCTGGGTGTTCTTTGGCATGAATGATGCTAAAGCTGAAACTCCAGTACTTTGGCCACCTCATGTGAAGAGTTGACTCATTGGAAAAGACTCTGATGCTGGGAGGGATTGGGGGCAAGAGGAGAAGGGGACGACAGAGGATGAGATGGCTGGATGGCATCACCAACTCGATGGACGTGAGTCCAAGTGAACTTCGGGAGATGGTGATGGACAAGGAGGCCTGGGGTGCTGCGATTCATTGGATTGCAAAGAGTCGGACATGAATGAGCAACTGAAATGAACTTAACTGAACTGAATATGGTTGTAAATAGTTGTTCATTAGTCAATTGCTAAGTCGTGTCAGACTCTTTGTGACCCCATGACCAACAGGATGCCAAGCCTTACTATCTTCCAGAGTTTGCTCAAACTCATGCCCACTGACTTGGTGATACCATCCAACCATCTCATCTTTGTTGCCCCCATCTCCTCCTGCCCTCAATCTTTTCCTGCTATCAGGTCTTTTCCAATGAGTCAGTTCTCATTGTAAATAGTATTGATTTCTTAATTTTTCTTTCCTTTAGTTCCTTGTTAGTGTGAAGAAATACAATATATTTCTAGATATTAATTTAGTATTTTGCACCTTTACTGAATTATTTATTAGTTGTATTTTGTTTTTGCTGATATCTTTAAGATTTTCAATATATAGAATTATATCAGCTGCAAACAGTAGACAATTTGCTTCTTCCTTTCCAATTGGGAGCACTTTTGTTTATTTTCCTTGTCTGGTTGCTCTGGTTAGGACTTTTAATAAAGTTGAGTAAAGAAAAGTGGTTAGAGTAAAAGTGGTTAAATGGTCTTCCTTGTTTTGATCTTAGAAGAAATGCTTTCAACTAATTATTATGGAGTATGAGGTTGGCTGTTGTTTTGTCATGTGATGTGCTTAGTTGCTTCAGTTGTGTCCGACACTTTGTGACCCTATGGACTGTAGCTCACCAGGCTCCTCTGTTCATGGGATTCTCCAGTCAAGAATGCTGCTTTCCACCAGGGGATCTTCCTGACCCAGGGACTGAACCCACATCTCCTTCTCTCTTGCATTGCAGGCAGATTTATTTACACACTGAGCCACCTGGGAAGCCCATCATTTTGTCATATATGGACTTAATCATGTTGAATTTTGTTCCCTCTATATCTACCATGCTGAGAGTTATTTTCGATAATAAATTAATGCTGAATTTTGTTAACCTTTTTGTGCATCTATTGAGATTATCATATGATTTTTGTTATTCAATGTCTTAATGTGGTGTATCACATTTATTGATGTGTGAATATTGAAACATCTTTAAATTTTGGTAATAAATCCCAAATTACCCTGGTGCATTATCCTTTTAAATTATTAAAAATTATTATGAAAACCATCCCCAATAAAATAAATGTAAAAAGGCAAAATGGCTGTCTGAGGAGGCCTTAGAAATAGCTGAGAAAGAAAAGACGCTAAAGGCAAAGGAGAACAGGGAAGATATAACCATTTGAATGCAGAGTTCCAAAGAATAGCACGGAGAAGTGAGAAAGCCTTCCTCAGTGATCAATGCATAGAAATAGAGGAAAGCAATAGAATGGGAGAGACTATCAATATCTTCAAGAAAATTAGAGATGCAAAGGGAACATTTCATGCAGAAATGGGCACAATGAAGGACAAAAGTTTTATGGACCTAACAGAAACAGAAGATATTAAGAAGAGGTGATAAGAATACACAGAAGACCTATACAAAAAAGAACATCATGACCCGGATAGCCACAGTAGTGTGATCACTCACCTACTACCAGACATCCTAGAATACGAAGTCAAGTGGACCTTAGGAAACATCACTATGAACAAAGCTAGTAGAGGTGATGGAATTCCAGTTCAGCTATTTCAAATTATAATTTTGTATACATTTTCTCAAAACTATTTTGCTGCCTCAAATAGATTTTGTCATTGCTTTTCAATTTTCATTTGTATCTTTCTATTTTTATTTCCATTTTTTTCATTTCCTCAGTGACTCAATTTGTTTAGTAGCACATTGTTTGGCCTCCACATGTTTCTGAATTTTTCATTTTATTTTAATGGTTGAATTCTCCTCTTACACTATTTTGGTTGGAAATAGTGCCTCATATGATATTAATCTTATGTTTATTGAGATGTGTAGTGTCCTGACAAGTGATGTCTCCTGAAGGATAATCCATATGTACTTAAAAAATGTGTACTATGCTGCTTTGATGTGATTTGTTTATATATATATATATATATATATATATATATATATATATATATATATATATTAAGTCTAACTGTTCCAATGTACTATTTAAGTCCACTTATTCCTTATTGATTTTCTGTCTGAATGATCTATCCACTGATGAATGTGGGGTGCTAAAATCTCCTATTATTACTGTATCACTGTCAACTCCCTCCTTTATGTTTGTTAATAGTTGTTTTATATTTAGATGCTTCTATGTTGGAAATATATGTATTTATAGTTGTTAGATGACACCACCCTTATGGCAGAAAGTGAAGAAGAACTACAGAGCCTCTTGATGAAAGTTAAAGAGGAGAGTGAAAAAGTTGGTTTAAAGCTCAACATTCAGAAAACTAAGATCATGGCATCCAGTCCTAACACATCATGGGAAATAGATGGGGAAACAGTGGAAACAGTGACAGACTTTATTTTCTTGGGCTCCAAAATCACTGCAGATCTGTATGTGTCCCTTGTTTTGAGGTGGGTCTCTTGTAAGCAGCATATAGAGGGGTCTTGTTTTTGTATCCATTCGGCCAGTCTTTGTCTTTTGGTTGGGGCGTTCAACCCATTTACGTTTAAGGTAATTATTGATAAGTATGATCCCGTTACCATTTACTTTATTGTTTTGGGTTTGGGTTTATACACCCTTTTCGTGTTTCCTGTCTAGAGGATATCCTTTAGAATTTGTTGGAGAGCTGGTTTGGTGGTGCTGAATTCTCTCAGCTTTTGCTTGTCTGTAAAGCTTTTGATTTCTCCTTCGTATTTGAATGAGATCCTTGCTGGGTACAGTAATCTGGGCTGTAGGTTATTGTCTTTCATCACTTTAAGTATGTCTTGCCATTCCCTCCTGGCCTGAAGAGTTTCTATTGACAGATCAACTGTTATCCTTATGGGAATCCCCTTGTGTGCTATTTGTTGTTTTTCCCTTGCTGCTTTTAATATTTGTTCTTTGTGTTTGATCTTTGTTAATTTGATTAATATGTGTCTTGGGGTGTTTCGCCTTGGGTTTATCCTATTTGGAACTCTCTGGGTTTCTTGGACTTGGGTGATTATTTCCTTCCCCATTTTAGGGAAGTTTTCAACTATTATCTCCTCAAGGATTTTCTCATGATCTTTCTTTCTGTCTTCTTCTTCTGGGACTCCTATAATTCGAATGTTGGAGCGTTTCATATTGTCCTGGAGGTCTCTGAGATTGTCCTCATTTCTTTTAATTCGTTTTTCTTGTTTCCTGTCTGATTCATTTATTTCTACCATTCTATCTTCTATTTCACTAATCCTATCTTCTGCCTCCGTTATTCTACTATTTGTTGCCTCCAGAGTGTTTCTGATCTCATTTATTGCATTATTCATTATATTTTGACTCTTTTTTATTTCTTCTAGGTCCTTGTTAAACCTTTCTTGCATTTTCTCAATTCTTGTCTCTAGGCTATTTATCTGTGTTTCCATTTTGATTTCAAGATTTTGGATCATTTTCACTATCAATATTCGGAATTCTTTCTCCGGTAGATTCCCTACTTCTTCCTCTTTTGTTTGGTTTGGTGGGCAACTCTCCTGTTCCTTTACCTGATGAGTATTCCTCTGTCTCTTCATCTTGGTTATATTGCTGCGTTTGGGGTGGCCTTTTTATATTCTGATAATTTGTGGAGTTCTCTTTATTATGGAGCTTCCTCACTTTGGGTGGGGTTCTATCAGTGGCTTGTCAAGGTTTCCTGGTTAGGGAGGCTTGTGTTGGAGTTTTGGTGGGTGGAGCTGGGTTTCTTCTCTCTGGAGTGCAGTGGAGTGACCCGTAATGGGTTATGAGACATCAAAGGTTTTGGGATAATTTTGAGCTGCCTGTATATTGAGGCTCAGGGGAGTGTTCCTGTGTTGCTGGAGAATTTGCGTGGTATGTCTTGTTTTGGAACTTGTTGGCCCTTGGGTGGAGCTTGGTTTTGGTGTAGGTATGAAGGCATTTGATGAGCTCCTATTACTTAATGTTCCCTGAATTCAAGAGTTCTCTAATGTTTTCCGGCTTTGGGTTTAAGCTTCCTGCTTCTGGTTTTCAGTTTTATTTTTACAGTAGCCTCTAGACTTCTCCATCTATACAGCACCGATGATAAAACATCTAGGTTAAAGATGAAAAGTTTCTCCACCTTGAGGGACACTCAGAGAGGTTCACTGAGTTACAAGGAGAAGAGAAGATGGAGGGGGTAGTTAGAGGTAACTGGAATGAGATGCGGTGAGATCAAGAGAGGAGAGAGCAAGCTAGCCAGTAGTCACTTCCTTATGGCGCTCTATAGTCTGGACCACTCAAAGGTATTTACAGAGTTATACGGGGAAGAGGAGAGGGAGGAAGTAGACAGAGGTGACCAGGAGGATAAGAGAGAGGAATGAGTAGGAGAGAGACAAATCCTGCCAGTAACCAGTTCCTTAGGTGTTCTCTACCGTCTGGAACACACAGAGATTCACAGAGTTGGATAGAGAAGAGATGGGGGAGAAAAGAGACAGAGGCCACCTGGTGGAGAAAAAGGAGAGTCCAGAGGAGGAGAGAGTGGTCGAGCCAGTAATCTCGCTCTCAGGTAAACTTGGGTAGTGAAGTTTGGGTTTTTAAATGTACAAAATTGACAACAAAAACCTAAGAGCAAAGATTAAAAATCTGGAGTAGAGGTTGGATTTTCAAAGATACAATATTAAAGAAAAGCAGAAGGAAAAAGGAAGAAAGAAAAAAAAAGAATTATTAAAAAACAAACAATAAAACAAAAAAACAAAACAAAACAAAACACCAACAACCATCCAAAGAGTATATATGGTGTTTGCCTTAAAAAAAAAAAAAAGTCTTTTTTTTTAAAAAAAAATAGTAATACTAGGTTATAGAAATAAAAATTAGAGGAAAAATAGAAGACTTAACAATTTAAAAAAAAGCTCGGAAAAAAAAGAAAAAAAAAGCAAAAAGCAAAAAAAAAAAGAATGATTTTAAAAATATTAAAAACTTAAAAATATATCTGGCTCTTCTCTGATGTTATGGGCCGTGTGGGCTCACTTCCAAGGTGGTTCCCTCTGTTTAACTTCTTCTGTTTGCTGCTTTTTTAGGCTCACTAGTTCAGTCGCGCTGTGGGGAGGGGGGATGCTGCAAACAAATATCACTGTCGTGTGTACACAGTATCTTTGCTCCGCTTGACCTGTCCTTTCTCGCGGTGCACAAACCGCTCGGGCTCTACGATGCTCAGCCGGGAACCGTCTGGGGCCGGCCCTAGGCTGCGTGCACTTCCCCGGTCCAAGCCGCTCAGGTTCGGCCCTCAGGCAGCCCTCAGAGGCACAAATGCGGCTGGGACTGCGCTTTGTGCCCTTCCCAGGTCCGAGTAGCTCAGGAGTTTGGCGAGCGCGATCGCCGCGGCTTGTCACCTTTTCCGCCGCTGCCGCTCAGCTCTCTGGGTGGACCGCTGGCGCACCCCGTGAGGCAGACTGTGACTGTCCAGCACCCCCAGAAGTCTTAGCAAAGGAGCCTGCTTGCAGTTAGGTACGTAAAGTCTCTCCAGGTCTGCAATTGCCCCTTTCCAGTCCTTACGGCTCTGGCTGCCTGTCCCCGGTGGGGAATGGTCTGCAGCCGGCTTTTTCCGTTCCGTCCTTTGTTCTGTGCTTGGTCCTGGCGGTGTCTTATGTTCGAGCTTTTTGCGAGGTAGCTATCCCACAGTCTGGTTTGCTAACCCAAGTTAGATCGTTCTGGTTGCGCGTGGGCGTTCCTGCCCGATTCTTGCAAAGCGCTGCAACCCGCGCCTCCCGCGCGTCCCTGCCCTGCCCCCACTTCCCAATGGCGGATGCAGGCGTCTGTGCTGCTTTTCCGCTGGGGGAGTTACTGGTGGGCTTGTAATCTCTTGGTTTTAATTATTTATCTATTTTTCCTTCCTGTTATGTTGCCCTCTGTGTTTCCAAGGCTCACCACAGACTCGGCAGGGAGAGTGTTTCCTGGTGTTTGGAAACCTCTCTTCTTAAAATTCCCTTCCCGGGACGGGCTTCCCTTCCCGGGACGGAGCTCCCTCCCCACCTCCTTTGTCTCCTTTTTCGTCTTTTATATTTTTTCCTACCTGTTTTTGAAGACAATGGTCTGCTTTTCTGGGTGCCTGATGTCCTCTGCCAGCCTACAGAAGTTGTTTTGTGGAGTTTGCTCGGCGTTGAAATGTTCTTTTGAGGAATTTGTGAGGGAGAACGTGATCTTCCCGTCCTATTCCTCCGCCATCTTTCCCCGAGGGGGGGTCATGTTTGGGAATGCATGTAAGAATTAAAGATTTTTAAATTAAAAATAAATTAAAAAAAAAATTAAAAAAAAAATCACTGCAGATGGTGACTGCAACCATGAAATAAAAAGAGGCTTACTCCTTGGAAGGAAAGTTATGATCAACCTAAACAGCATATTTAAAAGCAGAGACATTACTTTGCCAACAAAGGTCCATCTAGTTAAGGCTATGGTTTACCAGTAGCCCTGTATGGATGTTAGAGTCAGACTATAAAGGAAGCTAAGTGCTGAAGAATTGATTCTTTTAAACTGTGGTGTGGGAGAAGACTCTTGAGAGTCCCTTGGACTGCAAGGAGATCCAACTAGTCCATCCCAAAGGAAATCAGTCTTGAATATTCATTGGAATGACTGCTGTTTAAGCTGAAACTCCAATACTTTGGCCACTTGATGAGAAGAGCTGACTCATTTGAAAAGATCCTGATGCTGGGAAAGATTGAACGTAGGAGGATAAGGGGATGACAGAAGATGTGATTGTTGGATGGCATCATCGACTCAGTGGACATGAGTTTGGGTAAACTCCGGGAGTTGGTGATGGACAGAGAGGCCTTGCGTGCTGCAGTCCACAGGGTTGCAAAGAGTCAGACATGACTGAACTGGACTGATAGTTTTTAAATATTCCTTTTGAACTGATGCCTTTATCATTATATAAATTCCTTCTTTGCCTCTTGTTGCAGTGTGTTTAAAGTATATTATGTCTATTTATAAGTGTTGCTACTTCAGATTTCTTTTTGTTTCCATTTGCAGGAAGCACTTTTTTTTTTAATCTTCAGAATTAAATCCATATTTAGACCAATATGAGTCACCTGTAGGCAGTATATTTTTGGGTATTATTTTATGTACTTAGCTACTCTATTTTTTGATTGGGGCATTTAGTTAATTTACTGGTTTTCCCAGGTGGCACTAGCAGTAAAAAATCCACCTGCCAATGCAGGAGATGCAAGTTCAATTTCTGGGTCAGGAAGATACCGTGCAGAAAGCAATGGAAACCCACTCTAGCATTCTTGTCTGGTTACTTCCATGCACAGAGAAGTTTGGCAGGCTATTTTACATAGAATGACAAAGAGTTGGGCACAACTGAACAACTGAGCACTGGCACCTGTTCATTTTCATTTAAAATAATGACAGATGTGTAGTTATTGAAACTTTTTTAGTTGTTTCATGGTTGCTTTTATAGCTCTTTTTTGTTCCTTTCTCATTTGCTGTCTACTTTTGTTATTTCATTAATATCATTTGTGTTATATTTTTATTTCCTACCGAGAGCATCAGTTCCTAGGCAGGTTGATAAGAAGTCTGGGAGTCCGCTAGGAGAGAGAACTCTGGGGTTCTCGAAGAAGAGAGAGGGGTCTGGAATTCTCAAGGAGGAAGAAAGGACAAACGTTCTTCCCCTCAACCGGCTCTCTACATTCCTTAGTCTTAGTCACATAAAATGTTTTTTACTGGAATTGATGATTAGACAATAAACAGCTCATTTTAAACTCTGTACTAGGGATTATATAACAACAATGTATCCTGCTTGAGGACAGTTTCTCCTTCCTGAAAACCTTCTGACTAATCCTGATATTTTAGGATGTATATTATGGGAGTGTGTCTGGTAGGATCTTTCTATTGTTAAATTCCAATCCTGTTATTTTAAAATGTAAATTATGGCAGTGGGTCTAGTAAGATCTTTACAACTTTGAGACATTCTTTTGATTTATTGTAATAGCCAGTTAAAATAGTATATAACTCCATTGCTTAAACTAATGAGAGGGGCACTCTCCATCCCCCTTCTGATGTCTAAGTCAGAAGCTTTCTCTGTCCCTTTTATACATTAAGAAAACTCTGCTACACGAAAGCTCTTGACTGATCAAGCCTGGTTTCTGGTCCCAAAACAAAACTTCTTCTTCAGAGATCACTAATCTGACACTGTTCACCATAAGCTATCACTACTCCCCATTTTATGGAACTATTATAATTATTTTTTTTTTAGCTTCACCCTGAACAAATATTTTCTCCATTCTGTGGCTTGATTTTTCTTTTTGTTTATGGTTTTTCTTCTTGTGTAAAAGCCCCTAAGTTTAATTAGTTCACATTTGTTTATTTTTGTGTTATTTCCATTAATCTAGAGTTCAATTCAGACATTCATTCATGGCTGACTATTTGTGAACCCATGGACTTCAGCATGCCAGGCTTCCCTGTCCATCACCAACACCCAGAGCTTGCTCAAACTCATGTCCATCCAGTCGGTGATGTCATTCAACCATCTCATCCTCTGTAATCCCCTTCTCTTTCTGCCTTCAGCATCAGGGTCTTTTTCAATGAATCAGTTATATGCATCAAGTGGCCAAAGTATCCAAGCTTCAGCCTCAGCATCAGTTCTTCCAGTGAATATTCAGGACTGATTTTATTTGAGATTGACTATTTGAATCTCCTTGCAGTCCAAGGGACTCTCAAGAGTCTTCTCCAATGTAACAGTTCAAAAGCATCCAGTTTTTGGTGTTAAGCTTTCTTTATGGTCCAACTCTCACATCCATACATGACTATTGGAAAATCCATAGCTTTGACTAAATGGACATTTGTGGGCAAAGTCATGTCTCTGCTTTTTAATATGCTCTTTAGGTTGGCCATAGCTTTCCTTCCAAAGAACAAATGTCCCTTCATGGCTGCAGTCACAATCTGCAGTGATTTTGGAGCCCAAGAAAATAAAGTCTGTCTCTGTTTCAATTGTTTCCCTATCTATTTGCCATGATATGATGGGACTGGATGCCAAGATCTTAGCTTTCTTAATGCTGAGATTTAAGTCAGCTTTTTCACTCTCCTCTTTTACTTTCATTAAGAGGCTCTTTAATTCCTCTTTGTTTTCTGTCATAAGGGTGGTGTCATCTGCATATCTGAGATTATTGGAAATTTCTCCTGGCAACCTTTATTCCAACTTGTGCTTCATCCAGCCCTGCATTTCACATGATGTAATTTGCTTATAAGTTGAACAAACATTGTGACAATATATAGCCTTGATGTATTACTTTTCCAATTTGGAAGCATCCATTGGTCCATGTCTGGTTCTAACTGTTGCTTCTTGAGCTGCATACAGATTTCTCAGGAGGCAGTTAAGTTCCCATCTCTTAAAGAATATTACAGTTTTTTTGTGAGCCACACAGTCAAAGGCTTTAGTGTAGTCAATGAAGCATAGGCAGATGTTTTTCTGGAATTATCTTGCTTTTTCTGTGATCCAAAAGATATTGGCAATTTGATCTTTGGTTCTTCTGTCTTTTTTAAATTCAGCTTGAGCATCTGGAAATTTTTAGTTTATGGATTTGTTGAAGTTTAGCTTGGAGAAACTTGAGCATTACTTTGATAGCATGTGAGATGAGTGCAATTTTGCCATAGTTGAACATTCATAAACAGTGGCAGATTTATTTCTTTTCCAGATTTGGGAGAATGTCATTGAAACATGTATAATATCATATAAGAAATGAATCGCCAGTCCAGGTTCAATGCAGGATACAGGATGCTTGGGGTTGGTGCACTGGGATTACCCAGAGGGATGGTACGGGGAGGGAGGTGGGAGGGGGCTTCAAGATGGGGAACATGTGTACACCCGTGGTGCATTCATGTTGATGTATGATATAAACAATACAACATTGTAAAGTAAAAATAATAATAATAACAGATTCCCTTTATTTTATTTTGTTCTCTGATTGTTGTAACTAGGACTTCAAAAACAATATTGAGTAAAACTGGCAAGATTAGGTTGTTCCTGTTCCTAACGGAAAGGTTTTCAGCATTCCACCATTGATTATGATGTTATTAATCGATTTGCCATATGTGGCCTTTATTATATTCAGGCATATTCTATCTATGCCTACTTTCACTTTTAATATTTTGACACTTTATATCTTTTAGTTCTATGTATCTCTTAACTACTTACCATAAATAGAGTTGCATTTGTCTTTTTAAACTTTCTACTAGCTTCAAAAGTGACTGGTTTACCACCTTTGCTCTATATCTTTTTCTTAACCATTGAGATAGTTTTCCTTTTGTAAGTTTCATATTTCTAATTTTGTTATTGTGTTTTCCACATAGAGAAATTAAATGGACATTTCTTGTAATGTCAGTTTAGTGGCACTGACCTCTTTAAGCTTTTACTTCTCTGTAAAACTATTTATCTTAGTTTCAATCTGAATGCTATCTTTCCCAGGAAGGGTGAACTTGGTTGCAGAGTTTTTCTTATCATCATGGAATATGTTAGACTGCTCCCTTCTGGGAGGTCCTTTTTGCTGAAAAGTCAAAACATAGTTTTATGGGAGTTTGTACACAACGGGTTTTTAAGATTCTACCTTAATCTTTTATTTTTGCAACTTTAGTTATAATCTATTTTGATGTAGACCTCTCTGGCTTCAACTTCTTGGAGACTCTCTTTGTTCCCTGGAACTTAATCTTTGTTCCCTTTCTCAGGTTAGGAGTGTTTTTAGTTATTATCTCTTCAAATGTAATATGTCATTCTTTGTTCCTTTCTCTATCTCGGCTTCTTCTAGTATTCTTGTAATATGCTAAGAGGCTCGATTTCTCCCAGAAATATCTGTCATCATGCATTTTTAATCTTTTTTTTTTTCTGTTCAGCTTAAGTGATTCCTACTACTTTGTCTCCCAGTGTTCTGGTTTATTCTTCTATATCATCTAATCTATGTTTTAGTGAAATACAAATGATTTACAGTATCATAATAGTTTCAGGTGTACTAAATAGTGATTCAATATTTTGTAGAGTATATTCCATCATGAGTTAGGACAAAAAATGGCTATAATTCCCTGTTATAAAGTATATCTTTATTGTGCTCTAGTATATTTTTAATCTTTAAACTTTGTTATTGTATTCTTCAGCTCTGTTTGATTTTTTTTATTTCTAACTCTTGTGAAAATTATCAGTTCATGTTCACTCTTTACTGATTTTGGTGAGTATCCTTATAATTGTTTCCTTGATCTCTTTATATGGTAGATTACTTATCTCCATTTTGTTTAGTTCTCCTGAGGATTTCTCTTGTTCCTTCATTGAGAATATATTCTCTTGTTTCTTCCTTTTGCCCAAATTTCTGTGTTTACTATATATGTTAAGCAGGTTGATTACATATCCTGATCTTGGAGAAATGGCCTTTTGTAGGAAATGTTCTATTGGACCTAGCAGCACACTCCCCTCTATATGCCTGACTACTGTCCCTTAGGTGGCTTGTGTGTACCCTTCTGTTGTGGAGCTGACTACTGTGGGCAAGCTCTTTGTCAAGACAAGTTCCTGAGCCTGTTGACTGCAGGACCTGCATTTTAGGAGGCTGCTGGTCCACTGGCAGGGATGGCAGCTGGTGGTGGGTTTCAGGGGGTGGAGTGCATGTACCAATCTTCTGGTGGAGAGCCACATCCTAGGGTAACTGGCTCCACATCTTGAGGATGAGGTGCAATGTCAGATATTGACTAACTGATGGTGCTATGTCCCTGGCTTGCTGGTTGCAGGGCCCAAGTGAGCCCAGGGCTTTTACTGACTTGCTGGTGGGCAGGGCTAGGTCCTGGAGCATCTGGCTATGTCAACTGAGGCAGTTTTGGCTAGGGCTAGCCCATTAGTAGGTGGGCTCAGGGGTGCCCTGGGCTGATGATAACCTGCTTATGAGTGTAAGCTCCAAGAGTTGATATGTTGGAGAGAGCTCCAAAATGGGGCTTGCAAGCACCAGTGTCTTTCTGGTATATGACCTTACTAAAATGACGGCTACCTGCATCTCCACCTCCAGAGGAGTCCTATTTGCCTACTATAGCTTTAAGAAGCCCTCAAAGATCAACAGGATGGTCTGACCTATACTATTTCAAATGTCTGCCACTCCACTACCACTCAAAGAATGTGAAATTTTGTATACACTGTGTAAGAGTGATGTTTCTATTTCCTAAAGCTCTCCACTTATTCCATATATAAGCCTCACAGACATCAAATTTCAATGTTCTGGAGGCTCTTCTTTCTTGTGCAGGACTCCCAGGATAGAGAGCTCGATATGGGGCTTGGACCCTTTGCTCCTTGGGGAGAACTTCTGTAATGTGATTAAGTGATTATTTTTCTTTCTATGGGTCACCTGCCTTGGATATAAGATTGGACTATACTGCATCTATTCCCTTCTACTCACTTTATTGAAGTTCTTTATATTTTTATTTTGGAAAATATATTTTCCAGTCTACAGGTTGTTCTCATAGATAATTTCTCTGTTAATAGTTGTAATTTTGATGTCCCCATGGAACTTTCATTTAAATATGAATGACTGTATGAAAAAAATGAATGAAAGATATATTCTCATTGTGTATGTTGTTGTTGAATCACTCAGTCGTCTCCAACCCTTTGCAAGTCCTTGATCTGCAGCATGCGAGATTTCCCTGTCCTTCACCATCTCCGGGAATTTGCTCAAACTCATGTCCATCTAGTCGATGATGCCATTCAATCATTTCAATGTATGTTATCCCGTTCTTCTGCCTTCAATCATTCCCAGAATAAGATACTTTTTCAATGAATTGGCTCTTAAAATCAGGTGGCCAAATATTTGAGCTTCTGCATCAGTACTTCCAATGAATATTCAGGGTTGATTTTCTTTAAGATTGAATGGTTTGATCTCCATGCAGCCCAAGGGATTCTTAACAGCTCAAAAGCATCAATTATTCAGGGTTCAGCCATCTTTAAGATACAACTCTCATATCTGAACATGACTCCTGGGAAATCTATAGCTTTGACCATATGGAACTTTGTCGACAAAGTAATGTCTCTGGTTTTTAATACACTCTCTAGCTTTGTCATAGCTTTTCTTCCAAGGAGCAAGCCTCTTTTGCTTTTATGACCGATGACACTGTCGACACTGATTTTTGGAGTCCCACAAAATAGTCTCTGTCACCGTTTCCCTCATTTTCCCATCTATTTACCATGAAGTGATGGGACTGGATGCCATGATAGTCACTATTTGAATGTTGAGTTTTAAGCCAGCTTTTTCACTCTCCTCTTTCACCTTCATCAAGATCCTGTTTAGTTCCTATTCGCTTTCTGCCATAATGGTGGTATCATCTACATATCTGAGATTATTGATATCTTTCCCAGCTATCTTGATTTCAACTTGTGCTTCATCAGGATTGTGCATGATGTACTCTGCATAGAAGTTAAATAAGCATGGTGATGATGTAGAAACTTGATGTTTTTCTTTCCCAATTTTGAATCAGTCCATTGTTCCTTGTCCAGTTTTAATGGTGATTTCCTTAATTGCATACAGATTTGTAAGGAGACAGATAAGGTGGTCTGGTATTCTCATCACCTGAAGAATTTTCCACAGTTTGTTGTGATCTACACAGTCAAAGGCTTTAGTGTAGTCAATAAAGCAGAAGTAGATGATTTTTCTGGGATTCTCTCTCTCTCTCTCTTTTTTCTTTTTCCTATGATTTAATGGATGTTAGAAATTTGATCTCTGGTTCTTCTGCCTTTTCTAAATCCAGCTTGTACATCTGGAAGTTCTCGGTACATGTACTGTTGAAGCATAGATTGGAGGATTTTGAGCATTACCTTGCTAGCATGTAAAATGAATACAATTGTGCAATAGTTTGAACATTCTTTGACATTGACCTTCTTTGGGATTGGAATGAAAACTGACCTTTTCCAGTCCTATGCCCACTGCTGAATTTTCCAAATTTGCTGACATATTGAATGCAGCACTGTCACAGCATCATCTTTCAAGATTTGAAGTAGCTCAACTGGAATTCATCACCTCCACTAGCTTTGTTCATAGTAATGCTTCCTAAGGTCCACTTAACTTCACACTCCAAGATATCTGGCTCTAGGTGAGTGATCACACCATCATGGTTATCTGGGTTTTAAAATCTTTTCTGTAGTTTGCCTTTCTATTCTTGCCACTCTTCTTAATATTTTCTGCTTCTATTAGATCCTTGCCCTTTCTATCCTTTATTGCATATTTCAGTTAGGAAGTCTTTTTTATCTCTCCTTGCTATTCTTTGGAACTATGCATTCAGAGAGATGGGAATACCAGACCACCTTGCCTGCCTCCTGTGAACACTGTATACAGATAAAGAATCAACAGTTAGAACCAGACATGGAGCATTGGACTAGTTCAAAATTGGGAAAAGAGTACAACAAGGCTGTCTACTGTCACCCTGCTTACTTAATTTCTATTCAAAGTTCATGAAAAATGCCAAGATGGATGAAGCACAATCTGAAATCAAGATTCCCTGCAGAAGAATCAATAACCTAAGATATTCAGATGAAACCACTCTGATGGCAAAAAGTGAAGAACAAAAGATCCTCTTGACGAACGTGAAGGAGGAGAGTGAAAAAGCAGGCTTAAAACTCAATATTTTAATAATGAAGATCATGGCATCTGGTCCTATTTTATCTTTGCAAATGGATGGGGAAACAATGCAAACAGTGACAGACTTCATTTTCTCACACTCCAAAATCACTGCAAATTGTGACTGCAGGTATGAAATTAAAAGATGCTTGCTCCTTGGAAAGATAACTATGACAAACCTAGGAGAGTATTTAAAAGCAGAGACAGTACTTTGCCTACAGAGGTCCATATTGTCAAATTTATGGTTTTTCCAGTAGTCATGTATGAATGTGAAAGCTGGACAATAAAAATACTGAGTGTTGAAGGATTGATGCCTTTGAACTGTGGTGCTGGAGAAGACTCTTGAGAGACCTTTGAAGAGCAAGGAGGTCAAATCAGTCAATCTTTAAGGAAACTGACACTGAACACTCATTGGAAGGACTAATGCTGAAGCTGAAGGTCCAATACTTTAACCACCTGATGCAAAGAGCCATATCATTGGAAAAGTCCCTTATCTGGAAAAGATTCAAGGTAGGAAAGAGGACAACGCAAGACAAGATAATATAATGGGATCATCGACTGAATGCATCTGAGTATGAGCAAACTCCAGGAGATGGTGAAAGACAGGGAAACCCGGCATGCTGCTGTCTATGGGGTCACAAAGAGTGGGACATGACTGAGTGACTGAACAACAACAACTGCATTCAAATGGGTATATCTCTCCTTTCCCCCTTTGCCTTTCACTTCTCTTCTTTTATCAGCTATTTGTAAGGATTCTTCAGACAACCATATTTCCTCTTTGCATCTCTTTTTTGGGGAGATGGTTTTGATCATAGCCTCCTATACAATGTTACAAATCTCCATCCATAGTTCAGGCATTCTGTCAGATCTAATCCATTGACTCTGTTTGTCACTTCCACTGTATATTGTAAGGGATTTAATATATGTCATACCTGAATGGACTAGTGATTTTTCCTACTTTCTTCAACTTAAATCTGAATTTTACAATAAGATATTCATAGTCTCAGCCACAGTCAGCCTCAGGTCTTGTTTTTGCTGACTATATTCAGCTTTTCCATATTCAGCTGCAAATGATATAATAAATCTGATCTAATGATGTCCATGTGTTGAGTTATTTTCTGTTCTTGGAAGAGGGTGCATGCTATGACCAGTGTGTTCATTTGGAAAAATTTTGTTAACTTTTGCCTTGCTTCATTTTGTACTCCAAGGCCAAACTTGCCTGTTACTCCACATATCTCTTGACTTCCTACTTTACATTCCAGTCCTCTATAATGAAAAGTGCATCTTTTATCTGATGCTAGTTCAAGAACGTCTTGTGATATTCATAGAACTGTTCAACTTCACGTTCTTCAGCATTGGTGGTTGAGGCATAACTTGTATTACTGTGATATTGAATGGATTGCCTTGTAAGTTAACTGAGGTCATTCTGTTGTTTTTGTGATAGCACCCATGTATTGCATCTTGGACTCTTATTGACTGTGAGGGATGCTCCCTTCATTGTGTATAGTTTTTATTAATACATAATCAGTGTTTTTGCTATATACTGGTAGCAGTATTTCAGCTTCTATGCAAAATAACAGAATATAATGAGATTACAGTATTTATTTCAAAATTGTGGAGAAACATTTTTATTGCCCAAGATAGATGTAAAGCTGGATTTTGAACCTCGGTTACTTGGTCCAAATTCCTGTTCTCTGTGTTTTATCTCAGTCATCTGAAACCCATTAAATAAATAAACTTTATTTCTTAAATGTAGGGCACATCTTTAGGCTCTCTA
The DNA here is from genome assembly GCF_042477335.2 of Ovis canadensis. Lineage (NCBI taxonomy): Eukaryota > Metazoa > Chordata > Mammalia > Artiodactyla > Bovidae > Ovis > Ovis canadensis. Next base: position 10,924,391 of record NC_091255.1, read on the forward strand.
CTGAAGATGGGCAAAGAGACACCTGTAAGGAACATTATTATGTACCTAACTTAAATGGCCTCAGATAAATGAACTGCATTTGCATACCTGAGGCTGCAGTGCCCTAGATTTAGTAATCTAGCACAAAACAGAAAAAGTCAAGCAAACGACATGGTTAGAGTTTGTGATGAGACAGTAAGAAGTGAAATTTTGGTCATCCTGACCCATTTTACTACCTAAAAGCTGTGATTTCTTTCCCAAATGCTAAACTACAAATCTATAAAAACTAAAGTAGGAAATGAAGCCTAAAATCCTCAAGTGTGACACATTTTAGGCTATTTCCAAGTAGGAAGTGATAATAACACTTTCCTTTTCTGAATTTCAAAATCTAGGATGAGGATTCAGCAAGACAGAATGCCTAACCATGAAGAACACTGATTTTCTTCTTATTTTGTTATATTAAGAACTTCTGTATGTCCTTTAAAGGGGTTTCTGATACGATATTTTCTTACTAGGATTTCTAAATTTACTCAGGCACAGGAAGCAAAGCTGGTTCCATTGACAAGAGAAGCTCAACAGAGCAAAATAATCAGCTTTTCCTGTTTCTGCCCAGATGTCTCCATCCCTAGTTTGAAGGTTTCACTTTTTCCTCATTAATGCCTTAATTTTAACATGATTGACTAGATAAATCTGTTAATTCAGATGATAAATAGGCACATTGCTGCTGCTGCTGCTGCTGTTAAGTCGCTTCAGTCATGTCCGACTCTGTGCGACCCCATAGATGGCAGCCCACCAGGTATCCCTGTCCCTGGGATTCTCCAGGCAAGAACACTGGTGTGGGTTGCCATTTCCTTTTCCAATGCATGAAAGTGAAAGTGAAGTCGTGTCTGACTCTTAGCGACCCCATGGACTGCAGCCTACCAGGCTCCTCCATCCATGGGATTTTCCAGGCAAAACTACTGGAGTGGGGTGTCATTGCCTTCTCCGAATAGGAGAAGAATATTATTTACTTATAATTACCTAAAACTAAAAACAGCACAGATTTTCACCCCTTGGTGAATGGCAAAAGCGTGTAGTTCATTCACCATCAAATATCACTCAATAATAAAAGAATCAACTACTAACACACACACAATGCCATGGATTAATCTCAGTTGCATTATACTAAATGAAAGAAGCCAAATTAAAAGGCTACATAGTTTAATGAATTTATTTATAAAATATTTAGGAAAAACGAAAGTGCAGGAATATAAAATATATCAGCTGTTGCCAGAGCCTGGTGGTGGGGAGTGGTATATGTGGTCTAAAATTGTGTACACAGGAATTGAGGGGAAGGTGACAGAACTGCTTTATATCATGACTGTGGTGCTGGTTATAAGATTGTATATGTTTATTAGAACTCACAAAACTGCATGCTTAAAGAATAAAATTTACTTGTGTAAATGTCACTTTCATTAAGCTAAACTTAAATTTCTACAATGGAAAACAACTCTATAGCCAATGAGATAGCTAAAATTAAAATGCTCATCATTGCCAATTGTTACTGAGACCATGGACCAAATAAAGGTCTAATTTCTCTTAGTAATGTAAAATAGTACAGCCAGTTTGGGAAAAAAAAAAAAAAGTTTTGGTAGCTTCTGATAAACATAATAATCATGATGATCCTACATGCAAGATGGCAAAAGAGACACAGATGTAAAGAACAGACGTATGGACTTTGTGGGAAAAGGGGAAGGTGGGATGATTCAAGCGAATAGCATTGAAACATGTATATTAGCTATGCAAAATAGATGACCAGTGCAAGTTTGATGTATGCAGCAGGCACTCAAAGTTGGTGCTTTGGGACAACCCAGACGGATGGGGTATGGAGGGAGGTGGATGTGAGTTCAGGATGGGGGATACATGTATGGCAGACCATCACAATATTGTAATTAAATTATCCTCCAGTTAACATAAATTAATTAATTTTAAAGAAATAATCATATAGCCTAGAAATTTCAATCCTAGGTATTTACCCAAGTGTGATATTATATCATCTGATATCATCATCAGTTTGCACCCAAAAATGCAGCTCTGGTTTTACTTTGACTTTTACAATGCTGTTTTCTTCACTTTGTGAGTCATAAGATTTCTTAGACACTGGCAAGGGGGTGGGGTGGTGGTGAGGTGGGAATTGACAGAATTCTAGAGTTTAATAATTCCAAGGGAGAAGCGGTCCTAAGATGGCAGAGGAATAGAATGGGGAGACCACTTTCTCCCTCACAAATTCATCAAAAGAACATTTCAATGCTGAGCAAACTCCACAAAACAACTTCTGAATGCTGGCAGAGGACATCAGGCACCCAGAAAAGCAGATCATTGTCTTCAAAAACAGGTAGGAAAAAATATAAAAGATGAAAAAGGAGACAAAGGAGGTGGGGAGGGAGCTCCGTCCTGGGAAGGGAATCCCTTCCCCAGAAGGCAATCTAAAGAACAGAGGTTTCCAAACACCAGGAAACACTCTCCCTGCCGAGTCTGTGGCGAGCCTTGGAAACACAGAGGGCAACATAACAGGAAGGAAAAATAAATAAATAATCAAAACCAATAGATTACAAACCCCCAGCAGGAAAGCAGCACAGACGCCTGCATCCGCCACTAGCAAGGGGGGCAGGGCAGGAGGTGTGGGAGGCGCAGGCTGCAGTGCTTCTTAAGAATTGGGCAGGAACGCCCCAACATAACCAGAACGAACTAACCTGGGCTAGCAAACCAGACTGTGGGATAGCTACCACGCGAAAAGCTCAAACATAAGACACCACCAGGACTGCACACAGAACAAAGGACAGAATGGAAATAGCTGGCTGCAGACCATCCCCCACCCGGGACAGGCAGCCAGAGCCATAAGGGCTGGAAGCGGGCAATCACAGACCTGGAGAGACTTTACCTACCAAACTGCAAGCAGACTTCTCTGCTAAGACTTCTGGGGGTGCTGGACAGTCACCATTTGCCTCACAAGGGGCACCAGCAGTACACCCAGAAAACTGAGCAGCAGAGACGGGAAAGACGATAAGTCACAGCGACCGCGCTTGCCAAACACCTGAGCTACTCGGACCTGGGAATGACACAAAAAGCAGTCCCAACCGAATCTGCACCTCTGAGGGCTACCTGAGCACTGAACCTGAGCAGCTTAGGCCAGGGAGGTGCATGCAGCCTAGGGCTGGCCTCAGACAGTTCCCAGAGAAGCAACGTAGAGCCTGAGCAGTTTGTGCACTGTGAGCAGGGGCAGGCCCAGCGGGGCTGAGACACTGCGTGCACACGACAGTGATATTTGTTTGCAGCATCCCTCCCTCCCCACAGCACAACTAAAGAAGTGAGCTTAAAAAAAAAAAAAAAGTGTCCACCACTACCCCCCCATGTCAGGACGGAAATCAGACACTGAAGAGACCTGCAAACAGAAGAAGTTAAACAGAGGGAAATGCCTTGGAAGTGACCCCACACTGCCCATAACACCAGAGAAAGGGCCAGATATATCTTCACTATTTTAATGATCATTCTTTTTTTTTATTTTTCTTTCTTTTTTTTTTGTTTTTGTTTTTGTTTTTGTTGTTGCTGTTGTTTTTTGTTGTTGTTGTGTGGTAGTTTTTTCTTCTTCATTTTTTTCTAACTTTTTAAAATTGTTAAGTCTTCTATTTCTCCTTTAATTTTTATTTCTATAACCTACTATCACTTTTCAGAAAAAAAAGACCCAATTTTTCAAAGCAAACACCATATATAGTCTATGTGTGATTGTTGTTGTTTTCTAATAATTCTTGTGGCTTTGTGTGTGTGTGTGTGTGTGTGTTTTCTTTTTCTTCTTCTTTTCTTTAATATTGTATTTTTGAAAATCCAACCTCTACTCTAAATTTTTAATCTTTGCTTTTTGTTTTTTGTTGTCAATTTTGTACATTTAAAAACCCAAACTTCACTACCCAATTTTACCTGAGAGCGAGATTACTACCTTGACCACTCTCTCCTCCTTTGGACACTCCTTTTTCTCCACCAGCGGCCTCAATCTCTTCCCTCCCCCTTCTCTTCTCTACTCAACTCTGGGGATCTCTCTGTGTTCCAGACGGTGGAGAACACCTAAGGAACTGTTTACTGGTTGGATCTGTCTCTCTTCTTTTCATTTCCCTCTTTTATCCTCCTGGCCACTTCTGTCTAATTCTTCCCTCTCCTCTTCCCTGTATAACTCTGTGAATACCTCTGAGTGGTCCAGATTGTGAAGCGCACATAAGCAAGTGATGACTGGCTAGCTTGCTCTCTCCTCTTTTGATCCCACCTCATCTCATTCCAGTCACTCTAACTACACCCTCCCACTTCTCTTCTCCATGTAACTCAGTGAACCTCTCTGGGTGTCCCTCAATGTGGAGAAACTTTCCATCTTTAACCTAAATTTTTTATCATTGGTGCTGTATAGATGGAGAAGTCTTGAGGCTACTGAAAAATAAAACTGAAAACCAGAAGCAGGAAGGAGGCTTAAGTCTGAATCCTGAGAACATCAGAGAACTCTTGAATCCAGGGAACATTAATCAATAGGAGCTAATCAAACGCCTCCATACCTACACTGAAACCAAGCACCACCCAAGGGCTAACAAGTTCCAGAGCAAGACATACCATGAAAATTCTCCAGCAACACAGGAACACACCCCTGAGCTTCAATATACAGGCAGCTCAAAGTTACTCCAAACCATTGATGTCTCATAACCCATTACTGGTCACTCCATCGCACTCCAGACAGAAGAAATCCAGCTCCACCCACCAGAACTCCAACACAAGCCTCCCTAACCAGGAAACCTTGACAAGCCACTGATACAGCCCACCCACAGTGAGGAAGCTCCATAATAAAGAGAACTCCACAAATTCCCAGAATATGGAAAGGCCACCCCAAACGCAGCAATATAACCAAGATGAAGAGACTAAGGAATACTCAGCAGGTAAAGGAACAGGAGAAATGCCCAACAAAACAAACAAAAGAGGAAGAGATAGGGAATCAATCTGAGAAAGAATTCCAAATATCAACAGTGAAAATGATCCAAAATCTTGAAATTAAAATGGAATCACAGATAAATAGCCTGGTGACAAGGATTGAGAAGATGCAACAAATGTTTAACAAGGACCTAGAAGAAATAAAAAAAAGTGTCAATATATAATAAATAACACAATAAATGAGATAAGAAACACTCTGGAGGCAACAAATAGTAAAATAATAGAGGCAGAAGATAGGATTAGTGAAATAGAAGATAGAATGGTAGAAATAAATGAATCAGAGAGGAAAAAAGAAAAATGAATTAAAAGAAATGAGGGCAATCCCAGAGACCTTCAGGACAATATGAAACTCTCCAACATTCGAATTATAGGAGTCCCAGAAGAAGAAGACAAAAAGAAAGACCATGAGAAAATCCTTGAGGAGATAATAGTAGAAAACTTCCCTAAAATGGGGAAAGAAATAATCACCCAAGTCCAAGAAACCCAGAGAGTTCCAAATAGGATAAACCCAAGGCGAAACACCCCAAGACACATATTAATCAAATTAACAAAGATCAAACACAAAGAACAAATATTAAAAGCAGCAAGGGAAAAACAACAAATGACACACAAGGGGATTCCCATAAGGATATCAGCTGATCTTTCAATAGAAACTTTTCAGCCAGGAGGGAATGGCAAGACATACTTAAAGTGATGAAAGAAAATAACCTACAGCCCAGATTACTGTACCCAGCAAGGATCTCATTCAAATATGAAGGAGAAATCAAAAGCTTTACAGACAAGCAAAAGCTGAGAGAATTCAGCACCACTAAACCAGCTCTCCAACAAATGCTAAAGGACATTCTCCAGACACGAAACACAAAAAGGGTGTATAAACCCAAACCCAAAAGAATAAAGTAAATGGCAATGGGATCATACTTATCAATAATTACCTTAAACGTAAATGGGTTGAATGCCCCAACCAAAAGGCAAAGACTAGCTGAATGGATACAAAAACAAGACCCCTATATATGCTGCCTACAAGAGACCCGCCTCAAAACAATGGACACATACACACTGAAAGTGAAAGGCTGGAAAAATTTACATCATGTAAATAGGGAATGAAAGAAAGCAGGAGTGGCAATACTCATATCCGATAAAATAGACTTTAAAACAAAGGTTATGAAAAGAGACAAAGAAGGCCACTACATAATGATCAAAGGATCAATCCAAGAAGAAGATGTAACAATTATAAATGCATATGCACCCAACATAGGAGCACCAGAATATGTAAGACAAATGCTAACAAGTATGAAAGGGGAAACTAACAATAACACAATAATAGTGGGATACTTTAATACCCCACTCACACCTATGGACAGATGAACTAAACAGAAAATTAACAAAGAAATGCAAACTTTAAATGTTACAATACACCAGTTAGACCTAATTGATATCTATAGGACATTTCACCACAAAACAATGAATTTCACCTTTTTCTCAAGTGCTCACGGAAACTTCTCCAGGATAGATCACATCCTGGGCCATAAATCTAACTTTGATAAATTCAAAAAGAAAAAAAAAATCGAATCATTCCAAGCATCTTTTCTGACCATAATGCATTAAGATCAGATCTCAACTAAAGGAGAAAAACTATTAAAAACTCCAACATTTGGAGGCTGAACAACATGCTTCTGAATAACCAACATATCACAGAAGAAATCAAAAAAGAAATCAAAATATGCATAGAAACAAATGAAAATGAAAACACAACAACCCAAAACCTGTGGGACACTATAAAAGCAGTGCTAAGAGGAAAATTCATAGCAATTCAGGCATACCTCAAGAAACAAGAGAAAAGTCAAATAAATAACCAAACTCTACAACTAAAGCAACTAGAAAAGGAAGAAGTGGAGAACCCCAGAGTTAGTAGAAGGAAAGAAATCTTAAAAATTAGGGCAGAAATAAATGCAAAAGAGACAAAAGAGATCATAGCAAAAATCAACAAAGCCAAAAGCTGGTTCTTTGAAAGGATAAATAAAATTGACAAACCATTAGCCAGACTCATCAAAAAACAAAGAGAGAAAAATCAAATCAATAAAATTAGAAATGAAAATGGAGAGATCACAACGGACAACCCAGAAATACAAAGGATCATAAGAGACTACTATCAGCAGTTGTATGCCAATAAAATGGACAACGTGGAAGAAGTGGACAAATTCTTAGAAAAGTACAATTTTCCAAAACTGAACCAGGAAGAAATAGAAAATCTTAACAGACCCATCACAAGCACAGAAATTGAAACTGTAATCAGAAATCTTCCAGCAAACAAAAGCCCAGGTCCATACGGCTTCACAGCTGAATTCTACCAAAAATTTAGAGAAGAGCTACCACCTATCTTACTCAAACTCTTCCAGAAAATTGCAGAGGAAGGTAAACTTCCAAACTCATTCTATGAGGCCACCATCACCCTAATACCAAAACCTGACAAAGATGCTACAAAAAAAAAAAAAAAAGAAAAGAAAAAAGAAAGAAAGAAAGGAAAAAAAGAAAAAAGAAAGAAAAGTACAGGTCAATATCACTGATGAACTTAGGTGCAAAAATCCTCAACAAAATTCTAGCAATCAGAATGCAACAACACATTAAAAAGATCATACACCATGAACAAATGAGCTTTATCCCAGGGATGCAAGGATTCTTCAATATCCACAAATCAATCAATGTAATTCACCACATTAACAAATTGAAAAATAAAAGCCATATGATTATCTCAATAAAAGCAGAGAAAGCCTTAAACAAAATTCGACATCCATTTATGATAAAAACTCTCCAGAAAGCAGGAATAGAAGGAACATACCACAACATAATAAAAGCTATATATGACAAACCTACAGCAAACATCATCCTCAGTGCTGAAAAATTGAAAGCATTTTCCCTAAAGTCAGGAACAAGACAATGGTGCCCACTTTCACCGCTACTATTCAACATAGTTCTGGAAGTTTTGGCCACAGTAATCAGAGCAGAAAAAGAAATAAAAGGAATCAAAATTGGAAAAAAAGTAAAACACTCACTGTGTGCAAATGACATGATCCTGTACATAGAAAACCCTAAAGTTTCTACCAGAAAATGACTAAAGCTAATCAATGAAAATAGTAAAGTTGCAGGATATAAAATCAACACACAGTAATCCCTTGCATTCCTATACACTAATAATGAGAAAGGAGAAAAAGAAATTGAGGAAATAATTTCATTCACCATTGCAACGAAAAGAATAAAGTACTTAGGAATATATCTACCTAAAGAAACTAAAGACCTATATATGGAAAACTATAAAACACTGATGAAAGAAATCAAAGAGGACACCAATAGATGGAGAAATATACCATGTTCATGGATCAGAAGAATCAATATAATGAAAATGAATATACTACCCAAAACAATCTACAGATTTAATGCAATCCCTATCAATCTACCAGCGGTATTTTTCACAGAACTAGAACAAATAATTACACAATTTGTATGGAAATACAAAAAACCCCGAATAGCCAGTGCAATCTTGAGAAAGAAGAATGGAACTGGAGGAATCAACTTGCCTGACTTCAGGCTCTACTACAAAGCCACAGTCATCAAGACAGTATGGTACTGGCACAAAGACAGACATATAGATCAATGGAACAAAATAGAAAGTCCAGAGATAAATCCGCACACATATGGACACCTTATCTTTGACAAAGTGGCAAGAATATACAATGGAGTAAAGACAATCTCTTTAACAAGTGGTGCCGGGAAAACCGGTCAACCACTTGTAAAAGAATGAAACTAGATCACATTCTAACACCACACACAAAAATAAACTTAAAATGGGTTTGGGAATGCATGTAAGAATTAAAGATTTTAAAATTAAAAAAAAAAAAAGTAAATAAGGTACAAAATGTAAAAAAAAAAAAAAAAATTTAAATGTAAGACCAGATACTATAAAACTCCTAGAGGAGAATATAGGCAAAACACTCTCCGTCATAAATCCCAGCAGGATCCTCTATGATCCACCTCCCAGAATTCTGGAAATAAAAGCAAAAATAAACAAATGGGATCTAATTAAAATTAGAAGCTTCTGCACAACAAAGGAAAATATAAGCAAGGTGAAAAGACAGCCTTCTGAATGGGAGAAAATAATAGCAAATGAAGCAACTGACAAACAACTAATCTAAAACATATACAAGCAACTTATGCAGCTCAATTCCAGAAAAATAAACTAACCAATCAAAAAATGGGCCAAAGAACTAAATAGACATTTCTCCAAAGAAGACACACGGAAGGCTGACAAATACAGGAAATGATGCTCAATGTCACTTATTATTAGAGAAATGCAAGTCAAGACCACATTGAGGTACGACTTCACACCAGTTAAAATGGCTGCGATCCAAAAACCTGCAAGCAATAAATGCTGGAGAGGGTGTGGAAAAAAAGGGAACCCTCTTACACTGTTGGTGGGAATGCAAACTAGTACAGCCACTATGGAGAATAATGCAGAGATTCCTTAAAAAATTGCAAATAGAACTGCCTTATGATGCAGCAATCCCACTGCTGGGCATACACACCAAGGAAACCAGAATTGAAATAGACACATGTACCCCAATGTTCATCGCAGCACTGTTTATAATAGCCAGGACATGGAAACAACCTAGATGTCCATCAGCAGATGAATGGATAAGAAAGCGGTGGTACCTATACACAATGGAGTATTACTCAGCCATTAAAAAGAATACATTTGAATCAATTCTAAAAAGATGGATGAAACTGGAGCTGATAATACAGAGTGAAGTAAGCCAGAAAGAAAAACCGTATACTAACCAATACGATATACTAACACATAAATATGGAATTTAGAAAGATGGTAATGATGACCCTGTATGTGAGACAGCAAAAGAGACACAGATATGTATAATGGACTTTTGGACTCAGAGGGAGAGGGAGAGGGTGGGATGATTTGGGAGAATGGCACTGAAACATGTATACTCTAATGTAAAAAACAAATGGCCAGTCTATGTTCGATGCAGGATACAGGATGTTTGGGGCTGGTGCAGGGAGAGATGATATGGGGTGGGAGGTGGGAGGGGAGTTCATGTTTGGGAGCGCATGTACACCCGTGGTGGATTCATGTCAATGTATGGCAAAACCAATACATTATTGTAAAGTAAAAAAATGTAAAAATAAAAATTAAAAAGAAATAAAAATTCCAAGGGAGTTTAAGACCCACTCACTTTCCTAACTAAAGCACGGAATCCGGGCAGTGTCCAGGCAGGTCAGAAACAGGTCAGAGACCTGCTCTCCTGTTTCTGAAACCTGAGCAAGATATCCTTTATTTTAATTTCCCTATTATGTGATAACTTACTATAATAATGACTCTATGAATAAGATTTTTGGACCCTGATAGTGGGAAATACTTAGTATTTATTGAGACAGCTCATAAGTTGAACGCTGGAGTCACCTGAAAGCTTGTTTACTAATGTGTCATCATTTGTCACTTACTATGGAAAGACCAAAAACTTAGAAGTGGTAAAAGCTCATGCATCTAATCAATAAAATTAGTTTTGAAGAAACTGATGCTCAAGAATCTAGTTTTGGACTAGGTGTATGTGCTTGTCTCTTAGAGAATCATATTATGCTAATTTCTGGATAAAATATATCAGTATCACTTCAGTCACATAGTCATGTCTGACTCTTTGCAACCCCATGGACTTCAGCACACCAAGCACCCCTGTCCATCACCACCTCCTGGAGTTTTCTCAAACTCATATACATTGAGTTGATGATGCCATCCAACCATCTCATCCTGTCATTCACTTCTCCTCCTGCCTTCAATCTATCCCAGCATCAGTGACCCACGAGGAATTAACTGCCTTTTCAAAAGAGTCAGTTCTTATAAAAGGGGCCAACGTATTGGAGTTTCAGCTTCAGCATCAGTCTGTCCAATCAATATTCAAGACTGATTTTCATTAGGATGGACTGGTTGAATCTTCTTGCAGACCAAGGGACTCCAAGAGTCGTCTCCAACATCACAGTTCAAAACCATCAATTCTTCAGCACTCAGCTTTCTTTATAGTCGAACTCTCACATGCATACATGACTACTGGAAAAACCATAGCTTTCACTAGGTGGACTTTGTTGGCAAAGTAATGTCTCTGCTTTTTAATATGCTTTCTAGGTTGGTTGTAACTTTTCTTCCAAGGAACAAGCGTCTTTTATTTCCATGGCTGCAGTCACCATCCGCAGTGATTTTGGAGTCCAAAGAAATAGTCTGTCACCATTTTCATAGTTTTCTCATCTATTTGCCATAAAATGGTGGGAAAGATGCATTGATCTTACTTTTCTGAATGTTGAGTTTTAAGCCAACTTTTTCATTCTCCTCTTTCACTTTCACCAAGAGGCTCTTTAGGTCTTCTTTGCTATCTGCCATAAGATTGGTGTCATCTGCATATCTGAGATTATTGATATTTCTCCTGGCAAACTTGATTCAAGCTTGTGCTTCACCCAGCCCAGCATATCTCAAGATGTATTCTGCATATAAATTAAATAAGCAGGATGACAATATACAGCCTTGACATACTCCTTTCCCAATTGGGAACCAGTCTGTTTTTCCATGTCCAGTTCTAACTGTTGCTTCTAGACCTGCATACAGATTTCTCATGAGACATTTAAAGTGGTCTGGTATTCCCATCTCTTAGTATTTTCCAGAGTTTATTGTGATCAACACAGTGAAAAGTTTTGGTGTAATCAATATAGCAGAAGTAGATGTTTTTCTGGAACTGTCTTTCTTTTCCCATGATCCAGCGGATGTTGGCAATTTGATCTCTGGTTCTTCTGTCTTTTCCAACAATCCAGCTTGAACATCTGGAAGTTCAGAATTCACATACTATTTAACCCTAGCTTGAGAATTTTGAGCATTACTTTGCTAGCGTGTGAGATGAGAGCAGTTGTGCTGTAGTTTGAGCATTGTTTGACATTGCCCTTCTTTGGGATTGGAATGAAAAGTGAGATTTTTCCAGTCCTGTGGCTACTGCTGAGTTTTCCAAATTTGCTTGCATAATGAGTGCAGCACTTTCACAGAACCATCTTTTAGGCTTTGAAATAGCTCAACTGGAATTCCATCACCTCCACTAGCTTTGTTCATAGTCATGCTTCTTAAGGCCCACTTGACTTTGCATTCTAGGATGTCTGGCTCTAGATGAGTGATCACACCCTCGTTTTTATCTGGATCATGAAGATCTTTTTTGTATAGTTCTTCTGTATTCTTCTGTATTCTTGCCATCTCTTACTAATACCTTCTGCTTTGATTAGGTCCATACTATTTCTTTATTTTATTGTGCCCATCTTTGTATGAAATGTTCCCTTGATATCTCTAATTTTCTTGAAGTGATATCTAGTTTTCCCCATTCTATTGTTTTCCTTTATTTCTTTGCACTGATCACTGAGGAAGGCTTTCTTAACTCTCCTTGCTTTTCTTTGAAACCCTGCACTTAAATGGGTATATCTTCCCTTTTCTCCATTGCCTTTAGTTTCTCTTCTTTCTCAGCTATTTCTAAGGCCTCCTCAGACAACCATTTTGCCTTTTTGCATTTCATTTCTTGAGGACGGTTTTCATCACTGCCTCCTGTACAATGTCACTAACCTCTGTCCATAGTTCTTCAAACACTCTGCCTATCAGTTCTAATCCTTTGAATCTATTTGTCACTTCCAGTGTATAATTGTAAAAGATTTTATTTAGGTCATAACTGAATGATCTAGAGGCTTTCCCTACTTTCTTCAATTTAAGTCTGAATTCGACAATAATAAATTCATGATCTGAGCCACAATCAGCTCCTGGTCTTGTTTTTGCTGACTGTATAGAACTTCCCTTTGTTTGGCTGCAATGAATGTAATCAATTGGATTTTGGTATTAAGTATCTGGTGATGTCCATGTGTAGAGTCTTCTCATGTGTTGTTGGAAGAGGGTGTTTGCTATGACGAGTTCATTCTTTTGGCAAAACTCTGGTAAGCTTTGCCCTGCTCCATTTGGTATTCCAAGGCCGAATTTGCCTTTTACTCCAGGTAACTTGACCTCATACTTTTGCATTCCAGTCCCCTATAATGAAAAAGACAACTTTTTGGGGGTGTTAGTTCTAGCAAGTCTTGTAGGTTTTCATAGAACCATTCAGCTTCAGCTTCTTCAGCATTATTGGTGGGGGAATAGACTTGGATTACTCTATATTGAGTGGTTTGCCTTGAAAATGAACAGAGATCATTCTATTGTTTTTGAAATGGCATTCAAGTATTGTGTTTTGTACTCTTGTTGACTATAATGGCTACTCCATTTCTTGTAAGGGATTATTGCCCATAGTAATAGACATAATGGTTTTCTGAGTTAAATTCACCCATTCCTGTCCGTTTTAGTTCACTGATTCCTAAAATGTCAATGTTCACTCTTGCCATCTCCTGCCTGATAACTTCTAACTTACCTTGAATCATGGACCTAACATTCTAGGTACCTATGCAATATTACTCTTTTCAGCATCGAACTTTGCTTTCATCATCAGTCACGGCAACAACTGGCTGTTGCTTTTACTTTGGCTCTGTCTCTTCATTCTTTCTACAGTTATTTCTCCACTGATTTCCAGTAGCATATTGAGTATCTATCGACCTGGAGAGTTCATCTTTCAGTGTCCTATCTGTTGGCCTTTTCATACTGATCAAGGGGTTCTCAAGGCAAAAATACCAAAATGGTTCCCATTCCCTTATCCAGTGGACCACGTTTTGTCAGAAATCTCCACCATGGCCCTCCATTTTGGGTGACTCTACACTGCATAGCTCACAGTTTCATTGAGCTAAACAAGGTTGTGGTCCATATGATCTGATTGTTTAGTTTTCTGTGATTGTGGGCTGACTCAGTGGGAATCTGGGCCTTGTTCTGATTGGCAGGGCCATGCTGTGTAAATATTTAAACCAATTTTCTGTTGAAGGGCAGGGCTGTATTCCCTCCCTGACATTTGACTGGGGCTAAACTATGATGGAGATAATGAAGATGATGACCACCTCCTTCAAAATTTTCCATGCACACACAGTGCCCTCAACTGTGCAGCAGGCCACTACCAACCCACACCTCCACCAGAGAATCCTGGACACTCATGGGTAAGTCTGATTCAGTCTCTTGTGGGGTCAATGCTCCTGTCTCCTGGGTCCTGGTGGACATAAAGATCTGTTTGTGCCCTCCAATAGTCTGTTTCCCCAGTTCTGTGTATGTTCTGTGCCTCTATGATAGGTTAATGGCAACCTCCTCCAAGAGGGCTTATGCTATATCCAGGTCTACTGTACCCAGAGGCCCGTCCCTGCAGCAGTCCACTGCTAACCCATACCTCCTCGGGAGACACACACAGTTCTGTCTCAGTCTCTGTGGGGTCCCTGGGACCTGGTGTGCACAAGGTATGTTTGAGCCCTCTGAGCATCTCTGGCAGGTATGGGGTTTGATTCTAAACACAATTTTGCCCCTCCTGCCATCTTGCTTGGGCATCTCCTTTGCCCTTGGATGTGTGATATCTCCTCAAAGTTGCTCCAAGCGCCGCACACCCACCGCTCCAGTACCTACCATCTTGCTGGGGTTTCTCTGCCCCTGGATGTGGGATCTCTCCTCACAGTTGCTCCAGTGCCAAAGAGCAGACATAGGGTAAAATATAAGAGAAAGTAGGGTAAAATATAAGAGAAAGGTAAATCTGAAGAAAAAACATTATAGTCACACCAAAAGTTAAGGAGCTGAGTCAGAAGCTGGCTTAGAGGCTGATAAATGACAGCTAGCAATTAATCAATGTTTATATTCAACAAAATTCTAGAAGGGATTGTTAACAAATAATGAATATCATCTTGACTTTTTGAAAATCTTGTGGATAAACAAATTCTTCTAGAAGATTTTTAGAGCAAGAAACGTTGCATAGACCTTGGTTGGATCCCTAGGTCAGGAAGATCCCCTGAAGAAGGGAATGACAACTCACTTCAGTATTCTTGCCTGGAGAATGCTATGGGCAGAGGAGCCTGGTGGACTCCAGTCTATGAGTCACAAAAAATCGAACATGACTGATGTGACTTAGTGCGCGCGCACACACACACACACACACACACACACATATATTCCTTTCTTTGGGGAAACTGAAAGCCAAATCTGGCTGAGAGTTTATATTTCTATCCTCTTGTAACTGTGGTAAACAATGAAACCTGGAAATTTCAAAGGAAATTTGTATGATAAATTTGATAACATTAATATATTTGCCTGAATATTTAATTTTGTCCTTTTGTTAAAAAAAAAAAAAGTGTTGGGAATTTTGCTAACAAACGTTCAAGTTTCTTAATAGTGTGACATTAAGCAAAGGAAAGAAAACGTTTTATTTTCAAATCTTCATTCTTCAAGTAAATTAATTTCACTGAACTAAAACTGGAATTTGCTCAGTTTATTCTCCAGAGTAAATGTGCAGGTGCTATTTATTGATGCCATTTTAAAACTATTTCAAATAATGTGTGAAGCCAAAATTCTGTATCTGCTCAGTTAGTTAGATATTTAATTACATTAGAGCAAATGTAATATGTTATTTCTGAAATTGAGGCTAGTTGTGACTATCATAGAATTGTGCACTTCTTTCTATTATTCATTTTTTATGGCATCATTTATTTCATAAATATTTAATTTAATTTCCTACTTTGTGCTAAGCATAGGAACACAATATAAATAAAAAGAGAAATATTAATAAAATTTACTAATAGTAAATATAGTGAATAAAATAGAAGTTTCTGACTTCATGTATCTTTCATGCTACTTTGTGATCAATTTCCACTAAAACTGTAAGGAGTTGCTTTTGATTTTGAGTATAAAATATATATTTAAGCCAACACTCCTTATAAGAGTTTATAGGTTACCAACCCGTCTAGTCAAAGCTATGATTTTTCCAGTAATCATATGTGGATGTGTGAATTGGACTATAAAGAAAGCTAAGCACTGAAGAATTGATGCTTTTGAACTGTGGCATTGGAGAAGACTCTTGAGAGTCCCTTGGACTGCAAGGAGATCCAACAAGTCCATCCTAAAGGAAATCAGTCCTGAATGTTCATTGGAAGGACTGATGTTGAAGTTGAAACTCCAATACTTTA
The DNA here is from genome assembly GCF_042477335.2 of Ovis canadensis. Classification (NCBI taxonomy): domain Eukaryota; kingdom Metazoa; phylum Chordata; class Mammalia; order Artiodactyla; family Bovidae; genus Ovis; species Ovis canadensis. The sequence goes on from NC_091255.1 coordinate 10,940,516, forward strand.
GTCACTTGATGCAAAGAGCTAACTCATTGGAAAAGACCTTGATGCTGGGAAACATTGAAGGCGAGAGGAGAAGGGGACGAGAGAGGATGAGATGGTTGGATGGCATCACCAACACAATGGACATGAGTTTGGGTAAACTCCAGTAGTTGGTGATGGCCAGGGAGGCCTGATGTGCTTCAGTCCATGGGATTGCAAAGAGTCAGATACAACTGAGTGGCTGAACTGAACTGAACTGAACCAATTAAATTATTTCTTCCTATTTAGAATCACTGTTGGGGACTTCCTTGGCAGTCCAGAAGTTAAGACACCACGGTCTTCCAGTGCAGGGGGCATGGGTGTGATCCCTGTTCAGGAACTCAGATCCTGCATGCCATGTGCATGGCCAAAAAAAAAAAAAGGAAAAAAGAAACCTTAGCATCATTGCTTCTCTCTGATGCCAAAATCTTGTCTCCTTGACCAGCAATGCTGAATAGAAATACAAAGACAGAGTTTGGAGGAAAAAATTAAGAGTTGCTTTATTCTCTGCCAGGCAAGGGACACAGTAGGCTAGTGCCTCAAAAACTGTGCTCCTTTCCTATGGCATAGGGAGAGGTTTATTTCCCAGGGCTTGTGGTCTGGGGTAAGATGATAAGTCTCAAAGTTATCAAGGTCTTAAATTTAAAAAAAAATGTCTTCTGTAAATTTATGGCCAAAGATGGTGTCAGGGGGCTCAGCAATCTATCTGGTCTCCTTGAAGTTATCACCAGTGACTTTCTTTTTGAAATTCAGAATGTTACAAGGGGGCATATGGGGAGGAGAATACCACGTGTACAGTGCAATTCATATGGAGTCAGACAGTAGTTAACTTTGTTTAGCTTTGTGAAGGACAAGACTAGCTACAAGTGTTTTTTAGTAATCACTGCTAAAGAATAACCAAGATTGCTTAACTCCTTTAGGCTTGTTTATGTTGTTTATGCAGTCTGTTCATTGTTTCTTATTTTCCTTATTTATCAGAAGTCTCTTTTCTTTTCAAGAACACCCTTATTTTATTTCTGCTGTAACATCCAATCATGAATTGATATAATATATTTTGTTAGTTTCTACCAAATTATTACTAATATTCCCTCTACCCTCAGGATAAACATGAATTCTCTATCATGAAAGTCTGTTAGTATCCAATATCTAGAGCATTCAAGAGTCTTTTTTTTAAGTTATAATAATTCATCATTTAAAAAGTATTTACTTTTGGTTGCACTGGATCTACTTTGTGTAGGTGTCTCTATTTGCAGTAAGTGGAGACAACACTTCTTTTTGGTGCATATGCTTCTCGTTTTGATGGCTTCTCTTGTGAAGAAGAGGCTCTAGGCCCATGGGCTTCATGAGTTGCAGAATAGTTCTGCAACTGAGTTCTGAATAGGCTCAATAGTTCTGACTTGTGGCCCCTAGAGCATGCAGATGTCGGTAGTTGCAGCACTTCAGGCTCAGTAGTTGTAACTCATAGGCTCTAGAGCTCTCACTCAACAGGTGTGGCACATGGACTGAGTTGCTCTATGGCATGTGGAATCTTCTTGGAAGAGGATTTTAACCTGTGTCCCCTTTATTTTTAGGTAGATTCTTATCCACTGCACCACCAGAGAAGTCCTATCATTAAAAAAAATAATAATAACCATGATTTCTTTTAATTCCTGTTCTTATTTGGATGTAACACTTTGTTATTTTCAATAGCAAGTGAACTCTGGATAATTGCCAGCAATAATAAGGCTTGCTAGTTTTTAGAAATTGACACTGTTGAGTTTCCAAAATCATAACAGACAAAGGAAAAATAGGTAATCATCTAAAACATTTTTTCAGAAGAATACTTCTGCATTTTCAAAGGAAAACCTTACTGTGAAAAATCCCATGGAAAAAGGAGGAATTTGTAGCTTTTTGTTAGCTGAGCAGGTGAGAATTGTTTCCCTTTATCTTCTGACTCTAGGAAGAGTGTCATTGTTACCAGATTAGCGAAACAATTATTATTTTTATATAAATTTATTTATTTTAATTAGAGGTTAATTACTTTGAAATATTTTATTGGTTTTGCCATATATCAACATGAATCTGCCACAGGTATATACGTGTTCCCCATTTTGAAGCCCTCTCCCTTCTCCCTCCCCGTACCATCCCTCTGGGTCATCTCAGTGCACCAGCCCCAAGCATAAAGTATCATACATTGAAACAATTATTTTTATTTTAAAATATTTTGTTATTCCCTAGGACGACTGAGACAAGTCTTCCAGGGAAACTCAGTCTATCTGTATTAGAGACTTTATTAGATTTTCCTTTCCATTTCATTGAAAAGTCCCTTGCAGATTGGGATAAATATCATCTAACCTTCATATATTCAGTTCTTAGCATGCTAATATAGAAGCTCTAAGTGGATTCAATTTAGTCTACTCATCAATTTTATACCCTATATTTGAAACTTCATATTTTGCCTTTATCTCACAATGTTTTGTCAAGACTTTTATGAAAGACTTTTTAAATGTCAATATCTATATGAAATATTTTTATCTTGTCATTTATATTTCTGTATTTTTCTTACACACATTACTTTTTTTTTTCTTTTTTTCTTTAGCCAATGTTTATGGACCAAAATTTGGGGACCAAGATTAACTTAATAAAGTATGTATCATTTGTACCTATAGTTGGCTTATAATAGCAACTCAACCACAGTCAATGGAGTTTCATTTCAATTTTCTCTTTTCTCAATAAATTTATTGTTCTTAAATATAACATGTTTTAAAATAACATCTAACCCAATACAAATTTAATTAATTATTCTAAACCAATTTTAACTTTAGCACTATTTAAAGATTGTAACTATGGGCATACCAAACTCCTGAAAATTTAAAAATTAGCTCTTCCCATGAATCAGTGTAAGCCAACTTCAGTACACTATTACAAACATTAAGTAAACATTAGGTTAAATAATTATAGGATTTTTATAATTATTTGACATATAATTGGTTATTTTAAATTTTCGTAGGATAAAGAATTATAGGATTTTTATAATCATAAGTTGAAAGAAAATGAGATTCAAAGAAAGAAATATGGGCCTGTCGTATGCACAGTATTATATCTGAAGCAGGGTTTGCCTGGTGGCTCAGGGATAAACTATCTACCTATAATGCAAGAGGCACAGTAAATAACAAGCAAGACCTACTGTATAGCATGGGGAACATTGCTTCATATTATATAACAGTCTAAATGGGAAAATAATTTGAAAAAGAATACATATATATATTTATGCACATATATTGGAGAAGGAAATGGCAACCCACTCCAGTACTCTTTCCTGGAGAATCCCATGGATGGAGGAGCCTGGTAGGCTGCAGTGAATGGGGTCGCAAAGAGTCTGACATGACTGAGCGACTTCACTTTCACTTTTCATTTTCACCCATTGGAGAAGGAAATGGCAACCCACTCCAGTGTTCTTGCCTGGAGAATCCCAGGGACGGGGGAGCCTAGTGGGTTGCCATCTATGGGGTCACACAGAGTCGGACATGATTGAAGTGATTTAGCAGTAGCGGCAGCAGCATGCACGCACATATATATATAGCAATCTCTTTGTTATACATGTTAAACTAATACAACACTGTTAATCAACTATACTCCAATATCAACTTTTTAAAAAAAGTAACCAACATTCTTTATAATACATCAAGTAATTTTGGTGATTCTCACTGAAATTCTGTAATTATTCACCATTTTTATTATTATTATTTTTTCCTATATCTCATGGCATGTGGGATCTTAGTTTCTTGAACAGGGATTGAACCTGCTATGCTCCCTGAGGTAAAAAGGCAGAGTCCTAATCACTGGATCCCCTAAGGAATTCCCAGTGTCATTATTATAATCTCCATTTTTATGACAAACATTTAGTTTAAAGGTTGAAATAATTCCAAACTACAAAGAGTGAATCTGAAAGGTCCCCACCATACTTTCTTTGCCCATATCTTTCCTGAGAAATAACGATTTATCCTTGCAAATTTTCCTTTCTTCCCTTCTCTTTATTCCCAATCTTTTATTTTAAAGTAATCGTTTAATTTTCATAGTGTAAGTGTAATAGAAATCCATGTAACTAGTTACTTATTCAGCTTCATGGCTCAGTGGGTAAAAAGTCCATCTACAAGATAGGAAACACAGGAGATGTGGGTTTGATCTCTGAGTCAGGAAAATCACTTGGAGAATGAAATGGCAAAGCAATCCAACATTCTTGCTTGAACAAGTGCCATGAAATGATGATAATTGCGGGCTACAGTCCAAAGAATCTCAGAATCAGACACGACTGAGTGACTAAGCACTAAAACAAATCTACAAAAAACACCTCCATTTTTTTATAGCTATAGATATAACCTCTGTTATCTTGGATTTCCACAAAAATTCTTGATAACAAATTGGCCCATCAAACTTTACTTGTTTCTGTAATTTTGAATCTTATTGCAGCATAGCATGCAAAGAAATTCTGACATATATCGTGTAAAAGTATGTCCATTTCTAAGTACTTGCATTATGACAGCATTAACTTGTGCCAGCTGAGGAGAGCTTGATTTTGCATCTCTTCTTAATTCTGTATATAGTACTGTCATATTGATAACTTAAGAGTATTTACATCATGAAAATTGACAAACGATAAATGGAGAGTTTTATTCCTCAGAGAGTTTGGTTACCAGTATACCACTGCCTATACCAACAACACAAGAGATGGTTCTACACAGGAACATCACTGGATAGTCAATACCCAAATCAGATTGATTATATTCTTTGCAGCAAAAAATGGAGAAGCTCTATACAGTCTGCAAAACCAGACTGGGAGCTGACTGTGGCTCAGATCATGAAATCCTTATTGCCAAATTCAGACTTAAATTGAAGAAAGTAGGGAAAACTATTAGACCATTCATGTATGACCTAAATCTAATCCCTTACAATTATACAATGGAAGTGACAAATAGATTCAAGGGATTAAATTTGGTAAAGTGACTGAAGAACTATGGAAAGAGGTTAGTGACCTTGTACAGGAGGCAGGGATCAAGACCATTCCCAAGAAAAAGAAATGCAAGAAGGCAAAATAATTGTCTGAGAAAGCCTTACAAATAGCTGAAAAAGAAGAGAAGCCAAAGGCAAAGGAGAAAAGGGAAGATATATCCATGTGAATTCAGAGTTCCAAAGAATAGAAAGGAGAGATAGAAAGCCTTCCTCAGTGATCAATACAAAGAAATAGAGGGACACAATACAATGGGAAAGACTTCAAGATCTTTCAAAAATGATCAAGAAAAGATAGCTTCAAGAAATGTGTCTTGTAGAGAGAGATTAATTTAGAATATATAAATAGAAAAATCAATATAATAGGTGCAAAATAAATGTAAATTACTATCCTTCATCCCCACACTCCCATTGCTTCCTTGTCCAAGAGACACAGGGAAATTTTTGGTAAATATAGTCATTGAAATCATCCCTCATGTAATATATAACTTTGTTACTATAACACTTCTCTTTACTCATGAAATCACTGCAGATTGTGACTGCAGCCATGAAATTAAAAGACATTTGCTCCTTGGAAGAAAAGCTATGACCAACCTAGACAGCATATTAAAAAGAAGAGACATTACTTTGCCAACAAAGGTCCAACTAATCAAGGTTACGTTTTTTCCAGTGGTCATGTGTGGATGTGAGAGTTGGACTATAAAGAAAGCTAAATGCGAAAGAATTGATGCTTTTGAACTGCGGTGTTGGAGAAGACTCTCGAGAGTCCCTTGGACTGCAAAAATATCCAATCAGCCCATCCTAAAGGAAATCAGTCTTGAGTGTTCATTGGAAGGACCAATGTTGAGCTCAAACTCCAATACTTTGGCCACCCGATGTGAAGAACTGACTCTCTCTAAAAGCCCCTGATGCTGGGAAAGATTGAAGGCGGGAGGAGGAGACAACAGAAGATGAGACGGTTGGATGGAATCACTGACTCAGTGAACATGAGTTTGGGTAAACTCCATAAGTTGGTGATGGACAGGGAGGCCTGGTGTGCTGCTGTCCATGGGGTCACGAAGAATCAGACATGACTGAGAGACTGAACTGAACTTTCTCATGAAAATAAGTAAAGAACCCATAATTTAGATAAGATTAAAAATTGAATTTTGAGATCTCCCCCCAAATATATAAAAGTTTATCCACTGATCCCTGCCTCAAAAGAGATCATTCTCATTTACCTCAATGAAAAGGGACTCTGTCACAAGCAGAGAGTTTTCACTATCATTGGTAATACTTAGCATCATAGAGACCAAGAGGCCAATGACTAACTGAATTTTCTCACTTTTCCCTAGTCATTACTTATTATGTTACCCAATCTCAGATAAATTTTTCATATGTTTTCTCTTTTGCATATCTCTAGTTCAGGTTAATTTTATCCAGTTTTATAGAGAAATCATTGACAAATATCATTGTGTAAGTTTATGGTGTACAATATGATAGTTCATATATATATATATATATTGTGAAATGATTACCTCAACAGGTTTACTTAACATCCATCTTTTACATAGAAATACAATAAAAAGAAAAATATTCTTGTGATGAGAATGTTCAAGATTTACTCTCTTAACAATATCCTATATATCATACAGGGTGTTAACTATCTCTAGAAGATGAATATTAATATTGATATTGTCAGCAGGATTCCGGCTGGTGGTGTAGGGATTAAACATGTTTTCAGATGTTGAGTGAAAGGGAAATCTTGGCATCTAGCTTTTAAAGAATTAATTTGTTCAATCTAAAATTAATAGAGAGGTATAATCAGTTCTTAAAATTTCTCAGTTTGACAGTTTCTCCCTGTCTGTCTCTGAAACTGAGAGGGTAACAGGCAGGAAGGCCAGGGGTCTCCAAATAAAGGAAATAGGCTGCAAGTGTCAGACATTTTTATGTCTCTTAAGTGGCAGGAGGAAACAAACTAGCCATATTTTTTCCATCTCTATACAAATTTAAAAGGAGGTTTCTCTTAAAATACTGTGTTGCCATAATGACACCTGGTTTCACCTGAAATTAACTATTATCAAACCTTGAGTTAACCAATGCATTTTTCTTATGAAAATGTTTGTCTTAAGCTATGTTAATGTACTATGCATTTACCCCAGATTCTGTCTTCAAGTCGGTTCCACCTAGTGGCTCAGGACCTACTTGACAAATCAGTATATTATACTCAGATATTCTTCCCCTAATCTATGTAAATGAAACTATTTGTATGGTAATCTACCCTTCTATAAGATTCAACTCAATCGTTTTATGGCCACAGATGAATCATCTGGGGCCAAGATTACCCCAAAATGCATCTTATGGATGAGGGGCCTGGTGCCATTCTGAGTTTTAAGACATTCCTTTCTTTCATTAACAGACTGCTAGTACTCTTGCCTGGAAAATCCCACTGATGGAGGAGCCTGGTAGGTTGCAGTCCATGGGGGTCATGAAGAGTTGGACACGACTGAAGCGATTCATCAACAGCCTCAGCAGTAAATATATAACATGCAGCTGAAGACTAGCAAGGGGGTACTCTTTCTGCCCTCTTCTGATGCCTATGTCAGAAACTTTCTCTATCTCCTTTATACTTTAATAAAACTTTATTACACAAAAGCTCTGAGTGATCAAGCCTCGTCTCTGGCCCCAGATTGAATTCTTCTCCTCAGGAGGCCAAGAATCTGGCGTCTTTTTGTTCAGCAACAACCTTTCAAAATTATCCTTTCTCTTAAAATAATCATAGTTTGTTTTAACTGGGAAGTTGACAGTACCGTGTGATGTATTAAGATCTTACAATTTGTGTATTAATTGTTTTTGATTAAGCTATTTACTAGTATATGTTTGAAAATAAACAGGAAATATGGATTAACAAACTTTTTCCCTGTTCTCCCTCCCCTTTTTGTGGTGCTTCTTTTCCCCTATTCAGATAAAAAAAAAATTGTTTTAAGAATCTTTCAGAGATATCTATACTATTTCCATCTCTATATTTTTTTCTTCCCTACATCTACTACCTCAGAAAGTGCAACCATTTTCTATATTATTATTATGAAAATATCCAGACTTTCTCCATGAAACTTTTACTTAACAACAGCAAGTCATCATGAACTCATTCCCATATATTTCTATTAATATTTATGTGCTCTTTAATTGCATTGGAGAAGGAAATGGTAACCTACTCCAGTATTCTTGCTGGGAGATTCCCATGGACAGAGGAGCCTGGTGGGTTACAGTCCACGGGGTTGCATAATCGGACACGACTGAAAGACTTCACTTTCAATTGCATCATATTCAATATATTTCTAGGATTAATATTTTATCTCTAAAAATTGCCATCTCTTGCAATGGCCCAAATGGCTGTGTACTCATTCACATGTTGAAATTCTAACTTCCAGAGTTGTTGGTATTAGGAGGTGGGGGTGGGGGGCAGGGTCAAAAGAATTGGATCATGAAAATAAAGCTCTCATAAATGGTTCAGTTCAGTTCAGTTCAGTTGCTCAGTCTGCCTCTTTGCGACCCCATGAATCGCAGCACGCCAGACCTCCTAGTCCATCACCAACTCCCGGAGTTGACTCAGATTCACGTCCATCGAGTCAGTGATACCATCCAGCCATCTCATCCTCCGTCGCCCCCTTCTCCTCCTGGTGCCAATCCCTCCCAGCATCAGATTCTTTTCCAGTGAGTCAACTCTTCTCATGAGGTGGCCAAAGTACTTGAGTTTCAGCTTTAGCATCATTCCTTCCAAAGAAATCTCAAGGCAAAAAAAAAAAAAAAAAAGAAAGAAAGAAAGAGAGAAAAGAAATCCCAGGGCTGATCTCCTTCAGAATGGACTGGTTGGATCTCCTTGCAGTCCAAGGGACTCACAAGAGTCTTCTCCAACACCAGAGTTCAAAACCATCAATTCTTCAGCGGTCCACTTTCTTCACAGTCCAAATCTCACATCCATACATGACTACTGGAAAAACCATAGCCTTGACTAGACGGACCTTAGTCAGCAAAGTAATGTCTCTGCTTTTGAATATGCTATCTAAGTTGATCATAACTTTTCTTCCAAGGAGTAAGCGTCTTTTAATTTCATGGCTGCAGTCACCATCTGCAGTGATTTTGGAGCACACACAAAAAAATAAAGTCTGACACTGTTTCCACTGTTACCCCATTTTTTTTCTTTTTTTTCCCCATGAAGTGATGGGACTGAATACCATGATTTTCGTTTTCTGAATGTTGAGCTTTAAGCCAACTTTGTCACTCTCCTCTTTCACTTTCATCAAGAGGCTTTTTAGTTCCTCTTCACTTTCTGCCATAAGGGTGGTGTCCTCTGCATATCTGAGGTTATTGATATTTCTCCCGGCAATCTTGATTCCAGCTTGTGTTTCTTCTGGTCCAGCGTTTCTCATGATGTACTCTGCATAGAAGTGAAATAAGCAGGGTGACAATATGCAGCCTTGAAGTACTCCTTTTCCTATTTGGAATCAGTCTGTTGTTCCATGTCCAGTTCTAACTGTTGCTTCCTGACCTGTGTACAGATTTCTCAAGAGTCAGGTCAGGTGTTCTGGTATTCCCATCTCTCTCAGAATTTTCCTCAGTTTATTGTGATCCACACAGTCAAGGGCTTTGGCATTGTCAATAAAGCAGAAATAGATGTTTTTCTGGAACTCTCTTGCTTTTTCCGTGATGCAGCATAGTAGCACCCTTATAAAAGAGTTTCTAGGGACGTCTCTGATCCTTTCATCATGTGAGAACTCAGGAAAAAAAGGTATCAGCTATGAACCAGAAAGAGGTACATCACCAGAATGTAACCATGAAGAGGCTTAATCTTGAACCTACCAGCTATCAGAAAAATAAATTATGTAGTTTATATCACACTCAGTCTATGCTATTTTGTTATAGCAGCACATTCAGACTGATATATTCTAACTTAACTAACTGAACTAATATCACTGATACTTTTTTTTTTTTCTTTTTTAGTTGTCACTATCATTCTGTCCATTTTGGGTGGCCTTGCATGGCATGGCTTATCGGTTCATTGAGTTACCCAAGTCTATGACCATGTGATTATTTTGATTAGCTTTCTGTGATTGTGATTTTCATTCTGGATGCTGTGGTATTATAATTCTTGCCTCTTCTACCATCCTCCTGATGGATGAGGATAGAAAGCTTGTGCACACTTTCTAATGAGAAGACTGGCTGTGGGAAAAACTGGGTATTGCTTTGGTAAGCAGGGCCAGTACATCTTTAATCCAATTTTCTGCTTATGGGTGGGGCTGTGCTCCCTCCCTGTTAGTTATTTGCCCTGAGTCAACCCAGTTCTTGAAACTACAGGCTCTTTGCTAGGGCTGAAGGTGACTTCCAAAAAGGACGTATGCCAACATGCACCTCCCAGGATTGTTGTTACCATGCTGTGAAGGGCCATCCTGGATAGATGGGTCATGGTGGAGAGTTCTAACAAAACATGGTCCACTGAAGAAGGGAATGGCAAACAACCGTGGTGTTCTTGCCTCAAGAATTCCATTGGTAGTATGAACAGGCAAAAAGATATGACACCAGAAGGGAAGCCTTTCAGATTGGTAAGTGTCCAATATGCCACTGGGGAAGAACTGAGAGAGCTATAGACAGAATGAAGTGCCTAGGTCGAGCAGAGATGATTTTCAGTTGTGGATATGTCTGGTGATAAAAGTCAAATCCAATGCTGCAAAGAACAATATTGCACAGGTACTTGGATTATTAAGTCCATGAATCAATGTAAAGTGGAGGTGTTCAAGGAGGAGATGGGAAGAGTGAACATTGACATCTTAGGAATCAGTTAACTAAAATGGACAGGAATGGGAGAATTTAAATCAGATGACCATTATATCTACTACTCTTGGCAAGAATCCCTTAGAAGTGGATTAGCCCACATAGTCAATGGAAGAATCCGAAATCCAGTACTTGAGTGAAATCTCCAAAATGCCAGAATGATCTCGATTTGTTTCCAAGGAAAAGCATTCAACATTCACAGACATCCAAGTCAATCCCCCAACCACTAATGTCAAAGAAGTTGAACTTGAATAGTTCTATGAAGACCTACAAGACTTAGAACTAGCACCAGGGGGGAGGGAAGTATTTTTCAGGAGTAGGTGGATATACACTCACTAATTGCAACTAGCTCTTGAACAACCATTGACAGAACACTGGAACCCACTGAAAGAAGATATCCCACATTTAGAGACAAAGAAGAAGATGCAGCAAGATGGTAGGAGGGGCTCAGTCATGATAAAATCAAATCTCATACCTGCTGGGTGAGTGACCTACAAACTGGAGAACAATAATGCCAAAGAACTTCTCCCACTCTTATGAAGATTCTGAACCCCATATCAGGCTTTCCAGCCTGGGCATCTGGCATGGGAATGGGAATATCCAGGGAATCTGGCCATGAGGGCCAGCAGGATTTGATTATATGCCAGTCAGAGGCCTGAGGGAAACAGAGACTCCAGTCTTGCAGGGCACAAACAAAATTTTGCATTCAGCAAGATCCAGAAAAGAGGAGCACTTTGCTCACAGGAAACTGAACCAAAACTACCTGCTATCTGCTACTAACAGGTAGTTGGAGGGCCTTTTCTGGAGGTGTGAGTTGGCAGGGGCTCACCACAGGGATGGGGGACTGGAAAATCTGCCTTGGTGTAAATCCTCTTGAAGTTCCCCATTAACCCTACTTAGAGCCTGTAGACCCCAGGACTGGGTCACCTCAAGCTAAACAACTACAAGGGAGGGAGTAAAACTCCACCCATCAGCAGATAATTGGTTTAAAGCTTTACTGAGTAAGGCCCTGCCCACCAGAGCAAGACCCAGTTTTTTCCATCACCAGTCCATCCCATTAAGAAGCTTATAGAAGGCTCTTAGCCTAATCCATCAGAAGGCAGACAAAAGAAGCAAGAGGAAGCACAGTCTCACAGTAGCTGACCAGTGAACTCCTGGACACTCACAGGCAAATCTGATTCAGTGTCCACTGGCGTTCAGAGTCGAATTCCCTGCGGGTTTGCAAACCCTTTGCCAGATCCCCCGCTTGGGAAATCTGTTGCATATCCTAGAACTTTCTTAACAGTGTGACAATTTCTTTGGTATAACTTTTCTGCAGTTTCTGGGTTGTCTGCTTGGCAGCTCTAAGTGGAGATAATGGCGACCTCCTCCAAGAGGGCTTATGCCACATGCTAGGTAACCCATGTCTGCTGAAGACAGAGACCCTGTCCCCACGGCTGTCACTGCTAACCAGTTCCTCTACACGAGGCACTCAAACACTCAAAGCAAATCTGGCTCAGTCTCTTTGGGGCCTCTGAGTCCTTTTGTGCACAAGGTTTTGTTTGACCCCTCCCAGCATCTCTGGTGGGTGTGAGGTTTGATTCTAAATGTGATGTTTTTTCCCTCCCTCCATCTTGTTGGAGCTTATCCTTTGCCCTTGAATGTGGGGTATCCTTTTATGGTAAGATTCAGCATTCTCCTGTTGATGGTTGTTCAGCAGCGGGTTGAAATTTTGGAGTTCTCACAGGAGAAGATGAGTACATGTCCTTCTACTCTAACATCTCATTTTCCAATTATCCTATGGGATCACTTCTGTGATATAACTATTTTTCAGTTTGTGGGTCACCCACCAGGCAGGAATATAATTTGATGATCTCATTAATTTTCCCCATCCTGCCATCTCATTGTGGGTTTTTCTTTGTCTTTGTATACAGAATATATTTTTGGTAGGGTCCAATCCTTTTTGTAAATGGTTGTTTAGCAATTAGTTGTGATCTTCGTATTTTCATAAGAGGAGGTGAGCTCAAATCCTTCTAGTCTGCCATCTTGTCTCCAACCTTACTACATCTTATTCTTTAAGACATACATTCCAGAATGCTCTATCTGCCATAGACAGTAATTTCTCTGATGGATCTCAAAACAGTAAACTGCACACCTTATGGAAAGGAATCATCATTATAGATTTCATCAAGAACACCTGTGATTCATGAGAAAACGTAAAAATAATAACATTAACAGGAGTTTAGAAGAAGTTGATTTCAACACTCATGGGTGACTCTGAGGGGTTCAAGACAAGCGGGGGATGTAACTACAGATATGGTGAAAAGATTAAACAAGAGAACTAGAGTTAAAATTGTAGCCTAAAAATGTGATTAACAACAACAAAGATAATAAGTAGTTTCTTGAGATGGAATCTACTCTTAATGAAGATATTGTCTTAAATGACAACAGGGATGTTAGAATATTACATATTTAGTTGATAAGGCTCCAGCAGGGTTTGAGAAGATTGATTCAAGTCTTCAAAGAAGCTCTGTGGGTAAAATGTTCCCAAACAGCATTGCTTGTAATGGAGAAATCTTTCATAAAAGGAAGAGTCAATAATGTGGCAAAACTCATTAAAAAAAAAAAATTACCACAGGCACGCCAACTTTTAGCAACCACCACCTTATCAGTCAGCAGCCAATAACACTGAGTAAAGAACCTCCACCAGCAAAAACATTGTGACTCACTGAAGGCTTAGATGATGCCTAGCATTTTTTAGCAATAAGGTGTTTTTCAGTTAAGTTATATGCTAAAAAAGATATATACATTTTCTGTTTAGACATTATACACTATTATACACTTAATAGACCACAAAGTAGTATAAATATGACTTTTTTATGTACTGGAAGCAAGAAAAAATTATGTAATGCACTTTTTTTTTTAATTCATTATTTTTTATTTTTTTAAAAAATTTTAAAATCTTTAATTCTTACATGCGTTCCCAAACATGACCCCCCCTCCCACCTCCCTCCCCATAACATCTCTCTGGGTCATCCCCATGCACCAGCCCTAAGCATGCTGCACCCTACGTCAGACATGGACTGGCGATTTAATTCTTACATGATAGTATACATGTTAGAATTCCCATTCTCCCAAATCACCCCACCCTCTCCCTCTCCCTCTGAGTCCAAAAGTCCGTTATACACATCTGTGTCTTTTTTCCTGTCTTGCATACAGGGTCGTCATTGCCATCTTCCTAAATTCCATATATATGTGTTAGTATACTGTATTGGTGTTTTTCTTTCTGGCTTACTTCACTCTGTATAATCGGCTCCAGTTTCATCCATCTCATCAGAACTGATTCAAATGAATTCTTTTTAACGGCTGAGTAATACTCCATTGTGTATATGTACCACAGCTTTCTTATCCATCCATCTGCTGATGGACATCTAGGTTGTTTCCATGTCCTGGCTATTATAAACAGTGCTGCGATGAACATTGGGGTACATGTGTCTCTTTCAATTCTGGTTTCCTCGGTGTGTATGCCCAGAAGTGGGATTGCTGGGTCTTGTTGTGATATTTTATTAATTGTGGCGGGCTGAAGCCAAACCCACGACATTTTGGAGTATGCCTATAGCTCAAGATGTAGAATATCATCAAATAGAATATTATTTGGGATAGGCTGTATGGTTTAAAGGATCATAACTTGGCTGAATATAAATGTTGGGGTGACAGAAAATGATTTTGACTGTTACTGTATTAGTCAAAATAAAATCTCGTAATGTAACCTAGGTACATTTTATAGAAGTCAAAGGATCACCATGTGTGGGACATCAGGAAGACATAGATGTGTAGAGCAGACTTTTGGACTCTGGGAGAGGGGGAGAGTGGGATGATTTGGGAGAATGGCACTGAAACATGTATCCTATCATGTAAGAAACGAATCGCCAGTCTATGTTCGAGGCAGGATGCAGGATGCTTGGGGCTAGTGCACGGGGAAGATCCAGAGAGTTGATATGGGGTAGGAGTTGGGAGGAGGGGGGTTCAGGATTGGGAACTCATGTACACCCATGGCGGATTCATGTCAATGTATGGCAAAACCAATAAAGTATTGTAAAGCAAAATAAAGTAAAAAAAAAAAAAATTAAAAAAAGAAAAAGAAGAAGTCAAAGGAATACTTTTTGGTAAGCAAATTTAAGCCAGCATTTACACAACTCACAATGAATAGTAATCTTTCTGAAGTGAATTGAAGCACTGTTTAGCTGGTGAAGGAGATTGAAACATAACAGAATGGGTTAAGAACAAAGGTGAGATGGGTTTATTTCAACTAATAAGGCTGAAAAATGAAGAATTGACAAAATAGTGGCCAGATACTTTCCCATAAATGTATTATGGTCTAAAATATCAATTAAGCCATATGTTTCTTAATTGAAACCAACTTTTCTCTTCATATACATCAAAACTTCCAGCCTGCTTTGGGGCAGGCTCTTATCTATTAATGTTCCCTGGGATCTGGAGTCCTCTGATGGTCTGAAGTCCTGGAGATGAGCCTCCTGCCTCTGGGTTTCAGTCTTATCCTCTTCCAGTAGCATCAAGACTTCTCAGTCCGCAAAGTGAAGAAGGCAAAACCCATAGGTTAATGGTGTAACAACTCTCCACAGTCAGGAACACCCAAAGAATTCACAGAGTTATATAGAAAAGAGGAGAGGGAGGTGGGAGATAGAGGTGATAAGGAGGGAAAAGGGAGAGTCAACAGAGAAAAGAGCAATCAAGCCAGTAACCAATCCCTAAGTGAAAATGGATCCTAAAAATTAGATTCTCAAATATACAAAATTAATAACAAAAGATCAAAAATAGAAAAATTAGAAACCTAAATAAAAATTAAACTAAAAAAATACAATATAAAATAAATGAAATGTTAAACATAAAAAGTTTAAAATAAGGAATTTATTTATTAATTTTGAAGATGAGGTTTTATTCTTAGAAGGGTAAAAGTGGACTATAAAAATTAAAGGAGTAATAAGTAATCATTTTAAGAAGTTATGAGGGAAAATTAAAAAAAAAGAAGTATGAAAGGAAAAATGAATAAAAGGAAACACAATGTTAAAAACTTGAAAAATAATAAAGTAAATTAATTAAAATAACAAAAATTATAGGAGATGAAAAGTATATATACAATAGTAATGAGATGAATGTTCATGTGATTCCTCTATTTTCATGCTTCAGATAAATTGCTTACTCAGAAAGTTCTCTAATATATCCAAGAAGGTCTCTGGACCTCTTGTGGGCAGTGTGGAGTCAGTTTAGTCTCAGATCTTCCCTTGTTCCAGCTTTCACTTGCTCTCAAAGTCTACAGTTACCCCTAAAGTCATACAATCTCAGGTTCACTGCACGATTTTAATCAGTTGCACCAGCCATTTCCGGGACAGTTGCCCCATTTTGCTTTGCTCATTTTGGCCTGCCTCTGCTTGCAAGTCTCTCTTCACTTTCTTATCTCTACCCTGACAGGAAGGGACAAAAATTTTCACTTATTCAGGCTCACTTCCTCAGCTGTGCTGTGGAGACTGAAAAGTGTTAGTTTGCTCAGTCATGTCCAACTGTTTGCAACACATGGACTGCAGCCAGCCAGGCTCCTCTGTCCTTTGGACCTTCCAGGCAAGAATACTGGAGTGGCTTGCAATTATCTTCTCCAGGGGATCTTCCCAACCCAGGGATCAAACTCAGGTCTTACACATTGTGGGCAGATTATTTACCATCTGAGTCACCAGGAAGTGGAGAGGAAGACATCCACCTCCCAGAGCCAAGCCACTTGGGCTCCTGGCTGTGCTGGAAATGTTGCTGGCATGCATGGTGAGAGCTCATGGTGGCTGGAGCCCAACAGTGGTCTACACAATCCAAGGAAGACATTCACCTCCTAGGGCCAAGACACTTGGACTCCCAGCTGCACTGTAAGGGCACAATCCCAGGTGGGCTGTACATCTCCCCAGGGGAGCTGATATCTCCCCAGACTGTGACACTTCTGGCAAATCTGGGCCATCTGGGATCCCAAGAAGATGCGTGTAGAGACTGGCAGGCAGTTCAAAGCTTTGTAACAGATGTGGTCTCTAGGGCTGAGATTGCAGTGGGCCCTTGCCTTCTGCCTCTCACTGTCACATGCCTGCCTCTCTGCCTCCAGGGCTGTAGATGGGAGCCAGCTTGCCACACTTCAGTATTGGCTAGGATGCTATCCTTTGTTCTGTGAGTGTGCCTGGTGTCAGAGTGTGATGGAATGGTCCTTTGTTTCTCTGATGGTCCCACAATTTTCCCCATTCTGTCTGTGCTGTGTCACATGATCCCCCTCAGAGTGTTCTCATGGCATGCAAACCTAGTCTTTCCCTGAGGACTGACAACACAGTCCATACTTATGCACCCACCCCCAACTCGCTGCAGGCAGACATGAGCATGTGAGCTGGTAATTGCCATCTGACACAATCTCGGTGGTGAATTTTCTAGGTTTTGCCTCATTGTGCCTCCCTCTGAGGTTCCTAAGCTCCCCACTATGAGACAGTTTCCTACTATATGGAAACTTTTCCTCCTTCACAACTCCCTCCCCAGGATGGGTCCTGTCTAGAAATTTTTTTGTATCCCTTTTCATCTTTATACTTTGCCCTATCTCATTATGAAGAGATTGGTTTGCTCTCTACAACTGGAGTCCTCTGCCAGCATTCAGAAGTTGTTCTTTGGGAATTGCTCCACATGCTGATTGATCTTCTGATGTATTTGTGGTGGAGAAAGTGATCTCCTCAACCTATTCCTCTGCCATGTTGGGATATCCCCTTAATTGTGCCCATACGTCCTTGAACTATGCAGAACAGAGTATCTCCTAAGCATTTTAGGTACAATATCTTTTTACTTGTCTATATATAAAAGTACTGCACTTTTCATATGGAGAAATCAGCACTAAGGTAAAACATATCAAGATTTTAGCAACTGATAAGAATATAAATTTAGTTGTTGTTCAGTTACTAAGTTGAATCCAACTCTTATCAACCCCATGAACTGCAGTATGTCAGGCTTCCAAGTCTTCCCATTTCCCAGAGTTTACTCAAACTTATGTCCATTAAGTTGATGATGCCATCCAAACAGCTTGTTTTCTGTCATCCTTCTGTTACCCTCAGTATTTAACAAGATCAAGGTCTGATCCAATAGACCATATCTTCATACCAGGTGATCAAAATATTGGAACTCCAGCTTCAGCATTAGTCCTTCCATGAATACTCAGAGTCGACTTGTTTTAGGATTGACTGGTTTGATCTCCCTCCTGTCCAAGGGCTCTCAAGAGTCATCTTTAGCAACACAATTCAAAAGCATCGTTTCTTCAGCATTCTGCCTTCTTTATAATCCAACTCTAACATCTGTATCTGACTACTGGATTAACCATAGCTTTGATTATATGGGCCTTTGTGGATAAAGTGATATTTTCTAATATGCTGTCTGGGTTGTCATAGCTTTTCTGCCAAAGAACAAGGGTCTTTAAATTTTATGGCTGCTGTTTCTGTGCACAGTGATTCTGGAGCTGAAGGAAATGAAATCTGCCACTGTTTCCACTTCTTATGCTTCTATTTGCCATGAAGTGATGGGATCAGATGCCATGGTTTTCATTTTTTGAATGTTAAGTTTTAAGTGAGCTTTTTCACTCTCCTCTTTCATCCTCATCAGGAGGCTCTTTAGTTCCTCTTCTCTTTCTGCCATTTTAGGGTCGTATCATCTGCATATCTGACATTGCTGATATTTCTCCAGGCAATCTTGATTCTGGCTTGTGATTGATCCAGACCAGCATTTCACACGATGTACCGTGCATAGAAGTTAAAGGAGCAGAGTGAAAAGACACAGCTTTAATGTACTCTTACCCCAATTTCAAACCAGCCCTTTGTACCATGTCTGGTTTTAACTGTTGCTTCTTGACCTACATACGGCTTTCTCAGGAGACAGGTAAGGTGATCTGATATTCCCATTTCTTTAAGAATTTCCCAGTTTTTTGCTATCCACACAAAGATTTTAGCATAGTCAATGAAGCAGAAGTAGATGTTTTTGCAGAATTCTGTTGCATTTTCTACGATCCAGCAGATGTTGGCAGCTTGGTCTCTGGTTCCTCCTCCTTTTCTAAACCTAAGTTGGCCCATTTTTTGATTGGGTCGTTTATCTAACATGTATACTATCATGTGAATTGAATCGCCAGTCTATGTCTGACGCAGGATGCAGCATGCTTGGGGCTGGTGCATGGGGATGACCCAGAAAGATGTTCTGGGGAGGGAGGTGGGAGGGGGGTTCATGTTTGGGAATGCATGTAAGAATTAAAGATTTTAAAATTTAAAAAATAAAAAACTAAAAATAAAAAAAAAATAAAATAAAATAAACCTAACTTGTACATCTAGAATTTGTCAGTTCAGGTGATGTTGAAGTCTAGCATACAGGGTTTTGAGCATTATGTTTTAAACATGAGAAATGAGCACAACTGTATGGTAGTTTGAACATTCTTTGACCTGCTTTTCTTTGGGGTTGTAATGAAACCTGACATTTTCAGTCCTGTGGCCACTGTGGAGTTTTTCAAATTTGCTGGCATACTGAGTGCAGCCCTTTCACAGCATCATCTTACATGATTTTAAAAAGCTCCACTGGAATTCCATCACCTCCACTAGCTTTGTTCATAGTAATGCTTCTTAGGGCCCACTTAGCTTCACACTACAGGCTGGCTGGCTCTTGGTGAGTGGTCACACCATCATGGCTATCTGTAACATTTATAAGTTTTTATATATATACTTTTTTCTGTGTATTCTTGCCACCTCTTCTTAACATCTTCTGCTTCTGTACGGCCTTGCCATTTTTGCCCTTTATTGTGTCCTACTATTTATTTACACCATTCACTTAATAAGACTATATTATCTCTCCTTGCTGCACTATGGAACTCTGCATTCAGTTGAGTATCTTTCTTTTTCTCCTTTGCCTTTCACTTCTCTTCTTTTCCCAGCTATTTGCAAGACCACCTCAGAAAACTACTTTGTCTTCTTGCATTTCCTTTTCTTTGAGATGGTTTGTCACTGCTTCCTGTACATTATGGATCTCTGCCCATAGTTCTCCAGGCTCTCTGTGTACCAGATATAACACTTTGTCACCTCCAGTACAGAATCATAAGCCATTTGATTTATGACATATCTGAATGGCCTAGTGGTTTCCTCTACCTTCTTCAATTTAAGCCTGAATTTTGCAGAAAAGAGCTGGTGATCTGAGGCACAATGTATCCCAGGCGTTTTTTGTTTATTTGTTTGTTTTTACTGACTGTATAGAGCTTCTTCATGTTTTGCTATGAAGAATAAAATCAATCTGATTCTGGTGTTGACCATCTGGTGTTGTCCATGTATAGAGTCATCTGTTGTGTTGTTGGAAGAGGATGTTTGCTATGACCAGTGTGTCCTCTTATCAAAACTCTCTTAGCCTTTTCCCTGCTTCATTTAGCACTCCAAGGCCAAACTTGCATGCTATTCCAGATATCTCTTGACTTCCTACTTTTACATTCCAATCTCTTAAGATGAAAAAGACATCTTTCATATGTATATATAATAAGAGTACAGTTAACTTAAAATGTTTCAGGTGCACAGAAAAGTGATTTAGTCACACAAATACACATATATTGTTTTGGAAATTATTTTCCATCATGTTATTACAAGATACTGACTACAGTTCCCTATGGTATACAGTAAAGTTTTCTTGCTTCTTGCATATCTATTTTTTAACTAGAAATCTAGCATTCTATTTATACTAAGTCAACAATTGGAATCAAAATGTCAATTTTTTTTAGTTAGGCAAAAATTCATAAGCTTTTTAATATATATATAGTACCTATTTATATATGTGTACATATGTGTACACAAATTTTTTCTATTACACTTGATAAAGACTTAAAAAATAACATTAAAAAATGAAGAGATGGCAAAATTGGAAAAAATACACTAAATAAAACAGGAGCACTGAATATGAAATAGAATCAGTGAAGCAAATTAGGTAAAATAAAAGATAATCATATAGTCCAGTTGTTTTTAAACATGACTGATCATTAGAAATATATCCAGAATTCATGGAGGCTTGGGTCAAAAGTTTGATCTCAGGCCAAACAAGAGGGAGGAAACACACACCCCCTTTCAAAAGAAAACTTAATTAAAGATTTGCTGAGCATGGCAATGCTCAGCACAAAACCGAGTTTACACCCACAGTCAGTCTCTCCCATCAGGAATCTTCCATAAGTCTCTTATCTTCATTCATCAGAGGGCAGACAGAATGAAAACCACAATCACAGAAAACTAATCAAGCTGATCACATGGACCAAGTCATGTGTAACTCAATGAAACTCTGAGCCATGCCATGTAGGGTCACCCAAGACAGATGGGTCATGTTGGAAAGTTCTGAAAAAACATGGTTCACAGGAGGAGAGAATGGTAAACTACTTTAGTATTCTTGTCATAAGAACTCCAAGAACAGTGTGAAAAGACAAAAAGATAGGAAACTGAAAGATGAACTGCCCAGGTCGGTAGGTGCCTAGTATGCTACTGGAGATCAGTGGAGAAATAACTCCAGAAAGAATGAAGAGATGGAGCCAAAGTGAATGTCACATACAGTTTTGGATGTGACTGGTGATGGAAGTAAGTTTGATGCTTTAAAGAACAGTATTACATAGGAACATGGAATGTTAGGTCCATGAATCAAGGTAAATTGGAAGTGGTCAAACAGGAGATGGCAAAAGCAAATATCGACATTTTAGGAATCAGTGAACTAAAATGGATCAGATGGGTGAATTTAATTCAGATGACCACTATATCTACTACTGTGGGCAAGAATCCCTTAGAAGAAATGGAGTACCCCTCAGAGTCAACAAACGAATCCAAAAGGCAGTACTTGGGTGAAATCTCAAAAATGATACAATAATCTCTGTTCATATCCAAGGCTAACCATTCAATATCACAGTAATCCAAGTCTATGCCCCGACCAATAATGCTGAAGAAGTTGAAGTTGAATTGTTCTATGAACCTACAAGACCTTCTGGAGTGTTCTCTTGTGTTATGGGAAGAGTGGGTTTGCTATGACCGGTGCGTTCTCTTGGCAAAACTCTATCAGCCTTTGCCCTGCTTCATTCCGTATTTCAAGGCTAAAATTGCCTGTTCCTTCAGGTGTTTCTTGACTTCCTACTTTTGCATTCCAGTTACCTATAATGAAAAGGACATCTTTTGTGGGTGTTAGTTCTAAAAGGTCTTGTAGGTCTTCATAGAACCGTTGAACTTCAGCTTCTTCAACATTCCTGGTTTGGGCATAGACTTGGATTGCCGTGATATTGAATGGTTTGCCTTGGAAACGAACAGAGATCATTCTGTTGTTTTTGAGATTGCATCCAAGTACTGCATTATGGACTCTTTTGTTGACCATGATGACTACTCCATTTCTTCTAAGGAATTCCTGCCTGCAGTAGTAGATATAATGGTCATCTGAGTTAAATTCACCCATTCCAGTCCATTTTAGTTCACTGATTCCCAGAATGTTGACGTTCACTCTTGCCATCTCCTGTTTGACCACTTTTAAATTGGCTTGATTCATGGACCTAACATTTCAGGTTCCTATGCAATATTGGTCTTTGTGGCATTGGACCTTGCTTCTGTCACCAGTCACTTCCACAGCTGGGTGTGTTTTGTTTTTTTTTTTTCCTTTGGCTCCATCCCTTCATTCTTCCTGGAGTTATTTCTGCACTGATCTCCAGTAGCATATTGGGCACCTACCATCCTGGGGAGTTCTTCTTTCAGTATCCTATCATTTTGCCTTTTCATACTGTTCATGGGGTTCTCAAGGCAAGAATAATGAAGTGGTTTGCCATTCCCTCTCCAGTGGACCATATTCTTTCAGACCTCTCTACCATGACCTGCCCATCTTGGGTGGCCCCACGGGCATGGCTTAGTTTCATTGAGTTAGACCAGGCTGTCGTCCATGTGATTAGATTGACTAGTTTTCTGTGATTATGGTTTCAGTGTGTCTGCCCTCTGATGCCCTCTTGCAACACCTACCATCTTACTTGGGTTTCTCTTACCTTGGGCATGGGGTATCTCTTCACGGCTGCTCCAGCAAAGCACAACCACTGCTCCTTACCTTGGAGTAGGGGTATCTCCTTACCACCGCCCCTCCTGAACACAAAGTATCTCCCCTCAGCTCTCCTGTGCCCATGCAGCCACCACTCCTTGGACGTGGGGTAGCTCCTCTCAGCTGCTGCCCCTGACCTCAGACGTGGGGTAGCTCCTCCCGGCTGTCACCTCTGACCTCAGATGTGGGGTAGCTGCTCTCGGCCATGCTTCTGTAAGGTCCATCGCAGCTGGCACACTTCTAGAACTAGCATCCAAAAAGATGTCGTTTTCATCATAGGTGACTAGAATGCAATAGTAGAAATTCAAGAGATACCTAGAGTAACAGGAAAGTTTGGCATTGGAATACAAAATGAAGTAGGGCAAAAGCTAATAGAGTTTTGCTGAGAGAACACACTAGTAATAGCAAACACCCTCTTTCAGCAAGGTAAAACATGAATCTACAAATAGACATCAGGAGATGGCCAATACCCAAATCAGACTGATTATATTCTTTGCAGCTGAACATGGAAAATCTCTATACAGCCAGCAAAAAACAAGACCAGGAGCTGACTGTGGCTCAGATCATGAGCTCCTTATCGCCAAATTAAGACTTAAATTGAAGAATGTAGGGAAAACCACTACCATTCTGGTATGACCTAAATGTAGACAATGGAAGTGACAAACAGATTAACAGGATTAGATCTGATAGACAGAGTCCCTGAAGAACTATAGACAGAGAGTCATGATATTGTAGTGATTAAGACCAACTTCAAGAAAAAGAAATGAAAAATGGCAAATTAATTATCTAAAGAGGCCTTACAAATAGCTGAGAAAAGAAGGAAGTTAAAGGCAAAGGAAAAAAGTAACGATATACCCATTTGTATACAGAGTTCCAAAGAATGGCACAGAGTCTATAAGAAAGCCTTCCCCAGTGATCAGTGCAAAGAAATAGAGGAAAACCATAGAATGGGAGAGATTAGAGACCTTTTTCAGGAAAATTAAAGATACCAAGAACATTTCATGCAAAGATAGGCACAATAAAGGACAGAAAGGTCATGGACCTAAGAGAAGTGGAAGATATTAAGAAAACTTGGCAAGAATATACAAAAGAACTATACCAAAAATATCTTCATTACCCAGATAACCACGATGGTGTGATCACTCACCTAGAGCCAGACATTCTGGAGTCCTAAATCAGGTGGGTAGGAAGCATCACTATGCACAAAAGCTAGAGGAGGTGATGGAATTCCAAGTGAGCTATTTCAAGTCCTAAAAGATGATGCTGTGAAAGTCTTGCACTCAATATGCCAGTAAATTTGGAAAACTCAGCAGTGGCCATAGGACTGGAAACGGTCAATTTTCATTCTAATCCCAAGGAAAGTCAATATCAAAGAATGTTCAAACTCCCACACATTTGCACTCATTTCACACTACCCAAGCAAAGCGCAAAACTCTCCAAGCCAACTTTCAACAGTACTTGAACCCAAATTCCTGATGTTCAAGCTTGGTTTAGAAAAGGCACAGGAATCAGAGACAATTGCCAACATCAGTCAGATCATAGAAAAACAAGAGAATTCCAGAAAAAAAAAATCTATTTCTGCTTTATTGACTATGTCAAAGCATTTGACTGCATGGATCACAACAAACTGTGGGAAATTCTTCAAGAGATGGAAATACCTGATCACCATACTGCTTCCTGGGAAATCTGTATGCAGGCCAAGAAGCAACAGTTAGAACCAGATAGGGAACAACTTACTGGTTCCAAATTGGAAAATGAGTACATCAAGGCTTATTGTCACAGTGCTTATTTAACTTATATGCAGAGTACATCATGTGAAATGCTGGGCTGGATGAAGCATAAGCTGGGATCAAGATTGCCACAAAATATCAATAACCTCAAACATGCAGATGACACCATAGTTATGGCAGAAAGCAAAGAGAAACTAAAGAGTCTCTTTTTGAAAGCGAAAGAGGAGAGTGAAACTTCAGGCTTTAAACTCAACATTCACAAAACTCAGATTGTGTCATCAGGTCCCATCTCTTCATGGCAAATAGATGGAGAAACAATGAAAGCAGTAACATACTTTATTTTATTTTCTCCAAAATCACTGGAGATGGTGACTGCAGCCATGAAATTAAAAGAAGCTTGCTCCTTGGAAGAAAAGCTATGATCAACTCATAGAGCATATTAAAAAGTAGAAACATTACTTTGCTGACAAAGATCTGTCTAGTCAAAGCTATTGCTTTTCCAGTAGTCGTGTATGGATATGAGAGTTGGACCACAGAGAAAGCTGAGAGTTGAATAATTGATGCTTCTGGACAGTGATGTTGGAGAAAACTCCCGAGAGTGCATTGGACTGCAAGGAGATCAAACCAGTACACCCTAAAGGAAATCAGGCCTTAATATTCCTTGAAAGGCCCAATTCTGAAGCTGATTCTCCAATACTTTGGCCACCTAATGGGAAGAACTGACTCACATGAAAAGACACTGATGCTGAGAAAGAATGAAGGCAAGAGGTGCAGGGGATGACAGGATGAGATGGTTGGATGGCATCACTGACTCAATGGACATGAGTATGAGCATGCTCCAAGAGCTGGTGATGGACAGAGAGGCCTGGCATGCATCAGTCCATGGGGTAACCAAGAGTTGGACCCAACTGAGCGTATGAAGTGAAGTGATCCCTCAGGATTTAAAGGTCTGACACCCTGTCAGACTATCCAGCCTGGGGTTCTGGCTTCGGGTTAAGCCCTCGAGCATTAGGCCTGAGTATCAGAAGGGCTTGATATAGGAATTTCACAGTACTGGGAAAACAGAAAAACTCCTCTCTTACAGAGTGCTTGCAATTTCTTGCATACAAGACCCAAGGGAAAAGCAGTGACTGCATAGGACCCTGGGTCAAATCCACCTGCTAATCTTGGAGAATCTCCTCAGGAGGTGGGGGCAGCTGTGGCTCACTTTGAGCACAAGAACTTTGATGGCAGAGGTACTGAAGGGTACTCATTAGTGTATGCTCTCCTGGAGACTACCATTTTGACTCCAAGTCCTAATAAACTATAGTCTCCAGTGCTGGGATGAGTGTAGCCAAACAACCAACAGGGTAGAAAACAGTCTCACCTGTCAGTAAACAGGCTGCCTAAGGTCTTCCTGAGGCCACAGCAACCTCTAAACACATCCCTTCATATGGCCCTGCCCTTGAGGACAAGACCTAGCTCTAATCACCAGGGGGCAGGTATTGCCCCTCCAGCCAGGAAGGCTGCACAGGCTTCTCCATCAGCCTCAAACATCAATGAAAATATACCAGAAACAAGATGAACTACAGTCCTGCCGTCTGTGGGACCACAAATACAGAAAGTTACACAAAAGGAGAAGGTGAAGGAATATGCTTTAGATGAAGGAAAAAGATACATGAAACATAGCATTCAGAATAATAATAGCAAATATGATTCAAGATCTCAGAAAAAGAATGGAGGTACCAACTAACAAGATACAAAAAAGGTGTAACATAGAGTTCAAGATATAAAGAAGCATCAGAGTTGAACAATAAATAAAATAAAAGATACACTAGTAGTCAATAGTGCAATAAACAATGAAGAGGAACAGATAAAAGAGTTGGAAAACAGAATGATATAAATCACTGCCATGGAACAGAATAAGGAAAAAAAAAAAAAAAAAACAGAATAACAAGAAACAAGAATTTAAACTGTCTTCTGGTACTTAAAAATATGGCACAAAATTAAATGAACCAGTATTCATGATATAGGATTTTCACAAGGAAAAGAGAAAGAGAAAGGGCCTGGGGAGTATTTGAAAACCTTATAGGTGAAAAATTCCTAACCTGGGAAAGAAAACAATAAACTATATCAGAAAATTCAGGGTCTCATACAGGCTAAACACAAGAAGGAAGACATTGAAACACACAGTAATCAAATTGACAAAAATTAAAGACAAAGAGAAAATATTAAAGCCAACAAGAGAAAAAATAACTAAATAACTTACAGGGGAACTCCCATAAAGTTATCAGCTGATTTTTCCGCAAAACTTTACCGACTAGAAGGGAATGGCACAGTATATTTAAAGTGATAAAAGAGAAAAACCTACAACAAAGAGTACTCTACATTTCATTTGGAATCAACAGAGAAATAAAAGCTTTACAGATAAGCAAAAGACAAGGTATTTCAGCACCATTAAACTAGTTTTACATTTGTTGGAAACTTCTCTAGTTGGAAAAGAAAAAGCTGCAAATAGAAACAAGGTCATTATTAATAGGAAAGTTCATCAATAAAGGCAAATGTACCATAAAGGTAGAAAATCATCTACACACAAATGTGATGTCAAAACCAGCAATTGCCGGAAGAGGATTGTCCAGATGCATGATATTGGAAATGCATTTGAAATGAGAAACCAGCAACTTAAAACAGTCTTGTACATATCAATATACAAACTGCTATATTAAATGTCATGGCAACCACAAACAAAAAATCTATAGTTGTTACACACACATACACACACAGTCTTTCATAAGACATGAAAGTTGAAATTATTTTTGATCCATGGGCTGCAGAACAAATGTTTTATTTTAAGGCATGAAAATTACATTAATCCTATTGTACATATTCATCAGAGCTCTTGTACATCTTCATCAGCATATCAAGTACTTTGTCAATGAGCATTAATATTTTAAAAGAAATTTTTGAACAGTATGTCATGACATAGAATATTTAGTAAACTATGTTGCAAACAAATGTGCTGTCATCTAGGCTTTGTTGCTTTTATAGAGCATAGGCAAGGTAAATTAAGTATAATTTTTAAGAGACCTAAGATTTTCAAAATGAGAAATGAACTTTGGCTTTAACTTAAAATCACTGATGAACATAGATGCAAAAATTCTCAACAAAATTCTAGCAATCAGAATCCAACAACACATTAAAAAGATCATACACCATGACCAAGTGGGCTTTATCCCAGGGATGCAAGGATTCTTCAATATCTGCAAATCAATCAATGCAATTCACCACATTAACAAATTGAAAAATAAAAACCATATGATTATCTCAATAGATGCAGAGAAGGCCTTTGACAAAATTCAACATCCATTTATGATAAAAACTCTCCAGAAAGCAGGAATAGAAGGAACATACCTCAACATAATAAAAGCTATATATGACAAACCCACAGCAAACATTATCCTCAATGGTGAAAAATTGAAAGCATTTCCCCTAAAGTCAGGAACAAGACAAGGGTGCCCACTTTCACCGCTACTATTCAACATAGTTCTGGAAGTTTTGGCCACAGCAATCAGAGCAGAAAAAGAAATAAAATGAATCCAAATTGGAAAAGAAGTAAAACTCTCACTGTTTGCAGATGACATGAACGTCTACATGGAAAACCCTAAAGACTCCACCAGAAAATTACTAGAGCTAATCAATGAATATAGTAAAGTTGCAGGATATAAAATCAACACACAGAAATCCCTTGCAATCCTATATATGAATAATGAGAAAGTAGAAAAAGAAATTAAGGAAACAATTCCATTCACCATTGCAACGGAAAGAATAAAATACTTAGGAATATATCTACCTAAAGAAACTAAAGACCTATATATAGAAAACTATAAAACACTGATGAAAGAAATCAAAGAGGACACTAATAGATGGAGAAATATACCATGTTCATGGATCGGAAGAATCAATATAGTGAAAATGAGTATACTACCCAAAGCAATTTACAAATTCAATGCAATCCCTATCAAGCTACCAGCCACATTTTTCACAGAACTAGAACAAATAATTTCAAGATTTGTATGGAAATACAAAAAACCTCGAATAGCCAAAGCAATCTTGAGAAAGAAGAATGGAACTGGAGGAATCAACTTGCCTGACTTCAGGCTCTACTACAAAGCCACAGTCATCAAGACAGTATGGTACTGGCACAAAGACAGACTTATAGATCAATGGAACAAAATAGAAAGCCCAGAGATAAATTCACACACATATGGACACCTTCTCTTTGACAAAGGAGGCAAGAATATACAATGGAGTAAAGACAATCTCTTTAACAAGTGGTGCTGGGAAAACTGGTCAACCACTTGTAAAAGAATGAAACTAGATCACTTTCTAACACTGCACACAAAAATAAACTCAAAATGGTAAAGATCTAAATGTAAGATCAGAAACTATAAAACTCCTAGAGGAGAACATAGGCAAAACACTCTCAGACATAAATCACAGCAGGATCCTCTATGATCCACCTCCCAGAATTCTGGAAATACAAGCAAAAATAAACAAATGGGATCTAATTAAAATTAAAAGCTTCTGCACAACAAAGGAAAATATAAGCAAGGTGAAAAGACAGCCTTCTGAATGGGAGAAAATAATAGCAAATGAAACAACTGACAAACAACTAATCTCAAAAATATATAAGCAACTTCTGCAGCTCAACTCCAGAAAAATAAATGACCCAATCAAAAAATGGGCCAAAGAACTAAATAGACATTTCTCCAAAGAAGACATACGAATGGCTAACAAACACATGAAAAGATGCTCAACATCACTCATTATTAGAGAAATGAAAATCAAAACCACAATGAGGTACCACTTCACACCAGTCAGAATGGCTGCGATCCAAAAATCTGCAAGCAATAAATGCTGGAGTTGGTGTGGAGAAAAGGGAACCCTCCTACACTGTTGGTGGGAATGCAAACTAGTACAGCCACTTTGGAGAACAGTGTGGAGATTCCTTAAAAAAATTGCAAATAGAACTACCTTATGACCCAGCAATCCCACCACTGGGCATACACACCAAGGAAACCAGAATGGAAAGAGACACATGTACCCCAATGTTCATCGCAGCACTGTTTATAATAGCCAGGACATGGAAACAACCTAGATGTCCATCAGCAGATGAATGGATAAGAAAGCTGTGGTACATATACACAATGGAGTATTACTCAGCCGTTAAAAAGAATTCATTTGAATCAGTTCTGACGAGATGGATGAAACTGGAGCCAATTATACAGAGTGAAGTAAGCCAGAAAGAAAAACACCAATACAGTATACTAACACATATATATGGAATTTAGGAAGATGGCAATGACGACCCTGTATGCAAGACAGGAAAAAAGACACAGATGTGTATAACGGACTTTTGGACTCAGAGGGAGAGGGAGAGGGTGGGATGATTTGGGAGAATGGCATTCTAACATGTATACTATCATGTAAGAATTGAATCGCCAGTCTATGTCTGACGCAGGATACAGCATGCTTGGGGCTGGTGTATGGGGATGACCCAGAGAGATGTTATGGGGAGGGAGGTGGGAGGGGGGTTCATGTTTGGGAACGCATGTAAGAATTAAAGATTTTAAAATTTAAAAAATAAAAAAATAAAAATAAAATAAAATAAAATCATCAACTACATTAGCCCCTAAATCTCAAGCCAGGCATTGACTTCTCCTCATCAGCTATGGTAGTTCTAAATGACATCTTCAAATACAAGACTCTTTCTTCTACACTGAAAGCCTGTTGTTTATTGCAACCACATTCAATAATGATATCAGCTGTAATTTTTGTATAACTTGCTTCAGCTTTTACATCAATGCTTGCAGTTTCACTTGGCAATTTTATGTTGTGAAGTGGCTTCTTTTTCTTAAACCTCATGAACCAACTTTTACTGACTTCAAACTTTCCCTGCAGCTTTATCACTTCATTCACCCCTCAAAGAATTGAAGAGATTCAGGGTCTCATTCGGAATTGGTCTTTAGCTAAAGGGAGTGTTGTGACTGGTTTGATATTCTATCTAGACCACTAAAACTTTTTATTTATATCATCAGAGGGCTTTTTCAAATTACCATTATTCAAATTAATTTTAATATTACAACTTCCATTTTTGTATTTTGTCAAGTTGAAATCACAAAGCCTAGTATAAGGAGGGGAAATGATTGATGGCACAAATCAAGACAATCTAATGCTACATTGGCTTCCCTGGTGGCTCAGTGGTAAAGAATCCATCTGCCAATGCAAGATATGTGAGTTCAAACCCTGGGTTGGGAAGATTCTCTGGAAAATGAAATAGCAACTCACTCAAATATTCTTGCCTAGGAAAGCCATGGACAGAGGATCCTGGCAAGCAGGGGTCACAAAATAGTTGGGCACGACTTAGCGACTAAACAATAGCAATGCAACATAAATGAAAGATTGATAGTGTGATAGATGTGGAAATCTCATCTCCATTCAAAAGCCTGATCTGGTGTATTTTTTATTTTTAACTGCTGAGGCACTAAATTCCATTGTTTATAGCTTATACTTTTATTCAGTGTTTTAAAACTTACATTGGACCTGCTATTGGGCCTTGACTCTTTTCTATCAGTATTAAAATAAAGACATCAAATATAGTTGGTTGAATCTAGGAAAATGAATACCCTTGCTAGGACTTTCAAAACAAATTTAAAGGAGCTATTTTTCTGAACTAACAAGAGATAGTTCTTTTTTTTTTTTTTTAAGAATATTCAGACTGGCAAAACAATTTCTCCTCTGTGGCAATTAAGTAAGCAATGCGATTACACATTTTCAGCCAATAGACCCAACTGAAACAACTCACCCCTTTGTTTTCTAAGAGACTCTCTAATCAATTACTCCCTCCATCACCGCCACTACCATTTTAAACAAGATATTCATAATTAGGGCAGTACAGGCTTTCAGTTTTGATATTCCTCTCTGGAATTATTTGCTCAAGTGAAATTTGGTCTTTAGAAAATTGATTTATATATTTCTCAACATTAAAATATATTTTCTTCTTTTTTAGACAGGGAGAAGATAGCCACATTTTTTTCTCACTTCCTGTAATGGAAGCATTATGCTTCCTCGTTCAGATAGAAATAACTTTTTTCCACATGTAATGTTAGCTATTCAATAAATAACTATGACTTCACAGTACTAGAAAAATACTTGTAATATTGGTTCTCAGTCCAAATTTATTATCAAAATTGTATAGATAATAAAATAAATTCAGAGATGTCTTGAACTCAATTCTGTTAAAATGTCTACAGCTGTCTGGTCACTGATCTCAGATTTACAGGCTTATCAGTATACTGATACTCACTAATACTCATTTGCACATGTTCCAGTTGCCAGAGTTATCAAATACAGTTAGAAGGGACAAAAGGGTTATTAAAACTCACTGAGATTGGTAACAAGTATGTTACTTAGGCTAGGTAGAAGGCCATTTCTGTCTATTACGCTGATTATTATCTTATCAAAAAAGGAATATAAAGTGACCATGAAGAGCTTGATTCTTCTAATGTGCATAATTGTTTCAATGTAAAACATAGACAAAGTAGGCAAATAAACCACACAACATACTTCATTGCAAACTTCAAATTGTTTTAACAATCATAATCTTTCTGCCTTTAGAAACTTCTGTCAAGGTTTTCACACAAATTTTGAAGCTAGTGTCAATTTAACAACATTTGTAACTACATTCAGTACATACCAAAATAATCTGATTATTACAGAATACATAAGTGTCAGACTTCTAGACTTTAGTACTGATATTCTCATTAACTGTTGGCTTCTTTGGGTCATGTTAGGGTTGAAAGTAAATGAAGATGAGTTAGTAGAAGTTAAAACATATTTTCCCCCAGGTTTTGACTATAATTTATTGCTGAAATTCTTGACATTTTCATAAGCTACTCATCAGTCAAAACCTTTTATACAAAATATTGCTCCTTCTTTAAAAATTGTTACCTTTACTAACATTATGTCAATGAATTTTACGTTGACTTACAAAAATGCTTTCTCTTTTCGTTTTCTATAGCCTGAAAGGCCTAGGAGCTGTGATTGCTTTCAGAATCTTCGTGACCTAAAGGAATGGGAACTTTTGAGTTCCCATCCAGCCCTGTCGTGCCATCACAAACCTATTATAGTTGGAGACTCATGAACATTTCTCACACAAAAGTTATACAGAGAAGCAAAATATACTCAGATTATTCGTATCAGAGGCCTTTTTTGTCTTTTCTTTGCAAGACACCTTCAGTTTGTCATTCAAACTTGTTTCACAGTAAGAAAAAGATGAACATTAAGTAATTATTTTCCAAAAACTATCATAATAAGCCAAAAACACATCTGACAGAAACCTAGTTATTTTTTCTTTGGTTGAGCTTTGGGCCTAGTAGATGGTTTTTTACCCAAAAGTATGTGATAGGTGCCAACGCATGGGGAAAACTGGCAGAGCACTCACAGAAAGTAGTGGGGATGGATTTCAGAATGTATTATAACATGGCAATAGCACTTTCACCAACTGTAACATATATTTTCCTTTAAAAAATGCTTCTAATGACATCTTATGGATATGGGTGTATCTACAAACGTCTTTATTTATGATGGAAGACAATATCAACATAGAAGATCCCAATCATTCTAGTTACTATTTATTTATTTTTTTTACAATTGTATAGTTTTTGATTAGCCAGTTATGTAGTAATGTATATATTTGCTATAAAATAATCATATCTAAGAATGAGGCAGATGCAATTCATATTATAAAGGCTATATTAAGTGAAAAAAAATTCTAATACATTTAGAGTTTTGAACCTTAAGCTTCTTTATAAAAGTACAATTACTTGTATACCAAATAAGTTATATTCAGTTTTGTTCAATTCTCTGCTGGAATCTACTCTGATTGTAAAAGTTTAAAGGAAATAATTCTTTATAATTATTGACCCTTCTCCAAACAGACATATAAATGGTTTCTTTAAGCTTTATTTGATTATTCATATGACATATTTTAAACTTAATTTATTGTTTATGAATAATTTATGTATTATTATTATGAAATGCAAATATCTATAAAATGCTGCTACTGTTGCTGCTGCTAAGTTGCCTCAGTCGTGACTGACTCTGTGTGACCCCATAGACGGCAGTCCCCGAGGCTCCGCCGTCCCTGGGATTCTCCAGGCAAGAACACTGGAGCAGGTTGCCATTTCCTTCTCCAATGCATGAAAGTGAAAAGTGAAAGTGAAGTCGCTCAGTCGTGCCAGACTCTTAGCGATTCCATGGACTGCAGCGCACCAGACTCCTCCATCCATGGGAGTTTCCAGGCAAGCATATGGGAGTGAGGTGACTTCGCTAGCTAAGGGAAAAATAACCAACTAAAATATGCATTTTATATTACATAAATTATATATTATATATAATATATAAAATTATATTAACTATATAAAATAGCTTTACAAGTTATATTAACTATACAAAATAGTGAAAAGAAGTAAAAAGCAAAGGAGAAAAGGAAAGATATAAGCATCTGAATGCAGAGTTCCAAAGAATAGCAAGGTGAAATAAGAAAGCCTTCCTCAGTGATCAAAGCTAAGAAACAGAGGAAAACAACAGAATGGGAAAGACTAGAGATCTCTTCAAGAAAATTAGAGATACCAAGGGAACATTTCATGCAAAGATGGACTCAATAAAGGACAGAAATGGTAGGGACCTAACAGAAGCACAAGATATTAAGAAGAGGTGGCAAGAATATACAGAAGAACTATATAAAAAAAAAAAGCTTCAAGACACAGATAATCACAATAGTGTGATCACTCACCTGGAGCCAGACATCCTGGAATGTGAAGTCAAGTGGGCCTTTGAAAGCTTCACTATGAACAAAGCTAGTGGAGGTGATGGAATTCCAGTTGAGCTGTTTCAAATCCTGAAAGATGATGCTGTGAAAGTGCTGCACTCAATTCGCCAGCAAATTTGGAAAAGTCAGCAGTGACCACAAAACTGGAAAAGGTCAGTTTTCATTCCAATCCCAAAGAAAAGTAATGCCAAAGAATGTTCAAACTTCTGCACAATCGCACTCATCTCACACGTTAGTAAAGTAATGCTTAAAATTTTCCAAGCCAGGCTTCAGCAATGCATGAACCATGAACTTCCAGATGTTCAAGCTGGTTTTAGAAAAAACAGAGGAACCAGAGATTAAATTACCAACATCCGCTGGGTCATCAAAAAAGCAAGAGAGTTCCAGAAAAACATCTATTTCTGCTTTATTGACTATGCCAAAGCCTTTGACTGTGTGGATCACAATAAACTGTGGAAAATCCTAAAAGAGATAGGAATACCAGACAACCTGACCGGCCTCTTGAGAAAGCTGTCTGCAGGTCAGGAAGCAACAGTTAGAAATGGACATAGAACAACAGACTTTTTCCAAATAGGAAAAGGAGCATGTCAAGCTTGTATATTGTCACCCTGTTAATTTAACTTATATGCAGAATACATCATGAGAAACGCTGAGCTGGAAGAAATAAAGGCTGGAATCAAGATTGCCGGGAGAAATATCAATAACCTCAGATATGCAGATTACATCACCTTTATGGCAGAAAGTGAAGAGGAACGAAAAAGCCTCTTGATTAAAGTGAAAGAGGAGAGTGAAAATGTTGGCTTAAACCTCAAGATTCAGAAAACTAAGATTATGGCATCTGTTCCAATCACTTCAGGGGGAACAGATGGGGAAACAGTTAAAACATTGTCAGACTTTATTTTGGGGGGCTCCAAAATCACTGCAGATTGTGATTGCAGCCATGAAATTAAAAGACACTTACTCCTTGGAAGGAAAGTTATGACCAACCTAGATAGCATATTCAAAAGCAGAGACATTACTTTGCTAACCAAGGTCCGTCTAGTCAAGGCTATGGTTTTTCCAGTGGTCATGTATGGATGTGAGAGTTGGACTGTGAAGAAAGCTTAATGCTGAGGAATTGATGTTTTTGAACTGTTGTGTTGGAGAAGACTCTTGGGAGTCCCTTGGACTGCAAGGAGATCCAACCAGTCCATCCTAAAGGAGATCAGTTCTGGGTGTTCATCTGGGTGTTCACTGGAGTTTCACTGAAACTCCAGTAAAGCTGAAACTCCAAAACTTTGGCCACCCCATGTGAAGAGTTGACTCATTGTAAAAGGCTCTGATGCTGTGAGGGATTGGGGTCAGGAGGAAAAGGGAACAACAGAGGATGAAATGGCAGGATGGCATCACTGACTCAACGGATATGAGTTTGGGTGAACTCCGGGGGTTGGTGATGGACATTGAGGCCTGGAGTGCTGCAATTCATGGCGTTGCATACAGTCGGACATGACTGAGCAACTGAACTGAACTGAAAATATCCATAGCCCAGCAAAGAATTAAAATATGTTTATTATGGTCCATGTTATACTTCTAAAACCAAAACTAAACTTTGTTCCAGAGAAAAATTTTATCTTGAATAAAACTCTCAAAACTTATTGATAAATAAAATTTCTCTTACATTACCATGTACTTCAAATTTTGCAGAAAAAAAAAAATCAAGGTTTGGTGAAACTTTTTCTCTATTAGCTCCTATAATCACGTCATAGTAGCTAATTTATTCCAGTAAATGAAATACATCAGAAATAGAACACTACTTCATGAATTGTTTCCTTTATTGCAAATGACTATATTTGGTTTTCCTTCTGATTACCCAGACACAGACCATGAGGTGAGAATTTCTATGCAAATGTTTACTGTAGAAACACTTCCATTAAGAAACAGAAAGTTAGTGGAGAAAATAGGTCAAGAAGGGAAAGATACCAAATTAGAGTGAGTTTTCAAAATGTCTCAGTCTCAGCCCGTTCCCAAGGGGTACTCTGGAGTATAAGCTTCACTTTGTGGAATGATCTGACAAGAAAGAGAAATAGATTTTCATACTTTATGCACTTGCATGCTCTGATGAAGTAAACTCCCAGGCCTTTTGTAAACAAAAGTAGTTTCAGTAGCCAAAGAATATTTTCAAAAGGAAAGGATGCCAGGCAGGATTTTAGAAGCAAATTTGTATGAGAGCTGTATGTGGGGTTCAAACAATCAACAAGAGGGATGTAAGAGTATCTCGGCAGAGGATTGATCAATTCAGTTCAGTTCAGTCTCTCAGTCCTGTCTGACTCTGCAACCCCATGGACTGCAGCACATCAGGCCTCCCTGCCCATCACCAACTCCAGGAGTTTACTCAAACTCATGTCCATTGAGTCAGTGATGCCATCCAACCATCTCATCTTCTGTCCTCCTTTTCTCCTCCCATCTTCAATCACTCCAAGCATCAGGGTCTTTTCAAATGAGTTGGTTCTTTGTATCAGGTGGCCAACATATTGGAGTTTCAGCTTCAACATCAGTCCTTCCAAACAATATTCAGGACTGATTTCCTTTAGGATGGACAGGATGGATCTCCTTGCAGTCCAAGGAACTTCCAAGAGTCTTCTCCAACACCACAGTTCAAAAGCACCAATAGAAGATCAATAGTAGCCACTGAACATTTCGTGTGAGCATGTTCAGTCATGTCCACCTTTTTGCGACACTGTGCACTGTAGCCTGAAACACTCTGCCGTGGATTTCTCCAGGCAAGAATAATGAACTGGGCCGCCATTGCCTTCTCCAGGAGAACCTCCTGACCCAGGGATCAAACCCATGTCTTCCGCATGTCCTACAATGCAGGCAGATTCTTTACTGCTGAGTCATAGGGGAAGCCCAAACATTTGGTACAGGTGGCTTAATTTTCACAAGTTATACTCTTTCCAAAACTATAAAATGAAACATATTAATATCCTATATAATTGTCCCCAGAGTTTCTAAGAAAATATAAGAAAAAGAGATAATATTTCAATAGAGAAATGATTATCAGAGTCATATTTGATTTTCTCCAAGAGTTTCTTAAAAGAGTTATATGTACCACTGACACTCTAACTGTGTAGCTGATGGGCCCTTTCCAATCCCTGAACTGCAAGTATCATTCTGTCAAGAGATAAATAATGATGAAAGTAAGCATTTAGAAATAAGTCTAAGAATAATTTGTGGAATAATTTTTATATATCAGTTTAGTCAAATAACAATGAAAATAGAGCTCATATTTTGTTTGTTTTCTGTTCTCTATTTCACTTGTGGAGCAGTTTATTTTATTTTATTTTTATTTTATAGAAACACTTTTTCTGCCACAGGTCAGAAAATAAAAAAAGCTTATCCATCAACACAGAGAGTTTATAAGGTGAACTCTGGAGCACTGGACCACTCTTCTACGCTACCCACCTCTAATATCTCTAACATTTCTTAAATTGATTTTAAGTATTTACTTCTGGTAACAATTTTCTAGGACTGCGATAACAAAATCTCAAACCAATGAGTGGCTTAAAACAACAGAGATTTGTTCTTTCACAGTTAGTGAAATTATAAATCTGATAGAAAGGTGCCAGTAGGACCAGACTCCTTCTGCAGGTGCTAGGAGAAAATATTTACCTGCCTCTTTCAGGTTCCGGTAACTGTAGGCGTTACTTGGCTTGCAGCATCATACCTTCTATTTCTGCCTCTTCTTTCACATAATCACCTTCCCTTTGTGTCTGTCTATGTCATTTCATCTTTTTATCGGATTTAAGGCCCAGGCTAATCCAGTATGATTTGATCTTAATTCTTTACTAATATCTTTACAAAAACACTATTTACAAATAAGGTCACATTCTGAGATTACAAGTGGACATGAATTTGGGGGAGCATTATTCAAGCTACACTTTCCCAATTCACATTGCTCTTATCTTAATTTATACAATAGCCTTCACATTGCTAAGTCTAATGGTCAATTCTCAGTCCTTACCTTATGTCACATAGTCGTCGTTTTCTAAAACAGTTCTGTTTAAAATTGCTTTTCTGTTTAAAACTGTCGGGCAACATGGGGATTATGCTTACTCTCAAAAGTGTGTTAACTTGGATAACAACTTAACATGGTCACACTAACTTTAAGCAGGATTGCATATAGTTTATCACTCTCTTCTGCATGTATTTTCTCACTCTCATTTCTAGAATGACATAACAGTTTGATTTTCCTCCTACCTCACTAGTTTATCCTTCTCAGTCTCCTTAACTGATTTTTTCTCCTTCTTGATGTTGGTTTGCCTTAGTGTTTATTTATTTTTCTTTTCTCAATGAACACCCAACTTCTTTCTTTCTCTGCCTCTCAATTACATCATGATTTCCAGATTTAAATGTATCTATAGGCCCACTACTCCAAAATGTGTAGAGTCTGATTGACTCCCTGAAACTAAATTTGTAAATACAACTGATTACTCAATATCTCGGTGACTAACAACAAAAAAAAATATTTTGAAACTCTTAATGTGTGATTTTTAACAAATTATTTGAAACCCTAAATTTAGTTGAAAGCTTTTTTCATGTTCACCATGAAGAGGTATTTCTCCACCAAAAAAAAGAAAAAGAAAAGAAAAAGAAAAGGTCAGATAGACTTTATTGATTCTATGTATGAATGAAGACATGA
Organism: Ovis canadensis; assembly: GCF_042477335.2. Lineage (NCBI taxonomy): Eukaryota > Metazoa > Chordata > Mammalia > Artiodactyla > Bovidae > Ovis > Ovis canadensis. The sequence continues at coordinate 10,979,718 of NC_091255.1, forward strand.
AAAAATGTGAGGCAATTACAGTTAGAAAGTGTACTCAGAGGGAGAGGGAGAGGGTGGGATGATTTGGGAGAATGACATTCTAACATGTATACTATCATGTAAGAATTGAATCACCAGTCTATGTCTGACGCAGGGTGCAGCATGCTTGGGGCTGGTGCATGGGGATGACCCAGAGAGATGTTGTGGGGAGGGAGGTGGGAGGGGGGGTTCATGTTTGGGAACGCATGTAAGAATTAAAGATTTTAAAATTTAAAAAATAAAAAAAAATAAAAATAAATAAATAAATAAAAATTAAAAAAATAAAATAAAAGACACTTCGTCCTTGGAGGAAAAAAAAAAAAAAAGAAAGTGTTCCAAAGAAGACAGCTAGTCTCAGGTCAACAGGAGAGAAACATACCCTCTGTGTGCTTGAAACAGCAAAGAGGTCAATCTAACTGGAAAAGAATGTATAATAATTGAGAGCAAAGTAGCAAAGGGAAACATATCATGTGTAGAATTTTAGCATGTTGCAGGTAGTTTGGCATTTTCTCAGAGACACTGCAGCATTTTTTGACTTTTTTTCTTTTTCTTTTTCTTCACCAGTCCCCCAGGGGGCAGAGGTTTACTTGTTATTAAAGTATAACACATATACCAAAAATCAAATAGCAATACTCATAATAATAAGTTTGCATATTACTATATATACCTGAGTAACCAGCATCCTTACCAAAATAGAATATCATTACCACTATTCCGTAACCTCTACCCAAATCACATTGCCTCACTCTATGTCCCTAAGAATTAAAAAAAATAATAATCCTGATTTCTAACATGATAGATTTGAGAATAAATTCAAACAAATATAATATAAACAAATATAAGAAAGCTGTGGTACATATACACAATGGAGTATTACTCAGCCGTTAAAAAGAATTCATTTGAATCAGTTCTGATGAGATGGATGAAACTGGAGCCGATTATACAGAGTGAAGTAAGCCAGAAAGAAAAACACCAATACAGTATACTAACACATATATATGGAATTTAGGAAGATGGCAATGACGACCCTGTATGCAAGACAGGGAAAGAGACACAGATGTGTATAACGGACTTTTGGACTCAGAGGGAGAGGGAGAAGGTGGGATGATTTGGGAGAATGACATTCTAACATGTATACTATCATGTGAATTGAATCGCCAGTCTATGTCTGACGCAGGATGCAGCATGCTTGGGGCTGGTGCATGGGGATGACCCATAAAGATGTTATGGGGAGGGAGGTAGGAGGGGGGTTCATGTTTGGGAATGCATGTAAGAATTAAAGATTTTAAAATTTAAAAAATAAAAAACTAAAAAAAATAAAAAAAAAAAAAATAAAAAAAATAAATATAATACAGGTAAATGAAATCACATAGTGATACTTTTGGGCCTCTGACTTCTTTGGCCAGACTTCATGGAAAAGTCTTCAAGAATATGTCTTAATTTTGATTTACATTTCATTAAATCTAATCACTAGTTATTACAGAAATGTATGTGACAACTACAATGAGGTATCATCTCACAATCAGAATAAACATCATTAAAAAATCTACAACTAATGCTGGAGAGGGGATGGAGAGACAAGAATCATCCTACACTGTTGTGGAAAAGGTAAACTGGTATAGTCACTATGGAGAACAGTATGGAATTTCCTTTAAAAATGAAACTAGAACTACCATATGACCTAGAAATCCCACTCCTAGGCATATACCCAGAGAAAATCATAATTCAAAAATATATATGCATGCTAATGTTCAATGCAACACTATTTACAATACCCAAAACATGGAAGTAACCTGAATATCCATCAATGGAGAAATATATGAAGAAGATGTAGTATATCTATGCAATGAGCTGCTGCTGCTGCTGCTGGTAAGTCGCTTCAGTCATGTCTGACTCTATGCGACCCTATAGACGGCAGCCCACCAGAGTCTGCCATCCCTGGGATTCTCCAGGCAAGAACACTGGAGTGGGTTGCCATTTCCTTCTCCAATACGTGAAAGTGAAAAGCGAAAGTGAAATCACTGAGTCATGTCCAACTCTCAGCGACCCCATGGACTGCAGCCTACCAGGCTCCTTCATCCATGGGATTTTCCAGACAAGAGTATTGGAGTGGGGTGCCATTGCCTTCTCCAAATGAGCTACTACTCAGCCATAAAAAAGAACAAAATAATGCATTTTCAGCAACATGAATGGGTCTAGAGATCATCACACTGACTGAAGTAAGTCAGACAACAGAGAGAAAGGTAGCATATGATATGTGGAATCTAAAAAAAAAAAAAAGTATAAACAAACATTTACAAAACAGAAGTAGAATCAAAGATATAGAAAACAAACTTGAGGTCATCCAATCTGGGATAAGTTGAGTGACAAAACAAGACCAGTCAGAAGATTCAGATTTTTGGTTGACACATACACACTGCTGAACTTCTCTGATGGCTCAGATGGTAAAGAGTCTTCCTGAGACGCAGGAGACCTGAGTTCAGTCTCTGGGTTGGGAAGACTTCCTGAAGAAGGGAATAGCTACTCACTCCAGTATTCTTGCTTGGAGAATTCCATGGACAGAGGTGCACTACAGTCCATGAGATGGCAAAGAATTGGACATGACTGAGTGACTAGTAATTTCACTTTCATACACACTACTACATAATGTGTTCATTTCACATGCTAGCAAGGTAATTCTCCAAATCCCTCAAGATAGGCTTCAACAGTACATGAACTGAGAACTTCCAGATGTATAAGCTGGATTTAGTAAAGGTAGAATAACCAGATATCAAATTGCCAACATCCAAAGGATCATAGAAAAGGCAAGGGAATTCCAGAAAATTATCTACATCTGCTTCATTGATTACACTAAATAAAGCCTTTGATTGTGTGGATCACAACAAACTATGGAAAATTCTTAAAGACATGGGAATACCAGACCACTTTACTTGCCTTCTGAGAAACCAGTATGCAGGGCAAGAAGCACCAGTTAGAACTTGACATGGAAAAACAAATTGGTTCAAAATTGGGAAAGGAATACAGAAAGGCTATGCATTGTCACCCTGCTTCTTTATACTGTTGCAGAGTATATCATGCAAAATTCCAGACTGGATAAATCACAAGCTAGAATCAAGATTGCTGAGAGAAATATCAATAATTTCAGATATGAAGATGACAACACCTTTATGGAACAAAGTGGAGAGGAACAAAAGAGGCTTTTTATGAAAGTGAAAGAGAAGAATGAAAAAGCTAGCTTAAAAATCAACATTCAAATAACTAAGATCATGGAATCCAGTTCCATCACTTCATAGCAAATAGATGGGGAAAAAATGGAAAAAGTGGCAAACTTTATTTTCTTGAGCTCCAAAATCACTGTGGACACTGACTGTAGCAGTGAAATTAAAAGACACTTGCTCTTTGGAAGAAAAGCAATGCAAACATAGACAGCATATGAAAAAACAGAGGCATCACTTGGCTGACAAAGGTCTGTACAGTCAAGACTTTAGTTTTTCCAGTAGTCATACATGGATGTGAGAGTTGGACTGTAAAGAAGGCTGAGTGGCAAAAAATTTATTCTTTTGCATCATGGTGCTGGAGAAGTCTCTGAAGAGTCCGTTGGACAGCAAGGACATAAAAACAGTCAGCCCTAAAGGAAATCAATCCTGAATATTCATTGGAAGAACTGATGCTGAAGCTGAAGCTCCAATACTTTGGTCATCTGATGGGAAGAGCTGACTCATTGGAAAATACTTTGAATCTGAGATAGATTGAGATCATGATGAGAAGAGGGTGAGAGAGAACGAGATGGTTGGATGGCATCATTGACTCAATGGACATGAGTTTGAGCAAGATTTGGGAGACAGTGAAAGACAAGGAAGCCTGGCATTCTGCAGTCCATGGGGTTATCAAAGAGTTGGACATAACTGTGTGACTGAACAAATAAAATAACTATATATAAAATGGGTAACTTCTAAGAACTTGCTGTATAGCACAGAGAACTCTAGTCAATACTCTGTAATTGTCTATATGGGAAGATAATCTTAAAAAAAATAAGAAAAAGAAAGACTGTATATATTTATGTATGTAACTGATTCTCCTTGCTGCTGCTGCTATGGCACTTCAGTCGTGTGTCTGACTCATAGCAACCCCATGGACTGCAGCCTACCAGGCTCCTCTGTCCATGGGATTTTCCAGGCAAGAGTACTGGAGTGGAGTGCCATCGCCTTCTCTGGATTCTCCTTGCTATACATCTAAAATTAATGCAACATTTAAAATAAAATATTGTAAAGAATCCACTTGTCAGTGTAGGAAATGAAAGATAAGTGGGTTTGATCCATGAGCATGGAAGATTCCCTGCAGTAGGGTATGGCTATCCACTCCAGTACTCCTGCCTGAAAAATTCCGTGGCCAGAGGAGCCTGGAAGGCTACAGTCCATACAGCTGAAAAGAGTTAGTTATAACTAAGTGACTGAGCAGTCATTAATAAATTTTTTTAAACAGTGACGCCTCAGGGAAGCAGTAAAACTTTCTATGGATAACAGAAACATCCTACCCTAATTGTGGTGCTGTTGAAATGATTATGTGTATACATCTGTTAAGATTCATATAATTGTACACCTGAGAAGTGTGGATTTTAACACATATAAACTATATGTTAACAAACCGAACTTTAAAAAATGCACATTACTATTGGAATGTCATTAAGCTTTAGGAATTCAGTAGCAGGACTGATTTTCATGCTTATGTTTTACAATTAATGTGGGTGAACTGCTTCCCATTTGTCAACCATATTCTGTATTTTGAAGCTATTTCAGGTTATCTTTCACTTCTTTAAATTTTAAACTCTGGATCAGTTAATTATTTTTTAATCTATTTAGAGTATGTTGCTCCATAATAATGGATAAACAATTTGCCCTCGCCTGCCTAGCTGCATTTTAATACATGAAGGTAACAAGTAAAACCATTTTACTTAAAATGGCCATGGTTATGTTCAGCCCTGAAATTAATTTGTCCAGTACACTAATAGATTTTCAAGTTGCATTATTTTCTTTAATAAAACATAGACTAAGCTGAAGGTTTAGCTAATTCCTCATCATTTCGTGAACTCATCAGTCTTTTTATGTTGTTCTTCCTCACAATTTGCAGTTGCTCTCCATTGATTTTGACTACAGAAATTAGACCAAGATTTTGCGTTTTGTTTTTTGCAAAAAAAATATAATATTAAATTATTGGTTAAGATGCTGAAATATTAGACCTGCATGACTGAAGTACTGCAGAAAAATGAAAATCAGTTCAATTGCAGAATCTATTAATAAATAAATTTAAATGTAATTCAATTTCATAAAAGTGTTATGCATAAAATCGCCCCTAAGAATTATAAATAGATATTGTTTGTGATTTTGACTAATGAATATTTAAGAAAGTGTATTTTTGAAATCCTAGTTCTTTAATTTGTGTTGTGAATTTAAAGAATAATTTTCCTTTATTGGCAAGATTCTATAGCAATGGATTTAAAAGCCTCTATAGCAGTAGTTTAAAAAGGAAAAAGAAAAAAAAAAAAACACAAAAGAAGTGCAATTGCCAATTGCTATTTTGTGTGGAAGGCAAAAAAGTTTAAATTACATTTTTCTTTTATTTAACAAGCACAATTTAAATTTATGCTCTGCACAAAATGCTGTGCTGTCTAGGATGAGTAAAACTTCTGCCCTCCCATAGGATGCATCTAGTGGGATTGACTGATAAGTAAGTCACTGTACAAATTGAAATTCGATATGCTGTAGGAGTGCAGAAGATGGAGCAATCAATCCTGACTTGTGGGATAAGAAAGACTTTTCAGTTAGATCTTAAAAAGTGAGTGGGTTCCCAAATAGGAGAGGTAGAAAAAAACATTACAAATCGTGGTAAAACTAAAAAGATAAGAAACAACATTTTTTCAGGGGAAGAAAAATAATATACTGTGACATATGAAATATGTAACCATATAAGAAAAACTTTGTGTCTATAGGAAATTTAGTCCATAACATTAAAGGAAATTAAACCTCATAAAGAACCTGCCTGCCAATGCAGGAGATGAGACGTGGGTTCAATTCCTGGGTCAAGAAAATACCCTGGAGGAGGGTATGGCAACCCACTCCAGTACTCTTGGCTGGGGAATCTCATGGACAGAGGAGCCTGCAGGCTACACTCTACAGGGGAGCAAAGAGTCAGACATGACTGAAGTGAGCTAGCACTCAGAAGGAAAGTAAATATTCAGTGCTCATAGTTAGCTACTCTTCCACTTGTGATCATCTGTCCTATGTCTGTTTTTTTTTTTTTTTTCCCAGTAGATTCTGTCTTAATGAGGGAAAGAACAGTTTTGATATCACCAGAACTGATCACAGAGCATTGCATGTACTTGAAAGCTAATGAATATTTATTAAGTAAATGAGTTAAGGTCATAATAAGGCTTTTCATATATATTGTATGTTGCAAATGAGATACCGAACTGCACAGAAAGAAATTTAAAAAAAAATTTTTTTGAAGAAAGAGGTTAAATAACCCAAATCTCGCTTCAAAAATATCACATAAGGTTTACAAAATGGATTGTATAACATTCAGAAGAAAGTGGAGATGGGAGATCAGTCAGAAAATATTCAGTCTAGTTCACTTCAGTCACTCAGTTGTGTCTGACTCTTTGCTACACCATGGACTGCAGCACGCTGTCTTCCTGTCCATCACCAACTTCTGGAGCTTACTCAAACTCATGTCCATCACATCGGTGATGCCATCGAACCATCTCATTCCCTGTCATCCCCTTCTCCTCTCGCCTTCAATCTTTCCCAGCATCAGGGTCTTTTCAAACGAGTCAGCTCTTCGCATCAGGTGGCCAAAGTATTGGAGTTTCAGCTTCAGTATCAGCCCTTCCAATGAATATTCAGGACTGATTTCACTTAGGATGGACTGTTTGGATCTCTTTGCAATTCAAGGGACTCTCAAGAGTATTTTTCAACACCACAGTTCAAAAGCATCAATTCTTCAGCACTCAGCCTTCTTCACAGTCCAACTCTCACATCTAAACATGACCACTGGAAAAACCAATTTAGGCAGCATATTAAAAAGTGGAGACATTACTTTACCAACAAAGGTTCATCTAGTCAAATTTAAATAAGCAGGATGACATTATATAGCCTTGACATAGTCCTTTCCTGATTTGGAACCAGTCTGTTGTTCCATACCCAGTTCTAACTGTTGCTTCTTGACCTGCATACAGATTTCTCAGGAGACAGGTGAGGTGATCTGGTAATCCCTTCTCTTTATGAATTTTTCACAGTTTGCTGTGATCCACACAGTCAAAGGCTTTGACCTAGTCAATAAAGCAAAAGTAGGAGGTGATGGCACCCTACTCCAGTACTCTTGCCTGGAAAATCCCATGGACGGAGGAGCCATGGGGTCGCGAAGAGTTGGACACGACTGAGCGACTTCCCTTTCACTTTTCACTTTCATGCACTGGAGAAGGAAATGGCAACCCACTCCAGTGTTCTTGCCTGGAGAATCCCAGGGACAGGGGAGCCTTGTGGGCTTCAGTCTATGGGGTCGCACAGAGTCGGACACGACTGAAGCAACTTAGCAGCAACAGCAGTTTTCTGGAGCTCTCTTGCTTTTTTGATGATCCAGCAAATGTTAGCAATTTGATCTCTGATTCCTCTAACTTTTCTAAATCCAGCTTGAATATCTGGAGGTTCACGGTTTACGTACTGTCGAAGTAGGTGAGATGAAAATTGAGAAGACCATATGAATTAAAGATTAACATATAAGTATAATTAATAGAATTTGGAATGTAATTAGATGTGAGTGAGAGTTATACATCAATAGTGACTCCAAGAGTAATATTAATTGAAGATAGAAATAAAAGGAAATTGACAGTCTCTTAAAAAATACAAATTTAATTTTTAAAAGTCTTTCCTAAGCACTTTATCTTTACATATTAGAGCCCTGCAGTGCCAGTTGGAGGGAATGACACTAACTAAATAGTACCATGAACTTGACGTCTCTTTATATCAGTGGTTCTAGAAGTATAATCCTTGGTCTTTCAAACATTCCCCTCAAAAGTTATTAGAAATACAAATTATCAGGACTCAGCTCAGATTTACTTAGTCAAAAACCTTATGGATGAGTTTTAATTTGTGTTTTAATAATCTATTATGATAATTCTGGTATATGCTCAAGTCAGAAAAGCACTGCTTCATAGATTCTATGTACTTCTACCCTGAAACATAATTAGTTCAGAGAATGGCCCATCTCAATACATCAGGTTATTTAACATCTCTGTGCTTGAGAATCATTAGGGTGATTTAAAATAAAAATTGTATGATGTTGGACACTAAATTCAGCAAATCTGATTGGCAATAAAACATAGGGATAAAATTTTGGAATTTTCTAGTAATTCTGATAGGTATGATGTTATATATTTTAAGCCTATTTCAACTTTTACTTAAGATAATGTCATATACAAAAATATGTGGAATTGTTATACCTTTGTTTTATATTGCTAATGACTCTCTTAGGTTTAAAAATTTCTATTATTATTTTTACCATGAACATTATTGTACCATTTATTAACACTTCTAGACTAAATTTTGGTTGTTATTGATATTAATATTTAAAGGCTATTATCATTTTGTTCAGATCTGTTACTTTCCATTTTTCTCTAACATTTTAGTTTAAGTGTATTTTAGATGACAAAATTTAGCATACTTGTTTTCCTAAATGAGAGTCTGTTCTCTAACCAGTGAATATAAACCATTTACATTTACTAAGATTGCTAATGCAATTGTATTAATGTGAATCCTGTTTTACTTTATACTTACTGTACTTTTTATTTTCTTCCTTTTATTTCTTTTCAAATTTCTATTGGATCAGTCATATTTCTTTTCTTTTCCAATGACTTTTAGTTAGTCTTAGTTTTAAAGAGCTTGATTCAGTTATGATTGATGTACATTAACTACATATTTTTATTTTATTGCATTTTTAAAATAAATTTATTTTAATTGAAGGTTAATTACTTTGCAATATTGTATTGGTTTTGCCATACATCAACATTTATCCACCACAGGTATACACATGTTCCCCATCCTAAACCCCCCTCCCTCCTCCCTCCCTGTACCATCCCTCTGGGTCATCCCAGTGCACCACCCCCAAGCATCCAGTATCATGAATCGAACCTGTACTGGTGATTTATTTCATATATTATATTGTACATGTTTCAATGCCATCCTCCCTAATCATCCCACCCACTCCCTCTCCCACAGAGTCCAAAAGACTGTTCTATACATTTGTGTCTCTTTTGCTGTCTCGCATACAGGGTTATCCTTACCATCTTTCTAAATTCCATATATATGCGTTAGTATACTGTTTTGGTGTTTTCTTTCTGGCTTACTTCACAATGTATAATCAGCTCCAGTTTCATCCACCTCATTAGAACTGATTCCAATGTATTCTTTTTAATGGCTGAGTGATACACCACTGTGTATATGTACTGCAGCTTTCTTATCCACTCATCTGCTTATGGACATTTAGGTTGTTACTTCCATGTCCTGGCTATTATAAACAGTGCTGTGATGAACATTGGGGTACACATGTCTTTTTCAATTCTGGTTTCCTCTGTGTGTATGCCCAGCGGTGGGTCATTTAAATTGCTTGTATTTTTGTCTATTTACAAATTGTTGTACAAATATTTGTTTTCATTTATATTGCTTAAAAACAGTAGTGGAATGGATGGATATGATAAATGCTTGTATAAATTGTGAAGAAATTGCAAAACATTTTATAAGCTGATTATACCAATTTACAATACTTTTATAGCAGAGTCAGGGTTTTAGTTGCTCCATGTCCTTGTAATTCTTTTTAATTTTAGTTATTCTAATAGGTGCATAGTGGCATCACAATGTGTTTTTTAATTGGGCATCACTTCATTTCTTTACATAAGATCTGATTTTTGACTTACACACTTTTTTCTCTAAAGAAATTCTTTTAAATTTCTAAGAGGGCATGCTTACTGGCAACAAATTCTCTCAGGTTTTGCGAGAGCAAATCATTGCTTTCCACTTTGATTTTAAAGGATAGCTTCACAGGGCATAGAATTCTAGGTTAGTGTATTTTTTCTTTTCTTTTTTCTTCTTCTTCTTCTTTTTTTTTTTTTTTCCTCTTAACAACTTAAATATTTCACTCCTCTCTGCTCTTACTTGCATGATTTATGGAAGTCAGATACAATTCTTATTTCTGTGTTTTCTTCTAGTGGCTTTTCCAGGATTTTTTTTTTTTTTTTAAATCTTTGGTTTTCTGAAGTTTGAAAATGGTAAGTTCAGGTGTAGCTTTTATGGGCTTATGTTACTTGGTAGTCTCTGAGCTTTCTCAGTCTGTTATTTAGTGTCTAAAATAAATTTGGGTGAAATTCTCACTAATTTTTCAAATATTTCTGCTGCTCTTTTGTCTTCTTCTAATAGTCTCACTATATTGTATATATTATACCTTTAGATGTCTGAGAGTCCTTGGATATTATATTTGATTTGTTTTTAATTTGCTGCCTTTTTTTATCTTTGCTTTTCAGTTTTTAATATTTCTATTAAAATTTCCTCATGCTCAGAGCCTTTCCTTAGCTTTTTTCAGTCTGCTAGTAAGTCTTTCAAGGGTATTGATAATTTCTGTTAGTGTTTTGTGTTGTTTTTTTTTTTTAATTTCTAGATCTCTAGCATTTATTTTTGCTCTTTCCTTGGATTTTGCATTTCTCTGCATATATTTTACATATGTTTGTACATGATGTCTACTTTATCCATTCAAGATCTTAGCATATTAATCATGTTTTACATTTCTAAAATTCTAACATTCCTGCTATGTTTCATTCCAATGTTTCCTCTGTCTCTTCAATTTTTCTTTCTTTTTTTTTTTATTTTTGTAAATATCTGTTGATGGTCAGACATGATATATTGGATGAAAGGAACTGCTATAGTTGTTCTTTAGTAATCCTCTGAGTAGTAGGGGAAGAAAAATCATTTTACAGTTATATCATTGGATCTCAGTTTTCTGGTGAGCCTGAGCCTCTGGACTTGATCTATGCAAGTGTTTCTGTTTTTTCCTTCATTCTTTTGGGGAACAGGATTGATACATTGCACTTGAGTTTAGTATTTTCCTGCTCCCACATTAAAAATAATATTAATAATAAAATAAAAACTAGAATCAGCTGGAGTTGAGTATTTTTCTTCCCTTTTGTTAGTTAGGCTCTGATGATACTCCAACAAGTTAATATAGCTACCTATATAATATAGTTACCTAGCTTCCCTTGAGGTCACATCTTGTTAAGAAGAAAAAAGCACTTTAATCTAATGCTTAAAATAATTAATTTTCCTCTCTCTGTGTTCGAAGCACAAAGGGATTTTCCTCTATTTATTGTGGCACCTGATCAAGCTCCGAGAGGTAAATCTCACAGTATTATGGAGTTCCACCTATGACCTGGTTTTTCTGGAGTTTTTAATTCTCAGATTTGTGCACTCTGAGCCCTTAGCAACTTTTCAATTATACTTCATGTTATTGCACTCCACACTGGCTCTTGAGACAGTTTCTGCTCATGAGTTTACTCCTGTAAACTGTAACTCAGTTTTTCTTCTGTCAGTCTAACTAAATGGTTTTCAGCTTTGTTCACATTATTTTGTTAGATTTATACTTAAATATTTAACTTATTGTACTACTAAACATTTTTTAAAATTCAAATATCATTGTTCATTTCTAATATATAAGAAAGTAATTAAGTAAAACAAAGCAATCAAACTAAAATTTTATATACCAAACTTGTATGCTTTGATTTTTTTAATTGTACATTAATTCTAAGAGATTTTAAAAGCTATACATTTTTAAAGCTTTCTATGAAGACAATTAAGTCATCTGTGAGTAGCAAAAGTTTTACTTCTTTTTTTTGTGAAAAAAAATTAAAATGGAGGTCCAAGAAAATGCTCTAAAATGAAACTAAGAGGTCACTGAGGAAATATGACTTATACATATCTCAGCCTGGATGGAATCTGATCTTTGTCCACTTTTTGTCTTAGCAAAGACGTCCACAAGATCTGTCAGAAATGCAAGATACTTATTGGAACCTTGCCCTAATATAACTCATGTAAGCTTATATACATATCGATATTTACCCTAAAAAAAACAAAATGAAATGAAATGAGATTCATGAAGGACAGGCATGTCCTGCCTTGTATCAAAGTCAATTACAGCTCTCACTGGCAACTTTAACAATCTCATGATTTATTTATTATTATTATTTATTGTTATTTATTATTATTATTATTTTATTTATTTATTTATTTATTTATTTATTTATTTTGTCATTACAATTCCTTGACTCTTCCTCTTTCTTGGGGTACTTTTGTTTCTACCCAACCTGTGTCTACAGAATTGCAATTCTTAAGATCCCAAGTAAAACTCTTTGTTTTCTATTGTCTTGATACTAGTTATCCTTTGACATCACATGGTGTCAGAATGAGAATCCAAAGTGATTCACTTCTACCTCAGCACTGTTACAGATGGCACTGTCAATAGGCAGCTGCTACTCAGAACTCTGACTTCTTTAATACTTAGAAGCCCTACTCCTGTAAATTTCTATTGTACTGTCAAAAACTTGAAAATTTGTTGGTTCACTTGGGATCATTTAACACTCCTAAAGTAATCTATTTGCACACTCAAGTGAAACAAAAATACTATAGGAAAAGAAAACAAAAATAGTAAACATCTTTTGATCAGTATTTTGAGCCCTCCAAATGTAATAATGAATTGCTTCCATCAGAGAGACTAAATCACAACTATCTTAAAAGATTTCCAAATTAGAAAAATCCTCTCAAGCTCTGAGAACTCTCTCTGCTCCATCCTCTTCCTCTAAATATCCACCACAGTGTTCTCCTCCTTGCTATTCATCTGTTTCTGAATTTCCTTTTATAGCACCAAGATTTTAAATACTTATTCTATTACATATTTGTCCCTTGCGTCCCCCTTGAATACCAAACTCCATAGATACTGAAGTCCCTTACATAAAATGGCACAGTGTTTACATATAACGTAAGTACATCATCCTCTTATTTTAAATAATCTATAAATTACTTATAGTACTTTACACAATATAAATGCTTATAAATTGTTATACATAAAAATGTAAGTATTATGCAAACTGTTGCCAGCATGCAGCCAATTTATGTTTTGCTTTTAGAAGCTTTCTAAAAAAAAATATTTGTTTCTCCAAATATTTTTGATCTGTAGCTAGTTAAATTCATGGAGGTGGTACTAGTAGATAATGTGGGCTTAACGAATATATTGCCCCATTACTCACTCTCTCTCTCTCAGTGATTCTCTGAAGAATTATTAGGTATAAAAATAATGTTATAGAAATGGGCACATACTTGCTGTTTCCAGGAGCTAAGGAGGAGGGGAAGATGAAAGGATACTAGATTTGGCTATAACAAGGTGATATAAAGGATCCTTGTGGTGATGGGAATGTCCCATGCCTTGGCAACATCAATATATATGCTGTTGCCATGCTGTGCTCATTCAGCTCTGTCTGAATCTTTGAAAACCCATCCTTGCAATGGACTGTAGCCCACAAGGTTCCTCTGTCCATTGAATTTTCCAGGCAAAAATACTGGAGTAGATTGCCATTTCCTATTCCAAGGTAACTTCCTGACCCAGGGATCAAATCCATGTCTCCTGCATCTCCTGTGTTTGCAGGCAGATTCTTTACCACTGAGCAACCTTGAAGCCTTTAGCTATAGATAGATAGATAGATAGATAAACCTGAAAATCTTTAAGAACTTGAAAATCCACTGACCATTTGGGGACTCACTTGAAACTCCTAAATTAGTCTATTTTCACAGTCACTCATTTGATGACAGGGTTTTTAAAATGAAATGCATTCTTGAGGTTCACTAAGCAACATTCTAACAGAGCAAAGGAATCTCACTTAAGTTTAAAAAATCCTAGAACAAGTGTCTTGATGGATTTTTCCTTCCTGCTACTAAATGTTGTTGCTGAGCCATGAAAGATGCCAGGATTCTTGACCTCTGGAGGAGAGGAATTCAGTCCGGGGCTGGTGACAAGGCTTGATTGCTCATAGATTTTGTGTAATAAAGTTTTATTAAAGTATGAAAGAGATAGAAAAAGCTTCTGACCTAGACATCAGAAGAGGGCAGAAAGAGTGCCCCCCCTTCCCCCGCTAGTCTTGAGTTAGATGTTATATAGCTACTAGCAGGCTGCTAATTAGAGAAAGCAAATGTCTCAAAACTCAGAGTGGCACCAGGCCCCTCACCCACAACATCTATTTTGAGATAACATTGGCACAAGGTGAGTCATCCCGGGCCATAAAACTTTTGACATGAATCTTGAAGAAAGGCAAATTTCCAAGCAAACATATAGTTTCATTAACATAGATTAGGAGAGCAATGTATGAGGTAAACATACTGGTTTATTGAGCCCTTGTAGGTTCTGAGTCTTAAGCAGAACTGACTTGAAGAAAGACAGAGTATAGGGTAAATACATAGTTCATTAACATAGCTTAAGAAAAACATTTCCATAAGAAAAATGTATTGGTTAACTTAAGGTTTGAGAAAAGTTAAGCTCAGGTGGAATCAGATATCATCACGGGGAAGGCAATGGCACCCCACTCCAGTACTCTTGCTTGGAAAATCCCATGGATGAAGGAGCCTGGTATACCACACTCCATGGAGTCGCGAAGAGTTCGACATGACTGAGCGACTTCACTTTCAACTTCACTCTCATGCATTGGAGAAGCAAATGGCAACCCAGTCCAGAGTTCTTGCCTGGAGAATCCCAGGGATGGGGTAGCCTGGTGGGCTGCCGTCTATGGGGTCTCACAGAGTTGGACACAACTGAAGCGACTAAGCAGCAGTAGAAGCAGCAGTAGGTGTCATCATGGCAACACAGAATTTTAAGAGAAATCTCTTTAATTTTGTTCAGAGAAGGGAAAAAAAAAATCTGATCCTTGTAGTTCGTTTTCTCCCACCTCTTAAAAGAGATAAAAAATTGTCTAATGCTTCCAGCCTATTTCCTCCATTTGGAGACCCTTGGCCTTCCTGTCTGTTACCCTCACAGTACTCTCATGAACTGACACAATATTCTTTCACAATTTACTTCCCATGTTGCCAACCGAGGCCTCATTTAGTAGACTCCTATCATTTCTATCTCTGAAATACAAAAGCACTTATCTGCCCCATAATTTCTAGGGGGGAAAATTCCTCAGAGGATTTTGTTTGGGGGTTATGCACATATTCATTAACACTAAAGACTAGTCGCATTACCACTTTTTAACCACTGTGTGAGTGTCTATCGCTCAGCCATGTCTGTCTCTTTGCAACCCCATGGACAGTAGACCACCAGTCTCTGTCCATGGCATTTCCCAGGCAAGAATACTGGAGTGGGTTGCCATTTCCATCTCCAGGAGATCTCCCTGACCCAGGAGTTGAACCTGGGTCATCTACATTGCAGGCAGTCTTTATCATCTGAGCCACCAAGGAAGCCTTTTTATCACTGGTCAATAGAATATATATATATATATACATATATATATATATATATATATATATATATATATAGTAAAAATTAGGAAGCAACTAATAAATGAAACTTAAGAGGCTTTTAAACCCATCTTAGTTTTGTAAAATATGTATGCATATGTGTGCATATATATGTATATATTTATATATTTTCATACATTCATTTGAATATATATATATTCATTTTCCCCTAAAGATTTTTGTTTTTAATTTCCCCTAAAGGTTTTAAATCTCCTAAAAATTGAGTAGGTAACTTCTAGCTACTTTTCTGATCAGATAAAAAATCAGAAATTTAAATCATCAAGTATGGTTGCTGCTCAGTTGCTCAGTCATGTCTAACTCTTTGCAACTTCATGGACTGCAGCATGCCAGGCTTCCCTGTCCTTCACTGTCTCCCAGAGTTTGCTCAAACGCATGTCCACTGAGTCAGTGTTGCCATCTAAACATATTATCCTCTGTCGTCCCCTTCTCCTCTTGCCCTCAATCTTTCCCAGCCTCAAGGTCTTCTCCAATGCATCAACTCTTTGCATTAGGTGGCCAAAGTATTGGAGCTTCAGCTTCAGCATCAGTCCTTCCAATAAATATTCAGGGTTGATTTTCTTTAGGATTGACTGCTTTGATCTCCTTGCTGTCCAAGAGACTCGCAAGGATCTTCTCCAGCACCAGTTCCAAAGCATCAATTCTTTGGCTCTCAGCCTTCTTTACGGTCCAACTCTCACATCCATACATACATAACTACTGGAAAAAACATAGTTTTGACTAGATGGGCATTTGTCAGTGAAGTGATCTCTCTGCTTTTTAGTGCATTCTATGTTTGCCATAGCTTTTCTTTTAATGAGCAACTGTCTTTTAATTTCATGACTGCAGTCATTGCCCATGGTGATTTTGGAGCTGAACAAATAAAGTTTGATACTTTTTTTCATTTTCTCCCCATCTATTTTGATGAGGTGATGGTACTGAATACCTGTTCCTCAACCAGGGATCACACTCCGGTCCCCTGCATTGGGAGCACTGAGTCTTATCCACTGGACCACCAGGGGAGTTCCTTCTACACATGTGGCTTGAGCTAAACTGATGGGGAGGGAGGTGGGAGGGGGGTTCATGTTTGGGAATGCATGTAAGAATTAAAGATTTTAAAATTTAAAAATAAATAGATAAATAAATAAATAAATACAGCTGACCACTCCATATCAAAGTCAGATCATTTTAAAGAGAATATCTATCTTCCACTTAATGATAAATCTAAGTCAAATTTGGGCCAAAAATATTGTATGAAAATTTAGCAAAAATCTCAGAAATTAATCTCCTCCTGACCTCCCACATATTGAAAAGATGGTCCCATTTGAACCACAAGAAAAAGGATGCAAGTCACAGCCAAAAGTAGAGTTCTGGATAAAAACTTTTTATTTGCCACAAAAAGAAGCACAGAAAATTCTTTTCCATTAATTATAGAACATAGTACTGCTTCAAAACACTAATTAGTTTGTGATATCTCTCTAGGGCAGGGATTCACAACTATATATAACCAGCATCTCCTTTCTAGTGCAAATATTTAGAGAAATTATGTTTTACTTTCTTGAATAAATGCCACCTTTTCAAATCAATATAACTTAATTGTATGTAACATGACAAATCAGTAAAAAGTACAATTTATAATTCATTGATACATATTTAAATATGTAAATACTCAGGTATTTAGATTCAATAATAAAATCATTTTATTAGATTTTACTGGATTGCATAATAAAATATTCTGAATTTTAAACTGTGAATGTAAAAGTTTGGATTCCTCTTTAACACAGACTTAGGTTCTAAATTCAGATAATTATACTAGATATTTCACATGCATAAATGTCTATTGAAACATTTACAATGCATATAGTATACAAGACAGTTACTCATTATTATGTTTGTTCTTTGCATTGTAGAATATCTAACATTTTTGGCACCTGCTCACTTCTGCAAATTTATTTCCTAACATTGTAGCAATAAAAACGTCTCCACCGAAATCCAAGACAATGTAACTTCCCCTCCGAGAAATACTGCCTTTACCGTTTGAGTGTACAGGAACATCTGGAGGGATATCCTTGTTATCACAGTAGGAAAAGACAGCCAGGATTCTTTACTACTAGTGAATGTCAACTGGAGTGGATGGAGGAAAAGAACAAGAGATACATAAACTCTTGAGAGACAATAAGAAAGACTTTCAGAACATTGAAGCAAAAGATTGATAGGAGCTTCAGGTTGCACCGAGTAGTGATTCTAATTTTATTCAAACACATAGGATGGTAAGTATACTCTCCTATACATTTATATAGAAAATCATTATCTATATGTTGTCTACCTGGAAGAAGGATTTGTGCATTCATGCTAACCCATATAATTTCAAAGGCATAAATGGATAGACATATAATTTAATCTTATTCAATCAATATTTATAGAGAACTTATTTTACATCAATTATCAGGTTATATCAGTTCAGTTCAGTTGCTCAGTCATGTCCGACTCTTTGTGACCCCATGGACTGCAGTATGCCACGCCTACCTGTCCATAACCAGCTCCCAGGGTTTACTCAAACTCAAGTCCATTGAGTCGGTGATGCCATCCAGCCATCTCACCCTTTGTCGTCCCCTTCTCCTCCCGCCTTCAATCTTTCCCAGCATCAAGGTATTTTCCAACGAGTCATTTCTTCACATCAGGTGGTTTCAGCTTCAACATCAGTCCTTCCAAACAATACTCAGGACAGATTTCCTTTAGGGTGGACTGTTTGGATCTCCTTGCAGTCCAAGAGACTCTCAAGAGTCTTCTCCAACACCATAGCTCAAAAGCATCAATTATTCGGCACTCAGCTTTCTTCATAGTCCAACTCTCACATCCATACATGACTACTGGGAAAATCAAAGCCTTGACTATACAGACCATTGTTGGCAAAGTAATGCCTCTGCTTTTCAATATGCTGTCTAGGTTGGTCATAAATTTCCTTCCAAGGAGTAAGCGATTTTAAATTTCAGGGCTGCATGAAATGTCATAGCTGCATTAATCTCACCATCTGCAGTGATGTGGGAGCCCCACAGAATAAAATCTGTCACTGTTTCCACTGTTCCGCCAATTATTTGCCACGAAGTGATGAGACCAGATACCATGATCTTAGTTTTCTGAATGTTGAGCTTTAAGCCAACTTTTTCACTTTTCTCTTTCACTTTCACCAAGAGCCTCTTTTTCAGTTCTTCTTCACTTTCTGCCATAAGGGTGATGTCATCTGCATGTCTGAGGTTACTGATATTTCTCCCAGCAATCTTCATCTAGCCCAGCTTTTCTCATAATGTACTCTGCATACAAGTTAATAAGCAGGGTGACAATATACAGCTTTGGCCTACTCTTTTCCTCATTTGGAACCAGTCTGTTGCTCCAAATCCAGTTCCAACTTTTTCTTCCTGATGTGCATACAAATTTCTCAAGAGTCAGGTCATATGCCCTGGTATCCCCATCTGTTTAAGAATTTTTGGTGATGCACAAAGTCAAAGGCTTTGCCATAGTCAATAAAGCAGAAATAGATGTTTTTCTGGAACTCTCTTGCTTTTGGGATAATCCAATGGTTGTTGGCAATTTGATCTCTGGTTCGTCTACCTCTTCTAAAACCAACTTGAACATCTGGAATTTCACGGTTCATGTAATGTTGAAGCCTGGCTTGGAGAAGTTTGAGCATTACTTTACTAGCATGTGAGATGAGTGCAACTGTACGGTAGTTTGAGCACTCTTTGGCCTTTTTTGGCATTTCCTTTCTTTTGGATTGGAATGAAAATTTACCTTTTCCAGTCCTGTGGCCCCTGCTGAGTTTCCCAAATTTGCTGGCATATTGAGTGCAGCACTTTCACAACATCATCTTTTAGGATTTGAAATAGCTCAACTGGATATATAAATTCATTTATATAGCTCAGGGTATATATAAATGAAACCAAAACCTTGTCTTAGGGAGGATGAAATTTTCTTCTATCCTAATTTTGCTGGTCTAATTATTAAATTGGCATGAGACAGACTAACAGAAGAAAATTAAAGAATAGCTTAATAACATGTATACATGTGCCAGCTACAAATTGGCAGTTGCCATTGACCCTTGTCAACTATCCACACAAGGATGAAATCATGTGCTTTTGCAGCTGCTGATTTTCAACAGCCCCTGAAAGGAGCAGAGAATTGGAGAGCAGAAATGAACCACTCTGTCCTCTGCCTTGTACTGGGCAAGAGTGAACTCTTTAGTCTCCAATAACTTTTCTAAATATTTCATAAAATTGACTTTCAAAGTTTGCTAACATTGTGTTCCCCTCTTCCTTTCACAGTTTCTGTGCCTTAACTATACCAGTTGGTTTTCTCAGTGCTTGTCCTAAAGTTTTCCTCCTCTATTTTCTAGTCCCCAGCCAGAATTTCTCTTTTTACATCACCCTATATATCAATGTATCCCTGGAAAATGAAATGGCAAACCACTCCAGTATTCTTGCCTGGAAAAATTCCACAGACTGAGGAACCTAGAGGGCTATAGTCCATGGGGTTGAAAAGAGTTGGCCACAGCTGAGCTACTGAGCACATATATCAATGTATAACAGTTTGACTATAATTTCAATAGTATATTGTATACTTGACATTTGCTAAAAGTTAGATCTCAAGTCTTATCACAGTAAAAATTTTAAAAAGAAAATGGTAACTATTTAAGGTCATTGAGTTACATGGCTTGATTATGATGAATATTTCACAATGTATATATATATGTATATATCAAATAACTAAATTGAACATGTTAAATATGTACAATTTTAATTATCAAGTATACCTCAATAAATCTGGGAAAAAATTAAAATTTGACAAAATTAAGACCAATATATTTTGAGAATTCCTTCAACTGTTCTTTTAAGAAAAGGCTTGATTAAAAAATAAATTAATTAATTAATGACATCACATACAAAAAAAAAAGAAGAAAAGTCTTGACACATGGATTTTCTATGAACAAAATAATTTCTTTGTGTTCAATATAGGTTTGCTGCTGCTGCTAAGTCTCTTCAGTCATGTCCAACTCTGTGCGACCCCATAGATGGCAGCCCACCAGGCTCCCCCATCCCTGGAATTCTCCAGGCAAGAACACTGGAGTGGGTTGCCATTTCCTTCTCCAACCAATATTGGTTTATTGCATATATAAAGAAAATATCCTTTACTATCGCCTAAAAATGTAAATTTAGTGGTGCAGCATAAAAAGAAAAAAAAAATAATTCAATTGTTCCTTATCACTTTAATATGGCCTAGATGGAAGTGGTAAAGGAGCTATCCTGATTATACCTGCCTCTAGGCACGGTGAATACTGGCCTAGAAAACCATTTTTCACTAAAACACATTTGGCGTGGTGGCGGGGCGGGGGAGGAGATGACATTGCAAGCTGCTTATTTACCTTTTGTGTTTCCTACACATGCAGATCCATTGTTAAACCAATTAAATTACTCTCTTTCTCTTTCATTTATGCAATGAGCTGTAGGGTAAAGTTTATCTGAAGCTGGTGAACAAAAAAAAAATATGGATTTTAAGGAATTCTCCCACCTGATACATTATAATAAAACATTTGAAAGTTGGTTTTAATAGTCACTGGAGTTGAATTTCACCTCTGCTTATTGAATTATTTCTATTTCAATGATCTTTATGATTTCCATACCAGGAATATAGATGCCACATGCAAAATAATTTATTAATGAGAGTTTCTTTCTTTCTTTTCTTTATTTTATTTATTTATTTTTTCATGAAATGGGATTGTTTCAAAATACTCTTTTAGGAGGCTTTTAAAACCACCTTGGAAACATTCAGTGTAATTCCATCTATTTGTTAGTTGCTAAGTCATGTCTGACTCCTTGTGACTCTATGGACTGTACCCTGCCAGGTTCCTTTGTCCATGGTATTCTCCAGACAAAAATACTGGAGTGGGTTTCCATGTCCTTCTCCAGGAATCGAACTTGGATCACTTACATCTACCTGTATTGGCGAGTGGGTTCTTTACCACTAACACCACCTGGGAAACCTCTGAATACTTCCTAACACTGTACAACTAAATAAATAAATAAATAAACTCAAAATTGATTAAAAACTTAAGTATTAGGCCAAGAACTATAAAGTTCTTAGAGGAAAACATAGGCAGTACATTTATTGACATAGATCTCAGCACGATTCTCTCTGACTCACCTCCTAGATTAATGGAAATAAAAACACAAATAAGCAAATGGGACCTAACAAAACTTGAAAGTTTTCCACAACAAGGAAAGCATATGCAAAAGGAAAGCACAGTCTTCAGAATGGAATAAAATAATAGCAAATAAAACAACTTACAAAGGGTTAATTTCCAAATGTACAAGCAGCTCATGTAACTCAATACCAGAAAAACATAAAAATCAATCAAAACATGGGCATATCAAACAGACAATATACATGGCCAATAAACACATGAAAAGATGTTTCAATATTACTCACTATTAGACAAACACAAAATTACAGTGAGATGTCACCTTGTACCAGTTAGAATGGCCATCATCTAAAAATCTATAAACAATAAAAGCTAGAGAGGATGTGGAGAAAAGGGAACCCTCTAACACTGTTGGTGGAAATGTAAACTGATGTAGCCATTGTGGAAAATAGTATGGAGATACCTTTAGAAACTGAGAATAAATCTACCACCTGATTCAGCAATTCCACTACTGGGCATGTACCCTGAGAAAACTACAATTCTAAAAGATACATGTACCCTAATGTTCACTGTAGCAATGTTTACAATAACCAGGACATGGAAGCAATCTAAATGTCCACTGAAAGAAGAATGGATAAAAATGTTTGGGTACATTTATACAATGAAATATTACTCAGACACAGAAAGGAACAAATATGAATCAGTTATAGTGAGGTGGATGAATCTAGAATCTCTTATACAGAGTGAAGTAAATCAATGTTACATAAATTAAATCAATGAAGTAGGCTTCAGAGACAAGAAAACACCAGGCCTCTGATTTTGCTTCTAACCTACATGGACAATGTGCTGACTATGTGCCTGAGAATGCATGTATTGTTACTAGTAATCCATGGAGACTATAGATAAGAGTGGGTGGATCTTGAAGCTGATGAGCCCCCTGGAGGGCATCTGGCCAATATCTGGTACTTAACATTTCAAGACTTTCAGTACAAAACAAGATTGTAAAAAAATATTAGCCTAAAATCAGAGCTGCAATATAATTGCAAACTGATGATGATAGTTTCTGGCCCAGAAATATAAGTGGGAACGCCCCAAAACTGACATCTGCAATCTCACTAATGAAGTGGACACACTGCCCAGGACTTTTTCCCAAAAGGAACTCCAGATTGCTGCCACAAGGGACTTCCCAGAGTTGTCTGTATCCAGATATCAGTCAGTGATGTAAGTGCTGTTACTCTCCTTTATGATTTCTGTTTCTCTTTTAATGATTGTATATTGAAAGTAAGTTAAATAATTTTTATTACACATTGAATTTATTTATTTGGGTGTAATTAGTGGTTTATTTTGTTAAAGAATCTTTCAAACCTAAAACAAAAGTTTAAACTTTCAACAAAACAGACAGAAAGAGAAAAACAAGTATTGTATATTAATGCATATATATAAGATCAAATTGCTACCATCCACTGGATCATGGAAAAAGCAAGAGAGTTCCAGAAAAACATCTATTTCTGCTTTATCGACTATGCCAAAGCCTTTGACTGCATGGTTCACAATAAACTATGGAAAAATTCTGAAAGAGATGGGAGTCCCAGGCCACCTGACTTGCCTCTTGAGAAACCTATATGCAGATCAGGAAGCAATGCTTAGAACTGGACATGGAACAACAGACTGGTTCCAAATAGGAAAAGGATTATGTCAAGGCAGTATATTGTCACCCTGCTTATTTAACTTATATGCAGAGTACCTCATGAGAAACACTGGGCTGGAAGAAGCACGAGCTGGAATTAAGATTGCTGAAAGATATATCAATAACCTCAGATATGCAGATGACACCACTCTTATGGCAGAAAGTGAAGAGGAACTAACAAGCCTCTTGATGAAAGTGAAAGAGGAGAGTGACAAAGTTGGCTTAAAGCTCAACATTCTGAATACTAAGGTACTGGCAACTCTTCCCATCACATCATGGGAAATAGATGGGGAAACAGTGAAAACAGTGTCAGACTTTATTTTTGGGGTCTCCAAAATCACTGCAAGTGGTGATTGCAGCCATGAAATTCAAAGATGCTTACTCCATGGGAGGAACGTTTTGACCAACCTAGATAGCATATTCAAAAGCAGAGATATTACTTTGCCAACAAAGGTCAGTCTAGTCAAGGCTATGGTTTTTCCTGTGGTCATGTATGGATGTGAAAGTTGGACTCTGAAGAAAGCTGAGCGCTGAAGAATTGATGCTTTTGACCTGTGGTGTTGGAGAGACTCTTGAGAGTCCCTTGGACTGTAAGGAGATCTAATCAGTCCATTCTAAAGGAGATAAGCCCTGAGATTTCTTTGGAAGGAATGATGCTAAAGCTGAAACTCCAATACTTTAGCCAACTCATGTGAAGAGTTGAGACATTGGAAAAGCCCCTGATGCTGGGCGGGATTGGGGGCAGGAGGAGAAGGAGACGACAGAGAATGAGATGGCTGGATGGCATCACCGACTCGATGGATATGAGTTTGAGTGAACTCCGGGGGTTGGTGATGGACACTGAGGCCTGGCGTGCTGCAATTCATGGCATCTCAAAGAGTTGGACACGACTGAGCAACTGAACTGAACTGAACTGATGGGATCTTGTAAAATTGTACTGCTGAACTTAGTAGAGAATGATCTTGTGGATACAGTTGGGGAAGGTGAAGATGTGATGAGTTTAGATTATGTATTGACATATATACACTATCATGTATAAAACAGATAGTGGGAAGTTTTAAAACAACACGGAGAGTTCAGCCTGGTGCTCTGTCATGACCTATACGTGCGAGATGGGGGAGGGGAGGGAGGCTCAGAAGGGAAGGGATATATATATATATATATATGACTGATTCGCTTTGTTGTATGTTAGAAATCAACATGAAATTGTAAAACAATTTTTCAGCAATTAAATCCTAAATAAAATGTACATGAAAAAAATAATTTGAGGGGCTTGTTTAATTAAAAGTTAATAAGTGAGCAATTATATGTTTTGGGGCTGAATGTACTTCATTATCCATTTGTTTGTGGTGTATAAGATATATGCTTAAATGCTTATACGTGGATAAATTATATCCCTTTGGTAATATTGTTTATCCTCCCCAAAATGATGACCAAGATCTCCTGGAATGTTCATGCCTTATAGATGGTGAGCTTTCAAGATCTAACTAAAGGGCTTAGCTGTTTTAAAATCAAGTAAGTGTATCTGCCAGAGTAAGCTCACCTCCTGCACTGACATGTTTTTCTAAGACTAACCTGGCTATTTTGTGCATTATAACATAGGTAAACACATAGGCCAACCAATATACATTAATTGCTCATCATAACATTTAGAAAGATAAGGTTGTGATAGAAGAAAATTTCTTGCTAAGCGATATAACTGGAAAAGAGTTGCTGGTGAAACTTAGCAAATTGCCACTTAGGTCATTGGAGCATAAATAGCTTTGTGACTATTCCAATGAGTGTCAGACAATTGCCACCTGAGTTCTTCTGACAAAACTAAAATAGACTGTCAAAGCTTTCCCTTTCACCCACAAACTAGAACAGTGCTATTTCAGAGTGAGAAAACATACACATATTACATAATAGCTTGGCAATATATCAGCTTAGGGGAATGGAAAATAGTTGATATTGTAAAGGGTGGCAAACTTTAGGACACTTTTGAATAAAACAGTTTAGGTAACTTCTTTGGAAGGTTCCTGCTCTTGCCCAGCCAAAAGTCTGACATTTTGTACCAAGCTTCTATTTTAATTATCATCACTGAGTACATTAACTCCTAACTCTTGAATAGCATAACTCTTCAACAAAGTTCCCCACTTAAAGTCTATCTTGTAATTTGCAGGTGATGACTCTCTTTGCTCTTTATGGGTAAAGAAAATGATAGTTCTAATGAGTATACTTGTATGATGTCTAGGATCTGACTCCCAACTTCCTGACACTTCACATGCACTTCAACATAAGAATTCAGTTGTGTTAGATGGTTCTAGGAAAAGCTCTATTTGGTGAATCACTTTTTTTTTTGTTTGTTTTAATGCCATTTTCCTGGCTTTCAGTTGAAGAAATATCTACCACAAAGAAATTACACTGAAACAGGTAACTTCCAATAATGCCTCAGTATCAGTTACCTCAAATCCAAACACCTTGGCCTGGATGTCATTTTCTTTTTTCCCTACCCTCATCATCTGACTCAGTTTTTTAGTACTGTCACTTCATTGTATCATGTGTTTATGCTTGAAATAACATATTTCCTTAGCCCAATTCAATTTCAATGTGACAAATGTTTTAAATGGACTTTCAGTAAAATCTGAATCTATCTTGCCCTTTGCTAATTAATTGCATGTCTTTTACTCAAAATCTCACTCAAGTCTCATTTCTTCTATGAAATTTCCTTACATGGAGCCTAATTCTTTTCTAAGTATTCACTCTGTAATTCTCTCCCCACTGCTTCATACTCCAAGTGAAGTCTGAATTTTTCTTCCTCTTTTCCATAGTCGAATCAGAGAAGGTTAAGTGGAGGACATAGACACTAGTTGAGGCCTTATATCCTCCACTTAACCTTCTCTGATTCGATGTTCATTGATTATTTTTTCCTCTGATATCCTTTTATATTTTTGTTAAGATGTATTTACTCATTGGCTATAATATCTATATTTCTATTTCCTTTAGAATAAGTATAACTCATAGCCTATAATGCAGAAGGAAATGGCAACCCACTCCAGTATTCTTGCCTGGAGAATCCCAGGGACAGAGGAGCCTGGTGGGCTACATACAGTCCACAGGGTCACACAGAGTCAAATACAACTAAAGTGACTTAGCAGCAGCAGCAGTAGGATAACCTATAAAAAGACAAAAAGAAGGAACACAAAACATACAAAATGATTAACTAATGAGGAAGAGTAAGAAAGAAAAGAGGGAAAAAAATGGTAAGAGAAAGGGACCCAATCTGTGGAAACCTCAGAAATAAAAACCACCATATAAGCAATGATATTCTTTGAATCTCAATATTAGTTCTGTCACTTCAAACTTACATATGAGGAAATGAAAATGGTATCTGTGATTTTTAGACAAAGCCGAAGTTGAATGTGCATTAAGAACTGTTCAGAGTCATTAAGATCTTAAATTTCAAATCAATTTGACTTTTTCACTATTGCATATTCCCTACACAAGTCATTTTATAGATTAATTATTGCTATTTTTGTGTCTGTAGGCTGCCTTTTAAAGGATCATTTGCAATATTTGAATGGGTTATGAAATGGAAGCTATGATACTATTTTTTGGGGGTTGATAACATTATTATTTGTATTTAATTTAGCTTCTGCTACTAAGTGAAACAGGAGGGAAGGGAATAGGCCAACCTTTGAAAGAATGATATAGCCTGACACACATAGCCTGGCACGACATAAATTGTATAGATCAAAAAGGTCCAAGATGGCAGGCAAGTCAACTTGACTAGAACTTGATTTTTGATATAAGCTGCTGCTGCTAAGTCACTTCAGTCATGTCCAAGTCTGTGCGACCATATAGACGTCAGCCCACCAGGCTCCGCCGTCCCTGGGATTCTCCAGGCAGGAACACTGGAGCAGGTTGCCATTTCCTTCTCCAATGCATAGAAGTGAAAAGTGAATGTGAAGTCGCTCAATCATCTCTGACTCTTCGCCATACCATGGACTGCAGCCTACCAGGCTCCTCTGCCTATGGGATTTTTCAGGCAAGAGTACTGGAGTGGCGTGCCATTGCATATAAGCTCATTTTAACAAGTCAGCAAGCTAATTGACACACCCAGATGCCCCATGACAGTTTCAAGGTCAACTATCAAAGACCACAAAGTGGGCAGCGGCCCAACCACTGGAAATCTCAACTCCTTCCCCAAAATAGTGGAAATAGTACTCCACTCATTAACCTTTGAAATTACCCAGCCCATACAAGCTAACCTCAAAAAAAACAAAAAACAAAAAACACATTTTGAGCCCTCTGCAATGGTCACACTCTCTGTCGGGTGTGTTTCTCTCTGAATATATCCGCTTCTTACCTATCACTTTGTCTTTCACTGAATTCTTTATGAGATGAGACATCAAGAACGTAAGCTTCATTTGGTCTTGAAACTAGGTCTGTGATCTTACTTGGAAGATCGTGGGTTTTGGCCGGGTTCAAGCTCAAGCCACATGGGTTCAAGTCCCAAGCAGGGTTTGGCTGGCTTCTAGTCCCAGCCTTGTGGTTTTGAGTCCCAAACTAAGTTTTGACTGGATTTGAGTTCTGGCACATGTGTTCAAGTCCCAAACTCAGGTAAATGGTTTCATAAACAACTCTCATAATATGAAATACTTCTTAAAGTTTATTACACCTGTCTACATTTCACTGGTCAGCAATTACATTTCAGTTACACCTTCCTAGTGTCATTATGTTATTTTGCAATCACCAATCATTATGTTTTTAAATTGATGAATATTCTTTATTTGATGAGGCAAATAATTATGTCTAGGGGCTTTCCTGTTCTCTCAGTGATGAAGAATCTCCTTGTGAATGCAAGAGACACGTGTTTGATCCTTGGTCCTGAAAGATCTCACATGCTGCAGAGCAACTAAGCCAGTGAGCTACAACTACTGAGATTGTGCTCTAGAGCCTGGGAACTGCAACAACTGAATCCATGTGCCACAGTTACTGAAGCCCACTTCCCTTAGAGACCATGCTCTGCAACAAGAGAAACCACAGCAATGAGAAATGCATGCACCACAACTAGGGAGATGTTCCAAGAGAAATGCAAAAAGAGAAAAAGCCTATGCAGTGATGAAGCTCAGCACAGACAAAAAATAAAATTGTTGAAGGAAGGGGGACTGCTTCCAGGGCCAGACAGTGGATTCTTGTCTAACACTCAGATTGGTGATGGAATTAGTTTCTGGGTTCTCTTTGGCCAATAATTCTGACTCAGGGTCCTTTCTGGTGGCACATGCATTGCTCAGCCAAGATGGATACTAGAGAGGACTCTGGGATGTTGTCTGTCATGTGGTGTCTCTTTTGGCCCTTTCCTGAACTCTTCTGTTTCAGTTCAGTTCAGTTCAATTCAGTCGCTCAGTCATGTCCGACTCTTTGTGACCCCATGAATCGCAGCATGCCAGGCCTCCCTGTCCATCACCAACTCCTGGAGTTCACTCAGATTCATGTCCATCGAGTCAGTGATGCCATCCAGCCATCTCATCCTCTGTTGTCCCCTTCTCCTCCCCCAATACCTCCCAGCATCAAAGTCTTTTACAATCAGTCAACGCTTGGCATGAGGTGGCCAAAGTACTGGAGTTTCAGCTATAGCATCATTCCTTCCAAAGAAATCCCAGGGCAGATCTCCGTCAGAATGGACTGATTGGATCTCCTTGCAGTCCAAGGGACTCTCAAGAGTCTTCTCCAACACCACAGTTCAAAAGCATCAATTCTTCAGCACTCAGCCTTCTTCACAGTCCAAATCTCACATCCATACATGACTACTGGAAAAACCACAGCCTTGACTAGACCTACATTAGTTGGCAAAGTAATGTCTCTGCTTTTCAACATGCTATCTAGGTTGGTCATAACTTTTCTTCAAAGGAGTAAGCGTCTTAATTTCATGCCTCAGTTACCACCTGCAGTGATATTGGAGACCAAAAAATAAAGTCTGACACTGTTTCCAGTTTCCCCATCTATTTCCCATGAAGTGATGGGACCGGATGCCATGATCTTCATTTTCTGAATGTTGAGCCTTAAGCCAACTTTGTCACTCTCTTCTTTCACTTTCATCAAGAAGCTTTTTAGTTCCTCTTTGCTTTCTGCCATAAGGGTGGTGTCATCTGCATATCTGAGGTTATTGATATTTCTTCCAGCAATCTTGATTCCAGCTTATGTTTCTTCCAGTCCACCGTTTCTCATGATGTACTCTGCATATAAGTTAAATAAGCAGAGTGACAATATACAGACTTGACGTACTCCTTTTCTTCTTTGGAACCAGTCTGTTGTTCGGGTGGTGGTTTATTAGTTCCATGTTCCTTACCAGGACCTCCTTTTGTAAAATAAATCACACAAATGGTTACTATGATGCCTGGCGCCAGTGGGCAGTTTCAGTCAGTGGGCTTCCACTAAAAGAAGTATTTAAAATACTTTCATCATCCAAAAAAAAAAAAAAAAAAGAAAGAAAGAAAAGAAAGAATTATTTCCAGGGATAGAAATGTAATTAATTGGAAGCTCCTTGGTGGTCCACTGTTTAAAATTCTGTGTTTCAATACAGGTGATGTGAGTTCAATCCCTGGTCAGGGAACTGAGACCCCAATACCTCAAATAAACTAAGCCAAACTGCCATAACTATAGAACCCACATGCTACAACTAGAGAATCCATACACCACAATGAAATGTGCTGCATGATGAAATGAAGGTCCAGACTCAGCCAAATAAATAAATAAATATTATTAAAAACTTAATCAGTTAAGCTGACATTTATTAAGCTTTTGGCCTGATCAAACATAGTTGCTGTCAGTTTCAGAAAAGGAGAAAATATCAGATATGTTTGAAACTGCCCAGAGAGTGACATTATTAACATTTTATCTTTGTTTGTTTTGCAACTAATGCTCAAAATGCTAAAATAGAAACAATGAAAATAAAAAAGTTCTTATTATAGGTTTGTCAAGAGTGTATAATTGTTTGCTTGATAAGTAATGGATCTTTATTACTGTGTGGCTTTTTCTTACATTAGTACCTTACAGTCTCCTACTGAGATAATACAGTCCTTCATTTATTATTGATTACAGTGTTTGAAGAGCATGACTAAGTTTTATATTCTGCTGTTTTAATATTATATTAGTTAAAACTGAGTACTGGGTTATACATTTCTACAAATTGATGAATTTGTTAAATCTATTTTTCAGGCTACATTTATTATCTTTTACTAGTTTTACTTTTGGTGCTGAAATATTGCATAAAAATACTTTTATTACATTCTATTTTGAGGATCTAAGAGGACTGATTTATAGGCAGTTGCTGCCAAATCTTAAATAAGTTTATCTCTTACCTTTAAAATAGAATGAATCAAAAAATAAAATAAAATTATACATTTACCTGGAGCTGGGAAAAGATAGATAATTTCAGTATCAAACTAATAAAGAGAAAGACTTAATATCTAATTCCAGACTTTATTTTTTGTTTGTTTTTTGTTTGTATTTCTATTTTGTTTTAATTTTTATTTTTACTTTATTTTACTTTACAATACTGTATTGGTTTTGCCATACATTGACATGAATCCACCATGTGTTCCCAAACATGAACCCCCCTCCCACCTCCCTCGCCATAACATCTCTCCGGGTCATCACCGTGCAACAGCCCCAAGCATGCTGTATCCTGCGTCAGACATAGACTGGCGATGCGATTCTTACATGATAGTATACATGTTACAATGCCATTCTCCCAAATCATCCCATCCTCTCCCTCTCCCTCTGAGTCCAAAAGTCCGTTATACACATCTGTGTCTTTTTTGCTGTCTTGCATACAGGGTCGTCATTGCCATCTTTCTAAATTCCATATATATGTGTTAGTATACTGTATTGGTGTTTTTCTTTCTGGCTTACTTCACTCTGTATAATCGGCTCCAGTTTCATCCATCTCATCAGAACTGATTCAGATGAATTCTTTTTAACGGCTGAGTAATACTCCATTGTGTATATGTACCACAGCTTTCTTACCCATTCGTCTGCTGATGGACATCTAGGTTGTTTCCATGTCCTGGCTATTATAAACAGTGCTGTGATGAACATTGGGGTACATGTGACTCTTTCACTTCTGGTTTCCTCGGTGTGTATGCCCAGCGGTGGGATTGCTGGGTCATAAGGTAGTTCTATTTGCAATTTTTTAAGGAATCTCCACACTGTTCTCCAAAGTGGCTGTACTAGTTTGCATTCCCACCAACAGTGTAGGAGGGTTCCCTTTTCTCCACACCCTCTCCAGCATTTATTGCTTGCAGATTTTTGGATCGCAGACATTCTGACTGGTGTGAAGTGGTACCTCATTGTGGTTTTGATTTGCATGTCTCTAATAATGAGTGATGTTGAGCATTTTTTCATGTGTTTGTTAGCCATCCGTATGTCTTCTTTGGAGAAATGTCTATTTAGTTCTTTGGCCCATTTTTTGATTGGGTCATTTATTTTTCTGGAATTGAGCTGCATAAGTTGCTTGTATATTTTTGAGATTAGTTGTTTGTCAGTTGCTTCATTTGCTATTATTTTCTCCCATTCAGAAGGCTGTCTTTTCACCTTGCTTATATTTTCATTTATTGTGCAGAAGCTTTTAATTTAACTTAGATCCCATTTGTTTATTTTTGCTTTTATTTCCAGTATTCTGGGAGGTGGATCATAGAGGATCCTGCTGTGATTTATGTCTGAGAGTGTTTTGCCTATGTTCTCCTCTAGGAGTTTTATAGTTTCTCGTCTTACGTTTAGATCTTTAATCCATTTTGAGTTTATTTTTGTGTGCAGTGTTAGAATGTGATCTAGTTTCATTCTGTTATAAGTGGTTGACAAGTTTTCCCAGCACCACTTGTTAAAGAGATTGTATTTACTCCATTGTATTTTCTTGCCTCCTTTGCCAAAGATAAGGTGTCCATATGTGTGTGGATTTATCTCTGGGCTTTCGATTTTGTTTCATTGATCTATATTTCCGCCTTTGTGCCAGTACCATACTGTCTTGATGACTGTGGCTTTGTAGTAGAGCCTGAAGTCAGGCAAGTTGATTCCTCCAGTTCCATCCTTCTTTCTCAAGATTGCTTTGGCTAGTCAAGGTTTTTTGTATTTCCATACAAATCTTGAAATTATTTGTTCTAGTTCTGTGAAAAGTATCACTGGTAGCTTGATAGGGATTGCATTGAATTTGTAAATTTCTTGGGTAGTATACTCATTTTCACTCTATTGATTCTTCCGATCCATGAACATGGTATATTTCTCCATCTATTAGTGTCCTTTTTGATTTCTTTCATCACTGTTTTATAGTTTTCTATATGTAGGTCTTTAATTTCTTTAGGTAGATATATTCCTAAGTATTTTATTCTTTTCATTGCAATGGTGAATGGAATTGTTTCCTTAATTTCTTTTTCTACTTTCTCATTATTCGTTTATAGGAATGCAAGAGATTTCTGTGTGTTGATTTTATATTCTGCAACTTTACTATATTCATTGATTAGCTCTAGTAATTTTTTGGTGGAGTCTTTAGGGTTTTCTATGCAGAGGATCATGTCATCTGCAAACAGTGAAAGTTTTACTTCTTCTTTTCCAATTTGGATTCCTTTTATTTCTTTTTCTGCTCTGATTGCTATGGCCGAAACTTCCAGAACTATGTTGAATAGTAGCGGTGAAAGTGGGCACCCTTGTCTTGTTCCTGACTTTAGGAGAAATGCTTTCAATTTTTCACCATTGAGGCTAATGTTTGCTGTGGGTTTGTCATAGATAGCTTTTATTATGTTGAGGTATGTTCCTTTTATTCCTGCTTTCTGGAGAGCTTTTATCATAAATGGATGTTGAATTTTGTCAAAGGCCTTCTCTGCATCTATTGAGATAATCATATGGCTTTTATTTTTCATTTTGTTAATGTGGTGAAAACATTGATTGATTTGCGGATATTGAAGAATCCTTGCATCCCTGGGATAAAGCCCACTTGGTCATGGTGTATGATCTTTTTAATGTGTTGTCGGATTCTGATTACTAGAATTTTGTTGAGGATTTTTGCATCTATGTTCATCAGTGATATTGGCCTGTAGTTTTCTTTTTCTTTCTTTTTTTTTTTTTTTCTAGTATCTTTGTCAGGTTTTGGTATTAGGGTGATGGTGGCCTCATAGAATGAGTTTGGAAGTTTACCTTCCTCTGCAATTTTCTGAAAGAGTTTGAGTAGGATAGGTGGTAGCTCTTCTTAAAATTTTTGGTAGAATTCAGCTGTGAAGCTGTCTGGACCTGGGCTTTTGTTTGCTGGAAGTCTTCTGATTACAGTTTCAATTTCCATGCTTGTGATGGGTCTGTTAAGATTTTCTATTTCTTCCTGGTTCAGTTTTGAAAAGTTATACTTTTCTAAGAATTTGTCCATTTCTTCCACGTTGTCCATTTTATTGGCATATAACTGCTGATAGTAGTCTCTTATGATCCTTTGTATTTCTGTGTTGTCTGTTGTGATCTCTCCATTTTCATTTCTAAATTTATTGATTTGATTTTTCTCTCTTTGCTTCTTGATGAGTCTGGCTAGTGGCTTGTTAATTTTATTTATCCTTTCAAAGAACCAGCTTTTGGCTTTGTTGATTTTTGCTATGGTCTCTTTTTTTTTTCTTTTGCATTTATTTCTGCCCTAATTGTTAAGATTTCTTTCCTTCTACTAACTCTGGGGTTCTCCAATTCTTCCTTTTCTAGTTGCTTTAGGTGTAGAGTTAGTTTATTTATTTGACTTTTTTCTTGTTTCTTGAGGTATGCCTGTATTGCTATGAACTTTCCTCTTAGTGCTGCTTTTATACTTTCCCACAGGTTTTGGTTTGTTGTGTTTCCATTTTCATTAGTTTCTATGCATATTTTGATTTCTTTTTTGATTTCTTCTGTGATTTGTGTGTTCTTCAGAAGTGTGTTGTTCAACCTCCATATGTTGGAATTTTTAATAGTTTTTCTCCGATAATTGAGATATAATCTTAATGCAGTATGGTCAGAAAAGATGCTTGGAATGATTTCGATTTTTTTTTAATTTATCAAGGTTAGATTTATGGCCCAGGATGTGATCTATCCTAGAGAAGTTTCCGTGAGCACTTGAGAAAAAGGTGAAATTCATTGTTTTGGGGTGAATTGTCCTATAGATATCAATTAGGTCTAAGTGGTCTCATGTATCATTTAAAGTTTGTGTTTCTTTGTTGATTTTCTGTTTAGTTGATCTGTCCATAGGTGTGAGTGGGGTATTAAAGTCTCCCACAATTATTGTGTTATTATTAATTTCCCCTTTCATGCTTGTTAGCATTCATCTTACATATTGCAGCGCTCCTATATTGGGTGCATATATATTTAAAATTGTTATATCTTCCTCTTGGATTGATCCTTTGATCATTATGTAATGGCCTTCTTTGTGTCTTTTCACAGCCTTTGTTTAAAGTCTATTTTATCGGATATGAGTATTGCCACTCCTGCTTTCTTTGGTCTCTATTTGCATGGTGTATCTTTTTCCAGCCCTTCACTTTCAGTCTGTATGTGTCCCTTGTTTTGAGGTGGGTCTCTTGTAAGCAGCATATAGAGGGGTCTTGTTTTTGTATCCATTCGGCCAGTCTTTGCCTTTTGGTTGGGGCATTCAACCCATTTACGTTTAAGGTAATTATTGATAAGTATGATCCTGTTACCATTTACTTTATTGTTTTGGGTTTGGGTTTATACACCCTTTTTGTGTTTCCTGTCTAGAGAATATCCTTTAGAATTTGTTGGAGAGCTGGTTTGGTGGTACTGAATTCTCTCAGCTTTTGCTTGTCTGTAAAGCTTTTGATTTCTCCTTCGTATTTGAATGAGATCCTTGCTGGGTACAGTAATCTGGGTTGTAGGTTATTGTCTTTCATCACTTTAAGTATGTCTTGCCATTCCCTCCTGGCCTGAAGAGTTTCTATTGAAAGATCAGCTGTTATCCTTATGGGAATCCCCTTGTGTGTTATTTGTTGTTTTTCCCTTGCTGCTTTTAATATTTGTTCTTTGTGTTTGATCTTTGTTAATTTGATTAATATGTGTCTTGGGGTGTTTCGCCTTGGGTTTATCCTATTTGGAACTCTCTGTGTTTCTTGGACTTGGGTGATTATTTCCTTCCTCATTTTAGGAAGGTTTTCTACTATTATCTCCTCAAGGATTTTCTCATGGTCTTTCTTTTTGTCTTCTTCTTCTGGGACTTCTATAATTCCAATGTTGGAGAGTTTCATATTGTCCTGGAAGTCTCTGAGATTGTCCTCATTTCTTTTAATTCGTTTTTCTTGTTTCCTCTCTGATTCATTTATTTCTACCATTCTATTCACTAATCCTATCTTCTGCCTCCATTATTCTGCTATTTGTTGCCTCCAGAGTGTTTCTGATCTCATTTATTGCGTTATTTATTATATATTGACTCTTTTTTATTTCGTCTAGGTTCTTGTTAAACCTTTGGTGCATCTTCTCAATCCTTGTCTCTAGGCTATTTATCTGTGATTCCATTTTAATTTCAAGATTTTGGATCATTTTCACTATCAATATTCGGAATTCTTTTTCAGGTAGTTTCACTACCTCTTCCTCTTTTTTTTTTTTTTTTTTTGGTTTGGTGGGAAACTCTCCTGTTCCTTTACCTGCTGAGTATTCCTCTGTCTCTTCATCTTGATTATATTGCTGCGTTTGGGGTGGCCTTTTTATATTCTGGTAATTTGTGGAGTTCTCTTTATTGTGGAGCTTCCTCACTGTGGGTGGGGTTGTATCAGTGGCTTGTCAAGGTTTCCTGGTTAGGGAGGCTTATGTTGGAGTTCTGGTGGGTGGAGCTGGGTTTCTTCTCTCTGGAGTGCAGTGGAGTAACCTGTAATGGGATATGAGAGGTCAAAAGTTTTGGAGTAACTTTGAGCTGCCAGTATATTGAAGCTCAGGGGTGTGTTCCTATGTTGCTGGAGAATTTGTGTGGTATGTCTTGTTCTGGAACTTGTTGGTCCTTGGGTGGAGCTTGGTTTCAGTGTAGGTATGGGGGCATTTGATGAGCTCCTATTGCTTAATGTTCCCTGAATTCAGGAGTTCTCTGATGTTTTCAGGCTTTAGACTTAAGCCTTCTGCTTCTGGTTTTCAGTTTTATTTTTACAGTAGCCTCTAGACTTCTTCATCTATACAGCACCGATGATAAAACATCTAGGTTAAAGAAGAAAAGTTTCTCCACATTGAGGGACACTCAGAGAGGTTCACTGAGTTACAAGGAGAAGAGAAGAGGAAGGGGGTAGTTAGAGGTGACTGGAATGAGATGCGGTGAGATCAAAAGAGGAGAGAGCAAGCTAGCCAGTAGTCACTTCCTTATGTGTGTTCCACAGTCTGGACCGCTCAGAGATATTTACGGAGTTATACAGGGAAGAGGAGAGGGAGGAAGTAGACAGAGGTGGCCAGAAGGATAAGAGAGAGGAATGAGAAGGAGAGAGACAAATCCTGCCAGTAACCAGTTCCTTAGGTGTTCTCCACCGTCTGGAGCACACAGAGATTCACAGAGTTGGATAGAGAAGAGATGGGGGAGAAAAGAGACAGAGCCCACCTGGTGGAGAAAAAGGAGAGTCCAAAGGAGGAGAGAGTGGTCAAGCCAGTAATCTCCCTCTCAGGTAAAATTGGGTAGTGAAGTTTGGGTTTTTAAATGTACAAAATTGACAACAAAAACCAAAGAGCAAAGATTAAAAATATAGAGTAGAGGTTGGATTTCCAAAGATACAATATTAAAGAAAAGAAGCAGAAGGAAAAAGGAAAAAAGGAAAAAAAAAGAAAAGAAAAAAAAAAGCCACAAGAATTATTAAAAAGAAAAAAAAAAAAAAAACTCCAATAACCACCCAAAGACTATATATGGTGTTTGCCTTAAAAAATAAATAAATAAATAAATAAATAAATAAATAAATAAATAAATAAAAGTAAAGAACACCAATAACCACCCAAAATCTATATATGGTGTTTGCCTTAAAAAAAAAAAAAAGTCTTTTTTTTTTGAATAGTAATAATAGGTTATAGAAATAAAAAAATAGAGGAGAAATAGAAGACTTAACTGTTAAAAAAAAAGTTAGAAAAAAAAGAAAAAAAAAAGAAATGATTTTAAAAATAGTGAAAATATATCTTGCCCTTCTCTGATGTTGGCAGTGTGGGGTCACTTCCAAGGCAGTTCCCTCTGTTTAACTTCTTCTCTATGCTGGTTTTTTAGGCTCACTGGTTCAGTTGCGCTGTGGGGAGGGGGGATGCTGCAAACAAATAGCACTGTCATGTGCACACAGTGTCTCACCCCGCTGGACCTGTCCCTTCTTCCGGCATACAAACCGCTCCGGCTCTACGATGCTCAGCCAGGAACCATCTGAGGCCGGCCCTAGGCTGCGTGCACTTCCCCGGTCTAAGCCGCTCAGGTTCAGCGCTCAGGTAGCCCTCAGAGGCTCAGATTCGGTTGGGACTGCGTTTTTGAGCCCTTTCCGGATCTGAGTTGCTCAGGAGTTTGGCGAGCGCGATCACTGCGACTTGTTGCCTTTTCTGCCTCTGCTGCTCAGTTTTCTGGGTGGACCGCTGGCACCCCTTGTGAGGCAGATGGTGACTGTCCAGCACCCCCAGAAGTCTTAGCAAAGAAGCCTGTTTGCAGTTTGGTAAGTAAAGTCTCTCCGGGTCTGCTATTGCCCCTTTCCAGCCCTTACAGCTCTGGCTGCCTGTCCCAGGCGGGGGATGGTCTGCAGCCAGCTTTTTCCATTCCGTCCTTTGTTCTGTGCTTGGTCCTGGTGGTGTCTCATGTTCGAGCTTTTCACGTGGTAGCTATCCCACAGTCTGATTTGCTAGCCCAAGTTAGATTATTCTGGTTGCACGTGGGGCATTCCTGCCTGATTCTTACAAAGCACTGCAGCCCATGCCTCCCACGCTTCCTTGCCCTGCCCCCACTTGCTTTTGGTGGATGCAGGCGTCTGTGCTGCTTTTCCACTGGGGGAGTTACTGTTGGGCTTGTAATCTCTTGGTTTAAATTATTTATTTATTTTTCCCTTCCTGTTATGTTGCCCTCTGTGTTTCCAAGGCTCGCCACAGACTCGGCAGGGAGAGTGTTTCCTGGTGTTTGGAAACCTCTCTTCTTAAAATTCCCTTCCTGGGACAGGCTTCCCTTCCCGGGACGGA
The DNA here is from genome assembly GCF_042477335.2 of Ovis canadensis. NCBI lineage: Eukaryota > Metazoa > Chordata > Mammalia > Artiodactyla > Bovidae > Ovis > Ovis canadensis. The sequence goes on from NC_091255.1 coordinate 11,018,356, forward strand.
GCTCCCTCCCCACATCCTTGGTCTCCTTTTTCATCTTTTATATTTTTTCCTACCAGTTTTTGAAGTCAATGGTCTGCTTTTCTGGTCGCCTGATGTCCTCTGCCAGCCTACAGAAGCTGTTTTGTGGAGTTTGCTCAGCGTTGAAATGTTCTTTTGAGGAATTTGTAAGGGAGAAAGTGGTCTTCCCATCCTATTCCTCTGCCATCTAGGACCGCCCCCCCCCCCCAGAAACTTTATTGCATAAATAAAGCCACTCCTTAAGCATAGTAACTTAAAAGCATTTCTCTTCCCAGGAATAAGGAGAGCCTTGATGGAGACAACTTATTCCTAATTCATTTGGCATCAGCTGTGGTGACTTGAAAGTTAAAAGCTAGAATCAATGGCTGGTGCTTGAGCTGTGAAGACTCATTTGGGGATGAGGGATCTGAGAATTCTGGGATTTCCCTTTATATCTCAATGTGATATTGCCACATGGTCTCTCCAGCATAGTATCTTCAGGATAGCAGGATTTCTTACACACAGGCTCAGGGCACATATCCCAAGAGAGAAATGATCAGGGAAAAGTGCTGTTGATTTTTATGACCTGGGAAATTTTGCCTTATTCTCTTTATTAAAAAATAAGTCATAGAAACCACTCAATATTCAGTGGTAGAGGGATTAGAACCTACTTACTGATGATAGGAGCTCAAAGGATTTTAGACATATTTAAAATCACACTAATGTCTAAATTTTCTATATAGAAGCTAATATTATGAAGGTACATTTAGCAAGGCATAATATTCCAGTGTTTTCTGGACTCTTTAAAGCAATTTTCTTCAAAGTTAAGTCATTTCTTCACAACATTCATAATGTTGTTCTAAATCTTCACAATATTTCCATTTTTACTATTTACCAGGTCTTACTCCACTCGGAGAAGACAATGGCACCCCACTCCTCTCATCCAGCTTTTGTATAAATGCAGTTATTTTAAAGGTGATTTGAATTTTACACTATGTCTGTTTTGGGGGCTTACCACGTGGTTCTAGTTGTAAAGAACCCACTTGCACATACAAGAGACATAAGAGACACAGGTTCAATCATTGGGTCAGGAAGATCCCCTGGAGAAGGGCATGGCATCCAACTCCAGTATTCTTGCCTGGTGAATCCCATGGACAGAGCAGTCTGATGGGCTCCCAGTCCATAGGATTGCAAACAATCGGATACTACTGAAGTGACTTAGCAAAATGCATCTGTCTGCTTTAGAAGGAGACACCAAACCAAATTAATTGTACAAGAAACATATGGGCAAACTGCTAGAAAATTAAAGGATACAGAGAATGACAAAAGATCTTTTAAACCATGATGCATGTCTGACACATGAGAAAGGAGAAGGGGAAGAAAATATTGGACAGGAAGAAACCCATAGTATAACACAGGTCAAATAAATATTTCACCAAGCCAATCAGGCAATCAGGAGTATCAGTTACTTTAAAACAAAAACGAAAAATGAAAATGTGCATCTAACATACAATCCAGCAATTTAATTCTGGGGCTTTTATCCAAAAGAAATAATGATTTATGTTTGTCCAAAAGCCTATACACAGTAGCAGTTTTATTCATAATATCCCCAAACTGGGAACAATACAATTGTTTTTAAGCAGTGAATGATTAAAATAATAAATAAACAAAAATAAAGTGCTACATTCTCATCACACACACGTAAAGAAAATATTCAGCCAATTTAAGAAAAAAATGAATGCATGACAGAAAGTTTAATGACTCTCTGGAAAATTATTATAAATGAACAAGGAAGTCATATGGCTCATTTACATTACATATGATTTATTTACATGGCATTCTTGGGATGACAATGTTATAGGAATGAAGAACATAGTTGTGGTTGCCAGGAGATAATGAGGAAAGTAGAAGGTGAAAAGATAGTTCAGTTCAGTCGCTTAGTCGTGTCTGACTCCTTGAGACCCCATGAATCGTAGCACACCAGGCCTCCCTGTCCATTACCAACTCCTGGAGTTCACTCAAACTCACGTCCATCAAGTCAGTGATATCATCCAGCCCTCTCACCCTCTGTCATCCCCTTCTCCTGCCTTCAATCCTTCCCAGCATCAGGGTCTTGTCCAATGAGTCAACACTTCGCATGAGGTGGCCAAAATATTGGAGTTTCAGCTTCAGCATCAGTCCTTCCAATGAACACCCAAGACTGATCTCCTTTAGAATGGATTGGTTGGATCTCCTTGCATTCCATGGGACTCTCAAGAGTCTTCTCCAACACCACAGTTCAAAACCATCAATTCTTTGGCGTTCAGCTTTCTTCACAGTCCAACTCTCACATCCATACAGAAAACTAAGATCATGGCACCTGGTCCCATCATTTCATGGGAAATAGATGGGGAAACAGGGGAAACAGTGTCAGACTTTATTTTGGGGGGCTCAAAATCACTGCAGATGGTGATTGCAGCCATGAAATTAAAAGATGCTTACTCCTTGGAAGGAAAGTTATGATGGGTATGGCTATAAATGATGACATTAGTGATGCCTGCAGTGATAGAAATGTTCTACATATTGACTATATCAACGTCCAGACACTAGTTATAATATTGCAACATAGTTTTACAAAATGATAGCATATGAGAAACTTAGTGAAATACATACACAATCTATTACTTTCTATAACTAGATCTGTTGGTCTTGTGGTTAGTCATTAAGTCATATCCACATGAGCTGCAGCACATCAGGCTTCCCTGCCCTTCACTATCTCCTGGAGTTCACTTAAACTCATGTCTACTGTGTTGGTGATGACATGCAATCACCTCGTGGTCTGTCACTCTTCTTTTGCTCTCAATCTTTCCCAGAATCAGGGTGGTTTTGTTTGTTTGTTTGGTTGGTTGGTTTTTGGTCAATTCTTTTTAATTGGAGGATAATTTCTTTACAATATTGTGGTGATTTTTGCCATATATCAACATGAATCACCCACAGGTGCACATGTGTCTCCCCATCCTGAAAAACCCTCTAACCTCCCTCTCCATGCCATCCCTTTGGGTTATCCCAGAGCACCAGCTTTGAGTGCCCTGCTTCACACTTTGAAGTTGCACTGATCATGTTTTATATATAGTTATGTACATGTTTCAGTGCTATTCCTCAAATCATCCCACCCTCATCTTTTCCTGCTGGGAGCCAGCGCAAGGAACTCTGCCCATGGCAAAGGTCATGAGGAAGGAGTCTTCGGCATACGCAAAGGTGGGATTGAGCCTCAGGAAACCCCCTGTTCCCGAACATCTACCCCCAAAACCAGAGTCTGTTTTATGCTCTCACCTATACCTCTGACTTTACTGGGGGGCTGTTCCCCCACCACCTTGCTCGGAGAAGGAGTTAACTTATAGCTCCAGTTAATAAAAATTCCTGAGCATGACAAGAGTGTTTCAACTTACAAACTCCTCTGAAGGCTCTCTAGCCTGCCTGAGCAGGTTCTTCTGGCCACATGTGATTGTTTACAGCGTCCTAACCATGAGAGGCACGAGATGCTTTAAACTTTCTATATACAGACTCTTCTGAGAAGTTAGAAAATCATTAGTATAGTATAGTGGGTTGATTAGAAATTGTGTTGGTGAAGGGTTTTTCATTTGTTGAGACAATATTTGCTGTTAAATCTCCATATTCCCTGCCTTTATAATGAATATAACTAGCATATAGGAGAAATAAGTATTAACCTTTAAGATTAATTATGTTAAACTTTAGGCTAAGTAAATTCCTTTCTTGATTGCAACCCACTACACCCTCACCCTATAGGAATGCAACTATTTGGAGGGTGGCACCTGGTTTAAGAAAAAATCACCCCTGGAAAAATATGTTTTCTGGTTGACTGACCAATATCAGAAAGGGCCATAAAATGTTAGCAGGCCTCATGGCCAGAAGATGATGTAAAACCGCTAAGACCTTTGCATAATTTTATATGAAGCACCTGATTGTGACAAGGGTCAGGTCTGCTGACCTCGCGTGACTCTGTATTCATCCCTATGTATAACAAAAAGTATATAAGCAAGCCTGAAAACAAAGAATACAGATCAGTTTCTGGAAAGACTGATTCCCCCGTGTCATTTTTTCTTTCCCCTTCTGGCTGAATTCCCATCTGGAGCGTGGATATTTGGCAAACTCCGTGTCTTGGAATTTTATTGGTATTCCACGTAAACCAAGTTATTCAGCCTCTGTTTCTCCACTAATATTTCCTACCACACTCTCCTTTTCTAATCTCTCTTTATATCTGTAATTAAATGTTTTTTCCTATGATACGGATTCCATCTCCTCTTCGAATTACCCTAGATCCACCGGGGCTGGACCCTGGCATTTTCCTACATGGCACAAAAGTCTGTTCTTTATATCTGTGTCTCTTTTACTGTCTTACATATAGGATTGCTCTTGCTGTCTTTCTAAATTCTGTATAAATGTGTTAATATGCTGCATTGGTGTTTCTCTTTCCAACTTACTTCACTCTGTATAATAGGTTCCACTTTCATCCACCTCATTATAACTAATTCAAATGTGTTCTTTTTTTTAGAGCTGAGTAATATTCCATTGTGTATATGTGCCACGATTTCCGTATTCATTCATCTGCCAACGGACATTTAGGTTGCTTCCATGTTCTAGCTATGGCAAACAGTGCTGCAATGAACATTGGGGTACATGTGTCTCTTTCAATTCTGGTTTCCTCAGGGAGTATGCCCAGAAGTTGGATTGCTGGATTGTGTGGCAGTTCTATTCCAAGTTTTTTAAGGAATCTCCACACTGTTCTCCATAGTGGCTGTACTAGTTTGCCTCCCCACCAACAGTGTAGGAGGGTTCCCTTTTCTCCACACCCTCTCCAGCATTTACTATTTGTAGATTTTTTATGATGGCCATTCTGACGAGCATGAGATGATACTTTGGTTTTGATTTGCATTTCTCTGATAATGACTGATGTTGAGAATCATTTCATGTGTTTTTTTAGCCATTTGCATGCCTTCTTTGGAGAAATGTCTGTTTAGTCCTATGGCCCACTTTTTGATCAGGTTGTTCATTTATCTGCTATTGAGCTGCAGGAGCCGCTTGTATATTTTGGAGGCTAATTATTTGTCAGATGTTTTGTTTGCTATTATTTTTCTCATTCTGAAGGCTGCCTTTTCACGTTACTTATAGTTCTTTTCATTGTACAATACTTTTTAAGTTTGATAAGGTCCAATTTGTTTATTTTTGTTTTCAAGTGGCCAGAGTATTGGTGCTTCAGTTTCAATATCAGTCCTTTCAATTAATATTTAGGGTTGATCTCGTTTAGGATTGACTGGTTTGATCTCCTTGCTGTCTAAGAGATTCTCAAGAGTCTTCAACAGCACCACGATTAGAAAATATCAATTCTTTGGTGCTAAGTCTTCTTTATGGTTCAACTCTCACATCTGTAAATGACTACTGAAAATACCATAGATTTGATTATATAGATTTTTTTTGGCAAAGTGATGTCTCTGCTTTCTAATACACTGTCTAGGTTTATCATAGCTTCCTTTTGAACAGCAGATGTCTTTTAACTTTTTGGTAACCAACCACAGTGATTTTGGTGCCCAACCCCCCAAAAAACTTAACTAAAATCTGTTATTGTTTCCACTTTTTTCCCATTTATTGGCCCTGAAGTGAAAGAACTGGATCTCATGATCTTAGTTTCTCGAATGTTGAGATTTAAGCCAGCTTTTTCATTCCTCATCAAAAAAGAAGCTCTTTAGTTCCATACAGTTCAGTCCCTTGGTTGTGTATGACCCTTTGCAATCCCATGGAATACAGCATGTATGGCTTCCCTGTCCATCACCAATTACCAGGGTTTACCCAAATGCATGCCCGTTGAGTCAGTGATGCCATCCTACCATCTCATCCCCTGTCATACCCTTCTGCTCCTGCCTTCAATCTTTCCGAGTATCAGGGTCTTTTCAAATAAGTCAGTTCTTCGCACAAGGTGGCTCACGTATTGGAGTTTCAGCTTCAACATCAGTCCTTCCAATTAACACTCAGGCCTGATATTCTTTAGGATGGACTGGTTGGATCTCCTTGAAGTCGAAAGGACTCTCAAAAGTCTTCTTAAACACCACAATTAAAATCCAACAATTCTTCAGAACTCAGCTTCCTTTAAAATCCAACCTTCATATGCATACATGACTACAAGAAAACCATAGCTTTGATTAAACGGACTTTTGCTGGCAAAATAATGTCTCTGCTTTTTAATGTGCTGTCTAGGTTGGTAATAACAGTCCTTCCAAGGAATAAGTGTCTTTTAATTTCATGACTGCAATCACCATCTGCACTGATTTTGGAGCCCCCCAAAATAAAGTCTCCTACTGTTTTCATCGTTTTCCCATCTATTTGCCATGAAGTGATGGGACCGGTTGCCATGATCTTAGTTTTCTGAATGTTGAGCTTTAAGACAACATTTTCACTTTCCTCTTTCACTTTCATCAAGAGGCTCTTTAGTTCCTCTTTGCTTTCTGCCATAAGGGTGTTGTCATTTGCATGTCTGAGGTTATTGACATTTCTCCCGGCAATCTTGATTCCTGCTTCTGCTTTATCCAACCCAGCATTTCTCATGATGTACTCTGCATATAAGTTAAATAAGCAGGGTGTCAACATACAACCTTGATGTACTCCTTTCCCTGTTTGCAACCAGTCTATTGTTCCAAGTCCAGTTCTAACTGTTGCTTCCTGACATGCATACATATTTCTCAAGAGGCAGTCATGTGGTCTGGTATTCCCATCTTTTTAAGAATTTTCCAGAGTTTGTGGTGATCCACACAATCAAGGACTGTGAAACAGACAGCAGAAATGGATGCTATTCTGGAACTCTCTTGCTTTTTTGATGATCCAGCAGATGTTGTCAATTTGATCTCTGATTCCTCTGCCTTCTCTAAAGCTTGTTTGAACATCTGGAAGTTCACAGGTCATGTATTGTTGAAACCTAGCTTGGAGAATTTTGAGCATTACTTTACTAGCATGTGACATGAGTGCAATTGTACGGTAGTATGAGCATTCTTTGACACTGCCTTTCTTTGGGATTGGAATGAAACCTGATCTTTCCCAGTCCTGTGGCCCCTGATGAGTTTTCCAAATTTGCTGGCATATTGAGTGCAGCACTTTCACACCATCATCTTTTAGGATTTGAAATAGCTCAGCTGGAATTCCATCATCTCCACTAGCTTTGTTCATAGTGATGCTTTGTAAGGCCCACTTGACTTTGCATTCCAAGATGTCTGGCTTTAGGTGAGTGATCATACCATTATAATTATCTGGGTCATGAACTTTTTTGAATAATTCTTCTGTGTTCTTGACACCTCTTCTTAATATTTTTTGCTTCTGTTAGGTCCATATCATTTCTGTCCTTTATTGAGCCCATCTTTGAATTAAATGTTCCCTCGGTTTCTCTAATTTTTTGAAGAGGTCTCTAGTCATTCCCATTCTATTGTTTTCTACTATTTCTTTTAATTGATCACTGAGGAAGGCTTTCTTTTCTCTCCTTGCTCTTGTTTGGAACTCTGCTTTCAGATGTATATATTTTTCATTTTCTCCTTTGCTTTTCACTTCTCTTCTTTTCACAGTGATTTGTAAGGCCTCCTCAGACAGCCATTTTACTTTTTTGCATTTCTTTTTCTTGGGATGGTCTTGATCCCTATCTCCTGTACATGTCATGAAGCTACATCCATAGTTCAACAGGCACTCTGTTTATTGGATCTAATCCCTTGGATCCGTTTCTTACTTCTACTGTACAATCGTAAGGGATTTGATTTAAGTCATAACTGAATGGTCTAGTGGTTTTCCCTACTTTCTTCCATTTAAGTCTGAATTTGGCAATAAGGAGTTCATGATTTGTGCCACAGTCATCTCCTGGTCTTGTTTTGCTGACTATATAGAGCGTCTCCATCTTTGGCTGCAAAGAATGTAATCAATCGGATTTCGGTGTTCACCATCTGGTGATGTCCATGTGTAGAGTCTTCCCTTGTGTTGTTGGAAGAGGGGGTTTGCTGTGACCACTGTGTTCTGTTTGCAAAATTCTGTTAGCCTTTGCCCTCCAAATGAAGGCCTCTGTACTCCAAGGTCAAGTTTGCCTGCTATTCCAGGTGTTGCTTGAATTCCTACGTTTGCATTCTAGTTCCCTATAATGAAAAGGACATCTTTTTTTGGGGTATTAGTTTTAGAAGGTCTCGTAAGTCTTCACAGAACCATTCAACTTCAGCTTCTTTAGCATTATTGTTCAGTACATATACTTGGACTACTGTAATATTAAATGGTTTGCCTTGGAAACAGAGATCATTCTGTCTTTTTTGAGATTTCATCCAAGTGCTGCATTTCAGACTCTTCTGTTTTGTTTTGTTTTGTTTTGTTTTTTTAAACTATGATGGGTACTCCATTTTTTCTAAGGGATTCTTGCCCACAGTAGTAGATATGATGGTCATCTGGATTAAATTCACCCATTTTAGTCCGTTTTAGTTTGCTGATTCCTCAAATGTCAATGTTTACTCTTGCCATCTCCTGTTTAACCACTTCCAATTTGCCTTGATTCATGACCTGACATTCCAGGTTCCTATGCAGTGTTGCTCTTTACAGCATTGGACCTTGCTTTTATGACCAGTCACATCCAGAACTAGGTGTTGTTTTCACTTTGTTTCCATCTCCTCATTCTTTCTGGAGTTATTTCTCCACTGATCTCCAGTAGCACATTAGGCACCTATTGACTGGGGGAGTTCATCTTTCAGCATCCTATCTTTTTGCCTTTTTATACTGTCCATAGGGTTCTCAAAGCAAGAATACCGAAGTGGTTCCCTTCCCTTTTCCAGTAGCCTTCATCTTACTAAGTGACCTAGTAGGTTTTCCTATGTTCTTCAATTTAAGCCTAAATTTTGTTATAAGGAGCTCATGATCTGAGACACTGTCAACTCCAGGTCTTGTTTTGCTGACTATAAAGAGTTTCTCCATCTTCAGCTGCAAAGAAGACTATCAGTCTGATTTTGGTGTTGACCATGTGATGATGTCTTGTGTAGAGTTATTTCTTGTGTTGTTGGGAGAGGGTGTTTGCTATGATCAGTGCTTTCTCTTAGCAAAATTCTGTTAGTTTTTGCCTTGCTTCACTTTGTCCTCCTATGCTAAATTGCTTGACATTCTAGGTATGTCTTGATTTCCTACTCTTACATTCCAGTCATCTATGATTAAAAGGATATCTTTTGGATGTTAATGCTAGAAGGTCTTGTATGTCTTCATAGAAGCATTCAGCTTTAGTTACTTTGGCATTAGTGGTTGTGGCATAGACTTGGATTAATTTGATCTTGATTGACTTGTCTTGGAAATGAACTAAGATCATTCTGTTGTTTTTGAGATCACACCCACATACTGCCTTTCTGTATTTGTTGACTGAGAGCTACCCCATTTCTTTTATGAGGTTCTTGCCCACGGTAGTAGATTTATTCATCGTATGAGTCTATATCTCAAGATAAACATTTTAATGAAAAACAATAATATTAAACTAATGACAACCCTGTATGCAAGACAGGAAAAAAGACACAGATGTGTATAACGGACTTTTGGACTCAGAGGGAGAGGGAGAGGGTGGGATGATTTGGGAGAATGGCATTCTAACATGTATACTATCATGTAAGAATTGAATCACCAGTCTATGTCTGACGCAGGATACAGCATGCTTGGGGCTGGTGCATGGGGATGACCCAGAGAGATGTTATGGGGAGGGAGGTGGGAGGGGGGTTCATGATTGGGAACGCATGTAAGAATTAAAGATTTCAAAATTTAAAAATAAATAAATAAAAATAAATGAATAATAAAATAAAATAAAACAAAAAAATAAATAAACTAATAAAACATATAGTTTCCAAAGAAACATTCTTGGAAACAATTTAACCTTACTCTCTGGACTTTCAGTAATAGAGGAAATACTATTTTATGTTGGCTGAGAATGGAATTTTATCTCTGTTTTTTACTAACAAAAAATGTCTTAACTCATATGTTCTGTGTTCAGTCACTCAGTGATATCTGATTTGCTAGGACCCTTCAGACTGTAACCCACCAGTCTCCTCTCTATCCATGAAATTTTTCACAAAGCAATACTGGAGCAAATTACAATTTTCTTCTCTGCGGGATCTTCCCAGTGCAGTGATCAAACTGGTATATCCTGTGCTTCCTGTATTGCACTTTGATTCTTTACTGCTAAGTCATATGGGAAGCCCAGCTCATAAGTTACTTATGTTTCAAATAACTTTCTCAATTAAACTCCATTATCTAGTGTTTATATTTAAATAGTGGTAACCCACTCCAGTATTCTTGCCAGGGAAATCACACAGACAGAGGAGCCTGGTGGGCTGCACCCCATTTGATCACAAAGAATCAGATATAACTTAGTGACTGAGCATGCAAGCAGGCAGTAGGAAAAAAAAATCATCCTTCTCATTTTACCTTTACCATCTAGATGTAAATGCATAAATATACTTATGAATTATTTTTATGTTTTAAATTTCTCTTCAAAATATATTCAGAAAGTTGTCAGAGGATTTTATAACCATGTTTATCAAATAAGAACAAATTCAACTCACTATGAGGAATATGTTGTTTCTTTTAAAAAAAAACTTACTCGCTTTCTAAATTCCATATATATGCATTAGTATACTGTATTGGTATTTTTCTTTCTGGCTTATTTCACTTTAAAGGCATTGAAACATGTATAATATCATATATGAAATGAATTGCCAGTCCAGGCTTGATGCATCATACTGGATGCTTGGGGCTGGTGCACTGAGACTACCCAGAGTGATGGTATGGGGAGGGAGGAGGGAGGGGGTTTCAGAATGGGGAACACGTGTATACCTGTGGTGGATTCATGTTGATGTATGGCAAAACTAATACAATGTTGTAAAGTAATTAACCTCCAATTAAAATAAATAAACCTATATTTAAAAAAATAAAAGCTTACTCACTTTGACTTGCAAATGGGATACATGTAAACTCAGTGTAAATAAACTGATTGTCAAATGCGTATATAAAATTTGAATTTATGCTCATCTGGCATACTCAATCATGAATTTCTTTTTGTCAACCTAAGAGTTTATTCAGAAAGTTTTGAAAATTCCCAGCTCCTTTGTGCCCAAGTGAAAATATTTCCAAGAGAAAGTAGTGAGTTAAGGGTCAACACAGTACCTAATAAATTACTCTCTGTTTCTACTAACAGCTGAGAAAAAAAAAATATATATATATATATATATTTTTTTTTTTTTGAAAAGCTTTAGACCACATTTTAAATAATCATTATAACTTGCATCTTGGTTAAGAAATTAAATATTCATTTATATTTGTTTATAAGATCATTTTAATGTAATAATAGTAATGTGTAGATTTTTCTTTTTTATTACAGATTAATAATTGAATTCATAAGGCATATTCTCTTCTTAAAACACTTTGGCCTTTGAACAATTTTTGCTTGTCTCAGTCATCTATATAATCCATATTTCTATTAATACACCATGATGCTATTAATGTTATTTGAAAAACTTTTCTGCAGCAGCCCTTGTTGTGAAAGGCTAGAAGAACAAAATTGTTTTATAAATTTTAAGAAACTCAAATCTGACAAACTCCTAAACATTGTGTTTATGCTATTAATTTATCATAATACTGCTATGAATAATATTGACAATTTCTTCCCAACTAATACTTGAATCTATACAAATTTGGACCATAAATGAAGGCATTTTGCTGAGTTATTTTATCAATCATTTTGCTGTTCAAAGTCTATATATATATATATATGAGTGAGTGAATGAGTGAAGTCGCTCAGTCGTGTCCGACTCTCTGAGACCCCACGGACTGTAGCCTACCAGGCTCCTCTGTCCATGGGATTCTCCAGGCAAGAATACTGGAGTGGGGTGCCATTGCCTTCTCCAATACACACACACACACAGACACACACACACACACACACACACATATATATATACGATATAGGTTCAAACAAAATAAAAGAGTGTATACTGAAAAAAAAAGGCTCATTCATAAACCAGATATCCAGATCTTCACTCTAAAAATATTGATAAGATTTTCTTGTGGTTTCTCAAAAAAAAATGTGCTATTTACCTTAAATATAAATGATATATGGATAGATTCTTAAAACATTCCACAAATTGAATTATATCTATGCTCTATTCCACAATTTCATGTTTTATTTTAAGCATGTATGCTGGTAAGAGTTTCATATCAGCAGATGTATATTTGCATAATAGTTATATCTGTTTTACATTTATAATAAAAATACATAAAATTCGCTATCCATAACTATAATTATATAGAATTTTACTTATTGCTATTTCCTGCTTTTTTTTAATCTATTAAAGACACTATGATTAATCTCATTTTACACATTTCTTTGCATACTTTTAATGACAGAAAGCTCTTATGCAGCAGGTACTCTACACCAGAAACTCTTCTAAGACACACTATAAAGTTAGATCATTATCAATCTTATGAAGGAGGTACTTTTTGTTATTTTCATTTCATATATGTGGAAAATAAAGAAGATAATAATGTTTTCTGAAGTTCACACATACAGTAAATTGTTGAGCTTGATTAGAAAGTAGTTTGGATGTAAAACATTTTTTTTTAACTTCTACATTAGATTACCTCTCACAAATTTGAAAACAATATAAGATAAGATTGTAAATGTAAAATAGTCAGGGCAAATAATAGATATTTCCAGTTTGCTATATAACTAATTGCACCTTACTGCCCTTAAGAGTGATTTCATCAATTTGTAATTCTATTAATGTATCATTCCTCCACTGATGTGTGTATGATAAAAAAAATATTGCTAATTGTCTATAAGTATTTTTCTATTTTAATCTTTATTATTATCAGTTGAGTTCAGTCATTCAGTCTTTTTTTTTTTTAATTTTAAAATCTTTAATTCTTACATGCATTCCCAAACATGAACCCCCCTCCCACCTCCCTCCCCATAACATCTTTCTCAGTCATTCAGTCTTGTCCTACTCTTTGAAATCCCAATGACTGCAGCATGCCAGGTTTCCCTGTCCAACACCAACTCCCTCATGTCCATAATGTCAGTTATGCCATCCAACCATCTCACCCTCTATCATCCCCTTATCCTCCTGCCTTCAATCTTTCCCAGCATCAGGGATTTTTTTAGTGAGTCAGTTCTTTGCATCACGTGGCCAAAATATTGGAGTTTCACATTAAGCATCAGTCCTTTCAATGACTATTCAGGACTGATTTCCTTTAAGATGGGCTGGTTGGATCTCCTTGCAGTTCAAGTGACTCTCAAGTCTTCTCCAACAGCACAGTTCTCTGCTTACAGATTTCTCTGCAGACAGGTCAGGTGATCTGGTATTCCCATCTCTTTCAGAATTTTCCAGAGTTTGTTGTGACCCACATAATCAAAGGCTTTGGCATAGTCAATAAGACAAATGTACATGTTTTTATGGAACTCTCTTGCTTTTTTGATGATCCAGTAGATGTTGGCAGTTTGATTTCTGGTTCCTCTGCCTTTTCTAAATTCAACTTGAATATCTGGAAGTTCACGGTTCATTTAATTTTGAAGCTCAGCTTTGAGAATGTTCAGCATTACTTTGCTAGCCTGAGGTGGGTGCAATTGTGTCATAGTTTGAACATTCCTTGGCCTTGCCTTTCTTTGGGATTGGAACCAAAACGGAACTTTTCCAGTCCTGTGGGCAGTGGTGAGCCTCTCAGACTTGTTGGCATATTTAGTGCAATACTTTCAGAGCATAATCTTTTGCAGTTTGAAAGAGGTCAACTGGAATTCCATCACTGCCACTAGCTTTGTTCATAGTGATGCTTCCTCAGGCCTACTTGACTTTGCATTCCAGGATGTAGGTCTAGTCGAAAGATCACACCATCATGGTTATCTTGGTCATGAAGATCTTTTTTGTATATGTTTTCTGTGTTTTCTTGCCACCTGTTCTTAATATCTTCAGCTTCTGTCAGGTCCGTGACATTTCTGTCCTTTATTGTGCTCATCTTTGCATGAAATATTCCCTTGGTATCTCTAATTTTCTTGAAATTATCTCTAGTTTTTCTGATTTCATTGTTTTCCTCTACTGCTTTGCACTAATCAGTGAGGAAGGCTTTCTTATTTCTCCTTGCTATTCTTTGGAACTCTGCATTCAAATGGTTATAATCTATCTTTTTCTCCTTTGCCTTTATTATGATACATGTAATTTCATAAATTTATAATCCACTTGTCTATCTTTTTCCCACAGAAAGTCTCCACCATCAGAAGTTTCAATAAGCCTCTTATTTAAAATAATAATCACAGAAAACTAACCAAACTGATCACATGGACCACGGCCTTGTCTAACTCAATGAAGCTGTATATGGCCACCCAAGATGAATGGGTCATAGAGGACAGTTTTGAAAAAACGTGGTCCACTGGACAAAGGAATGGCAAAGCACTTCAATATTCTTGCCTTGAGAACCCTATGAACAGTACAAAAAGGGAAAATTATATGATACTGAAAGATGAACTCTCCAGGTCGCTATCTGCCCAATATGCTATTGGAGAAGAGTGAAGAAATAACTGATGAGTAGGATTAAGGGCATTAGAATTAATGTCCAGAAAGAATGAAGAGACAGAGATAAAATGAAAAAATGCCCAGTTGTAAATGTGACTGGTGATAGAAGTAAATTTTGATGCTATAAGGAACAGTATTGCATAGGAACCTGCACTGTTAGTCTATGAATCCAGGTAAATTAGAAGTGGTCAAACAGGAGATGGCAACAGTAAACAGTGAAATTTTAGGAATCAGTGAACTGCACTGGAATGGGAAAATTTAATTCAGATGATCCTTATATCTACTACTGTGGTCAAGAACCCCTTAGAAGAAATGGAATAACTCTCAGAGTCAACAAATGAGTCCAAAAGGCGGTACTTGGGTGAAATCTCAAAAACACCAGAATGAAGGCTGTTCATTTCTAAGGCTAATCATTCAATATTACATTAATCCAGCTCTATGTTTCAACCGCTAATGATGAAGAAGCTGAAGTTGAATGATTTTATGAAGACTTATGAGACCTTCTAGAACTAACACACAGACACAGACACACACACACACACACACAGACACACAGACACACAGACACACACACAGATATTCTTTTCATCATAGGGGACTTGAATGAGAAAGTAAGAAGGCAAGAGATACTTGGAATAACAAGCAGGTTTGACCATGGAATAAAAAATGAAGTGGGACAAAGGGTAACAGAGTTTTGCCAAGAGAACGCACTCGTCATAACAAACATTCTATTCCAAGAAAACAAGAGGTGACTCTACACATGGACATCACCAAATGGTCTATACCGAAATCAGACTGATTATATTCTTTGCAGCTGAAGATGAATAAGCTGTAACTATCAGCAAAAATAAGACTGAGAGCTGACTGTGACTCAGATCAGGAAATCCTTATTGCAAAATTCATACGTTAACTGAAGAAAGTACGGAAAACCACTAGACCATTCAGGTATGACCTGAATCAAATCTTTTATGATTAAACAGTGGAAGCAATAAATAGATTTAAGGGATTAGATTTGAAAGACAAAGTGCCTGAAGATCTATGGACAGAGGTTCATGACACTGTACAGGAGGCAGAGATCAAGACCATCCCCAAGAACAAGAAATGGAAAAAGACAAAACGATTGTCTGAGGAGCCCTTACAAATAGCTGAGAAAGGAAGAGAAGCTAAAGGCAAAGGAGAAAAGGAAAGATATAATAAACATTTGAATGCAGAGTTCCAAAGTATAGCAAGGAGAGATAAGAAAACCTTCTGCAGTGATGGATGTAAAGAAATAAAGGAAAACAATAGAATGAGAATGACTAGAGATTTCTTCAAGAATATTAAAGATATCATGGAAATATGTCATGCGAAGATGGGAACAATTAAGGATGGAAACTGTAGGACCTAACAGAAGTAAAAGATATTAAGAAGTGATGGCAAGAATACACAGAACTAATCACTATGGTGTGATCACTCACCTAGAGCCAGTCATCCTGGAATGTGAAGTCAAGTGGGCCTTAGAAAGCATCACTACGAACAAAGCTAGTGGCAGAGATGGAATTCTAGTAGAGGTATTTCAAATCCTAAAGGATGATGGTGTGAAAGTACTGCACTCAGTAAATTGAAAAGCTCATCAGTGTCCACAGGACTGACAAAGGTCAGTTTTCATTCCAATCCTAATGAAAGACAATGCCAAAGAATGTTCAAACTACCACACTATTGTATTCATCTCACAGGCTAGCAAAGTGAGGCTCAAAATTCTCCAAGTTAGGCATCAAGAGTACATGAAATGAGAACTTCCAGATGTCCAAGCTAGATTTAGAAAAGGCTGAGGAACCAGAGATCAAATTACCAACATTCACTGGATCATAAAAGAAGCAAGAGAGTTCCAGAAAAGCAACTACTTCTGCTTTATTGACTATGCCAAAGCCTTTGACTGTGTGGATCACAACAAACTCAGGAAAATTCTTAAAGAGATGGGAACATCAGACCACCTGACGTGCCTTCTGAGAAATCAGTATGTAAGAAGAAGCAACAGTTAGAACCCTATGTGAACAACAGACTTGTTCCAAATTGGGAAAAGAGTACCTCAAGGCCATATATTGTCACCCTGCATATTTAACTTCTATACAGAGTGAAACTTGTGAAATACTGGGCTAGAAGAACCACAAGTTGAAATCAAGATTGCCAGGTCAAATGTCAATTACCTCAGATTTGCAGATGACACTACCCTACGGCAGAAATCAACAATGAACTTAAGAGACTCTTGATGAAAATGAAAGAGGAGTGTGAAAAAGCTAGCTTGAAACTCAATGCTCAAAAACTCAGATCATGGCATCTGGTCCCACCACTTCATGACAAATAGATCAGATAACAGTGGAAACAGAGTTAATTTTCTTGGACTCCAAAATCACTGCAGTTGGTGACTACAGCCATGAAATTAAAAGATGCTTGCTCCTTGGAAGAAAATCTCTGACAACCTAGACAGCATATTAAAATGCAGAGGTGTTACTTTGCCAACAAAGGTCTGTCTAGTCAATGCTATGGTTTTTCCAGTAGCCATGCATATGAGAGTTGAACCATAAAAAAGAGTGCCAAAGAACTGTTGCTTTTGAACTGTGGTGTCGGAGAAGACTCTTGAGATTCCCTTGGAC
The DNA here is from genome assembly GCF_042477335.2 of Ovis canadensis. Classification (NCBI taxonomy): domain Eukaryota; kingdom Metazoa; phylum Chordata; class Mammalia; order Artiodactyla; family Bovidae; genus Ovis; species Ovis canadensis. The sequence continues at coordinate 11,035,583 of NC_091255.1, forward strand.
TGAAAGGAGATCCATCCAGTCAATTCTAAAGGAAATCAATCCTGAATATTCCTTGGAACGTCTTATGCTGCACTTGAAGCTCTAATACTTTGGCCACTTGATGTGAAGAACTGGCTCATTGGAAAAGACCTTGATGCTGAGAAAGATTGAAGCAGAAGGAGAAGGTGAAGACGGAGGATGAGTTTGTTGAATGGCATCACCAACTTGATGAACATGAATTTGTGCAAGCTCCAGGAGTTGATTAGAGACAGGGAAGCCTGGCGTGCTGCATTCCATAGGGTCACAAAGAGTCGGATAGGACTGAGAGACTGAACTCAACTGAACTGGTATGTACTCTCAATATTTCAGTAACATCTCCACAGTTGTGACTATCAAAAAATCTCCAAAATTTTCAAGACTTCTCAGTTTAATTGCTGCCTGTTGAGAACCACAGCACCTCTGGAATCTTTTAATACTATGTCATAGTGGAAGTAACTTATATAGGGCCCATAAGCCCAGATGATGCCATAATTTTATATTCTATGAGGTTTTTAAGATGGGTTTTTAAAAATTCTAGCCACAGCTAAGAATAAACATATATATATAATATATATATGCACATATATATATACACACACATATATACGAATAAACATATATTATTATTATTATCCCATAACTGGTTTAGCATTTCCTATCATATTGTCACAAACAACATGAATCCTCCCTCCAACCTCATTTCTCTTCTATTAGATCTTCTACTGGCAGTATGGTTTGTGGTACCAATATTGGATTTTTATGTATCTAAGATCATAGATATCAGTTTTTCTGAATTAATTTCTCTGTTTCTCAATTTCTTATGTATAAAATTCTGAATTATAGACATATGACCATATTATGGTGCAAACTAATTGAGAACGTATGTTAAAAATCATTGTATATTGTTTGACACCTTATAAATGTCAAATGAGCATTTCCTAAGTTTAACTGTTTTTTTTTTTTTTTTTTTTTTTGCCATCTTCTTCCCTTTTGAGTAGAGTTCTATTTCTCATCTGCTATATGAATTATTTTGTCTTCCTTATTGGCTCTGCCATAAAGAATCCATCTGTCGATGCAGGAGACATGAGTTCAATCTCTGTTGGGAAAATCTCTTGGAGAAGAAAATGACAACCCTTCTTGGGACTTTCTATAACCTCGATTTGTATGACAGTTTCTTTTCCAATGTTAGGGGGATTTTCAACTATTATCTCTTCAAATATCTTCATCTGGGTCCCCTAATTAGTACTCACCAGAGCCACTGCTCCAAGTATTCCTTTTCCCACAGTAATCACAGCCAAACCCTGCCTCCCCAGGAATCCCTCCAATACTAGCAGGCAAGTCGGACTCAATTTCTTATGAAGTCGTTGCTTCCCCCCTGCCCCAACCCCTGCTCATCCTGTTGTGTACTAGACCTTCTGTGTGCCCTCTAAGAGTGGAGTTTCAGGTTATCATAGTCCTGTGGAATTCCTGCAGTCAAACCCTACTGCCTACAAAACCAGACTCTCTGGGAGGTTCTTCCTCTCATTGCCAGGACCTCAGGCTGGGGAGCCACATGGGGACTGGGCACTCAGAAATTTCACTCTGGGGTTCCAACATCTTTTGTCAGTAGCTCTTTAACAGTTGGTTGTGATTTTGGTGGTTGTTTAAGAAGGGATGAGTTCACATTCTTCTACTCCACAGTCATGCCTCCTTCTCCTAATTTATTGTATGAGCAGAAAGCTTTTTATTTTTTATTTTTCTCAAAACTGCTTTCTCTACTAGTGATCTTTTGTTTTTCCATACAAATGGTTAAATATTTTGTTCTAGTTCTGAGAAAAAAAATATATCGTTGGTAATTTGATAGATATTGCATTGAATCTATAAATTGTTTTGGGTCATATATTCATTTTCTCAATATTGATTTTTCTAATTCAAGAATGTGATATATCTCTCTACCTGTCTGTATCATCTTTGATTTCTTTCATTAGTGTCTTATAGTTTTCTGCATACACATCTTTTGTCTCCTTAGGTAGCTTTTTTCCTAGACATATTTGTTGTTGTTGTTGCAATAGTAAATAGGATTGTTTCCTTAATTTCTCCTTACGATTCCTCATTGTTAGTGCATAGAAATGCATGGATTTCTATGTATTGATTTTATATCCTTCAACTTTACTAAATTCATCAACTACCTTTAGATATTTTTCTGATGGTATCCTTAGGATGTCCTATGTATAGTAACATATCATCTCCAAACAGTGAAAATTTTAGTCATTTTCCAATCTTGATTCCTTTTCTGTTTTCTTTTCTGATTGCTGGGGCTAGGACTTCCAAAATTACGTTGAATAATAGTAGCAAGAGTGGGCACCTTTTTCTGTTGCTGCTCTTCCTGATCTTAGAGGAAGTGCTTTCAGGATTTCACCACTGAGAATAGTGTTTTCTGTGGGTTTGTTATATATGGCCATTATTATGTTGAAGGAGATTTCTTCTGTGCCTATTATCTGAAGAATTTATTATCATAAATGGGTGCTGGATTTTGACAAATTTTTTTCCTGCATCTATTGAGATTATTGTAGGGCTTTATCTTTCAATACCTTCCTGACTTCAGACTACACTGCAAACTACAGTAATCAAGACAATATGGTACTGGCACAAACACATGAATACAGATTAATGAAATAGGAAAGCCCAGGGAAAAACAGTTATGGGCACATTATCTTTGACAAAGGAAGTAATAATATACAATGAAGAAAATACAGCCTCCTCCCTAAATGGTGCTGGGATAACTAGACAGCTATGTGTAAAATAATGAAATTAGAGTACTTCTTAACACCATGTATAAAAATAAAGTAAAAATGGATTAAATACCTAAACACATGGCCAAAAGCTATAAAACTCTTAGAGGAAAGTATAGACAGAACACTGTTTGATATAAATCACAGCAAGATCCTATTTGACTCACATCTTAGAGTAATGAAAATAAAAAGAGAACTAACCAATGAGACTTAATTAAATTTAAAAGTTTTTGTGCAGCACTGGGAACTGTAATCAAGATAAAAAGATAACTCCCAGAATGGGAGAAAATAATTGTAAATAAAGCAATTGACAAAGGATTAGTTTTAAAATAAACTAGCAGCTTATGCAGCTCAATATCAGTAAAACAACCCAATCAAAAAGTGAGTAGAAACCCTGAATGGACATTTCTCTGAAGAAGATATACAAATTTCCAATAAACACATGAAAAGATACTTAATGTCACTCATTGTTAAACAGATGTAAATCAAAACTACAATGAGATATCACTTCTCACTAGTCAGAATAGCCATCACCAAAACCCGTACAAACAATGAATGCTAGAGAGAATGTGCAGAAAAGGGAACATTCTTGCACTGTTGGTTGGAATGTAAATTGATCCAGACACTATGGAGAACAGTGTGCTTTCCTTAAAAAAAGCTAGAAATAACACTTCCATATGACCCAACTGTCTCACTACTGGGCATATACTCTGAGAGCACCAGAATTCAAAAAAAAAAAAAAAGAAAGAAAGAAAGAAAAGAAAGAAAGAAAGAAAGAAAGGAAGGAAGGAAGGAAAAACAAAACAATACATATTTATTTTAGCACAATTTACAATAGCCACAACATGGAAGCAACCTAGAAATCCATCGATCGATAAAAGGACAAAGAATTAGCAGTACATACATGGAACAGAATATTACACAGCCATAGAACGAACTAATTTGAGTCAGTTGAACTAAGGTGGATGAATCTAGAGCCTGTTATGCAAAATGAAGTAAGTCAGAAAAAGAAAAACAAATTTCATGTATTAATGCATAAATATGGAATCTAGAAACATGGTACTGATGAACCTATCTGCAGGACAGGAATAGAGACACAAATGCAGAGAATCGACTTGTGGACAAAGAGGGGCAAGGAGAGAATGGGATGAATCGAGAAAGTCACACTGACAAATATTCACTACCATATGTAATAGCTCATGGGAAGCTACTATGTAATGGAACTCAACTCTGTGTTCTGTGACAACCTGGACAAATGGGATGAGGTGGGTAGGAAGAAGGTTCAAGAAGGAGGGGATCTATGTATACTTATGGTTGATTCTTATTATACAGCAAAAGCCAAAACAAAACAAAACTTAAAAAAGTAACACAATTATCCTCCTATTAACAAGAAAATAAACAATAAAACCCAAAGAATAGACAGATCATATATGAACAAATCATATACCAGTTTTAGTACTTCCTACCACTGATTCCCAAATCCACTGGGAATAAAAGCAAAAGTTCTTGGACTTAGTAGATCATACTGCCCATTATGTAAAGGAAGTTGAGGGTGAAAAACCTATCAAAATCTGATTGTCTCCAAGAAATATTAAGTCTACATTCTTTAATACAAGGACAGGCAACTAAGTCAGTGGATTCTACCAGATAAAATGCTAGGTTGCTTATCCTATTATTCCAGGTTATTACTGAAAAAGAGGCTTCTTACTTATGACACTCAGTGTTCTTATTTCTAATCATGGGTCACACCAACTAAATGAAGTTAATCCAATCATTCTGTAAAATAATATCACTAGAGCTAATTATGGGCTTCCCTTGTGTCTCAGCTGGTAAAGAATCCACATGCAATGTGGGAGACCTGGGTTTGATCCCTGGGTTGGGAAGATTCCCTGAAGAAGGGAATAGCTACCCACTTCAGTATTCTGACCTGGAGAATTCCACCATGGGGTCACAAATAGTCAGACACAACTGAGAGACTTTCACTACTATTAGAGCTAATAATAATTTAAATATAGTATTTTTTTCTCTTAGATCAAATTATTCCACAACATAAAAGTGCCATGATATTGCCTATTATTTAAAGTGTAGAGGCATATACAACATTTTGAAATGTTTTGGTGATCAAATAGAAGTTCTGCCATATGGTGCTTTTCCTTCAAGGACCTTTGTTGCTACAAACATAGTTATATCAAAGGCTTCTCTATACAGATTTCTAAAAGAATCACAAAATCAACATCAGCCTAATTCTTCTTTATTACATGTTCCATGCCATAATGTAAGGACAATTGAGTCAGAGATTTTGTGGAGGACAATGTGTGTTGACAGCGATTTTTCAGTCAGTATGATTGTTGCTTAACAGAACAATGCTGTTTTCAGTCCAGATACCTTGCCAGGGTCACAGTGTAGAAAACTATTATACCTTACATATAATCCCCAGCTTGTAGTAAAACAAAGCAAACAAACAAACAACAACAACAAAAAAAAAACTATTCATGCTCATTTTCAAGTTGATATATGTGGTATGTGTGAATTTGAGTTTGTTGACAAAATGTTAATCTACACAAACTTAAAAACAAACAAAACATAAAGTCACAGAAGAAAAAGACAATTACTAAATCCAGAAATCAAACTTCAGGTTTTACTTAATTTTTATCCCTAATTTACTAAGACCACTTTTGCTCTAAAATGTTTGATATTTAATTGGTCTTCTTTTAATGAACTTTTAAAACATTGTTTGAGATAATTTTAAATTTATATACACTTGCAAGAAATAACACAGAAACGTCCCATTTACCCACTGCACAGTTTTACCACCTTACAAAATTATAGTAGAATAACATAAAAAGTATATTGTCTTTGACACAGTAAATATACAGAACAATTTCATCACTATAAGGATTCCACAAGTTGCTACTTTATAGCTACAGTCACCTCTGTTTCAACCACTCCCTCCTTAATCCCTATTTCAAATACGTTATATATGTGAAATCACACAGTATGTAACTTTTTGGAACTGGATCTTTCATTTAGCACACTTCTCTGAAGACCCACAGTTCATTCCCTTTTATTGATGAATAATGTTCTGTGGTGTAGATGCATCATAAATTGTTTTTTTTCCAAGTTTATTGAGATAGAATCTGTATGTGTAGAGTATAATGATTTAATAGAGGTATGCACTGAGAAATGTTTATCACTGTGAGATTAGTTACATTCTTCATTTTTTTAAAATTACCTTTTGCTATTGCAATTGTCATTCTGCTGAGAACATTTAAAATCTACTTTTCTAGCAACTTTTAAGTATACTATGCAGCATTATTAACTATAGTTCACCATGTTATACATAAAATACCCATAATTTATTTCTCTAATAGCTGAAAGTTTACAGTCTCTGACTCACATTTCCATTATCTCCCCTGTCCTATTCTATGCCATAGCAATAATGATTCTATTCTTTGATTTTATGACTTCACTGTTTTTTTTTAATTATTTCACATGAAAGTGAGATCACAGAGTTTTTGTCTTTCCCTGCATGACATTTCACTCAGCATAATGTCCTCAAGTGCCATCCATGATGTTATAAATGATAAAATGTCCATCCTTTTCTATGACTTAGAAAGTATTATTCAGTGTGTTTCTGTGTGTCTGTGTGCTTTTTTTTAATCCATTCATCTGCTGATAAATGATAGTTTATCATCATTTATGAACAAATGAATTCAATCTGTTGGAGTTCCACCTGATGGAATGAAAGAATGATGGTTGATTCATCTCTTGGCTTTGTGAATAATGCTACAATGAACATCAGTTCAGTTAAGTTCAGTCACTCAGTCGTGTCCAACTCTTTGTGACCCCATGGACTGCAGCACACCAGGCCTCCCTGTCCATCTCAAATTAATGTCCATTAAGTCAGTGATGTCATCCAACCATCTCATCCTCTGTCGTCCCTTTCTCTGCCCACCTTCAATCTTTCCCAGCATCCGGGTCTTTTCAAATGAGTCAGCTCTTGGCATCAGGTGGCAAATGTATTGGAGTTTCAGCTTCAACATCAGTCCTTCCAATGAATACCCATCTCATTTGGGATGGACTGGTTGAATCTCCTCGCAGTTCAAGAGACTCTCAAGAGTCTTCTCCAACACCACAGTTCAAAAGCAACAATTATTTGGCCTTCAGATTTCTTTATAGTCCAACTCTAACATCCATTCATGACTACTGGAAAAACCATAGCCTTGACTAGACAGACCATTGTTGGCAAAGTAATATCTCTGCTTTTTAATATGCTTTTTAGGTTGGTCATATCTTTCCTTCCAAGGAGTAAGGGTCTTTTATTTTCATTGCTACAATCACTATCTGCAGTGATTTTCGAGCCCCCCAAAATTAAGTCTCCCACTGTTTCCCCATCTATTTGCCATGAAGTGATGGGACCGGATGCATGATCTTAGTTTTCTGAATGTTGAGCTTTATGTCAACTTCTTCACTTTCCTCTTTCACTTTCATCAAGAGGCTTTTTAGTTCCTTTTCACTTTCTGCCATATGGTGGTTTCATCTTCATATCTGAATTTATTGATATTTCCCCAGGAAATCTTGATTCCAGCTTGTGCTTCCTCCATCCCAGTGTTTCTTATGGTATACTCTGCATATAAGTTAAATAAGCAGGGTGACAATATATAGCCTTGATGTACTCCTTTTCCTATTTGGAACCAGTCTGTTATTCCATGTCCAGTTCTAACTGTTGCATTCTGACCTGCATACAGATTTCTCAAGAGGCAGGTCAGGTGGTCTGGTATTCCTATCTCTTTCAGAATTTTCCACAGCAGATTCAACTATGAGATCCTAATTTTTTGAATAATGACTATGCTATTTTCCATCGTGGCTTTAACAATATATGCTCCATCATGGTTCTCCTTATTTCATATTCTCATCAATATCAATATCTCTTGACTTTTTATAATAGCCCTCTTAACAGGTATGAGATTATATCTCAATGTATTTTTGATTTACATTTTCTTGATGATTAGTGTTAAGCACTTTTCTTGCATTCTTTGATCATTGAAAGTCTTCTTTGGGGAAATGGCTATTTCACATTATTTACTATGAATCACCGACTCAATTGATGTGAGTTTGAGTGAACTCCAGGAATTGGTGATGGACAGGGAGGCCTGGTGTGCTGCAATTCATGGGGTCACAAAGAGTCAGACACGACTTGGCGACTGAACTGAAATGGACTGAATGATGCTAATGTTGACCATTTGTCCTGTTATAATGTCATATTTATATCTTCATATAAAATATGTCTTCATGTGTTTTATTTTTCCTAGTTTCTAATTGAATTTATTTTTCCCTTATCATTTAAATTGTAGTTTATTTGTATTTGCTTGCTTGTTTGTTTGTTTTAATATCCTAGATGTTAGTTAGATGCAGTTTTGAAATGTTCTTCCCCTGAAAGTAGTCTGGGTTTCCCTCTTCCTAAAAGGGAATTTTGCAGATTGAAAGTATGTATTTTTTTGAAGTCTGATTGGTTAACTTTTCCTTTGTGGACTGTGAATTTGGTGTCAAATCTAATAAATACTTGCTTAGCCCTAGAACCTAAGCATGGTTTACTTTTTTTCAAAAGTTTTATAGTTTTAAGTTGTAAATTTAAGTTTTAATCCTTAAGAGTGTGAAGACTGAAGACTAGTCCGACCCCCACACCATGGATATTCAAGTAATTACCCAGCTTTGTCAAAAATCAATCATATTTGTGTGGATCTAGTTCTAGCTCAGTCTTCAGCTCCATTGGTTTATGTGTTTATTTTTCCTCCAATTAATCAATTTTCATTTTATAGCTATATGATAAGATTTTGAACAGTGTAGAGCAATTCTTCTCATATTATTTTGGCTATTATTCTGTTTCCTTTTCCATAAAAGTGCTAGAGTATATTTAATAATTCATGGTGCAACTTTAATGTTAATTTCAGTAAGCCTGTATATCAATCTTATAACATAGAGTTTTCAGTTTCGTAAAAATGAAGTGTACATAAATTTGCTTAGATCTTTGTTTCCCTTTAGCAAGATTGAATAGTTTCAGCTTCCAAACAATATGCATAATTTGTCTGATTCACATCTTAATTTCCTCTTTTTCTTTTTAATTTTCCAGCAATTTTAATTGCATTGGGTTTTTAATTTTGTAACTAAGGTCTTCGTTGATTGTATATAGAAAGAAAATGACTTTTGTATATATCTTATATCCTGTAACCTTGCAAAAATAACTTTTTACTTATAAGTTTTTGTTTGCTTTGTTTTGTTGTTTATTTTTTTGTAAATATGTTGGAATTTTCCATGTAGACAGTCATGTCATCTGCAAAAAGTGAGAATCTTATGGCTTCCTATCTGAACTGCATGGTCTTCATTTCTTTATCTTGACTTACAACACTGTTAAAAAATTCTAGCACCATATTAAGTTAAAAAAAATAGACAAACTGAATTTTTTCTTTCTTGTCTTACTGGAGAAGCATTCAGTTTTACATTATCAAGAATAATATTTGTAGGTGTTTCATTTGTTAGTTTTGTTGTTTTTTTAGATTTTTGTATCAAATCAAGTAAGTTTCTTTTGTTATTATATTTTTGAGAATTTTTATTATGAATTGATATTGAGTTTATGTCCAATGTCTTGTGTATGGATTGATATGTTCATGTGTTTCTTTTCTTTAGCCTGTTAATATGGCAGACTACTGTGATTGATATTGAGAGGATTGTAGTAGTGTGTGCTTTTTAACAAATTGTTAAAAAAAATAAAATAAAATGGCAACTTTGTGTGGTTAAATCTATGTGTGTAAGTTTATTTCTACTTCCTTAATTATCTTGTTCTTTTTTAATGTTTTAATCTTTTTCTTTTTTAATGAATTGATGTTGAGTTTATGTCCAATGACTTGTGTATAGATTGATATGATCATGTATTTCTTCTCTTTAGCCTGTTAATATGGCAGACTACTGTGATTGATATTCAGAGGATTATAGTAGGGTGTGTTATAATGCTAACCCCTATTTCCTCCCTGATATTGATAAATAGGGTTTTTTCTTTATCAACTTTGCTAGTATGTGCCAATTTTACTGTTTTCAGGGAAGTAGAATTTTATTTAATTAGTGTCTTTCTGTAGTTTTGTCATTTATATTTTATTGTAACTTCATTGTCTCCCTCCTTCTGCTTGATTTGGGCTTATTTTGTATTTTATATACAGTTTTGGTCATTGCTCTAGGTAATCTATATATAACCTATCAAAGTCTAGCAGTTTCTTCATTTTACATCTTTGAATGTAGTTAAGAAATTTATTTCTCTTTACATTATTTACCCTCCCTTATATGTGATATTAGTTCATTAAATATTTATTTTCCATATTTAGACACACATCAGACATTCTTTCAAAATTTTCTTCAAATTTCAAATACAAGATAGAAAATTCAAGAAGAGAAGGAAAGTCTGCTATGTTTACCAATATTTTTGATTACTTACCTATAATTTTGTTTGCTTGCTTGCTTTTGATTTTTGTAATATTATGTGTTAATCCTGACAGTGATCACCAGGTTGACATAGAAGAACATGCAAAACAAGGCAGAAGTTCTTACATAAACAACTATGTCAGGAGGAACCTAAAGAAAAACACCGATCAAATTTGCTAATTGTTTTCCTCTATAGAAAAAGTGTTGAAATCCATCAGCTTGAACAATTAGTTGGACAGTCAGTAAAGCTTGAATTTGGAATTAAGTCTATGAGTTTATTTAATTTACATTATTCTATCATTGATATGGCAGATGCCGTTAATAAATTAAAATTCTAGTATAACTGTTACATTTCAAAGTTACGTTCAGTGAAGTGGACTATGTCAGAGCTATAGCATTTCTTTTTTTAAGCATAATACTTCCAAGAGAATTTGTTAGACTTTTATTTCCACAATATGAAATGTACATTCTAAAATAAGTCATTTCAATATGCAGTGAGGAATTTTCATTCTCACATTCAAACCTCTGTAAAACTTTTAAACTGTCAGTTTACTTAGGAAATTGGAAAACACTTTTTTTTTTTAATTTAGGATGTTAAATTGGAATCCAATCTCTTAAATTCCTGAATCCTTAGCTTTCTAATCAAAAACACTGCAATATAATGTAGAAAGTACTCATGTGCACATTATTCTACTTAAAGCCATGATAGCAGATACCAAAAAAATAATTCATAGTAATTTTTATATGCCAAGTAAAACATCTATCCATCTTAGTGAGTTTTAAACTTGTATATTATAAAGCACATTTTTCAAAAAATAAAGCATGTATATATATATATATATATATATATATATATATATATCAATACTGTCATTTGTTATCATATCTATCGGTAGAAAAATTTGCCCTTTAAAACATAAAGATGATTATCTGTAATTAGCTGTATTATATTATCTGTAATATACTGCTGTAATTAGCAGTGTGTGTGTATATATATATATATTGCTTGCAATTTGTATTATGATATATTTCAACCTCATGGTAAAATACCAGGAATAGTACAAGAAGCTTCTGTATATAGTCTTTACCCAGCTTTACTATTTGTCTGAATTTTTCCCCATTTGCTTTATAACTTTTTCTGTAAATATGTGCATGAAATTTATCATGAACCTTTTAAGTAGATTGGAGATAAAGTACCCTTTTATTCCAAAATATCTTTTATTCCAAAGTCCCTTGTACAGCAAGGAGATCAAACCAGTCAATCTTAAGGGAGATCAACCCTGAATATTTGCTGGACTGATGCTGAAGTTAAAGCGCCAGTAGTTTGTTCATCTGATGTGAACAGACAACTCATTGGAAAAGTTTCTGATGCTGGGAAAGATTGAGGGCCGAAGAATAGGAGGGTGTCAGAGGATGAGATAACTGGATGGCATCACCAATGCAATGAGCATGAACTTGGGCAAACTCCAGGTGATGGTGAGCGACAGGGAGATCTGGCATGCTGCTGTCCATTGGGTCGCAAAGAGTTGGACACAACTGAACAATGACAACATAAAAAAGAATGTATATGAATCAGTTCTAAAGAGGTGAACAAACCTAGAGCTTATTATAAAGAGTGGAGTTAGTCAGAAAGAGAAAGACAAATATCATATATTAACACATATATATGGAATCTAGAAAGATGCTATGATGAAGCTATCTACAGGGCAGCAATGGAGATTGATATAGAGAACAGAATTTTGGATATGGTGGGGGAGGGAGAAGGTGAAACGATTCGAGAGAGTGGCATTAAAATATATACATTACCATATTTAAAACAGATAACCAGTGGGGATTTGCTGTTTGACACACAGAATCCAAAGCTGTAGTTTTGTGACAACCTAGAGGGATGGGATGGGGAGGGATGTGGGAGGGAAGCTTAAGAAGGAAAGGACATATGTGTACCTATGGCTGACTCATCTTGATGTATGGTAAAAATCATCACAATATTGTAATTATCTTCTAATTAAAAAAATAAATAAAAGAAGTGGTGAGTGAACATCTTTGTCATGTTTCCCATTGTTATGAGCAAAACAGTTATATATTTCATCATTACATATACTGTTAGGTATAGGTTTTTCAAAGATACCCTTTATGAGGTTGAGAAAGTTCAGTTGTACAGTTGGTTTGCTGACTTGCTTCATTTAAATAATTTGCATTTATTAAATGCTTTTACTGTATTAGACGACATGATATTTTAAAATTGCTCTGCTATATATAGTGAGATACTTTTTTTAATGCAGAATAAACCTATTCATAATATATTTTATTTTCCATAAAATTTTTAAATTAACTTGTAAATAATCTGTCCTCCAATTTTTCTGATAAAGTAGTCATTATTTATGTCACTATGTCCCATTTATAACATTTTTCTTTCATCATTCTCAAGGTTTTCCTTTTATCTTTTGCTTTGAGCAGTTTGACTATGATGTACCTAGGTGTAATTTTTTCCTACATTTACTTTTCCTGGGGTTTACAGAGCTTCTTGGGACTGTTTAATTTTAAAACAAATTTTATACATTTTATATTATTTCTCTAAATATCTTTATGTCCCACTCCTTCTAGGACTTCAGATACAGGTTTCACAGATTTATAGCGAAACCTAAGTATGATGGTAAGTGTTGCAAGAGGGCATCAGAGGGCAGACACACTGAAACCGAACTCACAGAAAACTAGTAAATCTAATCACACTAGGACCACAGCCTTGTCTAACTCAATGAAAACAACCATGCCTGTGGGGCAACGCAAGACGGGTGGGTCATGGTGGAGAGGTCTGACAGAATGTGGTCCACTGGAGAAGGGAATGGCAAGCCACTTCAGTATTCTTGCCTTGAGAAACCCATAAACAGTATGAAAAGGCAAAATGATAGGATAACAAAAGAGGAACTCCCCAGGTCAGTAGGTGCCCATTATGCTACCGGAGATCAGTGGAGAAATAACTCCAGAAAGAATGAAGGGATGGAGCCAAAGCAAAAACAATACCAAGTTGTGGATGTGACTGGTGAGAGAAGCAAGATCCGATGCTGTAAAGAGCAATATTGCATAGGAACCTGGAATGTCAGGTCCATGAACCAAGGCAAATTGGAAGTGGTCAAACAAGAGATGGCAAGAGTGAACGTTGACATTCTAGGAATCAGCGAATTAAAATGGACTGGAATGGGTGAATTTAACTCAGATGATCATTCTATCTACTACTGCGGGCAGGAATCCCTCAGAAGAAATGGAGTAGCCATAATGGTCAACAAAAGAGTCCGAAATGCAGTACTTGGATGCAATCTCAAAAATGACAGAATGATCTCTGTTCATCTCCAAGGTAAAACATTCAATATCATGGTAATCCAAGTCTATGCCCCAACCAGTAACGCTGAAGAAGCTGAAGTTGAACGGTTCTATGAAGACCTACAAGACCTTTTAGAACTATTACCTAAAAAAGGTGTCCTTTTCATTATAGGGGACTGGAATGCAAACATAGGAAGTCAAGAAACACCTGGAGTAACAGGCAGATTTGGCCTTGGGACATGGAATGAAGCAGGGCAAAGAGTTTTTCGAAGAAAATGCACTGTTCATAGCAAACACCCACTTCCAAAATCACAAGAGAAGACTCTACACATGGACATCACCAGATGGTCAACACTGAAATCAGATTGATTATATTCTTTGCAGCCAAAGATGGAGAACCTCCATACAGTCAACAAAAACAAGACTGGGAGCTGACTGTTGCTCAGATCATGAACTCCTTATTACCAAATTCAGACTTAAATTGAAGAAAGTAGGGAAAACCACTAGACCATTCAGGTATGACGTAAAGAAATCCCGTATGATTATACAGTGGAAGTGAAAAATAGATTTAAGGGCCTAGATCTGATAGATAGCGTGCCTGATGAACTATGGAATAAGGTTCATGACATTGTGCAGGAAACAGGGATCAAGACCATCCCCATGGAAAAGAAATGCAAAAGAGCAAAATGGCTGTCTGGGGAGGCCTTACAAATAGCTGTGAAAAGAAGAGAAGGGGAAAGCAAAGGAGAGAAGGAAAGTTACAAGCATCTGAATGCAGAGTTTCAAAGAATAGCAAGAAGAGATAAGAAAGCCTTCTTCAGCCATCAATGCAAAGAAATAGAGGAAAAAAAAAAACAGAATGGGAAAGACTAGAGATATCTTCAAGAAAATGAGAGATAACAAGGGAACATTTCATGCAAAGATGGCTCGATAAAGGACAGAAATGGTCTGGACCTAACAGAAGCAGAGGATATTAAGAAGAGGAGGCAAGAATACACAGAAGAAGTGTACAAAAAGATCTTCATGACCCAGATAATCACTATGGTGTGATCACTCACCCAAAGCCAGACATCCTGGAATGTGAAGTCAAGTGGGCCTTAGAAAGCATCACAACAAACAAAGCTAGTAGAGATGATGGAATTTGAGTAGAGCTATTGCAAATCCTGAAAAATGATGCTGTCAAAGTGCTGAACTCAACATGCCAGTAAATTTGGAAAAGTCAGCAGTGGCCACAGGACTGGACAAGGTCAGTTTTCATTCCAATCTGAAAGTAAGTCAATGACAAAGAATGCTCAAACTACAACACAACTGCACTCATCTAACATGCTAGTAAAGTAGTGCTCAAAATTCTCCAAGCCAGACTTCATCAATAAGTGAACTGTGAACTTTCAGATGTTCCAGCTGGTTTAAGAAAGGCAGAGGAACCAGAGATCAAATTGCCAACATCCACTGGATCATGACAAAAGCAAGAGAGTTCCAGGAAAACATCTATTTCTGCTTTATTGACTATGTCAAAGCCTTTGACTGTGTGGATCACAATAAACTGTGGAAAATTCTGAAAGAGATTGGAATACCAGACCACTTGACCTGCCACTTGAGAAATCTGAATGCAGGTGAGGAAGCAACAGTTAGAACTGTAAATGGAACAACAGACTGGTTCCAAATAAGAAAAGGAGTACATCAAGGCTGTATATTGTCACCCTGCTTATTTAACTTATATGCAGAGTACATCATGAGAAACACTGGACTAGAAGAAACACAAGCTGGAATCAAGATTGCTGGAAGAAATATCAATAAACTGATATGCAGATGACACCACCCTTATGGCAGAACGTGAAGAGGAACTAAAAAGCCTCTTGATGAAAGTGAAAGAGGAAATTGAAAAAGTTGGCTTAAAACTCTGCATTCAGAAAACAAAGATCATGGCATCTGGTCCCATCACTTCACGGGAAACAGATGGGGAAACAGCAGAAACAGTGTCAGACTTTATTTTTGGGGGCTTCAAAATCACTGGAGATGGTGATTGCAGCCATGAAATTAAAAGACGCTTACTCCTTGGATGAAAAGTTATGACCAACCTAGATAGCATATTCAAAAGCAGAGACATTACTTTGCTGACTACGGTCCGTCTAGTCAAGGCTATTGTTTTTCCTGTGGTCATGTATGGATGTAAGAGTTGGACTGTGAAGAAGGCTGAGCACCAAAGAATTGATGCCTTTAATTTGTGGTGTTGGAGAAGACTCTTGAGAGTCCCTTGGACTGCAAGGAGATCCAACCAGTCCATTCTGAAGGAGATCAGCCCTGGGATTTCTTTGGAAAGAATGATGCTAAAGCTGAAACTCCAGTACTTTGGCCACTTCTTGCGAAGAGTAGAATCATTAGAAAAGATTCTGATGCTGGGAGGGATTGTGGGCAGGAGTAGAAGGGGACGACCGAGGATGAGATGGCTGGATGGCATCACTGACTCGATGTACTTGAGTCTGAGTGAACTCCGGGAGTTGGTGATGGATAGGGAAGCCTGGCATGCTGCGATGCATGAGGTCGCAAAGAATCAGACATGACTGAGCGCCTGAAATGAACTGTTTCTCTATTCGTGTGAATCATATTTTTCCTTCAAAGATCTAATTATGCTTGATTACTTGCTGGATATTGTCAATAAAATATATATAGATTATAGATTATATTGTTAATACACTTTTTTACATTTCTTTGGTTCCATTAAATGTGGTTTTACTCCTTATTTGAGTAGGATTCTTTAAGTTGTGAACTTAGTTGTAAACCTAGAAACGTACCCATGATTTAACTTTGTGGTTCTAATTCCTTAGTAGAAGACATTATGATGCCTGATGTGTTCAATAAGCCCTCTAAGTTTTGTCTGAACTGGAACACTAGTAAATTCCATTACTGCCAAGTCATGATAGCACTATTCAACTGTCAGTGTTATTTGACAGAGGAGCATGGTAGGCTACAGTACACAGGGTCACAAAGAGTCAGACATGACTAAAGCCACTTAGCATACACTCACATTCTGCTGAGACTTGTGTAAGCTCATTCAAAGTGAATGCCCATGAAGACTTGTCAGAGGGTCTTCTTTCTGAGTACATTCCAACTCTATTGGTATTCGGTCACAAATTCTACCTGCTCCGCTTCAATTTCTGAAACATTTGCTTCTATCTCTTTAGCTCATCAAACTGCTCTCCCACTTCTGGTTTGCCTTCCTGCTCAAAGCAGAAAGCTAAGGAAATTTTGATATGAATGGTAAGCTCATATCACTTGTTTTTCTTCTTTCAAGGACCATATTCTTGTGTTATCTGTTTTTCAAGGTGGATAGTTATACTGTGTCTTCATATACTTTATTCAGTTTTACAGTTGTTTCAAAAAGGAATCCAGATCTAGTATTAGTCACTCTATGTTGGCAAGTACTTGAAGACAATATCATGCTTTTTCATATAAAATTATTTTATTATTTCATAAATCTTTATTTTTTTCAAGTTAAATTGAGGTATAAGTGGCATACTGTTTTGTTAAGTTTAAGGTGTACAGCATTTGGTGTTCTTCAGCTGCTAAGTCATATTGGACTCGTTGCAACCCTATGGATTACAGCATACCAGACTTCTTTGTCCTTCACTATCTTCCAAAGTATGCTCAAATTCACATCTGTTGAATGGATGATGCCATCCAAAGATTCCATCCCCTGTCACCCCCTTCTCCTCCTGCCCTCAGTCTTTCTCAGCATCAAGGTCTTTTCCAAGGAATAATATCGTCTCATCAGGTGGACAAATTACTGGAGCTTTAGCTTCAGCAGCCACCCTTCCAATGAATATTCAGGGTTGGTTGCCTTTAGGATGGACTGTTTTGATTTCCTTGCTGTTCTAGGGACTCTCAAGAGTCTTCTCCAATGCCACAATGAGAAAGCATTCATTTTCTGGTGCTCAGTCTTCTTTATGGTCCAACTCTTACATCCCTGTACTTGACTACTGGAAAACCTATGGTTTTGACTATATGGACCTTTGTCAGAAAAATCATGTCTCTGCTTTTAAATTCACTGTCTATGTTTGTCACAGCTTTCCTTCCAAAAAGCATCTTTTAATTTCATGCCTGTAGTTACTGTCTGCAGTAATTTTGGAGCTCAAGAAATAAAGTCTGCCAGTTTCCATTTTTTCCCCTTCTATTTGCCATGAAGTGAAGGGACTGTTTTCCTTGCTTTATAGACTTTTAAACTTGTCTATTTATTTTTAAATGAAACTAAGATGAACATTTTTAATGATAAAAGGTACAATTCACAAAAACGATAGACATCATAAATCATTGGACATCTAACAACAAACAAAGATACATAAAGCAAAAATCAGAAGAAATATAAGGAAAAAGAAAAAATATATAATTACAGTGAGGCATATTAAGATTTCTCTAAAAATATTTTATCAAGTGCAGAAATAATAACATCTTGAATGATGCCATTACTAATTTAATATAGTTAATTTCTATTTATATTAATTTTATTAATCTTATACAGAAATATATTTAAATTTTTGTATCTCATATATTATTAGATGTTCATAGGACATTTGGAAAAACTGACAAAATGCTAAACATGATCTTAGTTTTTGGAATGTTGAGTGTTAAGCCAACTTTTTCACTAATTTCTACAAAATAGAATTAACTTACATGTATCATGATATAATTATTATAATAAGTTAAACATCCTTAGAGGGCCTCCCAGGTGTTTCTAGTGGCAAAGAACCCACATGGCAATGCAGGAGATGTTCTGAATCAGGAAGATCCCCTGAAAGAGGGCCTGGCAACCCACTCCAGTATTCTTTCCTGGAAAATTCCATGGAGAGAGAAGCTTGGAGGAGCTACAGTTCATGGAGTCATGAAGAATTAGACACAACTGAGTGACTAACACACACACAAACATCCTCAATTTAATATAGATATAAAAAAGGACAAAAATACTTTCTTCAATAAATTAAGGCGACTTTTAGCTGTATAAGTGAAATTTTGTCATGTGTGCATGCATTATTTAAATGACTAGATATCATGTCTAATAATTTCAGCTCTATCTGTTCATGCAGCCTTTTATTTCTCACTTTGTAAAATGATATAAATTGCCACCAACTTTCTAAAATTAAGAAACAAGGGAGATAATCCACATGAAAGTTTTTTTGTTAGCTATAAATTCTAGAAAACAAAAGAAAAGTATTGTTGTATAGAAAAGATTAATTTTAGTTCAGTCTGTGATTCAAAATTTCAACAGGAAAAAGTAGAAATAGATACATTTTTATGGTATCCATTCTCCCTAAATTTTAATGCTGGCATTAATTTGGAGAAAATACATTCTATTTTAATTTTACCAAGCCAGGGAAGATGATCTATTATAAGTTTAAAAAATTGATGAATAACAGGAATTTTCCTGAAGTATGTATTAATTTCTTAAATTGCTGTAAAGCTTATAAGTAAGTAATTCCATAAATTACTATGGCTTATTTTAGAAAATGCCATGTACCTTCAAATAAAGTCTTTTGCCTTCCTGGTGACTTCCTCAACTCTCTATTATTTACTTACCATATGGGCAAACTAACTTCAGAGCAGCTAATGATTATGGTCATTAGAAGGCTTTTGATAATGGAACTGATATTTTCCACTTAGATAATTTTGTTGTTGTTTCTTAGTCACTAAGTCATGTCCAGCTCTTTTGTAGCCCACCAGGCTCCTGGCAAAAATACTGGAGTGGGTTGCCGTTTCCTTCCCCAGATCTTCCTGACCTAAGAATTTAATTTGCATCTTCTGCATTGACAGATGGATTCTTTACCAATTGACACCAAGCAAACCCTTAGGCATTTTAGCCCCTTTCTATTTTAAATTAAATGCTCTTATTTTCTTTCCTGAGTTATTTTAAAGTTAACTGTAGTGGCATCATTTTGTTTCATTTACAATGAAACATTTAAGAAATGAGTTATTGGAAAATCCCTGTTGATTCACACTCCACAATTTCATTGCCAAGGGCCCAAATTCAAGTACTGTTTGGGGAACTAATCTTCACAAGCCATATGACACAGCAAAAGCAATATAATAATAATAAAGGGAAAAAAGGGACGGGTTATTTAATTCACCAGAATATTTTCCTATGGTTCTCCTTTGGGAAATGTTCAGTTCAGTTCAGTCAGTCATGTCTGACTCTTTGTGAGTGACACCAAGGATGGCAGGATGCCAGGCTCCCCTGTCTATCACAAACTTCCAGAGCTTGCTGAAACTCACGTCAATTGAGTCGGTAATGCCATTCAACCATTTCATCCTCTTTCATCTCTTTCCTCTCCTGTCTTCAATCTTTCTTGGCATCAGGGTCTTTTCCAATGAGTCAGTTCTTCTCATCAGGTGGCCAAAGTATTGGAGTTTGAGCTAGAGCATCAGTTCTTCCAATGAATATTCAGCACTGATTTCCTTTACGATTGGCTGATTTGATCTCCTTTCAGTCCAAGAGTCTCTCAGGAGTCTTCTCCAACACCACAGTTCAAAAGCATCAATTCTTTGTCACTCAGCATTTTTTATAGCTCAACTCTCAAATCTATACATGACTACTGGAAAAACCATAGCTTTGTCTAGATGGACTTTTGTCAGCAAAGTGATGTCTTTGCTTTTTAATATGCTATCTAGTTTGGTCACAGCTTTTCTTGCAAAGAGCAAGAGCCTTTTAATTTCATGGCTGTAGTCACCATCTGCAGTGATTTTGGAGCCCAAGAAAATAAAGCCTGTCACCGTTTCTATTGCTTTCCATCTATTTACCATAAAGTAATGGGACAGGATGCCATGATCTTTGTTTTTTAATGTTGAGTTTTAAACCAACATTTTCGCTTGCTCTTTCACTTTCACCAAGAGGCTCTTTAGTTTCTCTTTGCTTTCTGCTGGAAGGGTGGTGTTATCTGCTTATTTGAGCTTATTGATATTTCTCCCAGCAATCTTGATTCCAGTTGTGCTTCATCCAGTCTGGCATTTCACAAGATATACTCTGCATACAAGTTAAATAAACAAGGTGATAATATACAGTCTTAACATAATCCTTTCTCAATTTGAAACCAGTCCATTATCCTCAATGGTGAAAAATTGAAAGCATTTCCCCTAAAGTCAGGAACAAGACAAGGGTGCCCACTTTCACCACTACTATTCAACATACTTCTGGAAGTTTTGGAAAAAGCAATCAGAACAGAAAAAGAAATAAAAGGAATCCAAATTGGAAAAGAAAAAGTAAAACTCTCACTGTTTGCAGATGACCTGATCCTCTACATAGAAAACCCTAAAGACTCCACCAGAAAATTACTAGAGCTAATTAATGAATATAATAAAGTTGCAGGATATAAACTCAACACACAGAAATCGCTTTCATTCCTATACACAAATAATGAGAAAGTAGAAAAAGAAATTAAAGAATCAATTCCATTCACCATTACAATGAAAAGAATAACATAATTAGGAATATATCTACCTAAAGAAACTAAAGACCTATATATAGAAAACTATAAAACACTGATGAAAGAAATCAAAGAGGACACTAATAGATGGAGAAATATACCATGTTCATGGATCGGAAGAATCAATATAGTGAAAATGAGTATACTACCCAAAGCAATTTACAAATTCAATAAAATCCCTATCAAGCTACCAGCCACATTTTTCACAGAACTAGAACAAATAATTTCAAGATTTGTATGGAAATACAAAAAACCTCGAATAGCCAAAGCAATCTTGAGAAAGAAGAATGGAACTGGAGGAATCAACTTGCCTGACTTCAGGCTCTACTACAAAGCCACAGTCATCAAGACAGTATGGTACTGGCACAAAGACAGACATATAGATCAATGGAACAAAATAGAAAGCCCAGAGATAAATCCACACACCTATGGACACCTTACCTTCGACAAAGGAGGCAAGAATATACAATGGAGTAAAGACAATCTCTTTAACAAGTGGTGCTGGCAAAACTGGTCAACCACTCGTAAAAGAATGAAACTAGAACACTTCCTAACACCATACACAAAAGTAAACTCAAAATGGATTAAAGATCTAAATGTAAGACCAGAAACTATAAAACTCCTAGAGGATAACATAGGCAAAACACTCTCAGACATAAATCACAGCAGGATCCTCTATGATCCACCTCCCAGAGTACAGGAAATAAAAGCAAAAATAAACAAATGGGATCTAATTAAAATTAAAATCTTCTGCACAACAAAGGAAACTATAAGCAAGGTGAAAAGACAGCCTTTGGAATGGGAGAAAATAAAAGCAAATGCAGCAACTGACAAACAACTAATCTCAAAAATACACAAGCAACTTCTGCAGCTCAATTCCAGAAAAATAAACGACCCAATCAAAAAATGGGCCAAAGAACTAAATAGACATTTCTCCGAAGAAAACATACAGATGGCTAAAAAACAAATGAAAAGATGCTAAAAATCACTCATTATCAGAAAAATGCAAATCAAGACCACGATGAGGTACCATTTCACGCCAGTCAGAATGGCTGTGATCCAAAAGTCTACTAGCAATAAATGCTGGAGAGGGTGTGGAGAAAAGGGAACTCTTACACTGTTGGTGGGAATGCAAACTAGTACAGCCACTATGGAGAACAGTGTGGAGATTCCTTAAAAAATCTGGAAATAGAACTGCCTTATGACCCAGCAATCCCACTGCTGGGAATAAACACCGAGGAAACCAGAAATGAAAGAGACACGTGTACCCCAATGTTCATTGCAGCACTGTTTATAACAAGCCAGGACATGGAAGCAACCTAGATGTCCATCAGCAGATGAATGGTTAAGAAAGCTGTGGTACATATACACAATGGAGTATTACTCAGCCATTAAAAATACATTTGAATCAGTTCAGGTGGGAGGGGAGTTCATGCTTGGGAACTCATGTACATCCGTGGCAGATTCATGTCAACGTATGGCAAAATCAGTACAGTATTGTAAAGCAAAATAGAGTAAAAATAAAACTTAAAAGTATGTATATAATTAGAAAGAGGAAAAGAAAAAGAAAAGAAATGGAGGAAAAGAATATAATGGGAGGGGGAGGAAAGATGGTGGAGGAATAGGACGGGAAGACCACTTTCTCCCTTACAAATTCCTCAAAAGAACATTTCAACGCTGAGCAAACTCCACAAAACAACTTCTGTAGGCTGGCAGAGGACATCAGGCACCCAGAAAAGCAGACCATTGTCTTCAAAAACACGTAGGAAAAAACATAAAAGACGAGAAAGGAGACAAAGGAGGTGGGAGGGAGCTCCGTCCCGGGAAGGGAAGCCCGTCCCGGGAAGGGAAGCCCGTCCCGGGAAGGGAATTTGAAGAAGAGAGGTTTCCAAACACCAGGAAACACTCTCCCTGCCGAGTCTGTGGCGAGCCTTGGAAACACAGAGGGCAACATAACAGGAAAGAAAAATAGATAAATAATTAAAACCAACAGATTACAAGCCCAACAGTAACTCCCCCAGCGGAAAAGCAGCACAGACACCTGCATCCGCCATTGGGAAGTGGGGGCAGGGCAGGGACGCGCGGGAGGCGCGGGCTGCAGTGCTTTGTAAGAATCAGGCAGGAACCCCCCACGCGCAACCAGAATGATCTAACTTGGGCTAGCAAACCAGACTGTGGGATAGCTACCATGCGAAAAGCTCGAACATAAGACACCGCCAGGACCGAGCACAGAACAAAGGACGGAACGGAAAAAGCCGGCTGCAGACCATCCCCCGCCGGGGACAGGCAGCCAGAGCCGTAGGGGCTGGAAAGGGGCAATTGCAGCCCCGGAGAGACTTTACTTACCTAACTGCAAGCAGGCTCCTTTGCTGAGACTTCTGGGGGTGCTGGACAGTCACAATCTGCCTCACGGGGTGCGCCAGCGGTCCACCCAGAAAGCTGAGCAGCAGCGGCAGAAAAGGTGACAAGCCGCGGCGATCGTGCTCGCCAAACTCCTGAGCTACTCGGACCTGGGAAGGGCACAAAGCGCAGTCCCAGTCGAATTTGTGCCTCTGAGGGCTGCCTGAGCGCCGAACCTGAGCGGCTTGGACCAGGGAAGTGCACGCAGCCTAGGGCCGGCCCCAGACGGTTCCCGGCTGAGCATCATAGAGCCGGAGCGGTTTGTGCGCCGAGAGAAAGGATAGGTCAAGCGGGGCTGAGATACTGGGTGCACACTACGGTGCTATTTGTTTGCAGCATCCCCCCTCCCCACAGTGCGACTGAACTAGTGAGCCTAAAAAACCAGCAAACAGAAGAAATTAAACAGAGGGAACCACCTTGGAAGTGATCCCACACAGCCCATAACATCAGAGAAGGGCCAGAAATATTTTTGACTATTTTTAAAATCATTCCTTTTTTTTTTTTTCTTTTTTGCTTTTTTGTTTTTTGTTTTTCTTTTTTCTTTTTTTTCAAACTTTTTTTTAATTGTTAAGTCTTCTATTTCTCCTCTAATTTTTATTTCTATAACCTATTATCACTATTTTTAAAAAAATGACTTTTTTTTTTCTTTTTTAAGGCAAACACCATATATAGTCTTTGGATGGTTGTTGGTGTTTTTTTTTTGTTTGGTTGGTTTTTTGTTTGCTTTTTAATAATTCTTTTTTTTCTTTCTCCCTTTTTCCTTCTGCTTTTCTTTAATATTGTATCTTTGAAAATCCAACCTCTACTCTAGATTTTTAATCTTTGCTCTTAGGTTTTTGTTGTCAATTTTGTACATTTAAAAACCCAAACTTCACTACCCAAGTTTAGCTGAGAGCAAGATTACTGGCTTGATCACTCTCTCCTCCTCTGGACTCTCCTGTTTCTCCACCAGGTGGCCTCTGTCTCTTTTCTCCCCCATCTCTTCTCTATCCAACTCTGTGAATTTCTGGGTGTTCCAGACGGTGGAGAACACCTAAGGAACTGGTTACTGGCAGGATTTGTCTCTCTCCTACTCATTCCTCTCTCTTATCCTCCTGGTCACCTCTGACTACTTCCTCCCTCTCCTCTGCCCCATATAACTCTGTAAATACCTCTGAGCGGTCCAGACTATAGAGCGCACATAAGGAAGTGACTACTGGCTAGCTTGCTGTCTCCTCTTTTGATCTCACCGCATCACATTACAGTTACCTCTAACTACCCCGTCCTTCTTTTCTTCTCATCCCTCAAAGTGGAGAAACTTTTCATCTTTAACCTAGATGTTTTATCATCGGTGCTGTATAGATGCAGAAGTCTAGAGGCTACTGTAAAAATAAAACTGAAAATCGGAAGCAGGAGGCTTAAATCCAAAGCCTGAAAACATTAGAGAACTCTTGAATTCAGGGAACATTAAGCAATAGGAGCTCATCAAATGCCTTCATACCTACACCAAAACCAAGCTCCACCCAAGGACCAACAAGTTCCAGGACATGATATACCACGCAAATTCTCCAGCAACACAGGAACACTCCCCTGAGCTTCAATATACAGGCAGCTCAAAATTATCCCAAAACCTTTGATGTCTCATAACCCATTACGGGTCACTCCACTGCACTCCAGAGAGAAGAAACCCAGCTCCACCCACCAAAACTCCAACACAAGCCTCCCTAAACAGGAAACCTTGACAAGCCACTGATAGAACCCCACCCAAAGTGAGGAAGCTCCATAATAAAGAGAACTCCACAAATTACCAGAATATAAAAAGTCCACCCCAAACGCAGCAATATAACCAAGATGAAGAGACAGAGGAATACTCATCAGGTAAAGGAACAGGAGAGTTGCCCACCAAACCAAACAAAAGAGGAAGAAGTAGGGAATCTACGGGAGAAGGAATTCTGAATATTGATAGTGAAAATGATCCAAAATCTTGAAATCAAAATGGAATCACAGATAAACAGCCTAGAGACAAGGATTGAGAAGATGCACCAAAGGTTTAACAAGGACCTAGAAGAAATAAAAAAGAGTCAAAATATAATGAATAGCACAATAAATGAAATCAGAAACACTCTGGAGGCAACATATAGCAGAATAACGGAGGCAGAAGATAGGATTAGTGAAATAAAAGATAGAATGGTAGAAATAAATGAATCAGAGAGGAAACAAGAAAAATGAATTAAAAGAAACGAGGACAATCTCAGAGACCTCCAGGACAATATGAAACGCTCCAACATTCGAATTATAGGAGTCCCAGAAGAAGAAGACAGAAAGAAAGATCATGAGAAAATCCTTGAGGAGATAATAGTTGAAAACTTCCCTAAAATGGGGAAGGAAATAATCACCGAAGTCCACGAAACACAGAGAGTTCCAAATAGGATAAACTCAAGGTGAAACACCCCAAGACACATATTAATCAAATTAACAAAGATCAAACACAAAGAACAAATATTAAAAGCAGCAAGGGAAAAACAACAAATAACACACAAGGGGATTCCCATAAGGATAACAGCTGATCTTTCAATAGAAACTCTTCAGGCCAGGAGGGAATGGCAAGACATACTTAAAGTGATGAAAGACAATAACCTACAGCCCACATTACTGTACCCAGCAAGGATCTCATTCAAATACAAAGGAGAAATCAAAAGCTTTACAGACAAGCAAAAGCTGAGAGAATTCAGCACCACCAAACCAGCTCTCCAACAAATTCTAAAGGATATTCTCTAGACAGGAAACACGAAAAGGATGTATAAACCTGAACCCAAAGCAATAAAGTAAATGGTAACGGGATAATACATATCAATAATTACCTTAAACGCAAATGGGTTGAATGTCCCAATCAAAAGGCAAAGACTGGCAGAATGGATACAAAAACAAGACCCCTCTATATGCTGCTTACAAGAGACCCACCTCAAAACAAGGGACACATACAGACCGAAAGTGAAGGGCTGGAAAAAGATATACCACGCAAATAGAGACCAAAAGAAAGCAGGAGTGGCAATACTCATATCCAATAAAATAGACTTTAAAACAAAGGCTGTGAAAAGAGACAAAGAAGGCCACTACATAATGATCAAAGGAAAAATCCAAGAAGAAGATATAACAATTATAAATATATATGCACCCAATATAGGAGCACCAAAATATGTAAGACAAATGCTAACAAGTATGAAAGGGGAAATCAACAATAACACAATAATAGTGGGAGACTTTAATACCCCACTCACAACTATGGACAGATCAACTAAACAGAAAATTAACAAAGAAACACAAACTTTAAATGATACATTAGATCAGTTAGACCTAATTGATATCTATAGGACATTTCACCCCAAAACAATGAATTTCACCTTTTTTTCAAGTGCTCATGGAACCTTCTCCAGGATAGATCACATCCTGGGCCATAAATCTAAACTTGATAAATTCAAAAAAATCGAAATCATTCCAAGCATCTTTTCTGACCATTATGCATTAAGGTTAGATCTCAATTACAGGAGAAACTATTAAAAATTCCAACATATGGAGGTTGAACAACACACTTCTGAATAACCAACAAATCACAGAAGAAATCAAAAAAAGAAATCAAAATATGCATAGAAACTAATGAAAATGAAAACACAACAAACCAAAACCTGTGGGACACTATAAAAGCAGTGCTAAGAGGAAAGTTCATAGCAATACAGGCATACCTCAAAAACAAGAAAAAAGTCAAATAAATAACCTAACTCTACAACTAAAGCAAATAAAAAAGGAAGAATTGGAGAACCCCAGAGTCAGCAGAAGGAAAGAAATCTTAAAAATTAGGGCAGAAATAAATGCAAAAAAAACAAAAGAGACCATAGCAAAAATCAGCAAAGCCAAAAGCTGGTTCTTTGAAAGGATAAATAAAAATGACAAACCATTAGCCCGACTCATCAAGAAGCAAAGAGAGAAAAATCAAATCAATAAAATTAGAAATGAAAATGGAGAAATCACAACAGACAACACAGAAATACAAAGGATCATAAGAGACTACTATCAGCAGTTGTATGCCAATAAAATGGACAACGTGGAAGAAATGGACAAATTCTTAGAAAAGTACAATTTTCCAAAACTGAACCAGGAAGAACTAGAAAATCTTAACAGACCCACCACAAGCACGGAAATTGAAACTGTTTTCAGAAATCTTCCAGCAAACAAAAGCCCAGGTCCAGATGGTTTCACAGATGAATTCTACCAAAAATTTCAAGAACAGCTAACACCTATCCTCCTCAAACTCTTCCATAAAATTGCAGAGGAAGGTAAACTTCCAAACTCATTCTATGAGGCCACCATCACCCTAATACCAAAACCTGACAAAGATGCCACAAAAAAAGAAAACTGCAGGCCAATATCACTGATGAACATAGATGCAAAAATCCTCAACAAAATTCTAGCAATTAGAATCCAACCACACATTAAAAAGATCATACACCATGACCAAGTGGGCTTTATCCCAGGGATGCAAGGATTATTCAATATCCGCAAATCAATCAATGTAATTCACCACATTAACAAATTGAAAAATAAAAACCATATGATTATCTCAATAGATGCAGAGAAGGCCTTTGACAAAATTCAACATCCATTTATGATAAAAACTCTCCAGAAAGCAGGAATAGAAGGAACATACCTCAACATAATAAAAGCTATCTATGACAAACCCACAGCAAACATTAGCCTCAATGGTGAAAAATTGAAAGCATTTCCCCTAAAGTCAGGAACAAGACAAGGGTGTCCACTTTCACCGCTACTATTCAACATAGTTTTGGAAGTTTTGGCCACAGCAATCAGAGCAGAAAAAGAAATAAAAGGAATCCAAATTGGAAAAGAAGAAGTAAAACTCTCACTGTTTGCAGATGACATGATCCTCTACATGGAAAACCCTAGAGACTCCACAAAAAATTACTAGAGCTAATCAATGAATATAGTAAAGTTGCAGGATATAAAATCAACACACAGAAATCCCTTGCATTCCTATACACGAATAATGAGAAAGTAGAAAAAGAAATTAAGGAAACAATTCCATTCACCATTGCAACGAAAAGAATAAAATACTTAGGAATATATCTACCTAAAGAAACTAAAGACCTATATATAGAAAACTATAAAACACTGATGAAAGAAATCAAAGAGGACACTAATAGATGGAGAAATATACCATGTTCATGGATCGGAAGAATCAATATAGTGAAAATGAGTATACTACCCAAAGCAATTTACAAATTCAATAAAATCCCTATCAAGCTACCAGCCACATTTTTCACAGAACTAGAACAAATAATTTCAAGATTTGTATGGAAATACAAAAAACCTCGAATAGCCAAAGCAATCTTGAGAAAGAAGAATGGAACTGGAGGAATCAACTTGCCTGACTTCAGGCTCTACTACAAAGCCACAGTCATCAAGACAGTATGGTACTGGCACAAAGACAGACATATAGATCAATGGAACAAAATAGAAAGCCCAGAGATAAATCCACACACCTATGGACACCTTACCTTCGACAAAGGAGGCAAGAATATACAATGGAGTAAAGACAATCTCTTTAACAAGTGGTGCTGGGAAAACTGGTAAACCACTAGTAAAAGAATGAAACTAGATCACTTTCTAACACCCCACACAAAAATAAGCTCAAAATGGATTAAAGATCTAAATGTAAGACCAGAAACTATAAAACTCCTAGAGGATAACATAGGCAAAACACTCTCAGACATAAATCACAGCAGGATCCTCTATGATCCACCTCCCAGAATTTTGGAAATACAAGCAAAAATAAACAAATGGGATCTAATTAAAATTAAAATCTTCTGCACATCAAAGGAAAATATAAGCAAGGTGAAAAGACAGCCTTCTGAATGGGAGAAAATAATAGCAAATGAAGCAACTGACAAACAACTAATCTCAAAAATATACAAGCAACTTATGCAGCTCAATTCCAGAAAAATAAACGACCCAATCAAAAAATGGGCCAAAGAACTAAATAGACATTTCTCCAAAGAAGACATACAGATGGCTAACAAACACATGAAAAGATGCTCAACATCACTCATTATTAGAGAAATGCAAATCAAAACCACAATGAGGTACCACTTCACACCAGTCAGAATGGCTGTGATCCAAAAGTCTACCAGCAATAAATGCTGGAGAGGGTGTGGAGAAAAGGGAACCCTCCTACACTGTTGGTGGGAATGCAAACTAGTACAGCCACTATGGAGAACAGTGTGGAGATTCCTTAAAAAATTGCAAATAGAACTACCTTATGGCCCAGCAATCCCACTGCTGGGCATACACACCAAGGAAACCAGAATAGAAAGAGACACATGCACCCCAATGTTCATCGCAGCACTGTTTATAATAGCCAGGACATGGAAACAACCTAGATGTCCATCAGCAGACGAATGGATAAGAAAGCTGTGGTACATATACACAATGGAGTATTACTCAGCCGTTAAAAAGAATTCATTTGAATCAGTTCTGATGAGATGGATGAAACTGGAGCCGATTATACAGAGTGAAGTAAGCCAGAAAGAAAAACACCAATACAGTATACTAACACATATATATGGAATTTAGGAAGATGGCAATGACGACCCTGTATGCAAGACAGAAAAAAAGACATAGATGTGTATAACGGACTTTTGGACTCAGAGGGAGAGGGAGAGGGTGGGATGATTTGGGAGAATGGCATTCTAACATGTATACTATCATGTATGAATTGAATCACTAGTCTATGTCTGACGCAGGATACAGCATGCTTGGGGCTGGTGCAAAGGGATGACCCAGAGAGATGTTATGGGGAGGGTGGTGGGAGGGGGGTTCATGTTTGGCAACGCATGTAAGAATTAAAGATTTTAAAATTTAAAAAATAAAAAACTAAAAAAAAATAAAATAAAATAAAAAACAAACAAACACACACACACAAAAAACAAAAGAATATAATGGGAAAGACTAAATATCTCTGCAAGAAAATTAGAGACACCAAGGGAACATCTGATGCAAAGATGGGCTCAATGAAGGACAAAAGTGGTATGGAGCTAATGGAAGCAAAAGATATTAAGAAGTGGTGGGAAGAATACACAGAAGAACTATATAAGAAAGATGTTTATGACCCAGATAATCATGATGGTGTGATCACTTACCTAGAGCCAGACATTCTGAAATATGAAGTCAAGTGGGCCTTAGGAAGCATCACTAGGAACAAAGCTAGTGGAGGTGATGGAATTCCAGTTGAGCTGTTTCAAATCCTGAAAGATGATGCTGTGAAAGTGCTGCACTCAACATGCCAGCAAATTTGGAAAACTCGACAGTGGCCAACAGACTGGAAAATGTCGGTTTTCATTCCAATCCCAAAGAAAGGAAATGCCAAAGAATGCACAAACTACAGCACAATTGCACTCAACTCACATGCTAGTAAAGTAATGCTCAAAATTCTCCAAGCCAGGCTTCAGCAATACATGAACCGTGAACTTCCTGATGTTCAACCTGGTTTTAGAAAAGGCAGAGGAAGCAGAGATTAAATTGCCAACACCCACTGTATCATGGAAAAAGCAAGAGAGTTCCAGAAAAACATACATTTCTGCTTTATTGACTATGCCAAAGCCTTTGACTGTGTGGATCACAACAAAATGAGGAAAATTCTGAAACAGATGGGAATACCAGACCACCTGATCTGACTTTAAAGAAACCTGTAGTCAAGTCAGGAAGCAACAGTTATAACTGGACATGGAAGAGCAGACTCATTCCAAATAGGAAAAGGAGTATGGCAAGGCTGCATATTGTCACCCTGCTTATTTAACTTATATGCTGAGTACATCATGAGAAATGCTGGGCTGGAAGAAACACAAGCTGGAATCAAGATTGCTGGGAGAAATATCAATAACCTCAGATATGCAGATTACACCACCCTTATGGCAGAAAGTGAAGAGGCACTTAACAGCCTCTTGATGAAAGTGAAAGAGGAAAGTGAAAATGTTGGTTTAAATCTCAACATTCAGAACACTAAGATCATGGCATCCGGTACCATTTCTTCATGGCAAATAGATGGAGAAACAATGCAAACACTGGCTGAATTTATTTTTGGGTGCTCCAAAATCACTGCAGATGGTTATTGCAGCCATGAAGTTAAAAGACACTACTTGGAAGGAAATTTTTGACCAACCTAAACATTTATTTCTGCTATATTGACTATGCCAAAGCCTTTGACTGTGTGAAGCACAATAAAGTGTGGAAAATTCTGAAAGAAATGGGAATACCAGACCACCTGACCTACCTCTTGAGAAATCTGTATGCAGGTCAAGAAGCAACAGTTAGAGCTGGACATGGAACAACAGACTTGTTCCAAGGAGGAAAAGGAGTACGTCAAGGCTGTATATTGTTACTGCATATTTAACTCCTATGCAGAGTACATCATGAAAATCACCGGACTGGAAGAAACACAAGCTGGAATCAAGATTGCTGGGAGAAATATCAATAAACTCAGATATGCAGATGACACCCCCTTTATGGCAGAAAGTGAAGAGGAACTAAAAAGACTCTTGATGAAAGTGAAAGTGGAGAGTGAAAAAGTTGGCTTAAACTCAACATTCAGAAAAAGAAGATCACGGCACCTGGCCCCATCACTTCATGGGAAATAGATGGGGAAACAGTGGGAACAGTGTCAGACTTTATTTTTCTGGGCTCCAAAATCACTGCAGTTGGTGATTGCAGCCATGAAATTAAAAGACGCTTACTCCTTGGAAGAAAAGTAATGAACAACCTAGATATTGTATTCAAAAGCAAAATCATTACTTTGCCGACTAAGGTCCATCTAGTCAAGGCTATTGTTTTTCCAGTGGTCATGTATGGATGTGAGAATTGGACTGCAAAGAAGGCAGAGTACCGAAGAATTGATGCTTTTGGACTGTGGTGTTGGAGAAGACTCTTGAGAGTCTCTTGGACTGCAAGGAGATCCAACCAGTCCATTCTGAAGGAGATCAGCCCTGGGATTTCTTTGGAAGGAATGATGCTAAAGCTGAAACTCCAGTACTTTGGCCACCTCATGTGAAGAGTTGACTCATTGGAAAAGACTCTGATGCTGGGAGGGATTGGGGGCATGAGAAGAAGGGGAATGACAGAGGATGAGATGGCTGGATGGCATCACTGACTTGATGGAAGTAAGTCTGAGTGAACTCTGGGAGTTGGTGATGGACAGGGAGGCCTAGTGTGCTGCAATTCATGGGGTCGCAGAGTCAGACATGACTGAGCGACTGAACTGAACTGACCTAACTGAGACAGCATATTAAAAAGCAGAGACATTACTTTGTCAACAACGGTCTGTATAGTCAAGGTTTTGGTTTTTCCAGTAGTCCTGTATGATTGTGAGAATTGGACTGTAAAGAAAGTTGGGTGCCAAAGATTAATGCTTTTGAACTGTGATGTTGGAGAAGACTCTTGAGAGTCCCTTGGACTGCAAGGAGATCCAACCAGTCCATCTTAAAGGAGATCAGTCCTGGGTGTTTATTGGAAGGACTCATGTTGGAGTTGAAACTCCAATTATTTGGTCACCTGATGTGAAGAGCTAACTCAGTTGAAAAGACTCTGATGCTAGGGAAGATTGAGGGCAGGAGAACTGGATGACAGACAATGAAATGGTTTGATGGCATCATCACCGCAATGCACATGAGTTTGGGTAAACTCCAGGAGCTGGTGATGGATAGGGAGGCTTGACACGCTGCAGTTCATGGGGTCACAACGGACTGGACTGAGCGACTGAACTGAAGAGATGTTGCTGTTAAAGTGCTACACTCAGTAGGTCAACAAATTTGGAAAACTGAACAGTTGCCACAGTACTGGAAAAGGTTAGTTTTCTTTTCAATCCCAAAGAAAAGTGATGCAAATGAATATTTAAACTACTGTAGAATTACACTCATTTCACATGCTAGCATGGTAGTGCTAAAACTCCTTACAGCTAGACTTCAACAATATGTGAACTGAAAACTTTTTGATGTACAAGCTTGACTTAGAAAAGACAATGGAAACAGATCAAATTGTCAACATTTTTGGTTCACAAAAAAATAAGAGAATTCCAGAAAAACATCTACTTCCATTTCATTGGCTACACTAAAAACTTTCACTTTTAGTGCTGTGGATAACACTACATACACACACTGTATTGTCTTGTGGATCATAACAAACTATTGAAAATTCTTAAAGACGTAGGGACACCAGATTACCTTACCTGCCTCGAGAGAAACCAATATGCAGGTAAAAAGCAATAGTTAAAACTGAACATGGAGCAATAGACTGGTTCAAAAATGGGAAAGGAACACAACAATATAGTATATTTAAATTATACAGCTTATTTAAATTCTATGCAGAGTACATAATGTGAAATGCCACCCTGGATGAGTCACAAACTGGAATTAAGATCAAGAAGCAAAATATCAACAACCTCAGATATGCTGATGATACCACTCTAATGGCATAAAGCATTAGAATGACAGAGGAGGAACTTAAGAGTTGCTTGATGGGGGTGAGAGAGGAGACTGAAAAATCTGGCTGACAACAGCATTCAAAAAATTAAGGTTATGGCATCTAGTCCCATTAGTTCAGTTCAGTTCAGTTCAGTTCAGTTCAGTCGCTCAGTCATGTCCGACTCTTTGCAGCCTCATGAATCACAGTATGCCAGGCCTCCCTGTCCATCACCAACTCCCGGACTCTACACAAACTCATGTCCATCGACTCAGTGATGCCATCCAGCCATCTCATCCTCTGTCATCCCCTTCTCCTCCTGCCCCCAATCCCTCCCAGCATTAGGGTCTTTTCCAATGAGTCATCTCTTCTCATGAGGTGGCCAAAGTATTGGAGTTTCAGCCTCAACATCAGTCCTTCCAATGAACACCCATCACTTCATGGCAAATACATGAGGAACAGTGGAATGTCTTAAAATATCAATTAAGTCTATTTGATGTGGGTATGCTCATGTGTGCTCAGTCTTATAAGACTGTTTGAGACCCCAGAGTCTGCCAATTCTCCAGGCAAGAATACTGGAGTGGGTTGCCATTTCCTTCTCCAGGGAATCTTCCCAAGCCAGGGTTTGAACATTGGTTTCCTGCATTAGCAAGCAAATTCTTTATCACTTGAGCCACCTGGATAACTATGTCATGTAAAACTTGTATTTTCCCATTTATTTTATTTTTGGATGACATATTCATTGGTATAAGTGATGTGTTAAAGTCCCCATTATTATTGTGTTATTGTCAATTTTCCCTTTTATAGTTGTTACTGTTTATCTTATGTATTGAATTCCTCCTATGTTGGGTGCATAAATATTTTAAAATATTTTATCTTCTTCTTGGATTGATATCATAATCATTAATTATGTAGTAGCTTTCCTTGTCAATTATTTTACAATATTTTGTTATATATATCACTCATCCCTGGCATTGCTACTTCACTTTTCTTTTGATTTCTACTTGCATCAAATATAATTTCCATCTCCTGTCTTTCATGCTATGTGTGTACCTAGGTCCAAACTGGGTCTCTTATATGTAGCATATATATGGGTCTTATTTTTTTATCCATTCAATAGGTCTAAGATCATTAAATCAGCTGATAACCAAATGGGGCTTCTGTTGTAGTTTATTTGTTGGTTTTCCCTTGATACTTTTAATATTTTTCTTTTTATTTAATTTTTGTTAATTTGATTAATACATATTTCAGCATGTTTTTCCTTGGCATTATCATGTGTGGGGCACTCTGTGTTTCTTGGATTTCATTGACTATGTCCTTTCCCATGTTAGAGACATCTTCAATCATAATTTCTTGAAATATTTTTTTTCAAATCCTCATCTAATTTTGTCTAACTGCAGTCCATGAGGTCGCCAAGAGTTGGACACAACTGAGCAACTTCATTTTCACTTTTCACTTTCATGCGTTGGAGAAGGAAATGGCAACCCACTCCAGTGTTCTTGCCCTGAGAATCCCAGGGATGAGGCACCCTGGTGGGCTGCCATCTATGGGGTCGAACAGGGTCAGGCATGACTGAAGCAACTTAACAGCAGCAGCAGCAGGGTGCAGGGTCATATTTCCTTCTTACTTCAGTTGTCTTCCCTGAACAAATGAATTTGCTCTGGGGCTTCTGTAAGCTTCCTGGTAGGAGGGACTTGATATACCTCCAGAAATACCTGATCTCTGATAAGCACAGCTGAGTCTTTTCCCTTTGAAAGGCAAGGACACATCAAGTAGTTTGTTTGGGGGCCTGTGAGCTTAATATGACATTAGGCACCCTGTCTGCTGATTGACGGGGGTATATTCCTGTCTTACTGGTGGTTTGGCAAGAGATATCCAGCACGGAAACCTGCCAGCAGCTGTATGAACAAGCGTCTTGGTGCTGATATGAATACTTCTGGGAGCACATGCACTGATTTTATTTCCTAGTCCAGGAAATCTCTGCCAATCCAGTGTCCTGTAACAGCACTCCCACCCTGGATGCCAAAGCCTGACCTCTCACTGGGGACTCAAGTATCCATAACCTGCAGGAAAAATAAAAGAAAATAAAAAGAAAAGAGACAGATTCCACCCAGGACAAATAGAGAAAACATCAGCAAACAAACAGCAAAAAAACCCAGCAATATGACCACACAGAAAAGATAAAACAAATAAACAAGTGACAACAGTAAAAAAGATAAGAACAGGACAAACAAAAAAATCCATGAGAACAAACAATTTAAAAAATGAGAATAGGCAATAAGGACTAACTAACAAAAAACAAAAAAATAAAGAAAGAAAGAAGAAAACTAAAATAAAAACTGAAAGTAAGCAACAAAAGAAAATAAAATATGAATATGAAAACTAATTCAAAAAAGGAAATAAAAAAAACGAAGAACAAAACCATGAGAAAAACAGAAATGGTAAAAAAAAAAGTAAAAATAGAAAATAAATAAAATAAATAAAATGTGTATTAAAATATGAAGATAAAAATAATATAAATAATACCATCAAAAACTGAACAAAATGAAACAAGCAAAAAAAAAAAAAGTTGTAAGAACATTTTCCTCTGGCCTCTATTGTCAGTGTTCTTGCTTCCACTGTGATCCAGAGTCAATCCCTGCCTCCATAGGAAGCCTTCCAATAACTCTAGGCAAGTCTCTGGACCTGTTATGGGCAATGTGGGACCACCTCACTCTCTGATCTGACCCATTTCTTGAGTGTATTTATTTCCTAAGTCCACTGCTTTGGAAGCTAGACTGGTCTCCATTGTGGGAATAATCATTATCTATTCAGATACTCAACATATGCAAGATTTACTAAGCCAATCTTGGAGAATTAATACCCAGCTTGTGCAACTGCATGAACAGATTTCTACTCCTCTTCCTTAGCTGCACTGCCCCAGGCTCAGCTTTAGTTTTTACCCCACCTCTCTCTGTTACCCTTAAGCATCTGTTCCATGGCTAGGTGAGATGGAACAGAAGCAGAGGCTGCTTGCAGCATATTTACCTACTCAGACCAGGATAAGCGTGAGTTGCCTATTGAGATGGGGACTGGTAGGCAGTTGTAACCAAGTGTAGTGGCTCGCTCTGGTGGAAATTACTCCCAGTGACCAAGAAGGCAGGACCTGGTGTGTGAGGATAGTGATCACCCCACACTCCACATACCTCTCAACAGTGGCATGTGCTTTTCAGGCAGATCTTGATTTATCTATAGGCATTCCCAGCCATGCATTCCCTCCTCCCATCCACGCTGCTCTATCCTTACAGCCAAGAGTGCTCATTTTCCTGGACCAGTTCTTCTAATCCCATGTTTTTTTTTTTTAACATTCAGCCCTCACGAGCATCGGAGAACTCTCATCCCAGGCAAGGGCACCTAGGGCTAATTCCCACATAGGTTTAGGGATGGGCAACAGTGAGGGCCCCTGGAGTCCTCTTAGGGAAGTGGAGACCCAGGCTTGTGGGGCAAGTGGACCACTGCTAAGAAGGGGACACAACCCACTGTCTGTGATTGCCAAAGAAACTGGCTGGTTGGGGAAGAATTTGGAATAGCAGCTCTACCCCTTGTGTGCTACTCAACAATGACTCCTTGCTTCTTTTTCCACAGACTTTTCTGGTTGTGGAACTCCAACCTGAAGCCAATTGCTGTCTATCCTTGCCTGTATCTGTGTTCCAAGCCCCAATTTCTTGCATCCAGTCCTCCTTCACAACAGGTGACTCAGGACTAAGGCTGGAGTCCACAGTGCTCTGGTAAAGACATGTATGCAGTTCTTACTTTGTCTTGCCTTCCACAAGCTGCTGTCTTCTCCTCTGATCCACTGAAAGTCCTTTTCAGTCACAGTTGATTTTCCCACTGTGTGAGAGTTTTCTGGATGTGGTGAACCTGAGCTTCCCACCAGAGTTTGTTGGTTCCTTCTTTAATTCTTCTTCCTTTTGTCTTACCCTGTTGTGAAGGGATTTCTCTTGTCCTTTAAGGTGTTTGACATCTTCCACTAGTGTTCAGCAGGTGTTCACTAGTGTTCTATGAAAATTGTTCCAAATTTGTAGATGTGTTCTTAATGCACATGTGAAGAGAAACAAATTCTGCATCCTTCTATTCCTCCATCTTGACTCTTCCCTGACCAATCTTCTTTAAAAAAAGGAGAGAGTAGAGTGCAAGTATTAGAATAGTTGTCTCATTAAATAAAGCAAGTGCAGGTGCAAGAATGAAGTGCAGATATAAAAATAAAAAGTGCAAAAAAAAAAAAAGAAGAAGAGAGAACATATAGGGTAAAGGAATAATGTAAAATTGATATCAAGTGTCTCTTGATTTGGTATCTTTATTTGAGAACTACTTAAAAATTCTCTATATGCTTGACTAATTCAATTACACATGTGTAGAAAAAGCAGACACAATCTTCCTTCAGTGAATGATTATCACAACAGAACCCAAGCATAATTAACACAGTTCACAATTGATGAACAATCCTAGTAATCAAATAAAGCCCTCTATATGTTTTCAATACATCCAGCAAAAATTATTATGAAAGATAATATATTAAAAAATGGGTTGGAAAATGCTCTCTATATTTTTTTTTACTTATTATTCCTCTACCAAGAGTTAGGAGGAGGAATTCTAAACCATTTTATCCTATCAATGGGCTGCATTGACTAAAATGATAATGCTGCTGCTAAGTCGTTTCAGTCGTGTCCGACTCTGTGTGACCCCATAGACGGCAGCCCACCAGGCTCCCCCATCCCTGGGATTCTCCAGGCAAGAACACTGGAGTGGGTATAGAATAGTCAAATGTATTCTGAACCCAATGCAGGTAAATATGTGCACATCTGGATGGAAAAAAATAAGTCTCTACTCCCCCTAAACTTTTTTATAATTATGGATTATTGGTTTTCTATCTCCCTCTTATTTTGCATTTCAGAGCAAATCCAAATCTATAGAGTACTATTACAATAGACAACTTCAGCCAGAAAACATTTCGTTAGGTAGTAGACAATATACAGGTGGTAGGAGGAATACACATTGCTAATTTTTCAGCAGTACCACATCTGTCATCTCTGGTATATTTTAGATTACATTATATTTAATGAAATGATCTGACAATATAACTGTTATATTTTCTTTCTCCCTCCCATCCTCTCTTCCTTCTTTTCTTCCTTTAAGAAATATATTGCAAACACTACATGATTCATTTAGAAAATAGCTTTTGGAATACAGCCTATATAGAATGACTTGTTAAATTATTTCCCTATCATTCTTTTGAAATGTCAATGCTGCATTCTCCCTCAGCGTAATTCTGTCATAGGACATTCAAGAGTCAAAATAAGTAAATATTTTTTGGGAAAAATTTATATAATTTTTATAAATATATTTTGTGCTTTCCCTTAAATAAGAACCATTTTAACATTTTTCTATTTTGACTCAAATAATTTTAAAAGCATTATTATTTTTATAAACCTCTGAAACCATGCATATTTATTCTTCCATTCAAAAAATATTTGTTGAATTACTATTATGTATCTAGATTTTAATTAGCATATGAAAATAGCTGGGTATGCAAAACAGTACCTGAAGATATATAGAAATATGTAAAGTGAAATGTTTAAATATGATAATTCATGTATACACAGAATATTTGGGGAGGAAAACTTTGTGTAAGTGTTATTGAAAAAGATGGAGAGAATTCCACATAAATGATTAATATTAAAACTTGGAATTTCAAGGTGAGCTGGAGAATATCAAAGAATAAAAGGCAGTAGGTAAGAGTAGGTCATGTGAAGAACAATCAACATTAGCAACCTAGAAGGGAAGGCAGCTTGAAGTAGTCTTCATCTAGCAAGCCAATGGCACCCCACTCCAGTACTTTTGCCTGGAAAATCCCATGGACGGTGGAGCCTGGTAGGCTGCAGTCCATGGGGTCACTAAGAGTCGGACACGGCTGAGCGACTTCACTTTCACTTTTCACTTTCATATATTGGAGAAGGAAATGGCAAGCCACTCCAGTGTTCTTGCCTGGAAAATCCCAGGGACGGCAGAGCCTGGTGGGCTGCCGTCTATGGGGTCGCACAGAGTCGGACAGGACTGAAGCGACTTAGCAGCAGCAGCAGCAGCAAATAGTTACTGATACCACAGACTACATAATATAAAGGCATTCTTTCAAGCACTGGAAATATGGCAGTGAACAATAACGTAAAAATGTTCACCAACATGGAGCTTGCATTCTAGTAGGCTTACATTAATATTTATCTGCGAAGGAAATTTGTGATATTCTAAAGAGTTTCATCTAATAGAAAATTAGAAGCTATTGGAGTTTTATTAAGTTTGTGAATGGCATGATTGGATTCACACACAAAAGCAATAACTTGTGTGTGTGTGTGTCGGCTTAAAACAACAAATACAACCACTTTTTTTTTTTCTTTCTTTAAGCAAGAAAGTGCAGATTTTATATTTACTGAACATTTACCTTTTCTGATGGTAATTTTCCCCCTCAAACATGAAAATTTCTGTGTAATATGCCTTCTTTCTTGGTCTTGTTAATTTTTTTTTTCATTTTTTTTATTTCTTGTAGAAGATGTCTCTGACATCAAATTTTCTTATTTTTTTCTTCCTGTGATAATGTCTTAATTTTCACTTTATCTGTGAAAAAGTTCTTTTTTTTTTAAATTGAATGTAGATTTTAGGGCAGAAATTTATTTTACCCTTTTTAAAAAACACTTAATTATTTGTTTTATTAAAATTTGCCACCATTTTACAAATGCCATGATTTCTGAGTTAAAATCTACTATCATTTTAATTTTTTTTTCTTTCCTTTTCTTTCTTTCTTTCTTTTTTTTTTTTAACCTTGGCTTTCCAACCAGTTAATTTCATGTGAATAAGTTTAAGTACATTTTAACTTATTCTGTTCAAAATTTATTAAATTTTCAGCCTACAAATATATGTCATTTTGAAAAACCTGAGAACATTTCATCGATTATTTCTTCAAACATTCTTTCTAATCAAATATTTTATAACTCCTTGTTCCCTATTAATCATTAGACATTTTGATAGTTCCCCACAGGTCCCTAAAAATGCTGTTTTGGTTTTAATATATCTCTTTCTTTTTTCTGAATGTTGTCATTTTAATAGATGAACAATGAAAAATAACGAAATACAGAAAATATAAATCAGCATGGAACAAAATTAAAACAAAGATAGAGTATGCAGAGGGTGGGAAATATATCAGAGAAGTGTTTAAAATGTGTAATTTATAAAACATGGGGACTAATGAAATCACTCTGCATAAGAGTACATAAACATGAATTTGATGTTTCTAACTGAAGTTATTAAACATTTTAAATTTGGAGAGCAAGGAGTGTGTGCAGTGTTTAAACTGTAATATAAAGAATAAAGTACAGATCAGGGGTGAATATGGAGGAAGGCCAAGTGGTGAACTATAAAGATAAAACACTGATTTGCTTGAAATCTAAAATTTAGGAGGAAAGGCCAAGTTGGATTCACCAGGAGGCATCTAATGTGTGTAGTAGTTGAAATTTTGGAGATATATCTTATATAAAACAGAGGCAAAGATATTAGTGATTTTAAAAGCAAGATATTTAGATAAACTCATTAGAGACTGCTTATTATAATTACTACCAACACTATAATGTTGAACTTGTCATTGGCCTGGTTATTAGACTGAAAATTTGTGATTGGAAAAAAAAAGAAAAAAAACTGTATATCCAAGCAGAAACAGCACTAAAGTTTATTCCAAATTATTTTTCATACACAAGAAATGAGAAGAGTCTCTAAAATAGTTTGTGCTTCAGAAATTTTTGTTGCACTAATGACCAAATTCTGAATTAACTGTGATATCTCACATTTTGAATCTGTAAATAAATAAATATTATAGTTGCTTATTATGTGTCCAATATTAGGCTGTGTACTGGAGTACTCTTCCCTTTCATTTATTTATCACATCTGAGCACTGCTTACCAAGCTCGGAGTTGATGGTTTAAAGCCTGAATACATCAGTATTTGTATTAAATGAACCTTGAAAATTATTTACAACTTCATCTGCAGGTTGTACTCTGTATGGTGCTATGAATTTAGGTTTTAGTTTTTGAAAGAATAAGTTATAAACCAACTTGGCAGTTGAGTAGAAGACAGTATTATGGTTAAGATTTTCAGTAGTTTCCATAAAAACAGGGTTGATGTTTCCATTATGACACAATGCTGCAAATACAGCTGTTCACTGGAGATTGCTATGTTCTCTTTCCCTTATTATTTGTCTATCTCTGCAAATTTTCTAGAGCTAGACATTCACTGGTGATCTGAAGGCCTGAAATTTTGAGATCAATTCAGGGGCTTCCTCTCTAGGTATAAACATTTCATTAACTTGTGTGTCAATAGATCAATTGGTATAATTGCAGAGGAAGCAGTTTACTCTCCCTTCCTGTGAGTGAAAACAACTGGCATGCTGGGATGCCTACTTCAGGGAATGCCTTCAGAAGACGGGAACAGAAATGCCCGGGGGGTGGCGGGGAGACAGAGAGCAGTAGTCTACCCAACATTCTGTTTCAAATTATTCAGGAGTCACATCTATGCAGAAAAAAAAAAAAAAGGCAAGAATTACTATCACTTGAACTTGGTAAATTTTAACCTTTCTTCATGAACATTAGTTTGGTTGTCCTGTTTATTTTCTCACAAAGTTCAAGCACTTAGAATAAATAGGTATATGTGTTTGCCTTGATGGAGAGAAATTAATGGAGACTCCAGGAAAGGCAATGTTTCTATATTCAACCAGTCTTTATGTGTGTGTGTGTGTGTGTGTGTGTGTGTTGAAGGGAAGAAAGTCCCAGAGTGCTGACAACAGAACTACTCAAAACCTTTCCAGTCTAAAGCACAGTCAAAATCATGTCTCCAACTACCAGCCATACTTAACTAAAAAGACAATAATAATATAGCCTTAAGGGCCATGGAGCTTCAAAATCTAGGGCCTGAAATATTCCCTTTCATAAATTATAATTTATAAATTAATGCTTTCATATATTTTTCTCTGTATACTTGGGCTTTAAGTTATTTTATCTGCAGCAAACATGCATGACTTTTATAAGTGGAATAAAAGTTTTAGCCTGTCTTCTACCATTTCATCAATAATTTATTATAATAAAGTATTTCTTTCATTATGACCAGTGATCTCAAAATCCAAAGAATATTCACAGGGTCACAGTTCACAAGATTGTAGGGATTCAAGATGTAAAAATAACCTGATTGTATTCAAACAGCAATATGTTATTATGATTGGAATTGGAATCCAATTTTCTACTTAAATAAGATACAAAGATTCTTGTTCCCTCTCCTTCCCTTCCTCCTCTTCCTCAGTCTTCTTCCATATAGAATCAGAATTCCTGGAGTAAACCTTGTTAACAGTTATGGTAAATCATGAAAGAATGTTATTTATTAATATAACAATAAGTAGTTATTGAGTTAATGCTCAAAATTCTCCAAGCCAGGCTTCAGCAATACGTGAACCATGAACTTCCAGGCAGAGGAATCAGAGATCAAATTGCCAACATCTGCTGGATCATGGAAAAAGCAAGAGAGTTCCAGAAAAACATCTATTTCTGCTTTATTGACTATGCTAAAGCCTTTGACTGTGTAGATCACAATAAACTGTGGAAAATTCT
Source organism: Ovis canadensis (assembly GCF_042477335.2). Lineage (NCBI taxonomy): Eukaryota > Metazoa > Chordata > Mammalia > Artiodactyla > Bovidae > Ovis > Ovis canadensis. Next base: position 11,079,206 of record NC_091255.1, read on the forward strand.
GAAAGAGATAGGAATATCAGACCACCTGACCTGCCTCTTGAGAAACCTATATGTAGATCATGAAGCAACAGTTAGAACTGGACATGGAACAACAGACTGGTTCCAAGTAGGAAAAGGAGTACGTCAAGGCTGTATATTGTCACTCTGCTTATTTAACTTCTATGCAGAGTACATCATGAGAAACGCTGGGCTGGAAGAAGCACACGCTGGAATCAAGATTGCTGGGAGAAATATCAATATCCTCAGATATGCAGATGACACCACCTTTATGGCAGAAAGTGAAGAGGAACTACAAAGCCTCTTGATGAAAGTGAAAGAGGAGAGCTAAAAAGTTGGCTTAAAGCTCAACATTCAGAAAACGAAGATCATGGCATCTGGTCACATCACTTCATGGCAAATAGATGGGGAAACAGTGGAAACAGTGTCAGACTTTATTTTGGGGGGGCTCCAAAATCACTGCAGATGGTGACTGCAGCCATGAAATTAAGAGATGCTTACTCCTTGAAAGAAAAGTTATAACCAAGCTTGATAGCATATTGAAAAGCAGAGACATTACTTTGCCAACAAGGTGCATCTAGTCAAGGCTATGGTTTTTCCAGTGGTCATGTATGGGTGTGAGAGTTGGACTTCGAAGAAATCTGAGCACTGAAGAATTAATGCTTTTGAACTGTGGTGTTGGAGAAGATTCTTGAGAGTTCCTTGGACTGCAAGGAGATCCAACCAGTCCATTCTGAAGGGGATCAACCCTGAGATTTCTTTGGAAGGAATGATGCTAAAGCTGAAACTTCAGTACTTTGGCCACCTCATGCGAAGAGTTGACTCATTGGAAAAGACTCTGATGCTTGGAGGGATTGGGGGCAGGAGGAGAAGGGCACGACAGAGGATGAGATGGCTGGATGGCATCACTGATTTGATGGATGTGAATCTGCATGATCTCCGGGAGTTGGTGATGGACAGGGAGGCCTGGCGTGCTGCGATTCATGGGGTCACAAACAGACGGACATAACTGAGCGACTGAAGTGAACTGAACTGAACTAAGTTATTGAGTTTTTACTAGATGCCAAAGACTGTGCTGCAAAATGTCTTAGAAGAATTTTGGTTTTGTATTGGAACAATATGTAACTGGCTGAGTGTATATACTGCCCATGAAGGCAGTTCACATTTCAAATGTGCTGATTCTGAACAGGAAGGAAGGATCGGGGGAGGGAGAATAACTAAGATTCTGACATTAATCTACTGTAATAATATACTACTCAAAAATATAGTGAATAATACAATATGAATTTATACTTGGAAATATTCAAATTCATTTTAAACACAAATTTTAGAGAGCAAAGTATTGCAGAATATTTATTTTGGTGACATGAAGTTTGAATGTCTAAGGAACTTTGTGTTTGTACTCCTGCTTTCCCATTCTTTTTAAACTGAATATGCCTTAGAATAAAACCAAAGCCAACTTGAAATTCAAATCCATGAATGTGATCGGGAAAACACTAGCCAAAACATATTTTTTCCACCTCTAGTCTCCATATGTTCACCAACATGTGCTATGGCAAGCTCAACACCTTTTTCAATTCACCTTCTTCCTTCTCCCCTCGCCTACAACAGCCTATTTGTCATTTTGTCTTCCCCAAAGACACCGATTCTCTACGCTCTTCCCAACTGGTCCATCACTAATGTGTTGGCAAGAGATTCAGATTTAAAAATTCAGAGACACTTTACACAGCAGGTAAGAACTAAGTGTCAGAGGAGCATTTTCACATGTAGCATCTGTTCTGTCACCAGGGCACGTTAATATCACCATCATGAATAAAGCAAGGTATAGTTCTGAAAGGCAAGGTAAGATGACAACTTCTAGGTCACACACCACTCAAGATTTTCTGTAATTAATGTCGTGTTTTGTTTTTTTTTTTTCCAAAAGACAAACAAATGCAAGTTGAAGTTAAAACAAGGGTTGCCATAGTGAGATTATAATAAACGTCACAGAATAGTTTGCAAGAAATAGAGCAAGTCTTATAAAACAGTTTTCCGTGATTTCTCTCCCTCTTTTTTCTTCCATTTTCTGCTGCAAAAATATCTTCTACCTTTCTTTATCTCTCCATCAGTTCAGTTCAGTTCAGTCACTCAGTCGTGTCTGACTCTGTGACCCCACTGACTGCAGCACGTCAGGCTTCCCTGTCCATCACCAACTCCAAAGAACAAACTCACGGTCCTTCCAGTCAGTAATGCCATCCAACCATCTCATCCTCTGTCATCCCCTTCTCCTCCTGCCTTCATTCATTCCCAGCATCAGGGTATTTTCCAGTGAGTCAGTTCTTTACATCAGGTGGCCAAAGTATTGGAGCTTCAGCCTCAGCATCAGTCCTTCCAATGAATATTCAGGGCTGATTTCCTTTAAGATTGATTGGTTTGATCTCCTTGCAGTCCAAGAGACTCTCAAGAGTCTTCCCTAACGCCACAGTTCAAAAGCATCAATTCTTTTGCACTCAGCTTTCCTTATAGTCCAACTCTCACACCTATAAATGACTACTGGAAAAACTGTAGTTTGATTGAATGGGCCTTTGTCAGTGAAGCAATGTCTCTGCTTTTTAATATGCTGTCTAGTTTGGTCATAACATTTGTTCCAAGGAGCAAATGTCTTAATTTCATGGCTGCAGTCATCATCTACAGTGGTTTTGGAGTCCCCAAAAATAAAGTCTCTCACTGTTTCCCCAACTATTTGCCATGAAGTGAAGGGACCAGATGCCATAATCTTCATTTTCTGAATGTTGAGTTCTAGGTCACCATTTTTACTCTCCTCTTTTGCTTTCATTAAAGAGGCACTTTAATTCTTCTTTGCTTTCTGCCATAAGGGTGGTGTCATCTGTGTACCTGAGGCTATTGGTATTTCTCCCAGCAATCTTGATTTCAGCTTATGCTTCATCCAGCCTGGCATTTCACATGATGTACACTGCACATAAGTTAAATAAGCAGGGTGAAAATATACAGCCTTGAGGTACTCTTTTCCTGATTTGGAACCAGTCTGTTGTTCCCTGTCCAGTTCAAACTGTTGCTTCTTGACCTGCATACCAGATTTCTCAGGAGGGAGGTAAGATGGTCTGTTATTCTCATTTCTTTAGTTATTTGCCACAGTTTGTTGTGATCTTTCTGCTTATTTGCTCTATTTCTCTGTACACTGGCTTTCTCTGCAACAATTTCAGTTTCTGTACCTTTCAGTCTCAGCTAGCCTTTAACTTTGTTTCATTATAGCAATGACTATTTCCCTAAATATAGCACTCTGAGACATAACGTTATAAGTTTACATTTTAGAAACAAAACCTGATATCCTCATCCCAACTTCAACCCCAAGCTGAAAACCTACACTCAGTAGGAAGTTGTCACAGAATAGAAACTGTCCAGATAGGTAAATCATGTCAATGTAGACTGCTGACAGAGTACTATTTTAATGAAAGGAATATGGAGGGAATGCAGTTGTAACTGTGGTGGCATAATCAGGTCAACTGTCTTCTGATGTCAGCCTTGTATTCTTTGACCACTACTTCAGCCTGAGGAGTCATCTTTGGATTCTTACAACACTTTGTAAAGCTGAATGCCTAGAAACTGTAGATGCTGATACAGAAATTGCAGAGGGCTTCCAAGGAGACCTTAATGGTAAAGGACCCACCTGCCAACGCAGGAGACCTAGGAGATTTGGGTACGATCCCTGGGTTAGGAAGATACCCTGTAGGAGGAAATGGCAACTCATTTCAGTCTTGCTTGGATAATCCCATGGACAGAGGATCCTGGCTCACTATAGTCTATAAGATTGCAAAAAGTCAGACACCACTGAAGTAACTTAGCACACAGCACGACATAATGTGGATTCATGTGGTGACCTTGTATTGAATTATGCACACATTAGCAGGTCATGGATATACCCTAATATTTTCATCTGAAATTCGGCTTTTGGTTGAGTGTCATCTAAATCCTGCTTGAGCCAAGCCACTACATAGAACCAGATGGGGATACAGAGAGACGGAGAGAAGGAAGATTTTAAGGATATTTGATTAAGTGTAAGTTCAGTCCACTTCAGTCGCTCAGTCATGTCTGACTATTTGTGACCCCATGTATCTCAGCGTGCCAGGCCTCCCTATCCATCACCAATTCCCAGAGTTACTCAAACTCATGCCCATTCACTCGGTGATGCCATCCAGCCATCTCATCCTCTGTCGTCCCCTTCTCCTCATGCCCCCAATCCCTCCAAGCATCAGAGTCTTTTCCAATGAGTCAACTCCTCACATGAGGTGGCCAAAGTACTGGAGTTGCAGCTTCAGCATCATTCCTTACAAAGAAATCCCAGGGCTGATCTCCTTCAGAATGGACTGGTTGGATCTCCTTGCAGGCCAAGGGACTCTCAAGAGTCTTCTCCAACACCACAGTTCAAAAGCATCAGTTCTTTGGTGCTCAGCTTTCTTCACAGTTCAACTCTCACATCCATACATGATCACTGGAAAAACCATAGCCTTGACTAAATTAAGTGTAAAAGAACACATTTTGACCTTGGAACTAAGAGAACAAGAAGATGAAACACACATCCTTCCATATGACTGTCACTCTGTGTAGTTCCCAAATAATTCAGTAAAAATAGATAAAAATTAAAAATATGTATATTAAGGCAGAAGCTGTACCAAGAGAAGGGAAAGTTCAAATACAGAGATGAGACTTTTCCCTCTGTCCTTTCTCCAGGACTTTATCAGATTAAATACGTGTTCTTCCCTTAACTCCTCTTTTTCAGTGTTTCCTTACTGTAACTCGGGACTATAAAAGCAAACTTTTAAGATTTAATCTCTCTCTCTCTCTCTCTCTCTCTCTCTCTCTCTCTCTCTCTCTCTCTCTCTTTCTCTCTCTCTCTTCTCTCTCTCTCTTTTCTCTCTCTCTTCTCTCTCTCTCTTTTCTCTCTCTCTTTTCTCTCTCTCTCTCTCTCTCTCTCTCTCTGTCTCTCTGTCTCTCTGTCTCTCTGTCTCTCTCTCTCTCTTTTTTTCCCCACTCACAGCTCAGGTATTTTTCCTTTCCCTTTTCTCCTTCTTCACACTCTTGGGAATCTTCACAGAAATTCATCCAGTTTGCCAGCTTGCCCTGTAATTTGGGTTGGCAAATACTGCAGAGTTCTAAGTGCCATCTAATTTATTTTCTCCTCTGCACCATTCACTCTTCTATTTACTTAATATTTTGAATACCTAAAATCCAGTAAGAGGCCTATAAATTTATTAAAACTCTATGATGTTTTTTAAATTTTACTTTCCTTTAAAAAAATGTTATTCTATGTTTTCCTTTCAGATTCTTCTGATTTTTTGAATAGTTCGTCAGGGCTCTTATTATTTGAATCTCCTGCTGACTTAATCTTCTCTAAAGCAGAGTTCTTGGAATTTCTTTGGCCTAAGTGGGCACATTAATCACTGGCCTACTCTTAAAGAGTTTAAGGTAGAGCCTCTTTCAATAGAACTGTTGCTTGAATTACTGTCACAGCAGCAAAGAAACTGCATCTGGTTCACTGTTGAAAACAATTTTCCCTCTGCCAGCAGCTCAGCTTTGTGGTCACAGAAGAGAAAGCCCTGCAGGAAATGAAGAATGTCAGCAACAAGAACAAAAGCCTGGTGGGCAACATCTGATGTGGAGATATCACTTTGATAGCTTCTCACTCTAGGCTCTGCCCAAGAAGGGACATGGCAGAGTGTACATCAGCCTCCTAGGGCCATGACATTTTCTGGCCAACACTAGTCATGAGTCTTCTGTGAATCATCTGGGACACATAAAGAGTAATTAATCCTACATGTCTTCCTTAGATTTTTTTTTAAACGACTTTAAATTGTATACTATTGTTTACTGACCTGCTATATATTCTTTCCTTTCCTCTTTCTGATAGTTGTTCAATCTCTAAGTGATTTCCCACTCTTTGTGACCCTATGAACTGCAACACACAAGGCTTCCCTGTCCTTCACTATCTCCTAGAGTTTTTTCAAACTCATATGCATTGAGTTGGTGATGTCATCCAACCGTCTCATCTTCTGTTGCCATTCTTTCCTTTTGCCTTCAAATTTTCCCAGCACCAGGGTCTTTTACAATGAGCTGGTTCTTTACATCAGGTGGCCAAATTATTGGAGCTTCAGCTTCAGTCTTAATCCTTCCAATGAATATTCAGGACTAACTTCCTTTAGTATTGACTGGTTTGATCTCCATGCTGTCCAAGAAACTCAAGAGTTTTCACCATCACCACAGTTTGAAAGCAACAATTAATGGTGCTCAGCCTTCTTTATGGTCCAACTCTCACATCCATACATAACTAATGGAAAAATCATAGCTTTGACTATGCAGACCTTCATCAGCAAAGTGATGTCTCTCCTTTTTAATATGCTGTCTAGGTTTGTCATAGCTTCTGTTCCAAGGAACTTATACATAAGAATGAACTAGAGATCCTCATTCATACAAACTTCGTTTTTCCTTAGTGCTAGTAGAACAGAGCCTTTTTCATTTTTTAAGGATGGACTTATTTTAGATAAGAGGTGCATGTATATTATCATATATGAAACAGATCGCCAGCCCAGGTTTGATGTATAAGAGAAGGTGCTCAGTGCTGGTGCACTGGGATGACCCAGAGGGATGGGATGGGGAGGGAAATGGGAGGGGGGTTAAGGATGGGGAACACATGTACACCCATAGCTGATTCATGTCAATGTATGGCAAAACCCACTACAATATTGTAAAGAAATTAGCCTCTAAAATATAGATATATAAAATCTTTCCAGAATATTCTTCTGGATGTCTCAAACTACTTTTTATGTACCTCTTTTGTTAGCTTTCATAAGGAAAGAGGGTTCTGGATAGGTTCATTATTAACTTCCCATAGTTCCTAGAATAATATATTACATATTTTATGTATTTGACTAGTAATTATTAAATACATCAATATAGGTCCATTTGTAGAGTGACCAGGTGGATTTTTACGGACAAACATCACCTGTTTGGTCATATAGAGCTCAATTATGTTATATCTACTCAACAAACTACATACCAAACCTGTATTCCTTCTTGGCTGGGATTCAAAACCACCAAACCTCAGTATGGAACTTGAAATCATAACCTTTGACTTAAGAGGGAACTGAAAGCTACTGTCTTTTAATTAAAAGTGTCTTCTAATTAAAAATAACTTAGTGTCAAGACTTACTGAAACTCAGGTTTCTCTAGTCTCAGCACAGAAATAATTCAGTGTGAGGCAAAGTGACAGGCAAGAGTGAGTTTATTAGCATAGGATGCTTCTGAAAGATATTAGAGGGCAGACAATGGAACCCAGACCCAAGAATAAAAAAGGCTGCATTTTTTTTTATAATAATAAAAAATACAAACAGGAGAAAGCCGTCTTCTTCCTTATTTTTCAGTTGATGTCAAGGCTTACATCGTCAGTTCTTCCTTTAATCTGATATGGTCTAACCAGGACTGTCATGATGCTATTTAAATTATATGTATATTAGCAAAAAGGGTGGTAATATATACTAAAATATGGTGATTCATCTCAAGTTTTGTTATAACATTACCTTTCCCTTAGTTTCTTTCTGCCTCTCACCTCTATTCGTGTCTTGACTACATGCAGAACTGTTACTCTTCAAGGACCATTGATTGCCTGATTTCATGTAACAAGGTTCATTCAGTCCCCACATCTTTTGTCTTGTGTTTTAACTATTAGAATTTGTGTTGTTAGTGTCCCTGCTGCTGCTAAGTCACTTCAGTTGTGTCCGACTCTGTGCGACCCCATAGGCGGCAGCCCACCAGGCTCCCCCGTCCTGGGATTCTCCAGGCAAGAACACTGAGTTGAGTTGCCATTTCCTTCTCCAATGAATGAAAGTGAAAAGTGAAAGGGAAGTCTCTCAGTCGTATCTGACTCTTGGCAGCCCTACGGACTGCAGCCTACCAGGCTCCTCCGTCCATAGGGTTTTCCAGGCAAGAGTCCTGGAGTGGGGTGCCATTGCCTTCTCCGGTTAGTGTCCCTAGCACATGAATATGAATGGTCTTCCTTCAAGGTAGAGCATACTGTTTCTAGGTTACTGGATTCTTTTCTTGAGCAGACATTAGCTTATAACAGTCTCCCAGACTCCCTTAAAATTCCTTTTCTTTAATTCCATCAGTTCAGTTCAGTTCAGTCACTCAGTCATGTCCGACTCTTTGTAACCCCACGGACTGCAGCATCACCAACTCTTAGAGCTTGTTCAAACTCATGTCCATCCAGTCAGTGATGCCATCCAACCATCGCATCCTCTGTCATACCCTTCTCCTTCTGCCTTCAATCTTTCCCAGCATTAGGGACTTTTCAAATGAGTCAGTTCTTTGCATCAGGTAGCCAGTTTATAGGAGTTTCAGCTTCATCATCAGTCTTTACAATGAATATTCAGGGCTGATTTCCTTTAGGATTAACTGGTTTGATCTCCTTGAAGTAAAAGGAACACTCAAGAATCTCCTCAAACACCACATCAATTCTTAAGCACTCAGCTTTCTTTATAGTTCAAATTTCACATCCATATATGACTATTGGAAAAACCATAGCTTTGACTAGATGGACCCTTGTCGATAAAGTAATGTCTCTGCTTTATAATACGCTGTCTACTTTGGTCATAGTTTTTCTTCCAAGAAGCAAATGTCTTTTAATTTCATGGCTTCAGTTACAGTTTGCAGTCATCTTGGAGCCCAAAAACTTAAGTCTCTCACTGTTTCCAATGTTTCCCCATCTATTTGCCATGAAGTGATGGGACTGGATGCCATGATCTTCATTTTTTGAATGGTGAGTTTTAAGCCAGCTTTTTCACTCTCCTCTTTCATATTCATCAAGTGACACTTTAGTTCTTCTTCTCTTTCTGGCATAAGGGTGGTATCATCTGTCTATCTGAGGTTACTGACATTTCTCCTGGAAATCTTGATTTCAGCTTGCATTTCATTGAGCCCAACATTTCTCATGATGTACTCTGCTTTTAAGTTAAATGAGTACAGTGACAATATACAGCTTTGACATACTCCTTTCCCAATTTGGACCCAGCCTGTTGTTTCATGTTTGGTTTTCACTGTTGCTTTTTGACTTGCATACGGATTTCTCAGGAGGTAGGTAAGGTGGTCTGCTATTCCCATTTCTTGAAGAATATTTCAGTAATTTGTGATCTACACAGTGAAAGGCTTTGGTGTAATCAATAAAGCAGAACCAGGTACTTTATTTTTTCCTGAAATTTTCTTGCTTCTTCTATGATCCAACGGATGTTGGCACTTGAATCTCTGCTTCCTCTGTCTTTTCTAAGTCCATCTTGAACATATGGAAGTTCTCATTTCATGTACTGTTGAAGCCTGGCTTGGAGAATTTTGAGCACTATTATGATAGCATGTGAGATGTACATGCAATTGTACAGTAGTTTGAACATTCTTTGGCATTGAGCATTGAACATTCGTTGGGATTGTAATGAAAACTGACCTTTTCCAGTCCTGTGGCCACTGCTGAGTTTTCCAAATTTGCTAGCATAATGAGTGTAGCACTTTGACAGCATCATCTTTCAGGATTTGAAATAGCTCAACTAGAATTCCATCACTTCCACTAGCTTTTTGTGTACTGATGCTTCTTAAGGCCCCCTTGACTTCACATTCCAGGATGTCTGCCTCTATGTGAGTCATCACAGCATCATGGTTTTCTGTGTCATGAAGAGCTTTTTTGTATAATTATTCTGTGTTTTCTTGCCAACTCTTCTTAATATCTTCTGCTTCTGTTAGGTCCATACCATTTCTGACCTTTATTGTGCCCATCTCTGCATGAAATAATTCCTAGGTATCTCTAATCTCCTTGAAGAGATAACAAATCTTTCTCATTCTGTTATTTTCCTCTGTTTCTTTTCATTTATCAAGGAGGAAGGCTTTCTTATCTCTCCTTGCTCTTCTTTTGAGCTATGCATTCAAGTGGGTATATATATATTTTTCCCCTTTGCCTTTAGATTATCATCTTTCCTCAGCTTTTTGTAAGGCCTCCTCAGACAACTATTTTGACTTTTTGCATGTCTTTTTCTTTTTCTTAATTCTTTAGTGGAATTTTGAAAAATTTTGATTATCCTATGTTATCCTAATTTTCTTAAAAAGATTTCTAGTCTTCCCCATTCTGTTGTTTTCCTCTATTTCTTTGCATTGATCTCTGAGGAAGGCTTTCTTATCTCTCCTTGCTATTATCTGGAACTCTGGATTCAGATGCTTATATCTTTCTTTTTCTCCTTTGCTTTTCACTTCTCTTATTTTCACAGTTAATTGTAAGGCCTCCTCAGACAAACATTTTGCTTTTTTGCATTTTTTCCCATGGAGGTTGTCTTTATCCCTGTCTCCTGTACAATGTCATGAACCTCCATCCATAGTTAAACAAGCACTCTGTCTATCAGGTCTAGTCCCTTAAATCTATTTCTCACTTTCACTGTATAAGCATAAGGGATTTGATTTAGGTCATACCTGAATGGTCTAGTGGTTTTCTCTACTTTCTTCAATTTAAGTCTGAATTTGGTAATAAGGAGTTCATGGTCTGAGCCACAGTCAGCTCCTGGTCTTGTTTTTTGTTGACTGTATAGAGCTTCTCCATCTTTGGCTGCAAAGAATATAATCAATCTGATTTTGGTGTTGACCATCCAGTGATGTCCACGTGTAGAGTCTTCTCTCGTGTTGTTGGAAGAGGGTGTTTGCTATGACCAGTGCATTCTCTTGGCCAAACTCTATTTGCCTTTGCCATGCTTCATTCTGTATTCCAAGGCCAAATTTTCCTGTTACTCCAGGTGTTTCTTGACTTCCTACTTTTGCATTCCAGTCTTCTATAATGAAAAGGACACTTTTTTGGGTGTTAGATCTAAAAGATCTTGTAGGTCTTCATAGAACCATTGAACTTCAGCTTCTTCAGCATTACTGGTTGGAGCATAGGGTAGGATTACTGTCATATTGAATGGTTTTCCTAGGAAAAAAACAGATATCATTCTGTCGTTTTTGAGATTGCATCCAAGTACTGCGTTTCAGACTCTTTTGTTGATCATAATGGCTACTTAATTTCTTCTAAGGAATTACTGCCCACAGTAGTATATATAATGGTCATCTGAGTTAAATTCATCCATTCCAGTCCATTTTAGTCACTGATTCCTAGAATGTCGACGTTCACTCTAGCCATCTCCTGTTTGACCACTTCCAATTTGCCTTGATTCATGGGCTTATCATGAAATAGAGGAAAACCAAAGAATGGGAAAGACTAGAGATCTCCTCAAAAAAATTAGAGATACCAAGAGAACATTTCATGCAAAGATGGGTGCGATAAAGGACAGAAATGGTATGGACCTAACAGAAGCAGAAATATTAAGAAGAGGCGGCAAGAATACACAGAACTGTACAAAAAAAAAAGATCTTCAAGACCAAGATAATCATGATGGTGTGATCACTCACCTAGAGCCAGACATCCTGGAATGTGAAGTCAAGTGGGCCTTAGAAAGCATCACTATAAACAAAGCTAGTGGAGGTGATGGTATTCCAGTGGTGCTATTTCAAATCCTGAAAGAAGATGCTGTGAAAGTGATGCCCTCAATATGCCAGCAAATTTGGAAAACTCAGCAGTGGCCACAGGACTGGAAAAGGTCAGTTTTCATTGCAATCCCAAAGAAGGGCAATGCCAAGGAATGCTCAAGCTATGGCACAATTGCACTCATCTCCCACGATCATAAAGTAATGCTCAAAATTCTCCAAGCCAGGCTTCGGCAATAAGTGAACCATAAACTTCCAGATGTCCAAGCTGGTTTTAGAAAAGGCAGAGTAACCAGAGATCAAATTGCCAACAATTGCTGGATCATTGAAAAAGCAAGGAAGTTCCAGAAAAACATCTATTTCTGCTTTATTGACTATGCCAAAGCCCTTTACTTTGTGGATCACAATAAACTGTGGAAAATTCTGAAAGAGATGGAAATACCACACCACCTGACTTGCCTCTTGAGAAACCTGTATACAGATCAGGTAGCAACCGTTAGAACTGGACATGGAACAGTAGACTGTTTCCAAATAGGAAAAGGAGTACGTCAAGGCTGTATACTGTCACCCTGCCTATTTAGCTTCTATGCAGAGTACATCATGAGAAATGCTGGGCTGGGAGAAACACAAGCTGGAATCAAGATTGCAGGGAGAAACATCAATAACCTCAGATATGCAGATGACACCACCCTTATGGCAGAAAGTGAAGAGGAACAAAAAAGCCTCTTGATGAAAGTGAAAGAAGAGAGTCAAAAAGTTGGCTTAAATCTCAACATTCAGGAAACTAAGATCATGGCATCAGATTCCATCACTTCATGGGACATAGATGGGAAAACAGTGAAAACATTGTCATACTTTATTTTTCTGGGTACCAAAATCACTGCAGATGGTGACTGCAGCCATGAAATTAAGATGATTACTCTTTGGAAGGAAAGTTATGACCAATCTAGATAGCATATTCAAAAGCAGAGACATTATTTTGCCAAAAAAGTTCTTTCTAGTCAAGGCTATGGTTTTCCCCGTGGTCATGTATGGATGTGGAAGTTGGACTATGAAGAAAGCTGAGTGCCAGAGAATTGATGCTTTTGAACTGTGGTGTTGGAGAAGACTCTGGAGAGTCCCTTGGACTGCAAGGAGATCCAACCAGTCCATCCAAAAGGAGATCAGTCCTGGGTGTTCATTGGAAGGACTGATGGAGAAAGGGAAGATAGAGAATGAGACAGTTGTTTGGCATCACTGACTGGATGGACATGCGTTTGAGTAAGGTCCAAGTCTTGATGATGAACAGGCAAGCCTGTTTTTCTGCAGTCCATGGGTTTGCAAAGAGTCAACCACAACGGAGCTACTGAACTACCTGAACTGAACTGAATCTTTAAATCATTTCCCTCTCCTTTCCTTTTTACTGGAACAAAATTTTGACCCAGCTAATTACATCAATTATTGCAATGATACCTAAGGTTGTATTTCAACCTAATGTAGAATTTCATGTGTCCCGCAAATGAAACAAGTGACAAAGTTTTTGTCTCCAAAATATACACACAGCTTCCCTTGTGGCTCAGCTGGTAAAGAATCCGCCTGCAATGTTGGAGACCTGGGTTGAGAAGATCCCTGGCAGAAAGGAAAGGCCACCCAGAAAGGAAAGGCCACTCCAGAATTCTGTCCTGGAGAATTCAATGGCCTGTCTTAATGGTCTTCCACTAAAAAAGAAACTTTATTGGGCCTTTCTGGTGGCTCAGCCAGTAAAGCATCTGCTTGCAATACGGGGCACCTGGGTTTAATCTCTGGGTACCGAAGATCCCGTGGAGGAGGAAATGGCAATCCACTCCAATACTTTTGCCTGAAAAATTCAATGAATGGAAGAGCCTGGTATTCTACAGTCCATGGGATCACAAAGAGTCAGACTGGTTTACTGACTTGTTCACTGGTTCACTGAGCAACTGGTTCACTTGCAGCTCAATTCCAGAAAAAATAAACTACCCAATCAAAAAATGGGCCAAAGAACTAAACAGACATGTCTTCTCCAAAGAAGACATGAAGATGCCTAACAAACACATGAAAAGATGCTCAACATCATTCATTATCAAACGCAAATCAAAACCACGGTGACGTTTGATGTCACATCAGACAGAAATGCTGCCATCAGAAAGTCTTTGAGCAATAAATGCTGGAGAGAGTGTGGAGAAAAGGAGACCCTCTTACAGTGTTGATGGGAATGCAAACTATTATAGCCACTATGGAGAACAATGTGGAGATTCCTTAAAAAACTGGAAGTAGAACCGCCATACAACCTCAATGTGCATACACATTGAGGTAACCAGAATTGAAAGAGATACATGTACCCCAATATTCATTGCAGCCCTGCTTACAATAGCTAGGACATCGAAGCAACCCAGATGCTCATTGACAGATGAATGGATAAGGAAGTTTTGGTACATATACACAATGGACTAATACTCAGCTATAAAAAAGGATGCATTAGAGCCAGTTCTAATGAGGCGGATGAAACTGGAGCTTATTATACAGAGTGAAGTAAGTCAGGAAGAGAAGCACCAATACAGTGCATTTATACATGTATATGGAATTCAAAAAAAATGGTAATGATTACCCTTTATGCATGACAACAAAAGATATACAGATGTAAAGAACAGACTGTTGAACTATATAGGAGAAGGCAAGAGTCGGACGATATGAGAGAATAGAAGCGAAACATGTGTATTATCAAACGTAAAATAGATGACCAGTGCAAGTTTGGTGAATGAAGCAGGGCACTCAAAGCTTGTGCTCTGGGACAACTCAGAGGGGTCAGGTAGGGAGGGAATTGGGAGGAGTGTTCAGGATGGGGGGACATATGTATACCTGTGGCTGATTCATGTCAATGTATGGCAAAAACCACCATAATAAGTTAAAGTAATTAGCCTCCAGTTAAAATAAATAAATAATTTTTTGAAAAGTTCACGTGTCCTAATTAGAATCACTTTATTCCTTAAACATTTTTAATTCTTTTCTTTTGGACAATAGGGATTTAGATAGCAGTTTAAAATAATTTCTCTGCTACCTTTTGCTTCCCATCTATTCTTCTGTGATAGACACAGAAATGCACCACCATGAATCCCCATTTAAGGAAGGACTTTCTGTCTAGCTGCATGGAGAAAAATCGGCAACCCGTATGAGAGAGTAAGGGAGTTGAATGGTGAAAATTTGAGAAATTAGTGATGGTTCTCCCTTAAATTCAAGGGGACTTTTCCCATTTAATTGTGCATCAAGAAATAGTAAGATTGTCATAATTAAAAGAAGATAGAAATATTCAGAGATTTTGATTTTCAAAATTCAGTAAAATAATTTTGAGAATAAGATGAGAACTTGGGGGTTTTGTCAGCACAAATCCGAGCTTAAACCATAGATATAAAAGAATATCTACTAGAAAAATTTTCCTCTCAATATTTTTGGCCCCAAAGATCAAATGAAACCTATGCTCAGAAAGGTACATCATGAAAAGTGTAGTATTAGCTGTGTCACAAATCTTTTCTAAGTTCTAACCACTCTGTCTCATAGTTAGAAGGAAGCAGACTCTTCTCATGCCTCAGGAAGAGACCCAAACATCCTAGGAGGAGTTACAGCCCTAAAGAGTCTTTAAGTATATACAGCAGTGTTGTACCTTGTGAATTAGAGGCCAGATGCTGTTGAGCCTGACTCAGAGAACATCATCGTGGGTGATTTCTGGCCATCTCTGCAGGTACTAGTGGAGATAGAACAGATTGTCAACATCAAATGCCCACCCTAGAAAACTGAAGATTAGACACCATTTTATGGAGGCCTTCTTTTTGAACTGAGAAAGTATATCAAGGAAAGAAGAAGAAAACTAAATAAAATCTTAAATTTATTGAGTTTAAATTAAAATTGATGGATAAGCCAGCGCATTGAACTATATGAAAGGTAATGATAAATTGTGTTCTTGCCATAGAAAATAAGAGCTTAATTTAGAAATAACATTTGACTTTTCTTTATTCAGAAATATACATGAAAATTTTACACTTAGATTTGAAGTGTATGAAAATTATAACCACTGCATTTGATTTATCTACTGTTTTGTTTTTTGTTTCTTTGTTTCAAGAAAAATAAAAATAAATCTGTTAGAGTGAAGGGGAGAAAGATTTGCACTGAATTGTGGAGAAGAACCCCTTTATGAATCACTGTCTAGTAGTGATGAAGCAGCTTTGCCTAACACTATGAACCTCTGAGCCATGCTGTACATGGCCTCTCAAGATGGATGGGTCATAGTGGAGAGTTCTGACAAATGTGATCCACAGGAGGAGGGAATGGCAAACTGCTCCAGTATACTTGCCATGAAAACTCCATGAACTGTATAAAAAGCCAAAAAGATGTTACACCAAAAGATAAGACCCCCAGATTGGAAAGTGTCCAATACACTACTGGATAAGAGTCAAGGAAAAGTACAAATAGCTCCAGAAATAATGAAGCAGCTGGACAAAGTGGAAATGATGTTCAGTTGTGGGTGTGTTTGGTGATGAAAACAAAATCTGATGCTATAAATAAGAAAAACTGAAGTATTAGGTCCATGAATCAAGGTAAATTGAGCATGGTCAAACAGGAGGTGGCAAGAGTAAACATTGACATGTTAAAAATCAGTGAACTAAAATGGACCAGAATGGGTGGATTTAATTCAGATGACCATTATCTCTACTACTGTGGGTGAGAATACCTTAGAATAAATGGAGTTGCCTTCATAATCAACAAAAGTGTCTGAAATGTAGCACTTGGAGGTAACCTCGAAAATGATAGAATGATTTTGGCTTCATTCTAAGGTAAACCATTCAACATCACAGTAATCCAAGTCTGTGCAATCCAAGAAATACAAGAATCCAAGTAATCCAAGTGCCACAACCACTGATGCCAAAGAAGTTGAAGTTGACCAGTTCTAAAAAGACCTACAAGACCTTCTAGAACTAGCACCAAAAAAAAAAAAAAAAAAAAAGATGTCCCATTCATCACAGGAGATTGGAATACAAAAGTAGAAAGTCAAGAGATACCTGGAGCAATGGGCACATTTGGCCTCAGAGTACAAAATGAAGGAGAGGAAAAGCTAACAAAATTCTGCCAAAAGAACACAATCATCATAGTAAACACCCTCTTCCAACAACACAAGAGATGGATATACACATGGATATCATCAAGTGGTCAATACCAAAATCAGATTGATTACTTTCTTTTTAGCCAAAGATAGAGAAGCTACAGTCAGCAAAAACAAGATCTGAAGCTGACCGTGGCTCAGATCCCATCTCTTTATAGCAAACTTCAGGTTTAAACTAAAGAAAGCAGGGGAAACCACTAGGCCAGTCATGTATGACCTAAAATCAAAGCCCCTGTGAATATACAGTGGAAATGATGAACAGATTCAAGGGATTAGATCTAGTAAACAAAGTGCATGAAGAACCATGGAGAGAGGTTCATAATATTTTATAGGAGGCAGTGACCAAAATCATCCCAAAGAAGAACAATTGAAATAAGGCAAAGTGGTTGTCTGAGGAGGCTTTATGAATAGCTGAAGAAAGAAGAGAAGTGAAAAGCAAAGAAGAAAGGGAAGGTATACCCAACTGAATCCAGAGTTTTGGAGAATAGCACAGAGAGACAAGAAGGCTTTCTTCAATGAAGAATTTGAAGAAATAGAGGAAAACAATAGAAAAGGAAAGACTTGAGATCTCTTTTAAAAAAAATTTGCAAATATCAAAGGAATATTTCCTCCAAAGATGGGCACAATAAAGGATAGAAACGGTAAAGAACTAATAGAAGCAGGAGATATAAAGAAGAGATGGAAAGAATACACAGAAGGACTTTACAAAAAAATATCTTAATGACTCATGTAGCCCCAATGATGTGGTCATTCATCTAGGTAGGCATTCTGGAGTGTGAAGTCAAGTGGTACTTAGGAAGCCCTACTAGCAATAAAGTTAGTGGAGGTGAAGGAATTTCAGCAGAACTATTTAAAATCCTAAAAGATGATGCTATTAAAGTGCTGTAACTCAATATGTCAGCAAATCTGAAAAAGTCAGCAGTGGCCACAGGACTAGAAAGGTCAATCTTCATCCAAATTCCCAATAAGGACAGTAATAAATAATGTTCAAACTACTGGACAATTGCACTCATTTCCCATGCTAGGGATGTAATACTCAAAATCCTTCAAGCTAGGCTTCAGAAGTAGTGAAGTGAGGAATTCCAGATATTCAAGCTGTGTTTATAAAAGGTAGAAGAACCAGAGATCAAATTGCCAACATTGGCTGTATCATAGAGAAAGCAAAGGAATTTCAGAAAAGCATCTGCCTCTGTTTCCTTGACTATGATAAAGCCCTTGACTGTGTAGGTCTTAACAAACTGTGGAAAACTCTTAAAGAGATGGGAATACAAGACAATCTTTCCTGTCTCCTGAGAAAGATGTATTCAGGTCAAGAAGCAATAGTTAGAAACTTGTTTGAAAGAACTGACTGGCTCAAAATTAGAAAGGAGTAGTGCAAGGCTGTTTATTGTCACCCTGTTCATTTAACTTATAGTCAGAGCATATCATGTAAAATGCCAATCTAGATGGGTTACAAGCTGGAATCAAGATTGCTGGGAGAAATATCAAAACCCTCAGATATGTAGATTGTCAGGAAAATCTCCTGGAGAAGGAAATGGTAACCTACTCCAGCATTCTTGCCTGGAAAATCCCATGGATGGAGGAGCCTGGTAGGCTACAGTCCATGGGGTTGCAAAAGTCAGACACAACTGAGTGACTTCACTTTCACTTTCTTTTTCTTTAATGGCAGAAAGGGAAGAAGAACTCAAGAGTCACTTGATATGGGTGAAAGAGGAATGTGAGAAAGCCAGCTTAAAACTCATTATTAAAAAAAAAAAAAGTCTAAGATCATGGCATCTGCTCCCATCACTTCATGGCAAATGAAAGGGGAAAAGGTTGAAACAGTGACAGAGAGTTTTCCTCTTCTTGGGCTCTAAAGTCACTGTGGATGGTGACTGCAGCCACGAATCAGAAGATGATAGCTTCTTGGCAAGAAAGCTATGACAAGTCTAGACAGTGTTTTGAAAAGTGAAGGCATCACTTTCTTTTTGCCATTTAACTTATAGTCAGAGCATATCATGTAAAATGTCAGTCTAGATGGGTTACAAGCTGGAATCAAGATTCCTGGGAGAAATATCAACAACCTCAGATATGTAGATTGTCAGGAAGATATCCTGGAGAAGGAAATGGTAACCTACTCCAGCATTCTTGCCAATAAATGTCAGTATGGTCAAGGCCGTATGGTATTTCCAACAGTAGTGTATGGATGTGAGTGTTGAACCAAAAAGAAAGCAGAGTGTTGAAGAATAGGTGCTTTCAAATGGTGGTGCTGGAGAAGACTCTTTTCAGAATCGCTTGACTCTTAAGAACCAATCAGTCTTAAAGGAAATTAACTCTGAATACTCATTGGAAGGACTGATGCTTAAGTTGAAACTCCAATACATTGGCTACCTGATGTGAACAGCCAACTCCTTGGAAAAGAACCTGATGCTACAAAAGATTGAAGGCAGAAGGAGAAGAGGGTAAAAGAGGGTAAAATGGCTGGATGGCATCTCCAATTCAATGGAAATGAACTTGGGCAGACTCAGGGAGATGGTAAGGGACAGGGAGGCCTGATAAACTGCAGTCCATGGAGTCATAAAGAGCTGGACATGACTTGGTGACTGAACAACATAGGGAAGAAGTTGTAAAAGCCAACAAGAGGACATGATGAAATAAACATGAGAAAAAAAAAAAAAAACACACACACACACACAACATTTTCTCCTCTCAGAGATATTTGCTTTAAAGGGAAGATACAGGTGAATTCTTATTTTAGACTTTGTCAGAAGGCTGTTTCCGCAGATGAATTTTCTGCTGTGCTAGTACTGCAAGACAACTTGCATTCGTTACTGCGACCTAATCCTGGGGTTCTTTGGTGACCTTTTAAGCTATTGTATGCTTGCTGTTCTGGAGTATTACATCATATATAAGTCAAGTCAAGGCTATGGTTTTTCCAGTGGTCATGTATGGATGTGAGATTTGGACTGTGAAGAAAGCTGAGTACCAAAAAATTGATGCTTTTGAACTGTGGTGTTGGAGAAGACTCTTGAGAGTCCCTTGGACTGCAAGGAGACCCAACCAGTCCATTCTAAAGGAGATCATTCTTGGGTGTTCATTGGAAGGACTGATGCTGAAGCTGAAGCTCCATAATTTGTCCACCTCATGTGAAGAGCTGACTCATTGGAAAATATTCTGATGCAGTGAGGGATTGGGGGCAGGAGGAGAAGGGGACAACAGAGGATGAGATGGCTGGATGGCATCATCGACTCAATGGACATAAGTTTGGGTAAACTCCGGGAGTTGGTGATGGACAGGGAGGCCTGGTGTGCTGCTATTAATGGGATCGCAAAGAGTCGGACAGGAATGAGCGATTGAACGGAACTGAACTAACTGAACTTATACATTTTGAGGGATGGGGCATCAGATTATTTGAAGAAACATCATTAAGGAATTTAAAAAAAATGGAGAAGGATGGAAAGGAAAGAGAGGGTTAAGAAGAGAGAAAGAGAGAAAAGGACCAAGTGAATGATGGAAAGAGGGAGGAGAAAAAGTGACAAATTCCTATAGCTGCTAATTTGTGAAAGCTATTCCTGAGGAAATCAGAAAATTGGCCAATAAACCTGTCTAAATACAGTTTTTGTTTTGTTTTATGTTTGTTTAACCAAATCATTTCTTATCATTTTATTCCATAATAGTCAGGGTTCCACGATGTCAATTTAAAATTGCTTCTGAGATATAGTTTGGTAAAAATCAACAGTTTAGTCAATCATATTTCAAGTCACTGAATAACACATGAAGTAAATAACAAAGTAAGTTATTTTCTTCTGAATGAGCTGAAGCTGAATGTTCGGAAGGAGAAAAGAAGCACTAATGCACTGCAGTATTTAAACAAATCAATGTCCACTCTACTTTCAAAGTCACCAAACAAACAATTGATACCCAGTAGGCCTGGCACTTAAGGGAGCTCCAGGCAGCTACTAAGCCAGCCATTTATTCCCATTCCGTGATACCTTTGGAACATCATTAGCAACAGGGAAGCAATAAGACAAGTGAGCCAGATTCACATCTGTCTAAGTAACTGTGAGAGCTAATCTGTTCAGAATATCAGAAAGCTGCTTAGAATTCCATTGCTGCTGATGGCATTAAACTGACCAGATTGTAAACATTTTTGCCAAAGGGATTGCTTCAGCTTTGTCTGTCTCCATGAGAAAATTTATTTTTTCGCTAAAAAGGGCTAGCAGGGACTGACTTTTCATTCCAAATTCAGCCCATGATTTTCAAGTCACTTATCCTTCTACTTGTGAAAAATGTCATGCCACTAAAATAATCCTTGCAAGACAGACCGCAGAGTGATGTACAAATAGCATTCCCCCCCCCAAAAAAAAACCTTACACTTACAAATAGAATCTTAACACCTTCTTATACAGATACTTAAATTCACTTTTTTTTTTTTTTTTTTGTCTTTCTGCTTCCCTAAAAGACAAATGTTTGGGGTAAATAATTAACCAAGGTCTCTATATTCTCATTTGCTTTTCAAGTGTGTTGTCAAGTTTGGTAAATATTTTAGTAGCTGTCAGAGTAAATTTATCACCAAAGATGTCTACATTCTTATGTAACCCAGAAGGGAAAATGATATTGATGGGATATATTTCAGTTTTTGAAGACCAAATGTCTAGCATAATTAGGATGTAGAAATAGAGTTGAAAATAAGAAATCTCCAACTGCCATCTATTATGTAGCAACGAATAAAAGCAGCTTGTTCTAAATTGCATCACTCGCAACTTTCCTGCAATCACATAACCGAGAACTATAGATGGAGAGAAAATTACAGATACACAGTTTTGAATATTAAGTTCACAATGGACTTATTTTAGAAAAAAAGATGAGACAATAGTTTGCTGCTTCAAGGCATTATTTAAATATGTATATACAGTGACTTTCCTGGCAGTCCAACAGTTAAGACTCTGTGCTTCCATTGCAGGAGGCAGAAGTTTGATCCCTGTTGGAGGAACTAAGATCTCACATGCAGCATAGCATGGCCTAAAAGTAAACAGATAAATAAAAATAAAATAAAAACAAAGCCATAAAATTAAAAGTTAAAAAATGAATTAAAAGATTCTATAATATATGTATGTATATATATTATACAGAAAAAAAAGTAAAAAAAAAATGTTCAGATAAAACAGAGGAAAGAGAAAATTGTTATTATTTGCCAAAATATTACTGAGGTTTTCTCCCTTAAGAGTCTGGGGAGGTCTACACTGGCATTACTGAGGGTAATAATGTAAAGAATTCACCGAATATGGGCACAATAAAATGCCTCATGAACTAATGACTTAGGACTAACGTAATTTTATGCATATACAACTAAAACATAATATCAAATATATGCAATAATAGATTTATAATTAGCTGTTAGATTTCTATGTATTACTGCTACAAATATATAACACAAATAGATATATAAATTACTTGTGAAAATATCTAGTCCAGATGTGCTGCCTGTGAAAATATCCACATGATATTTTTTAAAGATATATGTTTAAAAATGATATATGTGTTAAAGAAAAGATATATGTTTATTAAATGCATACCTTGGAAGCAACACCCAAAGTATATCTGGAATGTCACTTAGAAAGCAATAAAATATTTTTTATTCATAGAATATATAAATAATGTTAAGAAAAAACTTCAAAAGAAATATAATTTTAAAGGACTAAAAGTGTAATAAATAGTAATAATCTTTGTGAAGTTTCTGTTGATCAGTATAAGTACACTAGTTTAGATGAATAATCAGCAAACAATGATCTATGGAAAAATCCAGCTTTCCACCTGCTATAGTAAAGTTTTGTCAAAACCCATTTATGACCATTCTTTTACATTTTGTCTATGGATGCTTTGAACAATAGGCATTTTAATAATTTAATTCAGAAATAATTTAATACATAAGATCAGAAAATAGGAAAAGTGAAAAGAAACATTAATATAAATAACTTCAGTATGCAACTATATTCTTCTCCACTGTCTGCTTTCACCATGCTGGAGAAGATAAAGGGAAGAGTTTGGGGATTATCAGAACCTAAAAGCTTGGAGACAAGAAAACACAATCAGACTAGCTTTGTGGAACTGGGACTTAAGATTCTGCAGCAATATCCAGTTGGTGTGGGAACAGCCATCAGGACTTCCCTGATGACTTAGTGGTAAAGAATCCTCCTGTCAATGCAGGAGAATTGGGTTCGATCCTTGGGAGTAGAAGATCCCCTGCTACCAGCGATATTTTTCACAGAACTAGAACAAATAATTTCAAGATTTGTATGGAAATACAAAAAAACTCAAATAGCCAAAGCAATCTTGAGAAAGAAGAATGGAACTGGAGGAATCAACCTGCCTGACTTCAGGCTCTACTACAAAGCCACAGTCATCAAGACAGTATGGTACTGGCACAAAGACAGAAATATAGATCAATGGAACAAAATAGAAAGCCCAGAGGTAAATCCACACACATATGGACACCTTACCTTTGACAAAGGAAGCAAGAATATACAATGGAGTAAAGACAATCTCTTTAACAAGTGGTGCTGGGAAAAATGGTAAACCACTTGTAACAGAATGAAACTAGATCACTTTCTAACACCGCACATGAAAATAAACTCAAAATGGATTAAAGATCTAAATGTAAGACCAAAAACTATAAAACTCCTAGAGGATAACATAGGCAAAACACTCTCAGACATAAATCACAGCAGGATCCTCTATGATCCACCTCCCAGAATTCTGGAAATACAAGCAAAAATAAACAAATGGGATCTAATTAAAATTAAAAGCTTCTGCACAACAAAGGAAAATATAAGCAAGGTGAAAAGACAGCCTTCTGAATGGGAGAAAATAATAGCAAATGAAGCAACTGACAAACAACTAATCTCAAAAATATACAAGCAACTTCTGCAGCTCAATTCCAGAAAAATAAACGACCCAATCAAAAAATGGGCCAAAGAACTAAATGCACATTTCTCCAAAGAAGACATACAGCTGGCTAGCAAACACATGAAAAGATGCTCAACATCACTCATTATTAGAGAAATGCAAATCAAAACCACAATGAGGTACCACTTCACATCAGTCAGAATGGCTGTGATCCAAAAATCTGCAAGCAATAAATGCTGGAGAAGTTGTGGAGAAAAGGGAACCCTCTTACACTGTTGGTGGGAATGCAAACTAGTACAGCCACTATGGAGAACAGTGTGGAGATTCCTTAAAAAATTGCAAATAGAATTGCCATATGACCCAGCAATCCCACTGCTAGGCATACACACTGAGGAAACCAGAATTGAAAGAGCACATTTACCCCAATGTTCATCACAGCACTGTTTATAATAGCCAGGACATGGAAACAACCTAGATGTCCATCAGCAGATGAATGGATAAGAAAGCTGTGGTACATATACACAAAGGAGTATTACTCATCCATTAAAAAGAATACATTTGAATAAGTTCTAATGAGATGGATGAAACTGGAGCCGATTATACAGAGTGAAGTAAGCCAGAAAGAAAAACACCAATACAGTATACTAACACATATATATGGAATTTAGAAAGATGGCAATGATGACCCTGTATGCAAGACAGCAAACATACAGATGTGTAGAGCGGACTTTTGGACTCCAAGGGAGAGGGAGAGGGTGGGATGATTTGGGAGAATGGCATTGAAACATGTATACTATCATGTAAGGTTCGAATCACCAGTCTATGTCTGATGCAGGATACAGCATGCTTGGGGCTGGTGCCTGGGGATGACCCAGAGGGATGTTGTGGGGAGGGAGGTGGGAGGGGGGTTCATGTTTGGGATTTCATGTACACCCGTGGTGGATTCATGTCAATGTATGGCAAAACCAATACAGTATTGTAAAGTAAAATAAAGTAAAAATAAAAATTAAAAAAAATAACAAAATAAATATTACCATGTCTATTATAAAGATGGAGAAATTAAAACTTATAAAGTTGAATTTGACCTATCACTGCATAACTAACCATCATAAAATATCATATAGCTGCAGTCCTCTGATAGCTCAACTGGGGATGGGTGGTCTCTATATGACCTTAGTCTGATGTCTAGCAGTTGGTGATAATCATAGGCTGAGCAATGTGTTTCTCACAGGCTAACCTGGTTTTGTTAGCTAACAAAAGCTCTAAAAGAAGCAAGAGAAACAGCAAGCCCAAATGCACTAACACTTTTCAAGAAGTTCCTCGGGAAAGTTTGCTAATGTCCAGTTGGTGAAAGCAAATTACAAGGCCAAGTCCAGAGTCAATAATGAAAGGCGTTAGGATAAATCAAGGATACAGAGCCATGATTCATCCGGAACAATCACTGTAAAAAACTTTGCAGACTTACTATATGGCTGAACTGAGACACAAACATAAGTTCATCTGACTCAAAAATGTTTCTCCTATATTGATGTTGTCAGATATAAACTTGCTGTGAAGTTTAAATCATTCAAAGTATGGATGAGTTAAATATTTTAAAAATCTTCACATAAGTACTTGTTATACAGGAACCCATAATAAAACAAGCTTTTATTATTACTAGTCATTCAGGGTTGCTCGCAACTAGGTATTCAATAAGTACCTATTAAATTAATTTCAAAGTTTTAAGAAAATAGAGACTTCATCTTTTCCCTTTAGTAATGTGTACTTCTCTTATTTTATCCTATGTCTCCTATATTGACATTAGAGCAACAGAGTTTAAAGACAACAGGGGTTATGCTATATGAAGATATGTTATTAATCCAGATAGTCCAGACTATGTTTGACTTCATACAAATTTGTTTTTGATCAGTTCAGTTGAGTCACTCAGTCGTGTCTAACTACTTTCGACCCCAGGAACCATAGCACGCCAGGGCTCCCTGTCCATCACCAACTCTCGGAGTCCACCCAAACCCATGTGAACTGAGTCAATGATGCCATCCAATCATCTCATCCTCTGTCACCCCCTTCTCCTCCTGCCCTCAATCTTTCCCAGCCTCAGCGTCTTTTCAAATTAGTCAGCTCTTCACATCAGGTGGCCAAAGTATTGGAGTATCAGCTTCAACGTCAGTCTTCCAATGAACACCCAGGACTGATCTCCTTTAGGATGAACTGGTTGGATCTCCTTGCATTCCAAGGGACTCTCAAGAGTCTTCGCCAACACCACAGTTCAAAAGCATCAATTCTTCAGCGCTCAGCTTTCTTTATAGTCCAACACCCACATCCATTCATGACTACTGAAAAAAACATAGCCTTGACTACATGAACCTTTGTTGATCAAGTAATGTCTCTGCTTTCTAATATGCTGTCTAGGTTGGTCATAAATTTCCTTCCAAGGAGTAAGCTTCCTTTAATTTAATGGCTGAAATCACCATCTGGAGCCCAAAAAAATCAAGTCTGTCACTGTTTCCACTGTTTCTTCATATATTTGCCATGAAATGAGGGACTGGATGCCATGATCTTAGTTTTCTGAATGTTCAGCTTTAAGCCAACTTTTTCACTCTCCTCTTTTACCTTCATCAAGAAGCTCTTTAGTTCCTCTTCACTTTCTGCTATGAGGGTGGTGTCATCTTCATATCTGAGGTTATTGATATTTCTCCCTGCAGTCTTGATTTTACCTTGTGCTTCATCCAGCCCAGCGTTTCTCGTGGTGTACTCTGCACATAACTTAAATAAGCAAGATGTCAAAATATAGCCTAGATGTACTTCTTTCCCAACATTGAAGAAATCTTTGTTCCATGTCCAAGTCTAACTGTTGTTTTTTAATCTGCATTCAGATTATTAGTATATATGCTTACTCCTTGGAAGAAAAGTTATGACCAACCTAGATAGTATATTCAAAAGCAGAGACATTACTTTGCCCACTAAGGTCCATCTAGTCAAGGCTATGGTTTTTCCTGTGGTCATGAATGGATGTGAGATTTGGACTGTGAAGAAGGCAGAGTACAAAAGAATTGATGCTTCTGAACTGTGGTGTTGGAGAAGACTCTTGAGAGTCCCTTGGCCTGCAAGGAGATCCAATCAGTCCATTCTGAAGGAGATCAGCCCTGGGATTTCTTTGGAAGGAATGATGCTAAAGCTGAAGCTCCAGTACTTTGTCCACCTCATGCGAAGAGTTGACTCATTGGAAAAGACTCTGATGCTGGGGGGGATTGGGGGCAGGAGGAGAAGGGGACGACCGAGGATGAGATGGCTGGATGGCATCACGGACTAGATGGACGTGAGTCTGAGTGAACTCCAGGAGATGGTGATGGACAGGGAGGCCTGGCGTGCTGTGATTCATGGTGTCACAAAGAGTCAGACACGACTGAGTGACTGAACTGAACTGAACTGGTGCCATATTTTCTGAATCAACTTATTTATAAATGGACATTTGTGTTTTTTACAGTTTGGGTTTATTAAAATAAAAGCTGTCATGACATTTTTGTGTGAGATGTTTCTAAACTTATACTCTCATTTCTCTGAAATAAGTACAAGTCATATGACTGGTATGTTTAACTTTTTAAGAAACAGTCAACTTCCAAGGTAGTTGTGCAATTTACTTTCCTGTTATCTCTGTGACAATTTTAGTTACTTCATATTCTTGTGAACAATTGGCATTTTCTTTCTTTATATTTTTTACCATTTTAATAGCTGCAGTAATGGTTTATTGTGGTTTTAATTTTCCTTTCTTTGATGGCTGATAACATAGAACATTTTACATATGCTATGTATCTCAGATTATTTTCTTAGCAACTGTTATAGAGAATAAAAAAATTTAGTTCCTGGAACCCCTTGGGATATATCCATTTATATTTGATTTCTCACTATTACTTTAAACTCTCTATGAACAAAAACATTTAATTTTTTTACATATTAAAATACTGTTATGTGATTTTATTTAATGTTATAGCAATACAAAGAGAAAGCACATTCATAATAAAAGTGGTACCAACAGGTATTAAACTATGGTATATTTTAGAAATGATTTTACAGTCTGAATGTTCTCAGATTGTTGAAAGTTGAAAATTATGCATTATTTAGGAGATTTATAGGTCTGTGATACCTCACAATTATTTTTTTCTATTTTTCTATTGCATGTACATTAGAATTATCTATTTCTCTATTTATCTATCTATCTATACATATCTATCTCTCTATATATAAATCTTTAATGTAAAAATTAGACTCATAAGGCGAGAAAAGCAGAAAATCTTATTTCACTATTTAAGCTTAGTAAATAATATAGTAATACAACTCTTCCTAGAGTATGGGAACTTTGAAAAATTTCAGTGATAAATGCTTTTGACTCATAGCATGGTTCTTGGAAGACTGCGGTGTCCTGGGAGATGTCTGGGATATAGAATTTCAGTGCCCTATGTCTAGCTCCACTTATTGGATTAGATTCTGCCATTTTATAAGATTTTCAGAGGATTCATGTCCATATTAAACATTGAGAAGCAGTGTGGTCAGTGACTTGGGCTTCCGTTCAGAATGTAAGAAAATAATCTCATTTAACTGTCACTTCCCAAGCTTCAGTGATTAGGAAAAAATAAAAGTAATGCATCAATTCTCTGTCTTAGGTGGCAGGTGTTTTGTCTCCTTTTCTATGGATTCAAGAAAGACCAAACACAGGTGTTACTATAAGCACTGCATTTTTAATTCATTTCACCTTGAAGCAGCTGTCCTCTTTTGCTTCAACCTAAATTTGAATCTCTGCATTTACATTTTGATGAATTATCTATGTCACTTACAAGCTCTGGATGCAGAGCCTCCCCAGAGATCACTTCAAATGCCTATTGATTTTATTTCAACTGTGAATCTTATGTTTTAATGCATATTTATTCAGGTTTCTTAGATCAGCCCTCTCCTTGTTCCCACCCACTGGTGTAATGTAGCATGTCACTGTGAAGCTTTTTATTAACTTTCTTATTTTCGTCTCTGGCCTCATTACCTCAAAGTCATTAATGTTTTTCACATCAATTGAACAAATGCTAGTGAGGTTTAGCAGTACACGAAACAAGAAATTTCAGATGTACAACGTGGATTTAGAAAAGGCAGAGGAACCAGAGATCAAATTGCTAACATTCATTGGATCATAGAGAAAGCAAGGGAATTCCAGTAAAGCATCTATTTTTGCTTCATTGACTATGCTAAACCCTTTAACCATGTGGATCACAACAAACTGTGGAAAATTCTTAAAGAGCTAAGTTTACCAGAATACTTTACCTATCTTCTAAGAAACCTGTATGCATGTCAAGAAGCATCAGTTAGAACTGGACATGGAACAGTGGACTGATTCAAAATTGGGAAAGGAATAAGTCAAGGCTGTACATTGTCACCCTGCTTATTTAACTTATATGTATAAAGATGAAAAATGCTGGGCTGGATGAATCACAAGCTGGAGTCAATATTGCCAGGAGAAATATCAACAACCGCAGATATGCATATGATACCAATCTAATGGCCTAAAGCAAAGAGGAACTAAGAGCTTCTTAATGAGGCTGAAAGAGTCGAGTGGAAAAAATAGGCTGAAACTCAACCTTCAAAAAACTAAGATCATGACATCTGGTCCCATCACTTCATGCAAATAGAAGGGGGAAAAGTGGAAACAGTGACAGGTTTTATTTTCTTGGATTTCAAAATCTCTATAGATGGGGACTGCAGCCATGAAATTAAGATGCTTGTTCCTTGGAAGAAAAGTTATGAAAAACCTAGATAGCATATTAGAAAGCAGAGATTTAATTTTGCTGACAAAATTCTGTGTAACCAAAGCTATGGTTTTTCCATTAATCATTTACAGATGTGAGACTTCGAACATAAAGAAGGCTGAGCATTGAAGAACTGATGCTTTTGAACTGTGGTGCTGGAGAAGACACTTGAGAACCCCTTGAAATGCAAGGAAATCCAACCAGTCCATCCTAAAGGAGATCAGTCCTGGGTGTTCATTGGAAGGACTGACGTTGAAGCTGATACTCCAATACTTTGGCCACCTGATGTGAAGAGCTGACTAATTTGAAAAGACGCTGAGGCTGGGAAAGATTGAGGGCAGGAGGAGAAGAGGGCACAGAAGATAAGATAGTTGAATAACATCATTGACTCAATAGACATGAATTACAGTGAACTCTGGGAGATAGTGAAGGACAGGGAAACCTGGAGTGCTGCAGTTCATAGTGTCACAAAGAGTTAGACATAACTTAGCAACTCAACAAACAACAAGACTAATTAAGGAAATAGTTTATATCTGTTGAAGTGAAGTGAAGTCGCTCAGTCGTGTCCGACTCTTTGCGACCCCATGGTCTGTAGCCTACCAGGCTGCTCCGTCCATGGGCTTCTCCAGGCAAGAGTACTTGAGTGGGTTGCCATTCCCTTCTCCAGGGGATCTTCCTGACCCAGGAATCAAACCCAGGTCTCCCGCATTTCAGGAAGACGCTTTAACCTCTGAGCCACCAGGGAAGCCCCTTATATCTCTTGCCCTGGCTTAATCTCAGCCATCAGTCTAACCCACTCAGTGGTGACTCATGGGTGTTTCTTTCAGTGTCTTCAATTGTCAGCCACAGAAGACTGACTGTTGTAATTTATATATAAGTTAATCAGTAGAAAACAGAAGTAGTTCACTAAGATAAGGATAACAACCATCTATAAAGTTTACATTTGCTCTCAGATGTGTGACAATACTTGTGTAATTGCAAGGGACACAGACTTGTAGTGATGAATGTTGTTTGATTTAAACTTAATTGATTTAAAATATAAATGTCCATCTATATAGAGGATCAAGATTTGAGTGAGTTAGAACATGAAACTCACCTCCCACAGATGTATGAAATATACATCTACATGTGAAATTAGTCTCACAGAATATCTACTGAATGCTGGCAGAAAACTTTAGACTTCCAAAAGAAAAACAACAACAAATCACTGTGTAACTGAGTAGAGCAAATGAAAAAGGAAGAGAAAGAAAGAGAGGAATTAGGATGGGGCCTGCACTTCTGGAAGGGAGCCATGAAAGAAAAAAAAAAAAAAGAAAGAAAGGTTTTTGTATATTGGGAAGTTCCCTTATTGGCAGGGATGACAGGAAAAGCAGGAGGTGGTTGTTGGGGGCCGGGGGGGGGGGGGGTGGGGAGGGTGGGATTTGGAGCCTCAGAGAAGAGCACAGCAACAAATGTGCAGAGGGCAAATTGGAGAAAGCAATGCCCAGAGGGATCAGGCTTATGAGCACTCTCCTGGCTGAAATGCTTCTCCACTTGTTCACTCAGGTGGATGTTGTCTGGGCGCTGGGACTTGGGCTTCAGAAGTCAGACGCTAGGGAAAGGACTGGTGTTGGCTTCATGAAGACAACCCGAGGGGGTTAAGGTATCGTTCACCACAACTAAGGGAGTCTGAGAAAAAGCCTAGGTTTGCCAGAGAGATAAAGGATCATTGTTGGGAGATGTGAGAGTAGAGAGGTGGGCACTCCATAAGAGCTTCTTTCTTCCTGCATCCATGGGAAGCAGGGTACTGCCTATATGAACTCCAGAAATTGGTGTGAGCCATAGCTGGTGATTCAGACTTCAGAAGCAGGAGTGAACCACTACCACTGCTACTGCTGCCCCCAGATGTCCTGTGAGCAAGTTTACATCCCTTCCTCTAACTTCCCAGGAACCTGCATGGTCCACCACAGCCAAGGCTTCTGCAATCTGGGACTAACTTCCCTGGAAGAGCACAGAGCATGCCCACTCTGTTGTGACTTCCTGTCTATCTCTGATGCTGTAATCATTTCACCCAATACACCTTATCCCACCCCAGGCTGAGTGAATAAATGTGCCCCAATCAGCTACATCTTTCACTCCTCTTGACAAAGCAGCCAACAGAAACCTGTGGGTGGCCCACATGAAAAGATGAGGCCAACGACAAAGCTGAACCCTAGGGGCTGTGAAACAAAGGAAGATTAATGGAAAACACTCCATGCAGCTGTACAAGCAGTGGATTGAATTACCAAGATCAGCTTGCTAAATCCTGAATCTATGAAATAAATATTCAATATACAGAGAGTGTTCCCACAACTGAGATCAGTCTAGCTTTTAACAGCTATGAACTCTGGGACAAATACACACAGAGACTGGGCCAAGTCAGGGTCTGAACTTCCCCCAGCATGCAGAAGTCAACTAAGAGGTACTGGAGGGACTCGTGGACAGGTGAGGATTGACTCTAAGGGCAAGGATGCTGACAGCTGAGGCTCCAGAAAAATATTAATTGTTTTTCGGTTTCATTTTGTTTTGCTATTATTTTATTATTATTATTTCTACTTTTCATTTAAAATATATTTGTATTTTTCTATTTTTATGTGCTTTGATTTCTGCTTTTCTGTTCTTTTTTTTAGTTTTATTTTATTGTTCATTTTTATTTTTGAGGTTCTTTTGTTCCTTTGGTTGTTCTTTTGCTTTTAGTTTTCTTTTTCTTTCTTTCTTTTTTTTTTTTTTTTTTTTTGTCTATTTCTTTGCTTTCATTTCTTTGGTTTTGTGTTTACCATTATTTTGGCAATGGCAACCCACTCCAGCACTCTTGCCTGCAAAATCTCATGGGCTGAGAAGCCTGGTAGGCTGCAGTCCATGGGGTTGCTAAGAGTCAGACAGGGACTTCACTTTCACTTTCACTGTCAGTTTTCTTATCATCTTTTGTTGTGATAGGCTTCTCTTGTGGCTCAGTGGTAAAGAATCCGCCTCTAATGCAGAGGGCTTAAGTTTGATTCCTGAATTGGAAAGATCCCCTGTAGAGGGCAATGGCAATCTACTCCAGTATTGGTGCCTTGAAAATCCGATTGACAGAGGAGCCTTGTGACCTATAGTCCATGGGGTATGGTGGGCTACAGTCCATTTGTTGTTATTGATGTTCCTTTTTGGTTTTTCTATTTACCTTTGGTTTTGTTTGTCTGTTTACTTTCTTTTGTTTGTTTGTTTGTTTGCTTTCTGCACAGCACAGCTTGTAGAATCTTGGTTCTCTTGCCAGAGGTTGGGCCTGAGCCTCTGGGGTGAGAGTGTTGAGTCCAGGATGCTGGACCACCAGAGAATTCCCAGCCTCAGGGAATATTAATCAGCATGAGATATCCCAGGGTTTTTCGTCTTGACAACAAGACCTACCTACACCCAATTGGCTTCAGGCTCCAGTGACTGATGCCTCATGTGAAGTAACTGACAACACAGAAACATAGCAATAGTCATCAGTAGACAGGCTGCTTGAAATCATACTAAGCTCATAGGTACCCCCAAACACATAACTAGACCTAGTCTTGTCCATGCGGGGGACATGAGTTAGCTCCAACGACCAGAGGGCAGGAACCAGTTCCTTAAACCAGGAAGCCTACATAAACCCCAAGACCAACCTCATTCCATAGAGGGCAGACACCAGAACCATAAGAAACTGTAAATATGCAGCCTGCAGAAAGAAAACCACAAACATAGTAAGTTAGAAAAAATTAGATGACAATCTGTTACAGAAACAGTAGCAAAGTTAAACCTGACAAAACCAAATATATAAAGAGACAATAGGCAATCTACCTGAAAAATAACTTGGAGTAACAATAGTAAAGGTAATCCAAGAAAATAATCTATAGCAGAGTGTATGAAACAAAAGAAAAGTGAGATGGAAGATATAAGTGTTGAAATAACTGGAGCAGGGCAGAATAAAGAAAAAGAATGGGGAAAAAAAAAAAAGTGGACCATCTCAGAGGTCTCTGGAGCAATGTAAAGTGCATGGACATTCAAATTTTAGGGGTTCCAGAAGGAGAATAGAAAGACAGAGTGTCTGAGAAAATATTTGAAAACATTGCAGTCAAAAACTTCCTGAACATAGAAAAGAAAATAGTCACCCAAGTCTGGGAAGTGCAGAGTGTCTCATACAGATTAAACCCGAGGAGAAACACACTAAAATACATATTACTGCAACTAATAAAAATTAAAGACATCAAAAATATTAAGAGCATCAAGAGAAAAGCACAAAGTAACATGAAGACTTTTCAGCATAAAATCAGCAGAGCAGAATGAAGTGGCATGATATATTTAAATAGATGAAAGAGGGGAAAACAAAACAAAACAAAACAAAAAAAAAAAAAAACAACAACAACAAAAAAAGAAAACAGAAAAAAAAAAAACCACAAAGATTACTCTAACTAGTCAGGCTGTTACTCAGATTCAACTGAGAAATCAAAAGCTTTATGGACAAGGAAACCCTAAGAGAATCCAGCACCACTAAACCAGCTTTAGAACAAACGGTAATGAAAATTCTCTAGGCAGCAAACACAAGAGAAGAAAACCTACAAAGTACAAAAATGAAGCAAATAAAGGAATAGCTATAGGAAGATACATGTAGATAATTACCTTAAATATAAATGGATTCGCTTCTCCAAACAAAATAACAGACTGACTTAATGGACACAAAACACAGCGTGTGTATATGCTGTCTTTAAGAGACTAGTTTCAGACCTAGTGGCACACAGATGAAAAGTAAGGAGATGGAAACAGATATCCCATGCAAATGGAAATCAAAAGAAATGTGGAGTGTTAATACCGATATCAGAAAAAAAAAAAAAAAAGACAAAATAGACTATTAGAAGAAACAAGAAAATACACCGCACAATGATCAAGGGGTTGATCCTTGAAGACGGAACAATTGAAAATATTTATACAGCCAACATTGGAGCACCTCAATACACAAGGCAAATGATAAAGGTCATAAAAGAGGAAATCAACAGTAACACAATAGTGGGGAATTTTAACAGTGTACTTATGCCAATGGACAAGTCATCCAGACAAAAAATTAATAAAGGAGACCAGCCATAAATGACACTATAGATCAGACAGACTGATAGGTTATTTATAGGACATTCCACCAGAAAGCAGCTGAAAAAATTTTCTTCTCAAGTCAACATGGAATATTCTCCAGGATAGATCATGTCTTTTGTCCCAAATCAAGCCTCATGCTGAACAAAAATCTATGGAATGCAGAAAAAGCAGTTCTAAGATAGAAGTTTATAGCAGTAAAATCCTATTTCATAAAACAGAAATCTCAAATAAACAAACTAAACATAGACTGCAGAAATTAAACACAGAAGAACAGCAAGAAGTTTGTAGAAGGAAATAAATTTTAAAGAAAGTAGAGCAAAAATAAATGAAATTGAAATGAAGAAAACAATAGTAAAGATGAATGAAAGCAAAATATTTTTCTTTGAGAAAATAAAGAAAAAGCAAGGAAACTTTAGCCAGACTTAAAGAAAAGGGAGAGAATGCAACTAAATGAAATTAGAATAAAAACGGTGACATTACAACAGAAGTTGCAGACATATGAAAATACAAAAGTACTACAACCGCTATATGCCAATAAAGTGGACAACTTGAAAGAAATGGACACGTTCTTAGAAAAGTATAACTAAACAAGACTGAACCATGAAAAAATATGAAACAAGAATAGGCCAATCACAAGTACTGATATTGAAACTGTAATTTAATATTTCCAAAAGCCAAAAGACCAGAATCCAATGGCTTCACTAGCAAATTATATCAACCATGTTGAGAAGAGATAACACATATCCTCAAGTTCAGTTCAGTTCAGTCGCTCAGTCGTGTCCGACTCTTTGCGACACCATGAATTGCAGCACGTCAGACCTCCCTGTCCATCATCAACTCCTGGAGTTCACTCAGACTTACGTCCATCGAGTCAGTGATGCCATCCAGACATCTCATCCTCTGTCGTCCCCTTTTCCTCCTGCCCACAATCCCTCCCAGAATCAGATTCTTTTCCAATGAGTCAACTCTTTGCATGAGGTGGCCAAAGTATTGGAGTTTCAGCTTTAGTATCATTCCTTCCAAAGAGCACCCAGGACTGATCTCCTTCAGAATGGACTGGTTGGATCTCCTTGCAGTCCAAGGGACTCTCAAGAGTCTTCAACACCACATCAAATCCATCAATTGTTCAGCGCTCTGCCTTCTTCGCAGTCCAACTTTCACATCCACACATGATCACTGGAAAAATCATAGCCTTGACTAAATGAACCTTAGTCAGCAAAGTAATGTCTCTGCTTTGGAATATGATATATAGGTTGGTCATAACTTTTCTTCCATGGAGTAAGTGTCTTTTAATTTCATGGCTGCAGTCACCATCTGCAGTGATTTTGGAGCCCCGAAAAATAAAGTCTGGTACTGTACCCACTGTTTCCCCATCTATTTCCCATGAAGTGATGGGACTGGATGCCATGATCTTTGTTTTCTGAATGTTGAGCTTTAAGCCAACTTTTTCACTCTCCTCTTTCACTTTCATCAAGAGGCTTTTTAGCTCCTCTTCACTTTCTGCCATAAGGGTGGTTTCATCTGCATATCTGAGGTTATTGATATTTCTCCTGGCAATCTTGATTCCAGCTTGTGTTTCTTCCAGTCCAGCGTTTCTCATGATGTACTCTGCATAGAAGTTAAATAAGCAGGGTGACAATATACAGCCTTGACATACTCCTTTTCCTAATTGGAACCAGTCTGTTGTTCTATGTCCAGTTCTAACTGTTGCTTCCTGACTTACATACAGATTTCTCAAGAGGCAGATCAGGTGGTCTGGTATTCCCATCGTTCTCAGACTTTTCCACAGTTTATTGTGAACCACACAGTCAAAGGTTTTGACATGGTCAATAAAGCAGAAATAGATGTTTTTTTTCTGAAACTCTCTTGTTTTTTCCATGATCCACCTGACGTTGGCAATTTGATCTCTGGTTCCTCTGCCTTTTCTAAAACCAGCTTGAACATCAGGAAGTTCACGGTTCACATATTGTTGAAGCCTGGCTTGGAGAATTTGAGCATTACTTTACCAGCGTGTGAGATGAGGGAGGAACACTCTCAGTCACATTATACAAGGCCATGATACCCAGATACCAAAACCAGGAAACAAAAAATCACAAAAATAAAATTAGTCTAATATCACTGATGAACATAAACAGAAAAATCCTCAAAAATATTAGCAAACATAATACAATAATACATTTAAAAATTCACATGTCATGATCAAGTTGGATTTATACCAGTAATGCAAGGAATATCCTCAATATTTGCAAATCATCAATATGATACACCATTATAACAAATAGAAACATTTTTAAAAAACGATCATCTTAACAGATGCAGAAGTCTTTTGACAAATTTCAACAACCTATGAAAACAAACAAACAAACAAACAAACAAAAACCCGTAAAATGGCCAAAGGGGAAATCTGCCTCAACATTACAAAAGCCATATATGATAAACCCACAACAAACACTTTTCTCAATGGTGAAAAACGGAAAGCATTTGCTCTAAGATCAGAACAAAACCAGAATATTCATTCTTACCATTTTTATTCAATATAGAAGTCCTACACATGACAATCAGAGAAGAAAAATTAAAAAAAAAAAAAAGAATCCAAATTGGAAAAGAGGTAAACAGCCATTATTTACACACAATATGACACAGTACAACAAACTGTGGAAAATTCTTAAAGAGATGGGAACACCAAACTATCTTACCTGCCTCCTGGGAAAACTGCATGTAGGTCAAGAACCAACAGATAGAATAAGACGTGGAAAAATGTACTGGCTAAAAATTGGGAAAGGAGTACATCAAGACTGTATATTTTCACCCTGCTTATTTAACTTAGATGCAAAGTACATCATTCCAAATGCTAGGCTGGATCAGAAGCTGGAATCAAGATTCCTAGAAGAAATATCAATAACCTCAGATATGCAGGTGACACTGCCCTCATGGAAGAAAGTAAACAGGAACTTGATGAAGGTGAAAGAGGAGAGTGAGAAACTGGCTTAAAACTCAGCATCAAAAAGCTAAGATCATGGCATCCCATCATGGCAAACAGACGGGGAAAAAATGGAAACAGTGACAGACTATTTTCTTGGGCTCCCGAATCACTGTGAATGGTGAATGCAGCCATGAAATTTAAAGACACTTGCTCCTTGGAAGAAAAGTTATGACAAATCTAGATAGCAATTTAAAAGGCAAACATCACTTACCAACAAAGTCCATATAGTCAAAACTGTTTTTTTCCAGTACTCATGTACAGATGTGTGAGTTGGACCATTAAAGAAGGCTGAGTACTGAAGAATTGATGTATTCAAACTGTTGCACTGAAGAAGACTCTTGAGTGTCCCTTGGACAGCAAGGAGCTCAAACCTGTCAATCCTAAAGTAAATTGACCCTGATTGTTCATTGGAAGGACTGATACTATAGCTGAAGCTCCAATATTTTGGCCATCTGATGTGAAGACCTGACTCACTGGAAAAGACCCTGATGCAGGGAAAGATTGAGGACAGTAGGAGAAGGGGACACCAGAAGATGAGATGGTTGGATGGCATCATTGACTCAATGGACATGGGTTAGAACAAGCTCCTGGAGATAGTGAAGAACAGGGAAACCTGGTGTGCTGTTATTCATGAGTTAGCAAAGTGTTGGACATGACTGAATGGCTGAACAACAAAAATACATAGAAAATCTTAAAAATACTCCCAGAAACTACTAGAATTCATCTTTGAATTTGGTAAATTTTCAGGATACAAAATTTATGCACAAAAATTTCTTACATTCTTATACACTAATAACAAAAACTCAGAAAGATATATTAAGGAAGCAATCTTATTTACTACTGCAAGTAAAAGAACATAATACCTAGAAATAAACCTACTTAAGGAGCCAAAAGACCTGTATTCAAGAAAAATATGATATTACTGAAAGTAATCAAAGATGACACGAATAGGTGGAGAAATATAAAATGATTTTTGATCATAATATCATAAGAATCAATAATGGATAATAACTACACTATCCAAAGCAATTTACAGATTCAATACAACTCCTATCAAATGGAAATGGCAATTTTCATTTAAATAGGACAAAAATTTGCATTTTTATAGAAACGCTGCTGCTGCCTCGCTTCAGTTGTGTCTGACTCTGTGCGACCCCATAGACGGCAGCCCACCAGGCTCTGCCGTCCCTGGGATTCTCCAGGCAAGAACTCTGGAGTGGGTTGTCATTGTCTTCTCCAATGCATGAAAGTGAAAAGTGAAAGTGAAGTCACTGAGTCGTGTCCAACTCTCAGTGACCCTGTGGACTGCAGCCTACCAGGCTTCTCCATCCGTGGGATTTTCCAGGCAAGAGTACTGGAGTAGGGTGCCATTACCTTCTCCGTTATAGAAACACAACAGACCCCAAATAGCCAAAATAATCTTGAGACAGAAAAACAAAGCTGGAGACATTAAGTAGCCTGACTTCATACATACTACAAAGCTACAGTCATCAAGACTATATGGTACTGGGATAAAAACAGGAATATAGATCAATGGAAAGGACAAAGAGGCCAGATCACACACCTATGATAACCCAATATATGACAAAAGAAGAAAGAACATACAATGCAGAAAAAACACAATCAGTTCAATCATTCCCTTCAATCAGTTCAATCATTCAGTGGTGTCTGCCTCTGTGACCCCATGAAATGCAACATGGCAGGCTTCGCTGTCCTTCCTTCACCATCTCCTGGAATTCACTCAAACTCAGGTCCATTGAGTCGGTGATGCCATCCAACCATCTCATCCTAACACCATACATAAATATAAACTGAAAATGGATTAAAGACCTAAAGGTAAGTTAAGACACTGTAAAACTCTTAGAGGAAAGGATATGCAAAACACTGGTTGAAATAAATTACAGCAAGATCTTTTTGATCCATCTCCTAATGAAAATAAAAAACAAAATAAAGAAATGGAAATTCATTTAATTTAAAAGTTTTGCACAGCAAAGGAAACCATAAACAGGATAAAGAAACAGCGCTTAGAATGGAAGAAAATATTTGCAAGCAGAACAACTGACTAGGGATTAATTTTAAAAATATACACAGCTCCTGCGTTTCAATATCAAAAATAAAAATGGTGGACAAGCTTTCTAAACAGACAGTTCTTGGAAGAAGACATATAGACAGCTGAGAAGTCCATGAAAAAGAAAAATGTTCAATACCACTAATTTCATATAAATGCAAATCAAAACACAATGAGATACCTCACATGGGTCAGAATAGACACCATCAAAATATCTACAAACAATACACAGGAGAGGGGTGTAGAGAAAAGGGAATTCTCTAACACTTTGGTAGGAATGTATTCAGTAAGTTGATACAGTCACTATGGAAAACAGTATAGCCATTCTTTAAAAATGTAAAATTAGACCTAAAATATGACTGCTAGAAGATATAACCGATCCATTCTGAAGGAGATCAGCCCTGGGATTTCTTTGGAAGGAATGATGCTGAAGCTGAAACTCCAGTACTTTGGCCAACTCATGCAAAGAGTTGACTCATTTGAAAAAAAAAAAAAAAACTGATGCTGGGAGGGATAGGGGGCAGGAGGAGAAGGGGACGACAGAGGATGAAATGGCTGGATGGCATCACCAACTCAATGGACCTGAGTCTGAGTGAACTCCAGGAGTTGGTGATGGACAGGGAGGCCTGATGTGCTGCGATTCATGGGGTCCCAAAGAGCTGGACACGACTGAGCGACTGAACGGAACTGAACTGATATGACCCAGAAATCCCACTCTTGGACATATACCCGGAGAAAATCACAATTCCAAAGTGGGAGATATATATATAACCTGATGCACTTTGCTGTATAGCAGAAACTAACAACATTGTAAAGCAACTATACAAAATAAAATTAATAAAAGTCCATATAATGTCAATGAAATTAAACTTTGACTTGAATGTAACAGCATATCACCTTGTGGGTTTAACACATTTTTTAAATTGTTTATTTTATTTGGAGGCTAATTACTTTACAATATGGTGATGGTTTTTTGCCATACATTGATATGAATCAGCCACAGGTGCACATGTGTTCCCCATCCTGAACCTTCCTTCCACCTCCTTTTATACCCCATCCCTCTGAGTTGTCCCAGTGCACCAGCTTTGAGTGCCCTGTTTCATGCATCAAACTTGGACTGGTCATCCGTTTCACATATGGTAATATACATGTTTCAATGTTATTTTCTCAAATCATCTCACCCTGACCTTCTCCCACAGAGTCAAAATCTGTTCTTTATATCGATGTCTCTTTTGCTGTATGTCATATGGGGTCGTCCTTACCATTTTTCTAATTTTCATATATATACATTAATATACTGTGAGTGAAGTCGCTCAGTGGTGTCTTACTCTTTGTGAACCCATGGAGTGTAGCCTAACTAGGTTCCTCTGTCCATGAGATTTTCCAGGTAATAATACTGGAGTGGGTTGCCATTTCCTTCTCCAGGAGATCTTCCCAACTCAGGGATTGAACCCAGGTCTCCCTTGTTGTAGGCAGACACTTTACCGTCTCAGCCACCAGTATCAGTGCTTTTCTTTCTGACTTACTTCACTCAGTATAATAGGCTCGTTTCATCCATCTCATTAGAACTGATTCAAATGTATTCATTTTTATAGCTGAGTAATATTCCATTGTGTATATGTACCACCATTTCCTTATCCATTCATCTGCTGATGGATATCTAGGTTGTTTCCCTGTCCTAGCTATTGTAAGCAGTGTTGCAATGAACATTGGTGTACATGTGTCTCTTTCAATTCTGATTTCCTCAGTGTGTATTCCCAGTAGTGGGATTGCCACTTGTATGGCAGTTCTATTTCCAGTTTTTCAAAGGAATCTCCACACTGCTCTCCACAGTGGCTGGACTAGTTTGCATTCCTACCAAAAGTGTAAGAGGATTCCCTTTTCTCCACACCCTCTCCAGAATTTATTGTTTGCAAACTTTTTGATAGCAGCCATTAAGACCAGCGTGAGATAGTACCTCATTGTGGTTTTGATTTGCATTTCTCTGATAATGAGTGATGTTGAGCATCTTTCCATGTGTTTATTAGCAATTCTATATGTCTTCTTTGGGGAAATGTTTAATTCCTTGGTCATTATTTGATTGGGTCCTTTATTTTTCTGGCATTGAGCTGAGTGAGCTCCTTGTATATTTTTGAGGTTAATTCTTTATCTATTGCTTTGCTTGCTATTATCTTCTCTTATTCTGAAGACTGCCTTTTCACCATACTTACAGCACATTTTAAAATATAGGATGGAATAGAATACAAACGATTGCATTTCATTGTCTGTATTCAAATTCAAGTATTGTAAGTAGCAAATTATTTAATAACGGTCTCACGGATTTCCTTGATAACAAGCTCAATAGGCTGAGTTATTCGTAAAAATATGAATTATCTATGTATATACACTTAATTTTGTATTACAATTGTGTCTGTACTTGATTTTAATAAAAATATTGAAGTTTAACCTGAGAATTCACATAAATATTCTATTAGAAAGGTTATTGTCATACAAAACTAGCAGGTGATCATGTAAAACTTTCACATAATTATTTTTAAGCTATTACTTAGAGATAAATATGTCATAAAAATGACTTATGGAGAACAATTATTTTGATCATTGCCTTTACTTTTCTTCTGGAATATTAAGCTAAAATCATATTATTCTTCCCTATAACATTCTATAAAAATTGCACTTTTATGATCTGCTAATTTTAGTGATCAGACTTCATTAGTTTGAACACAAATTGTTTTGTATCTTGCATTAAAAACATTGCAATTTTGCTTTTTTTTAAGTTTTGCCCTTTTATTTTAAAAAGAATGGAGTATATTTAATTTATAAGTTATGTCAGTTCAAGGGGGCGGTCCTAAGATGGCAGAGGAATAGGAAGGGAAGACCACTTTCTCCCTCACAAATTCCTCAAAAGAACATTTCAACGCTGAGCAAACTCCACAAAACAACTTCTGTAGGCTGGCAGAGGACATCAGGCTACCAGAAAAGCAGACCATTGTCTTCAAAAACAGGTAGGAAAAAATATAAAAGATGAAAAAGGAGACAAAGGAGTTGGGGAGGGAGCTCCGTCCTGGGAAGGGAAGCCCGTCCCAGGAAGGGAGTTTTAAGAAGAGAGATTTCCAGACA
Source organism: Ovis canadensis (assembly GCF_042477335.2). Lineage (NCBI taxonomy): Eukaryota > Metazoa > Chordata > Mammalia > Artiodactyla > Bovidae > Ovis > Ovis canadensis. The sequence goes on from NC_091255.1 coordinate 11,121,835, forward strand.
CCAGGAAACACTCTCCCTGCCGAGTCTGTGGCGAGCCTTGGAAACACAGAGGGCAACATAACAGGAAGGGAAAAATAAATAAATAATTAAAACCAAGAGATTACAAGCCCAACAGTAACTCCCCCAGTGGAAAAGCAGCACAGACGCCTGCATCCGCCACAAGCAAGTGGGGGCAGGGCAAGGAAGCGCCGGAGGCGCGGGCTGCAGTGCTTTGTAAGAATCAGGCAGGAACGCCCCGCGCACAACCAGAACGATCTAACTTGGGCTAGCAAACCAGACTGTAGGATAGCTACAACGCGAAAAGCTCGAACATAAGACACCACCAGGACCGAGCACAGAACAAAGGACGGAATGGAAAAAGCCGGCTGCAGACCATCCCCCGCCGGGGACAGGCAGCCAGAGCCATAAGGGCTGGAAAGGGGCAATTACAGACCCAGAGAGACTTTACTTACCAAGCTGCAAACAGGCTTCTTTGCTAAGACTTTTGGGGGTGCTGGACAGTCACCATCTGCCTCACAAGGGGTGCCAGCGGTACACCCAGAAAACTGGGCAGCAGAGGCAGAAAAGGCGACAAGTCACAGTGATTGCCCTCGCCAAACTCCTGAGCTACTCGGACCCAGAAAGGGCACAAAACGCAGTCCCAACCGAATCTGTGCCTCTGAGGGCTACCTGAGCACCGAACCTGAGCAGCTTAGGCAGGGGAAGTGCACACAGCTTAGGGCCAGCCTCAGACGGTTCCCGGCTGAGCACCGTAGAGATGAAGAGGTTTGTACGCCACGAGAAGGGACAGGTCCAGCAGGGCTGAGACACTGTGTGCACACGACAACACTATTTGTTTGCAGCATCCCCCCTCCCCACAGCGCGACTGAACTAGTGAGCCTAAAAAACCAGCATAAAGAAGAAGTTAAACAGAGGGAACCGCCTTGGAAGTGACCCCACACTGCCCACAACATCAGAGAAGGGCCAGTTATATTTTTACTATTTTTAAAATCACTCCTTTTTTTTCTAACTTTTTTTTACTAGTTAAGTCTTCTATTTCTCCTCTAATTTTTATTTCTATAACCTATTATTACTATTCAAAAAAAAAAAGAAAAACGACTCTCTCTCTCTTTTTTTTTTTTTTTAAGGCAAATGCCATATATAGTCTGTGAGCGGTTATTGGTGTTTTTTTTTTTTTTTTTAAATTCTTGTGGCTTTTTTTTTCTTTTCTTTTCTTTTTTTCCTTTTTTCCTTTTTCCTTCTGCTTCTTTTCTTTAATATTGCATTTTTGAAAATCCAACCTTTATTCTAGATTTTTAATCTTTGCTCTTTGGTTTTTGTTGTCAATTTTGTACATTTAAAATCCCAAACTTCTCTACCCAATTTTACCTGAGAGCGAGATTACTGGCTTGACCACTCTCTCCTCCTTTGGACACTCCTTTTTCTCCACCAGGTGGCCTCTGTCTCTTTCCTCCCCCATCTCTTCTCTATCCAACTCTGTGAATCTCTGTGTGTTCCAGACGGTGGAGAACACCTAAGGAACTGGTTACTGGCAGGATTTGTCTCTCTCCTTCTCATTCCTCTCTCTTATCCTCCTGGCCACCTCTGTCTACTTCCTCCCTCTCCTCTTCCCTGTATAACTCCGTAAATACCTCTGAGCGATCCAGACTATGGAGTGCACATAAGGAAGTGACTACTAGCTAGCTTGCTCTCTCCTCTTTTGATCTCACCGCATCTCATTCCAGTCACCTCTAACTACCCCCTTCCTCTTTTCTTCTCCTTGTAACTCAGTGAACCTCTCTGAGTGTCCCTCAATGTGGAGAAACTCTTCATCTTTAACCTAGATGTTTTATCATCAGTGCTGTATAGATGGAGAAGTCTAGAGGCTACTGTAAAAATAAAACTGAAAACCAGAAGCAGGAGGCTTAAGTCCAAAGCCTGAAAACATCAGAGAACTCCTGAATTCAGGGAACATTAAGCAATAGGAGCTCATCAAATGCCTCCATACCTACACTGAAACCAAACTCCGCCCAAGGACCAACAAGTTCCAGAACAAGACATACCATGCAAATTCTCCAGCAACACAGGAACACACCCCTGAGCTTCAATATACAGGCAGCTCAAAGTTACTCCAAATCCTTTGACATCTCACAACACATTACTGCTCACTCCACTGCACTCCAGAGAGAAGAAACCCAGCTCCACCCACCAGAACTCCAACACAAGCCTCCCTAACCAGGAAACCTAGACAAGCCACTGATACAACCCCACCCACAGTGAGGAAGCTCCATAATAAAGAGAACTCCACAAATTACCAGAATATAAAAAGGACACCCCAGATGCAGCAATATAATCAAGATGAAGAGACAGAGGAATACTCAGCAGGTAAAGGAACAGGAGACTTGCCCACCAAACCAAACAAAAGAGGAAGAGGTAGGGAATCTACCTGAGAAAGAATTCCGAATATTGATAGTGAAAATGATCCAAAATCTTGAAATCAAAGTGGAATCACAGATAAATAGCCTAGAGACAAGGATTGAGAAGATGCACCAAAGGTTTAACAAGGACCTAGAAGAAATAAAAAAGAGTCAATATATAATGAATAGTGCAATAAATGAGATCAGAAACACTCTGGAGGCAACAAATAGCAGAATAACGGAGGCAGAAGATAGGATTTGTGAAATAGAAGATAGAATGGTAGAAATAAATGAATCAGAGAGGAAACAAGAAAAACTAATTAAAAGAAATGAGGACAGTCTCAGAGACCTTCAGGACGATATGAAACGCTCCAACATTCGAATTATAGGAGTCCCAGAAGAAGAAGACAAAAAGAAAGACCATGAGAAAATCCTTGAGGAGATAATAGTTGAAAACTTCCCTAAAATGGGGAAGGAAATAATCACCCAAGTCCAAGAAACACAGAAAGTTCCAAATAGGATAAACCCAAGGCGAAACACCCCAAGACACATATTAATCAAATTAACAAAGATTAAACACAAAGAACAAATATTAAAAGCAGCAAGGGAAAAACAACAAATAACACACAAGGGGATTGCCATAAGGATAACAGCTGATCTTTCAATAGAAACTCTTTAGGCCAGGAGGGAATGGCAAGACATACTTAAAGTGATGAAAGAAAATAACCTACAACCCAGATTACTGTACCCAGCAAGTATCTCATTCAAATACGAAGGAGAAATCAAAAGCTTTACAGACAATCAAAAGCTGAGAGAATTCAGCATCACCAAACCAGCTCTCCAACAAATTCTAAAGGACATTCTCTAGACACGAAACACAAAAAGGGTGTATAAACCCAAACCCAAAACAATAAAGTAAATGGTAACGGGATCATACTTATCAATAATTACCTTAAACGTAAATGGGTTGAATGCCCCAACCAAAAGGCAAAGACTGGCTGAATGGATACAAAAACAAGACCCCTATATTTGCTGCTTACAAGAGACCCACCTCAAAACAAGAGACACATACAGACTGAAAGTGAAGGGCTGGAAAAAGATATACCATGCAAATAGAGATCAAAATAAAGCAGGAGTGGCAATACTCATATCGATAAAAATAGACTTTAAAACAAAGGCTGTGAAAAGAGACAAAGAAGGCCACTACATAATGATCGAAGGATCAATCCAAGAAGAAGATATGACAATTATAAATATATATGAACCCAATAAAGGAGCACCACAATATGTAAGACAAATGCTAACAAGTATGAAAGGAGAAATCAACAATAACACAATAATAGTGGGAGACTTTAATACCCCACTCACACCTATGGACAGATCAACTAAACAGAAAATCAACAAAGAAATGCAAACTTTAAATGATACATGAGACCACTTAGACCTAATTGATATCTATAGGACATTTCACCCCAAAACAATGAATTTCACCTTTTTCTCAAGTGCTCACGGAACCTTCTCCAGGGTAGATCACATCCTGGGCCATAAATCTAAACTTGATAAGTTCAAAAAAATCGAAATCATTCCAAGCGTCTTTTCTGACCATAATGCATTAAGATTAGACCTCAATTACAGGAGAAAAAACTATTAAAAATTCCAACATATGGAGGTTGAACAACACACTTCTGAATAACCAACAAATCACAGAAGAAATCAAAAAAGAAATCAAAATATGCATAGAAACTAATGAAAATGAAAACACAACAACCCAAAACCTGTGGGACACTATAAAAGCAGTGCTAAGAGGAAATTTATAGCAATACAGGCATACCTCAAGAAACAAGAAAAAAGTCAAATAAATAACCTCACTCTACACCTAAAGCAACTAGAAAAGGAAGAATTAGAGAACTCCAGAGTTAGTAGAAGGAAAGAAATCTTAAAAATTAGGGCAGATATAAATGCAAAAGAAACAAAAGAGACCATAGCAAAAATCAACAAAGCCAAAAGCTGGTTCTTTGAAAGGATAAATAAAATTGACAAACCACTAGCCAGACTCATCAAGAAGCAAAGAGAGAAAAATCAAATCAATAAAATTAGAAATGAAAATGGAGAGATCACAACAGACAACACAGAAATACAAAGGATCATAAGAGACTACTATCAGCAGTTATATGCCAATAAAATGGACAACGTGGAAGAAATGGACAAATTCTTAGAAAAGTACAATTTTCCAAAACTGAACCAGGAAGAAATAGAAAATCTTAACAGACCCATCACAAGCACAGAAATTGAAACTGTAATCAGAAATCTTCCAGCAAACAAAAGCCCAGGTCCAGACGGCTTCACAGCTGAATTCTATGAAAAATTTCGAGAAGAACTAACACCTATCTTACTCAAACTCTTCCAGAAAATTGCAGAGGAAGGTAAACTTCCAAACTCATTCTATGAGGCCACCATCACCCTAATACCAAATCCTGACAAATATACTACAAAAAAAGAAAACTACAGGCCAATATCACTGATGAACATAGATGCAAAAATCCTCAACAAAATTCTAACAATCAGGATCAAACAACACATTAAGAAGACCATACACCATGACCAAGTGGGCTTTATCCCAGGGATGCAAGGATTCTTCAATATCCACAAATCAATCAATGTAATTCACCACATTAACAAATTGAAAAATAAAAGCCATATGATTATCTCAATAGACGCAGAGAAGGCCTTTGACAAAATTCAACATCCATTTATGATAAAAACTCTCCAGAATGCAGGAATAGAAAGAACATACCTCAGCATAATAAAAGTTATATATGACAAACCCACAGCAAACATTAGCCCCAATGGTAAAAAATTGAAAGCATTTCCCCTAAAGTCAGGAACAAGACAAGGGTGCCCACTTTCACCACTACTATTCAACATAGTTCTGGAAGTTTTGGCCACAGCAATCAGAGCAGAAAAAGAAATAAAAGGAATCCAAATTGGAAAAGAAGAAGTAAAACTCTCACTGTTTGCAGATGACATGATCCTCTACATAGAAAACCCTAAAGACTCCACCAGAAAATTACTAGAGCTAATCAATGAATATAGTAAAGTTGCAGGATATAAAATTAGCGCACAGAAATCCCTTGCATTCCTATACACTAATAATGAGAATGTAGAAAAAGAAATTAAGGAAACAATTCCATTCACCATTGCAACAAAAAGAATAAAATACTTAGGAATATATCTACCTAAAGAAACTAAAGACCTATATATAGAAAACTATAAAACACTGATGAAAGAAATCAAAGAGGACACTAATAGATGGAGAAATATACCATTTTCATGGATCAGAAGAATCAATATAGTGAAAACGAGTATACTACCCAAAGCAATTTACAAATTCAATGCAATCCCTATCAAGCTACCAGCGATATTATTGACAGAACTAGAACAAATAATTTCAAGATTTGTATGGAAATACAAAAAACCTTGAATAGCCAAAGCAATCTTGAGAAAGAAGAATGGAACTGGAGGAATCAATCTGCCTGACTTCAGGCTCTACTACAAAGCCACAGTCATCAAGACAGTATGGTTCTGGCACAAAGACAGAAATATAGATCAATGGAACAAAATAGAAAGCCCAGAGATAAATCCACACACATATGGACACCTTATCTTTGACAAAGGAGGCAAGAATATACAATGGAGTAAAGACAATCTCTTTAACAAGTGGTGCTGGGAAAACTGGTCAACCACTTGTAAAAGAATGAAACTAGATCACTTTCTAACATCGCACACAAAAATAAACTCAAAATGGATTAAAGATCTAAATGTAAGACCAGAAACTATAAACTCCTAGAGGAGAACATAGGCAAAACACTCTCCGACATAAATCACAGCAGGATCCTCTATGATCCACCTCCCAGGATACTGGAAATAAAAGCAAAAATAAACAAATGGGATCTAATTAAAATTAAAAGCTTCTGCACAACAAAGGAAAATATAAGCAAGGTGAAAAGACAGCCTTCTGAATGGGAGAAAATAATAGCAAATGAAGCAACTGACATACAACTAATCTCAAAAATATACAAGCAATTTAGGCAGCTCAATTCCAGGAAAATAAACGGCCCAATCAAAACTTGGGCCAAAGAATTAAACAGACATTTCTCCAAAGAAGACATACGGATGGCTAACAAACACATGAAAAGATGCTCAACATCACTCATTATTAGAGAAATGCAAATCAAAACCACAATGAGGTACCACTTCACACCAGTCAGAATGGCTGCAATCCAAAAATCTGCAAGCAATAAATGCTGGAGAGGGTGTGGAGAAAAGGGAACCCTCCTACACTGTTGGTGGGAATGCAAACTAGTACAGCCACTATGGAGAACAGTGTGGAGATTCCTTAAAAAATTGCAAATAGAACTGCCTTATGACCCAGCAATCCCGCTGCTGGGCATACACACTGAGGAAACCAGGATTGAAAGAGACACATGTACCCCAATGTTCATCGCAGCACTGTTTATAATAGCCAGGACATGGAAACAACCTAGATGTCCATCAGCAGATGAATGGATAAGAAAGCTGTGGTACATATACACAATGGAGTATTACTCACCCATTAAAAAGAATACATTGGAATCAGTTCTGATGAGATGGATGAAACTGGAGCCGATTATACAGAGTGAAGTAAGCCAGAAAGAAAAACACCAATACAGTATACTAACACATATATATGGAATTTAGAAAGATGGCAATGATGACCCTGTATGCAAGACAGCAAAAAAGACACAGATGTGTATAACGAACTTTCGGACTCAGAGGGAGAGGGTGGGATGATTTGGGAGAATAGCATTGTAACATGTATACTATCATGTAAGAATCAAATCGCCAGTCTATGTCTGACGCAGTATACAGCATGCTTGGGGCTGGTGCTCAGTGATGACCCAGAGAGATGTTATGGGGCGGGAGGTGGGAGGGGGGTTCATGTTTGGGAATGCATATACACCCGAAGTGGGTTCATGTCAATGTATGGCAAAACCATTACAGTATTGTAAAGTAAAATAAAGTAAAAAAATAAAAAATAAGTTGCGTCAGTTCTAGATGTATGGCAAATTGACTCAGCTACACATATACATGCATTTATTATTTGTAACATTATTTTCACAAATAGGTTATCCCAGAATATTGAGTATAGCTTTTTTCTATAGAGTGGGTGCTTGTTGCTTGTTTACCTTCTATAACTTAGGGTTTTTAATCCAACATTTGTGATTTTTAAAATGTATTTATTTTTTAATCAAAGGATAATTGCTTTACAGAATTTTCTTGTTTTATGCCAAATATCAAAATGAGCCAGCTATATATATATATATACATATGTATGTATATTTCCCCTCTTGAAACTCCCTCCTATCTCCCTACCCATCACACTCCTCTAGGTTGATACATAGTCTATGTCTGAGCTCCCTGAATCATACAGCAAATTCCCATTGGCTACTTTACATATGGAAATGTAAGTTTTCATGTTATCCTCTGAATACATCTCACCTTCTCCTTCCTCCCCTCTTCCATGTCCATAAGTCTGTTCCCTATGTCTGTGTCTCCAGTAGCTGCCCTGCAAATTAATTCATCAGTACCATCTTTCTAGATTCCATATATATGTGTTAGTATATGGTATTTATCTTTCTATTCCTGACTTACATCACTCTGTATAATAGGCCCTAGGTTCATCCACCTTATTAGAACAAACTCAGTTGCATTCCATTTTATGACTGAATAATATTCTATTGTATAAATGTACCACATTTTCTTTATGCATTCATCTGTCAAAGGACATCTAGATTGTTTCCCTGTCAGCTATTGTAAACAGTGCTGTAATGGGACACCTGTGTTTTTCTCAATTTTGGTTTCCTCAGGGTATATGTCTAGCTGAGGGACTGCTGGGTCATAGGGTGGTTTTATCCCTATTTCTTTTAAGGAATCTCCATACTGTCTTCCATAATGGCTGTATCAATTTATGTTCCAAACAAGAAGTCAAGAGGGTTCCCTTTTCTCCACACCCTCTCCAGCATTTATTGTTTGTAGACTTTTTGATGGTGGCCATTCTGACTGGTGTGAGGTGATACCGTATTGTAGTTTTGCTTTCCATTTCTATAATAAAGAGTGTTGTTGAGCATCTTTTCATTTGCTTGTTAGTCATTTGTATGCCTTCTGTGGAGAAATGTCTGTTTGATCTTTTCCCCACTTTTTGATTGGGTTGTTTGTTTTTAAAGTATTGATTTGTATAAGCTGCTTGTATAATTTGGAAATTAATACTTTGTTAGTTGTTTCACTTGCTGTTATTTTCTCCCATTCTGAGGGTAGTCTTTTCACCTTGCTTATAGTTTCTTTGCTGTGCAAAAGTTTAAAGTTTAATCAGGTCCCATTTGTTTACTTTTGCTTTTATTTTTATTATTCTAGGAGGTGGGTCATAGAGGATCTTGCTTTGATTCATGTCACTGAGAATCCTATGTTTTCCTCTAAGAATTTTATACTCTCTAGTCTTACAGTTGGAGAAGGCAATGACACACCACTCCAGCACTTTTGCCTGGAAAATCCCATGGATGGAGGAGCCTGGTAGGCTGCACTCCATGGGGTTGCTAAGACTCAGACATGACTGAGCAACTTCACATTCACTTTTCACTTTCATGCATTGGAGAAGGAAATGGCAACCCACTCCAGTGTTCTTGCCTGGAGAATGCCAAGGACAGGGGAGCCTGGTGGGTTGCCATCTATAGGGTCACACAGAGTTGGACACGACTGAAGTGACTTAGCAGCAGCAGCAGCAGTCTTACATTTAGGTCTTTAACCCATTTTGAATTTATCTTTGTGTATGGTGTTAGGAAATGGGAATACCAGACCACCTGACCTGACTCTTGAGAAATCTGTATGCAGGTCAGGAAGCAACAGTTAGAACTGGACATGGAACAACAGACTGGTTCCAAATAGGAAAAGGAGTACGTCAAGGCTGTATATTGTCACCCTGCTTATTTAACTTCTATGCAGAGTACATCATGAGAAATGCTGAGCTGGAAGAAACACAAGCTGGAATCAAGATTGATGGGAGAAATATCAATAACCACCATTATGGCAGAAAGTGAAGAAGAACTAAAGAGCCCCTTGATGAAAGTGAAACAGGAGAGTGAAAAAAGTTGGCTTAAAGCTTAGCATTCAGAAAACAAAGATCATGGCATCCAGTCCCATGACTTCATGGCAAATAGATGTTGAAACAGTGGAAATAACGGCTGACTTTATTTTGGGGTCTCCAAAATCACTGCAGATAGTGACTGCAGCCATGAAATAAAAAGACATTTACTCCTTGGAAGAAAATTTATGACCAACCTAGACAGTATATTAAAAAATAGAAACATTACTTTGCCAACAAAGGTCCGTCTAGTCAAGGCTATGGTTTTCCCAGAAGTCATGTACAGATGTGAGAGTTGGACTATAAAGAAAGCTGAGCACCAAAGAATTGCTGCTTTTGAACTGTAGTGTTGGAGAAGACTCTTGAGAGTCCCTTGGACAGCAAGGATATCCAACCAGTCCATTCTGAAGAAAATCAGTTCTGAATATTCATTGGAAGGATTGGTCTTGAAGCTGAAATTCCAATACTTCGGCCATGTGATGCAAATAACTGACTCACTTGAAAAGACCCTGATGCTGGTAACGATTGAAGGCAGGAGGAGAAGGGGACAACAGAGGATAAGATGGTTTCATGGCGTCATTGACTCAATGGACATAAGTTTGAGTAAACTCTGGGAGTTGGTGACGGACAGGGAGGCCTGGTATGCTGCAATCCATGGGGTCACAGAGTTGAACAAAGCTGAGCGACTGAACTGAACTGGACTGATTGTATTAGGAAATATTCTAATTTCATTATTTTACATGTCGCTGTTCAGTTTTCCCAGCATCACTTATTGAAAAGGCTATTGTTGCCCCATTGCATATTCTTGCCTCCTTTGTCCAAAATAAGGTACCAAAAGTTTATTTCTGTGCAGGTTTATCTCTAGGCTCTCTATCTTGTTCCATTGGCCTATATTTCTGGTTTTGTGCCACTACCATATTGTCTTAAAGATAGTATCTTTATAGTATAGTGTGAAATCAGAAATGTTGATTCCTCCATTTCCAGTCTTCTTTCTGAAGACTGCATTGGCTAATTGGGGTCTGTTTTGTTTCCATATGAATTGAGAAGTTTCTGTTCTAGTTCTGTGAAAAAAAATGCCATTGGTAATTTGAAAGGGATCACATTGAATCTGTAGATTGCATCTGGTGGTAGCCACGTTCACAATATTGATTCTTTCAACCCAGGAACATGAAATCTGTTTATGTCATCTGATTTCTTTCTTTACTGTCTTATGATTATTTGTATATAGTTCCTTTCTCTCCTTAAGTAATCCTAGATATTATGTTCTTCCCTGCTCCCACCCCCGTGGTGAATGTGATTGATTCCTTAGTTTCTCTTTCTGATTTTTCATCATTAATATATAGGTATGCAGGTGATTTCTGTGTATTGATTTTGTATCAGCAAATTTACCAAATTCATTGATTAACTCTAGTTATTTCCTGATAGTATATTTAGGGGTTTCTACGTATAGTACCATGCCATTTGCAAACAGTGAGAGTTTTACTTATTCTTTTCTGATCTGGATTCCTGTTATTTCTTTTTTCTCTGATTGCCATAGCTAGGACTCACAAAACTATGTTGAATAATAGTGGTGAGAGTGGACACCCTTGTCTTTTCCCTGGTATTAGAGGGGATGATTTTAGTTTTTCACCATTTAGAATAATGTTTGCTGCAGACTTACCATATATGATCTTTACTATGTTAAGGTAGGTTGCTTCTCTGCCCAATTTTTGTAGCGTTTTCATCATAAATAGGTGCTGAATTATGTCAAAGGCTTTTCCTACGTTATTCGAAATGATCACATAATTTTTATCTTTCAATTTGCTAATGTGGTGTATCACATTAATTGATATGCATATATTGAAGAATCCTTGCATCCTGACTTAATATGACATGATAAACCTGGCTTGATCATGGTGCATGAGCTTTTGAAAGTGTCGTTGAATTGTGTTCCCTAGAATTTTGTTGAGGATTTTTGCATCTATATTCATCAGTGCAATTTTCTTTCTTTCTTTTTTTTTTTTTGTATTGTCTTTATCTAGTTTTGGTATCAGGGGAATGGTGGATTTATAGAATGAATTTGGAAGTATTCATCTCTTGCAATTTTAAAAGAAATTTAAAAGGATAGGCATTAGCTCTTCTCTAAATGTTTGATAAAGTTCACCTGTGAAGCGATCTGGCCCTGGGATTTTGTTTTTTTAGAGAGTTTTGGTTTTAGTGCTTGTAATTATGTTGTTCATAATTTCTATTTCTTTCTGGGTCAGTCTTGGAAGATTGAACTTTTCTAAGAATCTGTTATTTTATTTCAGGTTGTCCATCTTGCCATACAGTTGCTCATAATAGTCTCTTACAATCCTTTGTAATTTTGCATTGTCTGCTGTAACCTCTTTTTTTTTTAATTTTGTTGATTTGATTTTCTCTTTTTTTTCTTGATGAGTCTGGATAAATATTTGTCAATTTTGTTTATCTTCTTTTTTTAATATACATTTATTTATTTTAATTGGAGGTTAATTATAAAATTGCATTGGTTTTTGTTTATCTTCTGAAAGAACCAGCTTTTAGTTTTATTAATCTTTACTTTTGTTACTTTCATTTCCTTTTCTTTTTTTTCTACTTTGAAGTTTATGATTTATTTCCTTCTGTTAACTTTGGGGTAGGTTTTTTTTTTTTTATTAGCTGGTTTAGGTTTAAATTTAGATGGTTTATTCAATGTTTTTCTTGTTTCTTGATGTACAGTTGTATTGCTATAAATTTTCCACTTAGAATTACTTTTGCTATATCCCATAGGTTTTTGAGTTGTTGTGTTTTCATTTTCAATTATTTCTGGAAATTTTTAAAATTTCCCTTCTGTTTTCTTCAGTAACCTGTTAATTATTTAGAAATGTATTGCTTAATCTTCAATGGTTTCTGTTTTTTTTTTCTCAGTTATTTTATTGTAATTGATATCTAATCTCATAGTTCTGTGGTCAGAAAAATGCTTCATATAATTTGAACTTTCTTATATTTCCCAAGTTTTGATTTGTGATCCGAGACTGGGTTTATCCTGGAGAATGTTCCATGTGCTTTTGGGAAGAAAGTGTATTTTTCTGAATTTGGATGGAATGTCCTGAAGATATCATGGAGATCCATCTAGACTAATGTGTCATTTAAGCCTTGTCCTTCCTTGTTAATTTTCTCTTTTGATGATCTGTCCATTAGTGTATGTGGGGTGTTAAAGTCTTCTACTATTATGTGTTACTGTTAACTGTTCCTTTTATGATTGTTAGTGTTTTTCTTATGCATTTAGGTGCTCCTATGTTGGTTGCACAGATATTTACAATTGTTATGTCTTCTTCTTGGATTGACCCTTTGATCATTGTGTAGTGTCCTTCCTTATCTCTTGCAATATTCTTTTTTTAATTTTTCCATCCAGTTTGTCTGACATGAGGATTGCTACTCAAGTTTTCTTTTGCTTTCCATTTGCATACAATATGTTTTTCATTCACTCACTTTCAGTCTATATGTGTCTTTAGGTCTGAAGTGGGTTTCTTGTAGACAGCATAGATACATGAATCTTGTTTTTGTATCTATTCAGTCAGTCTGTGTCTTTTGGGTGGAGCTTTTCATCCATTTACATTTATAGAAATTTATATATATTTTCCTATTACCATTTTCTTAATTGTTTGGGATTTGTTTTGGTAGATCTTTTACTTCTCTTGTATTTCCTGACTATATAAATCCCTTTAACAACTGTTGTAGAGCTGGTTGTTGCTGCTGCTGCTGCTGCTCCTGCTAAGTTGCTTCAGTCGTGTGCAACTCTGTGAGACCGCATGGTACTAAATTCTCTTAAGTTTTTCTTCTCTGTAAAGCTTTTGATTTCTCCTTCAATTTTGAATGAGATCCTTGCCTGGTAGAGTAAGCTTGGTTGTAGAATTTTCCCTTTCATTCCTTTTAAAATATATCCTGCCATTCGATTCATGCTTGCAGAGTTTCTGGCAAAAGATCAGCTGTTATACGTTTGGGCTTTCCCTTGTATGTTGCTTGTTACTTTGCCCTTGCTGCTTTTAATTTTCTTTCTTTGTGTTTACTAGCTTTTAGTTTGCTTAGTATGTGTCTTGACATGTTTCTCCTTTTCTTTTGCTCTTCTTCTTCTGGGACCTCTATTATTCGAATGTTGGTGCATTTAATTTTGTCCCAGAGATCTCTGAAACTATCCTCAGTTCTTTTCATTCTTTTTACTTTATCCTGCTGTTCAGCAGTTATTTACACCATTCTATCTTTCAACTCACTCATTCATTATTCTGCCTCAGATATTTTGCTACTAATTCCTTCTAGAGTATTTTTAATTTCAGCAATTGTGTTATTTGCTTCTGTATGTTTATTCTTTATTTTTTCTCTGGGCTAAGTCACTTCAGCTGTGTCCAACTCTTTGTGACTCCATGTATTGTAGCCCACCTGCTTCTTCTGTCCATGTGATTCTTCAGGCAAGAATAACTGAGTGAGTTGTCATTTCCTCCTCCAAGGGATCTTCCCAACCTAGGGGTCATACCTGGATCTCTTATGTCTCATGCATTGGCAGGTGGGTTCTTTACCACTAGTGCCACCTTGCAATTTCTCCATTTTAATGTCAAGGTTTTTGGATCATCTTTACTATCATTATTTTGAATTATCTTTCTCATAGTTTGTCTATTTCATCTTCATTGCTGTGGACTTGTATATTTCTAGGTTGTTCCTTTATTTGTACTGTATGTCTCTTCCTTTTCACTATTTTTTTTTAAACTTATTTTGTTTGAGGTTTCCTTTTCTCAGTTCTCAAGGCAGAATTATTTCTTCCTTTTGGGCAGGTTTGAGTGAGGAAGTAGTCCTGTCTGTTGATGATTGGGTTTATATTTTTGTTTTGTTTTTTATTTCGATGAGGTGTCCTGTCCATCGTGCTGCTGGCAGTTGGATGATGCTGGGTCTTGTATGCAAGTAGTTGACTTTGTGGGAGACCTCACTATTTTATACTCACTAGAGTATTAAAGTAGAGTTAGGAGTTCTCTGGTATTCTATGGTCTTGGAGTTAGGGCTCCCACTCCAAAGGCTTGGGACTTGATCTCTGGCCAGGAATGGAGATTGCACAGTTTGCTTGTTATGGCATTAAATGGGATTAAAACAAATACACAAAATGTTAATTTTGTGAGAAATAAAACAGAAACCCCAGGCAAATGCCAATGTAAAAATCAGGCAAATAGTAACTAAAATAATGGTATATACACACATACATGTACTTCAATAAGCAAAGCTGAAACTGTCCAAAACAATAAATAAAGTACAATAGATTGACCCAGTGAACAAAGGAAACTTAAAATGATATCCACCATTTAAGAACAAAGCTAAGTGAACCACAAACTGGAAAAAAAAAAAAAAACTTCAGCAGGGTGCCAACTGGGGAATAAAGAAACAAAAACAAAACAAACTAACAAATATGGTGAGAAAAAGAAAAAAAAGAAGAAAGAAAAAATGGAAACTTAAATAGAGGTAGATAAAGAAGATTTACAAATATTAAACATTTTTGTAATGGGAAAAAAGCAGTAGAAAAAGAAAAGAAATAAATAAATGTAGAAAAATAATAAATTCAAAAATTAAAATAGTGAGAGGGGGAAAAAAAAAGTGAAAACCCCACAGAACCACAAAAGGCCAAAAGAGAGGCAGAAGTATGTAACAAAAATAAAAAGTGTTATAAAAAAATCTCAAAACCTTGAATAGATTTAATAGTGTGAAGAAAGTCAATAGCTGCTGAAGGATAAAAAAGAAAGGGAAAAAAAATCCAAAAGCAACTATAGAACAGGTCAAAATATAAGAATAATAAATGTTTGTATTGAGTCTCTACTGACAGTGTTCTTTCCCTTGCTAGGAGTCTACCTTACCTCCCTAAGATATCCTCCAATGCTTGGCTGGTCTCTGGACCTGTTGTTGTGGGCAGTTCAGACTCTACTCTGGTCCTACTCCTGTGTATTTTTTCCTCCAATCTCCAAGACTGTCAGAACTAGTGTGTTTTCTTTTGTGAGAACTCTCATTGTCCTTTAATATATTCCAAAAACGCAGAATCCGTCTAGTTGATTATGTGGATTTAATCTGCAGCTTGTACTCCTGGTGGAAAGGTTTTGGGTCCTATTCCATTGCCACCCTGCCCCTGGGTTTCAAATGTGATTTTATCTACACCTCTCTCTATGGGTCATTTACAAGGGCTTGGTCCTCAGACTGCTGTGGAGGACTTGGGTCTGCCCCAGTGAGGGCCAGGTGTGGAGGTGACACAGGTGTTTGAGTCAGAGGGCCCTGGCTTCATCAGGTATGTAGGGAAACTGATGGCTAGGGTAGCAGAAAATATGGTGCTCTGGAAGGGTATGGCAACCCACTCCAGTATTCTTGCCTAGAGAATCCCCAAGACAGAGAAGCCTGGTAGATCACTGTCCACAGGGTCGTAAAGATTTGGATATGCCTGAAGCGATCCCATATGTACAGATGCAGGACTTTTAATCGCCCCTAGCAGCCCTGTCCCAGTGCGGATTGGGCATGGGAGTGGTGCAATTGCTTGGATCACCGGGACCCTGGCGATGCCAGCCAGTCAGGAGCTTCAGTGGCTATTGTGACAGGAGATATGGCACTTTAGGGTTTTTTTAATAGCCTGTGGCAGCTCTTCTCCAGTGAGAACTGAGTGTGAAGATTGTACATCTACTTGGGTCACGGGGACCTTGGCAGTAGCAAGTGTGCAGGGACACTGACTGCCTCAGTCGCAGGAACTATGGCCCAATCAGAGTCTTTTTCTAGCCTCTGACAGCTGGTGATCAGAAGACCTCTTTTTGGCTAGTCCTTCTCCATTGCTCTGCCAGTTCAAGTGCTTAGAGAGCTCCCCTGGCTGGGGTCCTTCTCTGGTGTACAGCACATCACAGAAGACCTGTACAAAAAATATTTTAATGACCCAGATAACCACAATGGTGTGATCACTCACCTAGAGGCAGACATCCTGGAGTGTGAAGTTAAGTGAGCCTTAGGAAGCATCATTATGAACATAGCTAGTGGAGGGATGTAATTCCAGCTGAGTTATTTTAAGTCCTAAAATATGATGCTACTAAAATGCTGGTCTATAGGTATAACTGAACAACATTGTAAGATTATTTCTTTCAGATACATATATGTCATGTGTATGTGTTAGTCGCTCAGTTGTGCCCCACTCTTTGCAATCCCATTAACTGTAGCCCACCAGGCTCCTCTGTCCATGAAATTCTCCAGCCAAGAGTGTTCAAGTGAGAGGGACTGAACTCAAATCTCCTACATTGCAGGCAGAGTCTTTACAGTCTCCACCACCAGGGGAGCCACATAAGGTATCAGTTCAGTTCTGTCCTGTCCGACTCTTTGCAACCCCATGAATCGCAGCACGCCAGGCCTCCCTGTCCATCACCATCTCCCGGAGTTCACTCAGACTCATGTCCATCGAGTCCGTGATGCCATCCAGCCATCCTATCCTTGGTCGTCCCCTTCTCCTACTGCCCCGAATCCATCCCAGCATCAGAGTTTTTTCCAATGAGTCAACTCTTCGCATGAGGTGGCCAAAGTACTGGAGTTTCAGCTTCAGCATCATTCCCTCCAAAGAAATCTCAGGGTTGATCTCCTTCAGAAAGGACTGGTTGTATCTCCTTGCAGTCCAACGGACTCTCAAGAGTCTTCTCCAACACCACAGTTCAAAAGCATCAATTCTTCAGCACTCAGCCTTCTTCACAGTCCAAATCTCACATCCATACATGACCACTGGAAAAACCATAGCCTTGACTAGACAGACCTTAGTTGGCAAAGTAATGTCCCTGCTTTTGAATATGCTATCTAGGTTAATCATAACTTTTCTTCCAAGGAGTAAGCGTCTTTTAATTTCATGGCTGCAGTCACCATCTGCAGTCGTTTTGGAGCCCCCAAAAATAAAATCTGACAGTGTTTCCAGTTTCCCCATCTATTTCCCATGAAAGGATGTGACTGGATGCCATGATCTTCATTTTCTGAATGTTGAGCTTTAAGCCAACTTTTTCACTATCCTCTTTCACTTTCATCAAGAGGCTTTTTAGCTCCTCTTCACTTTCTGACATAAGAGTGGTGTCATCTGCATATCTGAGGTTATTGATATTTCTCCCGGCAATCTTGATTCCAGCTTGTGTTTCTTCCAGTCCAGCGTTTCTCATGATGTACTCTGCATAGAAGTTAAACAAACAGGGTGACAATATACAGCCTTGATGTACTCCTTTTCCTGTTTGGAACCAGTCTGTTGTTCCATGTCCAGTTCTAACTGTTGCTTCCTGACCTGCATACAGATTTCTCAAGAGGCAGGTCAGGTGGTCTGGTATTCCCATCTCTTTCAGAATTTTCCACAGTTTATTGTGATCCACACAGTCAAAGGCTTTGGCATAGTCAATAAAGCAGAAATAGATGTTTTTCTGGAACTCTCTTGCTTTTTCAATGATCCAGCGGATTTTGGCAGTTTGATCTCTGGTTCTTCTGCCTTTTCTAAAACCAGCTGGAATATCAGGAAGTTCACGGTTCACGTATTGCTGAAGCCTGGCCTGGAGAATTTTGAGCGTTACTTTACTAGCATGTGTGATGAGTGCAATTGTGCGGTAGTTTGAGCATTCGTTGGTGTTGCCTTTCTTTTAGATTAGAATGAAATCTGACCTTTTACAGTCCTGTGGCCACTGCTTAGTTTTCCAAATTTGCTGGCATATTGATTGCAGCACTTTCACAGCATCATCTTTCAGGATTTGAAATACTCAACTGGAATGCCATCACCTCCACTAGCTTTGTTCGTAGTGATGCTTTCTAAGGCCCACTTGACTTCACATTCCAAGATGTCTGGCTCTAGATTAGTCATCACATCATCATGATTATCTGGGTCATGAAGATCTTTTTTGTGCAGTTCTTCCGTGTATTCTTGCCACCTTTTCTTAATATCTTCTCCTTCTGTTAGATCCATACCATTTCTGTCCTTTATTGATTCCATCTTTGAATGAAAGTTTCCCTTGGCATCTCCAATTTTCTTGAAGAGATCTCTAGTCTTTCCCATTCTGTTGTTTTCCTCCATTTCTTTGCATTGATCACTGAAGAAGGCTTTCTTATCTCTTGTTGCTATTCTTTGGAACTCTGCATTCACATGCTTATATCTTTCCCTTTCTCCTTTGCTTTTTGCCTCTTTCGTTTTCACAGCTATGTGTAAGGCCTCCCCAGACAGCCATTTTGCTTTTTTGCATTTCTTTCCCATGGGGATGGTCTTGATCCCTGTCTCCTGTACAATGTCATGAACCTCATTCCATAGTTCATCAGGCACTCTATCTATCAGATCAAGGCCCTTAAATATATTTCTCACTTCCACTGAATAATCATAAGGGATTTGATTTACATCATACCTGAATGGTCCAGTGGTTTTCCCTACTTTCTTCAATTTCAGTCTGAATTTGGTAATAAGGAGTTCATGATCTGAGCCACAGTCAGCTCCTGGTCTTGTTTTTGTTGACTGTATAGAGCTTCTCCATCTTTGGCTGCAGAGAATATAATCAATCTGATTTTGGTGTTGACCATCTGGTGATGTCCATGTGTAGAGTCTTCTCTTGTGTTGTTGGAAGAGGGTGTTTGCTATGACCAGTGCATTTTCTTGGTAAAACTCTATTAGTCTTTGCCCTGCTTCATTCCTCATTCCAAGGACAAATTTGCCTGTTACTCCAGGTGTTTCTTGACTTCCTACTTTTGCATTCCAGCCCTCTATAATGAAAAGAAAATCTTCTTAGGGTGTTAGTTCTAAAAGGTCTTCATAAAACCGTTCAAATTCAGGTTCTTCAGCATTACTGGTTGGGGCATAGACTTGGATAACTGTGATATTGAATGTTTTGCCTTGGAGACAAAGAGATCATTCTGTTATTTTGAGATTGCGTCCAAGTACTGCATTTTGGACTCTTTTGTTGACCATGAGGGCTACTCCATTTCTTCTGAGGGATTCCTGCCCACAGTAGTAGATATAATGGTCCTCTGAGTTAAATTCACCCATTCCAGTTCCATTTTAGTTCGCTGATTCCTAGAACATCGATGTTCACCCTTGCCATCTCTTGTTTGACCACTTCCAATTTGCCTTGATTCATGGACCTGACATTAGAGGTTCCTATGCAATATTGCTCTTTACAGCATTCAGTCTTGCTTCTATCACCAGTCACATGCACAACTGGGTATTGTTTTTGCTTTGGCTCCATCCCTTCATTCTTTCTGGAGTTACTTCTCCACTGATCTCCAGTAGCATATTGGTCACCTAATGAGCTGGGGAGTTCCTCTTTTGGTATCCTATCATTTTGCCTTTTCATGCTGTTCATGGGGTTCTCAAGGCAAAAATACTGACGTGGCTTGCCATTCCCTTCTCCAGTGGACCATGTTCTGTCAAACCTCTCTACCATGACCCGCCCATCTTGGGTTGCCCCACAGGCATGGCTTGGGTTCATTGAGTTAGACAATGCTGTGGTCCTAGTGTGATTAGATTGACTAGATTTCTGTGAGTATGATTTCAGTGTGTCTGCTCTCTAATGCCCTCTTGCAACACCTACCATCTTACTTGGGTTTCTCTTACCTTGGGCATGGGGTATCTCTTCACGGCTGCTCCAGCAAAGCACAGCCGCTGCTCCTTACCTTGGACGAGGGGTATCTCCTTACTGCTGCCGTTCCTGACCTTCAACGTGGGATACCTCCTCTAGGCCTTCCTGGGCCTACGCAGCCACAGCTCCTGGGTTGCTCCTCCGGGCCACCGGCCCTAGCCTTGGGCTCAGGGTGGCTCCTCAGAGTCACCGCCCCTGGCCTCAGGCACGGGGTGGCTCCTCAGGGTCACTGCCCCTGGCCTTGGGCGAGAGGTGGCTTCTTGCGGCAGCTCCTGACCTCGGATGCGGGGTGTCTCCTCTTGGCCACCCCTAATTATGTATTAATTATTATATTAATGGATATATACACACACCTCCACAGATCCACATACATATTTATTCCCTCAGAGAGTGAGAATTCAGCAATTCTTAAATCTTATGTTGCTTTTAATATCCAGTGGACTCTATTCTCCTACATACAGTTACATACAAATAATTACTTTGGTTTAAACTTCACTAAGCTTTCTTAGTCAGAGTAGTCAAGATTAACATATCTAGAATAGTTGTGATATTCCTTCAGAAGTGTTTCTCAATCAGGACAAGAAGTAGATGAGCAAAGTCAAATAAGGAATCTATGAAAAGAGATTTTATTTTGAGAATTAATTCCTTATGAGTCACTGATGCTGGAAAAGATGGAAGGCGGGAGGAGAAGCTGACAACAGAGGATGATTTGGATGGATAGCATCACTGACTCAATGGACATGAGTTTGAGTAAACTCCAGAAGTTGGTGATGGAAAGGGAGTCCTGATGTCCTGCAGTCCATGGGGTTCCAAAGAGTCAGACAAGACTGAGCAACTGAACAGAACTGAACTGAAAATATGTTCTCCTATTGTTTCAAGGAGAAGTCAGTTCTAACTCCATGTTGAAACTGTGTCTTTGACTTGCTCCTCATTTTTTCTGTTGTTACAATCATGCATAAAAGACTGCCTCAGAGAACCTTGCTCCTCTGCCTGACTCTTATACTGAAGTCCCTTTGTTTAGTTCAGGGGAAGATAATCTGACTCTGCACACTTTTGAAAAGAGATTAACACATTCCTTCCTTGAGGCTGGCCATTCCCAGAGACATTTTGGAAGACTGAGGCCCTTTCACTCTATTACCCCACTGCCTCTCCCTCTCCATTCTCCTTTTGAGATAAGTTTTCATTGCTTCTCTTTGCCTCTACAGAAGAGCCTGGCATCCATACCCTGATATAGTGGTTAGTTTGAGACATTAATCTGTCATCTTTTTTGCTGCTGCTACTTCTAAGTCATTTCAGTCATGTTTGACAGTGTGTGACCCCATAGACGGTCTCCCACCAGGCTCTCCTGTCCCTGGGATTCTCCAGGCAAGACCACTGGAGTGGGTTGCCATTTCCTTCTCCAATGCATGAAAGTTAAAAGTGAAAGTGAGGTCGCTCAGTCGTGTCTGAAATTCAGCGACCCCATGGACTGCAGCCTTCCAGGCTCCTCTGTCCATGGGATTTTCCAGGCAAGAGTACTGGAGTGGGGTCCCATTGCTATCTTCTTGGTCAGCTAACTTTCCAAATAAAGTCAGGTTCATTACCTCAATACCTCGTGTCTCAGGTTCATTGGCCTGTCAAGCAGCAAGAAGACGAAGATTGGATTCAACAACAAATTTGGCTTAAACAACCAGAAGTCTTGCTGCTCGTGGCTAGCCATCCCTTGTCAGGGAGTATTGGTGATGGCCCTAGTAGCTGCCAGGACTACTTGTCCTGAAGATCTTTCCCTCAAGACTCTCTGAAGTGAACTGAAGCATGGAACTCTAGACTAAAAGATGTATAACTAGAGAGTTGTGAGTTAAATTTTATTTGGGGTAAAACGTGGGCTGCAGCCTAGGAGGAAGCATCTCAGATAGCTCTGAAAGAGTGTTCCAATGTGGCAGTGGGGGAAAGTAAATATATAAAATGTTTTGGTGAAGGGGGATTTCAATGTGATGAAGCACTCATTTTACAAAAGGTTTTTGTTAGTCATGAGTATCGGAAGGGATTTAGTGCTTCTCTAGATATGAGGAGACACAAGGATTGATATAATAAAATATGCTCCTAAAATCATCCAACTATCCAAAGACCTGTCCCACCAGATTCCCTGGAACAGAGTGCCTCACTCCACCCTGAACTCCCTCAGGGGTTGTTGAAGGTCAACAGCTGTAGTAGCATGGAGTTCAGGCTCCATAGAGGCAGATGGCAAATGCCTTTGTTATTCAGTCTTTGGCAATGCTATTGGTAACTTTCAACTTGTAGTTGACAGAACTGACAAACTACAGGTCAACAGATTCAAATTTTTTGGTAAGTTTCTGTTTCCTTTTGTGTTGTGAAGCAGTATATCCCCCACCCCCAATTTGTGGAGGGGGGAATTGTTGGACTCTACACAAGTTGGAACCAGTTTATTGGGGAACTAGTTCTTGTGGGAGCAAGCCTACCCTAGTTGGGATTAGTTCATCTGTTTTATAGGGTACAATTTATTTACTTGGTTAGGGAACTGGTTCAGTCGGAACCAGGGCTTCCCTGGTGGCTCAGATGGTAAAGTGTCTACTTGCAATGTGGGAGACCCAACTTCAATCGCTGGGTCAGGAAGATCCCCTGGAGAAGGAAATGGCAACCCACTCCAGTACTCTTATCTGGAAAATCCCATGGACAGAGGAGCTTGGTAGGTTATGGTCCATGGGGTCGCAAAGAGTCAGACATGACTGAGTGACTTCACTTTCAGGTGGAATCAGTTCATTAGGGAACAAGTTAATGTGGGGGTGGGCAGCCCAGTTTGGATTAGTTCAATTGTTTTGTAGGGTAAACTTTATTTAACTGATTTAGGAACTGACTTGTCTGTGCTGTGTGTCCCTTTTTGTTGCAAGTTGACAGACTCGAGTTTGTAGGATAAGTCTCTCTAATGTGCATACCAAGAGCATACTCTGCCCCCCAAATTTTGGATTTTCCTTTATGGGACAAGACAATTTTGTTGGGGTATACTCTTGGAGAAGGAAAGTGTTGTTGGATTCTACCTGGAACCATTTCACTGGGGATCTAGTTCTTGTGGGCACAAGCCTACACTAGTTGGAATTAGCACATTTGTTTTGTACGGCAAATTTATTTATCTGATTTGCGAACCAATTCATTTGTACCTTCATGCTGGAATTTGCTTGTGCTGTCTTTGCTAGAATTTGCCTATGTTTTCTATATTTTGGTGTTATCAAACTTGTAAAAATGGGAAATAATTCACCCTAACCTAAAAAAGCCCTTTGGTGCATATATTAGATAAATGAGGAAAATATAGCTGTGAGCTTATGATTAAGAAATATATGGTATACAATTGTAGGAGGGTGTGAACCCAGTATATGTTAGTATCAGAAGAGCAATGTCCCCTGTCTCACAATTGTACAATCTGACAGTTATAAGCACTTTTCAAAGAGGAACATACTGATAATAAATGAACTCCCTTGGATTTGAGGTATCTGATTCTAATTTCCCTATAGGAGCCCTGGGTAATTTTGAGAGTGAGGAGCTTCAGCTCCAGTTTTAAAACTTTTCCTTTGAAGGAAAACTCAGGCCTTTCAAGTCTAATGGAATAACTTTAATGTGACTTTTCAGTTGGCTAGATTTGGGTTTTTTATGGTTACTTTTGTAATGCACAGGTGTTTGGTAATGCAGAGATGTACTAACTGCTTCCTCTAACTCTTCCTCTATGGTTTCTCATTTATTTCTCCTAGAACTCTCTGTGAATAGACCAGTGGCTATGGAAGCAATTGAGGAACTTTGGCCAGGGTTACTTGAAGGTGTGTTCCTAGGGCCCCACAGCCCTTTGTGTCTCAATAGCTGCCACCCAAGCAGGTGAGGACCCTCCTTTCCTCTTTCTCCCTTAAGCTGAGGACCAGACCACTTAAAACTGTGTGAGCATAGGTCAGGCACTTAAAAGCCATTAAGGCACCTGCTGATTGAAGACCCCGTGACAAGATAACAGGATCACAGAATGGATCAGACATTTAGTGTCTGCCCCTGTCAAGACATTTCCATACAACATCAGGCACATATTGATTCAAGCAAGACGCTGAGTCCTCCCTCCCTTGTATGCTGACTATATGAGGAAGATTCTTCAACCTGTCTTCCCTGTTAGATTCAACTCTTAACTCCTTGGTCTAGATTAATTTACAGGAGTCTAGATATTGCATGTGAGTCTTCCCAAGAGGCCTTCTCCACTAAGGTAAGTGAGGAAAAATAAAACTAATGGATATGTCAGTCCTTCATTTTCATTGAGGTAGCCACCTAACTCTTTCAAAAAGAAAAATAGAGCTGTCTTATATTGCAAATGTGATCTTTACAAGACCAGAGGGTAACTCCAAAAATCTTTTTACCACTCCTAAAACCTTCCCTAATAAGAGACTTGTAAATATTAAACAAACAGGAAACAAAATCATCCTAGGAAGAACTTGCTTGTATCTTTAAAGATGCAAAAATCCTATTGGGTCTTCTTAAGAACACTTGTCTTTGCTATCTCTTTAAAACACAAATTTTAGAGAGTAAAGTAGGAGCTTACTTGTCCAAGGTAATTGGAAATTGCTTTTTCTGCAAATGTTCAGCCATCTAGTGTATGCCAGCAAATTTGCAAAACTCAGCACAGGAAAACTGGCCACAGGACTGGAAAAGGTCAGTTTTTATTCCAATCTCAAAGAAAGGCAATGCCAAAGAACACTCAAACTACTGCAAAATTGCACTCATCTCACATGCTAGCAAACTAATGATTAAAATTCTCCAAGCCAGGCTTGAGCAATACGTGGACCGTGAACTCCCTGATGTTCAAGCTGGTTTTAGAAAAGGCAGAGGAACCAGATACCAAATTGCCAACATCCGCTGGATCATGGAAAAAGCAAGAAAGTTCCAGAAAAACATCTATTTCTCCTTTATTGACTATACCAAAGCCTTTGACTGTGTGGATCACAATAAACTGTGGAAAATTCTGAAAGAGATTGGAATACCAGACCACTTGACCTGCCTCTTGAGAAATCTGTATGCAGGTCAGGAAGCAACAATTAGAACTGGACATGGAAAAACAGACTGATTTCAAATAGGAAAAGGAGTACATTAAGGTTGTATATTGTCACCCTGCTTATTTAACTTCTATGCAGAGTACATCATGAGAAACGCTGGACTGGAAGAAACACAAGCTGGAATCCAGGTTGCCGGGAGAAATATCAACCTCAGATATGCAGATGACACCACCATTATGGCAGAAAGTGAAGAGGAGCTAAAAAGCCTTTTGATGAAAGTGAAAGAGGAGAGTGAAAAAGTTGGCTTAAAGCTCAACATTCAGAAAACGAAGATCATGGCACCCGGTCCCATCACTTCAAGGGAAATAGATGGGGAAACAGTGTCAGACTTTATTTTTGGGGGCTCCAAATTCACTGCAGATGGTGACTGCAGCCATGAAATTAAAAGATGCTTACTCTTTGGAAGAAAAGTTATAACCAACCTAGATAGCATATTCAAAAGCAGAGACATGGCTTTGGCGACTAAGGTCCATCTAGTCAAGGCTATGGTTTCTCCTGTGGTCATGTATGGATGTGAGAGTTGGATTGTGAAGAAGGCTGAGCACCGAAGAATTGATGCTTTTGAACTGTGGTGTTGGAGAAGACTCTTGAGAGTCCCTTGGACTGCAAGGAGATTCAACCAGTCCATTGTGAAGGAGATCAGCCCTGGGATTTCTTTGGAAGGAATGATGCTAAAGTGAAACTCCAGTTCTTTGGCCACCTCATGTGAACAGGTGACTCGTTGGAAAATACTCTGATTGTGGTAGGGATTGAGGGCAGGAGGAGAAGGGGACGACAGAGGATGATATGGCTGGATGGCCTTACTGACTAGATGGACGTGAGTCTGAGTGAACTCTGGGAGTTGGTGATGGACAGGGAGGACTGACATGCTGTGATTCATGGGGTCGCAAAGAGTCGGACACGACTGAGCGACTGAACTGAACTGAACTAAGTCAAGTGATGTTGACTATCTCCATCTGTCTGAAACCTAATTTTAATTCAACCTTTTTGTAAAATGATGGATTTTACATTGCTGTACCTGACCAAGGAGTGAAATCTTGAAATAAGGACTGAAGCCTCTCTGTTGATGTTTTTGCATATATCTTTATCTTTGGATAACATTGCCATAGATGATTTGTAAAGAGTTCAATTTTATTTTTTTTTATTTTCTTTTTTATTTTATTT
The DNA here is from genome assembly GCF_042477335.2 of Ovis canadensis. Taxonomy (NCBI): domain Eukaryota; kingdom Metazoa; phylum Chordata; class Mammalia; order Artiodactyla; family Bovidae; genus Ovis; species Ovis canadensis. The sequence continues at coordinate 11,148,254 of NC_091255.1, forward strand.
TTTTTTAATTTTAAAATCTTTAATTCTTACATGCATTCTTGGTTTAAATAAACCAAATAATTCTAAATACAAGAGAAATTAAGTTAAAGGAGTTTCAGATTGACATGAACTAAGAAATATTTAATATTAAATTAGTGCCTTGTATCAATATTTCAAGTTTGGTGATCTAAGTATAATGTTTTCATTGTCCCTAGGTTTAACATAAGCTAAATAAGATCTTATATCTGTTACACATTTATTAACAAGGAAAGCAACTCAATGTGAAAAAACTTTTGAGGAAAGAAACAACGAATGAGAAAGGGTTTTGAATGAACTTCTAGAAATAAATGTTTTAGGATTTCTCCAGATATTCTACAACTTGATAGTTAACATTGTGCTAAAGCAAATTAAGTTATTAAAGACTTCCGGAAAATGGATCCCAAAAAGAGTTGTATATGATCATTCAGGATTGACTAATTTTAAAACAAGCTTAATTGGCTAAATGAACCTTTAAATTAAGCTGGTGAAAAATTCAAATTTAGTTTTTCTCTCTATTAAAGCAGGCAAGTTTTCTGAAGATGTCAAACTGCCTTTGATATTTAAGTTTCTGTCTTAACCGATCTGTTCTGTATTTGACTTTGCAATCTTTTTACTGTCACTTCGGAGAAGTAAATAATTATTGCTTCACAAAGCCTATGCTACTATTGTGTTTTAGGAAAAAAAATGAAAAATAAGGTTCTTCTAACAAACCTTCTCAAATCAAATTAATTCTGGATAACTTTGGGATATGTTAAAGGACCCCCCCCCAAACACTAAATGGAAAACATTAAACAAATTAGGTACACTTAGTATGTTAAACTACATGGGAGGTGTTGTCAAATGAGTGATAAATTTTAAGCTATATGGCAAATGATACAGATATTCTAGAGATTATATGGGGTTCCTAAAAATATATGTCTTTGCAGAATATTATTAGTCAGAATGCTAGTTATTATCTGAAAGTGTTGTATGGCACAGCAGTAACCATGTTGCTTTGCGAATTGTATTGAAATCAGATCTAAATCTGTCTTCATAAGTCTTTTGTCAGTATATACAGTTATGGTTTTAATCTGATGTCTTTGCAAAAATGCCTCTTCCTCAAAAATATTTATAAAAGGAATTTAGATAAATACAAGTTTCTGACTTTCTGGTAATAATGCTGAAATGAGTAAAAAATTAAAGATTTATAATGGGAAACCTGATGGCTTCATAAAGCTATTAACAAAAAAAATAGTTACATAGAACTGAGTGTACTGGTAAAAATGGTTACAATTATTGTGATTTCTTTCTAAAAGAATCATTGCTTTAAAATCTTTGTTTTCCATGTGTAAGAGAAAACTTCTTAAACTAACTATGGAAGAGGAAATGGTTGGATGGCATCACCAACTCAATGGATATGAGTTTGAGAGAGTTCTGGGAGTTGGTGATAGACAGGGAAGCCTGGTTGCTGTAGTACATGTGGACACAAAATGTCAGACAAGACTGAGCAACTGAACTGAGCTGAAACTAATTATGACTTACAGTAACTTGGTAAATTATGTCTTTTCTGAGAAAAATTGAAGCATTTATCTATTTCTCTCTACCTTGCTGATCCTGTCAGTAATGTATGCTTGTCTCAAATATTAAGCCATACCTAAGCCATGCATCACCAGCATATGAAACTGCAGTGAAACTTATTTATCTCAATAAATAAGTAATGGCTCCTTCGATTGCTTGATTATTGCAGTTGGATTGCAACTAATTATAATAATCATTGTTTAAATTTGTTATTTATTTTCAAATTGTGTTTTGTGTCTTCCTGCTGAAATATGTCATTGCCAATATTACAACTTAAATACTGTCTAATTTATAGGATTATTTTCCCTTGCAGTAAACAATGTGTAACTGGCGTCCAACAAAAATTATATGGCTAAATATTTTGAGAAAATCGGTGGGCTTCCCTCGTATCTCAGTGGGTAAAGAATTTGCCTGCAGTGCAGAAGACCCAGGTTCAATACCTGGGTCTGGAAGATCCCCTGCTGAAGGAAATGGCAACCCACTCTAGTATGCTTGCCTGGAGAATCCTATGGCCAGAGGAACCTGGCAGGCTACATTCCATGAGACTTCAAGAGTTTGACATGACTTAGCGACTAAACCACCACACCAACACTGTAATAGTGTGATTCCAGGTATGGGAAGAAGGAACAAGAAAGGGTAAAGGTCTCCTGGATTATAGTTAGAAAGAATTCAGATCATTTTAATTATTGATGGGTCCTGGTCCAAAATTTAACAGCTGGAGTGGCATATCAAGAATTTTTGCCTAAATTGGGACGAGACTCTCAGTACCATGGGACAAAAGTTGACAATGAAATGTCTTACAAATATTGGTCAAATTCCTGATCAAGAAGGGAAAACCTGAGAAATGGAATCAGCAATTGCAACTCTCCAACGTGAGCTGGTGAATCCAGAGGAAGGAGAATACCTGCTATCTAAACCATTCCCTATAGTGAATCCTGAGGATACTCTTAGAATACAGAATCACAGCCCCCAGAGAGGGGAGGTATATACCAAGGAAATGATCTTAATGTACCCTGACTTTTGTATCTTACCCTAGATAGAGCAAGAAAGTTCCAGAAAAACACCTATTTCTGCTTTATTGACTATGCCAAAGCCTTTGAATGTGTGGATCACAATAAATTGTGGAAAATTCTGAAAGAGATTGGAATACAAGACCACTTGACCTGCCTCTTGAGAAATCTGTATGCAGGTCAGGAAGCAACAGTTAAAAGTGGACATGGAACAATAGACTGGTTCCAAGTAGGAAAAGGAGTACATCAAGGCTGTATATTGTCACCCTGCTTATTTAACTTCTATGCAGAGTACATCATGAGAAATGCTGGACTGGAAGAAACACAAGCTGGAATCCAGGTTGCCGGGAGAAATATCAATAACCTCAGATATGCAAATGACACAACCCTTATGGCAGAAAGTGAAGAGGAGCTAAAAAGCCTCTTGATGAAAGTGAAAGAGGAGAGTGAAAAAGTTGGCTTAAAGCTCAACATTCAGAAAACGAAGATCATGGGATTTGGTCCCATCACTTCATGGGAAATAGATGGGGAAACAGTAGAAACAGTGTCAGACTTTATTTTTTGGGGCTCCAAAATCACTGCAGATGGTGATTGCAGCCATGAAATTAAAAGACGCTTACTCCTTGGAAGAAAAGTTATGACTAACCTAGATAGTATATTCAAAAGCAGACATTACTTTGCCGACTAAGGTCTGTCTAGTCAAGGCTATGGTTTTTCCAGTGGTCATGTATGGATGTGAGAGTTGGACTGTGAAGAAAGCTGAGCACCGAAGAATTGATGCTTTTGAACTGTGGTGTTGGAGAAGACTCTTGAGAGTTCCTTGGACTGCAGGGAGATTCAACCAGTCCATTCTGAAGGAGATCAACCCTAGGATTTATTTGAAAGAAATGATGCTGAAGCTGAAGCTCCAGTACTTTGGCCACCTCATCCGAAGAGCTGAGTCATTGGAAAAGACTCTGATGGTGGTAGGGATTATGGGCAGGAGGAGAAGGGGACGACTGAGGATGAGATGGCTGGATGGACAGGGAGACCTGGTGTGCTGCAATTCTTGGGGTCGCAAATAGTCAGACACGACTGAGCGACTGAACTGAACTGAAGTTAACCCTAGAGAGATAAGCACTAAATCCCTTAACATGAAATGTAGCTTCCTGTGTTTAAAGTCCTATATTTATAAGTTTATAGATGTAAAATAGACACTTTTTAAAGGAGGAGCAAAATGAAGACAAATAACCCTTGAAACACTAGCCCCAGTGGTGGTCACTCCCAGAAAAATCCTTCTGATGAAGCAGACAGTCATCATCCCCTTTTTTTCAAAAGATTTTGGAATGGACTTTGACAGTGGGAATTATTGCAAGGAGAAGCTAAATGTGAGTCCATTTGAAACTGTTTCTTTGACTTGCTTTTTGTTGCTTTTGTTATTACAATGATATATAATGACCTGCCTCAGAGGACCCTGACCCCCAGCCTGACTGTTGCACTAAAACACATTTGTTAAGCTGACAGAGAGATAATCTGACCCTGTCCACCTGTGAAAAGAAGAAACTAAAACATCTCTTCCCTGAGGCTGGCCTGGCGATGTTTTGCAAGACTGAGGACCTTTTCATTCTACTTCCCCACTGTCTCTCCTCTATTTTGCCTTTTGAATTTACTTCCTTATTGCTTCTTTCTGTCTCTCTAAGACAACTTGGCATCCAGATCCTAATAAGATAGTTACCTTTAGACATTAGTCTTCAATTTTCTCAGTCAGCTGGCTTTCCAAATAAAGTTGTAGTCCTTGTCTCAGCACCTCATTTCTTGGATTCATTAGCCTGTCATGCAGTGAGTAGAGTGAGCGTGGACTCGGCAACACCATTAATGCTATGTAAATAAAATAAAATAAAATGAATGAATAAATAAACAGGCAGAGGTTCTAGACCGTTCTCCAAAGACAAACAGATGGTCAAAAAGAACATGAGAAGATGCTCTACATCACTAATTATCAGAGTAATAAAAAAAATCAAATTTCCAATGAGGTATAAACTCAGAGAGGTCAGAATAGTCATCATCAAAAAGTCTACAAACAGTAAGTGCAGGACAGGGTTGAGAAAAGGGAACCCTATAACACTGATGGTGGGAATAAAAATTGATATAACCACTGCAGAGAACAGAATGGAGGTTCCATGAAAAACTAAAAATAGAACTATTTTATGACACAGCAATCCCAGTACTGGGTATATATTCAGAGAAAACCATAATTCAAAAAGACGCTTGCTCCCCAATATCCACTGCAGCTCCACTTACAATAGCCAAGACATCAAAGTAATATAAATGACTATTTACATATTAATGGATAAAAATATGTTATTTGTATACAGTAGAATATTATTCAGTTCATGAAAATAATGAAAGGATGCTAGATGCAACAACATGGATGGACCTAGAAATTATTATGCTTAGTGAAAAAAATCACCCAGAGAGACAAATATCATATGATACAAGTTGAGAAACAAAAGATAAAAAATGAACTTATTTAAAAACTGAAACAGAGTCAAAGATGTAGAAAGGTGGATTGTGGAGAAGAAAAAGGAATAAAATAGGACATTGGCGTTAGCCTATAGACACTAGTATAAATAAAATAAATAACTAATAAGAACCTACTCTATAGCACAGGCAACTCAATAACAATAGTCTGTAATAAACTATATGGGAAAATAATCCTAAAAAAGAGTGAATATCTGTTTATGTGTAAATGATTCATTTTGCTGTATAGCAGAAACTAACACAACATTATTAATCAACTATATTTGAATTTTAAAAATTGTTTTCTCACTAATGAGGGTCAAAATCATTTTTTTAAGGAAAAACAAATGCTCTCTTACTTTCCAAGGTGTTATTATCTGTGATGCTAAGATCCTCATTCATCCATTTAAGGAATCTGCTATTTGTGTGTGTGTGTGGTTTATTAACAGAGAAAATTGATGAATTGAACAACATTGCTACTCTAAGTAGACCAAGATAAACTGAGCTGAAAATTTAGATTGAAGACTGGTTATTTATGAGAAATTACTCTCTTGAAACTATTATTAGAAATTACTTATTTTTAACATTAATATAAAGAATTTAGGTACTAAAATAACGTTTCAGGGAACCATAAAGAATGAAAACTTATGCAAATTTATCACACCCACAGTACAATATGGGTTTATAATGGAAAATAGCATTCTTACCCATCGCAGAATGATGTTCAGTCATGAAGTCATGTCTGACTCTTTGTGACCCAATGGACTTCAGTACACCAGGTTTCCCTGTCCTTCACCATCTCCCAGAGTATGCTCAAGCTCATGTGCTTTGAGTCAGTGTCCAATCATCTCATTCTCTGTCAACCTCTTCTCCTTCTGTCCTCAATCTTTCCAAGAATCAGCATCTTTTCAAATGAGTCTACTCTTCTCCTCAGGTTGCCAAAGTATTGGAGCTTCAGCTTCAGCATCAGTCTTTCCAGTGAATATTCAGGGTTGATTTCCTTTAAGATTGACTGGTTTGATCTCCTTGCTGTCCAACAGACTCTAAAGAGTCTTCTCAACCACTACAATTTGAGAGCATCAATTCTATGGTGTTACAGCCTTTATGGTCCTACTCTCATATCTGTACATGACTACTGGAAAACCATAGCTCTGATTATACTCACCCTTGTCAGAAAAGCGATGTCTCTGCTTTATCTAGGTTTATGAAAACGTTTCTTTCAAGGACCAAGTGTCTTTCGATTTTATGGCTTCAGTCACTGTCCACAGTGGTTTTCAAGCCAAATAAAATAAAGTCTGTCACTGTTTTCACTTTTCCCCATATATTTGCCATAAAGTGATGGGACCAAACACTGTGATCTAAGTTTTCTGAATGTTGAGTTTTAAGCCAGCTTTTTTATTCTCCTCTTTCATTTTCATCACAAGATTTTTTAACTTCTCTTCACTTTCTGTCATTAGAGTGATATCATCTGCATCTCTATGGTTGCTGATATTTCTCCTGGCAATCCTGATACCAGATTATGATCCGTCAAGTCCTGCTTTTTGCATGATGTACTCTGAGTATAAATTGAATAAGCAGGGTGACAATATACAGCCTTGATGTACTCCTTTCCCAATTTTGAACCAGCCTGTTGTTCCCAGTCTAGGTTTCACTGTTGCTCCTTGACTTTCATAAACGTTTCTCAGGAAGCAGGGATGATGGCCTCTTATTTCTGTATCTTTTAGAATTTTCACAGATTAAGATGATCTGCACAGTCAAAGGTTTCCATATAATCTGGAATTCCCTTGCTTTCTCTATGATCTAACGAATGTTGGTTACTTGATTTCTGTTTCCTCTGCTATCTCTTAAATCCAACTTGTATATCTGGAAATTCTCAGTTCCTTATTGTAGAAAATGCTTGAAGGGCTTTGAAAATTATGTTTCTAGCACGTGAAATGAAAAAAAATTTACAGCAGTTTAAACACTCTTTTGCATGGCTTTTCTTTGGGGAAACTGGATTTTTCCTGTCCCGTGACCATTGCTGAGTTTTCCAAATTTGCTGACATAATAGCACAGCACTTCAACAGCATCAACTTTTAGTATTTTAAATAGCTCAGCTGGAATTGCATCACCTCCACTAACTTTGTTTGTAGTAATTCTTCTTAAGACCCATTTGACTTTACACTCCAAGAGTGTAAAGAGTGTCTGGCTCTAGGGGAGTGACCATATCATCATGGTTGTCCAGGTCATTAAGACCTTTTCTGTACAGTTCTTCTGTGTATACTTGTCACCTTTTCTTATTATCTTCTACTTCTGTTAGGTCCTTGCCATTTGTGTCCTTTATTGTAACCATCTTTGCATGAACTGTTCCTTGGTAACTCCAATTTTCTTAAAGAGACCTCTTGTCTTTCTCATCCTGTTTTTTCCCTCACTTTATTTGTATTACTCATTTTAGAAAGTTTTTCCATCTCTCCTTGCTATCCTCTGGAATACTACATCAGGTTGAGTAAATCCTGCCCTATCTCCTTTGCTTTCACTTCTTTTCTCAACTATTTGTTGCCTCCTGTGACAACAGGAATAAATGCAATAAATGCTTTCTTGCATTTATTTTCTTTTGGATGGTTTTGAATCACTAGCTTCTGTACGAAGTTACAAATAGTTGTCCATAGTTCTTCAGGCACTCTCTCTTCAGATCTAATCCCTTCACTCTACTTGTCATCTCCACTATATTGTCATAATGAATTTGATTTAGATCATATATGAATGGTCTAGTGATTTTCTCTATTTTCTGCAATTCAAGCCTGAATTTTGCAATAAAGTGCTAATGATCTGAAGCTGGTCAGTTCCAAGTCTTGCATTTGTTGACTCTATAGAGCTTCACCATCTTTGGCTGTAAAGAATATAATCAATCTGATTTCAGTATTGGCCATCTGGTGGTATCCATGTGTAGAACTGTCTCATGTTGCTGAAAGAGAGCATTTGCTATGATCAGTGTGTTCTCCTGTAGAACTATGTTAGTGTTTATCCTGCTTCATTTTTTATTCCAAGGCTGAAAACTTTTCTGTTACTCCAGGTATCTCTAGAATTCCTATTTGGCATTCTAATACCCCATGATGATATATATATATATATATATATATATATATATATATATATATATATATATATGTTCTAAAAGTTATAAAAGGTGTTATAAATATATCTGCAGATATAGACATAGATAGATAGATATAGATAGAGAGATAGAGAGATATACACACTGGATAAGGGAATGCCAAGCCACTTCAGTAGTCTTCCCTTGAGAACCCCATAAACAGTATGAAAAGGCAAAATGATAGGATACCAAGAGAGGAAATCCCCAGGTCATTAGGTGACCAATGTGCTACTGGAGATCAGTGGAGAAATAACTCCAGAAAGAAAGAAGGGATGGAGTCAAAGCAAAAACAATACCCAGTTGTGGATGTGACTGGTGATAGAAGCAAGATCTGATGCTGTAAAAAGAAATATTGCATGGGAACCTCTAATGTCAGGTCCATGAATCAAGGCAAATTGGAAGTGGTCAAACAAGAGATGGCAAGGGTGAACGTCGACGTTCTAGGAATCAGCGAACTAAAATGGACTGGAATGGGTGAGTTTAACTCAGAGGACCATTATATCTACTACTGCGGGCAGGAATCCCTCAGAAGAAATGGAGTAGCCATCATGGTCAACAAAAGAGTCCAAAATGCAGTACTTGGATGCAATCTCAAAAACGACAGAATAATCTGTATTCGTCTCCAAGGTATACCATTCAATATCACAGTTATCCAAGTCTATGCCCCAACCAGTAATGCTGAAGAACCTGAATTTGAACAGTTCTATGAAGACCTACAAGACCTTTTAGAACTACCAACCAAAAAAGATGTCCTTTTCATTATAGGGGATTGGAATGAAAAAGTAGGAAGTCAAGAAACACCTGGAGTAACAGGGAAATTTGGCCTTGGAATGCGGAATGAAGCAGGGCAAAGACTAATAGAGTTTTGCCAAGAAAATGCATTGGTCATAGCAAACACCCTCTTCCAACAACACAAGAGAAGACTCTACATATGGACATCACAAGATGGTCAACACCAAAATCAGATTGATTATAGTCTTTGCAGCCAAAGATGGAAAAGCTCTATACAGTCAACAAAAACAAGACCAGGAGCTGACTGTGGCTCAGATCATGAACTCCTTATTACCAAATTCAGACATAAATTGAAGAAAGAAAGGAAAACCACTAGACCTTTCAGGTATGACCTATATCAAATCCCTTATGATTATACAGTGGAAGTGAGAAATAGATTTAAGGGCCTAGATCTGATAGATAGAGTGCCTGATGAACTATGGAATGAGGTTTGTGACATTGTACAGGAGACAGGGATCAAGATCATCCCCATGTAAAAGAAATGCAAAAAAGCAAAATGGCTGTCTGGAGAGGCCTTGCACATACCTATGAAAAGAAGAGAGATGAAAAGCAAAGGAGAAAAGGAAAGATATAAGCATCTGAATGCAGAGTTCCAAAGAATAGCAAGAAGAGATAAGAAAGCGTTCTTCAGTGATCAATGCAAAGAAATAGAGGAAAACAACAGAATAGTAAGGCCTAGAGATCTCTTCAAGAAAATTGGAGATACCAAGGGAAACTTTCATTCAAAGATGGAGTCAATAAAGGACAGAAATGATATGGACATAATAGAGCAGAAGATATTAAGAAGAGGTGGCAAGAATACACGGAAGAACTGTACAAAAAGATCTTCATGACCCAGATAATCATGATGATGTGATCACTAATCAGAGCCAGACATCTTGGAATGTGAAGTCAAGTGGGCCTTAGAAAGCATCACTACGAATAAAGCTATTGGAGGTGATGGAGTTCCAGTTGAGCTGTTTCAAATCCTGAAAGATGATGCTGTGAAAGTGCTGCACTCAATATGCCAGCAAATTTGGAAAAGTCATCAGTGGCCACAGGACTGGAAAAGGTCAGTTTTCATTCTAATCCCAAAGAAAGGCAATGCCAAAGATTGCTCAAACTACCGCACAACTTCACTCATCTCACATACTAGTAAAATAATGCTGAAAATTCTCCAAGCCAGGCTTCAGCAATACGTGAACCGTGAACTCCCTGATGTTCAAGCTGGTTTTAGAAAAGGCAGAGGAACCAGAGATCAAATTGCCAACATCCGCTGGATCATGGGAAAAGCAAGAGAGTTCCAGAAAAACATATATTTCTGCTTTATTGACTATGCTAAAGCCTTTGGCTGTGTGGATCACAATAAACTGGAAAATTCTGAAAGAGATGGGAATACCAGACTGCCTTACCTGCCTCTTGAGAAATCTGTATGCAGGTCAGGAAGCAACAGTTAGAACTGGACATGGATCTACAGACTGGTTCCAAATAGGAAAAGGAGTATATCAAGGCTGTATATTGTCACCCTGCTTATTTAACTTCTATGCAGAGTACATCATGAGAAACGCTGGACTGGAAGAAACACAAGTTGGAATCAAGATTTCTGGGAGAAATATCAATAACTTCAGATATGCAGAAGACACCACTCTTATGTCAGAAAGTGAAGAGGAGCTAAAAAGTCTCTTGATGGAAGTGAAAGAGGAGAGCGAAAAAATTGGCTTATAGCTCAATATTCAGAAGACAAAGATCATGGCATCCGGTCCCATCCCTTCATGGGAAATAGATGGGGAAACAGTGGAAACAGTGTCAGATTTTATTTTTCTGGGTTCCAAAATCACTGCAGATGGTGACTTCAGCCATGAAATTAATAGACGCTTACTCCTTAGAAGAAAAGTTATGACCAACCTAGATAGTATATTCAAAAGCAGGGACATTACTTTGCCGACTATGGTCCGTCTAGTCAAGGCTATGGTTTTTCCTGCGGTCATGTATGGATGTGAGAGTTGGACTGTGAAGAAGGCTGAGTGCTGAAGAATTGATGCTTTTGAACTGTGGTGTTGGAGAAGACTCTTGAGTGTCCCTTGGCCTGCAAGGAGATCCAACCAGTCCATTCTGAAGGAGATCAACCCTGGGATTTCTTTGGAAGGAATGATGCTGAAGCTTAAGCTCCAGGACCTTGGCCACCTCATGCAAAGAGATGACTCACTGGAAAAGACTCTGATGCTGGGAGGGATTATGGGCAGGAGGAGAAGGGGACGACAGAGGATGAGATCGCTGGATGGCATCACAGACTCGATGGACGTGAGTCTGTGTGAACTCCGGGAGATAATGATGTACAGGGAAGCCTGGCGTGCTGCGATTCATGGGGTCGCAAAGACTCGGACATGACTGAGAGACTGAAATGAATTGAACTGAACTGATATATACAGGTATTAGTTCTAAAAGGTCTTTTAGGTCTTCATAGAACCATTTGACTTCAACTTCTTCAGCATCACAGTTTAGAGTTTGGGACATAAATTTGGATTAGTGTGATGTTGAATGATTTATCTTGGAAATCAACCAAGATCTTTCTGTCATCTTTAAAACTGCACTGAAGTACTGAATTTCAGACTCTTTTGTTGCCTATGAGGGCTGCTTCATTTCTTCTAGGGAGTCATTTTCCACAGTAGTAGATATTATGGTCATCTGAATTAAATTCACCAATTCCCATCTATCTTTAGTTCGCTGATTGCTAAAATGTCAAAATTTACTCTTGCCTCATTCTGCTTGACCATGTTCAATTTACCTTGATTCATACGCCTAACATTTCAGGTTCCTATGCAATATTTTTCTTTATAGCATTGGACTAACTTTCACCACCAAGGACATTCACAACTCAGCTTAATTTCTACTTTGGCTTAGTCTCCTCATTCTTTGTGAAGTTATAGCTCTGTTCTTCCCCAGGAGCATAATGAAAGCCTACTGACATGATGGACTTATCTTCCAGTGTTATATCTTTTTGAATTTTTATGGGGCCAGGGTACTGAAGTGGTTTGCCTTTCCCTTCTCTTGTGGACTATGTTTTGTCATAACTCTGAGAGAGTTAAATATTAGGTAGGTTGATAAGGAGTGCAAGGTCCTCAAGGAGGAAGGGATCCAGGGTTCTCACGGAGGAGAAAAGGACAAACTTTTTTTTTTTTTTTTCCTACATTTCTTCATCTTAGCCACATAAAACGTATTTTTTCTTTAAGCCCAAGACTCATGGCTGAAGTGTATGTTTTTTCCTTAAGCTCTACTAATGATTATATAACAACAGTGTGTCTTGCTTACAGACATGTTTCTCCTTCTTAACAGGAACATTCTGACTAATCTTGTTATCTTAAGACAAATGTGTGGGAGTGTGTCTAGTAAGAACTTTTTATTGTTAGTTCTAATTTTATTAATTTAAGATGTATGTTGTGGGAGTGGGTCTGGTAAAGGTATATAAGGACTTCTTAAGACTAGTGAGGGGGCCACTCTCCAACCCCCTTTTGATGTTTTTTTCAGAAGTTGTCTCTGTCCTTTTTCACTATAATAAAACTTCTGCCACACGAAAGCTCTGAATAATCAAGCCTGGTCCCTGATCCTGAAGCTAAATATTTCTCTTTGTATACCACAAACTGGCATTATACACTGTAAGCTATCAATTCTCTAACATGTCCTGTCCATCCTCACTGGCCTTGCACAGCCTGACTCCTAGCTTCATTGATTTGCACAAGACTGTGATCCATGTGATCATTTTTGGTTAGTTTTCTTTAACTGTATTTACTTTATGGAGGCTGTGGAATTGTAGTTCTTGCTTCCTCTGCCTTTTGATGGATGAGAACAAGAGGCTTGTGCAAGTTTCCTGATAGGAGGTACTGGTTGTGGGGAAAACTTGGTCTTGCTCTGGTGGGCAGAGCCATGCTCAGTAAAACTTTAATGTAATGTTCTGCTGTTGGGTGGGGCTGTTCTCCCTCCCTGTTAGTTCCTTGGCTTAAGGCTACCCTGACCTGGAGTATACAGACTCTATGGTAGAAGTAAAGGTGACCTCCAAAATGACTTATGCTAACACATGCCTCTGAGGACAGCTCCTCCCAGTGCCTCTGTCCCTGCTGTGAGCCACTGCTGACCCAAGACTCGGCAAGAGACCCTCATACACTCACAGGCAGGTCTGGCTCAGTCTCTTGTGGGGTCACTGCTCCTTTCCCCTGGGTCTTGATGAATGCAAAGTTTTGTTTGTGCCCCTGAGGAGTCTCTGTTTCCCTTAGTCTTGTGGAAGTTTTGTAATCAGTTCCTAGTACCCTTCAAAGTTAGATTACTTGGAGCTTCCCTGTCCTTTTGCTAGATCCTCAGGTTGGGAATTTGGATGTGATGCCTATAACTTTCACAACAGTGCAAGGACTTGTTTGGTATTATTGTTCTGTAGTCTGCGGTTTGCCCACCTAGTGGGTATGGAATTTGGTTTTAATGTAATACCACCCCTCCTACCATCTCATTGTGGTTTCTGCTTTGTCCTTAAATGTGATGTATCTTTGTTGTTGTTGTTGTTGTTGTTGTTGTGTTCCAACATTCTCCTGTTGATGGTTGTTCAGCAGGTAGTTGCAAATTTTATATTCTTACAGAAAATGAGCAAATATACATTTATTCCACCATCTCACCCACAATTTATGGGTAATTTGTTTGCAATTTTTTTTTCTTTTTTCAAGCTATAACCTTAAAAACTATCTTTGTAACAAAATTTAAACACAATTAGAAAAAAAAAGTATATTTTATTAAATTGTTATTCAATACTCAAAGAAACCCTTATGTGAAAGTCCTATTTACTTTATGACATTGGTTAGCAAATATTTTTGCACAAAATTCAATTCAGGAAAACATTATTTATAAATCACACTTTAAGCTTTACTTTGTTAAACAAAATATTTATAAGCATGTTTAAGAATTATTTATTTTTTATTTTGTTTTAATTTTTATATATATATTTTTTAATTTTACTTAACAATACTGTATTTGTTTTTTTCTGATCAAAGAAAGCCTTTATTTTGGACTACAATCTAATAAACTACATACATTGCATCCAGGACAGTTTTGACAACATTTAGGACATTAATTTTTTCAATAGTGTCCCTTTGGAGTTGTCTCTTTTTGTCTTTACTTCATTGATGCTATGAGTTAGTAAATTGCTAAATATGGTTTGTCTCATGTGTTCACTTGAATTTTATAAACTAAACTTTGAAAACTCCAAATGAATCAAACAGCAATGCATTTTATACAGTTTCTTTGCAATAAAATTAATATTTTGTTAGCTATTTCTCTCTAACAGAGATTTCAGTTTTAATTAGCAAATAGTTACCTCAGTTGACAAAAAAGATGAATCTCTGTTGTGGTGGTCTATGAGTCATATTTTCAATGAAGAAATGGGATCAGTGTAAAACATTAAATACACATGTACATTGATATTCTAGAAGAAAGCTTAGGAAAGCATCTTTATATCCTACAACATGAAAAGCACTATCTATAAAACAAACAATACCTGTTAAATAATACTATGTTAAAATTAGAACTTCTGTCTTTCAAAAGACACATTAAGAGAAGAGATAGGCAACCCACAGAGTGAGGGAAATTTGCATAATGTGTAAAATGCGCTATATAGAATGCATAAATAAAAACTTCAATTTATTATCTAAAAATATGACTCTATAGAAAAGAAAGCAAAATATTGTTGTTTGACACTTTACAAAAGATAATATCCAAAGACAATAAACATGAAATATGATCAGTGATATTACTTTTCAAGGAAAAAGAAATTTAAAAATAATTAGAGTTGCTACTTTGGATTCAAGATAAGATAAATCCTTACAATAGTGGCTACCATATCTATATAAAACAAAAAATCTCACAATATAATATCTATCACAAGAAGCCAAAAAAATAAAATATTTTGTAGAAGATGAATCATTTTTATAAAACTATAATTTACACAAAACAAAAATTAGTGAAACTAATCTGTTATGTTAAAAGTTACTACTAACTTGCAGGAGGGTAGTCAAAGAGAAAGTGCACAGAAAGACTTCTGAAATAGTGATTAGATTCTGTTTTTAACCCGACTTTTGCTGATATTGTTGTTTTCATTCTATGAATATTTATTGTGATTTTTTGCCTGTGATTTATGCAGTTCTGCAGGTATATTATCACTGAAATGTACATTTCAGGGATAAGTAAATTGATGTAATAAAGTAATGTTCTCTATGTATATTTCCTTATCCCTAAAAATCATTGAGTTAACAGTGGGAAAAAAAAATGCAACCATAAATAGGAATAGTGCATCAATGGATCTAAAATATTAACAAGTCTTTAAACAGAAGAAAACCAGGATCAGCAATATAGAAGAACTAAATCAATTTTCCTCTTAAAATCATCAGAAGTATGCTTCTGTGAGAAGGAAATGGAGCAGGACTTTCTAAGGCTCCCAGGTGCAAATCTTTTCTGTGTCTCCTGTTTCTCACTTGTAGAAAATAGGCTTCGTGGTGCCTCTTTGATCTTCCCAGAGTTCCAAATGGCATATTAAAACAGTTACCAATCAGGTAAGGGAAGGATAGAGAGATAAAGGAGTAGCAATCAGGAAACAATAGTGTAGTCTAGGGGCAGTGTCCTGGTTCCTCTTCAAGGTATATACATAACAATATCACTCCCTTTTTACCTCACCACCAACCAATCAGAAGAAAGCCACACATCCATTCTGCTGCCACTCCAAAATTTGACTATAAAAACTTTTCCCTGAAAGCTCGTGGAGAGTTTGAGGTCTTTTAGCATAAGTCACCTGTTCTTCTTGCTTGGCTCTGCAATAAAACTTTATCTTCTCCAAATTCCAACATTTTGGCTTATATTAGCTTACTTGTGGTCAATAACAAGAATGAATATGGAAGCAAGCAGAATTCATAAAAATAAATAAATAAATGTCAGAAAATGTGTAAATAGCAAATACTTGAAATATCTTTAAAATTATTAAATACTTAGTAAAATAGTACTGAAGGAAACATAATTCATAAAATTGAAGACATTAGAAAATGCATAAATAACATGAGAAAGATTAAATTAGATGACATGGAAGCTAAATATAAAAGCCAAGTACTTTAAGCAAGAATGATTACATTAATGTCAATAAGAAAAATAAAAAGCAAAACTCAAAACTGAGTACCATAAGAGACATAATTGAAAAGCATATTATTTAAAAAAATCAAACCAAGACTAAAAATGAAGTATAAAATTTCTAACCAATGATATATATTGGGAAAAGTTGAGAGACTGTATCCTCTACCATCTGATGTAAAGAACAATCAAATATATGATAAAGTGCTACTCACAGCTGAAGAAATACATGAATATACATACTGAAATAGGCAACAATGTGGTCATGGAAATAAAAAGCAGCAGCAGCAACAACAAAAAGTATACAAAAAATTAAACATCTATATAACTTAATCATGATGAAATTTCATATATTAACATTCAGTTCAGTTCAATCACTCGATCATGTCCAACTCTTTGTGACCCCATGGACTGCAGCACACCAGGCTTCCCTGTCCATCACCAACAAATGGAGCCTGCTCAAACAATTCCGTTGAGTCAGTGATGGCATCTAACCATCTCATCAACTGTCATCCCCTTCTCCTCCTGCGTTTGATCTTTCCCGGCATCAGGGTCTTTTCCAATGAGTCAGTTCTTAGCATCAGGTGGCCAAAGTATTGGAGCTTCAGCTTCAGCATTAATCTATCAATGAATATCCTTCAATGAATACTTAATGTCTCAAGATACTAACATTAAAGATATCTAAAATATATTCATGGATGAAATAAAACTCAAATTACCTATAATGAAATTTAAAAAAATAAATAACAGTATCAAATGCTGGAAAGCAGTAGAAAAATATTTTCTGAATTCGCAAGGAAAATGTTTTTAAAAAGAACTGTCTATCACACAATGTGTGTGTGTGTGCTTAGTCACTTCGGGCCTGTCCAAATCTGTGGGAACCTAATGGATTGTAGCCCACCAGGTTTCTCTGTCCATCGGAATTTCCAGATAAGAATACTAGATTTGGTTGCCGTGCTCTCCTCCAGGGGAACTTCCTGACTCAGGGGCTGAACTCAAGTGTCATATATTTCCTGCATTGGCAGCAGGTTCTTTACCAGTAGAGCTACCTAGGAAGCCCTACTAAACAATATTAGTGAGATAGAAATTACTAGGTAGTTATTGTAGAACTATGGGACGTGGGTCTTGTTTTCAGTGAAAAACTCCCTCCATTGTCCTGAATTCCTGAAATGTGTCTTTAGTCTAATAAACTGTCAGCACTCAGACCAAGGAAGGGCAGTCATTAACTTCTGTTCCATATGCCTGAGGGAAAAATGAATCATTAATCTTAAGCCCATATATCTGGTCTGTGGTAAAATGGTCAGGGGGCATGAAAAAGAGTGGTAAGTTAATCCAAGGATCAAGAGAAACCAGAAAGATGTTAGTTAAGTATCTTGGCTTTAATTTGACTGGTCAGAAATACTATGCTTTAAGGAGTTCAGTTCAGTTCAGTCGCTCAGTCACGTCCAAGCCTTTAAGACCCCATAAGTCGCAGCACTCCAGGCCTCCCTGTCCGTCACCAACTCCCAGAGTTCACTCAGACTCACGTCCATCAAGTCAGTGATGCCATCCAGCCATCTCATCCTCTGTCGGCTGCTTCTCCTCCTGCCCCCAATCCCTACCACCATCAAAGTCTTTTCCAATGAGTCAACTCTTCGATTGAGTTGGCCAAAGTACTGGAGCTTCAGCTTTAGCATCATTCCTTCCAAAGAAGTCCCAGGGCTAATCTCCTTCAGAATGGATTGGTTGGATCTCCTTACAGTCCAAGGGACTCTCAAAAGGCTTCTCCAACACTACAATTCAAAAGCATCAATTCTTCCGGCTCAGTCTTCTTCACGTCCAACTCTTACATCCATATATGACCACAGGAAAAACCATACCCTTGACTAGATGGACTGCAGTCGGCAAAGTAATCTCTCTGTTTTTGAATATGCTATCTAGCTGGGTCATAAACCTTTCTTCCAAGGAGTAAGCATCTTTTAATTTCATGGCTGCAATCACCATCTGCAGTGATTTTGGAGCCCCCCAAAAATAAAGTCTGACACTGTTTCCACTGTTTCCCCATCTATTTCCCATGAAGTGATGGGACCGGATGCCATGAGCTTCATTTTCTGAATGTTGAGCTTTAAGTCAACTTTTTCTCTCTCCTCTTTCACTTTCATCAAGAGGCTTTTTAGCTCCTCTTCACTTTCTGCCATAAGGATGGTGTCATCTGCATATCTGAGGTTACTGAAATTTCTCCCGGAAATCTTGATTCCAGCTTTTTTTTCTTCCAGTCCAGCGTTTCTTATGATGTACTCTGCATAGAAGTTAAATAAGCAGGGTGACAATATACAGGCTTGACGTACTCCTTTTCCTATTTGGAACCAGTCTGTTGTTCCATATCCAGTTCTAAGTGTTGCTTCCTGACCGGCATACAGATTTCTCAAGAGGCAGGTTAGGTGGTTTGGTATTCCCATCTCTTTCGGTATTTTCCAGTTTATTGTGAGCCTTACAGTCAAAGGCTTTAGCATAGTCAATAAAGCAGAAATAGATGTTTTTCTGGAACTCTCTTGCTTTTTCCATGATCCAGCGGATGGTGGCAATTTGATCTCTGGTTCCTCTGCCTTTTCTAAAACCAGTTTGAACATCAGGGATTTCACGGTTCAGGTATTGCTGAAGCCTGGCTTGGAGAATTTTAAGCATTATTTTGCCAGCATGTAAGATTAGTGCAGTTGTGCGGTAGTTTGAGCATTCTTGGCATTGCCTTTCTTTGGCATTGGAATGAAAACTGACTTTTTCCAGTCCTGTGGCCACTGATGACTTTTCCAAATTTGCTGGCATATTGAGTGCAGCCCTTTCACAGCATCATCTTTCAGGATTTGAAACAGCTCAACTGGAACTCCATCACCTCCAATAACTTTGTTCATAGTGATGCTTTCTAAAGCCCACTTGACTTCACATTCCAAGATGTCTGGTTCTAGATTAGTGATCATATCATCATGATTATCCATGCCATGAAGATGTTTTTTGTACAGTTTTTCTGTGCGGTCTTGCCACCTCTTCTTAATATATTCTGCTGTGTTAGGTCCATACCATTTCTGTCCTTTATCGAGCCCATCTTTGCATGAAATGTTCCCTTGGTATCTCCAATTTTCTTGAAGAGATCTCTAGGCCTTCCTATTCTGGTTTTTTTTTTTTTTTTCCTCTATTTCTTTGCATTGATCACTGAAAAAGGTTTTCTTATCTCTTCTTGCTATTCTTTGGAACTCTGCATTCAGATGTTTATATCTTTCCTTTTCTCCTTTGCTTTTCGTCTCTCTTCTTTTCATAGCTATTTGTAAGGCCTCCCCAGAGAGCCATTTTGCTTTTTAGCATTTCTTTTACATGGGGATGGTCTTGATCCCTGTCTCCTGTACAATGTTATGAACCTCATTCCATAGTTCATCAGGCACTCTATCTATCAGATCTAGGCCCTTAAATCTATTTCTCACTTCCACTGTATAATCATAAGGGATGTGATTTACGTCATACCTGAAAGGTCTAGTGGTTTTCCATACTTTCTTCAATTTCAGTCTGAATTTGGTAATAAGGAGTACAAGATCTGAGCCACAGTCAGCTCCCGTTCTTGTTTTTGTTAACTGTATAGAGCTTCTCCATCTTTGGCTGCAAAGATTATAATCAATCTGATTTTGGTGTTGACCATCTTGTGATGTCCATATGTAGAGTCTTCTCTTGTGTTGTTGGAAGAGGGTGTTTGCTATGACCAATGCATTTTCTTGGCAAAACTCTATTAGTCTTTGCCATGCTTCTTTCCTCATTCCAAGGCCAAATTTGCCTGTTACTCCAGGTGTTTCTTGACTTCCTACTTTTTCATTCCAGTCCCCTATAATGAAAAGGACATCTTTTTTGGGTGGTAGTTCTAAAAGATCTTATAGGTCTTCATAAAACTGTTCAACTTCAGCTTCTTTAGTGTTACTAGTTGGGGCATAGACTTGGATAACTGTGATATTGAATGGCATGCCTTGGAGATGAACAGAGATCATTCTGTCGTTTTTGAGATTGCATCCAAGTACTGCATTTTGGACTCTTTTGTTGACCATGATGGCTACTCCATTGTTTCTGAGGGATTCCTGCCCGCAGTAGTAGATATAATGGTCCTCTGAGTTAAACTCACCCATTCCAGTCCATTTTAGTTCGCTGATTCCTAGAACGTCAACGTTCACCCTTGCCATCTCTTGTTTGACCACTTCCAATTTGCCTTGATTCATGGACCTGACATTAGAGGTTCCTATGCAATATTGCTCTTTACAAAATCGGACCTTGCTTCTATCACCAGTTACATCCACAGCTCGGTATTATTTTTGCTTTGGCTCCATCTCTTCATTCTTTCTGGAGTTACTTCTCCACTGATCTCCAGTAGCACATTGGTCACCTAGTGAGCTGGGGAGTTCCTCTTTTGGTATCCTATCATTTTGCCTTTTCATATTGTTCATGGGGTTCTCAAAGGAAAAATACTGAAGTGGCTTGTCATTCCCTTCTCCAGTGGACCACATTCTGCCAGACCTCTCCACCATGACCCGCTTGTCTTGGGTTACGCTGCAGGCATGGCTTGGGTTCATTGAGTTAGACCAGGCTGTCGTCCATGTGATTAGATTGACTAGTTTTCTGTGATTATGGTTTCAGTGTGTCTGCCCTCTGATGCCCTCTTGCAACACCTACCATCTTACTTGGGTTTCTCTTACCTTGGGCATGGGGTATCTCTTCACGGCTGCTCCAGCAAAGCACAGGCACTGCTACTTACCTTGGACAAGGGTTATGTCCTTACTGCTGCTGTTCCTATCCTACAACGTGGGATAGTTCCTCTACAAAGGATCATAAGAGACTACTATCAGCAATTATATGCCAATAAAATGGACAACGTGGAAGAAATGGACAAATTCTTAGAAAAGTACAACTTTCCAAAACTGAACCAGGAAGAAATAGAAAATCTTAACACACCCATCACAAGCATGGAAAACGAAACTGTAATCAGAAATCTTCCAGCAAACAAAAGCCCAGGTCCAGACAGCTTCACAGCTGAATTCTACCAAAAAATTGAGAAGAGCTAACACCTATCCTACACAAATTCTTCCAGAAAATTACAGAGGAAGGTAAACTTCCAAATTCATTCTATGCGGCCACCATCACCCTAATACCAAAACCTGACAAAGATGCCACAAAAAAGAAAACTACAGGCCAATATCACTGATGAACATAGATGCAAAAATCCTCAACAACATTCTAAAAATCAGAATCCAACAACACATTAAAAATATCATACACCATGACCAAGTAGGCTTTATCCCAGGGATTCAAGGATTCTTCAATATCTGCAAATCAATCAATGTAATTCACCACATTAACAAATTGAAAAATAAAAGCCATATGATTATCTCAATAGATGCAGAGAAGGCCTTTGACAAAATTCAGCATCCATTGATGATAAAAACTCTCCAGAAAGCAGGAATAGAAGGAACATACCTCAGCAAAATAAAAGCTATATATGACAAACCCAAGCAAACATTGTCCTCAATGGTGAAAATTAAAAGCATTTTCCCTAAAGTCAGGAACAAGACAAGGGTGTCCACTTTCACCACTACTATTCAACATAGTTCTGGAAGTTTTGGCCACAGCAATCAGTGCAGAAAAAGAAATAAAAAGAATCGAAATTGGAAAAGAAGAAGTAAAACTCTCACTGTGTGCAGATGGCATGACCCTCTACATAGAAAACCCTAAAGACTCCACCAGAAAATTACTAGAGCTAATCAATGAATATAGTAAAGTTGCAGGATATAAAATCAACACACAGAAATCCCTTGCATTCCTATACATGAATAATGAGAAAGTAGAAAAAGAAATTAAGGAAACAATTACATTCATAATTGCAAAGAAAAGAATAAAATACATAGGAATATATCTACTTAAGGAAACTAAATACATATATATAGAAAACTATAAAACACTGCTGAAAGAAATCAAAGAGGACACTAATAGATGGAGAAATATACCATGTTCATGGACCGGAAGAATTAACCTAGTGAAAATGAGTATACTACCCAAAGCAATCTACAGATTCAATGCAATCCCTATCAAGCTACTAGCGGTATTTTTAACAGAATTAGAACAAATAATTTCAAGATTTATGTGGAAACACAAAAAAACTTGAATAGCCAAAGCAATCTTGAGAAAGAAGAATGGAACTGGAGAATCAACTTGCCTGACTTCAGGCTCTACTACAAAGCCACAGTCATCAAGACAGTATGGTACTGGCACAAGGACAGAAATATGGATCAACGGAACAAAATAGAAAGCCCAGAGATAAATCCACACACATATGGACACCTTATCTTCAACAAAGGAGGCAAGAATATACAATGGATCAAAGACAATCTCTTTAACAAGTGGTGCTGGGAAAACTGGTCAACCATTAGTAAAAGAATGAAAATAGATCACTTTCCAACACCACACACAAAAATAAAGTCAAAATGGATTAAACATCTACACATACGACCAGAGACTATAAAACTCGTAGAGGAGAAGATAGGCAAAACACTCTCTGACATAAATCACAGCAGGATCCTCTATGATCCACCTCCCAGAATGTTGGAAATAAAAGCAAAAATTAACAAATGGAATCTAATTAAAATTAAAAGCTTCTGCACAACAAAGGAAACTATAAGCAAGGTGAAAAGACAGCCTTCAGAATGGGAGAAAATAATAGCAAATAAAGCAACTGACAAACAACTAATCTCAAAAATATACAAGAAACTCCTGCAGTTCAATTCCAGAAAAAATAAACTACCCAATCAAAAAATGGGCCAAAGAACTAAATAGATATTTCTCCAAAGAAGACATACAGATGGCTAACAAACACATGAAAAGATGCTCAACATCACTCATTATCAGAGAAATGCAAATCAAGACCACAATGAGGTACCATTTCACACCAGTCAGAATGGCTGTGATCCAAAAGTCTGCAAGCAATAAATGCTGGAGAGGGTGTGAAGAAAAGGGAACACTCTTGCACTGTTGGTGGGAATGCAAACTAGTACAGCCACTATGGAGAACAGTGTGGAGATTCCTTAAAAAACTGGAAATAGAACTGCCTTATGACACAGCAACCTGGGTTTGATTCCTGGGTTAGGAAGATCCCCTGGAGAAGGGAATGGCAACCCACTCCAGTACTCTTGCCTGGAGAATCCCATGGAGGGAGCAGCCTGGTAGGCTACAGTCCATGGGGTCACAAAGACTCAGACACAACTGAGCGACTTCACTTCACTTCACTATGACCCAGCAATCCCACTGCTGGGCATACACATCGAAGAAGCCAGAATTGAAAGAGACACGTGTACCCCAATGTTCATTGCAGCATTGTTTATAATAGCCAGGACATGGAAACAACCTAGATGTCCATCAGCAGATGAATGGATAAGAAAGCTCTGGTACATATACACAATGGAGTATTACTCAGCCATTAAAAAGAGTACATGTAAATCAGTTCTAATGAGATGGATGAAACTGGAGCCGATTATACAGAGTGAAGTAAGCCAGAAACAAAAGCACCAATACAGTATACTAACACATATATATGGAATTTAGAAAGATGGTAAGGATAACCGTGTATGTAAGACAGCAAAAGAGACATAGATGTATAAAATGGGCTTTTGGACTCAGAGGGTGGGATGATTAGGGAGAATGGCATTGAAACATATGTACTGTCATGTAAGAAACGAACCGCCAGTCTACGTTGGATACAGGATACGGGATGCTTGAGGCTGGTGCACGGGGATGATTCAGACAGATGATATGGGGTGGGAGGTGGGAGAGGGGTTCAGGATTGGGAACTTATGTACATCCGTGGCAGATTCATGTCAATGTATGCCGAAACCAATACACTGTTGTAAAGTAAATATAGCAAAAATAAAAACTAAAAAAAAAAAAAGAACTGATTCAAATATATTATTTTTAATGGCTGAGTAATACTCCATTGTGTATATGTACCACAGCTTTCTTATCCATTCATCTGCTGATGGACATCTAGATTGCTTCCATGTCCTAGCTATTATAAACAATGCTGTGATGAACATTGGGATACACATGTCTCTTTCAATTCTGGTTTCCTCGGTGTGTATGCCCTGCAGTGGGATTTTTGGGTCATAAGGCAGTTCTATTTCCAGTTTTTTAAGGAATCTCCACACTGTTCTCCATAGAGGCTGTACTAGTTTGCATTCCCACCAACAGTGTAAGAGAGTTCCCTTTTCTCCAAACCCTCGCCAGCATTTATTGCTTGTAGACTTTTGGATCGCAGCCATTCAGACTGGTGTGAAATGGTACCTCATTGTGGTCTTGATTTGCATTTCTCTGATAATGAGTGATGTCGAGCATCTTTTCATGTGTTTGTTAGCCATCTGTATGTCTTCTTTGGAGAAATGTCTATTTAGTTCTTTGGCCCATTTTTTGATTGGGTCATTTATTTTTCTGGAATTGAACTGCAGGAGTTTCTTGTATATTTTTGAAATTAGTTGTTTGTCAGTTGCTGCATTTGCTATTATTTTTTCCCATTCTGAAGGCTGTCTTTTCATTTTGCTTATTTTACATGTACTGTCTCCTTTGGACTTCCCAGATGGCTGAGAGGTAAAAAATCCACCTGTAATACTGGAGACTAAGGATATTAAAGTTCAACCTCTCAGTGCAGAAGATCCCCTGAGGGAGGAAATGGCAACCCGCTCCAAGAGAGAAGCCTCTCAGACAATAGCCCGTGGAGTCTCAAAGAGTCGGACACTACTGAGCACACAGCCTTTTCTCCTTGAATCCTTCCCATAACACTTTTTAATCAGTATTATCATCCTATTTATCAAAAACGAAGTTCAGTATCTAAAAGTTCAAATTACTTGCCAATGTCACACAGCTAGTATATCACAGGATACCACCTAAACCCAGTTCTATCTAATTCAAATTTCATACTTCATTGCAATCTACCTGCAGCAAGGGACTAACTGTAGTCAGAAGTCAGTTTTTGCTAACTCTAAATTCAACTGATAAATCTGTTTAGAAGATAGAATTGAAAATTTTCTGAAACAGTTTTCTGCAGGAGTTGCTTCTATTGACTGGTTGGATCTCCTTGCAGTTGAAGAGACTCTCAAGCGTCTTCTCCAACACGACAGTTCAAAAGCATCAATTCTTTGGTGCTCTTCCTTCTTATGGTCTAACTCTCCTATCTGTACATGACTATTGGAAAGGCCATAGACTCAACAGATACATCAGTTCAGTTCAGTTCAGTTTCTCAGTTGTGTCCAAATCTTCACGACCCCATGGACTGCAGTACACCAGGCCTCTCTGTCCATCACCAACTCCTGGAGCTTGCTCATATTCATATCCCTTGAATTTGTGATGCCATCCAACCATCTCACCCTCTATAATCTACTTCTCCTCCTGCCTTCAGTCTTTCGCAGGATCAAGGTCTTTTCCAATGAGGCAGTTCTTTGAATCAGGTGCCCAAAATATTGGAGTTTCAGTTTCATCATCAGTCCTTCCAGTGAATATTCAGGACTGATCTCCTTTAGGATTGACTGGTTTTGTCTCCTTGCTGTCCAAGACACTCTCAAGAGTCTTCTCCAACACCATAGTTCAAAAGTATCAATTCTTTGGCACTCAGCCTTCTTTATGGTCTAACTCTGACATCCATGCATGACCACTGGAAAACCAGAGAGAACTTTGTCAGCTTTGACCAGACAGATCTTTGTCAGCAAATTAATGTTTCTGCTTTTTAATATGCTTTCTAGATTGGTCATAGTTTTTTCTTTTAAGGAACAAGTGTCTTTTAATTTCATAGCTAGCTACAGTTACCATCTGTAGCGATTTGGGAACCCAAGAAAATAAATCCTGTCACTGCTTCCATTGTTTGTCCATCTATTTGCCACAAAATGAAGGGACCAGATGCCCTGATCTTAGTTTTCTGAATGTTAAATTTTATTTCAGCTTTTCCACTCTCCTCTTTCACTTTTATCAAGAGGCTCTTTAGCTCTTCTTCACTTTCTGTCGAAAGGGTGGTGTCATCTACATACAATATTGATATTTCTCCTGGAAATCTTGATTCCAGCTTGGACTTCATCCACTCTGGCATTTTGCATGATGTACTCTGCATATAAGTTAAATAAGCAGGGTGATAATGTACAGTGCACGGAGCCAGTGTAAGGAATCCCGCCCGTGGCAAAGGTCATGAGGAAGGAGGCCTGACATACGCAAAGGAGGGATCAGGCCTCAGGGGTCCCCCTGGAAATTCTTGAGCATCTACCTCCAAAACCAGAGTCTGCCTACCTTACCGGATTATGCTTTCACCTAAACTTCTGACATTACGGGGGACTATCTCTCACCACCTCTCTCTGAAAAGGAGCTAACTTAGAGCTCCAGTTAATAAATCTCCTGGGCATAACAAGAGTGCTTCAGTCCACAAGCTCCTCTGATGGCTCTCTAGCCTGCCTGATAGGTTTGTCTGACCACATGTGATTGTTCACAGCCTCACAACCGTGAGAGGCACGAGATCCCATAAACTTTAGAAATATAGATTTTTTTGAGAAGTTAGAAAATTATTAGTATAGTATTAGCAAGTTAGTTAGAAATTATACTGGTGGAGGGTTTCATCATTGAGCCAATATTTGCTGCTAAGCCTCCATATCCCTTGCCCCTTATACACACTAATTGATATATCTAGCATATAGGAGAAATAAGTATTAACCTTGATATTAATCACGTTAGACCTTAGGCTAAGTAAATTATTCTCTTGATTATAGCCCACTGCACCTCTGTCCTGTAGGAATGCAACTTTATCTGATGCCTTCGGAGGGTGGTGCCTGACTTACAAAAATCACCTTTGGAGAAAATAAGGTTTCTGGTTGACTAATCATCATCAGAAAGGGTCATAAAGTTTTAGCAGGCCTCTTGGCCAGAAAATGATGTAAATCACCTGAGAACTTTGTATATCAGAAGGAATGCAGGAAGTGTGGTTTCAATAAGGGTCAAGACTGCTGACCCCGTGTGACTTTGTATTTTCCATTTATCTCTATGTACGACTTAAAGTATAAAAGTGGCCCTGGAAAATAAAGAAATGGTACCAGTTCCTGGAAAGACTGATTTCCCTTGTGTCATCCTTTCTCATTCTCTTCTTTTCTGGCTGAATTCCCATCTGGAGCACGGAGGTTCACTGGGGTTACTAATTTTGCCTGGGCTTCTAAGATCTGAACAGGGAGGCACTTTGTGTCTCCGCTGCTCCGGGAGACCGGAAAGATGCCTGTGGCCTACATAGGCAGTGCAAACCCCTGGTCTCAGGGTTTTATTGTTTTTCCACGTAAACCAAGTTATTCAGCCTCTTTTCTCCACTAATTTTCTTACTACACTATTCTTTTTTAATCTTTCTCCATATCTTTAATTAAACAATTTTCCTTTAGACGCCAACTCTATCTCTGCTTTGAATTACCCTGGATCCACTGAGGCTGGACCCTAGCAATACAGCCTTGATGTTTTCCTTTATCCATTTGGAACCAGTGCATTGCTCTATGTCTGATTCTAACTGCTGTTTCTTGACCTGCATACAGCTTTCTCAGGAGGCAGTTAAAATGGATTGGTATTCCCATCTCTTTAAGAATTTTCCACAGTTGTTGTGATATACACAGTGAAAGGCTTTAGCATAGTCAGTGATACAGAAGTTGATTTTTTTTTCTGAATTTTTTTTTTTACTTTTTCTATGATCTAATGGATGCTAGCAATTTGATCTCTGGTTCCACCTTTTCTAAATCCAGCTTGAACATCTGGAAGTTCTCAGTTCAAGTACTGCTGAAGCCTAGCTTAGAAAATTTTGAGTATTTCTGAGATGAATGCAATTATGTGATAGTTTGAATATTTTTTGGCATTAGCTTTCTTTGGGATAGAAATGATTTTTTTTTTTTTTAATCCTGTGGCCATTGCTGAGTTTTCCAAAGTTGCTGGCATATTGAGTGAAGCACTTTAACATCAGCAGCCTTTAGAATTTAAATTCCTCCTATTTTAGGGCACATTACAATTTTGAATAAAATGCTAAAATCACAATTTAAATGAACAAATGAAATAATGGGTAAGATTAGAAACAATAAGAAGCATTGTGAAACATGAGTAAGTTCTTCTCAAACTAGTGTATGTGTCTGGGGTATTTTTTAATTAACAAAACCATAGGGCATGAGAACAAAAACAAAATCTGTCCTCCTCACATACTATGAATTCATATCCAATATGCCACTGCAAAGCTTGTGATACTCAAAAATATCCAAAAGTGCCACCACTTGTGTCAGTATAAATAAATTAACCAAATATCCTGCAATGATAGCTTTGCCTGTCACCCTTGTTACTGATTGGAGGTCCAAAAAATCAGTACAGCAAAATGTATTTTTTTAATTAAAATTTTATTTTTACTTTATTTTACTTTACAATACTGTAATGGTTTTGCCATACATTGACATGAATCCACCTCGTGTGTACATGCATTCCCAAACATGAACCCCCATCCTACCTCCCTCCCCATAACAACTCTCTGGGTCATCTCCGTGCACCAGCCCCAAGCATGCTGCATCCTGCATTGGACATAGACTGGCGATTCGATTCTTACATGATAGTATACACGTTTCAAGGCCATTCTCCCAAATCATTCCACCCTCTCCCTCTCCCTTGGAGTCCAAAAGTCCGCTATACACATCTGTGTCTTTTTTGCTGTCTTGCATACAGGGTCATCATTGCCATCTTTCTAAATTCCATATATATGTGTTAGTATATTGTATCGGTGTTTTTCTTTCTGGCTTACTTCACTCTGTATAATCAGCTCCAGTTTCATCCATCTCATCAGAACTGATTCACATGTATTGTTTTTAATGGCTGAGTAATACTCCATTGGGTATATGTACAAAACATCTTTTTTTTTTTTTTTAAGTTTCTTAATTGCCCTCATTGGATCGTCAATTAGAAAAAAAAAAAAAAGTACAACCTAGGAGTTGAGAGTTATGCTTTACTAAGTGTACATTCTAAGGGCTTCAAGCCTGGGAGACAGACTCAGATAACTGTGAGGGCCTGCTCAGAAGAGGCAAGGAAGGAGTTAGGATATAAGGACATCAAAGATTACCGTGTCCAGCTCTTTGCAATCCCATGGACTGTAGCCTACCAGGCTCTTCCCTCCATGGGATTCTCCAGGAAAGAGTGCTGGAGTGGTTTGCCATTTCCTTCTCCAGGGGATCTTCCCAACCCAGTGACTGAACCCAGGTCTCCCACATTCCAGGCATACGCTTTAACCTCTGAGCCACCAGGGAAGCCCTAATTAAAGAATACCAGATATCTAAAGTTAATTAATTTAGCACTTATCTTTGTATTAGGACTTCCTTCATAGCTCAGTAGGTAAAGAATCTACCTGCAATTCAGGAGACCTGGGTTCAATCCTTGGATTGGGAAGATCCCCTGGAGAAGGAAATGGCAACTCAATCCAGTATTCTTGCCTGGAGAATCCCATGGACAGAAGGGCCTGGCAGGCTACAGTCCATGGGGTCACAATAGTCAGACATGACTTAGAGACTAAACCACCACCACCAGGTATGAACATGAACGTGAAGTCGTTCAGTAGTGTCCGACTCTTTGCAAGTCCCCATGGAATGTAGCCTACCAGACTCCTCTGTCCATGGGATTTTCCAGGCAATAGTACTGGAGTGGATTGCCATTTCCTTCTCCAAGGGACCTTCCCAACCCAAGGATCGAACCCGGGTCTTCCACATCGTAGACAGACGCTTTACCATCTGAGCCACCAGGAAAGTACCACCATGTATGGGAAATTACAAAAATCTTGACTCACTGAAATCATCCTTTTGATATGAACCTCAGCCATCTAAGGCCAGTATTCTGTTCTTTCCATTCCTGAGTTTCCTCGAGGTGCACCACTGGGAGAAGCTGTAGTGGCTAAGGGGTTTGCAGTGAGCAGATTATTTTTTTTTTTTCCATCCTTAATTCTCTAGAGGGCTCACTGCTGCAATGGTTGGCTATAGCACCTTGATGGATGCAATATTCTTTGTTTATTGATATGTCAGACAACATTTTTCATTCACAGGATTTAGAGTCAGAACTTACTAAAGTTAAATGACCCTAAAATCTAGGAGCCCCCAACCATTTGGCAAAAGCAATTGAAGTGCTCCCTGAACGAATGGGCTTTCTAGATGGTACTAGTTGTAAAGAACCTGCCTGCCAATGCAGGAGATTTAAGAGATGTGGGTTTGAGCCCTAGGTTGAGATGATTCCCTGAATTAGGAAGTTGCAATATTCTTGCCTGGAACATCCCATGGACAGAGGAGCTTGGCAGGTTACAGTCCATGTGGTTTTAAAGAGTAAGGCGTGACTGACGTGACTTGGCAGGCACACATGCACTGGATAAATATGCATTACAGTTAGAACAAAAATATCTTACATAGATAAACTTCCATAGGATTTGAGCTTACTATACCCAAAACACAAAGCACACAAGGAAAGTAGACATATAACTGAGAATTTTTGATGCCAAAACTCAGCTTATCTACATTCTCTATATAGTGGTGTTGAATCAAATCTCAAAGTAAGATTTTTTGGGTGAGGCAGAAATGATAGCTTTATTGCTTTGCTAGGCAAAGGGGTACACAGTGGGCTTATGCCCTCAGAAACAAGTGTTCCAACTTGTGGAAGAAAATGACAATTTTTATAGTAAAAGAGGGTGAAATTAGCTAGTGGACAATCTGCTGATATATTGGTGGTGAGGTAAGTTGGAGTCAATACCATCAACCTTCAGCTTTAACTGGTCTGTGGTGTATATGCTTGTGGACAGCATACCATAATTTCTCCCACCTGGAGAGGGTTTCAGTATCAGTAAAATAGCTCAAAGATGTTGTGGTGTGTATCTGTTGATGGGGAAACAGGATCTTGCCCGAGTGTTGGTCTTGACTGTTTGTTTCTCCCTGGTCTTGCATTTCCTCCTCCCTAATTAATAATTGCTTGAATATGCCCATTAGAATTGAGGAAAAATCATGGAGGATGAATGAAGGCCACTTCTTATAATCAAAGATAGGGTCACAAATGTCTTGTATCCAGGAAACCCACAGGGTCCTGAACAGTACCATTATCAAGCACAAAGGCAGAATGTTAGCATATTATAATTATGCAATATGAAATGAAATATCTCCTGTCATGTAAATAAACAAAAAAAATATCACCGCCATCAGTGATTTCAGGCCTCCAAATATGAATGAGGGCTACCAAAAGTAACACAATGTCTGCGACTAAGCAGATACAACTACCCCCTCAGCGGTTGCTGAGAAGTTTGGGGGAATGCAAGAAGCAGCCATCCCTCAGAGGCCACATCTGCTACTCCTAACTATGAACACGGAGATATGGAGGTAAACAATCAGAAAACAGGATTTGGCCCCAGATAGTACCTGAGGTGCATATAAAAGAAATGAATTCAGTGAGTCAAGAGGCTTGCATTTTTCCATACGTAGAACACTTTATACCTTAATTTGATATCTGATTATCCTTACTGCAATAATTTTTAATGTTTAGACTGCCTGCTCTCATTTTTGTGAACTTGTATATAGCCGGGGACTTCCCTGGCGGTGCAGAGAGTAAAGAATCTGCCTCCATACAGGAAACCCCAGTTTGATCCCTGAGTTGAAGATTACCTGAAAGTGTGCTTGGCAGGCCACCCCAGTATTTCTTGCCTAGAGAATCCCATGGACAGAGTCGCCTGGCAGGCTATAGTCCACAGGGTCACAAAGAGTTTGACACAACTGAGGTGACTTAGCACAGCACATATAGCCTAACTCCTTTTCCTATCTTTGAGAGAGTACAGGCAGAAAGGCTAGAGGCCCAAAACAGAGGAAGTAGGCTACAAGTGTCAGACGTTTTTATTTCTCTCTTAAGCAGAAGGAAGAAACAAACTACGTGTCAGATATTTTCCCCCTTCTCTATACAAATTTAAAAGAGGTTTCTTTAGAAATTATTTGTTGCCATGATGACACCTGGTTCCACCTGAACTTAACTTTTCTCAAACCTTGAGCAAACTAATGAGTTTTTCTTAGGAAATTGTTTTTCTTAAGCTATGTTAATGAATTATGTATTTACCCTATAGTCTGTCTTTCTTCAAGTCGGTTCCCCCTAAGACTCAGAACCGACTTGACAAACCTGTATGTTTTACTCATACATTGCCCTCCTGATATATCTTAATAAAACTATGTATTTACTTGGAAATCTGCTTTTCTTCAATACTCATGTCAATCATTTTATAGCCCGCGGTGACCCATCTTGTGCCAATGTTATCTCAAAATGAATGTTGTGGGTGAGGGGCCTGGTGCCACTCTGAGTTTTGGAGCATTTTCTTCCTCTAATTGGCAGCTTACTAGTAGGTATATAACTACTAGTAGGTATATAGTATGGGGACACTGTTTCTACCCCTCCTTCTGATGCCTATGTCAAAAGCTTTCTCTACCTCCTTTATACTTTAAAAAAACTTTATTACACTAAAGCTCTGAGAGATCAAGCCTTGTCACTGGCCCTGGATTGAATTTCTCTCCTCCAAAGGTCAAGAATCTCAGTGTCTTTCATGGCTCAGCGACCTTTCCTCTCCTAGAATAGTTTTTTCAGGGCTACTGAGATGCTGCCTCCTGGGCTCAGAGTCCTTAACATTCCCACCAAGTAAAATAACTCTCTGCTTTCAGGTTGTGACCCCTATTTTGTGTATAATTTTTAAAATTATAAAAGGTGTCTGTTTAAAATGTTTAACAAAAGGATATACCATAAGCATGATATGAAATGAATGGTATCTATAGAAGCAAAAAAGAAGGATTAAAAAAAAAAAAAACTTTCTAGAAATGAAGAACAAATAATAACAGAAACTGAAAACCCACTAGATGTATTAAAAAGCATGAAAGCCCAAGCCAAAGAGATAATTAGTTAACTTCTAAATAAGTTCAAATATTTAATTCTGAATAAAGGAGAGATAAGATTAAAAACAATAAAGAAGAGAGAACAAGAGGGCAGAGAAGTAGGTGGATGTGGAGTACATCTCTCTCCATGGATACATCAGGAATACGACTTCAGACACTTAAGTACATGCAGAACACCAGCTGAGAGCAGAGAGGAGGACCTGATCAGTGGAAAAGAATATATAGAACCATGCAAAACTCAGTAGGATGAAGGACCCAGGGGGGAAAACGGGAGTGTTAGTAGGACTAGGCCCACCCTCAGGTGGTGGGGGAACTGAAGCTGGGGTCCAATCCCATTAGTGGAGCAGTTGTTTGAGTCAGAATAGAAATATTTGAGGCTGAGAGTGAAACAGCTGATCTGTGGCAGTGTAAATGGAAAGATAATCAAACGATCCTTGCCAGAGCCATACCTATGCTGGGCAGAAATGCAGGTCTCCTGGAAGGCATAGTGGCTGGGAGATGGAGTTTAGGGATTGTGGAGCAATCCCAGGGTGAGTACTGCTGACTGGGGAGAGACAGATCTAGGGAATGTGAGGGAGGAGTTTGGGGTGGGGAATGGTTGTGGAGGAAAGCCAGGCAGCTATGGAAGCAAGGTGATATCACTGAGTCATACATAGTGGGTGGCGCCATGTCATAGCCTCTCTGACCACACATGTCAGCATTGGCAGCTGAATAGAGAGGCTGACCCATCAAATGTCTGGTACACTGAACTACAGAGTGCTCCTTTAAGTGCCTGATGCACCAAACTACAGAGTAGGAACTCAGCAAGGGGAACCCCTCTTTGTGCCTGATGTGGGGAACAAGAGAGAAGGACCCCAGGCAAAGGAACCCTCTAGGTGATGAACAGGCAGAGCTACAGAGAAAGACTGGCCACAGAGGCCTTCTGATCACCAGCTATGAGAGGCTCAAAAAAAGACTCTGATGGGGCCTTAACTCCTGGGACAGAGGCAGTTTGTGTCCATGCACACCTGGTGCCACCAGGGTCCCCAAAAGCCAGGCAGCTGAGGCACCTTCACATCCAACTCTAACTGGGGAAGAGCTGCCACAGGGAAACAGACAAACAAAAAAATTATTTTGTTTATGTGCACAGTGTCCCTCCGATTCTGTCTGACTCTTTGCGACCCTGTAGACTGTGGACTGCCAGGCTTCTCTGTCAGAGAGGTGTTTAGGCAAGAGCTTTGGAGTGTATTGTCCAATACTGGTCGTCATTCCCTTCTAGGGAACTATATTTCCTACTGCACTAGCCCCCAAGCCCGTGAGCACCTGGTCCTGCCAGAACCCCTGTGACCCAAGCAGCTACACTGCTTCCACACCTGGCCCTCACAGGGGCAAAACCAAGCCCTCCATGGTAGCCTCAGGAGCCAACCCCGGATGGTGACCCACATGTAGAGGCGGAAATAAAACAACAATTGGAACCCAGAGGCAGTGTGGCTAAGGAAAAAGACTCAAAACCTTCTCACCAATTGTACAAGCTGCAGATTAAATCCACACAATTAACTAAGCAGTCTCTGTACCTGTGGAATATATAAAAGGCCATTGAGAGCTCCCACAAAAGAAAACGCACTAGCTCTGATAGCTGTGGACATTGGAGGAAAGAACACACAGGAATTGGACCAGATTAGAATCTGAGGTGTCCCCACAGCAGGTCCAGGGATCAGTACAGTGTTGGAGGACATCCTAAGGAAGTAAGGTGGACTGTGATCCCCAATGCGGGAAAGGACTCTGACAGCAGTGACTCAAGAATAACATGTATTAGTCTTATTTTTTTGACTTGTTCTATAGATTTTTTTGGATGTTTTTTTCTTTTTTTTTCCTCCTCTCTCCCCCATGTTATAGTAGTTGATTTTATTGGCACTAAAAAAAAATCCAATTAAACTTTCGAGCTTTTTTATTTTTTTCCGGCAGTCACATTTTTTATTATTGTCATAAACCTCTGCCTCTACTTTGGGCTTTTGTAGTGCTATGGAGTTTTCCTCTCTCTCTCTCTCTTTTTTTTCCTTCTTGTTCTTTTCTCATTTTTTAATTTTAATTTTTAAACCTATTAATTTTCTTCATTATTCCTTTGTTTGCTTTTCCTACTGTTCTTTTCCCCTTACAGTTAATCTTTAATGTATATAAATCTTCTTTATCTACCTCTGTTTAACTCTGCCTATCTATTCTCTCTTTCTCTGCTTTCTCTCTTTTCCTCTCAACATATTTCCTAGTTTTATTTTCATTGTTTTATTCCCCAATTGGCATCTTGCTTCACTTTGGTTTTCCAGTTTGTGCTTTAATTAGTTTTGTTCTGGTAGATATACTTTTGTGTTTCCTTTGCTTATTGGATCAATCTACTGTTCTTAATTTTTGTTGGACTATTTTGATTTTGCTTATGGTTGTATATGTATATGTGTATATTCGGTCACACTTTGTATTGTTATAAACCTCTACCTCTACATTGGGCTTTTGTAGTTCTCTGGAGTTTTCCTTTTTCCCCTTTTTTCTTTCTTTTGCCATTTTCCCCCTCTTTTCTCATTTTTATATTTTTAATTTTTTGAACGTATTATTTTTTTTCTGCATTTATTCCTTCATGTACCTTTCCGACTCTTCTTTTCCCCTTGCAGTTAATCTTTATATAAATCTTCTTCACCTATCTCTATTTAACTTTGTGTATCCTTTTTTTTCCCTTTCTTTCCTTTCCTCTAAATATATTTGTTAGTTTTGTTTTCATTGCTTTATTCCCCATTGGACACCTTTCTTTAGTTTTATTTTCCATTTTGTGCTTAAGTTAGATTTGTTCTTAACTGGTAAATATAATTTCTTATTTTCTTTCTTCACCAGCTCAATATGGGTACATATGTATATGCATATATTCCATTATTTTAATTATTATTTGCCTGATTAGTGACTGCCACTTGTCTGGGTTCATCTTTGGCTTCTCATTTATATATATATATATATATATATATATATATATATATATATATATATATATATTTTTTTTTTTTTTTTAATTTTTTTTACTCTCCCTTAATGCCATAACAAACCACTTGTGGAATCTTTGTTCCTGACCAGAGATCAAGCTCTGAGCATTTGGAGTGGGAGCATTGACTTCAAGAGCCTAAACTACCAGGGAACTAACCCTAAGGAGTATCAAATACTGAGAACTCACAGAAAGGAAACCGCTTGAGTACAAGATCCGGCATCACCCAACCACCAGTAACACCCTGTGCAGGACAGCTCATCTAAACAACAAACAAAACAAAAATAAAAACTAAGTCATCATTGGAAAAGACTACTACCTCACTCAGTCTTTCCCATCAGAAGAAAAACAAACAAAAAATCAGCACAAATCTCACCATACATGAAACTCACAGAAACCACTGGACCAACCTTAGGAGGGCAGAAAGCAAAAGGAAGAAAGAATTCAACCTTCTTCAAGGAAAAAATTCAACTTTCCTTGAAGTCTGGGCAAAGGAGACCTTAAACACAATAGCTTAAAAACAAAAATGAAAAGGCAGAGAAATACTGCAGAAATGAAGGAACAAACTAGAAACACAAAAGTCCAAATAAATGAATAAATAAGGAAATTACCTGAAAAAGAATTCAGAATAATGATATTAAAGATGATCAAAATCTTGCAAACAAAATGGAGAAAATGCAAGAACCAACAATCAAAGGCCTAGAAGAATTAAAGAATATGCATACAGAGACAAACAACACAGTTACTGAAATTAAAAATACTCAAGAAGGAATCAATAGTAGAATATCTGAAGCAGAAGAATGAATCAGCTGGAAGATAAAATGATGAAAATAACTTCTGAAGAGCTAAATAAAGTAAAAAG
Source organism: Ovis canadensis (assembly GCF_042477335.2). Taxonomy (NCBI): domain Eukaryota; kingdom Metazoa; phylum Chordata; class Mammalia; order Artiodactyla; family Bovidae; genus Ovis; species Ovis canadensis. Next base: position 11,185,218 of record NC_091255.1, read on the forward strand.
AATGAGAAGAGATGAGGACAGTCTCAGAGGCCTCTGGGGCCATATCAAACGCACCACCATTAGGATTATAGGGGTACCAGAAGAAGAGAAAAAGTAAGCGTATGAGAAAATTTTTGAAGAGATAACATTTGAAAATGTTCCCAGTATGGAAAAGGAAATAGCCAATCAAGTCGAAGAGGCATAAACATTCCTTTACAGGATAAACCCAAGGAGAAACATGCCACGACTCATATCAATAAAAGACTAAACACAAAGAAGGAATATTGAAGGCAGCAATGGAGAAGCAACAAGTAGCATAAAGGGAAACCCAACATACTTAACAGCTGATCTTTCAGGAGAAACTCTGCAGGCCAGAAAGGAATGGCAGGATATATTTAAATTACTGAAAGGGAAATATCTACAACAAAGATTACTGTAGCCATCACGGGTCTCATTCAAAACTGATGCACAAATAAAAAGTATTTTAAACCAGCAAAAGTTAAGAGAATTCAATACCATCAAAACAGCTTTACAGCAAATGTTAAATATGCTTATATAGTCAAGAAATACAATAGAAGAAAAAAAAAATCTACAAAATCAATCCAAACAATTAGAAAATAGCAATAGGAACATGTGTGTGTGTGTGTGTGTGTGTGTGTGTGTATTAACTTTAAATGTAAATAGATTAAATGTTGCAAACAAAAGATACAGACTGGCTGAATGGATGTAAAAACAAGACCCGAACATGTGCTGTCTACAAGAAACCAACTTCAGACCTCAAAACACATATAGACTGAAAGTGAGAGGATGGAAAATAATATTCTATGCAAACAGGAAGAAAAAGAAAGTGGAAGTAGCAATCCCCATATAAGACAAAATAGACCTTAAAATAAAGAAGATTGCAAGAGATAAGGAAGGGCACTACATAATGATCAAGGGATCAATCCAAGATGAAGACATAACAATTGTAAATATCTATCCAATCAACACTTGAGAAATCCACACTTAGGAAATCTGTATGCCGGTCAGGAAGGAACAGTTGGAACTGGACAAGGAACAACACACTGGTTCCAAATAGGAAAAGGAGTACATCAAAGCTGTATATTTTCACCGTGCTTATTTAAATTATATGCAGAGTACAGCATGAGAAACACTGGGCAGGATGAAGCACAAGCTAGAATCAAGTTTGCAGGGAGAAATATCAATAACCTCAGATATGCAGATGTTGCTGCTGCTGCTGCTGCTAAATCACTTCAGTCATGTCTGACTCTATGCGACCTCATAGCTGGCAGCCCACCAAGCTCCCCCGTCCCTGGGATTCTCCAGGAAAGAATGCTGGAATGGGTTGTCATTTCCTACTCCAATGCATGAAAATGAAAAGTGAAAGTGAAGTCGCTCAGTTGTGTCCAACTTCTAGCGACCCCATGGAGTGCAGCCTACCAGGCTCTTCCATTCATGGGATTTTTCAGGCAAGAGTACTGGAGTGGGTTGCCATTGCCTTCTCCTCAATATGCAGATGCCACCACCCTTTTGGCAAGAAGTGAAGAAGAACTAAAGAGGCTCTTGATGAAAGTGAAAGAGTAGAGTGAAAAACTTGGCTTAAAGCTCAATATTTACAAAACTAAGATCATGGCATCCGGTCCCATCACTTCATGGGAAATAGATGGGGAAACAGTGGAAACACTGTCAGACTTTATATTTTGAGGGCTCCAAAATCACTGCATATAGTGACTGCAGCCATGAAATAAGATACTTGGCAGAAAAGTTATGATCAACCTAGACATATGAAAAAGCAGAGACATTACTTTGCCAACAAAGGTCGGTCTAGTCAAGGCTATGGCTTTTTCACTAGTCATGTATGGATGTGAGAGTTGGACTATAAAGAAAGCTGAGCACCAAATAATTGATGCTTTTGAACTATGGTGTTGGAGAAGATTCTTGAGAGTCCCTTGGACTGCAAGGAGATCCAACCAGTCAATCCTAAAGGAGATTAATCCTTAATATTCATTGGAAGGACTGATGTTGAAGCTGAAACTCCAATATTTTGGCCATCTGATGTGAAGAACTGACTCATTTGAAACAACCCTGATGCTGGGAAAAATTGAAGGCGAGAAGAAAAGGGGATGATAGAGGATGAGATGGTTGGATGGTATCACTGACCAATGGACATGAGTTGGAATAAATTCCAGAAGTTGGTGATGGACAGAGAGGCCTGGTTTGTTGCAGTCCATGGGATCGCAAAGAGTTGGACATGACTGAAAGACTGAGCTGAACTGATGCACCCAACATAGGAACATCTCAACACATAAGACAAACACTAACAGACATAAAAGGAGTAATTGACAGTGCCACAATAATAGTAGGAATCTTTAACACCCCACTCACACCAATGGACAGATCACCAAAACAGAAAATTAATAAGGAAATACAAATCTTAAATGATACATTAAATGGGATGGATCTCTTTGCTATCTTCAGGACATTCCATCCAAATACAGAATAATACACCTTCTTCTCAAGTGCCCATGGAATATTCTCAAGGATAGATCACATCTTGGGCTGCAAATCAAACCTCAGTATATTTAAGAAAATTGAAATTATATCAGGCATCTTCTCTGACCACATAGCTATGAGACTAGATATCAAATATAAGAAAAAAGAAAAAAAGAAAAGAAACTGTAAGAAACACAAACACATGGAGATTAAACAATACATTTCTAAATAACCAACAGCTTACTGAAGAAATTGAAGTGGAAAAAAAAATTCTAGAAACATATGACAATAAAAACAGGACAACACAAAAACTATGGGATGTAGCAAAAGCAGTTCTAAGAGGGAAGTTTATAGCGATGCAATCCTTCCTCAAGTAACAAGGATAAAACATTGAATAGACAACTTAACTTTATACCTAAAGCAACTGGAAAACGAAGAGGGAAAAAAATTAATAGAGGAAAAGAAACCATAAAAATCCAAGGAGAAATAAATGAAAATGAAATGAAAGAACCAATAGTAAAAATTAATAAAACTAAAAGCTGGTTCTTTGAGAAGATAAAATTGATAAGCCCTTTGCCAGACTCATCAAGAAAAAAAGAGAGAGAAATCAAGTCAACAAATTAGAGATTACAATAGACAATGCAAAAATACAAAGGATGATAAAATATTATTATGAATAATTATGTGGCAATAAAATAGATAATCTGGAAGAAATGGACAGATTCTTAGAAAACTTCAATCTTCCAAGACTGAACCAGGAAGAAATAGAAATTATGAACAACCGATTTATAAGTACTGCAATTGAACTGTGATAAAAAATCTTCCATAAAACAAAAGCTCAGCACCAGATGGCTTCACAGGAGAATTCTATCAAGCATTTAGAGAAGAGCTAAAGAGCTAGTGCCTATCCTTATAAAACTCTTTCAAAAATTTGCAGAGGAAGGAAGACTTCCAAACTCATTCTACTAGGCCACTATCACCCTGATAGCAAAACCAAAGACAACACATTAACAAACAAACAAACAAACAAACTATAGGCCAGTATCACTGATGAAGATAAATACAAAAATACTCAACAAATTTTAGCAAACAGAATTCAGCAACACATCAAAAATCTCATACACCATGATCAAATTGGGTTTATTCCAGGGATGCAAGCATTCTTTAATATATGCAAATCAGTCAATGACATATAGCGTATCAACAAATTGAAAGATAAAAACCATATGATCATCTCAATAGATGCATAAAAAGCCTTTGACAAAAATCAGCATGCATTTTCAATTAAAACTCTTCAAAAAATTGACATTGAAAAAAACCTACCTCAACATTGTAAAGCCTATATATAATAAGCCTACAGCAAACATTATGCTCAGTGATGAAAAACTGAAAGCATTCTTCTAAGATCAGGAACAAAACAAGGGTGTCCACTTTCACTACTATTATTCAACATAATTCTGGAAGTCCCAGCTACAGCAATCAGAGAAGAAAAAGAAATAAAAGGCATCCAGATCAGAAAAAAAGATGTAAATCTCTCACTGCTTGCAGATGACATGATACTGTAAATAGAAAACCCTAAAGATAGTGTCAGAAAATTACTAGAGCTAATCAGTGAATTTAGCAAGGTTGCAGGATACAAAATCAATACACAGAAATCACTGGCATTTCCATATACTAGCAATGAAAAATCAGAAAGAGCAATTAAGGAGTCAAACCTATTCACCATTGCAACAAAAAAAATTAAATATCTAGGAATAAACTTACCTAAGGAGAGAAAAGAATTGTACACAGAAAATTATAAGACAATAATTAAATAAATCAAAGATGACATAAACAGATGGAGAGGTATTCAATGTTCCTGGGTAGGAAGAATCAATATCGTGAAAATGACTATACTACTCAATTCAATCTACAGATTTAATTCAATCTCTATCAAATAGACAATGGCATCATTCACAGAACTAGAACAAAAACTTTCACAATTCATATGGAAATACAAAAGGCCCCAAATAGCCAAAGCAGTCTTGAGAAAGAAGAATGGAGCTGGAGGAATCTACTTTCCTGATTTCCCATTATACTACAAAGCTAGAGTCATCAGAACAGTATGGTACTGGCACACAAACAGAAATATAGACCAATGAAACAATATAGAAAGCCCAGAAATAAACCCATGCCCCTATGGGTACCTTATTTTTGACAAAGGAGGCAAGAATATACAATGGGACAATGACAGTCTCTTCAATATATGGTGCTGGAAAAACTGGACAGCTACATATAAAAGAATGAAATTAGAACACTTCCTAACACCATACAGAAAAATAAACTGAAAATGAATTAAAGACCTAAAAGTAAGATCAGAAACTATAAAATTCTTAGAGGAAAACATATGGAGAACACTCAATGACATAAATCAAGGCAAGATCCTCTATGACCCAACTCCTAGAGTAATGGAAATAAAACCAAAAATAAACAAGTGGCATCTGATTAAATGTAAAAGCTTTTGCACAGCAAAGGAAACTATAAGCAAGGGGAAAAGACAACCCTCAGAATGGGATAAGATAACAGCAAATGAAACAATTGACAAAGGATTAATTTCCAAAATAAACAAGTAGCTCCTACAACTCAATACTTTCAAAACAAACAACCCAATCAAAAAGTAGGAAAAAGACCTAAACAGATACTTCCTCAAAGAAGACATACAGAGGGCTAACACACACATGAGAGAAATGCAAATCAAAATTACAATGAGATATCACCTCACACCAGTCAGAATGGCCATCATCAAAAAGTCTACAAACAGTAAATACTGGAGAGGGTGTGGAGGAAAGGGAACACTCCTGCACTGTTGGTGGGAATGTAAATTGGTACAGCCAGTATAGAAGATGGTATGGAGGCACCTTAAAAAACTAGGAATAAAACCACCATGTGACCCAGCAATCCCACTCCTAGACATACACCTTGAGGAAAACAAAATTGAAAGAGACACATATATCCCACTTTTCACTGCAGCACTATTTACAATAGCTAGAACATGGAAGCAACCTAAATGTCCAACGACAGATGAGTGGATAAAGCAGTTGTGGTATATATACACAAAGGGCTATTACTCAGCCATAAACAGGAATGTATTTGAGTCAGTTCTAATGAGGTGGGTGAACCTAGAACCTATTATACAGAGTGATGTGAGTCAGAAAGAGAAAGATAAATGCCATATTCCAACACCTGTATACAAAATATAGAAAAATGGTACTGAAGAATTCATTTACAGGGCAACAGTGGAGAAACAGACATAGAGAATAGACTTATAGACATGGAAAGAGGGGAGGAGAGGGTGGGATGTATGGAAAGAGTAACATGAAAACTTACATTACCGTATGTAAAATAGATAGCCAACAAGAATTTGCTGTATGGCTCAGGAAACTCAAAGAGGGGCTCTGCATCAACCTAGAGGGGTGGGATGGGGAGGGATGTGGGAGGAAATTTCAAACGGAGGGGATATATGTATACCTATGACTGATTCATGTTGAGGTATGATGTAAAACAGAAAAATTCTGTAAATCAATTATCTTTCAATAAAATATACATTAAAAGAAACAAGGCGAACAAATAATAAAGAATGATAAAATGAAAGTATTTAACAATTATTATCAACCTTTCAAAGGAAAGAAAGAGAAGATATAACATTTAAAGAGATATTTGTTGATTTTCCACAATTGATGATATATTTGGATATACTGATTCAAGAAGCCTAGTAGATTTCAGTTGTAAAAATAAATAAATATTTGATTGCTAGATATATTATAATATAATGACACATCTCCAGAATCAAAGATAAAGACCCAATATATACAAAAATATTGTTCTTAGAGCCTGATGAAAAGGGAGGCGGTGGTGAGAATCTTAGCTTGGAATCTCCTGAGACCAGATCTTGAAAAATAACTTAGATGCAGATGGAGTCAAGGAAAAACAAACTTTTCTTTCACTTTTAGGTTTCTCTGGATGGTTTAAAAATTAAGTTGATGTGAGAAAACTTAAGAGGAGAAAATTAAACAAAATTTTAATACCATATGTACATGGCAGAGACACAAGAAAACCAAATAGCTCACCAAAATGGACAAAGACTTCACCTAAAATACCACTTTCAGCTAAAGACAAAAGAGCGTGTTGCAATAGTAGTTTTGGTCTACAAAAAGGAGGAAGGCAATTCACAGGGAGATAGAAAGCAAATATTTGGTAAACAAATATATGCTGGGTCATGTAGAGACAATGATCTCTAGGCCCTGTTCTGTAACTCCCATCACATTTAGCCCATATTCTCTGCAGATATCTCTAATGATAGCTCTATTTTGCTCTATTCTGGGAAGAGGCACTTTGTCTAATTATTTTAGTCAGTTAAAGAGAGGTAAGAAGAAAAACATTCTGAGACTTCTGTTTCTTAAAAATAATCAGCCTAAGTTGATCCTCATTCTAAAGAGACGATTTTAGAGTGTCAAATTTTGCTTCCTTACACTGATATTATTGCATACGTGAGGTAGTGGGGAAAGTATGGGCAGAAAATGATCAAGATGGTATGACTGAGCATGCCACTATGAACAATAGGGTATTGGTCCTCCTGGGAATTTCTGAGAAACCTATAAAATACCTCCCAAAGTTATATTCCTGAAAGATGCATGGAAATTGAAAGTTGCTTCCCAGGCCACTGATTATGCTAGATTTCCTGGCAGTGCCTGTGTTCTAGCCCAGTATTTAAAGCACAAGAGAAAACTCTGAGTAGAAAGCACATAGATGTACAATGATGTGCCACACAAATATCTGGAGGGATAGTTTTGTAGGCAAATGCCATGTGCAAAATTCATGAAAAGGGAACATTCTTAGTATGTTAAAGAGTAGCCAATCTCTTAATGTTACTGCAGCCCATGTGAGCAAAGCTGGGAAGAAGCATAAACTGAGGTCTAAGCCCTAGACAGAAGCCAGGTCACTGAGGCCATTGTAATACAGGATATGTACTTTAGTTATTATTCCAAAGCAATGGGAAATTTTCAAACACTAAGAGGAGTTATTTGATATATCATTGCAAATGTTCCTCTAAAATGTTCATACAAATTGTATTAATATAAGATAGAGTAGTGACAACTATAAAATATAGGCCCCGAACAAACAGTTTATTTTAGGTTCCTATTTAAAGATCTAAGAGTTTCTAAATTTTAAAGATTTATGGTGACTGCTATCATTGGCAAATGTTTTCCAAAACTGCTCTCGGTATCATCATCCAACTGGAAAGAGTAAGAGCCTTGAAGATGATGTTGAGATATCTTGATTATTTAGGAATAAAAATCTCTTAAAGCACCTCATGCATAATGCAATGGCTAGATCCCAATTAAACTGTTATACTTCAAGGGAAGTTAGAGAATGTGTTCACCTGTGCATATAAGAAAATTGATTAATAACAAAGGAAACCATAAACAAATGAAAGGATAAGTAATAACAGGATGAGAGAAATCACTGCAAATAATTGTGACCGAAAAGGAGTTCCTTTCCCACACACCCACCCCCCCCACAAAAAAAAAAAAAAAAAAAACAGCTCACAAAACTCAACAACAAAAACAAAAACAAGCAGATGATCTAAATAGACATTGATCAAACGAAGACATACAGATGACCAACAGGCACATGAAAAAATGCTCCACATCAACCATCATTAGAGAAATGTAAATTGAAGTTATAATGAGGTATAATCTCACACCAATTTGAATGACGATCATCTAATTGTCTGCAAATAGTAAATGCTGGACAGTGTGTGGAGAAAACGGAACACTCCTATAAGTTGGTAAAAATGTAAATTGGTGAGACCACAATGGAAAACAGGAGGAAACTTCCCCCCCTCAAAAAAAAAAAAAAAAAAACACTACAAATAGAGTTATTATATGATGCAGCAATACCAGTTCTAGGTGGTGGTGGTTTAGTTGCTAAGTTGTGTCAGACTCTTTCAGCCTCGTGGGCTGTAGCCTGCCAGGATCCTCTGTCCTTGGGATTCTCCAGATAAGAATAGTGGAGTGGGTTGCCATTTCCTTCTCCAGGGGATCTTCCTGATCCATGTATTGAACCTGGGTCTCCTGAAGGGCTTTCCTGATGGCTCAATGGTAAAGAATCCTTCTGCAATACAGAAGACCCCAGTTCAATTCCTGGGTAGGGAAGATACACTGGAGAAGGGATAGGCTACCCACTCCAGTATTATTGGGCTTTCCTTGTGGCTTAGCAGGTAAAGAATCCACCTGCAATGTGGGAAACCTGGATTCGATCCCTGGGTTGGGAAGAACCCTTGGAGAAGGGAAAGGCTACCCACTCCAGTATTCTGGCCTGGAGAATCCCATGGACTGCATAGTCTATGGGGTCGCAAATAGTTGGACATAACAGCAACTTTCACAAACCAATTATAGGTATATATCTGAAAAAATAAATCATGAGGTTAAAGGATCCATGCAACCCCAGGTTCAATGCACTACTATTCTACAATAGTCAAGACATGGGAGTAAACTAAATGCCCATCACAGATGGATGAGTAAAGAAGACGTGGTCTATGTTTATACATATATAATAGAATATTACTCAGCCATAAAAAGAATGAAATAATGACATTTGCAGCAGCATGGATGGACATAGATATAATCATAGTAAATGACATGTCAGTCAGAGAAAGACAAATATCATATGATATTGCTTATATGTGGAATCTAAAAACTGGTACAAATGAACTTATTTACAAACAGAGATTCACAGACTGAAATCAATTTATTACTACCAAAGGAGAGAAGGGTATGGTATATATTAGGAGCTTGGGATTAAAATAAGCAAGCAGCTCTATAATTAATAATTTTTAATGGAAACGAATCTTCGTGTCTGACTCTTTATGATCCCGTGGACTAGCCCACAAGGCTTCTGCATACATGGGATTCTCCAGGCAAGAATACTGGAGTGGGTTGCCATTTCCTTCTCCAGAGGATTTTTCCGACTCAGGGATCGAACCCAGGTCTCCTGCATTACAGGCAGATGCTTTAACCTATGAGACACCAGGGAATCCCATATGTATATATGTCAATACATATAATGAAATCATTATATTCACATATGAGTGATAGCATATATTGTTACTTCCTTTCTCACTATTTGTTGTCATTTTTATTCAGGTGCTACGTCATGTCTGACTCTTGGTGACCCGATGGACTGCAACATGCCAGGCTTCCCTGTCCTTCACTATTTCCCAGCTTTTCTCATGTTTGCTGATATGGTGATGCCATCCACCGATCTCAGCCTCTGTCACCCCCTTATCCTTTTGCTCTTAAAACTTTCTTTGCATCAGGGTCTTTTCCAATGAGTTGGCTCTTCACATCAGGGGCAAAAATATTGAAGGTTCAGCATCAGTCCTTCCAATGACTATTCAGGATTGATTTCTTTTAGGATTGACTGTTTTGAACTTCTGCTGTCCAAGGGACTCGTAAGAGTTTTCTCCATTACCACAATTTGAAAGCATCAATTTTTCAGCACTCAGCCTTTTTCATATATGTTCTCATATTGGAACATGACTACTAGAAAAAGCATACCTCTGATTACATAAACATTTGTCATCAAAGTGATATCTCTGCTTTTTAATACACTGCCTGGGATTGTCATAGTTTTTCTTCCAAAGAGCAAGTGTCTTAATTTCATGGCTGCAGTCACTGTTTGCAGTGATTTTTTAGCCCAAGAAAATAAAATTTGTCACTGCTTCCAATTTTCCTCCTTCTATTTGCCATGAAGTAATGGGACCAGATGCCATGATCTTAGTTTTCAAATACTGAATTGTAAAGCAGCTTTTTCAGTCTCCTCTTTCACCCTCATCAAGGTCCTCTGTAATTTCTCTTCACATTCTGCCCTAAGGGTGGTATCATCCACATCTCCAAGGTTATTGATATTTCTCCTTCCAATCTTGATTTCAGTTTGTGATTTATCCAGCCTGGGATTTTGCATGACGTAACCTGCATATGAGTTAAATACACTGGGTGACAATATACAGCCTTTCATATTCCTGTCCTTATTGTGAACCAGTCAGTTATTCCATATCTGGTTCTAACTGTTGCTTCTTGACACGTGACAGGTTTCAAATGAAATGGGTATGGTGGTCTGGTATTCCTATCTCTTGAATAATTTTTCCACAGTTTGTTGTGATCCACACAGACAAAGGATTTAGCATTACCAGTGAAGCAGAAGTAAATGTTTTTCTAGAATTATTTTTATTTCTTTACCATCCAATGAATGTTGGCAATTTGATCTCTGGTTCCCCTGCCTTTTCTAAATCCATATTGTACTTCTTTAAATTCTCGGTTCACATACAGTTGAAGTCTACCTTAGAGGATTTTGAGCATTACCTTGCTAGCGTGTGAAATGAGTGCAACTGTGCAGTAGTTTCAGCATTGCTCTTCTTTGAGATTAGAATTAAAACTGACTTTTTCAAGTTTTGTGGCCACTGCTGAGTTTTCCAAATTTGTTGGTGTATTTAATCAAACACTTCAACAGCATCATCTTTTAGGATTTGCAATAGGTCAGCTGGTATTTCATTACCTACACTAGTTTTGTATGTAGTGATGCTTCCTATGGTTCACTTGAATTCACAATCCAGGATGTCTGGCTCTAGGTAAATAATCACACCATCATGGTTCTCTGGGGGTTAAGATAATTTTTTATATAGTTCCTCTGTGCATGTTTGCCATCTCTTCTTAATATCTCCTGTTTCAGTTAGGTCTACACCACTTATGTCCTTTATTGGGCCCAACTTTGCATGAAATATTCCCTTTGTAATTCTAATGTTCCTGAAGAGATTTTTAGTCTTTTCCATTCTATTGTTTTCCTCTATTTCCACATTGTTCACTTAGGAAGGCTTCCTTATCCCTCAGTGCTATTCTTTGGAACTCTACATTCAGATGGGTATACTTTTCTATTGTCCTTTGCTTTTTGCTTCTTTTCTTTTCTCAGCTATTTGTAAGACCTCCTCAGACAATCATTTTGCCTTTCGTTTCCTTGGGGATGATTTTGATCACTGCCTCCTGAACGATGTTATGACCTCCTTGCATAGTTCTTCAGACACTCCACCTATGATATCTAATCCTTTGAATCTACTTGTCACTTCCACTGTATAATAGTAAGGAATTTGATTTAGGTCTCACCTGAATGGTCAAGTTTTCTGTTTTATTTATTTATTTTTTGTTGTTTTATTTGTTTTCCTATTTTCTTCTATTTAATTATCTATTTTGCAGTAAGAAGCTCATTATCTGAGCCACAGGCAGCTACCAATCTTGTTTTTGCTGACTGTATAGAGACTCTACATCTTTGACTGCAAAGAATATAATCAATATGATTTTGGTATTAATCATCTGGTGATGCCCATGGGCAGAGCCCATGTGTTGTTGGAAGAGGGTGTTTGTTACGACCAGTGTGTTTTCTGGGAAAACATCTATTAGCCTTTGCCCTGCTTCATTCTGTACTCCAAGGCCAACCTTACCTGTTATTCCAGATATCTCTTGACTTCCTGCTTTTGTATTCAAGATCCCTATGATGAAAAGGACATACTTTTTTGGTGTTAGTTCTAGAAGGTCTTATAGGTCTTCATAGAACCATTCAGCTTCAGCTTCCTTGCCATTTAGTAGTTGGAGCATAGACTTGGATTACTATAATATTGTTGTTTAGCATTTGATATGAACCAAAATCATTCTGTTGTTTTTAAGATTACATGACATGGCTCATAGTTTCATTAAGGTAGATGAGCCTGTGATCTATGTGATCAGTTTTGTTAGTTTTCTGGGTTTCTGGTTTTCATTTTGTTTGTCCTCAGATGGAGGAAGACAAGAGGCTCATGGAAACTTCCTGATAAGAGGGACTCATTTTGAGGAAAATTGTGTCTTGCTCTGGTGGGCAAGGCCTTTTTCAGTAATCTTTAATCCAATTTTCTGCTGATGGGATGGGCTGTGTTATTTCCCTGTAATTTGGCTTGAGACCAATATATGGTATAGGTATAGGTCCATGAATCAGGGCAAATTCAGTTCAGTTCAGTTCAGTTCCATTCAGTCGCTCAGCTATTGGAAGAGGTCAAACAGGAGATGGAAAGAGTGAACACTGACATTTTAGGAATCAGTGAACTAAAATGGACTGGAATGGGTGAATTTAAATCAGATGACCATTATTTCTACTACTGTGGGCAAGAATCCCTTAGAAGAAATGGATAGACATTATAGTCAACAAAAGAGTCCAAAATGCAGTATTTGGATACAATCTCAAATACAACAGAATAGTATCTGTTTCATTTCAAAGGCGAACCATTTAATATTACAGTAATCCAAGTCTATGCCCTGACCAGTAATGCTGGAGAAGCTGAAGTTGAATGGTTCCATGAAGACCTAGAAGAATTCCCAGAACTAACACCCAAAAAAGATGTCCTTTTCATTATAATGGGCTGGAATGCAAAAGTAGTAAGTCAAAGGCTACCTGAAGTAATGGGAAAATTTGGCCGTGGAGTACAAAATGAAGGAGGTCAAAGGCTAAAAGAGTTTTCCCAAGAGAATTCACTGGTCAGAGCAAATACCCTCTTCCAACAACACAAGAAAGACTCCACACATGGACAGCCCCAGATGGTCAAAACCAAAATCAGATTGATTATATTTTTTGCAGACAAAGATGGAGAAACTCTATACAGTCAGCAAAACCAAGACCAGGAAATGACTGTGGCTCAGATCATGAACTCCTTATTGCCAAATTCAGGCTTAACTTGAAGAAAATAGGGAAAACCACTGGACAATTCAGGTATGATTTAAATCATATCCATTATGATTATACAGGGGAAATGACAAATAGATCCAAGGGATTAGATCTGATTGACAGAGGGCCTGAAGAACTATGGATGGAGGTTTGTGACATTGTACAGCAGGCAGAGATCAAGCCCATCCCCAAGAAAAATAAAAGCAGAAATACAAAATGGTTGTCTGAGGAGGCCTTACAAATAGCTGAGAAAATAAGAGAAGCAAAAGGCAAAGGTGAAAAGGAAAGACAAACCCATTTGAATGCAGAGTTCCAAATAATAACAGGGAGATATAAGAAAATAAATCAGTGATCAATGCAAAAAAAAAAAATAGAGGAAAACAATAGAATGGGAAAGGCTGGTGATCTCTTCAAGAAAATTAGAGATATCAAGGGGACATTTCATGCAAAGATGGGCACAATAAAAGAAGGGAATGGTATGGGCCTGACAGAAGCAGAAGATATTAAGAAGAGGTGGCAAGAATACACAGAAGAACTGTACAAAAAAGATCTTCACAACCCAGACAATCACCATCACTCACCTAGAGCCAGGCATCCTGGAATGTGAAATCAAGTGAGCCTTAGGAAGCATCACTATGAACAAAGCTAGTAGAGGTAATGGAATTCCAGTTGACCTATTACAAATTCTAAAATATGGTACTGTGAAAGTGCTGCCTTCATTATGCCAGCAGATCTGGAGAAGTCAGCAGTGGCCACAGGACTGGAAAAGGTCATTTTTCATTACAAACCCAAAGAAAGGCAATGCCAAAGAATTTTCGAACTACCACACAATTGCACTCATCTCACACGGTAGCCAAGTAATGCTAAAAATTCTCCAAGCCAGGCTTCAACAGTATGTGAACTGTTAAATTCCAGATGTTCAAGCTGAATTTAGAAAAGGCAGAGGAACTGGGGATCAAAATGCCAACATCCATTAGATCATCAAAAGAGCCAGAGAATTCCAGAATATTCATCTACTTCTGCTTTATTGACCATGCCAAAGCCTTTTAAACTGTGTGAGTCACCACAAACTGTGTACAATTATTCAACACACAGGAACATCAGACCTCCTGATCTGCCTCCTGAGAAATCTATATAAAGATCAAGAAGCACAGTTAGAACTGGAGATGGAAAAACAGACTGGTGTCAAATAGGGAAAGGAGCTCATTAAGGCTGTATATTGTCACTCTGCTTATTTAACTTATATATGGAATACATCATGAGAAATGCTGGGCTGGATGAAGCACAAGCTGGAATCAAGATTGCAAGGAGAAATGTCAATAAACTCAAACATGCAGGTGACACCACCCTTATGGCAGAAAGAAAAGAAAAAAACTAAAGATCCTCTTGATGAAAGTGAAAGAGGAATGTGAAAATGTTGGCTTAAAACTCAAAATTAAAAGCTCCTGCACAATAAAGGAAACTATAAGCAAGGTGAAAAGACAGCATTCAGAATGGGAGAAAATAATAGCAAATGAAGCAACTGACAAACAACTAATCTCAAAAATATACAAGCAACTTATGCAGCTCAATTCCAGAAAAATAAATGACCCAATCAAAAAATGAGCCAAAGAACTAAATAGACATTTCTCCAAAGAAGACATATAGATGGCTAACAAACACATGAAAAGATGCTCAACATCACTCATTATCAGAGAAATGCAAATCAAGACCACAATGAGGTACCACTTCACACCAGTCAGAATGGTTATGTTCCAAAAGTCTGCAAGCAATAAATACTGGGAGAGGGTGTGGAGAAAAGGGAACCCTCTCACACTGTTGGTGGCAATGCAAACTAGTGCAGCCACTATGGAGAACAGTGTGGAGATTCCTTAAAAAAGTGGAAATAGAACTACCATATGACCCAGCAATCACACTGCTGGGCATACACACCACGGAAACCAGAATTGAAAGAGACACATGCACCCCAATGTTCATTACAGCACTGTTTATAATAGCCAGGACATGGAAACAGCCTAGATGTCCATCAGCAGATGAATGGATAAGAAAGAAGTGGTACATATACACAATGGAGTATTACTCAGTTAAAAATAATAAATTTGAATCAGTTCTAATGAGATGGATGAAACTGGACAGAAAGAAAAACACCAATACAGTATGCTAACACATATATATGGAATTTAGAAAGATGGTAATGATAACCCTGTATGTGAGACAGCAAAAGAGACACAGATGTATAGAACGGACTTTTGGACTCTGAGGGAGAGGGAGAGAGTGGGATGATTTGGGAGAATGGCACTGAAACATGTATACTATCATGTAAGAAACGAATCTCCAGTCTATGTTTGATACAGGATACAGAATGCTTGGGGCTGGTGCATGGGGATGATCCAGAGAGATGATATGGGGTGGGAGGGGGGTTCAGGATTGGGAACTCATGTACACCCATGGTGGATTCATGTCAATGTATGGCAAAACCAATACAGTATTGTAAAGTAAAGTAAAGTAAAAATAAAAATAAAAATAAAAAAATAACCCTCAACATTCAGAAAACTAAGATCACGGCATATGGACCCATAACTTCATGACAAATATATGGGGAAACAATGGAAACAGTGACAGACTTTATTTTCGTGTGCTCCAAAATCACTGTAGGTGGTAACTGCAGCCATGAAATTAAACAACGCTTGCTCCCTGGAAGAAAAGTTATCACCAACCTAGACAGCATATTAAAAAGCAGAGACATTGCTTTGCCAACAAAGGTCCATCTAGTCAAAGCTATGGTTTTTCCAGTAGTCATGTATGAATGTGAGAGTTGAACTATAAAGACAGCTGAGAGCCAAAGAACTGATAATTTTAACTGTGATGTTAGAGAAGACTCTTGAGAGTTCCTTGGACTGTAAGGAGATCAAACTAATCAATCCTAAAGGAAATCAACTTTGAATATTCGTTGGAAGGATTGATGCTGAAGCTGAAACTCCAATACATTGGCCCCCTTGTGTGAAGAACTGACTCATTTGCAAAGACCCTGAGGCTGGAAAAGATTGACTGCTGGAGGAGAAGGGGACAACAGAGCATGAGGTTGTTGGATGGCATCACTAACTCAATAGACATGAGTTTGATTAAGCTCCATGAGTTGTTGATGGACAGGGAACCCTGGTGTGCCGCAGTACTTGGAGTACAAAAAATCGGACATGACTAAGTGACTGAACTGACTGACTGATTATGCACAGTGCTGCAATAAACATTGTTGTGCATGTTTCCTACAGATTATGGTTTTCACCAGGTATATGCACAGGAGTCAGATTTTTAGACGAAAGGTTAGTATATTTTTAGTTTTTTAAGGAACCTCTGTTCTGTTCTCCATAGTGTTTGTCCCAATTAACAACCCCACCAGCAGTGTAGGAGGATTTCCTTTTTGACACCTCTTCTCAAGATATTTATTTTTTGTAGACATTTTGAAAATTGTTATTTTGACCTATGTGACATCATACGTCATTGGTGTTTTGCTCTGCGTTTCTCTGATAATTAGTGATATTGAGTAAATTCGTATGCCCTTTTTGGCAGCTGTATATCTTCTTGGAGATATGTCTATTTACATCTTCTACATATTTTTTTATTATTTTAAAATAAGTCTTTACGAGATTACAGACCCAAATGAACTATTAAAGGCAGAGATATCACATTGCTGACAAAGGTCCATACAGTCAAAACTATGTTTTGTTTTGTTTTCAGTAGTCATTTATAGATGTGAGAGTTAGACCATACAGAAAGCTGAGAACTGAAGAACTGACACTTTCATGATGTGGTGCTGGATAAGACCCTTGAGTATCCCTTGGACAGCAAGGGAATCAAACTAGTCAACCTTAAAGGAAATCAACCCTCAATATTCATTGGAAGGCTGGATGCTGAAGCTGAAATTCCAATCCTTGGACCAACTGATGTGAAAAGCCAACTCATTGAAGACCCTGATGCTGAGAAATATTGAGGACAAGAGGATGAGAGTGCTACAGAGGATGAGATGGTTGGATGGTATCACTAACTTAATGGACACATATTTGAGCAAACTCAGGAAGGTAGTGAAAGACAGGGAAACCTGGTATGAACACACACTGAGATGCTTCTATAATTTGGAGATAAATATCTTGTCAGTCAATTAATTTACATGTGGTTTTTTTCCCCCATTTTGTAGGTTTTATTTTCATTTTGTTTATGGTTTCCTTTGATGTGCAAAAGATTTTAAGTTCAATTAGCTCTCATTTGTTGATTTTTGCTTTTATATTCATTATTGTAGCTGTACTATATTAATTTTTATATCCAGTTGAAGATTGCTACCAGTAGATCAAAAGTCAGTGGGATATACTAGTTAACATCTGAGAAATAAGCCCTGAGTTTAGAATTAACATGCTGGGCTTAACCTCCATTACCATCAGTGTTTTAATCAGATATAGTAAGTGTGATTTGTGGACCAGTAGTATCAACCTCACCAGAGTGTTTTCTTTGTGACTACAGACCTTCTACTCAGATATACTATTCCAAGTTCTATATTTTTACAAAGTTCACAGGTGAGTTTTATACACATAAAATTTTGAGAAGCATCGAGCTAGGTAATACTGCAGTAACAAACAACCTCAAATTCTTAGTACTTTAAAAGTGTTTATTTCTCGCTTATGTTAACTGACCTTCATAAGCAAGAATGGAGGCTCTGCTTAGCACAGTCACTCAAGGACTTGGTCTTTAGTAGCCTTGCTTTCGAGCATTGCCAGTTGTTTTCAGTTTTAAGAGGGAATTTCATCAAACTATTATACTACCAAATAAACTAATTATTGATATTATTTCTCCTTACTAAATACAAAACACTTTCTCTCTCTTCTGCATTTACTAATAAGCCTTGACATTGTAACAAATTGTAGTAATTTTTTGTATGTTTCTGGGTTTATTCTATTAAAACAAAGTCCACATTGTCTTGTACATCCTTAAAAACTGTATATTAAGTTCATAAAAAAACTGATTAAATTGTTTCTTTTTTTTTTTTTTGGTTAAATAACACACTTGGATTCAAAGACAAATTTTGTTTTCCAGAGTTCGAAATGTATTAATTTCTTTAAATAGAGCTTAATGCTAGGAAAGCCCCATTAAAGCAAGTTACCATCTGGGAATGTCAGAATGAGAAGACCTTCCCTGAGTTCAATAATTTTGATTGATGGGATGAGTTTAACCAATGAACTTTCCAATTTTGGTAGCACTTTTCATCTGCAGAAAATAGATGAAAAGTTGAAAGCATTAGTAGATTCTGGCTGCAGTAGTAAGCCTTCCTAGGGAGTTAAAAAAAAAAAAAAGAAAGAAAGAAAACCCCAAAAACTACTTGTTAAATTTCCTACATGTAGAAGTCTTGTAGCTTCTTTTGAATCTTAACTAGATATTTCTAAGAGCAAGTATTTTTCGAGTTAGAGGTGGCTCACTATATTGTTACCTGCAGCCAACCATCACTGTCTTTCAGACCACCAAGCATACATTATTTTTCTCCTGTTTTTTTTTTTTAACGAATCATCTGTACATGAAAGCAGCTCCTTTGCCCTTGTTTGTTTGTCCATCCTCCTCCCCCTAAAACTTAAAACAAGCATAATTAGTAGAAATAACATTTCTAGACAATGTAATCTAACTCCTGATAAAGGCTCTCCTGAATTTCCATAAGAAGAGTTGGCAAGAATACACAGAAGAACTGTACAAAAAAGATCTTCACGACCCGGATAATCATGATGGTGTGATCATGCATCTAGAGCCAGACATCCTGGAATGTGAAGTCAAGGGGTCCTTAGAAAGCATCACTACGAACAAAGCTAGTGGAAGTTATGGAATTCCAGTTGAGCTATTTCAAATCTTGAAAGATGATGCTGTGAAAGTGCTGCACTCAATATGCCAACAAATTTGGAAAACTCAGCAGTGGCCACAGGACTGGAAAAGGTCCGTTTTCATTCCGATCCCAAAGAAAGGCAATGCCAAAGAATGTTCAAACTACTGCACAGTTGCACTCATCTCACATGCTAGTAAAGTAATGCTCAAAATTCTCCAAGCTAGGCTTCAGCAATAGGTGAACTGTGAACTTCCTGTTGTCCAAGCTGGTTTTACAAAAGGCAGAGGAACCGGAGATCAAATTGCCAACATCTGCTGGATCATGGAAAAAGTGATAGAATCCCAGAAAAACATCTATTTCTGCTTTCTTGACTATGCCAAAGCCTTTGACTGTGTGGATCACAATAAACTGTGGGAAATTCTGAGAGAGATGGGAATACCAGACCACCTGATCTGCCTCTTGAGAAATCTGTATGCAGGTCAGGAAGCAACAGTTAGAACTGGACATGGAACAACAGACTGGTTCCAAATAGGAAAAGGAGTATGTCAAGGCTGTATATTGTCACCCTGCTTATTTAACTTATATGCAGAGTACATCATGAGAAACGCTGGACTTGAAGAAACACAAGCTGAAATCAAGATTGCTGGGAGAAATATAAAAAAAAACCTCAGATATGCAGATGACACCACCCTTATGGCAGAAAGTGAAGAGGAACTAAAAATCCTTTTGATGAACGTGAAAGAGGAGAGTGACAAAGTTGGCTTAAAGCTCAACATTCAGAAAACGAAGATCATGGCATCTGGTCCCATCACTTCATGGGAAATAGATGGGAAAACTGTGGAAACAGTGTCAGACTTTATTTTGGGGGGCTCCAAAATCACTGCAGATAGTAACTGAAGCCATGAAATTAAAAGATGCTTACTCCTTGGAAGAAAAGTTATTACCAACCTAGATAGTATATTCAAAAGCAGAGACATTACTTTGCCATCTAAGGTCCATCTACTCACGGCTATGGTTTTTTCCAGTAGTCATGTATGGATGTGAGAGTTGGACTGTGAGGAAAGCTGAGCACTGAAGGATTAATGCTTTTGAACTGTGGTGTTGGAGAAGACTCTTGAGAGTCCCTTGGACTGCAAGGAGATCTAACCAGTCCATTCTGAAGGAGATCAGCCCTAGGATTTCTTTGGAAGGAATGATGCTAAAGCTGAAACTCCAATACTTTGGCCACCTCATGCGAAGAGTTGAGTCATTGGAAAATACTCTGATGCTGGGAGGGATTGGGGGCAGGAGAAGAAGGGGACAACCGAGGATGAAATGGCTGGATGGCATCACTGACTCGATGAACGTGAATCTGAGTTAACTGCGGGAGTTGGTGATGGACAGGGAGGCCTGGCATACTGATTCATGGGTTCACAAAGTGTCAGACACGATTGAACAACTGAACTGAACTGAACTGAATTTTCATCATGCCTTATCTAAGTTGCTTATTCTTTTTCTAGATAAAATGAAGTAAAAATGGAGAAACAAGCAGTTAAAAAAAAAGAAAGAAAATCAACAACAACAACAACACCTTGCTTTCTTCCCTCATCAAGCCCATGGGCATTCCTGCAGGCAGATCATTTTGGCATAGTAATGTCTGAAGAGTCACCCAATCTGCACTCAACAGAAAATGTCATGAAGCTGAACCTGAGTTCAGTAACATGCATACTAGACGTTTATTTTCTAATAGCTATTAAAATCTATATGGTGTATAGATCACAAGTATATTGGTAATAGGCCACAAGATATCTTTCCATATAACTCAGTTAGTTCTCAGGACAAACCATTAGTTTTCTTCATTTAGTGGCTGAGGAAACTGAAGCACAAAGAGATTAACTTTTAAACTTTGAAGTGATAGAGGATTAATGGAGACAAACTTCTTATTTGGCCTTTATAATTATATTTAGAATATCAGAAGCAGAACTTTTCACAGATTAAATTCCACTAATGCTAAATTCACATGTAATTCTTAGTGCCAAGAATGCATTTCTGAAAAATGCTCAAGTTGAATGAAATGGTCAGTAATTGAGATTATGACCAAATAAACAGAAAAAAATTTAGAAATATTTAAGTTTGCTGAAAATTTTGCTTTTCAATCACAAAATTCCTAAATGAAGTTTTCTGTTTAAACTGCATCTTTGGAATTCCCTGGTGGTCCACACTCCTAATGCAGAAGACCCAGGTTTGACCCCTAGTTGAGGATCCATATGAAACATGCCACGTTAAGAAGTTTCATGCCAAAACTAAAGACCCAACATGATACAATGAAGACCTGGTGTATCCAAATAAGTAAATAAAAAGACAGATTTTTTTTTTTTACAATGTACTTTCTGCAACATATTTTGTTTATTGCATGCAAAACTTGAGTCTTATCTGAGGGTTTTTTAAAAAAAATAATTAATTAATCATTTAAATTGGAGGATATTAACTTTACAATATTGTGATGGTTTTGGCCATACATTGATATGAATCAGGCACAGGTGTATGTGTCCCCCATTCTAAACCAACTTCCCACCTCCCTCCCCTCCTCGTCCCTCTGAGTAGTCCCAGAGCTCCAGCTTTGCGTGCCCTGCTTCATGCATTGACTTACACTGTTCACCTCTTTTACATATGATATGATATATGTTTCAAAGCTATTCTCTTAAATCATCTCACCCTCACTTTCTCCTACAGAGTTCAAAAGTCTGTTCTTTACATCATTGTCTCTTTTGCTGCCTTGCATATAGGATCATCATTACCTTCTTTCTAAATACCATATATATGCATTAATAGTCTATATTGTTGTTTCTCTTTCTGACTTACTTCACTCTGTACAATAGGCTCCAGTTTCATCCACCTCATTAGAACTGACTTGAATGTGTTTGTTTTTATACTTGAGTAATATTCCATTGTGTGTATGCACCACAACTTCCTTATATATTTGTCTGCTGATAGACATCTAGGTTGCTTCCACATCCTAGCTATTGTAAACAGTGCGGCAATGAACATTAGGGTAGAAGTGTCTCTTTCAATTCTGGTTTCTTCACTGTGTATGTCCAGCAGTGGGATTGCTGGGTCATATGGCATTTCTATTCCAAGTTTTTTGAGGAATCTCCACAGTGTTATCCATAGTGGCTGTACCAGTTTTCATTCCCACCAACAGTGTGAAAAGGTCACCTTTTATCTACACCTTCTCCAGCATTTATTGTTTGTAGGCTTTTTGATGGTAGCCATTCTGACTGGCATGAGATGATACCTTATTGTGGTTTTGACTTGAATTTTTCTAATAACAAGTAATGTTGAGCATTGTTTTCATGTGCTTACTGGCTTTGGATGTCTTCTTTGGAGAAATGTCTGTTTAGTTCTTTGATCCACGTTTTGATTGGGCTGTTTGTTTTTCTGGTATTGAACTGCATGAGATGCTTATATATCTTGGAGATGAATTATTTGTCAGTTGTTTCATTTATTATTATTTTCTCCCATTCTGAAGGCTGCCTTTTCACCTTGTACATTGTTTCCTTCATTGTGCAAAAGCTTTTAAGTTTAATTAGGTTACATTTGTTGATTTTTGCTTTTATTTCCATTACTCTGGGAGATGGGTCATAGAGGATTTTGTGATTTGTGTCAGAGAGTATTCTGCCTATGTTTTCTTCTAAGAGTTTTATAGTCTCTGATCTTAAAATTAATCTTTAATCTATTTTTAGTTTATTTTTGTGTATGGTGTTAGAAAGCATTCTAGTGCTCTTCTTTTACACGTGGTTGACCAGTTGTCCCAGCACCACTTGTTAAAGAGACTGCCTTTTATTCATTGTATATTTTTGCCTCTTTTGTCAAAGATAAGGTGTCCATAGTGAAAGTGAAAGTCGCTCAGTCAAGTCCAACTCTTTGTAACTCCATGGACTATTATTATTGATATGTAGGATTCTGTTAACATATACTTTGTTGTTTTGGGTTCATTGTTATAAATCATTTCTGTGTTTCCTGTATAGAGAAGATCCTTTAGCATTGTTGAAGATCTGGTTTGGTGGTGATGAATTCTTTCTGCTTTTGGTTGGCTGTAAAACTTTTTGTTTCTACTTCCTATCTGAATGAGATCCTTTCTGGGTAGAGTAATCTTGGTTGTAGGTTTTTTTCTTTTATCTCTTTAAATGTGTCCTGTCATTTCCTTCTAGCCTGAAGAGTTTCTATTGTTATCCTTATGGGGATCCCCTGTGTGTTATTTGTTGCTTTTTCCTTGCTGCTTTGAATAGTTGCTCATTGTGTTTAGTTTTTTGTATTTTGATTAATATGTGTCTTGGGCAGAGGCGGGTGGGGGGGAGGGTTGTGCCTTTGATTTATCATGTTTGGGACTCTCTTGGTTTCTTGGACTTGGCTGCCTATTTCCTTCCTCATTTTAGGGAACTTGTTGACTATTATCTCCTCAAGTATTTTCTCATGCCCTTTCTGTTTGTTTTATTCTTCTGGAACACCTACAATTCGAATGTTGGGGCATTTAACATTCTTCCAGAGGTCTCTGTGGTTGTCTTTCTTTCTTTCTTTTTTTTTTCTTTTTTCCTCTCTGCTTCATGTATTCCCACCATTCTATCTTTCACCTCGCTTATCCTCTCTTCTGCCTCAGTTATTCTACTGTTGGTTTCCTCCAGAGTGTTTTTAATCTCAGTTATTGTATTGTTCATTATTGATTGACTCTTCTTTATTTCTTCTAGGTGCTTGTTAAACATTTCTTGGTTCTTCTCAATCTTTGTCTCTGGTCTATTTATCTGTATTTTCATTTTGTTTTCAAGATTTTGGATCATTTTTACTATCATTATTCTGAATTATTTTCAGGTAGACTCCCTTTCTCCTCCTCTTTTGTTCAGTTTGGATTTTTATCATGTTCCTTCACTTGCTGGATATTTCTCTGCCTTTTCATTATGTTTAGATTCCTGTGTTTGGGGTGCCCTTTCTGCAGCCTGGAAATTCATGGTTCTTTTAATTGTGGAGTCTGCTCCTTTTGAGTAGGGTTGGACCATTGGCTTGTCAAGGTTTGCTGGTTGGGGGAACTTGTGTCTGTGTTCTAGTGTGTGGAGCTGGATCTTTTATCTGTGGAGTGCAATACAGTATCCATTAGTGATTTTGCAGGTGTCTAAGAATTTGGTATGGCTTTGGGCAAACTGTATTTTAATGTTCACTGGTGTGTTCCAGTTTTGCTGGAGAATTAGCCTGGTGTGTCTTGCACTGGAACTTGCTGGCTCTGGAGTGGAGCTTGATTTCAGTGTGGGTAAGGAGACTTTTGGAGAAGGAAATGACAACCCGCTGCAGTACTCTTGCCTGGAGAATCCCATGGAGGGAGGAGCCTGGTGGGCTACAGTCCATGGTGTCGCAAAAAGTCGGACACAACTGAATGACTTCATTTTCACTTTCACGGAGACTTCTGAGTGGGCCCTTATCTATTGATGTTCCCTGGGATCAGGAGTTTCTGATGTTCTGGAGTTCTGGAGTTGAGCTTCCTGTCTCTGGGTTTTGTTCCCCTTCTTACATTAGCCTCAGGACTTTTTCATCTGTAGAGCACAGAACATAAAATCCCTAAGTTAACGATGAAAAAATTCTACACAGCAGGAACACCCAGAGAGATACACAGAGTTAGATAGAGAAGAGAAGGGGCAGGGTGAGGGGGGTGAGATAGAGGTGACCTTGGGGAGAAATGAGAGAGTCAAAAGGAGAGAGGGCAATAAAGCCAGTAAGCAAATCCTTAAGTGAAAATGAAAACTGAAGGTTAGATTCTTAAAGGTACAAAATTGGTAACAAATATTATAAAGCAAAGACTAAAAGACTAGAATAGAGTTTAGAATCTCAAAAATACAATGTAATTATGCAAAGCAAAATTGATCACAAAAATTAATATATATGGATTTTTCTTTTAAAAAAAGCTTTTTAAAATGAAAGATAATAGTAGGATATAAAAATGAAAGTTAAAGGAATAATAAAGAACTAAAATTATATATATATATGTATATACATATATACACACACACACACACACACACACACACACATATATATATATATATATATATATATATATATATATAGCGATGATACTAAAAATATAGCTAGGAATTTCTCTGGAGCTGTTATGGGCAGTGTGAGGTCAGTAAAGTGTCAGATAGTCCCTTGTTCTGGCTTATACTTCTTCTCAAAGTCTATAGTTTTCCCTCAAATGCACAGGATTAGCATTAAGTGCAGAGTTTTAATTTGTTGCACCTGCCACTTCCAGGGCTGTTCCTCCTCTGTCTATTCTGGCTTCTGATATTTGCCATTTTCTTCACTGTCTCATTTCAGCCCTGATCCAAGGGGGCAAAGGCAGCTATTTATTCAGGCTCACTTTTTCATTTGTGCTGTGGAAAAAGAGGCACACTGCAAACAAATATCACTGGCATGTGTGGGGAGTGCTTGAAGAGAATGGACCACACTGGATTTGCCACAGCCCAGGTTGGTGTGTACTTCCACGGCCCACACTGCCCAGGCTCCAGGATACTCCATAAGGGCACTGTCCCAAGTGGGTCCTGAATTTCATATACTTTCCAGGTCTAAGCCACTCAGATTCTCAGGGGCTCTTCAAGAGCACAAACCCAAATGGGCTATGTGTTTTGTGCCTTTCCCAGGTCTTAGCTGCTCAGGCGACCAGATTCTTGGTGAATGCATTGTCCCAGATGGGCCGTGTGTCTTACGCATCTTCCTGGTCCCAGTCGCTTGGTTTCCTGGGTGCCCTAAGAGGGCACAGTCCTAAGTGTGCCGTGTGTCTCCTCTGGGGAATTGATCTCAGTCTGTGACACTCCTAGCCAATGCGAACTGTTCAGGATCCCAGGAAGATGTAGTTAGCAACTGGCAGCCTTCTCACAGTTTGGTAGAAGATGTAGTCTCTGGGGCTGAGATTGCAGTGGCCCCTTGCCTTCAAGCTCTGGCTGTCACACACCTGCTTCTCTGCTTCCAGGGACAGAGAGCCCTAAACAACAGCCGGCTTGTGCTCCTTTGGTATGCGTTAGTGTGCAATCCTTTGTCCTGTGTTTCAGGGGTCTTCATGCAGCATTAGAACCTTTCATGGGAAAGATCCCTTTTGTTGTTGTTGTTGTTGTCTCTCTGGTAATAGCATAGTTTGAATTGCTAAGTCACATTAGCCCCCTCAGATTGTCCTCAGGGTATTCTTGCTTGGTCCTTATCCTAAGGACTAATGATGCAGCACATGCCTCCGTGCCCAGCCCCCACTTGCTGCGGACAGACACAAGCATCTGAATTGCTTCTTCACTGGTAGTTGTGGTTATGTGCCTATTCTGTGGGTTTTCTTTTTATCTTATTATGTTGCCCTCTGAGATTCCAAAGTTCCTCCCTGACATGCCTGTGAAATAGCTTCCTATTGTGTGGAAACTTCTCTTTCATGACTTCCTCCCCAGGATGGGTCTCCATCCCTAATGCTTTGTCTCTATTTTCATCTTTCATATTTGTCCTACCTCATTTAGAAAAGAAGGGACTACCTTTCTGTGTATCTGTTGTCCTCCACCAGTGTTCAGAAGTTGTTTTGTGGAAGTTCCTCCACATCCAAATGATCTTTTGATGAATTTGTGGGGGAGAAAGTGGTCTCCTTGTGTATTCCTCTGTCATCCTGGGACAGGTCACCCACAGTTTTTTAATACTACAGGTGTGTCTATCTCCATACAATCAAGTTTAGGAAACTAGGCTACCTGAAAGAAACAAAAAAGTGTACTGTTATTTTCATTAAGTCTATTCAAAAATCTCCTACTTAGGAATTCAAAAATTGACAATTACTTGTTTATACAAGAGTCTATATTCTATTTCTCATTCCTTCATCCAGGCTAGTCTTATCCTTTTGTTATAAAAGAACAAAAAGATATGCATGTAATTCTTTGGTCAACCTTATTTCTTTTTTACTGGAAGACAGATACATAAAATAAAAACAAAACCAATTATTCACTGAGTTGAGTAACAACGTGTTAATTCTAATTAAAATAAACAAAAACTATGTATTTGTAATCCTTTAGTACTTTGGCCATCTCATGTGACGAGTTGACTCATTGGAAAAGACTCTGATGCTGGGAGGGATTGGGTACAGGAGGAGAAGAGGACGACAGAAGATGAGATGGCTGGATGGCATCACTGACTTGATGGATGTGAGTCTGAGTGAACTCCAGGAGTTGGTGATGGGCAGGGAGGCCTGGCATGCTGCGATTCATGGGGTTGCAAAGAGTCAGATACGACTGAGTGACTGAACTGAACTGAACTGAGAAAGTAGTTAACAGTTTAAACCAATTGTGATTATTCATTGAAAAAATAATATCAGTGAATACTGTTGGTAATTTGGTTTTGTTTGGGTAAGGAGTTGGTTTCAAGTAGTCTCAAATTTGTGTATGTGTTAGGATAACCTGGGGCATTAAAAAATGTGACATGCAAGTTACACCCAATACCAATTACATTTTAATCTTTAGGGCTGCAAGTTAGGTATCAATTTATAGTTTAAGCTCTCCAGGTGATTTAAATATTTAACCATATTTGAGGTCAATTGGCTCATTTACAGTTTATCCTTAAACTTATAATGACTACTACCATTACTTTAAAAATCCGACACCAACTGTGTTATATCAGTTCCTTTCTATTCTCCTACGTTACATAAATCTTTCTGAAAAATGAGAGTATAAAGATTATTTGCACAGAACATAAGCAAATATGATTTATTCCTATAGTAGGGAAGTTACTTAAACTAGTTTGAGGCTCTACAACAATTTCGACAGACAAAACAATTTTTTAATTTTATTTTACTTGCAACTATTTGCTGCTTATAACAGAGATTATTTTCCTGGTCAAACTCTCCTCAGGTTCCTGTGAAATTGCTTTTCAACTAGACCATGACTTTTGAGCTTCTATTTTCAACTTGACATTTTTCAATTTTAGCAGGAATCTGACTAAGTCAATTTGGTTAGAATGTTTCAGTCTCCATTGCTAATCACCCTCAACGTTTGATTGGACTTCTCATCCTCCTACAGCCTTCATGTAATTTATGAAGAAATTATTTTCAGCAAGAATACTGTCATATTTGGAGTTGACCTCAGTCTCCTCTACTGCAAAACCACAGTGTAGTATTTCCTACCTTATTGCAACAGTTTAAATAAAGTATATCTTCTTATTCTTTGATATGTCATGAATAATTTCTCTTTAACATTTAGTGTAATTACATATGAACCAGCAGTAATAAATTCAGGTCTAACTATGTGAATTATTATTTTCTACAATTTTATTTTTTAATCATTTATTTATTTATTTTATGAAATGTAAAACCCAGTTCAACTATTTCAGAAACATTGAAATTATACAAGATTTAATAATGATGAACTCAATGGGCAGGATTCATTCTAATTTTTTTTTTCCCTTAAATTTATCTATGTGATTTTTACATTCACTAAACTTTCTGGCCCAGCAATTCCATATATCACAAGTACTCTATTATGTACTCTCCAAAATCAGTTTCTGTGTTTTTCAGTCCATTTATATTTCCAAATTTCTTTAGTCAAGCACCTGTTCACAAGAGGCATGTAATCAATATTTTTTCCAGTGACTAATCCTTTCTAGTGGCTGTAATTGTTGAATTTCATCTTGGTTAAATCTCATACTAGGTATATTTTCTTCTAGCTGAATTTTCTTCTAGCTGAAGCTTCAGCAAAAGAGATGTCATTGTCTGCTCATTGATCTCTCTAGTAGTGACAGACTGAAACATTTTGATTGTAGGAAAAATTGTTTATAAGACTCTGAATTGATTCTTTTGTGTACCAGATTGACATTTTGTGCAGCTATTTTTATTTTTGTTCAAATTAGTATTGATCAAACTATTAAAGACTGTGTTATAGTTTGAACAGCTGTTCTTGAAGTACTACCAAAAATAAGGATTTTCATTTAAGTCTCTAGATTACACCACACCTTGTTGGGTATGGCACAATTTTGATGGTAAATAAGTTGTGTGTTTTTTTTTTACAGTTTTATTTATCATAAGAAAAGCTAAAAAGTTATTTGAGTATGTTACTTTGTTTTGTCATTCACTATTATTTTTATTATATATATTTTTTTTACCATATATACCTGCCTTTAAACTTTTCCTCTACAAAAACGCAGTTTTATAATAACCCTTGTTTGGATAAAGAATCAGAATTGAGTAAATGCTTTGTGGGAAATTGAAAAGCTCTGCTGTAATCCAAGGCTGATTTACCATAATCACAGGAAAAATAAAAACAAACAAGAAAAGTCTGAGAGAACATGTAGAGTACCTTGAAACAGCTTAAAGTGGACTTTATTACAAGGGGATGACAAAATTATTGGATGAGAGAAATCAGAACTTGGTTTTTTGGAAACGAGGACATTCTTAAATCACATGGCTGACATGTGTGCATGGTTTAGCAGAGATTTGGAAAGCTTTTAAGTAAGCCTAAACCTTTTTGTTCCTATTTTTCAAGTCAGTCTAGGAAAGATGAGCTTTCAGCTGAAAAAATATTAATTAGAGCTAAAGTCTCCAGAGAACTCTAATAAAAAGCTACAGGCATAAAGTTTAAAATAAATTCCAAAAATTCACAAAATCCTTTATTTAGCTTACACACACACACTCAGAAGCACTTTTAGCATAAATTTGGCTTTGAATTAATGCCACCTAAATCATTTAGTGTGCCTTTCCCTGATTTTACATTATTACTTTAGGACTATGATTCTTTTAAGTATTTGTTCAACATATGTTTACCTTTACTATGATTTGCCATCAGCAATTCTTAGTTGATAATGATGCAATATTAAGTTATTAATGGAATAATGGGGATTAAAATTCCCAAACCCATACCCGAAGAGGTACAACTCAAAGCTTTGGTAATGTTCCAGAACTTTCTTAAATATAGAAATTTTTATGAAGAGTGGAGCAGAAAATACTTTCACATATTTCCTTCTGTGTTTACTGACAATTCAAATATTTTTCCCTCAAATGGTCTTTGTAGAGCTTGAAATATTTAGAATGGACAATTATTCATTTTCTATTATTTACTTTAATTGGGTAATAATTGATTTACAAAGTTGTATTGGTTTGTGCTATACAACAATATGAATCAGCCACAAGTATACATATATTCCCTCCCTCTCAAACCTTCATCAACCACACCCTGAATCCCACCCCTCTAGGCTGTCATAAAGCACTGGCTTGAACTCCCTGTGTTATGCAACTTCCCGACATCTATCAGTTTCACTTAGGATAATGTATATGTTTTATTGCTGTTTTCTGAATTCATCCTACCCTCTCCTTCCTCCACTGTATTCACAAATCTAATCTCCATGTTTGTATCTCTATTCATGCCCTACAAACATTTTTATCAATACCTGTTTTAATATAAGATACTCGTATTTATCTTTCTGACATATTTCAACTTGTATAACAGGTTATTGGTTTATCAACTCAGTTGAACAAACTCACATCCACTCATTTTTGTGGATGAGTAATATTCCCTTGTGTATGTATGTATGTACATACACACACCAGAGCTTCTTTATACATTCATATGTTGATGACATCTAGATTGCTTCCAAATCCTGGCTATCATAAATGGCACTATAATGAACATTGGGGTGCCTATCTCTTTTTCAATTATGGTACTCTCAAGGTATAGGCCAAGTACGGGGATTTCTGGGTTCTATTTTAGTTTTATTCCTTATTTTTTAAAGGCATCTCCACACTGATCTCAATAGTATTTGTATTAATTTGCATTCCCATCAATAGTGCAAGAGGGTTCTCATTCCTGTACATCCTCTCCAGCATTTATTGTTTGCAGATTCTTGATGATGACCATTCCGACCAGTGTGAAGTGATATCTAATTGTCTCTATGATTTGCAATTTTTCAATAATGAGCAATGTTGAACATATTTTCATATATCTATTGGCCATCTGTATATCTTTATGGAGAACTGTCTATTTAGATCCTCTGTTCACTTATTAATTTTTTTTTTGTATTTTCTGATATTGACCTACATAAGCTGCTTGTATAGTTTGGAGATTGATCCTTTGACAGTTGCCTTGTTTGCAATTATGTTCTCTCATTCTGAGTATTGCTTTTTCATCTTGTTCATAGTTTCTTTTGCTGTGCAAAATTTCTTAAGTTTAATTAGGTCTCATTTATTTATTTTTGTTTTTATTTCCATTAATTTAGGAGGTGGATCAAAGAGGATTTTTCTGTGATATATGTCAAAGAATGTTCTGCCTATGTTTTCCTCTAAGTACATTATAATTTCTTGCCTTACCTTTTAGATCTCTAATCCATTTTGAGTTTGTTGTGTATGGTGTTAGAAGGTATTCTGTCTTACTTTTATGTGTTGTTCTCCAGTTCTCCCAGCACCACTTAGTGAAGAGAATATCTTTTCTCCATTTTATATTCTTACTTCCTTTGTTGAAGATAAGGTACCTATAGGTGCATGAGTTTATCTCTGGACTTTCCATCTTGTTCCAGTGATCTATATTTCTGCTTCTCTATGAGTAGCATTCTATCATAATATCTGTAGCTTTGTGATGTAGTCTGAGGCCATGAATTAGCAATAATGAGTTCATGATCTGAGCCACGGTGAGTTGTGGCTCAGATCGTGAACTCATTATTTTAAAATTCAGACTTAAATTGAAGAAAGTGGAGAAAATCATTAGACCATTCAGGTATGACCTAAATCAAATCCCTTGTAATTATACAGTGGAAATGACAAATAGATTCAAGAGATAAGACCTGATTGATAGAGTATCTGAAGAACTGGAAAAATAATTTCATAACACTATACAGGAAACCATGATAAAAATGATCCCCAAGAAAAAGAAAAGGAAAAAGACAAAATTATTGTCTGGGAAGGACTTACAACTAGCTGACCAAAGAAGAGAAGCTAAAGGCAAAAGAGAATAAGGAAAGATATATACATCTGAATGCAGAGTTCCAAAGAATAGCAAGAAGAGATAAGAAAGCTCTTCCTAAGTGGTCAGTGCAAAGAAATAGAAGGGGGAAAACTAGATCTCTTCAAGAAAGTTAGAGATAACAAGGGAGCATTTCATGCAAAGATGGACATAACAAAGGAGAGAAACAGTATGGTCCTAACAGAAACATAAGAGAAAAAGAGGAGGTGGGAAGAATACACAGAAGAGCTATAAAAAAAGAAGAAGAAGAAGAAGAAGAAGAAGAAGAAGAAGAAGAAGAAGAAGAAGAAGAAGAAGAAGAAAGAAAAAAAGAAAGAAAGAAAGAAAGAAAAGAAAAGAAATTTTTAATAGCCCAGATAACCACGATGCTGTGATTGATCTCCTAGAGCCAAATGATCCTGGAGTGTCAAGTCAAGTGGACCTTAGGAAGCATCACTATGAAAAAAGCTAGTGGAGGTGATGGTTCCAGCTGAGCTACTTCAAATCCTAAGAGATGGTGTTTTGAAACTGCCGGACTCAATCTGCCAGCAAATTTGGAAAACTCAGCAGGGGCCACAGGACTTGAAAATGTCAGTTTTATTTCCAATCCCAATGAAAATCAATGCCAAAGAGTGTTCAAACTACCACACAATTGCACTCATTTCAGATGCTAACAAAATTATAATCAAAATTCTCCAAGCTAGGCTTGAAGAGTACATTAACTGAGAAATTCCAGATGTTCAAGCTGGATTTAGAAAAGTCAGAGGAACCAGCTATCAAACTGCCAACATCCATTGGATCATAGGAAAAGCAAGGGAATTCCAGGAAAAAAAAAAAATCTATTCCTGCTTCATTGACAACACTAAAGCCTTTGTGTGGGTCACAACAAACTATGGAAAATTATTAGAGAGATATAAGTATTGGAAAACTTTGCCTGCCTTCTGAGAAATCTGTATGCAGCTCAAGAAACAACAGTTAGAACTGAACACAGAGAAATGAACTTGGTCAAAACTGAGAAAAGAGTACCTCAAAACTGTATATTGTGACCCTGCTTATTTAACTTATATGCAGAGTACATCATGTGAAATGCCTGGATGGATGAAACGCAAGCTGGAATCAAGTTTGCAGGGAGAAATATCAATAACCTCAGATATGCCGATGATACCACCTTTACAGCCGAAAGTGAAGAGGGACTAAAGAATCCCTGAGTGAAAGTGAAAGAAAAGAGTGAAAAAGCTGGTTTAGCACTCAACATTCAAAAAACTAACATTTTGGCATCTGAGCCCATCACTTCATGGCACATGGATGGGGAAACAGTGGAAAAAGTGACAGATTTCATTTTCTTGGGGTCTAGAGTCACTGCAGATGGTGATTGCAGCCAAGAAATGAAAAGCTATTTGTTCCTTGAAAGAAATGGTGGCATATTAAAAGTATATTAAAGGAAAGCATAATTAAAAAGAAAAGTATATTAAAAAGCAGAGGCATTACTTGGCCAACAAAGGTCCATATAGTCAAAGCTATAATTTTTCAGTAGTCATGTATGGATATGACAGTTGGATCATAAGGAAAGCTGAGCACTGAAGAACTGATACTTTTGAACTGTGGTGTTGATAAGATCTTGAGCGTCTATTGGACAGTAAAGAGATCAAACCAGTCAATTGTAAAGGAAATCAGTCCTGAATATTCGTCAGAGAGACTGATGCTGAATCTGAAGTTCCAATACACTAGTCACATGATGTGAAGTGTCATCTAATTGGAAACGACCTTGATACTGGGAAAGATTAAGAGCAGGAGGAGAAGAGGGCAACAGAAGATGAGATGGTTTAATGTCATCATCTACTCAGTGAGCATGAATTTAAACAACTCCAGGAGATAGTGAAGGACAGGAAAGCCCGGGATGTTGCCATCTATGGGGTCCCAAATAGTAAGACATTACTGAGTGACTGAATAACAACAAAAATTTTTGACTTTTGTGAAAAAGAGATAAGCAATGTTCATAACAAGGATAGGCTGGCTTTTGTGAAAGATAGAAAAACACTTTTCATATAAAGGATAGGCTAATAAAAAATAGTTCTACCAGTCAGACTTGTTTTTCACATGACCAATAAAATATACTGAGTTGCATGAAACTTCAAAATAACAAAATTAGCTAAAATTAACTGTTATTTAGCATTGAATTCATCAGTTTCATAGGAAATAAGGCAATTACAAATTAGAGTTAACCTATATTACTAAATAAATAATGCAGGCTCAACAAACACTTGGCATAAAGATGTCATAAACACTGACAGAAAGATGCATAAATGCTTGTCATGGAATTCATTTTAATTAATCGATTCTACTAATAAGAAAACGTTTCAAATTATTTAAATAATAAAATTATTCAATATTGGAATGTTTTAAAAATTCATCTAAATACATTCAGTTCAGTTCAGTCACTAAGTCTTGTCCGACTCTTTGCGACCCCATGAATCGCAGCACGCCAGGCCTCCCTGTCCACCACCGTCTCCCAGAGTTCACTCAGACTCACGTTCATCGAGTCAGTGATGCCATCCAGCCATTTCATTCTCTGTCATCCCCTTCTCCTCCTGACCACAATCCCTCCCAGCATCAGAGTCTTGTCAATGAGTCAACTCTTCGCATGAGGTGGCCAAAGTACTGGAGTTTCAGCTTTAGAGTCATTCCTTCCAAAGAAATCCTAGGGCTGATCTCTTTCAAAATGGACTGGTTGGATCTCCTTGCAGTCCAAGGGATTCTCAAGAGTCTTCTCCAACAACACAGTTCAAAAGCATCAGTTCTTCGGTGCTCAGCCTTCTTCACAGTCCAACTCTCACATCCATACATGACCACTGGGAAAACCATAGCCTTGACTAGATGGACCTTTTTGGCAAAGTAATGTCTGTTTTTCAACATGCTATCTAGGTTGGTCATAACTTTTCTTCCAAGGAATAAGCATCTTTTAATTTCATGGCTGCAGTCACTATCTGCAGTGATTTTGGAGCCCCCCAAAATAAAGTCTGACACTGTTTCCACTGTTTCCCCATCTATTTCCCACGAAGTGATGGGACCAGAAGCCATGATCTTCGTTTTCTTAATGTTGAGATTTAAGCCAACTTTTTCACTCTCCACTTTCACTTTCATGAAGAGGCTTTTTAGTTCCTCTTCACTTTTTTCCATACAGGTAGTATCATGTACATATCTGAGATCCTTCAGGACTACATAAATTATTAGAGGTCTTTGCAGAGAGTGATAAAGTTTTCATATAGAGTACTCTGACATTAAAGTATTTTAGATTCATATTTTTATTTTCATTTTTTTTAATTTAGCTTTTAAATGCAGGATAATCTATTTATAATCTTGTGATGGTTTCTACTGTACAACAAAGCAAATCTGCTGTAATTATATATATATATTTGTAATTATATATATATTGTAATTATATATATAATTATATATATACATAATTTTTGTAATTATATATATATAAAATTATATATATAATTTTTGTAATATATATGTATATCACTTTCCCCTTGAACATCCCTCCCTTTCCCCCAACTTGCCTTTCTAGATCATCACAGAGTATCTGTCTGGGCTTCCTGTATTACATAGAATATTTTCATTAATTATTTTAAACACGATAATGTATATATGTTGATGCTACCATCTCCATTCATCCCACTCTCTTCTCCCACTGTGCCCATAGGTCTTTTCTTTAAAAATGTAGGACTAAAACTACCATATAATCCATCAATCCCACTGTTGGGGATATATTCTGATCAAAGCATGATTGAAAAAAAACAAACAAAACAAAACACATGTACCCGAAATTTCATAGCAGAATTATTAATAATAGTTAGGATATGGAAGCAAACTAGATGTCCATTGACAGATGAATGGATAAAGAAGATGCGATACGTATATGCAATGGAATATTACTCAGCCATAAAAAAATGAATGTGAGTCAGTTCTAGTGAGGTGGATGAACCTAGAGCCTGTTATACAGGGTGAATTAAATTAGAAAGTAAAAACAAATATCGTATATTAACGCATATATTTACGATCTAGAAAAATGATATTGTTGAAACTACTTGAAGGGAAGGCGTGGAGACACAGATAAAATAACATTAAATATACTACAGAATATTTCCTGCTGATGAGGAGGGATAGAAGGTCGAGCATAAAGAAGATTTCTAAAAGATATTTGATATTTTCAGAAAATGCTTTGTATACAATTTTGTTTATTTTTGTAAATTATATAGTATGGGCAAAGGCTAAGAATTAAAAGTTAATTTAAGGCAACAAGAACAAAATTAAAGTCTTTATGTTAATTAAGACATCTTGAGCTAGTACTGTACATGGATTTGTATGTCAAGTCTTTGCCTAACATTAACACTTTCAAAAGGGTACAATCTAGTAAAATGGAACTATTAATCATAAATCAATGATAGCAATAATTATTGGAATTATGTAAATT
Source organism: Ovis canadensis (assembly GCF_042477335.2). Taxonomy (NCBI): domain Eukaryota; kingdom Metazoa; phylum Chordata; class Mammalia; order Artiodactyla; family Bovidae; genus Ovis; species Ovis canadensis. Next base: position 11,221,759 of record NC_091255.1, read on the forward strand.
CCAAAATTATTGCATACTTATTGGAATACTGGAAGTAAATCATAGTATTTGAACTATATTGGCTTTGGCTGGAAGAAAATTAAAAATTAACTACATTTTCACTGATTTTATATAGCAGTTTGTAGATTTTAGACACCTAAAAAATAACTTATGAATAAATAAAGCAAATTCTGATGAAATTAAAAAGAAAAAATTAAATTTAGTACATTTATTTAGTCATTGATAGAAAAATGAACCCTCAAATTTATGATAGGATTTTTTCTTATAATGAAAGAGAAGGAAAGGAAAGTGTATTCTTCCACAAACTCCTCGGAGATAGCAGGTAAAAAGAATACTAAATAATTTTTAATTATTTAAAGATACAATAGGAATCCATCCAACTGCTGACAAAACTGAGGATTTGGTATCAAAAGACTGCAACCTCAAGGGGTTAAGAAATGTCAATTTGTCCAGCCTCCATGGGCCATAGTTGTGAAAAGCTATGGAATGAAAAATTCACAGCCTCTTTGAGTAGAAATAACTGAATTAAAATGTTCAGAGCCAGGAAACAGCTGAAAGTGTAAAGGGAAAATACTGACAGCACAATTATACTATAAACAAGACCTAAATTTGAGCACAAACTGCCCAAATTCCTGACTGACAGTTTAAAATAACATATATTAATAGAAGAGGAAGAAGCATCACAGAAAAGCAAGCAGAAACCAGAGAAAAATCTACTCATGATAGAAATTATATGAAACCAGATATGCCAGTTTGATGCCAGTCTTATCTGAATATATTCCCTTACCATGCTCAGTATACACCGTAGAAAGGCTGGCATAAGATTACAAAGCCCATAGGTGTCAAAGCAATTATAAATTTAGAAAGAACCTCCAAAAGCAAGAAAACCACAGAAAGCATTAATTAGTCTCTGCTTAAATCCTTGGCACAAAGCATATTGTATCATTGATCCTGTTTGTGACACCAATTGTCTTGCTGTATCCACTACCCACACAGTGGACAGAACCCAGAATAGGCAAGGCACAGGCTAAGAGACTGGAAGGAAATTCTGGAATTCATAGGAACTTCAGACGCATTTATTCTCTCCTGGCTGGCATAGTAGCCATACTACAATTCTCTCCTCCCAAGGCTGACCCCATGGACACAGTCGTGATACAGCAATAATGCTGCCTTTTTTTTTTTTTTTTTTTTTTTTGCTGGAGCTCACATATGTTTACAGGACACAACCCTGTGACCAAGCAAGTCCCTCGTGACATTCACGCACAATTCTATTAGTGATCTCAAATGTTACATAATCATTATTTACAAAATGTGGGGCAAGAGCGAGACACCATGAAGTGACAGAGCCTGACCATGCTTTCTTGTCTAATTTGCTTTTTCCATACAAATATCCACAGGGAGTCAAGATTTAAAATAATAAGAATAGAATAAAATTATTAGCACCGTCATATCAAGTGGAAGTTGGTTTGCAGTTTGAACCAGGTATGTTGACTTTCTGCTATTACAAAACCCCAAATCCACAGACTATAACAGAATCAATAACCACTGCACAGACATACTTCATTTTATTTTGCTTCAGTTTATGATGTTTCATGGGTATTTTGTTTTCAACAAATTAAAGGTTTATGGTAATGCTATGTTAAGCAAATCTGTTGGAGCCATTTTTTCCAACATTTGCTCACTTCATGTCCCTGTTTCATATTTTGATAATTCTCACAATATTTTGTAGTTTCTATGGTGATCTCTGATGAGTGATCTTTGATGTTACTATTGTAATTGTTTATTGTTGTTGTTTAATCACTAAACCATGTCTGACTCTTTGCAACCCCATGGACTATATATAGCCCACCTGGTTGTTTTATGGCACCACAAAATGCGTCCATAGAAACCGTGAACCTGATTCACAAATATTTCTTAATTGAAATGAAAACCTATAAAGGATTAAACTTAGTGAGGAAGTCGTGTCAAAAACTAAGATAGGCTGAAAGTTAGGCCTCTTGGTACATTATCTGAGTTGGAAAAACAAAAGTTTTTGAAGGAAATTAAAAGTACATTTCAGTGAACACATGAATTATAAAAAAGTGAAACAGCCTTTTTGTTCATATGGAGAGAGTTTTAGTGGTCTAGATAGAATATCAAACTAGCCTCAACATTGCCTTTAGTCAAAACCTAATTCAAAACACAGTCCTAGCTCTCTTTAATTGTATAAAGTCTCACAGAGGTGAGACAGTTGTAAAAGAAAAGTTTAAATCTAGCGGTTGGTTCATCAAGTTTAAGGATGGAAGACATTGCTAAAACATCAAAGTTTAAGGTGAAGTAGCAAGTCCTGATGTAGAAGCTGTAGCAAGTTATTCAGAGGATATAGCTAATATTATTAATGAAGGTGGCTACTTTAAACAGATGATTTTAAATGTAGACAAAACAAGCTTCTTTTGGAAGAAGATGTCATCAGGATATTAATAACTAGGGAGAAGTCAGTAAAGTGAAAGTCGCTCAGTCGCTTCTGACTCTTTGAAGCCCCATGGAATTCTCCATGCCAGAATACACAAGTGGGTAGACTTTCCCTATCCCTTGGAGATCAAACCCATGTCTCCTACATTGGAGAGAGGTCAGATCATTACTGAAAGAAATCAATTAATGTGACAGATTTCATTGAGGTCTTATTATAATAAATTGACACAGTCAGTCCATCCTTTAGGAAGCACTAGTCTGATCAGTCAGCAGTCATCAAGACTGAGGCAAGTCATTCTGCCAGCAAAAAGACTGACTCACTGAAAGCTCAAATGATAATTTCACTTTTTAGCAATCAACTTATTTTTAAATTAAGGTATATGCATTGGTCTTTTAGATGATATGCCACTACATATTTACTAAAGTATAATGTAAACATTACTTTTATATGTACTGGAAAACAGAAATATTTATATGGTTCAGTTTTTTGTGATATTTGCTTTGGTGTTGTGGATATGGAATTGAACCCACAAAAGTTTTGAGGCATACTTGTAATACATTACTGACATTTTCAAACTTTTGACAAAACCATATTAGACATGTATATAAATAGCTAAGGATGACTCATTATCAAGGCAAATAATAATCAATAAAAATAACTCCAATAATGCTCAATATAGGAGACAAAGACTCCAAAGCACATATCACAATATGTTTACAAAATGAAATAAAATATAGTCCAAATGAATGAAGATGAGGAATCTAAATTGACAAATAGGAACTCTGTTAAAAAAAAAAAAGGTAATTAAAAATTTAAAATATATTTTCAGATTAAAACAGAAAAAAATAAAAAGAAACTCTTGTCAATACCTCAGCAATACACAAAAGAAAAGAAAAGGAAGTGTTTTAGTCTAAAGGGAAATAACATTCAGTAAAACTCTAAGAAAAAAATGGAAATGAAGAACATTGTAATTGTTCAGCCATACAGTCATGTCCGACTCTTCGTGATCCAATGAACTGCAGCATACCAGGCCTCCCCGTTCGGCACCATCTTCTGAAGTTAGCCCAACTTCATGACCATTGGATCAGTGATACCATTCAAACATCTCATCCTCTGATGTCCTCTTCTCCTTCTGCTCTTAATCTTTCCCATCATCAAGGTCTTTCCCAAAGAGTCACCTGTTTGCACCAGCTGACCAAAATATTGGAACCAAACGTGACCACTGAAGAGACCATAGCCTTCAATATAGAGAAATTTGTCAGCAAAGTATGTGCCTTTCAACATGCTGTCTAGGTTTGTCATAACATTCCTTCCAAGAAGCAATTGTCTTCTGATTTCATGGCTGTACTCACCATCGGCACTGATTTTAGTGCCCAAGAAGAGGAAATATGTCACTGCTTCCACCTTTTCCCCCTATATTTGCCAAGAAGTGATGGGGCCAGAACATATGATCTTAGTTTGTTGTTATTGTTTGTTTGTTTATTTTTAAAAATTTAGTTTTAAGCCAGCTTTTTCACTCTCCTCCTTCACCCTTATGAAGAGGGTCTTTGGTTCCTCTTCTTTTTCTGCTATTTGATGTTGTTGTTCAGTTGCTCAGCCATGTCCAACTCTTTGTGACTCCATGGCCTGCAGCACAATAGGCTTCCCTGTGTTTCACCATCTCCTGGAGATTGCTCAAACTCATGTCCATTGAGTCGGCGATGGCATCCAACCATCTTGCCCTAAATTGTCCCCTTCTTTTCTGGCCTTTTATGTTTCCTGGCATCAGAAACTTTTCCAATGAGTTGGCCCTTCACATTAGGTGGCCAAAATATTGGCACATCAGCTTTAACATTAGTCCTTCCAATGAATATTTAAGATTGATTACATTCAAGATTGACTTGTTTGGTCTCCTTGCATTCCAAAGGACTCTCAAGTGTCTTCTCTAACAGGGAAGTTTGAAAGCATCAGTTCTTCAGTGCTCAGCCTTCTTTATGGTCCAGCTGTCATATTGATATATGACTACTGGAAAATACTACTGATATATGACTACTACAACTTCGCTTATATGTGCCTTTGTTGGAAAAGTAATGTCCTGCTTTTTGATACAATGTCTAGATTGTAATAGCTTTTCTCCCAAGAACAAGTATATTTTAATTTCATGGTGGAAGTGACCATCTCGAGTGATTTTGAAACCCAAGAAAATGAAATTTGTCACTGTTTCTACATTTGTCCCTTCTATCTGCCATGTTTTGATGGGAATGGATGTCATGATCTTAGTTATTTGAATATTGATTTTTAAATCAGCTTTTTCACTCTCCTCTTTCACTTTCATCAAGAGGTGCTACAGTTTTTCTTCACTTTCTTTATCAAGGGTGGTGCCATCTGCATATCTGATGTTATTGATATTTTCCCTGGCAGTCTTGATTTCAGCTTGTGTTTCATCCAACCCAGAATTTTTTTTTTCCTGATATACTCTGCATATAAGTTAAATGACCAAGGTGACAATATACAGGCTTGATGTACTTCTCGATTTGGAGCCAATCTGTGGTTCCATGTCCAGTTCTAACTGTTCCTTCCTGACCTGAATACAGATTTCTCAAGAGGCAGCTCAGATATCTGGCATTCCTCTCTTTCAGAATTGTCCACAGTTTCTTGTGATTCACAAAGTCAAAGTCTTTGGAATGGTCAATAAAGCAGAAGTGGATGTTTCTCTGGAACTCTATTGTTTTTTTGATGATCCAATGGATGTTGGCAATTGATCTCTGGTTCCTCTGCCTATTCTAGAGCCAGCATGAATATCTGGAATTTCACAGTTCATGTACTGTTGAAGCCAGGCTTGCGGAATTTTGATCATTACTTTGCTACTATGTGAGATAAGTGTAATTGTGCGGTAGTTTGAGCATTCCTTGTCATTGCCTTTCTTTGGGACTGGAATTTGACTTTTCCAGTCCTTTGCCCACTGCTAAGTTTTCCGAATTTGCTGGCATATTGAGTGTAGCACTTTCACAACATCGTCTTTTAGGATTTGAAATAGCTCAACTGGAATTCTATCACCTCCACTAGCTTTGTTCATAGTGATGCTTCCTAAGACCCACTTGACTTCACATACCAGGATGTCTGGCTCTAGGTGAGTGATCACACCATGTGAATATCTAGCTCTTGAAGAACTTCTTTGTGTAGTTCTTCTGTATGTTCTTGACACTTCTTCTTAATATATTCAGCTTCTGTTAGATCCATAGCATTTATTTCCTTTATTGTGCACATCTTTGCATGTAATGTTCCCTTGATATCTCTAATTTTCTTGACGAGATCTCTAGTCTTTCCCATTCTATTGTTTTCCTCTATTCTTTGCTTTGATCACTAAAAAAGGCTTTATTATCTCTCCTTGCTACTCTTTGGAAATCTGCATTCAAATGGGTTTTTCTTCCCTTTGTCTTTTGCCTTTTGCTTCTCTTCTTTTCATAGCTATCTGTAAGGCCTCTTCAGATACCCATTTTTCCTTCTTACATTTCTTTTTCTTGGGGATGGACTTGATTATTGACACCTGTACAATGTTACAAACCTCCATCCATAGTTCTTCAGGCACTCAGTATACCAGATCTACTCCCTTAAGTCTATTTCTCACTTCCAATGTATAATCATAAAGGACACAATTTAGGATATTAGTTAGTTCATTCAGTCTCTCAGTCATGTCCGACTTTTTGCGACCCCATGAATCTCAGCATGCCAGGCCTCCCTGTCCATCACCAATTCCCAAAGTTCACTCAGACTCATACCCATCCACTCGGTGATACCATCCAGCCATCTCATCCTCTGTCGTCCCCTTCTCCTTCTGTCCCCAATCCCTTCAAGCATCAGAGTCTTTTCCAATGAGTCATTTCTTCACATGAGGTGGCCAAAGTACTGGAGTTTCAACTTTAGCCTCATTCCTTCTAAAGAAATCCCAGGGCTGATCTCCTTTAGAATGGACTGGTTGGATCTCCTTGCAGTCCAAGGGACTCTCAAGAGTCTTCTCCAACACCACAGTTCAAAAGCATCAATTCTTCAGCTCTCAGTCTTCTTCACAGTCCATCTCTGACATCCATACATGACCACTGGGAAAACCATAGCCTTGAATAGACGAATCTTTGTTGGCAAAGTAATATCTCTGCTTTTCAACATGCTATCTAGGTTGGTCATAACTTTTCTTCCAAGGAGTAAGTGTCTTTTAATTTCATGGCTGCATTCACCATCTGCAGTGATTTTGGAGCCCCCCAAAAATAAAGTCTAACACTGTTTCCACTGTTTGCCCATCTATTTCCCATGAAGAGATGGGACCAGATTCCATGATCTTCTTTTTTGAATGTTGACCTTTAAGCCAAATTTTTCACTCTCCACTTTCACTTTCACCAAGAGGCTTTTTAGTTCCTCTTCCCTTTCTGCCATAAAGGTGGTTTCTGGATATCTGAGATAACTAATATTTCTCCCGGCAATCTTGATTCCAACTTGCGCTTCTTCTAGCCCAGCGTTTCTCATGATGTAATCTGCATATAAGTTAAATAAGCAGGGTGACAATATACAGCCTTAACGTACTCCTTTTCCTATTTGGAAACAGTCTGTTGTTCCATGTCCAATTCTAACTGTTGCTTCCTGACCTGTATATAGGTTTCTCAAGAGCCTGTACCTGAATGGTCTAGTGGTTTTCCCTATTTTCTTCAATTTAGGCCTGAATTTAGCAATAAGGAGTTCATGATCTGAGCCACAGTCAGTATCCGGTCTTGTTTTTGCTGACTGTATAGTGCTTCTCCATCTTTGGCTGCAAAGAATATAATCAATTTGATTTTGGTATTGACCATCTGGTGATATCCATGTGCAGAGTCTCTAGTGTTGTTGGAAGAGGGTGTCTGTATGACCAGTGTATTCTCTTGGCAAACTCTATTAGCCTTTTCCCTGCTTCATTCTGTACTCTAAGGACAAATTTGCCTGTTAGTCCAGGTAGTTCTGGTCTCATGAGGAGTTATGGGTCAGCAGTGGACTGCCACAGGGGCAGGTGCTCTGGATGTAACTGACCTGGTAATGGCATAAAACCTCTTGGAGGAGGTCGCCATTAACCCCATCATAGAGCCACCAGGACTTACACAGGCCTGGGTAAACAGATTCTTGGAGGACACACACAGAGCCTTGTGTGCACTAGGATCCAGGAGAAAGGAGCAGTGATCCCACAAGAGACTGACCCAGACTTTCCCATGAGAGTCCATGAGTCTCCAGCAAAGGCATGGGTCAGTCGTGGCCTGCTTCAGTGTTGGGGGCACTGAGTGTAACAGTGCATGCATGAGACCTTTTGAAGGAGGTCGTCATTATCTCCATTACTTCCACCATAGTTTGGCCCCATGTAAGTAACAGGGATGAAACACATCCCCATCCATCAATAGAAAATTGTATTAAGAATTACTGAGCATGGCCTCATCCATGATAACAAGACTCAGTTTCCCCCTCAGTCAGTCTTTCCCATCAGGAAGCTTCCATAAGCCTCTTATCCTCATTCATCAGAGGGCAGACAGACTGAAAAGCACAATCACAGAAAACTAACCAATCTGGTCACATGGACCACAGCCTTGTCTAACTCAATGAAACTATGAACCATGCTGTGTAGGGCTACCCAAGAGGGTCATGGTGGAGAGTTCTGAGAAAATGTGATCCTCTGTAGAAAAGAATGGCAAACCACCTCAGTATTCTTGCTGTGAGAAACCCATGAACAGTACAAAAAGGCAAAAAGATAGGAGAGTGAAAGATGAACTCACCAAGTCAGTAGGTGCCCAATATGCTACTGGAGATCAGTGGAGAACTAACTCCAGAAAGAAAGAAGAGATGGAGCCAATGCAAAAACAACACCCATTTGTGGATGTGAGCCGTGATGGGAGTAAAGTCCAAAGTTGTATAGAGCAATATTGCATAGGAACCTGGAATGTTAGGTCCATGAATCAAGGCAAATTGGAAGTGTTCAAACCAGAGATGGCAAGTGTAAAGATCAACATTTTAGGAATCAGTGAACTAAAATGGACTGGAATGGGTGTGAATTTAACTCAGAAGACTATTATATCTACTGCTGTGTGCAAGAGTCCCTTAGAAGAAATGGAGTAGCCATCATAGTCAATGAAAGAATCTTAAATGCAGTACTTGGATGATATCTCAAAAACGACAGAATGATCTCTGTTCTTTCCAAGGCAAAACATTCAATATTGCAGTAATCCAAGTCAATGCTCCGATCTGTAATGTTTTGTGTAATATGCATATTTTCACTATATTTATTCTTCCAATTCAAGAGCATGATATATTTCTCCATCTATTTCTGTCATCCTTGATTCATTTTATCAGTGTTTTGTAGTTTTCTGGTCTTTTTCTTTTTTTTTTTAAGCTAATTTTATTCCTATATATTTTATTCTTTTCATTGTAATGGTGAATGTAATTGTTTCCTTATTTTTTTTTTTTCTGATTTTTCACTGTTATTGTGTAAGAATTCAAGGAATTTCTGGGTATTAATTTTATATCCTGCAACTTAACTATATTCATTGATTAGCTCTAGGATTTTTCCAGTTGTATCTTTAGCGTTTTCTATGTACTGAATCAGGTAATATACAACCAATGAAAGTTTTACTTCTTCTCCAATCTGGATTTATTTTATTTCTTTTTCTTCTCTGATTGCTGTGGCAAGGACTTCCAAAACTATGTTGAATAGTAGTGGTAACACAGGGCACCCTTGTTGTGTTCATGGTTTTAGAGGAAATGCTTTCAGGTTTTTGCCATTGAGATTAATTTTTCTGTGGATTGATCCTATATGGCTTTTATTATGTTGAGTTATGTTCCTTTTGTTCTTGCTTTCTGGAGAGTTTTTATTGTAAAAGGGTGTTGAATTTTATCAAAAGCTTTCCTGCATCTCTTGAGATAATCAGATTTTTTTTATCTTTCAATTATTAATATGGTATATGACATTGATTGATTTGTGAATATTGAAGAATCCTTGCATCCCTGGGATAAAGCCTACTTGGTCATGATGAAAAATATTTTTTAATATTTTGTTGGATTTTGTTTGCTAGAATTCTATCCAGGATTTTTGCCTATATGTTCATTAGTGATATTGGCCTATATTATTCTTTTTCAGTGGCATCTTTATCTGGTTTTGGTATTAGGATAGTGGTGATGAACGACTCTATGAAGACCTACAAGGCCTTTTAAAACTAACACCCAAAAAAGATGTCATTTTTATTACAGGGGACTACAATGAAAAAGTAGAAAGTCAAGAAGCACCTGGAGTAACAGGAACATTTTGCCTAGGAATGCAGAATGAAGCAGGGCAAAGACTAATAGAGTTTTGCAAAGAAAATGCCCTGGTCATAGCAAACACCCTCTTCCAACAACACAAGAGAAGACTCTACACATGGACATCACCAGATGGTCAACACTGAAATTAGATAGATTATATTCTTTGCTGCCAAAGATAGAGAAGCTCTATACACTCAACAAAAACAAGGCCAGGAGCTGACTGTGGCTCAAATCATGAACTCCTTATTACCAAATTCAGACTTAAATTGAAGACAGTAGGAAAACCACTACACCATTCAGGTATGACTTAAATCAAATCCCTTATGATTATACAGAGGAAGTAAGAAATAGATTTAAGGGCCTAGATCTGATATATAGAGTGACTGATGAACTATGGATGGACGTTTGTGACATTGTATAGGAGACAGAGATGAAGACCATCCCCATAGAAAAGAAATGCAAAAAAGCAAAATGGCTGTCTGGGGAGGCCTTACAAATAGCTGTGAAAAGAAGAGAAGGGGAAAGCAAAGGGGAAAAGGAAAGATATAAGCATGTGAATGCAGAGTTCCAAAGAACAGCAAGAAGATATAGGAAAGCTTCTTCAGCAATCAATGCAAAGAAATAGAGGAAAAGAACAGAATGGGAAAGACTAGAGATCTCTTCAAGAAAATTAGAGAGACAAAGGGAACATTTCATGCAAAGATGGGCTCAATAAAGGACAGAAATTGTATGGACCTAACAGAAGTGAAAAATTTGGCTTAAAGCTCAACATTCAGAAAACGAAAATCATGGCATCTGGTCCCATTACTTCATGGGAAGTAGATGCGGACACAGTGGAAACAGTGTCAGACTTTATTTTTGGGGGGCTCCAAAATCTCTGCAGATGGTGACTGCAGCCATGAAATTAAAAAAACGCTTACTTCTTGTGAGGAAAGTTATGACCAACCTAGATAGCATATTCAAAAACAGAGACATTACTTTGTCAACTAAGGTCCGTCTAGTCAAGGCTATGGTTTTTCCAGTGGTCATGTATGGGTGTGAGAGTTGTATGCATGTGAGAGTTGGACTCTGATGAAGGCAGAGAACCAAAGAATTGATGCTTTTGAACCGTGGTGTTGGAGATGCCTCGTGAGAGTCCCTTGGACTGCAAGGATTTCCAACCAGTTCATTATGAAGGATATCAACCCTGGGATTACTTTGGAAAGAATGATGCTAAATCTGAAACTCCAGTACTTTGGCCACCTCATGTGAAGAGTCATTGGAAAAGCCTGATGCTGGGAGGGATTGTGGGCTGGAGGAGAAGGGGACGACAGAGGATGAGATGGTTGGATGGCATCACTGACTCGATGGGCATGAGTCTGAGTGAACTCTGGGAGTTGGTGATGGACAGGGAGGTCTAGCATACTGCAATTCATGGGGTCGCAAAGAGTCGGACATGACTGAGCAACTGAACTTAACTGAACAGAAGTAGAACATATTAAGAAGAGGTGGCAAGAATACACAGAAGAACCATACAAAAAAGATCTTCATGACCAAGATAATCACGATGGTGTAATCACTCACCTAGAGCCAGACATCCTGGAATGGGAAGTCAAGTGGGCCTTAGAAACCATCACTATGAACGAAGCTAGTGGAGGTGATGGAATTCCAGTAGAGCTACTTCAATTCCTGAAAGATGATGCTGTGAAAGTCCTGCACTCAATATGCTAGCACCTTTGGAAAACTCAGCAGTGGCAACAGAACTGGAAAAGGTCAAATTTCATTCCAGTCACAAAGAAAGGGAACATTCCCAATGAATGCATAAACTACCACACAATTGCACTCTTCTCATATGCTAGTAAAGTAATGCTCAAAATTCTCCAAGCCAGGTTTCAGCAATACATGAACAGTGAACTTCCAGATGATTAAGCTGGTTTTAGAAAAGGCAAAGGAACCAGACATCAAATTGCCAACATCTGCTGGATCATCAAAAAAGTGAGAGAGTTCCAGAAAAAAGTCTATTTCTGCTTTATTGACTATGCCAAAGCCTTTGACTGTGTGGATAACAATAAACTGTGGAAAATTCTGAAAGAGATGGGAATACCAGACCACCTGACCTGCCCCTTGAGAAATCTGTATGCAGGTCAGGAAGCAATAGTTAGAACTGGACATGGAACAACAGACTGGTTTCAAATAGGAAAAGGAATATGCCAAGGCTGTATATTGTCACCCTGCTTATTTAACATATATCCAGAGTACATCATGAGACACACTGGACTGGAAGAAGCACAAGCTGGAATCAAGATTGCCGAGAGAAATATCAATAACCTCAAAAATGCAGATGAAACAACCCTTATGGCAGAAAGTGAAGAAGAACTAAAATGTCTCTTGATGAAAGTGAAAGTGGAGAGCCAAAAAGTTGGCTTAAAGCTCAACATTTAGAAAACGAAGATCATGGCATTTGGTTCCATCACTTCATGGGAAATAGCTGGAGAAACAATGGAAACAGTGTCAGACTTTATTTTTGGGGGGGCTCCACAATCACTGCAGATGGTGGCTGCAGCCATGAAAATAAAAGACGCTTGCTCCTTGGAAGAAAAGTTATGACCAACCTAGATAGTATATTGAAAAGCAGAGACTACTTTGCCAACAAATGTCCGTCTAGTCAAGGCTATGGTTTTTCCAGTGGTCATGTATGCTTGTGAGCGTTGGGCTGTGAAGAAAGCTGAGTGCCGAAAAATTGATGCTTTTGAACTGTGGTGTTGGGAGAAGACTCTTGAGAGTCCCTTGGACTGCAAGGAGATCCAACCAGTCAATTCTAAAGGAGATTAGCCCTGAGATTTTTTGGGAAATAATGATGCTAAAGCTGAAACTCCAGTACTTTGGCCATCTCATGCGAAGAGTTGACTCATTGGAAGAGACTCTGATGCTGGGAGGGATTGGGGGCAGGAGGAGAAGGGGACGACAGAGGATGAGATGACTGGATGGCATCACTGACTCGATGGACGTGAGTCTGAGTAACTCCGGAAGTTGGTAATGGACAGGGAGGCCTGGCGTGCTGTGATTCATGGGGTTGCAAAGAGTTGGAATCAACTGAGCGACTGAACTGAACTGATCTAGTAGAATGAACGTGGTAGTTTACCTGTGTAATTTTATTAATCTTCACAATAGTCTTCATTTATTTATTTTTTTTTTTAAAGTTCTGCTCTGAATTCATTATTTTTTGCTTTCTACTAACTTGGGGTCTTATGTTGTTCTTTTTCTGGTTGTTTTAGGTGTAAAGTTAGGTTGTTAATTAGATGTTTGCTTGTTTCTTGACATAGGCTGGTATTGCTATGAACTTCCCACTTACTGAAGTGGGAAGTTCAGCTTTTACTGAATCCCATAATTTTTGAGTTGTCTTGTTTTCATTATCATTTTTGCTATGCATATTTTTATTTCTCTTTTGCTTTTTCCAGTGATCTGCTGGTTATTCGGTTATTCAGAAGTGTGTTGTTTAGCCCTCACGTGTTTGTGTGTGTGTGGTTTTGTTTTTTTTTTCTTCCTTTTTTCCCCCCTGTAGTTGATATCTACTCTTACAGCACTGTGATCAGAAAAGATTGATTCTGGCTTGTAACTCAATCAGTCTGGCATTATTCATAATACTCTCTGTGTATAAATTTTAAATTAATAGGGTTACAATAAACAGCCTTGTCATTCTCCTTTATCAATCCTGAGCAAGTCTGTTGTTCAATACAGGGTTCTAACTGTTGTTTCTTGATCTCTATACTGGTTTCTCAGGAGACAGGTAAAATAGTCTAGTATTCTCTTCTCTTGAATTGCTTTCCACAGTTTGTTTATAAAGCACACAGTCAAAAGCTTTAGAGTAGTCACTGAAACAGAGGTATATGCTTTCCTGAAATCCCCTTTCTTGCTCTACGATACAGCGAAAGTTGGCAATTTGATCTCTGCTTCCTCTGACTTTTCTAAACCTAGATTAGACATCTGAAAGTTCTTGGCTGGTGTAGTAAGCCTAGAATGCAATAATTTCAGCATGACCTTACTTGCAGGAGAACTCTGCATTCAGATGCTTGTATGTTTCCTTTTCTCCTTTGCTTTTCGCTTCTTTTCTTTTCACAGCTATTTGTAAGGTCTCCTAACAGCCATCTTGCTTTTCTGCATTCCTTTTCCATGGGGATGGTTTTGATCCCTGTCTCCTGTAAAATGTCATGGACCTCCATCCATAGTTCGTCAGGTGTTCTGTCTATCAGATCTAGTCCCTTAAAACTATTGCTCACTCCCACTGTAAAATCATAAGGGATTTGATTTAGGTCATACCTGAATGATATAGTGGTTTTCCCCACTTTCTTCAGTTTAAGTCTGAATTTGACAATAAGTAGTTCATGATCTGAGCCATGGCTACTGCATTAAGAAAACCTTCCTCAGCGATCAATGCAAAAAAGAAAAATAATAATAATAATAAAATTAGAGGAAAACAACAGAATGGGAAAGACTAGAGATCTCTTTAAGAAAATTAGAGGTACCAAGGGAATATTTCATGCGAAGATGGGCTCAATAAAGGACAGGAATGGTATGGACCTAACAGAAGCAGAAGATATTGAGAAGAGATGGAAAGTATACACAGAGTTCAGTTCAGTTCAGTCACTCAGTCGTGTACAACTCTGTGACCCCATGAATTGCAGCACGCCAGGCCTCCCTGTTCATTACCAACTCCCGGAGTTCACTCAGACTCACGTCCATTGAGTCCATGATGCCATCCAGCCATCTCATCCTCTGTCATCCTCTTCTCCTCCTGCCCCCAATACTTCCCAGCATCAGGGTCTTCTCCAATGAGTTAACACTTCTTATGAGGTGGCCAAAGTATTGGAGTTTCAGCTTTAGCAACATTCCTTCCAAAGGAATACCAGGGTTGATCTCCTTCAGAATGGACTAATTGGAACTCCTTGCCATCCAAGGGACCCTCAGGAGTCTTCTCCAACACCACAGTTCAAAAGCATCAATTTTTCGGTGCTCAGCCTTCTTCACAGTCCAACTCTCACATCCATACATGATCACAGGGAAAACCATAGCCTTGACTAGAAGGACCTGAATCGGCAAAGTAATGTCTCTACTTTTCAATATACTATCTAGGTTGGTCATTACTTTTCTTCCAAGGAGTAAGCGTCTTTTAATTTCATGGCTGCAGTCACCATCTGCAGTGATTTTGGAGCCCCCCAAAATAAAGTATGACACTGTTTCCACTGTTTCCCCACCTATTTCCCATAAAGTGATGGGACCAGATGCCATGATCTTCGTTTTCTGAATCTTGAGCTTTAGGCCAACTTTTTTGCTCTCCCCTTTCACTTTCACCAAGAGGCTTTTTAGCTCCTCTTCACTTTCTGCCATAAGGGTGATGTCATCTGCATATCTGAGGTTATTGATATTTCTCCCGGGATTCTTGATTCCAGCTTGTGTTTCTTCCAGTCCAGCGTTTCTCATGATGTACTCTGCATAGAAGTTAAATAAGCAGGGTGACAATATACAGCCTTGACATACTCCTTTTCCTATTTGGCACCAGTCTGTTGTTCCATGTCCAGTTCTAACGGTTGCTTCCTGACCTGCATACAGATTTCTCAAGAGGCAGGTTAGGTAGTCTGGTATTCCCATCTTTTTCCGAATTTTCCACAGTTTACACAGAAGAACTGTGCAAAAAAGAGCTTCACCACCAAGATAATCATGATGGTGTGGTCACTCACCTAGAGACACACATCCTGGAATATGAAGTCAAGTGGGCCTTAGAAAGCATCACTATGAACAAAGCTAATGGAGGTGATGGAATTTCAGTTCAGCTGTTTCAAATCCTGGAAGATGATTTTGTGAAAGTGCTGACTCAATATGCCAGCAAATTTGGAAAACTCAGCAGTGGCCACAGGAGTGGAAATGGTCAGTTTTCATTCCAATCCCAAAGAAAGGCAATGCCAAAGAATGCTCAAATGGCCGCACCAATTGCACTCATCTCACAAGGTAGTAAAGTAATGCTCAAGATTCTCCAAGCCAGGCTTCAGCAGTATGTGAACCATGAAATTCCTGATGTTCAAGCTGGTTTTAGAAAAGACAGAGAAACCATATATCAAATTGTCAACATCCGCTGGATCATCAAAAGAGCAAGAGAGTTCCAGAAAAACATCTATTTCTGCATTATTGACTATGCCAAAGCGTTTGACTGTGTAGATCACAATAAACTGTGGAAAATTCTGAAAGAGATGAGAATACCAGACCACCTGACCTGCCTCTTGAGAAACCTATATGCAGGTCAGGAAACAACAGTTAGAACTGGACATGGAATGACAGACTGGTTCCAAATAGGAAAAGGAGTGCATCAAGGCTGTATATTGTCACCCTGCTTATTTAACCTCTATTCAGAGTACATCATGTGAGACGCTGGGCTGGAAACAGTGTTAGATTTTATTTGCTTGGGCTTCAAAATCACTACTGATGGTGACTGCAGCCATGAAATTAAAAGACGCTTACTTCTTGTGAGGAACATTATAACCAACCTAGATAGCATATTGAAAAGCAGACACATTACCCTGCTATCAAAGGTCTGTCTAGTCAAGGCTATGGTTTTTCTTGTGGTCATGTATGGATGTGAGAGTTTGAATGTGAAGAAAGCTGAGCACTGAAGAATTGATGCTTTTCAATTGTGGTGTTGGAGGAGATTCTTGAGAGTTCTTTGGACTGCAAAGAGATCCAACAAGTCCATCCTAAAGGAGATCAGACCTGGGTGTTCTTTGAAAGGACTGATGCTGAAGCTGGAACTCCAATACTTTGGCCACCTCATTTGAAGAGTTGACTCACTGGAAATGACTCTGATGCTGGGAGGGAATGGCAGCAGAAGGAGAAGGGGCTGACAGAGGATGAGATGGTTGGTTGGCATCACTGACTCGATGGACATGAGTTTGTTTGAACTCCGGGATTTGGTGATGGACAAGGCCTGGCATGCTGTGATTAATGGGGTCACAAAGAGTCGGACACGACTGAGCGACTGAACTGAAATGACTGGCAGGGGAAGTGTGTACAAATGTCCAGAGGTTTGTACATTCTTTAATACTTCCCTACTTGGGAATTGGGATAGTAATTGACCATTTCCATCCTGTGGCCACTGCCGGGTCTTCCAGATTTGTTGACATATTGAGTGAAATGCTTTGATAGCATTATCTTTTAGAGTTTTAAGTAGATCTACTGGAATTTCAGTAGGTGAATTTAATTCAAATGACTGTTATATCTACTACTCTGTGCCAGGAACCCATAGAAGAAATGGAGTAACGTTCATACTTACAAAAGGCTCAAATGAAGTACTTAGGCTCAACCACAAAAACGACAGAATGATCTCAGTTCATTTCCAAGGCAAGCCGCTCAGCATGACTGGAAGTAATTCAAGTCTATGTCCCTACCACTGATGCTGAAGAAGCTGAAGTTGATTAGTTCTATGAAAACTTCCTAGAACTTCCTTTGAAATTGTAGAATAATTCCTAGAAATAAGACCAAAAAAAAAAAAAAAGATGTTCTATCCATCATTGGGGATTGGAATGTAAAAGTAGGAAATCAAGAGACATCTGGAGTAACAGGAAAGTTTGGCTCTGGAGTGCAAAATGAAGCAGAGAAAAACACTAACTGAATTCTGCCAAGAGAATACACTCTACACTAGTCGTATAAAGCATCCTTTTTCAACAACACAAGAGATGACTTTACACATGGACATCACTAAATGGTCAATATCAAAATCAAATTGATTACATTCTTTGCAGTCAAAGGAGAAGCTGTGCCTAATCAGCAGAATACCTCTAGCTGACTGTGGCTCAGATCATCAACTTCTCGTAGCAAAATTCTGGCTTTAAGAAAGTGGGTAAAACCACTAGATCATCCAGGTATGACTTAAATCAAATCCTCTATGAATATGCATTGGAGGTGATCAGTAGATTGAAGGAATTAAATTTAGTAAAACAATATGCCTAAAGACCTACGGATGGAGGTCCATAATATTGTACAGGAGGCAGTGAAAAAAACCTTAGATAAGAAAAAGAAAACAAAGAAGGCAAAGTGGTTATCTGAGGAGGCTTTACAAATATCTGAAGAAACAAGAGAAAAGCAAAAGAAAAGAAAGGTATATCTAGTGAAACACAAAAAGTTCCAAAGACTAACAAGGAAAGTCAAGAAGGTCTTCTTCAGTGAGCAATGCCTAAAAATAGAGAAAGACAAAAGATTGGGAAAGACTAGAGATCTTTTAAGGAAAATTGGAAATATTAAGGGAACATTTTGCCCAAAGATGGGACAATAAAGGACAGAAATGGTAGAGACCTAGAAGAAGCTGAAGAGATCAAGAAGAGATGGAAATAATACACAGAAGAATATTGTAAAAAAAGATCTTAATGACCTATATAATCGCAATGGTGTGGTCAGTTTCCCAGAGCCAGACATCCTGGAGTGCGAAATCAGGTGGGTCTTAGGAAGTACTACTCTCAAAAAAGGTGACAAATGCGATAGAATTCCACTAGAACTATTTAAATCCTTAAAGATGATGCTATCAAAATGTTGCATTCAATATATTAGCAAACCTGAAAGACCCAGAAGTGGCCACAGAACAGGAAAAGGTCAATCCTCATTCCAATTTCCAAGAAGGGCAGTACTAAAGAATGTTCAAACCATTGGACAATTGTACGTATTTGCCATGCTAGTAAGGTCAGACTTAAAATTTTGTATGCTAGGCTTCACCATTATGCCAGCCAAGAACTTCCTGATGTCCAAATTGGGTTTAGAAAGGGCAGAGGAATCAGAGATCCAATTGCTAACATTCACTGTCAAGGAGAAAGCAATGGAATTCCAGAAAAGCATCTACCTCTGTTTCATCAACTACACTAAAGTCCTTGACTGTGTGGATCATAACGAACTGTGGAAAACTCTTAAGGAGATGGGAATACCAGACCATCTTACCTGTCACCTGAGAAACCTATATAAGGGCCACAGCAACAGAAGCCATATGGAAGAATTAATTCAATCAAGATTGAGAAAGAAGTTTGACAGGGCTATCTCTTTTCATTCTGTTTACCTTATACTCTGTACATCATGAGAAATTACAAGCTGGAATCAAGATAGATGGGAGAAACATCAAAATCCTCAGACATGTGGATGATACCATGCTAATGACAGAAAGTGAAGAGGAACTAAAGAACCTTTTATGATGGTGAATGAAGAGAGTGAAAGAGAGGGCTTAAAACTATTTATATATATATAGCTAAGATCATGGCATCTGACCCCATTACTTCATTTCAAAGAGAAGGGGAAAATGTGGAAGCAATCATAGATTTCATCTACTTGAGCTCTAAAATCACTGTGGAAGGTGACTCCAGCTATGAAATCATAAGACAATGCTTCTTGGCAGGAAAGCTATGACAAACATAGACAGTGTGTTGAAAAGCAGAAACATCACTGAGCTGACAAAGGTCCAAATAGTCAAAGCTGTGGTTTTTCCAGTGGTCGTGTATGCTTGTGAGAGCTGGACTCTAAAGAAGGCAGAGTACCAAAGAATTGATGCCTTCAAGCTGTGTTTCCTGGAGAAGGCTCTTGAGTGTTCCTTGGACAGCAAAGAGATCAAACCAGTCAATCTTAAGGGAAATCATGACTGAATGCTCACTGGAAGGATTGATACTGAAGCTCCAATATTTTGGTCACTGGATATAAAGAGCCAACTCATTGGAAAAGTCCCTGATGTTGGGAAAGTTTGAGGGCTGAAGGAGAAGAGGGCATCAAAGGATAAGATGGCAGGATGGCATCACTGGTGCAATGAACTTGAAGTTGGGCAAACCTTGGGAGATGGTGAGGGACAGGGAAGCCTGGCATGCTGCAGTCCATGGGGTCAAAAAGAGTCAAACAGGACTGGGTGACTGAATAGCAATAGTGGAATTCCATTTATTCACCATCGTTACTGACAAGAGTGCTTCCTAAGGCCCATTTGGCGTTACACTTCAGAATGTCTAGCGTATGTCTGAAGCCCATAAGAAGCAGTAAATATAAAGGTAAATTTTTATTTATATATTTATTTTTATTTAATATCCAAAAGGCAAATTAAGAAAAACTTTACCATGTAAATTAAGCTTTATAATAACATAAAATAATTGTAATAATATATAATATAAAATAGTTCTATGTAATACACTATAATTATAAAAATAGTGCCAGTAATTATGATAATGTAAAAGAATAACATTTTAGAGAAAATATTGCCTCTAGTTAGGCAAAAATTTATTAGCCATAATGCAAAAATACTTGATTAAAATTAACACATACGCATATCTAATGACCTCATTATTAAATAAATTATCAGCACCAACCAACTAGAAAATAATAACAAAACACGGATTTTTAGCTAAAATATGCAAATAACTCTTCCAAAACAATAAAACAGGATGACAAATAATACAATAACAAATGACAAAAGAGTTGAATATGCACTTCAAAAATGAATATATGCAAAGAGCCAATAAGCATATGAAAAGTTGTTTAACATCCCTAGTCATAGGATAAATGTAAGTCAAAAAAAAAAAAAAAGAGGGAGGCAGTCCTAAGATGGCAGAGTAATAGGACGGGGAGACTACTTTCTCCCCCACAAATTCATCAAAAGAACATTTAAACGCTGAGTAAATTCCACAAAACAACTTCTGAATGCCAGCAGAGGACATCAGGCACCCAGAAAAGCAGCCCATTGTCTTCAAAAGGAGGTAGGAAAAAATATAAAAGACAAAAAAAGAGACAAAAGAGGTAGGGACAAAGCTCTGTCCCAGGAAGGGAGTCTAAAAAAGAGAGAAGTTTCGAAACACCAGGAAACACTCTCACTGCTGAGTCTGTGGCGAGACTTGGAAGCAGAGAGGACAACATAACAGGGAGGGAAAATAAATAAATAATTAAAACCCACAGATTATGAGCCCACCGGTAACTCCCCCAGCAGAAAAGCAGCACAGATGCCTGCATCCGCCACTAGCAAGCAGGGGCTGGGAGGGAAGTTGCGGGCTGCATTGCTTAGTGTAAGGATCTGGCCTGAATGCCCCAAGGGCAAACTGAGCGAACTAAACTGGGCTAGCAAACCAGACTGTGGGATAACTACCACATGAAAAGCCAGCCCTAACCTAAGACATAGCCAGGCCCATGCACAGAACAAAGGACTGAACAGAGACAGCTGGCTGCAGACCATCCCCTTTCAGTGACAGGCAACCAGAGCCGGAAGGAGGCAATTGCAGCCCCAGAGAGACATTATCTACAAAACTGTAAGCGGGCTTATTTGCTAACTAAGACTTCCTGGAGTTCTGGACAGTCAACATCTACCTGAGAAGGTGCGCCAGTTTTACACCCAGAAACCCGAGTAGCAGGGATGGGGGAGGCGATAAGTCGCAGCGACCCCGTTCGCCAGGCACCTCATCAATTGAGCTGCTCGGACCTCAGAAGGGCACAAAACCCAGGCCCAACTGAGTCTGCACCTCTGAGGACTACCTGAATACCTGAACCTGAGCGGCTTAGACCTGGTAGGTGCATGCAGCACAGGGCCAGCCTCGGATGTTTCCCAGTGGAGTAACCTAGAGTCTGAGCAGTGTGGGCAGGGAGAGTACATGTGCCATGAGCAGGGGCAGGCCCAGTGTGGCTGAGGCACTGCGACCACATGCCAGTGTTATTTGTTTGCAGCACCCCTCCCTCCCCACAGCACGACTGAACAAGTGAGCCTAAAAAAAGTGTCCACCACTGCCCCCTTCATGTCAGGGTGGAAATCAGACACTGAAGAGACCAGCAAACAGAAGAAGCTAAAATAGAGGAAACTGCCTTGGAAGTGGCAGGTGCAATAGATTAAAACCCTGTCATTAGCATAGATTAAAACTATGTCAACTACATAGGAAGGGGCCTATAAATCTTGAGAAATATAAGCCAGAACATGGAACTATCTGAAAATGAACTGATGCCACAATACCCATGACAACACCAGAGAAAGTCCTAGATATATTTTCACTATTTTTATGATCATTCTTTTTTAATTTTTTTTAAATTTTAAGTCCTCTATTACTCCTTTAATTTTCACTTTTATAACCTACTATTGCTTTGCAAAAAAAAAAAAAAGGACCCTATTTTTTTTAAAAGCAAACTTTACATATATATAATTTTTGTGACTTTTCCCCCCTTTTCTTTTTTGCTTCTTTTCTTTAATATTGTATTTTTGAAATTCCAAACTCTAGATTTTTAATCTTTGCTTTTTGGTATTTGTTATCAATTTTGTACCTTTAAGAACCCAATCTTCAATACCCATTTTTACTTGGGAGCGAGATTACTGGCTTGACTGCTCTCTCCTCCTTTGGAGTCTCCTTTTTCTCCACCAGGTCGCCTGTGTCTCCTCCCTACCCCCTTTCTTCTCTACCCAACTCTGAATTTCTGTGTGTTCCAGACAGTGGAGAACACTTAGGGAACTGATTACTGGCTGGATCTGTCTCTCTCCGTTTGATTCCCCCCTTTTATCCTCCTGGCCACCTCAATCTCCTTCCTCCCTCTTCTCTTCTCTGTATAACTCTGTGAACATCTCTGAGTGGTCCAGTTGTAGAGTGAACATAAGGAAGTGATTACTGGCTAGCTTGCTCTCTCTTCTACTGATTCCACCTCATCTCATTCGGGTCACCTCTAACTCCCTCCTCCTTCTTCTCTGTGTCATGTAACTCTGTGAACATCTCTGGGTGTCCCTCACTGTGGAGAAACTTTTCATCTTTAACCTAGATGTATTATCAACAGTGCTGTATAGAAGGAGAAGTCTTGAGACTACTGTAAAAATAGGACTGAAAACCAGAAGCAGGAGGATTAAGTCCAAATCCTGAGAACACCAGAGAACTCCTGACTCCAGGGAACATTAACTGAGAGGAGCTCATCAAACGTCTCCATACCTACACTGAAACAAAGCACCACCCAAGGGCCAACAAGTTCCAGAGCAAGACATACCATGCTAATTCTCCAGCAACACAGGAACACAGTCCTGAGCTCCAATATACAGGCTGCCCAAAGTTACTCCAAAACCACTGACATCTCATAACTCATTACTGGACACTTCACTTCACTCCAGAGAGAAGAAATCCAGCTCCACCCAGCAGAACAACGACAGAGCTTCCCTAATCAGGAAACCTTGACAAGGCACCTGTACAACCGCATCCACTGTGAGGAAACTCCATAATAAAGAGAACTCAACAAACTACCAGAATACAGAAAGGACACCCCAAATTAATCAATATAAACAAGATGAAGAGACAGAGGAATACCCAGCAGGTAAAGGAACAGGAGAAATGCCCACCAAACCAAACAAAAGAGGAAGAGATAGAGAATCTACCTGACAAAGAATTCAGAATAATGATAGTGAAAAGGATCCAAAATCTTGAAATCAAAATGGAATCACAGATAAATAGCCTGGAGACAAGGATTGAGAAGATGGAAGAACGGTTTAACGAGGACCTAGAAGAAATAAAAAAGAGTCAATATATTATGAATAATGCAATAAATGACATCAAAAACACTCTGGAGGCAACAAATAGAAAAATAACAGAGGCAGAAGATAGGATTAGTGAATTAGAAGATAGAATGGAAGAAATAAATGAATCAGAGAGGAAAAAAGAAAAACGAATTAAAAGAAATGAGGACAATCTCAGAGACCTCCAGGAGAGTGTTAAACACCCCAACATTCGAATCATTGGAGTGCCAGAAGAAGAAGACAAAAAGAAAGACCATGAGAAAATACTTGAGGAGATAATAGTTGAAAACTTCCCTAAAATGGGGAAGAAAATAATCACCCAAGTCCAAGAAACCCAGAGAGTCCCAAACAGGATAAACACAAGGCAAAACACCCAGAGACACATATTAATCGAACTAACAAAAATCAAACACAAAGAGCAAATATTAAAAGCAGCAAGGGAAAAACAACAAATAATACACAAGGGGATTCCCATAAGGATAACAGCTGATCTTTCAATAGAAACTGTTCAAGTCAGGAGGGAATGGGAAGACATAAATAAAGTGATGAAAGAAAATAACCTAAAGCCCAGATAACTGTACCCAGGAAGGATCTCATTCAAATATGAAGGAGAAATCAAAAGCTTTACAGACAAAGAAAAGCTAAGAAAATTCAGCACCACCAAACCAGCCCTTCAACAAATGCTAAAGGATCTTCTCTAGACAAGAAACAAAAAAAGGGTGTATAAACTCGAACCTAAAACAATAAAGTAAATGGCAATGGGATCACACTTATCAATAATTACCTTAAAAGAAAATGGGTTGAATGCCCAACCAAAAGACAAAGACTTGCTGAATGGATACAGAAACAAGACCCCTATATATGTTATTTACAAGAGATCCACCTCAAAACAGGGGACACATACAGACTGAAAGTGAAGGGCTGGAAAAAGATTTTCCATGCAAATAGAGGCCAAAAGAAAGCAGGAGTAGCAATACTCATATCAGTTAAAATAGACTTTAAAACAAAGGCTGTGAAAAGAGACAAAGAAGGCCACTACATAATGATCAAAGGATCAATCCATGAAGAAGATACAACAATTATAAATATATATGCACCCAACATAGGAGCACCACCATATGTAAGACAAATGCTAACAAGTATGAAAGGGGAAATTAACAATGACACAATAATAGTGGGAGACTTTAATAACCCGCTCACACCTATGGATAGATCAATTAAACAGCAAATTAACAAGGAAACACAAACTTTAAATGATACAATAGACCAGTTAGACCTAATTGATATCCACAGAACATTTCACTCCAAAACAATGATTTTCACCTTTATCTCAAGCGCACATGGAACCTTCTCCAGGATATAGCATATCCTGGGCCATAAATCTAGCCTTGGTAATTTCAAAAAAATTGAAATCATTCTAAGCTTCTTTTCTGACCACAATGCAGTAAGATTAGATCTCAATTACAGGATAAAAACTATTAAAAATTCCAACATATGGAGGCTGGACAACACGCTGTTGAATAATCAACAAATCACAGAAGAAATCAAAATATGTGTATAAATGAATGAAAATGAAAACACAACAACCCAAAGCCTGTGGGACACTGTAAAACCACTGCTAAGAGGAAAGTTCATAGCAATACAGGCATACCTCAAGAAACAAGAAAAAAATCAAATAAATAACCTAACTCTACACCTAAAGCAACTAGAAAAGGAAGAAATGAAGAACCCCAGGGTAAGTAGAAGGAAAGAAATCTTAAAACTTAGGACAGAAATCAATGCAAAAGAAACAAAAGAGACCATAGCAAAAATCAACAATGCCAAAAGTTGATTCTTTGAAAGGATAAATAATATTGACAAACCATTAGCCAGACTCATCAAGAAACAAAGGGAGAAAATCAAATAAACAAAATTAGAAATGAAAATGGAGAGATCACAACAGACAACACAGAAATACAAAGGATCATAAGAGACTACTATCAACAATTATATGTCAATAAAATGGACAATGTGGAAGAAATTGACAAATCCTTCGAAAAACATAACTTTCCAAAATTGAACCAGGAAGAAATAGAAAATCTTAACAGACCCAGCACAAGCATGGAAATTGAAACTGAAATCAGAAATCTTTCAGCAAACAAAAGCCCAGGTCCAGACGGCTTCACAGCCTAATTCTACCAAAAATTTAGAGAAGAGCTAAAACCTTATCCTACTCAAACTCTTCCAGAAAATTGCAGAGAAAGGTAAACTTCCAAACTCATTCTATGAGGCCACCATCACCCTAATACCAAAACCTGACAAAGGTGCCACAAAAAAAAAAAAAAAAAGAAGAAGAAGAAGAAAATCTGTCTAGTCAAGGATATGATTTTTCCTGTGGTCATGTATGGATGTGAGAGTTGGGCTGTGAAGAAGGCTGAGCACCGATGAATTGATGCTTTTGAACTGTGGTGTTGGAAAAGACTATTGAGAGTCCCTTGGACTGCAAGAAGATCCAACCAGTCCATTCTGAAGGAGATCAACCCTGGGATTTCTTTGGGAGAAATGATGCTAAAGCTGAAGCTCCAGTACTTTGGAGACCTCATGCGAAGAGTTGACTCATTGGACAAGACTCTGATGCTCGAGGTATTGGGGGCAGGAGGAGAAGGGGATGGCCGAGGATGAGACAGCTGGATGGCATCATGGACTCGATGGACGTGAGTCTGAGTGAACTCTGGGAGATGGTGATGGACAGGGAGGTCTGACGTGCTGCAATTCATGGGGTCACAAAGAGTCGGACACGACTGAGTGACTGAACTGAACTGAACTGAACAGGCCAATATCACTGATGAACATAGATGCAAAAATCCTTAACAAAATTCTAGCAATCAGAATCCAACAACACATTAAAAATATCATACATCATGACCAAGTGGGCTTTATCCCAGGGATGCACAGATTCTTCAATATCTGCAAATCAATCAATGTAATACACTTTAACAAATTGAAAAATAAAAGCCATATGATTATCTCAATAGATGCAGAGAAAGCCTTTGATAAAATTCAACATCCATTTATGATAAAAAAAAAAAACCTCCAGAAAGCAGGCATAGAAGGAACATACCTCAACATAATAAAAGCTATATATTACAAGCCCACAGCAAACATTATCCTCAATTGGGAAAAATTGAAAGCATTTCCCCTAAAGTCAGGAACAAGACAAGGGTGCCCACTTTCACCACTAGTATTCAACATAGCTCTGGAAGTTTTGGCCACAGCAATAAGAGCAGAAAAAGAAATAAAAGGAATCCAAATTGAAAAGGAGAAGTAAAGCTCTTACTGTTTGCAGATGACATGATCTTCTACCTAGAAAACCCTTAAAACTCCACCAGAAAATTACTAGAGCTAATCAATGAATATAGTAAAGTTGCAGGATATAAAGTCAACACAAAGAAACCCCTTGCATTCCTTTACACTAATATTGAGAAAATAGAAAAAGAAATAGAAAGGAAACAATTCCATTCACCATTGCAACGAAAAGAATAAAATATTTAGGAATATATCTACCTAAAGAAACTAAAGACCTATATATAGAAAACTATAAAACACTGGTGAAAAAAATCAAAGAGGACACTAATAGATGGAGAAATATACCATGTTCATGGATTGGCAGAGTCAATATAGTGAAAATGAGTATACTACCCAAAGCAATTTATAGATTCAATGCAATCCTTATCAAGCTACCAATGACATTTTTCACAGAACTAGAATAAATAATTTCACAATTTTTATGGAAGTACAAAAACCTTGAATAGCCAAAGGAATCTTGAGAAAGAAGAATGGAACTGGAGGAATCAATCTGCCTGACTTCAGGCTCTACTACAAAGCCACAGTCATCAAGACAGTGTGGTACTGGCACAAAGACAGAAATATAGATCAATGGAACAAAATAGAAAGCCCAGAGATAAGGCTATAGTTTTTCCAGTAGTCATGTATGGATCTGAGAGTTGGACTGTGAAGAAGGCTGAGCGCTGAAGAATTGATGCATTTGAACTGTGGTGTTGGAAAAGACTCTTGAGAGTCCCTTGGACTGCAAGAAGATCCAACCAGTCCATTCTGGAGGAGATCAACCCTGGGATTTCTTTGGAAGGAATGATGCTAAAGCTGAATCTCCAGTACTTTGGCCACCTCATGCGAAGAGTTGACTCATTGGAAAAGACTTTGATGCTGGGAGGGATTGGGGGCAGGAGAAGAAGGGGACGACCAAGGATGAGATGGCTGGATGGCATCACTGACTGGATGAACGTGAGTCTGAGTGAACTCTGGGAGTTGGTGATGGACAGGGAGGCTTTTTGTGCTGCAATTCATGGGGTCACAAAGAGTCGGACACGACTGAGCAAATGAACTGAACTGAACTGAACTGATGGACATCTTTGACAAAGGAATCAAGAATATACAATAGATTAAAGATAATATCTTTAACAAGTGGTGCTGGGAAAACTGGTTAACCACTTTTAAAAGAATGAAACTAGAACACTTTCTAACACCATACACAAAAATAAACTCAAAATGGATTAAAGATCTAAATGTACGATCAGAAACTATAAAATTCCTAGAGGAGAACATAGGCAAAACACTCTCCGAAGTACATCACAGCCAGATCCTCTATGACCCACCTCCCTGAATACTGGAAATAAAAGAAAAAATAACAAATGGGACCTAATGAAACTTAAAAGCTTCTGAACAACAAAGGAAACTATAAGCAAGGTGAAAAGAGAGCATTCTGAATGGGAGAAAATAATAGCAAATGAAGCAACTGACAAACAACTAATCTCAAAAATATACAAGCAACTCCTGCAGCTCAATTCCAGAAAAATAAATGACCCAATAAAAAATTGGACCAAAGAACTAAATAGACATTTCTCCAAAGAAGACATGCAGATGGCTAACAAACACATGAAAAGATGCTCAATGTCACTCATCAGAGAAATACAAATCAAAACCACAATCAAGTACCATTTCACTCCAGTCAGAATGGCTGTGATCCAAAAGTCTGCAAGCAATAAATGCTGGAGAGGGTGTGGAGAAAAGGGAACCCTCTTACACTGTTGGTGGGAATGCAAACTAGTAAAGCCACTATGGAGAACAGTGTGGAGATTCCTTAAAAAAACTGGAAAGAGAACTGCCTTATGACCCAGCAATCCCACTGCTTGACATACACTGAGGATACCAGAATTGAAAGAGCCTCATGTACCCCAATATTCATCGCAGCACTGTTTATAATAGCCAGGACATGGAAGCAACCTAGATGTCCATCAGTAGGCGAATGGATAAGAAAGCAGTGGTACATATACACAATGGAGTATTACTCAGCCATTAAAAAGAATGCATTTGAATCAATTCTAATGAGGTGGATGAAACTAGAGCCGATTATACAGAGTGAAGTAAGCCAGAAAGAAAAACACCAGTACAGTATACTAACACATATGTATGGAATTTAGGAAGATGGTAACAATAACCCTGTATGTGAGACACCAAAAGAGACACAGATGTATATAACAGTCTTCTGGACTCTGTGGGAGAGGGAGAGGGTGGGATGATTTGGGAGAATGGCATTGAAACATGTACAATATCATATAAGAAATGAATCGCCAGTCCTGGTTCAATGCATGATATAGGATGTTTGGGTCTGGTGCACTGAGACGACCCAGAGGGATGGTACGGGGAGGGAAGGGGTTTCAGGATGGGGAACACATGTATACTTGGGGTGGATTCATGTTGATGTATGGCAAAACCAATACAATATTGTAAAGTAATTAGCCTCCAGTTAAAATAAATAAATTTATATAAAAATAAAATTTACAAACACTGATGATGCCAAATGTTGATGATAATAATATAGATATATTCCTATTGGGATGCACAGTTTTTGGTTTTTGTTTTTAATTATTGTGGTATAATTGATCTACAATATTTTATTAATTTCAGTTGTACAGTAAAATGACTGTTATACAAATACATATATATATCCACTCTTTATTAAATTTTTCCCATATAGACTATTTTAGAGTAATGAGTAGAGTTCTTTGTGCTATACAGAAGAAATGTTTTTCTATTTTATATATAGTATTGCATACATGTCAACTCCAATATTTTAATTTTCCTTTCTCCCTTTTTTAGCCCCCAGTTATGTTTATTTTCTGCATCTGTAGTTCTATATTGGTTTCATAACTTAGTTCATTTATAACATTTACTTTTTAAAATTTTTATCAAAGAATTAACTTTAAATTTCTTTTTTGTATTGGAATATGTCTGATTAACATTTTTATAGTTTCAGGTGGGCAGCAAAGGGACACAGCCATGGATATACATATACCCATGTACCCATATACTCTAAACCCATCTCATCCAGGCTTCCAAATAACATTGAGCAGATTCCTCTATACTATACAGTAAGTTCTTGTTGGTTATCCATTGTAAATATAACAGTGTGTAGTTGTCTACCAGAAATTCCCGAACTACCCCTTCTCTCTAACCTTCCCCCTGGTAACCGTAAGTTCCTTTTGTAAGTCTCTTTCTCTTTTGGAGTAAGTTCACTTGTGTCATTTATTTTTACATTTCGTGTCTAAGGGTTAGTATAGCATTTTTGGGGTCTTCCTAGATGTTGCCTCAAGACTGACATTTTCCAGTCCTGTATCCAATGCTGAGTTTTCCAAATTTGCTGGCACACTGAGTGCAGCACTTTTACAGCATCATCTTTTAGGATTTGAAATAGCTCAACTGAAATTCCATCACCTCCACTAGCTGTGTTCTTTGTGATGCTTCCTAAGGCCCACTTGACTTCACATTTCAGGATGTCTGGCTATAGGTGAGTGATCACACCATCGCAATTATCTGGGTCCATAAGATCTTTTTTGTACAGTTCTTCTGTATATTCTTGTCACCTCTTCTTAATAGAGTCAGCTTCTATTAGGTCCATACCATTCCTGTCATTTACTGTGCACATCTTTGCATGAAATGTTCCATTGGTATCTATAATTTTGTTTTGCATTCTATTGTTTTCCTCTATTTCTTTGCACTGATCACTGAAGAAGGGCTTTCTGATCTCTCCTTGCTGTTCTTTGGAGCTCTGCATACAAAGGAGTATATCTTTCCTTTTCTCCTTTTCCCTTCACGTCTCTCCTTTTCACATCTATTCGTAAGGCCTCCTCAGACAGCCATTTTGCTTTTTTTGAATTTATTTTTTGCCACGATGGTCTTGGTCCCTGTCTCCTGTACAATGTCATGAACCTGCATCCCTAGTTCACCAGGCACTCTATCAGGTCTAGTCCCTTAAGTCTATTTCTCACTTACACTGTATAAATGTAAGGGATTTGAATTAGGTTATACCCTTATGGTCTAGTAGTTTTCCCTACTTTCTTCAATTTAAGTCAGAATTTGACAATAAGGACTTCATGATTTGAGCCACAGTCAGTTTCTGGTCTTGTTTTTGCTGACTGTATGGTGCTTCTCCACCTTTGGGTGCAAAGGATATCAATCTGATTTCGATGTTGACCATCTGGTAAAATCCATGTGTAGAGTCTTTTCTTTTGTTGTTGGAAGAGGGTGTTTGCTATGACCAGTGCATTCTCTTGGCAAATCTTTATTATCCTTTGCCCTGCTTCATTCTGTACTCCAAGGCCACATATGCCTATTCCTCCAGGTGTTTCTTGCCTTCCTACTTTTGCATTCCAATCCCCTAAAATGAAAGAACATCTTTTTAATGTGTTAGTTCTAGAAGGTCTTGTAGGTCTTCATAGAACCATTCAACTTCAGCTTCTTCAGCATTACTGGTCAGTATTGAGACTTGGATTACCATGATATTGAATGGTTTGCCTTGGAAATGAACAGAGATCACTTTGTCATTTTTGATATTGCGCCCAAGTACTGTATTTCAGACTCTTTTGCTTGCTATGATGGCTACTCCATTTCTTCTAAGGTATTCTTGCACACAATAGTAGATATAATGGTCATATGAGTTAAATTCATCATTCCAGTCCATTTTAGTTTGCTGATTCCTAAAATGTCAGCGTTCCAATTTGCCTTAATTCCAGGTTCCTATGCAATATTGCTCCTTACCACAACTGGTTGTTGTTTTTGCTTTGTCTTTGTCTCTTCATTCTTTCTGGAGTTATTTCTCCACTAACATATTGGGCACCTACCAACCTAGAGAGTTCATCTTTCAGTGTCCTATCTGTTTGCAGTTTCAGATTGTTCATGAGGTTCACAAGGCAAGAACACTGAAGTGGTTTGCCATTCCCAAAGAAAGACAATGCCAAAGAAGGATCAAATTACTGCACAACTGCTTTCATCTCACACTCTAGAAAAGTAATGCTCAAAATTATCAAAGCCAGGCTTCAACAACATGTGAACCATGAAATTTCAGATGTTCAAGCTAGTTTTAGAAAAGGTAGAGGAACAAGAGATCAAATTGCCAATATCTGTTGGATTATTGAAAAAGCATGAGAGTTCCAGAAAAACATCTTAATGACTATGACTTAATGACTATGCCAAAACCTTTGACTGTGTGGATCACCACAAATTGTGGACAATTTTGAAAGAGATGGTAATACCAGACCACCTGACCTGCCTCTTTGGAAATAATATGCAGGTCAACAAGCAACAGTTAGAATTGGACATGCAACAACAGATAGCTTCCAAATTGGGCAAGGAGTACGTCAAGGCTGTATATTGTCATCCTGCTTATTTAACTTCTATGCAGAGTACTTCATGAGAAATGCTGGGCTGGATGAAGCACAAGCTGAAATCAAGGTTGCCAGGAGAATTATCAATAACCTCAGATATGCAGATGACACCACCCTTATGGCAGAAAGCAAAGAGGAACTGAGGAGCCTCTGGATGAAAGTGAAAGAGGAGATCGAAACAGTTGGCTCAAAGCTCAACATTCAGAAAACGAAGATCATGGCATCTGGTCTCATCCCTTCATGGCAAATAGATGGGGAAACAGTCAGAGACGTTATTTTTTGGGTGCTCCAAAATCACTACAGATGGTGACTGCAGCCATGAAATTAAAAGATGTTTACTCATTAGAAGAAAAGTTATGACCAACCTAAGCAGCATATTAAAAAGCAGCCAAGACAGGTTCATCTGGTCAAACTATTGCTTTTCCAGTAGTCATGTATGGATGTGAGAGTTGGACTATAAAGGAAGATGGGCACCAAAGAATTGATGCTTTAGAACTGTGATGTTGGAGAAGACCCTTGAGAGTGCCTTGAACGCAAGGAGATTCAACCAGTCCATCCTAAATGAGATCAACCCTGAATATTCATTGGAAGGACTGAAGTTGAAGCTGAAACTCCAATAATTTGGCCACCTGATGCGAAGAACTGACTCATTTGAAAAGACCCTGATGCTGAGAAAGATAAGGTGGGAGGAGAAGGGGATGACAGAGGATGAGATGGTTGGATGGCATCACCAAGTTAATGGACATAAGTTTGAGTAAACTTCGGGAGTTAGTGATGGACAAGGAGGCCTGATGTGCTGCAGTCCATGGGGTCACAACAAGTCAGACAAGACTTAGCAACTGAATTGAACTGAACTGATGTGGTTCTAGTAGTAAATAACCTACTTGCTAATGAAGAAGATGTAAGAGACTCAGGTTTGATCCCTGGGTTGGGAGAATCACCCAGAGAAGGAAATGGCAACCCACTACAATATTCTTGCCTGGAGAATCCCATTGAGAGAGGAGCTTGGAAGGCTATAGTCCATGGGTTCACAAAGAGTCACACACGACTGAAGCGACTTAGCACACACATTCTGTTTTTCTCCTCTATATGACTTACCTCACTCAGTAGGAAAATTTGTAAGTTATCCTTATTGCTTCAAATGCTGCTATTTTGTTCTTTATTGTGGCTACATAATATTTCATTGTATTCATGTACAACATCATTTTATCTATTCCCTTTTTGACGAATATTTAGGTTGCTTCCATATTCTGCCTATTGTGAATTGTGCTGCAATGAATATTGCAGTACACATGTATTTTCAAATAATGATTTTCTCCAGATATATCCCTAGAATTGGGATTACTGGATCATATTTTTAGTTGTTTAAAGAATGTTCATACTGATCTCTATAGGGGCTGGACCAGTTTGCATTGCCAACAGATTATTCCCTGTTCTCCACACCCCTCCAGTGTTTATTGTCTGTAGATTTTTTCGATAATGGGTATACAGCTTTGTGCGAGGTGGAGCCTCCTGGTAGATGTGATTTCCATTTCTTTAACAATTAGTACACTGAGCATTGTGTTTGTTGTTTGTCTGAATGCTTTCTTTGGTAAATGTCTATTTAGATCTTCCCATTTTGTGGTTCAATTGTTTCCTTTTTGGATATTGAGTTACATGAGTTATTTGCATATTCTAGAAATTAACCCTTTATTAGTCACTCCATTTACATTTTCTCCCATCTTGATGGCTTTATTTTGGCTTTATGTATAATTTTCTTTGCTACACAAAAACTTCTATATTTGATTAAGTCTCATTTGTTTATATTTGTTTTTATTTTCATTACTCTAGGAAGGGGATTGATAAAGATATTGCTGCAGTTTATGTCAGAGAGTGTCCTCCATATATTTTCCACTAAAAGTTTTATATTATTTGGCCTTATATTTATGTTTTTAATCCATTTTGAATTCATTTTATGTATGATGTTGGGGTTTCATTCTTTTACATTCAGTTCTCCAAGCAGCACTTGTTAAAGAGATTGCTTTTTTCTCCATTATGTATTCTTGCCTCCTTTGTCATAGATTAGGTGACCACAAGTGCATGCAATAATTTCTGAACTTTCTATTTTGTTCCATTGAGGTATATTTCTGTTTCTGTGTTGCTATTGATTTCTTTGGAAATATAAAGTTTTAGGATAATTTTACAAAAACAATTTACATGTCTTAGTATTTAAACATATACCTAGTCTATGACACAGAAATTCCACTCTAAGGTGTTTACCCAAGAAAAGTTTAAATATACATCCATAAAATGACAGAACTATTATTGTAAATTCATTGATATGACTTCACAGTGAAACTGCCCGTCTCCACAATGAAAAATTGTCCATTTAACCAGAAAATGGATTAACTATTATGGACATAGTCGAATATGGATTACTACACTGCGACAAATCAATTTACCAAGTAAAACATGCATAACTAATGAATCTCGGCATATATTGAGGGAAAGAAACCAGATATGAAGGATATATTCTCCCATTCCATATAGATGGAATTTAAGAACAAGTAAAATTAAACTCTAGTGCTACAGACTAGAATCTTGATAATGTTTGGAGTGGGAGGAGCCTTGTTTAAATTGACACAAGGGAATTAGTCAGAGAGACTGTATTCTTTTATATCTTAATTGAAATGATGGTGTATACTATCATGTAAGAATTGAATCGCCAGTCCATGTCTGACGCAGGATGCAGCATGCTTGGGGCTGGTGCATGGGGATGACCCAGAGAGATGTTGTGGGGAGGGAGGTGGGAGGGGGGGTCATGTTTGGGAACGCATGTAAGAATTAAAGATTTTAAAATTAAAAAAATAAATTAATTAAAAAAAACGACATTCAGACAGGCACAGCATCACATAAATTAAAGTTTACTGAATAATTAATCATATTCGAGTTAAATGGCATTTTAATCTAAAAAAATAAAAATAAAATGGTATAAACAATGAGTTTTATGACTCATCAAGACTGTGTTTAAATTGTGTGCCAATAAAAGTATTTTTTTTCCTGTACCTATGCAACTCTTTTCTTTATTTAGCAATTTATAAGTGCAGAGTTTCAGAAATAACATCTTATTGCTTTCTATCTCTTGATTTACAAGGTTTAAGGAAATATAGAAATGTATCATTCTTGGATTTGCTTGGCTTTTCTAATGTTTTACATACTAATTTTCTTTTATTACGTAGGTCCAATTATTAGTCTGTCTTTTTGTCTGTGGCACAATAGTTTGAAGTTTTTCATTTTGTGCCATATATGGATATCATTCTATGTGAATTACCTCCACTATTCTGAAGGATTTCCATTATATTAGTAACTTGCTGTATTGTCTAATAGATCCTATCTAATCCTTAATATTAAGCTTTTTTTTTTTTAAGGAAAAGTCATTAACACCTTCTACTGATTGCCCAGATTTGATCAGTTTCTGAGGTGTTCCTGACTCAAGTATAAAATAAAACATCCAGCCTGAGCTCCATTATTTGTTGATGTCTGAAAATAGTCTTTTAGTCATTGGTCTCATAGTCAGTGTGCCTAGAAAAAGCCCAGTAGCATTGTAATTTGCGTTTCTCTTTTACATGACATATTTTTGCCTCCTAATCACACTATGTACAGTTACTTTTTACCATGTCCTATGTGGTATTTCTTGAAAATCAAAAAATGACTTACTTTTTACAAATTGTTAGCAGGGCACAGACATCTTTACTTTAGTAAAGAAATATGTGTTGAATGCCCACTCTGTCCATTATGATTCCAGCAAAAGAGAAACAAAAAGAGTTTACCTTAAAAGAACAGTTTTCTCCTGACCCTTGCTACCTTGACTTTGTCTACCTTGAGAACTCTGTCTAACATTTCAGCTCCCTTCCTTTTCCCCCAGTGTGTGTGTTCATGTGTGTGTGTGTGTGTGTGTGAAGTAATTGACATACATCATATAAGTTTAAGGTGTACAGCATGATGGTTTGATTTACCTATATTGTGAAATAATTATCATAATAGATTTCGTTTACATCCATCATCTTATACAGTTAAAAATAAGACAACATTCTCCTTGTGATGAGAATTCAGCCTCTCCTCTCTTATCCCATCCCTTTATTTTAATCTTTCATAATAATAAACTAATACTTTGACCTTCATGGTGAGCATACGTGCTTAACTTTGGTTGTCCAACTCATCCTTCCCAGGATCCAAAACAAACAAATCTGTCAAGATGTTCAGTCTCTGGCAGCAAAACCATTTCTAGCTATCTTCTATTTACCCCAGCATTCTTCATCTCTCTCCTTTCACAGAAAAGCTTAGCTAAATATTATATATTCCTTTTCTTATCTAATCAAAAGCAGCTTCCTGAGATTTTATTTATTACATTATACAAATTTTAATTTATAATATTGCAGCTTTTAATACTCTTCTATATATAAAAATGCTTTCCCTTGCTGGTTTATGAACCATACATATATATGTATTTTTCCCCCCATCTTGTTCACTAGAATACTGTGTAGGCAGAAAATGGGGACTAAGTAAATATTAAATAAATTAAACAAAATTTAGTGCCATTGCACAATATTTATTCGAAGAAACAAGAGACTATTTTCTATTTTCAGTTTCTTAAAATGCTAAATGGAAATAATTAAAAAAAAAACTGCTCAGTTCAGTTCAGTCCCTCAGTCATGCTAGATTCTTTATGACCCTATGGACAGAAGCATGCCAGGCTTCCCTCTCCATCACCAACTGCCAGAGCATACTCAAACTCACTCATGTCCTTAGAGTCAGTGATGTCATCCAACCACCTCATCCTCTGTCATCCCCTTCTCCTCCTGCCTTCAGTCTTTCCCAGTATCAGGGTCTTTTCCAATGAGTAAGTCTATCACATCAGGTAGCCAGAGTATTGGAGTTTCAATTTCAGCATCAGTGCTTCCAATGAATATTCAGGGTTGATTTCCTTTAGGATGGACTGGTTGGATCTCCTTGCTATCCAAAGAATTCTCAAGGGTCTTCTCCAACACCACATTTCAGAACCATCAGTTCTTTGGCGCTCAGCTTTCTTTATATAAAGTCCAACTCTCACACCTATACATGACCACTGGAAAAACCATAGCTTTGACTCGATGGACCTTTGTTAGCAAAGTAATGTCTCTACTTTTTAATATGCTGTCTAGGTTGGTCATAGCTTTTCTTCCAAGGAACAAGTGTCTTTTAATTTAATAGCTTCAGTCACCATCTGTATTGATTTTGGACCCCCCAAAAAATAAAGTCTTTCACTGTTTCCCTTGTTTCCCCATCAATTTGCCTTGAAGTGATGGGGCCAGAGGCCATGATCTTAAATTTCTAAATATTGGGTTTCAGACCTACAGTTTTACTCTCCTCTTTCACTTTCATCAGGAGGCTCTTTAGTTCTTCACTTTCTGCCATTAGGGTCGTGTCATTTACATATCTAAGGTTATTGATATTTTTCCCAGCACACTTGACTTCAGCTTGTGTTTCATCCAGTCTGGCATTTTGCAAGATGTAATCTGCACATAAGTCAAATAAGCAGGGTGACAATATACAGCTTTGACGTACCCCTTTCCCAATTTGGAAACAGTCTGCTGCTCCATGTTTAGTTCTAATTGCTACTTCCTGACCTGCATACAGGTTTCTCAGAAAGCAGGTCAAAAATAACTGTACCTAGAGGGATTCCTGTTCCATTATATGCAGGAAATAAAACTTGGAAAAGTGAGCTTGAAGTTATTTTCCTGGCCACATTTGAAGAGAATATAAATTCAGGTGTTAACCTGATGTTGATAAAAGGTAATTACAAATAAGAAAACATAAAAATAACAATACCACCTAAATATTCCTTTAGACTACACAGATATAGGAATAAAATAAAATAAAATTCCAAGCATCGTAGAATTTCACTCAATAAAGTCCTGAGGCAACATCAAAAGTTTGATAAATGTAGAAACCTGTTGAATTTCTAATTGTCAAGTTATAACTAAACAGCCTAGATCTAGCACAACTTTTCCTGTCTGACCATGTGAGGCTCTGCGCAAGGTGAGGGCAGGTGAGGTCTTTTGATGCAAGGGATGATAGGCA
Source organism: Ovis canadensis (assembly GCF_042477335.2). Classification (NCBI taxonomy): domain Eukaryota; kingdom Metazoa; phylum Chordata; class Mammalia; order Artiodactyla; family Bovidae; genus Ovis; species Ovis canadensis. The sequence continues at coordinate 11,259,809 of NC_091255.1, forward strand.
GAGGTCTTCAGATGTGGACAAAGGAAGAATATGATGTTGAAAATAAATAACTTTGAATAAAAGAATTCTAGTGATTAATCATCGCAAATACACTTTCACCTTCCTCTTTTCTATAATCTGTGGCTTTTTAAGCATATTCAAATTAATCCTTGCAGCATTCCATCCAAGACTGGCTTGGGTCCTAAAATGATGTTCTGTTTTAATACCAACACTTCATTACTCAGCATCAAGAAACACTAACAGAAAATAACCTAATATATCACCTCTTTTCTACTTCCCTGGTGGTGAAATGTATCTGTTAACTTGCAAATCAATTGTAAAATTTCAGGTGATAAAAAGAAACATAAGAAAGAAATTAGTACAAAGGGAAACACAATTATAACAATAAAAATTTCAGATTACATTTAGCTCATTATCACTATTAATATTACAATACTACAAACAATTACTAAAGAGGTGATTTAATGGGTAGTATATACACTGTAACTATTTATAAATTTATACTATGTATAAATATGTATATTTATATTTTAAACATTTGTAAATTTCTGGTTTGTGCAACATGCATGTCCATTGCATTTCATAGATAATGACATTGAAGTTCAGAGTCTAAGTCACAAATCCAAAATTCCATACCCTACAAAAGTACAAGTTGAGATTTAAGCAGAGGTCCAAAGTTTATATTCAAAGAATGTGAAAATTTATCTGCCCATACGTTTCCATCAGTTGTGTAATAGATACATTGTATCTGGACAATAAAAATATTGGTTTAACAATGTTAATATCATTACTGCACCAATGATCCAGATGAAAAGTAAGGCTTTATTCTAAACACTGATATGCACTCCCATTTGAACAAGTAGCTTTTTCAGTAACTTAGAATGTCTAGGGATTGCACCTTTGAGGTGAATTCCTTATTGCATATTGATCTGGACATGAGTGAAGTGAAGTGAAATTTGCTTAGTGGTGTCCAACTCTTTGTGACCCCATGGCCTATACAGTTCACAGAATTCTCTAGGCCAGAATACTGGAGTGGGTAGCCCTTCCCTTCTCCAGGGGATCTTTTCAACCCAGAGACTGAACTCAGGTCTCCCGCATTGCAGATGAATTTTTACTAGCTGAGCCACAAGGGAAGACCAAACTAGGCATAAGTAAACAAAATTTGTACCTAGGTAAAGAACTTTATTTATTTATTTTTTTTTCAAAAGCAGTATTTATCTAGAGTAATCCCCCACTGGTAGAGTATTAAGTTTTTGGAAAACATTATAAAGAGGTTAATGATGTTAGTCATTCTGCATCATAAAGTTCTTATGATCTGTTCAGCAAATAGTAATATTTAATGAGTTCAGTTTCCTCAAAGATAAAAGTATGTTAAGGTATGCAAGATGATTAACTATGCATTGTGCAGCACTAATCATAATGGCTTAATTGGATGTTAATGTGGATTTTATGTTCATTAGAATTTAATAGTAACTGAAAACTTAAGTGTTCAGTTAGTCAGCATTTTCCAACATCATAGTCCTGGTGAGGCGATATTCCCTTCAAATCCAGAACTTGGTGAGAAAGTTGGTGTCAGTGTAAATTATATCAAAAAGAGAATATTCCCATTTCTCAAGTGTACATTTATGCCAAGTGATAGCAGGTGGTGAAGTCAGACAGGGCATGAGTAACACATTCTCTATTTATGACCAGTCCTATTTATGACCAGAAGGTTTCAGCTGCCATCTGGCATAATTTTTTGAGGGTGTTGAAAGGTCACTGTGACCAAAATGCTGATTTAATGTTATTTTGTGATTTGGAGTCAGGTAACATTTATTGGGCTATAACCATATGTCAGGTGCTCTTTCAGGGGCTTTCACATAAGCTATCTTAAAAATTAAAAAAAAAAAAAAAAAAAAACCTAACACAAATCCTACTTTTACGTCTGCTTACTAGATCAACAACTAAGACTTTTAGAATGTAAGAATTTGCTAAACCTAGTACCTAGACAATGTGTAGGCAACCTATGATTTAGATACAACTCCTCTAATTCCAAGCATAGTATCAGTATTTCTCACTGACATTCTCACTATTCAGAGGTCTTCTAGAAACAACTGCATTTTAACTAGTTTCTCTGACACTGATACCTAAAAAGGGGAACAGCTTGAAGTTGGGTTATTCTACTCAAAAACATGCTTGTAGGACTCATCCCTGTTCTATCAGTAGCTTGTTCATTTGAAGTTCAGTATACTATACCCGAGTCATGACACTCTTGTCTGTCTCTTGTGGTGGCTGCTCCCCTTTTGGGGCTTCCCTTGTGGCTCAGTGGTAAAGTATCTGCCTACAATGCAGGAGACCTTGGCTTGATACCTGAGTTGGGAAGATCCCCTGGAGAAGAGAAAGGCTACTCACTCCAATATTCTGGCCTAAAGAATTCCATGGACTGTATAGTTCATGGGGTCGCAAAGAGTCAGACATGACTGAGCGGCTTTCACTTCACTTCAAGGGCACTAGTAGTAAAAAATCTTCCTGCCAATGAGGAGATGAAAGAGATGCAAGAGATGTGAGCTCAGTCCCTAGATGGGGAACATCCCCTGGAGTAGGAAATGCCAATCCATTCTAGAATTCTTGCCTAGAAATTTCATGGACAGAGGAGACTGGCAGGCTACAGTCCGTGGGTTCACAAAGATTCAGACATGACTGAGCATGTACACATGATACTATATTACCAAATTATGTATCTATTATCTCTAAATGATATGATTAGATCGGATACATTTTCATCCAAAATTTCAGCAGAGCAGATTTCGTTTTAAGAAAATGAAAAGATATTTATAAAATTTATTTGAAATCCCAAATGACTAAAAATGTCCAAAGCAAATTTGAAATAGAATAACATTAGAGGAGCATCACCCAGCATTAGGATAGCATCACCAACTCAATGGACATGAATTTGAGCAAACAGTGCGATATTTTATTTTGGGGGTCTCCAAAATCACTGCAGATTGTCACTTCAGCCATAAAATTAAAAGACACTTGCCCCTTGGAAGAAAAGCTATGACCAATGTAGACAGCATATTCAAAAGCAGATACATTACTTTACCAGCAAAGGTCCATCTAGTCTAAGTATACAGTAGTCATGTATGGATGTGAAAGTTGGACTATAAAGAAAGCTGAGTGCTAAAGAAATTGTGCTCTTGAACTGTGGTGTTGGAGAAGACTCTTGAGAGTCCCTTGGATTGCAAGGTGATCCAACCAGTCAATCTTAAAGGAAATCAGTCATGAATATTCATTGAAAGTACTGATGCTGAAGCTGAACCTCCAATAACAAAGCCACCTGATGTGATGTACTGACAAGCTGGAAAAGATCTTGATGCTGGGAAAGATTGAAGGCAGGAGAAGGGGCCAAAAGAGGGTGAAATAGTTAGATGGATGGCATGACCAGTGCAATGGGAATGAGTATGAGTAGGCCTGAAAGTTGGTGACGGACAGTCTATGGGGCCCCAAAGAGTTGGACGTGACATAGTGACTGAACAACAACAACAAAAGCAAATGAAATGCAAAAACATTAAGAATGGTAAAAATAATTTTGAAATAGAATAATATTAGAGGAGAAACTACTTGATTTTAAGATTATGACACAAAAGTTACAGCAAAAAAGGTAATTAGTGAAAGTGGAGATTTTCAATGTAACAGAACTGGGAATTGAGAAATAGTTTCACTTGTACGTGAACAATTTGTTTTCAGCAAAAGAGCCAATGAAATTCAATGAAATAATGAATACTTTCTCCACAAATGGATAGCAATAAATGGAAGCTCATGATTTTAACTCTTGTAATGGATGTGTAATATAATTTCACTGGGATTGTAATGTGGATTTATGTGATGACTAACACTGATCATCTTTTCAGATACTTTTTGCTCTTTGTATATATTCCTTTGCGCAATTTCTGTTTAATTCTTCTGCCTACTTTTATATTATGCAGTGTATGTTCAGTCATGTCCAACTTTTTGTCTTTCCCAAACAACAATGCTTTAGTGGGTTTCCATTTCCTTTTCCAGAGGATCTTCATGACCAGGGATTGAACATGCATCTTTTGCATCTCCTGCATTAGCAGGTGAATTTTTACCACTGTTTCACCTGCCATCTTGTAATTTTACCTAGTGTATATCTGTACATATGCAACTAAATACTCGTAGACCAGAACATATTTATCACTCAGAGATGCTGGCAATAAACCTCTGATAGTTGTAGGGGAGAGAGGTTGTTAAATTTTCTAAAGATAGGGCCAACATGCCTTATTTTTCATACAAATATACATATGGGAATAAATGTATGCCTGAATATATATGTATTAAAAAAGTCCTAATAATTTTATGAAATAGCAAGTGACTTTTTAATTATTGTTTTTTACTATTAAATGAAAGTCAAATTATCTTGTCTGAAACTATGTATTTGTGCTTATACCTATAAACGACACATATAATTCTACCTCTAAAACAATGTGTGTGTGTGTGTGTGTGTGTGTGTTCAGTCACCCAGTTGTGTCCAGTTCTTTATGATTCAATGGACTGCTACACACCAGGCATCCCTGTCCTTCACCATTTCCCGGAGTTTGTCAACTCCTCGTCCATTGCATCAGTGATGCCATGCAGCCATCTTGTCGTCTGATGCCCTCTTCTCCTGCCCTCAGTCTTTCCCAGCATCAGGGTCTTTTCCAGTGAGTAGGCTGTTCGAGTCAGATGACCAAAATACTGGAGCTTCGTCTTCAGCATCATCCTTCCAGTGAATATTCAGAGTTGATGTCCCTTAAGATTGACTAATTTCATCTCCTTACTGTCTAAGGGACTTTTAGGTGTTTTCTCCAGCACCATAGTTCAAAGCTATCAATTTTTTGGTGCTCTGTCTTCATTAAAGTCCAGCTCTCAAAACTGTATGTGACCACTGGGAAAACCGCAGCCTTGACAATATGGACGTTTATTGGCAGAGTAATGCCTCTCCTTTTCAACACATTGTCCAGGTTTGTCATAGCTTTCCTGCCTAGAATCAATCATCTTCTGATTTCATGGCTAAAGTTACCATCTTCACTGATTTTGGAGCCCATGAAGAGGAACTCTCTCACTACTTTCACCTCTTTCCCTTCTATTTGCCATGAAATGATGGGGCTGGATGGCATGATCTTAGTTTTTTAATTTATATTTATTTATTTATTTATTTATTTATTTTAATATTTAGATTTAAGTTGGCTCCTCCACTCTCCTTTTCCCTCATCAAGAAGCTCCTTAGTTCCCCTTCACTTTCTGGCATTAGAGTGGTATCATCTGCAAATCTGAGGTTGCTGATGTTTCTCCAACTAAAGTTTATTCCAACTTGTTACTCATCTTCCCCAGCATTTATCATGATGTGCTCAGCATATAGTTCAAACAAGCAGACCGACAGTAGACAATCCTTTCATACTCCTTTCTCAATCCTGATTGTTCCATATAGGGTTCTAATTGTTGCTTCTTGACCCGCATACATATTTCTCAGGAGACAGGTAAGATGGTCTGGTATTCCTACCTCTTGAAGAATTTTCCACAGTTTGTTATGATCCACACAGTCAAAGGCTTTGTGTAGTCAATGAAATAGAGGGAGCTGTTTTTGAAATTCCCTTGCTTTCTCTATGATGCAGCAAATGTTGGCAATTTGATCTCTGGTTCCTTTGCTTTTTCTAAACCCAACTTGGACACCTAGAAGTTCTTGGCTGGCATAATGGTGAAGCTTAGCATGCAAAATATTAAGAATGACATTCCCAGCATGGGAGATGAGTACAATTGTCCAATACTATGAACATTCTTTAGTACTGTCCTTCTTGGAAATTGGAATGAGAATTGACCTTTTCCTGTCCTATGGCCACTGCTGAGTCTCCAGATTTGCTGACATAATGACTGCAACACGTTGTGGCATCATCCTTTAGAGTTTTGAATAGTTCTGCTGAAATTCCATCACATTCGCTAGCTTTATAAGCAGCAGTGCTTCCTGAGGTCCACTTAACTTCACACTCCAGAATGTCTGGCTCTAGGTGACTGACCACACCATCATACTAATCCAGTTCTTTACGAACTTTTTTTTTTTTTTTCCCTCCTTGGTACAGTTCTATGTATTTTTTTTTTCCATTTCTTCTAGATCTCTTCAACATATACTATGTCTCTATTATTTCTGTTCTTTATTGTGTCCATCTTTGGGTTAAATGTTCCCTTGATATTTCCAATTATTTTTTTTTTCTTTTTTATTAACTTTTCTTTTTTTTTTTTTTTTAAGGATAACTGAAGGATAATTGTTTTACAGAATTTTGCTGTTTTCAGTCAAACCTCAATCTGAATCAGCCTTAGGTATACATATGTCTCCTCTCCTTTGAACTTTGCTCCCATCTCCCTCTCTATTCCACACCTCTAGGTTGATATAGAGCCCCTGTTTGAGTTTCTTAGCCATATAGCAAATTCCTGTTGGCTATCTGTTTACATATTGTAATCTAATTTCTGTATTACTCTTTTCATATATCTCACCCTCTCCTCCCCTCTCTCCATGACCATAAGTCTATTATCTATGTCTGTTTCTCCATTGCTGCCCTGTAAGTACATTTTTCAGTCAGTACTATTTTTCTAGATTCCATATATATGCATGAGAACACAATATTTCTCTTTCTCTTTTTGACTTACTTCACTCTGTATAATAGGTTCTACGTTCATCCATCTCATTAGAACTCACTCAAAGGTGTCCCTTTTTAATGGCTGAGTAATGTTCCATTGTGTATATGTACCACAGCTTTTTTATCTATTCATCTGTTGAGGGACAACTAGGTTGCTTCCATGTTCTAGCTATTGTAAATAATGCTGCAGTGAAAAATGGCATACATGCTGTGTTTTTTTTTTTTTTCAATTTTTTTTTTTTTTCAGGATAAATGCCTAGGAGTAGGATTGCTGGGTCAGTTCAATTCAGTTCAGTCGCTCAGTTGTGTCCAACTCTTTGCGACATGAATCATAGCACGCCAGGCCTCCTGTCCATCACCAACTCCCGGAGTTCACTCACACTCACGTCCATCCAGTTGGTAATGCCATCCAGTCATCTTATCCTCTGTCATTCCCTTCTCCTCCTGCCCCCAATCCCTCCCAGCATCAGAGTCTTTTCCAATGACTCAACTCTTCACATGAGGTGGCCAAAGTATTGGAGTTTCAGCTTCAGCATCAGTCCTTTGAAAGAACACCCAGGACAGATCTCCTTTAGAATGGACTGGTTGAATCTTCTTGCAGTTCACGGGACTCTCAAGAGTCTTCTAAAACACCACAGTTCAAAAGCATCAATTCTTTGGTACTCAGCTTTCTTCACAGTCCAACTCTCATATCTATACATGACCACTGGGAAAACCATAGCCTTGACTAGATGGTCTTTTGTTGGCAAAGTAATGTCTCTGCTTTTTAATATGCTATCTAGGTTGGTCATAACTTTCCTTCCAAGGAGTAAGCGTCTTTTAACTTCATGGCTGCAAACACCATCTGCAGTGATTTTGGACACCCAAGTCTGACACTGTTTCCACTGTTTCCCCATCTATTTCCCATGAAGTGATGGGACCACATGCCATGATCTTCGTTTTCTGAATGTTGAGCTTTAAGCCAACTTTTTCACTCTCCTCTTTCACTTTCAGCAAGATCTTCACTTTCTGCCATATGGGTGGTGTCATGTGCATATCTGAGGTTATTGATATTTCTCCCGGCAATCTTGATTCCAGCTTGTGTTTATTCCACCCCACTGTTTTTCATGATGTAATCTGCATAGAAATTAAATGAGCAGGGTGACAATATACAGCCTTGATGTACTCCTTTTCCTATTTGGAACCAGTCTGTTGTTCCATGTTCAGTTCTAACTGTTGCTTCCTGACCTGCAAATAGGTTTCTCAAGAGGCATGTCAGGTGGTCTGGTATTCCCATCACTCTCAGAATATTCCACAGTTTGCTGTGATCCTCACAGTCAAAGGCTTTGGTAAGGCAATAAAGAAGAAATAGATGTTTTTCTGGAACTCTCTTGCTTTTTCAATGATCCAGCAGATGCTGGCAATTTGATCTCTGGTTTCTCTGCCTTTTCTAAAACCAGCTGGAATATCTGGAAGTTCATGGTTTACATATTACTGAAGCCTGACTTGGAGAATCTTGAGCATCACTTTACTACCGTGTGAGATGAGCACAATTGTGTGGTAGTTTGAGCATTCTTTGGCATTGCCTTTCTTGGGGACTGTAATGAAAACTGACCTTTTCCTGTCCTGTGGCCACTGCTGACTTTTCCAAATTTGCTGGCATATTGACCCAGCACTTTGACAGCATCATCTTCCAGGATTTGAAATACCTCAACTGGAATTCCATCACCTCCACTAGCTTTGTTTGTAGTGATGCTTTATAAGGCCCACTTGACTTCACATTCCAGGATGGCTGGCTCTAGGTGAGTGATCACACCATCCTAATTATCTTGGTCTTGATCTTTTTTATACAGTTCTTCTGTGTATTCTTCTTCATATCTTTGCTTATATGGTGGTTTTATTCTTAGTTTTTTAAAGAAATCTTTATACCTTCTTCCATTGTGACTGTATCAATTCACATTCCCAAACCCTCTCTAGCATGTATTATTTGTAGACATTTTGATGATGCCCATTCTGACTGGTGTGAGGTGATTTCATTGTAGTTTTTATTTGTGTTTCTTTAATCATGAGCAATGTTGAGCATCTTTTCAAGTGTTTGTTAGCCATCTGTATGTCTTCTTTGGAGAAATGTCTGTTTAGGTATTTTTCCCACTTTTTGATTGGGTTGTTTGTTTTTCTGGTATTGAGTTGCATGAGCTCCTTGTATGTTTTAAAAGTTAATCCTTTGTCAGTTGTTTTATTTGCTATTATTTTCTCCAATTCTGAGGGTTTTCTGTTCACCTTGCTTATAGTTTCCCTCGCTGTGCAAAAGCTTTACATTTAAATAGGTCACACTCGTTTACTTTTGTTTTTATTTCCAGTATTCTAGGTGGTGGTTATATAGGATTTTGCCTTGATTTGTGTCATCAAATGTTCTGCCTATGTTTTCCTCTAAGAGTTTTATAGTTTCTGGTGTTACATTTAGGTCTTTAATCCATTTTAACTTTATGTTTGTGTATGGTGTTAATGAGTGTTCTAATTTCATTTTTTTTACATGCATCTGTTCAGTTTTCCAAGCACAATTTATTGAAGAGGCTGTCTTTGCCCCATCATATATTCTTGCTTCCTTCGTCATATATAAGGTACCCATAGGCGTATGGATTTATTTGGGGGCTTTCTGTCTTGTTCCACTGGCCTATATTTTTGTTTTTCTGTCAATACCATACTCTCTTGATGACTGAAGCTTTGCAGTACAATGTGAAGTCAAGAAGGTAGATTCCTCCAGCTCCATTCTTCTTTCTCAAGACTGCTTTGGCTCTTTGGAGTCTTTGGTGTTTCAATATGAATTTTATTTTATTTTCCTAGTTCTGTGAAAAATTTCATTAGTAATTTGATAGGGATCACATTGAATCTGAGAATTCATTGGTAATACAGTAATTTTCACAATATTGATTCTTCCTACTCAGTGACATGGAATATCTCTCTATCTGTTTGTGTCATCTCTGATTTCTTTCATCAGTGTCTTATAATTTTCTGTGTACAATTCTTTTGTCTCCTTAGGTAAGTTTATTCCTAGATTTCGTTTTTGTTGTTGCAATGGTGAATGGGGTTGATTCCTTAATCTCTCTCTCTAATTTTTCTTTGTTAGTGTATAGAAATTCTAGTGATTTCTATATATTGATTTTTGTATTCTTCAACTTTATTATATTTACTGATTAGTTCTAGTAATTTTCTGATACTATCTTTAGGGTTTCTATGTACAGTATCATGTCATCTGCAAACAGTGAAAGCTTTACTTCTTCTTTTCCAATCTGGATTTTTTATTTCTTTTACTTCTCTGATTGCTATAGCTAGGACTTCCAGAACTATGTTGAATAATAGTGGGGAAAGTAGGCACCCTTGCCTTGTTCCTGATCTTAGGGGGATTGCTATCACTTTTCTACCACTGAGAATAATGTTTGTTGTAAGCTTATCATATATGGTCTTCACTATGTTTCAGAGAAGGCAATGGCACCTCACTCCAGTACTCTAGCCTGGAAAATCCCATGGACGGAGGAGCCTGGTAAGCTGCAGTCCATGGGGTCGCTAAGAGTCGGACAAGACTGAGTGACTTCACTTTCACTTTTCACTTTCATGCATTGGAGAAAGCAATGGCAACCCACTCCAGTGTTCTTGCCTGGAGAATCCCAGGGACAGGGGAGCCTGGTGAGCTGCCGTCTCTGGGGATGCACAGAGTCGGACATGACTGAAGCGACTTAGCAGCAGCAGCAGCATGTTGTGGTAGGTTCCTTCTATGCCCAATTTTTGAAGAGTTTTAATCATAAATGCATGCTGAATTTTCTCAAAGTCTTTTCTGCATCTATTGATATTATGATATGGTTTTTATTTTTCAATTTGTTAATATGGTGAATCACATTGTTTGATTTATGTATAATGATGATATATACACCCAACTTGATTATGATGTATGAACTTTTTGATGTGTTGCTGAATTCTTTTTGCTAAAATTGTTTGCAAATTTTGCATCCATGTTCCTCTGTGATACTGGCCTGTAATTTTCTTTTTTGTGTGTTGTCTTTGTGAGTTTTTTGCTATCACGGTGACCATGGCCTCATAGGATGAGTTCGGAAGTGTTCCTTCCTCTGCAAATTTTTGAAAGAGTTTTAGAAGGATAGACATTAGCTCTTCTCTAAATGTTTGATAAAATTATCCTGAGGCCATCTGGTCCTGGGCTTTTGATTTTGGGGAGATTTTTTTTTTATCACAGCTTCAATTACAGTGCTTTTAATTGTGTTGTTCATCATTTCTATTTCTTCCTGGTTCAGTCTTGGAAGATTTAACTTTTATAAGAACCTGTCTATGTCCTTCAGATTGTCTATTTTATTGCCATATAGTTGTTCATAATAGCCTTTTTTTTCTTAATACTTTGTATTTCTGAATTTTCTGCTGTAAACTCTCCTTTTTCATTTCTAATTTTGTTGATTTGATTCTTCTCTCTTTTTTTCTTGAAGAGCCTGGTGAAATTTTGTCGATTTTGTTTACCTTCTCAAAAAAACAGCTTTTAGTTTTATTACTCTTTACTATTATTCCTTTCATTTCTTTTTCATTTATTTTTGCTCAAATTTTTATGATTTCTTTCCTTCTGCTAATTTATACTTTTTTGTAGTTGTTGTTTTTCTTCTTTTTCCAGTTACTTAGGTGCAAAGTTAGGTTGTCTATTTGATATTTTTCTTTTTGCCAAAAGTAGGATTGTACTACTGTTAACCTCCCTCTTGGAAATATTTTTGCTGCATCCCATAGGTTTTGAGTTGTCCTGTTTTCATTGTCATTTGTTTCTAGAATTTTTTTTTTTAATTCCACTTTTGACTTCTCTAGTAACCTGTTGGTTATTTAGAAACATGTTGTTTAATCTCCATGTATTTGTGTTTCTTACAGTTTTCTTCTTGTAATTGATATCTAATCTCCTAGTGTTGTGGGCAGAAAAGATGCTCGATACAATTTCAGTTTTCTTAAGTTTACTGAAGTTTGATTTGTGACCCAAGATATGGTCTATCCTGGAGAATGTTCCATGTGCACTTAAGAAGAAGGTGTTCTCTTCTGCATTTGGATGGAATGTCCTGAAGATATCAATAAGATCATCTCTCTAGTATCATTTAAGACTTGTTTTTCCTTATGAATTTTCTCTTTTGATGATCTGTCCATTGGTGTGAGTGGAGTGTTAAAGTCTCCTATTAATATTATGTTACTGTCAGTTTCTCCTTCTATGTCTGATAGTGTTTCTCTTATATTTTGAGGTGCTCCTATGTTGGGTGCACAGATATTTACAATTGTCATGTCTTCCTCTTGGATTGATCCCTTGATCATTATGTAGCATCCTTTCTTATCCCCTGTAATCTTCTTTATCTTAAGGTCTATTTTGTCTGATATGGATTGCTACTCCAGCTTTCTTTTGCTTCCCATTTGCATGGAATATATATTTTCCAACCTCTCACTTTCAGCCCATATGTTTCTTTAGGCCAGAAGTGGGTTTTTTGTAGACTGCATATATATGGGTCTTGTTTCTGTATTCATTCAGCCAGTCTATGTCTTCTAGTTAGAACTTTTAATCCATTTAAATTTAAAGTAATTATTGATATATATGTTCCTATTGCCATTTTGTTTGGGGTTAATTCTGTAGATCTTTTTCCTTCTCTTGCAATTCTTGACTGTATAAGTCCCTTTAACATTTCTTGTAAAGCTGGTTTGATGATACTGAATTATCTTAACTTTTGTTGATTGGAAAAGCTTTTTCACTTATTTATGTATTTTAAATGAGATTAATTTTGAATGAGATCCTTACCAGGTAGATTCTTTACGACTGAGCTTCCTGGGAAGCCCCCATATTGATAACAACAAGTTGTGAAGAATTACCCCCTAGTTTTTCTAACTATGTCCACAAAATCTTTTGACAAAGGTGGAGCCTATCTTCTCACTCCTTGACTGTGGGGTAGACTTAATGGCTTGCTTCTAATGAAAAAAATGTGGCAGAAGTGACTTCTGAGAGTAGGTCATAAAAGGCACTGCACA